>NC_056625.2:109026452-110353327 GCF_002870075.4 Lactuca sativa | reverse complement strand
AGTCGTGTTGAGCTTGAGTTTTCCCTAGGGCAAGCCTAGGATGAGAGCAGCAGAGAATAGCAGTAGTAGAAGTGACTTGGTGGAGTCAAGGCGGTTCTTGAGGAAAGTACGGATAGATGTGGAAGGTAGTATGGGCCCGTACTACTAAAAGCAGAGGATCCGTACTCGAATCAAGGAAGGCCAAGGCAAGACCAGGAAGCTAGTAGTAGTAACACGATCCCTTGAGATATTTCAGTGTTCTGATGTTGTTATGATATGTTTCAGAATGGTAGTTTTGCGTCCGAGACTAGCAGTCGGCAGCTCGGATGCCGGAGGGGGATCAGGATCGGGATCAGGCCCGGAGGTCGGGCAGATGGATGAGCAGACTAGAGAGTTCCTTTCTTCTGAGGTTACTCGCATCATACTGGAGCAGACTCCTGTGATCTTCGGTTCGATCAAGGAGGGTATTTTAGAGCTGATGGATGAGAGATTGAGTACTTTCCGTGCGGAGATGGCGGCCGTGATGGGGTCGCGCACACTTACGTTCAGGGAGTTCAGGGCGTGCGGGGCTCCTGACTACCACGGGGCACGGGACCCCATAGCGAGTACCAGGTGGTTGGCGGATGTGGCCAACGCATTCCGTTCTAGCAGATGTCCCGAGGGGGACAAGGTCAGATTGGCGTCCTGTCTCCTGAAGGACAGGGCACGTGACTGGTGGGAGGAGGTAGGGCATACCATCGGGGATGATGCGGCATTGGATGCCATGACCTGGGCTGATTTTTCTACCAGGTTCAGAGCGGAGTTCGCACCGGTCATTGAGGTGCAACAGTTAGCCAGGGAGTTCCAGGATCTGACCCAGACTACCGAGACAGTGGCGGAGATCACCGCCAAGTTCAGGGAGCGGGCCCTTCTTGTTCCTCAGTATGCAGCAGACGAGGAGATGAAGAAGGCCCGTTATCACGAGATGTTGCGGAGCGACATTCGTATGTTTGTGAGCCGGTCCAGTTGCAAAACACTGGACGACATGATTGCTAGAGCTCGGGAGAGGGAGATTGATCTCGAGATGGAGAAGAAGAGGAAATCGGAGGCGGTTTCGGGTTCGGGTGGTTCGGGCAAAAAGCCCAGGGTTTCGGATCATAGGTCCAGGGGACAGCCGAGCTACGGTCGATGTGGTAGGTGTGGGAAGATGCACGAGGGAGCGTGCAAGGCAGGGAGTTCCGGCTGCTTCAAGTGCGGTCGGGTTGGACATTTGAGTAGGGATTGTACGGCTCCTGCCACTGTCGTTGCTGCGTCAGACCTGATTTGCTTTCAGTGCAATCAGAGGGGACATAAAAAGTCCCAGTGTCTGAGTATAGCTTCAGCAGGGAAGGTGGTTGCACCTGCCCCTGCTACCTTGAGGATTACAGACGGCCGGCAGGGCCGAGCTGATGCGCCAGTGGCAAAGAGTAGGGCGTTTCAGATGACAGCAGAGGAGGCGCGAGCGGCTCCTGATGTGGTGACGGGTATGTACCTTCCCTTTTATCTCTTTATTATTGATTAAATGTTGCTTATGGTTGTATGTTTTATTCAGGGTCGTTCTCTGTGAACGGCATTTCTGCTTTGGTATTATTCGATTCGGGGGCTACCCGATCATTCGTATCTCTTGCGCTTAGCAAGAGGTTCAGTAGAGCTCCAGGGGAGCTGGATTGTCCATTAGAGGTTGAGATAGCGGATGATAGGACTGTGAGGGTCGGCAGAGTGCACAGAGGGTGTTCTCTTCAGTTATTTGATGAGCGGTTTTCAGTGGATTTGGTACCTATTCCTCTGCGAGGGAATAAGGTTATTTTGGGTATGGATTGGCTAAGCCCCAATGGGGCGGTGATTGATTGCGAGCTTCAGTTAGTGAGGGTTCGCACTCCCAGTGGGGGAGAGATAGTGGTTCAGGGCGAGAGGCCCCAGCGAGGATTGACCTTCTGCTCTGCCGCTAGGGCGAGGCGCTACGTTCAGCAGGGTTGCGCCGGTTATGTAGCCTACGTCTTGGATGCCCGGGATAAGGGCAAGACGACGATCGATGATGTTCCTATTGTTCGAGATTACCCGGATGTGTTTCCCGAGGATTTGCCGGGGATACCTCCTGAGAGGCAGGTTGAGTTCAGGATCGACCTAGTTCCTGGTGCGGCTCCGATAGCCAAAGCACCGTATCGACTTGCTCCCCCTGAGATGCAGGAGTTGTCTACACAGCTTCAGGAACTGTTAGACAAGGGTTTCATTCGACCGAGCAGTTCGCCTTGGGGAGCGCCGATCCTATTTGTGAGGAAGAAGGATGGGTCGCATCGTATGTGCATTGATTATCGGGAGTTGAACAAAGTAACGGTGAAGAACCGTTACCCACTTCCGAGGATAGATGACTTGTTTGATCAGCTCCAGGGAGCGTCTTGGTTCTCCAAGATCGACCTACGCTCCGGTTACCACCAGATGAGGGTCAGGGATGAGGATGTTCAGAAGACTGCTTTCAGGACCCGGTATGGCCATTATGAGTTTGTGGTGATGCCATTTGGGCTCACCAATGCCCCAGCCGCGTTCATGGATCTCATGAACCGCGTGTGCAGACCGATGCTGGATCGGTCAGTGATAGTGTTCATCGATGACATCTTGGTGTATTCCAAGACGCAGGGACAGCACGAGGGGCATCTGCAGGAGGTGTTGGAGACTTTGAGGAGGGAGAGACTGTTCGCTAAGTTCTCCAAGTGCGAGTTCTGGTTACGCGAGGTGCAGTTTCTTGGGCATCTCGTTAATCAGAAGGGTATTTTGGTTGACCCGGCCAAGATTGAGGCCGTGATGCAGTGGGAGGTCCCGAGGTCTCCATCTGAGATTCGGAGCTTCCTAGGATTGGCAGGGTACTATCGGAGGTTTATTCAGGATTTCTCCAAGATAGCAGTGCCGCTCACCCGACTAACCAAGAAGTCGGTAGTTTTTCGTTGGGGGCCTGAGCAGCAGGCGGCGTTCGAGACTCTCAGGCAGAGATTGTGCGAGGCTCCGATCCTCACCTTGCCAGAGGGTGTTGAGGATTTCGTGGTCTATTGTGATGCTTCGATCACAGGTATGGGAGCAGTGTTGATGCAGCGAGGCCACGTGGTGGCTTATGCCTCGAGACAGTTGAAGCCTCACGAGGCTAATTATCCTACCCATGACTTGGAGCTGGGGGCAGTTGTATTTGCCCTCAAGATTTGGAGACATTATCTGTATGGGGTCCGCTGTACTATCTACACGGACCACAAGAGTTTGCGATACCTTATGGATCAGCCTAGTTTGAATATGAGACAGAGGAGATGGTTGGACGTGCTAAAGGACTATGACTGTGAGATCCTGTATCATCCAGGGAAGGCCAACGTGGTGGCCGATGCCCTGAGCCGCAAGGTGTCGGCGGCCCCTATCAGGGATTTGTGTATGAGGATGACGGTAATCACTCCTTTGTTGGAGCGGATTAAGGAGGCTCAGATGGAGGGTCTCAAGGAGGAGAGGCAGAAGTGCGAGAGGATAGTGGGTCGAGTAGCTTCGTTCGACTACGACAGTCGGGGTTTGATGACGCTTCATGGTAGGGTGTGGGTACCGTACTGGGGTGGGGTACGGCAGGTATTGATGGACGAGGCTCATAAGTCTCGATTTTCTATCCATCCAGGGGCGACGAAGATGTATCGGGATCTTCGACCTGATTATTGGTGGCCCTGCATGAAGCGGGACGTCGCTTGGTACGTTGAGAGGTGCCTGACTTGCCGAAAGGTCAAGGCGGAGCACCAGAGACCTCACGGCAAGATGCAGCCGTTGGATATTCCCGTGTGGAAATGGGAGGACATCACCATGGATTTTATCACCAAACTTCCCAGGACCGCACGTGGAGTAGATTCGATATGGGTAGTGGTGGATCGGTTGACGAAGAGTGCCCATTTTATCCCGATCCAGGAGAGTATATCGGCGGAAAGGTTAGCCGATATCTATGTGCGAGAGATTGTGGCACGTCATGGAGTGCCGGTATCGGTAGTGTCGGACCGAGATGTTCGCTTCACGTCCAGATTCTGGAAGCGGTTTCATGACGAGATGGGTACTCGTCTCCATTTCAGCACCGCTTTTCATCCTCAGACTGACGGACAGAGCGAGAGGACGATTCAGACTCTCGAGGACATGCTTAGGGCATGCGTTCTGGATTTTGGGGGCTGTTGGGATACGTATCTTCCCTTAGCGGAATTCTCGTATAACAACAGCTATCATGCGAGCATTGATCGACCTCCTTTTGAGATGTTATATGGCAGGAAGTGCAGGACCCCGATTTGTTGGGGCGAGGTCGGTCAGCGGGTTATGGGGAGCACTGAAGTGGTGCTCAAGACGACGGAACTGATCCAGCAGGTCCGTAGTAGACTGCAGACTGCGCAGAGTCGGCAGAAGAGCTACGCCGACAAGAGGCGTTCAGACTTGGAGTTCCAGGTAGGAGACATGGTTCTTCTGAAAGTCTCACCTTGGAAAGGTGTCATCAGATTCCGGAAGAGGGGCAAATTGGGCCCCAGATTTATTGGTCCTTTCAGGGTTGTGGCCCGGGTGGGTCGGGTTGCTTACCGGTTAGATCTTCCTGAGGAGCTCAGTTTGATACACAACACCTTCCACGTGTCGCAGTTGAGGAAGTGTCTAGTGGACGAGACAGCGGTCGTTCCCTTGGAGGATATCCAGGTCGATAGCGGCTTGAATTATATCGAGAAGCCGATAGCAATTTTGGAACGGAAGACCAAGACCTTGAGGAACAAGGTAATTCAGCTGGTAAAGGTGCAGTGGCAGCATCGGAAGGGGTCTGAGTGGACATGGGAGGCTGAAGAAGAAATGAGAACGCACTACCCGGAGTTACTCGCAGATCCAGCCGTAGCAGACTTCGAGGACGAAGTCTGAAACAAGTGGGGGAGAATTGTAACGACCCGTTTCCGGTATGTTAATTAATTTGTTTTGGGCTAAGTTTTTCAAGAGGGACTCGGCGAGTTCTAGCCTGACTCGCCGAGTCGGGTCGCGCATCTTGTGCACGCGGGAGCCGGCGACTCGGCGAGTCCATATCCTGGACTCGGCGAGTCCGTCCGTCTGGGTGAAACCCTAACTCCCCGGGTTTGCTCACTATTTAAACCCCATTATAGCCTCCATCTCGTCACTTTCCCCCTGAGAACTCAGTGAGAAAACCCTAATCCTCCCTTGAGAGCTTATAAGTGTTTTTGGTGCCATTTTGTGAAGGTGTGAAGAAGGAGAAGAAGAAAGAAGCAAGGAAAAGAGTTGTAGTGCAAAGATCCAAGGGCAAATCCGAGTTATTTGAGGTATTTTCGGAGTTCCCCTCTTGTTATATGCTTTAAACTTCCATTAGGGCTCTCCTAAGAGCTAGTTGATGCTTGTTCCAAGCCTTATGTTTGCATGAATACCTTAATAAGTCGTGATATCTTTAGATCTGAATGATGGGGAGTTGTAGAGCCCAGATCTACTGTCTTTTTGGAGTTACTTTGCATATAAATCATAGATCTACCCATTTTATGCATCTTTTAGCCTTATTTCCCTTATTCATGAGGTTGTGCACGTAAAGTTGGAAACTTTACGTGGTAAATCAGCTTATTGGACTCAGATCTATCAATTGCATGTGTTGGATTCAAACAAAATCGAGTAAAAATCAGTTGCATGGCGGCAACTCGGCGAGTCGGGAACAACGACTCGGCGAGTTGGGCCGCGAGTTCCCGAGTCCTTCATTTTGATCAGTGTCGAGTGAATCCAGTGAGTTAGAGAGTGGACTCAGCGAGTTGAGGGTAGACTCAGTGATGGAGGGACTCGGCGAGTTGTTCATACAACTCGGCGAGTCCAAGGCAATCTCCTTGGGGATTAAGAACAACTCGTCGAGTCTGTTCATCTGACTCGGCGAGTCGGATGAAGATCATCTGAGTTCTTGGATCAAGAGGGTACTCGTCGAGTCGATGCCCCACTCGACGAGTAGCAGCATGTGGAGTTGAGAAGTGAGGGTAGGACTCGGCGAGTTGGGTGGCCCAACTCGGCGAGTCAGCCCCATCAGTAAGTTGACTTTGACCAAGGGTAAAAGAGTCGTTTTACCCCAAGTGCAGTGTTTAGTATTTGATTGAGTGTGTTCATGGACTTGTAGCCGAGGAGTTTCGGAAGCAGCAGCCGGTAGCTTTCAGACACACACACTCAGCCGCCAGTTTTCGAGGTGAGTTCCCTTTTCAGTAGGAACGGGTCTAAGGCCACCATGCCGGCCCGTTTAGCTAGCAGTAGTATCCGGATGTTATCCGATGCAGTAGTTAGCATGTTTGATGCCTTTGTGGCTCAGACAAGATTATGTGTGTTCATGTTAGTGATATGTTATGATATGATCAGTCAGCTTTGGACTTCGGTCCGATGTCAGCTTCGGACCTCGGTTCGATGTAGGGGACAAGGTCCCGGTTAGCTTCGGACTTCGGCCCGATGTCAGCTTCGGACTTCGGTTCGATGTAGGGGACAAGGTCCCGGTTAGCTTCGGACTTCGGCCCGATGTCAGCTTCGGACTTCGGTTCGATGGAGGGGACAAGGTCCCAGTTAGCTTCGGACTTCGGTCCGGTGACAGCTTCGGACTTCGGTCCGATGTAGGGGATAAGGTCCCGGTCAGTCAGCTTCGGACTTCGGTCCGATGGAGGGGGGCAAGGCCCCGTATGTGCTTGATATATTATTGTATGGTATGTGGTAATTTGGGGGAGCTCACTAAGCTTCGTGCTTACAGTTTCAGTTTTGGTTTCAGGTAGTTCCGCAAGCAAAGGGAGGAGCTCTGGATGACGGCATCGCACACACCACCGCCTCAGATTTAGCCTGGGATTGATTAGATGTTTGATCTGACGTAGTATGACATAGTTTTTCCGCACAGTATTTTATTGTGTTTTGGAATACATCACGTATGGTTTATTTATATGATGCTCTGATTGCAGTTTTGATTATATTAAAAACAAAATTTTTGGGTCGTATTTTTGGGTCGTTTCAAAAGCTCCCATTCTTCAGTTTGGCACTATTATGGACCTTTGTAAGTGTCCAAGACTTGATTTTTATCATTCCAAGTTGTTATATCTTGAGTTTTTTTCCCTTTAGCTTCTTGTTCTTGAATGTTGGAAAGGTTAGATCTCATAAAGTTTGCAACTTTATGAATCTACAGGTCAAGGTGACCTAGTAGTGGCTTGGATCTGGTCTATAGTCAAGTTTTGATGTCATGTATAGAGATTAGGTCATAAATCCCCATTTTGACCTAATATGCGTTCAAGACATGCATTGGGCATGTATGTCTAAAAAGCACCAACCTTTGGGATGGTTTAGGTGTTGGAATCACTTCTGGATTGGATGATCTGTAGACTTTCATGATTAAGTGCTTATTGGTTAGGCCCTTGCATATTTAAGCTTTATGGTTAGGTTTTGGACCCTTTTTAGTAGTCCCAGTGGATAAATTAAGTTGGAAACTTTATCCTTTCTATTATCATTTTGGTCTAGATCTGGGCTTTGGAGCTCTTGGAGTCGAAGAAAGCAGCTGAATATATTAAGTTGTTGGGACTCAGGCGAACACGACGCGTTTTCAAGTCAACACATTTTGATATGTTAGAAAGTTAGAAGTGAAAACAACAACATTTTAAAACTTAAAGGGTCAAAAGTGCTAAGTTTGAAAAGTAAGTTGACTAGAGGGTTGACTCAATTAATCTAAAGGACTGCAAAAGTTAGATAATGGAAAAAGGAAGTTTTATGTAAAAATTAATTTTAAATCACAAAATATGAGTTTATGGTGGAAATTGGAAAAATGAGCAAATTTGAAGGACCAAATGGTAAAATTTTGGAAAATAAGATGCATCCTTCTTCCCTTATTCATTAGAACGTGTTTTTCAAGAAGTAGGAAGTGAAATGGTGATTCAAGATCAATGGAAACCCTAGGAGTCAATCTTAAGCCGTCTTGGTTCATTTGGTGCAATTTGTGAAGAAATCAAGTGGTTCAAGGTATACTTTCTTCCTCCCTTAATGTACAATTTGAGTTTCATCTATGGATTAGGAGTTATATATGATTTTCTTCTCATTTGAGGATTAAGGATTGTTTTTCTATCCTCCCTTGAGTGGTTTCCAAGGTTCTAATCTCAATCCAATCATCCCATTAATGGATTTGATGATTTGGGTAAAAATCTCCATGAACCCTCGAAATCTAATATGGGGATATTATAATTGATGATGAAATTAGATTGTATTCTATGACCTATATGATGTTTGATGATAATGAATCTAATTGCAATGCTCATACACATCTATGATGGTAGAATATTACATAAACATGGATTTTTAGATGGCTTCGGGAAAGTTATGATGATGTCAATGGATTTTATGCATTAAGGTATGATTGTTGAGAAAATAAAGTTCATAACCATGAATCAATGCTATTAGAATGCTTTGGATAAAAAATACTATGTGTTGGTTGATTATTGGATGAACGCATGGATTTTGTACTCATAAGGGCATTTTGGGAAACTTATGAATAACTAAATGATAGTTGACATCTAAGAGGTGAATGACATTCATTAACATGAATTGGCACTCTAGAGATGAAATTAGAATATAAACATGAAAGGATGATAGTGAAGTTCTAGCATTAGTGATCGTTTTGGCCCAAAGGGCAATTTGGGAAACATGGAATGGAATTTAGGATTCCATAGTTAACTTATGTACTTATAATGAGATTAATGTATGCTTGACAACTTACATAGGAGTATTCAATGAATTGGTAACAAACTATGTGATTTTTAGATGTGTAATTGGAAACTAGACTAGTTAGCTCTCCATTTAAAGTTTGAGGATCTCTATGTTATTAAGACGTTTCAGTAAGCCGTTAATGGATTAAGAGGAGTCTTTTAATATGATAAAACACATCCTAAACATGTGTGAGAACCTAACCAAGTGCTACAAACTCAATTGGAATGATGCTTCAAGAGTTATGTAAAGTACAATACCATTTTGTGAAAAATCACATTTTATGTCTGCAAACCTCATTAGACGGGTTGTGTAATGGCAAGGCAATCATTACATGGGTCATGTTTCTTTCTGAGCAGTGCGATGTGATTTTTCATAACTTTTGCATATGGACTCGGGTTTGCGCATAGTTTTCGCCTATGTTCATATTTTTGCATAAGGAATGAGATGGAACAATAAAATTTAGTAATAAAACCTATAAGGGGTATTTTTTTCACATTAATGACTTATGACCATGTTATATAGGTGATGTTTGAGAGTGTTGTTCCAAGGAAAGAAACTAGAAGAGGACTAGCTAACCTACAGCTGATTGGGGTGAGCACGTGTAGGAATTTTTCCACTTTGGAGTAAATGGAAAAATGATTTTATGATAATGAAATACCAATGATTTGATATACTAAATGTTTTGAAATGAAAGTATTACATTCTTTTTAAAGGAATGTTTATGCATGTCTTAAAAGGAAGAATGTTTTGAAAGAAAAGAATACTTTTAAAGAACGAATGGTTTGATAATAAGTTTGAAAAGTTTGAAGTATAGATGTTTTACTTTTGAAATGATTATTTTGATATTAACATATGAAATGTATAAAACATGGAAAGTGATGATAAGAAACAGAAAGTAATAACAAGAAACATAAAATAATGACAAGAATTTGAGAGTAATAATTAGAATATCACTACTAGAATACATACCTTTAATGTTGCGCGAACAATGACACACAGTGATTTACGTATGCTTTTTTGCGTGCCCTAAAAATAATGTCAACTTTCCTAAAATCAAAGGGTAGAGGACACACATTTATACGTGCCCTAAAATTAACGTCAAAAAAAAACACGGAGGACACCTATTATAAAAAGTGTGTCGTCTAGGCCTGTCGTTTTATAATATTTTAATGAAATGCCCGTCTCCTCCGTATAGAATCACT
Organism: Lactuca sativa; assembly: GCF_002870075.4. NCBI lineage: Eukaryota > Viridiplantae > Streptophyta > Magnoliopsida > Asterales > Asteraceae > Lactuca > Lactuca sativa. The sequence goes on along the minus strand of NC_056625.2, from coordinate 110,343,401 downwards.
GTATACCTAAGGAGGGAAATGAAATCCCAAAATTCAAAAACCCCGCTCATATTCCTCTCCCTTGTTTCCACTGGTTATGCTATTGATTTTTTTATTTGTTCACACTTTAGAACAAGCACATTTATCACTCTCTTATCATTCTCCTTTAACTTCTTACCCAGTTAAGGATTTAGGGTTTTTTCATATTACTATTCTAATTTTTTTTGTTCATGTTTGGATTTTAGTCAAATGGCGTCCCTGAACGAAAATCTAATTGGTCGAGCCATCAGCCAGTGGCGGCGACAGTCCGTCTCACTATCCCAGCCGGCGGAGCAATACCTAGACCACTGATAGTAGGTCAGGACAAAGACAATGCTTGCACCCAGAAATAGAAATCAGAAGCCTTGATCGCTACTATTATGATTGGTTTCAATGACAAACTTTTGAGATGAGTGTTCATTTCTCTTTAGTGACCCGATTTCTTAAAAAAGTTAATGGAATTAATTCCGGGAGTGGGCATTCAAGTCATGTTGTTGCATCAACCATAACCCTAAAACACATCTATGAAATCGCAAAGGTGAAGCAAGCAGATCCGCATTGTTTGTACATGTCCCTGGAGGCAATTTCAAAATCAATTCTAGGTACGAATAAATCGCAATGAACGTTTTGGAGTGATTTTGCTTGCTCATCCATCCGGAGTCCGATTTCTTCTACATCGATCCTCACCTTAAATGGTTCAACGACTGTAACTCCTCTCGATTGTAGTGCCGATCAACAAGTACGACTCATCAACTGTCAATCGAATCTACCAGTTCAACGACCCCTAATCGATAACTACATGGATAAGGTACTTGTTGGCTATTCAATTCTATTCATCTTAATTTCCCGTTTCATATATGTTTTTCATTAGTTCTTTATTTGTATAATCAACCACTTTCTCCCAAAGATGAAAACATTGTTTCTCCAAATCCTTGATGCAGCCCTCACAGGGTCCATGAGAAATATATCTAACTACTTATTGGGAGAGCATCATTGAAAGCCTAAATGGTGTTCTTGATACATTAAAAGAATTCCGTGTAAGTTATTTTTATTTATTTATTTTTAAAGCTATAATGAGGACTCTCACTTGTGTCTTCCTATTTTCAGGCGCCACCTGTCATTAGGGTGTATTTCCGGTAATTGGATTTGCTAGACTTGATTAATGATTGAATGATGCATTCATATTCTTCGTGCTCATAAGTTTGAGGAACATGCGGGTGGAAAAACTAGGTACCCTTATAATCACATATATCTGAAGAAACGTAGCTGGTTCATCTGTTAATGAGGAATTCCTTCAAGTTTGGAAAGGTGAGACTGATGGCATTTTTGTTATTTATAGATGAAAGGCTTTTATTACTTCTTTTTGTTACATTTTCTTGTAATCTGCGCAGGGGGTCTTCAAGGAAACATGGACATGGGTAAAATAGATAACAATCATCATATGATGCTTATGAACTTGTTCCATGATTTGCCAACTGATGATAATAGTATTGGCTTGGAGTTGGTGTCTTGTTACTTTATGCTTTGGCTTTCAATATCATACTGACTCTCAGTTTGCTTATCTTAATCTTAAGTGTCACTTATTCATATTTCCATCTCTTACATTTTTTTTGGAAGTCTGGTAACTATTTTAATTCGTATCACAACTCTAAAAGTGCACAGATAGTTCCACCTGATACCGGAGAAAACAATTCAACAGATTCCACATGTTAAATTACTCTTACAGTTGCATGCTTTAAAATTATAGTATATAATTGTCTACTCCCTCCTTCCAAAAAAATGAAACTTTTTCCTTTTTGGGTTATCCTGAAATTATTTTTATAAGCTATATGATGTTGCAATTTACATTATGGAGGGAGTATATGTTAAAAAAACTCCAATTTGCAATTTGCATCTTAACTGGTCATGCAGCTAGCAACCAAGCACCACCTATTGACTTTTCATAATGTCAATTACTTTTTTTGACATGTCAAACGTATGGCTTCCACCATTCCATGAACAATTAGGTGGCTAGAATTAGAAATCTACTTTTCATAATGTCAATTACTTGACTTTTTCCAGGAAATGAATTTGGAAGGTGTACCAGAAGCAGAAAGGAAGCTGCAACTGTTGTCAGAGTATTAGTACAACAGTAATCTATAGTTTTGATTGAGTTTCGTGATTATCATACTTTTTCCCTTGATCAAAGATGTAAATATTGTTCGTCAGGTAGTAGGATGAATGTTTGTGTTTTCTGGAATCCGAGATTTGTGATTTTGATGATACGAAATTGGATCACTAGCCTAAAATGTTTTTGTGATGCAATTTCTTCCATATTAGTTGATTATGCTAGATATTCTTTTTAGCTATTTCCTTGTATTAATTGAAAGGATATAAGCATGTTGTTGTTCATAAATTTGTTGTCGGGTCGTTGCTTGAGCTCAACAATGAATGGTTTATTTGTGACAACCTTTCAAGTTGATATTATTTTGGATTACATATAATGGATGATTCAGAGGGAAGTCTTATTAATACTCCTACAACTGAAGAGATATTTGTTGGTGGTGGTTTCCTCTCCAGTCTTATGGAAGACAAATACAGTGCCGCAGTTGCAGTTGCAGTTATTTTCACCATTGTTGTTTCACTGGTTCTTTCTTCCATGTTCTTGGGGAAGAAGAAGGTGAAACAAAGTGGTGTTCCTGTTGACGTTGGTTGTGAGGCAGGTTTTGCCTCTCATGCTGCAGGTAGTGGTGGTAAATGATGTTTGTTCTTGATTCTTATTGTAATGCTCTTTGTTATCCATTACACTTGGAATGCTCTAAAAAATCTACAGCTTAACTATAATCAGTTTAGTTTTTTCTCTGTATGTTTTTGATATTATTTTATTATATATATTTCTAATTGAGCTTAGTTTTTTTAAAGCATGTAACTCTTCCAAGGTGGGCAGTTTGAGCTTGGTTTTTTTTAAAGTAGATAACTCTTCCAACTATTACATATGCATCTGGTATAAGAAACTCTATAATGCTTAATTTATCATATTGTTATATGAAGTTACCTTATCATCTCAGTGTGAAACTGCTCAGAGATGATCACTACTGATAAAAGTGCTAAATAGTTTTTTTAAGATCAGTGTTAGATATAGAGTGGTAGTGAATCTGGTATCTGAACTTTCTTAACCATTTGAATCTTGCTGAAAGAATCAATGCAATGTAGGAATAGAAGCGAATATTGGGTTATGTAGAAAGAAACAACTAAAATGGAACTAAGATTCTAAGGGGTCTTTTGGTCTAAGGGATTTCCAAGGATTGTGGTGAAATCCGATACAAACTCTTTGTTTGGTAAAAAAAAAAAAAAAAGAACAAGATTTTAATCCTAAAAAATTAATTGTTTATGGGATTTCATAACTCCCCCTGATGACCAAGTGTTTTGAAATCCATGAATTTAGGATTTCATAGAAAAATCCTTTAACAAATCAACATTAGTTATAATTGGGGACGTTAGATCTATATTTTATTTTATCAAAAGAAAACATTTCACTCAAATTCTGAAAACTAATACGTAATATCTATGTTAATTATAAATTAATTTGTGTACGATGGTGAGAAAATGGTAAAATAATATTTCTACCTTTTTTTTAACTTTTATTATCCTCTTTTAGGTCACACGTGTCAAGTTTGTGTCCGGTTGTGAGTTGGTTTTTATTGGTTCAGCTGATAAAGTAAGTTTAATCTCTTTTTTTTTAATCATTTTCCTTCTTCACCTGTTTTTATAAATACATAATATATTCACATTATAATAAATAAATTTTGCATTGAAATTAAAGTTACTTGTTTATTTATTTGAAGACGGCAAAAATGTTGCAAGGGCCTGGAAATGGAAACTACGATTGTAAGCATGTCTTAAAGGATCCTACAGCCGAGGTACTTAATTATTATTTTAATTATATCATTTTACTTGAGAGTAACAATAATAAATTTTATTATTTTTCTTATTTAGTATATGGATTGTTTAACAGGTGCAAGTTATAACTGTTCATGCTACAAATAACTACTTTGTAACAGCTTCTTTAGACTACTCTTGGTGCTTATATGAGCTTTCATCCGGTTTATGCCTTACATAGGTTTTTATTTATTTTACATTAAAAAAAGTATATTTGTGACAATGTATCATGTAGTGAAATATAGCACCATATTTTCATTTGTTCATGTCTAAACATTCTATTTATGAAAAAACTACCCAATTATATCACTGTCATCCAAATACAAAGCAATTGGATTTTGTCATTTCAAAGTACAATGTACTAGTTATAAAAAAAAATGAAAGTATGATGGCTATAATTGGATTTTTTTTTTAAAGAATAATGCTTTTTTAAGATTTTTTTTTTTGCTATAATAGAAAGGCATGAAGGTAAGTGCTATAGTGGGAGAGTTTTCAAAGCAAAATGCCCTAACAAGGAAAATTTTGGAAGGACAATGCTCTAATCCTTTAAATTTGTAGAGTACAATATGTTAATAACATTTTTTTGAAAACACGATGCTCTAATAGAAAGAAATGAAAGTAGGATAATATAATAAACAAATAAATGAGTATACATTGCTATTTTTCAAGGCATCATACTTTATTTTTTTGTAGCTAAACTTGATTGTGTGATTAATAAAAGTTTTTTTGTTTCAGCTAATGTTCAAGTCATTACTTGCCATCCATGCCTAGTGAACAGCAGCCTGGTACACCAGGTGGCAAACAATGATATGGAGGATTTTTATGACATGATATATGAAACAAGAAGGTGCCCCTTTATAGTAATGTAGTATTAGGTTATATAGTTAGGGAAAACCTCTTAACAACAATGTACAATCAGATCCCTTTAATATGAATGTATTACAATTTTTTGACATGATGTTATTCGATGAAATTGATTGTTTTGGTATATATTTGTTTCTATATTTTTGTATTATGCGTAAAAGAGTATCGTAAAGGCACGTCGTATATACATATTGTAATTGGTTGTTGAAGTTTATGAAATACAAATGCGTGTCATCTTCATTTATGACATGGGATTTAATGATACACAATGCGTGTCCTAAATGCGCGTTGTAAGGTTACGACACGCAAATACGTGTCGTCTTCCTTTATGACAGAGCCTTCCTTGATATGCATTGCGTGTTGTAAATGAGTGTTGTAATGTGTGTCGTAACTGCGCATCGTAAATGTGCATCGTAAATAGACGACGCGCAAAAGTGTGTCGTCTTTCGTCATGACAGGGGCTTCCTTGACATGCATTTGCGTTTCGTCTGAGGATTTTACGACACACATTGCGCATCGTAAAAGACTGTTTTTCTAGTTGTGTATATTGCTCGAGCCATGATGTCCCCATAATGGGATTTAGAGGAACCTACTAGGGTGGTACCTTCCCCTTCGCGAAGTAGATTTCCTAATCGAAATGGTGCCTTGGTGGATTTAATTTTTCTTTCCACCTTGGTTTAATCTTGGGAGTGGCTCCATTACTGGCTATAGAACCTAAGTATAAAAATGACAATGATTAAATACCAGAATTAGTCCTTAATGAAAGAAGGAACAAAATGTGAAAAGAAATGTATTTTGAATTATGTTATGGCTAATGAAATGTTTTGACAATGAGTGAATTGTGGAAAATGTCTATCTGATTTATGTTTTGCAAAGATGAAATGTTTTTAATGAAAATGTGATACATGTTTTGGGTCACAAAGCCACATAGCTCACGAGACGTTTTTCTCTTACGTGTCTCTTTTTAATGTCATGTATCTCAGGTTGTAATTAATGAGAAAGATAATAGATGTAAGATAGAAGTTAAGTGTAACAACGCAAATTTTCAAACAAATTTTTCATTTTTAAAATATAATTATTTTCGTTCAAACAAGGCATAAATAGTTAAGTATTCTGTCAAATACAAATATTCAAAATCCCAAGATTATAAAAAGCATTCTTCAGTGTGTATCGATCACGCCGGCGCCTTCCCACGGTCCTCGCTAGTACCTGAAACACATACATAGCAACTGTAAGCATAAATGCTTAGTGAGTTCCCCAATATACAACTTTCGCACATACGCCTTTGCAGGCCCTGACCTTCCGGTCATCAATACCACGCCTTCCGGCCCATAACATATTCGCCTTCCGGCCCATAACATATTGCCTTCCGGCCCACATAACATACATAGCACATATAACAATTACCTTACCACATATAGCATACATATCACATATCATATCCGACCTTCCGGTCACACAGTCAAACCCTTCTGGGTACAGTATAGTGAGAAGACTCACCTCGTAAATGCTGAAAGCTAGCAAATCCTGAAATCACTCGTGCACAATCCGACGAGCTACAACCTCCCTATAACATCACATATCTCATTAACACTTATCCCTTCTAAGTGTGACTATCCCTAAGAAGTCAGACTTAGGTCAACTCTGGTCAACGGTCGACGGTCAACTCGACCGGACTCGGCGAGTACCATGGCGACTCGGCGAGTCTAGACGTCCTCCAACTTTCTGAGATTCCTTATCTACTCGTCGAGTATCCTCCTCGACCCGACGAGTTACTCCTGAAAGAATCGCGGGGCCACCCCGACTCCACTCGCCGAGTCTGAAGAACAACTCGGCGAGTCCCAGTAAATCTTCAAGCTACTCGCCGAGTCTGCTCATCGAACTCGGCGAGTCCATGCCATGCAACCGCTCAAACTGCATCCTAAAGTCAGAACTGCTTCGACCATTCCTAGGTCTGGCCTTCCTAGGATGATCTACCACGTGAAGTCCTCATTTCAGTGCTCATGATACACCATGTGATTCATATTCTACATTTTGACCTAAGGCATAAGGATTCCAATCCAAAACATTCATCAATTCCCGAAAAGCATAGACATGGGACATTCTGGACCTCCATAGGTCTCAATACAGGGTTACACCCGTTTAGGGGACTAGGGTATCAGTCAATCTAATCATACAAGGGTTCCATAAACCCTAAATCCATAAATACATCAATATAGCAGAGCATACACGAATTCTTACCTGGATGATGTATTCTCTGTATCCCCAATCCTCAGAATGTGACCCCCTTGCTGCTCCTTTAGCCAATCCCTTCTCTTCCTTGCACAACCACTCTTCTATAATCAACAATGGCCTAAGATCCTTGCTCCAGATGCACACAATGGATTTAGGGTTCTTCTCAGAAGGCTAAAACGAACAATGACGGCCAATGAGTCCTTTATATACGTCCCAAACCTGAACGGTTAGGGTTTCCGCTAAACAGCGTCGACTCGCCGAGTCCATATCTGGACTCGTCGAGTCCAGTCGCGAACCCGCGACCAAGTCTGCGATCCTACTCGGCGAGTCTAGGCTCCAACTCGCCGAGTCCCCTCTTAAATTACCCCAAAAACATAATTTAATAATACCTGAGATTTCGGGCTGTTACAACTCTCCCCCACTAGGTTTAGACTTCGCCCTCGAAGTCTCACTCTGCAAATAGCTCCGGATGCTGCTCCCGCATCTCACGTTCCGGTTCCCAAGTCATTTCCGATCCCTTACGGTGTTGCCATTGAACCAACACCAGAGGTACCTCCTTGTTCCTCAGAACCTTGATCTTCCGATCTCTGATAGCCACTGGTCTCTCTGCGTAATTCAGGCTCGCATCCACCTGAATATCCTCCAATGGAACCACCGCCGACTCATCGGCTATGCACTTCCTCAACTGCGACACATGAAAAGTGTCGTGGATCTGACCCAACTCCGCTGGCAACTCCAACCGATAGGCTACACGGCCTATCCTTGCAATCACACGAAATGGCCCAATATACCGGGGCCCCAATTTGCCCCTCTTCCTGAATCGAATCACTCCTTTCCAAGGAGAGACCTTCAGGAGAACGAAGTCGCCGACCTGAAATTCGAGCTCGGATCGGCGCCTGTCTGCATAACTCTTCTGTCGGCTCTAGGCAGTCAATAACCTTTGTCTCACTTGCTGAATCTGCTCCGTCGTCTGAAGCACGATCTCCGTGCTGCCCATCACTCTCTGTCCCACCTCTCCCCAGCAAATGGGGGTCCGACACCTCCTACCATACAACAGCTTAAAAGGTGGCATACCAATGCTCGAATGATAGCTGTTGTTGTAGGAAAACTCTGCTAGGGGTAAATATGCATCCCAGCTACCCCCGAAGTCTAACACACACGCTCGAAGCATGTCCTCCAGCGTCTGAATCGTCCGCTCGCTCTGACCGTCTGTCTGGGGATGGTATGCGGTACTAAAATGCAATTTAGTACCCAGCTCCTCATGGAATTTCTTCCAGAATCTGGAAGTGAAGCGCACATCACGGTCTGAAACAATCGAGATCGGCACCCCGTGCCGAGATACCACCTCTCTCACATATATCTCCGCCAACTTCTCCGCTGAAGAACTCTCACTGATGGCAAGGAAGTGTGCACTCTTCGTCAACCTATCCACAATCACCCAAATTGCGTCAACTCCCCTAGCAGTCCTCGGCAATTTGGTGATGAAATCCATGGTGATCTGTTCCCACTTCCATTCAGGGATCTCCAATGGCTGCAACTTGCCATGCGGTCTCTGGTGCTCGGCCTTAACCCTACGGCAGGTCAAGCACCTCTCAACGAACCATGCCACGTCCCTCTTCATACAGGGCCACCAATACTCCTTCCTCAAATCCAAATACATCTTTGTAGCACCGGGATGGATCGAGAATTTCGATCTATGAGCCTCTTCCATCAAAGTAATACGCGTACCGCCCACGAACGGTACCCAGATCCGACCCTGAAACATCATGAGCCCTCGACTATCCTTAACAAACTCTGAAATTAACCCCACAACCCGCTCTTTCTTCTGCATTTCTGGTCGCACAGCCTCTGCCTGTGCCCCACGAATAGCGTCCAATACTGGAGTCATCACAGTCAGTCTCAAGCATACATCTCGCAATGGAGTACTCTCCGCCCTGCGGCTCAACGCGTCGGCTACCACATTAGCCTTGCCTGGGTGGTACAGGATCTCACAATCATAATCCTTGACCACATCCAACCACCTCCTCTGACGCATATTTAGGTTGGGCTGATCCATTAAATACTTCAAGCTCTTATGGTCCGTATATATCGTACATCGAACCCCATACAGGTAGTGACGCCAAATCTTGAGAGCGAACACTACTGCTCCCAACTCTAAATCATGCGTAGGGTATCTCGCCTCATGAGGTTTCAGCTGTCTCGACGCATAAGCTATCACATGACCCCTCTGCATCAACACTGCACCCAATCCCGAAATCGATGCGTCGCAATATACCACAAAATCTTCCATCCCTTCTGGGAGAGTTAATACCGGGGCTTCGCACAACCTCTGGCGAAGTGTCTCAAAGGAGGTCTGCTGCTCGGGCCCCCATGAGAATGCAACACCCTTCCGGGTCAATCTGGTGAGCGGCACTGCGATCTTGGAGAAATCCTTAATGAATCTCCGATAATACCCTGCCAACCCAAGGAAACTCCTGATCTCAGAGGGTGACTTCGGCACCTCCCAACTCATCACCGCCTCAACCTTGGCCGGATCGACCAATATCCCTTCCTGATTGACAACATGTCCTAGAAATTGGACCTCCCGCAGCCAGAAGTCACATTTGGAGAACTTTGCATAAAGCTTCTCCGACCTCAACACCTCGAGGACCTCCCTCAAATGCTCCTCATGCTGCTCTCTAGATCTAGAATACACCAGAATGTCGTCGATAAATACAATCACTGACCGATCCAACATCGGCCTGCATACCCTGTTCATGAGATCCATGAACACAGCCGGGGCATTGGTGAGCCCGAAAGGCATCACCACAAACTCATAATGCCCATATCGCGTCCTAAACGCTGTCTTCTGGACATCCCCATCCCGTACTCTCACCTGATGGTACCCTGACCTCAGATCGATCTTGGAAAACCAAGACGCTCCCTGCAACTGATCGAATAAATCATCGATCCTCGGCAACGGGTAACGATTCTTGACCGTCAACTTGTTCAACTCCCGGTAATCAATGCACATCCGGTGTGAACCATCCTTCTTCTTGACGAATAGAATAGGAGCTCCCCACGGCGAGCTGCTCGGCCGAATGAATCCCTTCCCCAGCAACTCCTGGAGCTGCGAGGACAACTCTTGCATCTCTGGAGGTGCAAGACGATAAGGCACCTTAGCAATAGGCGCTGCCCCCGGAACTAGGTCGATACCAAACTCTACTTGCCTCACAGGAGGTACTCCCGGCAACTCCTCGGGGAAAACATCTGAAAACTCGCGCACCACGGGAACCTCCTCAACTGATTTCGGTCTCTCGGAAACCTCCCGCGTATCCATCACATACGCCACAAAACCCTTACAACCCTGCTGTAGACACTGCCTCGCCCTAGCGGCCGAACAAAACGCTGACCCCGAACGGGTACCTTCGCCGTACACCGAAAGAACTCCCCCACTATGGTCTCGTATAGTCACCAACTGACGCTCACAGTCGATGACAGTGCCGAATCGGCTCAACCAGTCCATGCCCACGATGACACAGACGTCACCCATCGCAATAGGAATCAGGTCAATCGGAAACCCAACCCCGAAAATCTCTAGCACACATCCCCGAAGAACCTCCGTGGCATAAATCGATTTCTCGTCAGCTATAGAAACTCTCAAAGGTCGACTCAAGGACTCACGATTCATGCTGATATGCTGACTAAAGGCTAAAGATACAAAGGACCTACTCGCACCCGAGTCAAATAACACTAAGGCAGGCACAGAGTTCACAAGAAAAGTACCTACGCATATAATAACATAAGCATAACATCTCGACATTAAAAAATAAATACATGAGTTACAACATACCTGCCACAACATCGGGCGCAGCGCGGACCTCCTCCGCAGTCAGCTGAAAGGCTCTCCCACGAGCCCTCGGGGCCTCGACCTTCACCGATCGAGTCTCCGTAGTCCTGGCAGCAGGTGCAGATCCCTGACGAAGCTGAGGGCACTCGGCCTTCCGATGGCCAGTCTGGTTGCAATGAAAGCAAACCGTAAATCCCTTGGGACACTCCCTAGCAATGTGCCCCTCCTTGCCACACTTGTAGCAAGCACCGGCTCGACACGCCCCATCGTGACCCTTGCCGCACTTTCCGCAAGTGCGGCTCTTCGAACCTCCCGTCCTCGAATCGGCGGACTTGATCCGCTTAGCTGCCGGCTGAGACTGAGCCGGCCGCCGGTCTGTCTGTTGAGACTCGGCCTCCTCCCTGGCCTGAGTCTCTAACTCGATCTCACGCTTCCTGGCATTCGCCTGAAGCTCAGTAAAAGTATGGTAAGTGGAGTTTGACACAAACTCCCGGATCTCCCTCCTCAGAACACCCAAGTACCGGCTCATCCGAGCCTGCTCTGTGGCCACCAGCTCGGGGCAAAACATCGCCCTCTCATGAAACTTCCGCGTGATCACTGCAACAGAATCAGTACCCTGCTTGAGGGTTAAGAACTCCTGAACCAATCGTTCCCTCTCCACCGGGGGAACGTACTCATCCCTGAACATGGCAGTAAACCCCTCCCATGTCACTGCTGTAGTCTCTGCCAAAGTGAAGTTCGCCGTCACGAACTTCCACCAGTCCTTCGCTCCCAGACGGAGCTGGTTCAATGCGAACCATACCCTCAGGTGCTCTGGGCATGAACACGTGTAGAAGCACCCCTCTATGTCCGCGATCCACCTCATCGCAGCAATCGGATCCTGCGTCCCATCGAACTCCGGTGGCTTCGTGTTGCTGAACTCTCGGAACAGCAACGAGTCACCTCCCTGTGGCCTAGCAGCGGCCACAGCTGCGGTAGCTGCAGCGGTTGCAGCCTCAGTCAATGCGGCGTACCGCTCATCGAATGTCTCCATCAGGGTGGTCTTAATAGACCCAAACATCTCCGGGATTTCAGCCCGGATCGCCGCCGCTACTTCCTCGTGAATTATCTGACGAATCTCCTCGTCACTCACACCGCTTGAACTCGCTCCGTGGCGTGGTCTAACCATGATGTCTCTGAAATACAACATAAACTATCAGAGACTCCAGCGAGTGTAATCGCACTCGATAACGCAACCCTACTCAGTCTCCGATATCCAGGGATTCTTGCTTGGGCCTCCCACTGACCCGGTGTCCTCGGTAGTACGGGCCCAATACTACCGACCACACCGCATCAGCGTTCATCCCAAGTCTTCCTCCCCAAACTCCGGATAGTGAGTACTCTACTTCTGATATGTACTATCTACCCGCATACTAGCAAAACATCTCATATAGGCAACTTCCCTAGACTAAGGCATCACAAATCAGGCCACTCTAGTCCTATCATGAATACCTAGTCTTCTAGCATGCATAACAATTCATATCATATAATATTGTAAGGTATTTTGGGTATCTTTACCGTTCGGGCGCTGACTGATCGTACACACTGCTTCTTCCTTGCTTACCACAAAACCATTTGCAAAAGTTTATGCCTTTATTTAAAAAGTTTCCTCAAATCCTCGGTTTGAGTTCAGTTACCCCCGAAGGTGCACCCGAATCCCTCAAACCAAGGCTCTGATACCAATTGTAACAACGCAAATTTTCAAACAAATTTTTCATTTTTAAAATATAATTATTTTCGTTCAAACAAGGCATAAATAGTTAAGTATTCTGTCAAATACAAATATTCAAAATCCCAAGATCATAAAAAGCATTCTTCAGTGTGTATCGATCACGCTGGCGCCTTCCCACGGTCCTCGCTAGTACCTGAAACACATACATAGCAACTGTAAGCATAAATGCTTAGTGAGTTCCCCAATATACAACTTTCGCACATACGCCTTTCCAGGCCCTGACCTTCCGGTCATCAATACCACGCCTTCCGGCCCATAACATATTGCCTTCCGGCCCACATAACATACATAGCACATATAACAATTACCTTACCACATATAGCATACATATCACATATCATATCCGACCTTCCGGTCACACAGTCAAACCCTTCTGGGTACAGTATAGTGAGAAGACTCACCTCGTAAATGCTGAAAGCTAGCAAATCCTGAAATCACTCGTGCACAATCCGACGAGCTACAACCTCCCTATAACATCACATATCTCATTAACACTTATCCCTTCTAAGTGTGACTATCCCTAAGAAGTCAGACTTAGGTCAACTCTGGTCAACGGTCGACGGTCAACTCGACCGGACTCGGCGAGTACCATGGCGACTCGGCGAGTCTAGACGTCCTCCAACTTTCTGAGATTCCTTATCTACTCGTCGAGTATCCTCCTCGACCCGACGAGTTACTCCTGGAAGAATCGCGGGGCCACCCCGACTCCACTCGCCGAGTCTGAAGAACAACTCGGCGAGTCCCAGTAAATCTTCAAGCTACTCGCCGAGTCTGCTCATCGAACTCGGCGAGTCCATGCCATGCAACCGCTCAAACTGCATCCTAAAGTCAGAACTGCTTCGACCATTCCTAGGTCTGGCCTTCCTAGGATGATCTACCACGTGAAGTCCTCATTTCAGTGCTCATGATACACCATGTGATTCATATTCTACATTTTGACCTAAGGCATAAGGATTCCAATCCAAAACCTTCATCAATTCCCGAAAAGCATAGACATGGGACATTCTGGACCTCCATAGGTCTCAATACAGGGTTACACCCGTTTAGGGGACTAGGGTATCAGTCAATCTAATCATACAAGGGTTCCATAAACCCTAAATCCATAAATACATCAATATAGCAGAGCATACACGAATTCTTACCTGGATGATGTATTCTCTGTATCCCCAATCCTCAGAATGTGACCCCCTTGCTGCTCCTTTAGCCAATCCCTTCTCTTCCTTGCACAACCACTCTTCTATAATCAACAATGGCCTAAGATCCTTGCTCCAGATGCACACAATGGATTTAGGGTTCTTCTCAGAAGGCTAAAACGAACAATGACGGCCAATGAGTCCTTTATATACGTCCCAAACCTGAACGGTTAGGGTTTCCGCTAAACAGCGTCGACTCGCCGAGTCCATATCTGGACTCGTCGAGTCCAGTCGCGAACCCGCGACCAAGTCTGCGATCCTACTCGGCGAGTCTAGGCTCCAACTCGCCATAGTCCCCTCTTAAATTACCCCAAAAACATAATTTAATAATACCTGAGATTTCGGGCTGTTACATAAGAGATAGATAATAGAGTGGAACTTGTTCATATCCTTTTGAATTGATATTGATGTAACTCTAATTTGCTTGCTATGGTTGGTATGATGCTTAAAGGTAACACCCAATGTTTTAATCATAAATAGGTTTTATGGGACTGTTTTTGTTAAATATGGGATAATACCTGTAATGATTTTGTTTAAACCATGACTTTTTAAAGTTTGAAAATTTTGGGTGTTACACTGTTACGAAGAAAAATGGATAAGTAGCAAAATTATAAGCACACAAGACACAGTATTTACGTGGTTCGGTCAAGGTGACCTATTTCTAGGGGCAGGAGAGGAGTATTCTTTATTTTAGAGCTCACAAATAGGGTTACAAGTACAATTTCACATACCTAAAACCCTAATGGGCCAAGCCCATTGGTCCATAGGCCCATGAAAGGTGTCAACCAATCACAATCCACCATGCAACATCTTCAGAACATTCTTGAGCAGCATCATCTTCTAAGCATAATAGGATCAATATGGCACAACAAAGGAATCAATATGGTGCATCATGTACCAAGATGGTCCATAATGGTGCAACAACTTCTTCATGGCGCAACAACATCTCCAGATGGCGCATAAAGGATATGAATGGTGCAATAGGCATCAAGAACATCAAGCTTGAAGCAACAACATCACAATGGAGCAACAGGCACATGCATTGTGCAACAACAAGCCTCATGGCGCAAGATTGAACAAAATGGTGAAGAGGAGTGCCATGATGGCGCAAGAAGGAGTGTCATGGTGCAAGATCATCCTTTGTGGCACATCTCTTTATCATATGGCGCAACAAGGACCACTTGGTGCTCCATATCCCTCGCAAGTGCTCCAAACCTCTTCCAAGTACTCCAAACCTCTTCCAAGTGCTCCAAACCCCTTTGTACATGATCCGTTCATTTGACACTGATTCGTTCCTTTATCTGATGATTATTCCTTTCTCAGAAGATCCGTTCCTTTGTCACATGCTCCACGAACCCCAAGTGCTCCATTGAGGTCCAAGTGCTCCCAATGCTCCATGAACATGATCCAAATGTTTGAGTCATATTTAACAATCTCCACCTTGACTTGAGCATCCTTTGAACTCCACCTCAAACAAGAACTTCCTCTCCCTTCTTGCCATTCGTCCCCAAAAAGACCTATCTCCTACGAACATCAACCAAGTCTAAGCAAAGCTTGAACTTCTCCGTGGGAAACGGCTTTGTCAACATACCTATTGGGTTAACCTTGGTATCCATCTTCAGTATTGAAAACTTGTCTCCTTCCAGATTATCCCGAATGAAATTCAGTCTGACATCAATGTGCTTCGTCTTCTCGTGATACATGGAATTCTTTGCAAGACTCAAAGCACTTTGATTGTCACAATACAATACATGCTTCTCCACCATCAGACCAAGACTCTTAATAAGACCTTGCATCCATATGTCCTCCTTTATTCCTTCTGTCATGGACATGTACTCGGATTCAGTTGTGGAGAAAGCAACAATATCTTGCAATGTTGACTTCTAACTGATGGCACATTTGAATAAAGTGAATATGTAGCACGTCCGTGACCTGAACTTCAACAAGTCACCACCATAATCAGAGTCAGAATATCCCACTAAGTCACTCTTCTTATTTGCTCCATACACCAAGAAAACATCCATCGTTCCCTTCAAGTATCGCAAGATCCAGTTTACAGCTTCCTAATGAGTCTTCCCTAGATTACTGATAAACCTACTAATCACACTAACTGCATGATCCAAATCAGTTCTTCTATATACCATAGCACACATGAGACTTCCAACAGCACTTAATTATGGAACCCTGCTCATGTACTTCCTTTCTTCGTAGTAGTGGGTATAGTGTTTGGACCAATTTTAAAGTGAGCCGTGAAAGGAGTTTCAACTGGCTTGGATTGATCACAATTGAAAGACTGCAGGACTTTCTAAGTGTACTTTTGTTGAGAAATACATAACCGCACTGATCTTCTGTCCCTTTGAATCTATATCCCTAGTATCTTCTTTGCTGCTCCCAAATCCTTCATCTCAAACTCATTCTTCAGGGTCGCCTTCCAGTCATTTATTCAACCCATATCTTTAGCTGCGACGAGCATGTCATCAACATATAGCAATAGATATATATGTAGGAATCTGGTGACAATTCCTTGGAGTATATACAATTGTCAAACTGGTTCTGAGTGTATCCATTCGAGATCATGATTGAATCAAATCTCTTGTACGATTGTCTTAGAGACTGCTTCAACCCATACATGGATTTCTTTAGCAAACATACATGATCCTTCTTAGAATCAAAGAACCCTTCTAGCTAGGACATTTAAATCTTCTCTTCTAAATTCCCATGAAGAAATGTTGTTTTCACATACAGTTGTTCAAGCACCAGATCCAATGCACTCACCATTGCCAAAAGAACCTGAATTTTCTTGTGCTTCACGACTGGTGGGGACACCTCATGATAATCAATTCCTTAATTATGAGAAAACCCTTTTCGCCACCAACCTTGCTTTGAACCTATCTAGTTCAACTCCTGGTATCCCTTCCTTCTTCTTAAGGATCCATTTTCATTCCACTAGCTTCGCTCCCTTTGGTAATGGAACAAGATCCAATGTTTCATTCTTCTCTAAAGATCACATTTCTTCATTCATGGCCATCAACCAGTCATTTTCTTCTTTACTCGCCACAACCTCTTTATTCGATTGATGCTCCTCAGTGTCAATGTCTTCTCCAGATGCTAAAGCAAAAGAAATGGAGTCAAGTTCACTTGAAATCACAAACAAGTATAGTAAGAAGACTCGCCTCGATCGGTAAACAATTAGGTCTCTCACATGAGCTGCCGATGCTAAAGTCCCTCCCACCAAACATATCCACAAACAAAACACTAATTAGAAATTAAGGTAATTACTCCAACATATCAAGTCCAATTACTAAGATAAAACCTCATTTGGGCAAAAGACCATTTTTCCCTTCTAAGTCCTCAACCCTTCACAGTTAACTATAAGTCAAACTGTTCAAAAATTCAATGGTCAACCTTTCGTTGACTTACATGCGATGTACGTCTTACTCTACGCAGGTTGTAGAGTCTTATCCATAAAATGGGCAAAAATCAGGCTACGCCGGGTGTAGCCCAGATTATGCACCGCGTACGGTGTAACTCCCGCAAATCCGGGCTAGTCAATTTAGAGGCAATAGGGGTCGAAAACGACTTTTCGAAAAACGATTATTTAGAATAAATAATCTTAACCAAGTTGTAGAATATGTCACAAGGTTTCCGTACATATAAAGAACGCCGAAATCCGAGTTATAATGAAGAAGTTATGACCCGTCGAAGTTTCGCGTCGGAACCAGCACGGCACCGGAAAGCGTAAATAGCAAATTTACGATAGAGCAAGATTTAGCCTTAGCAATCTAAACAAAATTCGTATAATATGTTAACTAAGAACATCGATAAAAAGAACGCCCAAATCTGACTTCGTATGAAGAAGTTATGATTTTTCGAAGTTTCGGATTAGTAGTATACAACCCGAAATTTGAATATTGGATCTAGTGGTTTTTAGCCGACACGACCTAAATGAGAATCGGAGATATCGTTAAGAGTAGTGTAACGAGAAAAATATGGGCGAAAACGGATGTCGGATGAAGGAGTTATGAGGATTTAACGGACCTATCCTATCCCGGCCCGTTAATAATATAAAATTTAAAATCGAATCAAAATTAGCCGACGAAGTCTAAACGATAGTTGTAGAGTACGTTCCCACCTTCGCGTGGATATAAAGAACGTCGAAAACGGAGCTCGTATGCGAAAGTTACGAATTTTTAAAGTTGAAGCATGAAATTGTGAAGTCTGTTGCGAGGTTGATAACGTGGCTGCATCTGGGCCGTTGCTTGTTGACCAAGGCTTCGCTTCGGGTTGTGACACGCCACCCTCGCAGTACGCCCCGCGTAGGTCTGATCTGATCCATTCGATGAGTGCAAGACAGCTGGGTCCGAGCTGGTGGTCTTATCCGAGGAGTACGCCCAGCGTAGTCCGAAGCCAGCAGCCTATAAATAGCTGGGAGGGCAGCCTTCATTTTTCACACCATTCTCCTTCTCTCTCTAAAATACTTTCTCTCTCTAGCTCCTAAACCACCCCTAATCCCTAGATAAAATCCCTAGCTCCCGAGGGAAGCCACGAGGCTCCCGGAGTCCCAAGAAAAAGAGCCTTTCGGTTTCGAAACGCTGCTCCAATTAAGTTCCGGTTTTCGATAAAATTCACTGTTTTATCGAAGGAATATCGTTTTAAGAGTATCGAAGCGTTGTCCGAGTGCTGAGTCACCACCTTTCAGGTGAGTGTATAGTCTCTTTCAGCTTACACATAGATATGAAGTATTTTATATAAATTACGTGCTATGTGTGCATATTATTTGAATATTTGCTATTTATGCTGGATGAACGTTTTATACATGTTTTCAATGATTTAAACTGTATATGTATTTTATATCTACAAAATGTGTTGGGTAAAACATGGGTAGATGTATTAGTTGTTGTGTGATAAAATGAAATAATGAGAGGCCTCATTGTAGATGTTATTGATGATCCAGTCATCTAGCAGAGTATAGAGGACAACCACGGACTATTCTAAACAGTCCAGTGGAACACTAGCAGGCTCGCAACCTGTAGGTGTTTATTCGAACCGTGTGATTATTCGAACTGTGTGAACTATGTGCTCACCAGGTATACTTCATCCCCTACATGGTTGCCTTTAGGACTTTCATTGCCAAGGAATCCCCTTAGCAGTAGTGTCCGTCCCAATGATAGTCCTTAGACTAGGTCCCTTGTGTTAGATGTTTTAGGGACGTAATGTGAGGATAACGGGAATGGGTAATTGGGTTGATTGTTTGATGTTTAAAAATAATAATTATATTATTGTGGGTTGAAAACCCTATGTGCTCACCAGGTTTCCCAACCTGACCCACTCAGTTTATTTATATCACAGGTGTTGATATGAATTCACATTACACTGAGAGATTTAAAGAGATGTAGATCACTAGTGTAAATAAATGTAAGTTCTATTTATGCTTATGTTTCTATATTAACGATGACATCCCAAACGTTTTAAAATTAAATAAATACGTTTCTTCGAAAATGGTTTTAATAACGTATTTATCATGTTTTTCTGGGAACAAATTCCGCAACGTTTTTATTAAAAGAAGAACTCTGATTTTTATAAAGCATAAACAAAATCGGTCTTTTCTGGCCGTGAAAATGGGGATGTCACATACGGCGTCTCTTAGCAAACTTCATTATAAGCACTTAATACATTTATACATTTCACTCCAAGCTCAAATTTGGGTCCTAATAGCTCCATAATGGATAAAGTTTCCAACTTTATCCATTAGGATGTTCCAAACAACCAAGACCTAGTCTTTAAGTCTAAAAAGGACCAAAAATGCATATTTCTCAACTTAATCCATTTAGTCTAAGTTTCCAACCTTCAGATCTGAATCAATATGATGTTTAGATGGATAAAGTTTCCAACTTAATCCATAACAATGTCACAAACTTTCAAGATCTAAATTTATGCACTAAAATGACCAAATAGTGGAAAATATGACAAATAACTGGATCTATGAAACCAATGAGCAAGTTAGAAGCTTTTTACTCACAATGGAACATGAATGATGTAATCTTATTCGATCTATACTTGAACTCTTATTCTATACACTTTGCCACCATCGTATTCTTCAACATTCCACCTTCCAATGGAGAAATAATCTCATAAATGATGCAAGTCTCAAAACAAGTGAGGGGAGGCTAGGGTTTCTCAAGGAATGATCTTTGGTGATGGAGGTTGGTAATGAGAGGGTTTCCCATAAGTTAGAGCCCTTAAATAGGGCTCAAAACCGGAGAATTAGGGATTTGATCTACCCAGATTATGCCTTGCATAACCTAAGTTACGACATGTGTAACTCATTAAAAGCACGTCCAAAATCAACAAGTTACGCGCTACATAACTTTTAGTTATGCCCTGACTAATCCAAAAGTGCCCAATTTCCACTTCAACTTCAAACAACCATCACTTCTTCGTTTCAACTCCGTTTTCAGCGTTCTTTATATGCACATAAAGGTATTGAAGAGCCCCAAAATCCTATCTAATTACTTTTGACTTAAAACATGCTGAATTAAAATTCTTCATTCATGAAAGAAGCCTGAAACATCACTTTTCCTATTTTACCCTTTTTGCTTCGAAGCACAGTTCGATGGCTTTAATCGCTTCCCAATATTTTCAACATCCGATAGGGTCTAAACTCTACTTCCTTGAAGCCCAAGACCTTTACTCCATCCATTTACGACCTGCTATCCCAATAATAGAAACATTCGGAAACTAGGTATTACAGAAATCGGTTCTATGGAAAATGCATAAAGCCAAAAAAACCTTTAAAACCCTAGAATACATAGAAAATACTTTTAGATATCTATTTTTTTGACTTTATAAACATTAAAATCACATACACACACGAGATTTTGGTGTTTCTAAAGTAATAAAAAGATGTCTCCAAGTTTTTTTTTTTTTTTTTTTTTTTTTTTTTTTTTTTTTTTTGTATTTGTATTGATTTTCTAGGGTTTTTGAGGGTTATTTTTGGGTTTTTATATTTTCATAGAACTCTTCCATATATATATATATAATGCTAACTATTTATGAGCTCGGATTATTTATTTATGACATGAGATGGGAGAATAGTAACATTTGTATTGCATGCTTGTTTTGTGAACTATTACTTTTGATTTATGTTTCTGTTGATCTCTTGCTACTGTTTATTTTTACTAAACAATGGTTGACTTTGCATGTGGAAGTATACATTTGGTATTATTGGTTTAACTAACCATTTGATGTTGTATGTCAAGTTTTGGCTTTGAAATGTGTTCAAACCTATATTTGGAGGTTTAACTTAACACCTGTATTTTAAATGAGATGCTTTTTTAATAACTTATATGTTTATTTTTAATATATTGAGTGGTAAATATATTTTTGCTTTTTAGTGTATCCATTTTTCATTCTTGTAATTATATTTCATTTTATCCTCTTAATTATATTTTAGTTTTGAATAATTTTTATTTTTTTACTAACTAACTATTTCTATTAAATATTGTATTGGTAGAAGTTAACTATTGGAGTGATCATTTAATTATAGGTTAAAATTAGTAGAATCATGAATTGATAATTTTTTAAAATCATAACATAGCTTAATCATTGGAGATGCTCTAAGAGCATTTCAAATGATTATATTTTTACAACTTATTACTATTAACGTTTTTTATTGATCACTTTTTATCCTTGGAAAACATAAATTATCTGCCTTTTTTTATACTTTAAAGTTTTGTACATTAAACCCCTTGTGGTCATAGTTCATTTTACCACTTGACATATATTAAGTTTTAAATACGCTCTTTCAAAAAAATATATATATTAAGTTTTAAATAGATATTTTATTTACTAATTAATTGTTTTTGTTAAATATTTAATTTATGAAATATTAATTATAAAGATTATATAATATTATCATGTGGAAGTATACATTTGGTATTATTGGTTTAACTAACCATTTGATGTTGTATGTCAAGTTTTGGCTTTGAAATGTCTTCATACCTATATTTGGAGGTTTAACTTAACACCTGCATTTTAAATGAGATGCTTTTTTAATAACTTATATGTTTATTTTTAATATATTGAGTGGTAAATATATTTTTGCTGTTTAGTGTATCCATTTTTCATTCTTTTAATTATATTTCATTTTATCCTCTTAATTATATTTTAGTTTTGAATAATTTTTATTTTTTACTAACTAACTATTACTATTAAATATTGTATTGGTAGAAGTTAACTATCGGAGGGATCATTTAATTATAGGTTAAAATTAGTAGAATCATGAATTGATAATTTTTTAAAATCATAACATAGCTTAATCATTGGAGATGCTCTAAGAGCATTTCAAATGATTATATTTTTACAACTTATTACTATTAACGTTTTTTATTGATCACTTTTTACCCTTGGAAAACATAAATTATCTGCCTTTTTTTATACTTTAAAGTTTTGTACATTAAACCCCTTGTGGTCATAGTTCATTTTACCACTTGACATATATTAAGTTTTAAATACGCTCTTTCAAAAAAATATATATATATTAAGTTTTAAATAGATATTTTATTTACTAATTAATTGTTTTTGTTAAATATTTAATTTATGAAATATTAATTATAAAGATTATATAATATTATCATTTTGTTTTTTTATAATTATGACGATTAATTTTATATATTATCTTTTTTTGATATTTTTTTCTAATAAAATATTATAATATTTCAATTGCAATATACATAACATTTAGATAAAATTACATTCTTCATCCTTGTGGTTAGATAGATTTTTTTAAAAATAAGTCTAGTCTTCTTTATTTTAAATTTATATATTATTGTTTCTCAAATTTTTTACTTGTCACACTTTTGGTCATTTAACATTTAACTTTGTTAAATCTATATTATGATCTTCATCACTCATTCCTTCTTTTTTTCAAGAAACCTCGGGCCTAATTCAAACCTCCAAACCGATCATATCAATATAAAATCTAAAATAGATCTTAAATATAATTCTTAAATCAAACATAACATTAAAAAGAAAACCAAAACAAAATTAAAACCTATCATAAATCGTCCAGTAAATCAAAGACATGTATTGCATTCGAGTCTAAGACACCATCTTTGAAACATGATTTTGCACTCCAAGAATCAAATGTCAGTATTTCCAAATGAAGACTTGGAAAAGACAAAGAAAAAAAAAATGAAATGTGTGATCATTACTTTATCAATGTTTTCAAACACTAGGCGATGTCTTCCCCTCAAAGCGTCCCTCCTCCTACCTCTACGACTTATGGTACACCTCTCCCCTGCGATTAACTAATTTGGTATGTTCGCCCTTTCTTTAACGTAGCCCTCATCTTATTCTATATATTCAAATTAGTAGAAGAAAATTATTTAAACTCAATGTTGATCAAATACTGTATGTAGTTGCTGATGGACGATGGGATGGGGAAAAAGGATGGGTTTGGTGGGTGGTGAAAGGGAAGGGATGGGTTTGTTAAAAAATCAATAATAATAATAATAATAATAATAATAATAATAATAATTAAAGTGTATGGGTGCAATGGAACATGGGCGGGAAAGTTTTTAGTGTATTCCTTCTTGTATTGCCCCGTGGCAGATTTGTAATCTAAGAGTTGGACAAGTGAATTCTAAGAGAGGTTTTTATTAGGATTATATATATATATATATATATATATATATATATATATATATATATATATATATATATATATATATATATATATATATCACATCAGGGTTAGTCGTTCATTAGTGAGTCATTCATTAGTGTTGCAACACAAGAGAGACAAAATAAAAAATAAAATAAACTAGACATAGGAGCGATTGTAGATTTCCGGCACTACAAAGGTTTTCGAAGGATGACGCTTCACATGATCAGTTAAACAGAAAAGTGAGTGTGGGGTTATGTCATGATATTTTTTTGAACAATGGTATTTTTTTTGAACATTTTGAAAACTTCGTTACCATTTTAAGTAATTGTTATGAACTGGACTTACAAGAACATATTCAATAACATAAACAACGACCAACAGCTTCAAATATTGATTGATAACCTTAAATATAACCAAAAGATTACAAGAACAATTGATAGGTTAGCTGATTCGAGATAGCTACTCTCCTAAGGAATACATTCCAGATTTCACAAAAAGATTGATATCTCACTCCCTGCCCACTACCCTCTTCTTATACTATCTGTCATAACAAATTAACTAATATAAAATGCCTAAAATGCCCTGCACTAATAAGATTATCTTTATTTAATGATTTTCCCATATTGCCCTTATCTAACATATAGGACTGAAGTTGATGCATAACAATACCCCACCCCAAAAGAACCACCTTGTCCTCAAGGTGGATACAAATAGTGTATACCATCCAAATTCTCTCAATTGGCCTCTTTTTCTTGCCCTCACCCTTACCATGATCTGCCACCACCATAACAATCACCATATATATTCCACCCACTTGTTCCATTGCACCCATGATCAACTTAACAGCTTCATCAGTATTGCCATTCTCATGAATAATCAAACATGGGGGCAAATATTGGAAACTAGAACCATCATCCTTCTTAAACTTGACTAAAGCCTTAGCAATACCCCATCCTAAAAGATGCACCTTGCCCTCAAGGTGAAAGGAAAAAACGTAAGGCAGAGTTATGAATTCTTCCCAAGTAACTTCCGATATAAGCTTGCCCTTCCACTGTATAATGACTTCTACTTGACTCTCTTTTGATTCTTTAACCTCACTACAGCTACCCTCCTCCATAAATTCAGAGTGAGAAGTTCTCCCCGGTGCAGAATTCCTCTCATTAGATATCACCACAGCTTCTCCATCTTTCTTGTTTTCAGCAATCTTACTGAACATTTCAATGTGTTTCTTCTTGATAACTTGCAGAATCTTGTTCCGGTGTAGCCTTTCATGGGAATTGTTGACTAGTAAGTCATAGGAATCCACAACATTCCCCAAGGGACCAAGATATTTTTGCATCAGCTCGTTGCAGTCATTCATAATAAACACCCTTCTCATGTGCGACTTGGTGTTGTGCATCTTCTTGCTTTTGTCAAAAGGATCAAACATAGCTCTCTTTAGAACAACTAACTTCCCCTCCTTGCAATATCCATGAATAAAATGATTGTAAGTAATTGAATTAGGCTTCACGTTTGTTGATATAAGCCCATTGAGCAACGCTCTAGCTAGAATGGTCTTTTTAAGCTTACACAAGATCTGAATCCTGATATTGTACATTCCAAGGGTTATAGGAACTTCATGCTTCTTCATCATTTCGAGCACTTTCCCATCTCCCTCAAAATTTTCTTCTTTGTAACACCCAATACAACCGTCACGTAGCAACCGCAAACTACCATCATGTAAATCTGCATCAATTTCTTCAGGGACTTTAGTAGCAATTACTCTCATAATTTCTTGTAGTGTAACAACTACATCCAGAGTAGCCTTGCAACGAACCTGCCTGGTTAGAGAAAAATCATTCAACCAAGCAGGATCAGATAGTTTAACAAAGCTAACTTATGGGTTTTGCATCCATGTCAGAGCTTTAATCCCCATTGCACCAACATAAGCACATTCACCTGACATAGTTGTACGCACCACCTCCATCAATGGTGCCCATGGACTTGATATTGTACTGTTGTTATCTTCATGTTGAGACTTATGTTCTTCCTGATCATCATTTTCAGCAATTGTATTAACATCTTTTCCTTCATTAATATTGTCACGTAAACTCCAAGGAAAAGCGACAGGACCTTTCCCAATCACTTTGTCTTTCTTTGAACCTTGAAGTTTAGCACGATGACATTTTGTTCCTGCTATTTCGTTTTTTTCTCTTAGAATTAGATCACCATCTTGTAGCTCCTCGGTAGGAAACGGTGAAATTGACAAGGGTAGGGTTGATGCGTACGTGAGAATCGGTGCCAAGGTTGCAGATTGTGGGATTGATTTGGTAATCTTTGATTCAATCTCACGTGGTGAGTTTAAGTTCTCTTCATGATTAACTGATTTAAGTAAGATTGGGCTAGATTTTAAACTGTTACCTTTAAACAAGTCGCTTTCCTTGATTCGGTTTATGTGAGCCCAAGGTGTTAGTTTCAGCCCAATTGTCAATTTTAGGCCCATTTTTGCAAAACCCTAAAAATGCTTCTTCCTGTCTATTCTCCCGTCCATCATCTAACAGATCTGTTGTCTCCCTGAGACTCCATCGGTGCTCCGACTGCCTTCCACCATGGTAGTCCGGCCACCATGACTCCGCTGTAAACATTGAGGATCCAAATCGTCGGAGGATTAGGAATTTTAGTTCTTCCCAATCTCTAATGGGTCGACGATAGTGTTCTTCATCATACTAGAGAGCAGCATAGCCCTCTAGTGCCGCTACCGCAACCTCCAGTTTTTCTACTTCTGATTATTGATAATCTACAAATCTTCTCTCTGCCTCAAGAACCCAACCATTCGAATTATTTCCATTAAATAGTGGTATCTCCAGCTTCTTGATTCTCCAGTTGGTTCCTCCGTTTTATTCGCCTCCGGTTGTACAGCCACCGCCACCGCCATCGGAACCACCTCCTGTTCCATTTCTTGAACCTCCACTGAATCCCATTGGGTTTGTCCCTTTTGTCCGCGAAAAAACAGGGTCGCTGCTGTGCTCTTCTCCCACTGATTTCTTTCCATTTGGTTCTTCCGGATGGCTCTTGGCTATTGCCATCAAAACCTCTTCGAACTTCTGCTCCATCTTCAACTGAAGAGAGGCTATGGAGTCAGCAGTATGTTGGATCAGATGCCCTGGATTCTCCATTCGATCGTACACATGCCCTAATTCTGTCTCTAGCAACTCAACCCTCTTGAGTTGAGCTCCTCCAGCCTCCTTCCTTCCTTTATCTCCAGCCCTAATCCCAGATGAATGCTCGGATACCATTTGTTATGAACTAGACTTACAAGAACAGATTCAATAACATAAACAATTACCAACAGCTTCAAATATTGATTGATAACCTTAAATATAACCAAAAGATTACAAGAACAATTGATAGGATAGCTGATTCGAGATAGCTACTCACCCAAGGAATACATTCCAGATTTCACAAAAAGATTGATATCTCACTCCCTGCCCACTACCATCTTCTTATACTATCTGTCATAACAAATTAACTAATATAAAATGCCTAAAATGCCCCTGCACTAATAAGATTATCTTTATTTAATGATTTTCCCATATTGCCCTTATTTAACATATGGGACCGAAGTTGATGCATAACAATAATTTTCCCAAATAATAAAATAGGACGATTACAAAAAAAGTTTCAAATGTTATTATTTATTCGTAAATAGTCCTTAAAATGATGAAGAATGTTATCATTTTCAAAGTTTGAGTCACGGGGTAAGACCAATTATTTCAATGCCAAACTGCCTTTGAAGTATTTTCTTCACAAAACCCACTGCCACTAACGAGTAACCCCTCATTATTTTCATTTCACCCCTCCGTGTTTCAAATGATTGTACTTAGCTCCTAAACAGTGTTTGGAAGCATAACAAATATTATCATGTACCTCTCTTTGTTTTCACTAACATACTAATGGTTTCAAATATTTGTAGTAAATAATTTTGGTAAGAAGATAAACTATATAGAATAAATATTTGTGATGTTCATGATAAGGTTAAAAGAAGATGCATTTTATGTACAAATAGTAATTGGATGTTAAGTTGTTAGGTATTTTTACACTTTTATAAACATATCACAATACCAAATACATTTCTTTTTTCAATTACATTGTTTGGTTTTTAGAAGTAAGAAATTGAAGTTCAGTTGAGAAGCAAAGTTATGGAGCTCTTCAATTGGATATTTTTTTGGGGAAATTCACTTCTAGTTCAACCACTATGTAACATACGTAATTTTTTTATGCAAATGGGTATATAGTAAACGAGACTCTTGATGTGGCGTTATGTACCTTATGGGAATTTTTAAGAAGTAATTAGATGATTAATTAGGTAATCCTATACACCATCTTCATGAGTGGTGTTGCACATTGTTAGAGATGAAGTTATCACAAGTTGTGTTAGAGTGTGAAGTCGAATCAAATCCTTTGCTAGTTTCATCGTGCAATGCTATTATTCTAGGCACGATGTTAGGAGGCAAGAAATACGTCTCACTTAAACATAGTTATGGACGTTGTCGACATATTGCTTATTTATGTGCCTTATGTGGGATGTTAAAGGAGTAAGTGCTCATATGATTTGTTAGGTAATTTAATAAACTAAAATGTACTCCTTAGGAGCTACATAATTAGAGAAAGGATGAAACCACATGTTGGAAATATAATGATGCGATTGTCACTTCAAATAAGTTGAGTATTGATTTATATTTTCTAACAAACATTATCAGAATGTTTCAAGTTGGAAAGATACTGAAGATTGACCAAGTGTTTGAAAAATCAGATGTTGTGATACATTTAGTTGACATGGAGAACTTCCTGGAAGCAAGGTGGTGCATCGTAATCATAAATGGCACCTCTTGGTTATGAGTAACGCATCCTTAACATGTATGGAGCATCTTGGTCATCTTTGGCACTCCTTGATGTTCATGGCACTTCTTGACATTTAAGGCACTCCAACTTTCATGACACTTCTTGAAATGCATGGTACTCCTTGAACATGATGTCACTCAGAAGACCCTTCTGAAGAGGATTGCACATCATGATCTGCTCAACACATTCTCAAAGTTGATCAAGAATACTCAAGTGAATTCAAGACGCAAGACTTGGATAGAAACTTTATGGAAACCTAACAAAATTGGAATATTCCATCCATTCTCTTTTAAGTATGGCAAGGTGTCAATTGATGACTCGGTCATGATGACATGTCAACACCTGATTGGTCAAGCCATGTTATTGGCTTTTCCAAAGCCTAAAAATAGGCCCCTTAGGACCCATTATAAAATTTCTCAGTCTGCTCAATTTACTCGCTCTTACTCATTCTGCTCACCTTACTCATACATTATCATAAGTTCTTAGAGAATATATTGAGAGTGGTTTACTTTGTAATATGTGTGAGCACTTTAGTGTTTTAGAGCACCTTCAGATCTTCCAAACACAAGTTAAAAATATGAATATGAAACATCTTCTCAACTTTACCTGTGAAGAAAGTACTTCAATATTTTTATCATAGTTTTTAAAATTTCAGCACCTCTTATCATTTGACAATTCTGAAACTTGGTTTCATTACTTCATTAAGTTTTTATTATTTTCAACAAAAAGAATTCCATGGTTCTTAAAAATCAAGTGAGAGAGTGAGAGAAGAGAAGAAGGGTGATTATTGGTATAGAATAAAGAAGCAATTATATTTAATGAAAGAGATTATTATGTCAATTTTCATATATGGCACACGATAATATATGCATCAAAATAGGACGTTAAGGTGTGTGGCACAAAATTGTATAATAAATTGTTCATGGTGATGTTGTGGGCAAGGACTCTTGTAATTAGTTTTAAGACATTTTTTGTGATGCAAGTTACATTAGAAGGTATCTTAATCCTTTCAAAGATCAAATAATGTCGGGGAACCGCAACAATTGTATGGTACTTTGGCATGCTTCTATTAAAGTTAGAATGGGGTTGTCATCGCATAGAACTCTAAAATTTATCACAAAAACTTCATGAGTAGTGTTTTCAAGTACTGGAGGTGAAGTTATCATATGTTATCTTAAAGTGTGAAGTCGAAGCCTATTGTAGAGATATTGACCAATGTTAAGAACGATATTTGGAGGAATGGAATATGTCTCAGACAAACATAGTTATTGAATTTGTCAATGTAGATCCCAGTTAGTGTACCCCCATGAGGTGGGGTTTCACCTTATACCAGTGATAAGAAAATTCTATATTGGTGGAGAAACATATGAAATTATAGCATACATTCAACATAAATCCTTATGATTTTGATATTTTTATATGTTTCATTATAGTCTTCAAGGACTATAGAATCTTAAGGATCGAGTTAGGAATTAAGTAAATTTATGATCAGTTATATTATTTTAAATCGAGGATTCTCACAAAATTATGTATTGTATTTACCTGATTTTACATGTATATTTTATGTGTAGATGTCATGTGATATATGCTGGTATTCACCATAAAAATAGTTTTGGTACTAATTTTTGTTCATTTCATGGGTGCTACATTCACCCAAAAAGAAGAATTAGTTCATGGAATCGCTTATACATAAGATAGGTACTTATACCTTAAAATGCATCCTTCAATTATTAGAGTACAATAACATTATTAAGGATGCAAACACTACATTGTACCCAATCCCACATCTTTATTCAGTAGTTTCTTATTCATACAATTAAGAATTTTCTCGAGGCCTGTTATACATTCTAACTCCTCTCTCATTACACATCCTATAGTGAACTAATTTAATGCATCAACTAACAAGGCTACTTTGTACATGCGATGCATGAAATACATCATATGTATTTCATAATACACTATGATAATTTCCAATAATAAATCATTAAATCTAACATCTTCTAAAACAATGAGATACACTTATAATCAGTGGACTCATTTACCATATTCCCAAACATAATAAGTCGATTTGCATTGAAGAACCCTTATTAACATGTATATATTAATTAGTATCCTATTTTGTGTATTTAAGTCCACCATTATTTTATGGTGATGTTGGGGTGTACTGACTTGATCAAATCATAAGTGAGCATCAAGAATCACGAGTGAGCATCAGGGATCACAATTGAGCATCGTGAATCACGAGTGAGAATTAGGGATCACAAGTGAGCAACAGGAATAACAAGTGAGCAACAGGAATAACAAGTGAGCATCAGGGATCACGTGTGAGCATCATGGATGCTCACAAGTTGAAGATGCTCAAGGAGGATGTTCATTAGTTGAAGATGCTCAAGGAGGATGCTCATCAGTTAAAGATACGCAATGAGGATGCTCATCAGTTAAAGACGCTCAAGGAGGACACTCATCAGTTAAAGATTCTCAATGAGGACACTCATCAGTTGAAGATGCTAAAGGAGGACAATCATCAGTTGGAGATGCTCGATGAAGACGCTCATCATTTAATGATGCTTATTGATGATGTTCATGGACGATACCCATGAGGTTGAAGGTTCCAAAAACACCCACATGGAATTCCATGATTGGTTAAAAATAGGGCATCCCCTTCATGGGTCTGGCCCATCAGTTTTAAGGTTTCCCATGCTTTCCTATAATTAGCTTCATATCCTCGTTTATTATTCTTTTCAAGTGCATGCTTATGTGTGTGCATAGTAATTTCAAGGTAATCATTGTTAGGTTGAGAGCACATCCTTTGGAGCAATTAGTAAGTGATAGTTTATTTTATTTCCTTATTTTTATTAGTTTATTTTAGATTTTTATCTCTTTTTCATTAGTTTTGTATTGTATATTTCTTTATCATGGATCGTATCGTGGGCTTTTTATTTTATATAAGAAATTTTGCAGGATTTTGGAGCTTATTGTGGTTGCGATTTGACTGGAGTTGGGCTTAGTGGGCTTTCCGATACATTATTGGTCTTGGCGGATCCACCAAAGAAGAATTGGGCTTAATAAGCTAAAAGCTTGGATGAAGTGGGCTTGTGAAGATGGATTTTGGACTTTTATTTTGGGCTTGGAGCATCTACATTTGAAACAAAAAGATGATTGGTTGATTTGAATCACATAGACATGAAGGGGACCAAAGGAATCTTTGGTAGTGGAAGGGTGGAGTGGAGGAATGAGGAGTCAATAGCATTACAACAACACTTGCATGGGTGGAATTTCTGTTGTGCGGGTACCCACGCAACTGCCTAGTTTTGGGCATTTTGGTCATTTGGCACACCATAACCTTGGGGGATCAGATCTATTAGCCACATTCTTGATTTTACACCATCAGAGACCTGGATGGGGCAATTTTGAAGCTTAAGACTCATTTCTTTTCATCTTTCCAAGATATTGGTAGTTTCTTTATGCAATTAGACTTTTGTGATTGTTGATCTATTGTCATGAGTGGCTAAACTCTCTATTTTGGTAGACCTTGGCTAAAACCTCTGAATGTTTGTGGGTTTTTGAAGGATTTATTCGTATTTATCATTTATCTTATGTCTATGATTCTACTTCATATTTTATATGCTTGTTTAGTGCTTTGATCATGATCTTGGTACTTTAATAAGCCATTGTTGGTTTATTTCTTTGGTTTAGCATTGAATCATTGAATTTACTTAGAACAAGAGCTTTATGATGGTAGAAATCATCTCTAGTTTGTGAATTATAACTCCTTTATGGATGTGTAAGCATTGACATCCTATAGGAATTGGAGATTTCTTGATTCGTAAGGCTAATCAACTTCTTGGGTTCAATTGCTTCAACTGGATCTTTGATTTTGATTAAGAAGGTGTGTTGTGGGCTACACTAACCTCCATACTACCTAGGAGAAATCTTGGCATATCATGCTTCATGATTGCTATAACCAATTTGGGATGAATGATAAGCTTCATGTTAAATCCTAATGATAAACACACAAATGTTCATTGTGTTGAATTGCCTTGGTTTACCAATTCTCTCCAATATTTGACCATCTCACTTTCTTTCTTAATTGCAAGTTCTTTAGTTATTTATCTCTTTAGTTTTCAAGCAATCATAACACCCCCCCCCTTTTTTTTTTTAGTTTAATTGTAGTTAGCTAGTTTATTTGCAATAGTTCTTTTAGATTGCATTGGTGAGTGAATACAACCATTTCCCTGAGGATCAATACCCTTTTTACCATTATATTACATTTTATTTGCAAACAAATGGTGTAATTTGCTTGGTGGACTTGACATCCCACCAAGTTTTGGCGTCGTTGTCGGGGATTGAACCCGGGTCACCGGCGTGACAGGCGGGAATACTTACCACTATACTACAACGACATACTCTTGTTACGCATAGCAGGGTTGTGAATGGATCCAGAGAGGAGTCAGGCCTGTGTAGCCCTAGATGGATGGGACCCGTGGGCGAGGCGATAGTTTTTTCTGGTTGTGGTTGCGCGACTCAGATTGTTTGGCATGTTGAGAAAAGTAAGGATGGATTTCGAGGATGAAATCTAATTTAAGTGGGGGAGAGTTGTAACGCCTGAAATCTTGAGGAGAAATTTTTTAGAATAAAC
Source organism: Lactuca sativa (assembly GCF_002870075.4). Lineage (NCBI taxonomy): Eukaryota > Viridiplantae > Streptophyta > Magnoliopsida > Asterales > Asteraceae > Lactuca > Lactuca sativa. The sequence continues at coordinate 110,310,386 of NC_056625.2, read as the reverse complement.
CATTTTCATGTTGAACACGGCGAGTTGTAGGAACCAACTCGATGCATTTAAGATAGAAGAATCGCGGGGATTAAATGAACCAACATGACAAGTTGAGGTGCCTCAACTCAGCGGGTTGGTGGTTGCGAAGGAAAACCTAATTTCTAGGGTGCTGCACCCTATTTAAAGGCCTTAAGTTCCTTTGGCTAGCCTCCTCATCAGCCTTCATTGTTATCAAAACTCTAAAACGAGTTGTAGCCTCCATTGTCAAGCATTTGAGCCTTGGAAGGAAGTTCTATGTCTATTTTATGCATTGTGAAGGAGATAGAAGATCTTAAAGTTTCTAAGCTTAGAGGAGGGGTCTTGGATCCAGAATCATTATCCATTTTGCAAGGATTTTGAGGTATTAAGTTCTTATCTTGATGGCTAGATGTTTAGATCTTTCTTTTTGGGTTAATTGTTTTGTTTGAGTCATGGGTCGGATGGATGTTGGGATTAGGATGTCCTAAATCCTTATTCTTTTAGATCTGGGGTTTTCATGGACTCTTATGGCATAACAGTGCCAATTTATGGATTTAAAGGCTCCATGCATCCTTTAAGTCCCTTATTAAGCCCTTTTTGAGCATTTGAGCCTCTCCTAGTCATGCATGAGCATAAAATTGGAAACTTTACGTGCTCTTCCAACTCTAGAGTGTCAGATCTGCAATTTGGGGGCTTTGTCTTTGAGTATTAAGTGTTTAATGGTTAAGACCTCATTCTTTTAAGACTAGGGTTGGGCTTAGACCCATTTCAGTAGTTCCTAGGGGTAAAGTTGTTCTAAATCTCATATTGGTCAAGATCTGAGTTGTGAAGCTCTTTGAGTCAATAATGTCAGCATAATGTATTAAGAGGTGGGTTTCTTGCAAAATCGATGAGTTTATGGATAAACTGGGCGAGTTGGCTCGGTTTCTCCCCGACTTTGTAGTTGATGAAGGAACACGACGAGTTAAAGGACAGCTCGGCGAGGTAGATCAACTCAGGCCATTGACCTTGACTTTTGACCCCGTCTTTGACCAAGTTGTTCTAAGGGGGTACTTGAGGTAATCAGAATTGTATTTAAGGAAATTATGGGCTTAAGATAAGGCCCGTATGGGGTTAGGCCCAATTTGGAAAATTGGACCATTAGTGGGCCTTTGTGGATATTTTGGTTTTGGGCCTCGTTTTGATGCATGTTGGGTCAGGGGTAAAATGGTTATTTCACCCCAAGTATGGATGGTGGGCCTTAGAATGTAACGTAATTGCTAATTGGGTGTTATTTTGATCTGATAGCTCGGAGGCGTCATCAGGGCAGCAACTAGGGATTTCTTTCTATGAGCTTCTACATTCGAGGTGAGTTTCCTCACTGGGTTAGCGGTTCGAAGGCACCAATGCCGGCCCATTTTTATGTTATGTTATGTTGGTATGCTACTTGTATTCGTGACTCTTGCATGTGTATGTGTTTATATGCTTTTCGGGCTAAGGCTCGATACCGGGCGGGGCCCGGTGACTACTTGTATGCTATGTATCTATGTGATTATTGCATGTGTATGTGTTTATTTGATATATGTTATATATGCTGGGTGGGCCCCGATCTATTACCGAGCGGGGCTTGATTCCGGGCGGACCCGATGCCAGACGAGGTCCAATGCCGGCGGGGCCCACTATATGTTTATTAGTATGTATGGTATGTGGTATTTTGGGGATCTCACTAAGCTTTCTGCTTATGGTTTTCAGTTTATGTTTTAGGTGATTCGGTTTTCAAATTAATGGAAGAGCTCGGAATGATTACAGGGCACACACCGCATGTTTCTGCATTCTGTGATTCACTCTGATTTAATGATGTTTTGCTAAATATCAGCTAACTTGGTTTTATGGAAATGATATGTATTAATGATTATTTATCTAAAAACGAAAATTTTATGTCATTATTTTTGGGATGTTTCAAAATCACAAGTGTAGCACCCGGTTCCTGGTACGTAAATATTATTTGATGTATTTCCTTTCTTTTAGCCTTGGACTCGGCGAGTCATAGGTCCGACTCGCCGAGTGGATGCGGGACCCGGGACGCGTTTAAATTGTCGACTCGACGAGTCCATATCCTGGACTCGGCGAGTCACAGCTGTTGGATGAAACCCTAAGTTTCAGGGGTTTGCACCCTATTTAAGCAGCTTATCTGCCCCAGGCCAGCCCCCATTCTCTCCCCAGAGCTCCCCAACCCTCTTTTGTGCTTGTTCTTTGAAGATTGAAGTTTTGTTGTGTACTTTTGAAGGCTTTGAAGGAGGAAGGAAGTAGATCCAGAAGATAGGAAGCCATCCAGGCCATTATTGTGTTCTTCCAGCAGTTCCTTTGAGGTATAACCCGTTTTCCCCTTGATTCTATGCTTAAACTTCATTTGGGTCCTTCTTGGTCAATTCCCCAAGTTTGTATGTGCATTATATGTCATAATAAGGCGTTTGGCCTTTGGATCTAGGCAAGATTGAGCTCCATGAGCTCAGATCTGTTAGCTTTTTGGCCCCATGTTGCTTGTTAGCCCTAGATCTACCCTTTTGAGACATTTTGAGCCCTAAAATCCATATTGGTGAATATCCACACGTAAAGTTGGAAACTTTACGTGTGATTCGTGTCCTAGAAGTCCAGATCTATGAATGGCATGGACTGGAATCGAGCAAATCGGTATATTTTAGGAGTGCATGGCAACGACTCGGCGAGTCGTTCATGTGACTCGGCGAGTCTGCTCGCGAGTCTTCGAGTTTGTCCCCTTTTTGTAGTGTCGAGTGAGCAGTGAGTCACAGGGTGTGACTCAGTGAGTCGGAAGCTTAACTCATCTATGGAGGTACTCGGCGAGTCAATGCCCTGACTCGGCGAGTTCAAGGCAATCTCCTTAGATCAAGAACAGACTCGACGAGTTGTTCATACAACTCGGCGAGTCTTAGCATGGGTGTTCTTCGGATGAAGATGGACTCGACGAGTTGTTCATACAACTCGGCGAGTAGGATGAAGGACTTGAATATTGGTCATGAAGGCGAACCCGTCGAGTCGTCGCCTAACTCGACGGGTAGGATCGGGATTCAGGGCAGTCGTTTGCGTAGGGACTCGGCGAGTCGGAAAGCCAACTCGGCAAGTCGAGGTCAACTGAAAGTTGACTCTGACTTTGACTTAGGGCAAGGTCAGGGGTAAAATGGTCATTTTACCCAAAGGTCAGTGAGCAGTGTTTGATTGAGTATATTGTGGGAATTACAGCCGGAGGGTTTCCGGAGCAGCAGCAGCAGTAGTAGGTGATCAGTTCCCACACAGACCAGCAGCTATTTCGAGGTGAGTTTCCTTCCCAGTAGGAACGGGTCTAAGGCACCAAGGCCGACCCGTGTAGACGAGATGCTAGTACTAGAGTGTGGGCCGAGCCCGTATCTCTGTTGTAGTTAAGTACGATATATGTGTTAACATGATAGAATTGCTTATACTTGTTGTCTGTGTGATACTTGTATGTTATGGGTTAGTGGTTGAGTGTGGGCAGGGCCCGTATCTCTCCGAGGTCGGAGTGTGGGCTAGGCCCGTATCTCCCAGATAGCGAAGTGTGGGCAGGGCCCGTATCTTCACAAGTGTGGGCGAGGCCCGTACTCCCGGCTAGCGAAGTGTGGGCAGGGCCCGTATCTTCCCGAGTGTGGGCAAGGCCCGTAACTCCTAGCTGAATAATGGTTGCTATATGTTGCATGGTATGTGGTATTATGGGGGAACTCACTAAGCCTTGTGCTTACAGTTTTCAGTTTGGTTTCAGGTACCTCCTCGGCTAGGGGAAAGGAGCCGGCGCGGTAGCGGCACGTCACGCACACACTCTCCGATTTCCGCATTTACGAGCTTCACTGGGATTTGTACTCTGATATTTTAATTAAATGTATGACTTGGTTTTTAGACACGGTTCACTGGTGTGATATTTTGATCAGACAATGTTTTAGCCCTTTTATATTCTCTAAAAGTGATGTTTTTAAAACGAAATTTTTGGTCATGAAAATTGGGTTGTTACAACAAGTGAGCATCATGAATCACGAGTGAGCATCAGGGATCACAAGTAAGCATCAGGAATCATGAGTAAGAATCAGGGATCATAAGCGAGCATCACCAATCATGAGTGAACATCATAGATCACAAGTAAGCATCAAGAATCACGATTGAGCATCAAGGATAACAACTAAGCATTAAGGATCATGAGTGAGCATCAGGGATCTCGTGTGAGCATCATGGATGCTCATAAATTGAAGATGCTCGAGGAGGATTCTCATTAGTTAAATATGCTCAAGGAGGATGTTCATCAGTTGAAGATACTCAAGTAGGATGGTCATCAATTGAAGATGCTCAAGGAGGACGTTCATCAGTTGAAGATGCTCAACGATGATGCTCATCAGTTGGAAATGTTGGAGGAGGACGCTCATTATTTCATGATGCTCATCGATGATGCTCAGGACGGTACTCATCGATGATGCTAATGGATGATACTCATGAGGTTAAAGGTTCTAAAAGTGCCAACATGGAATTCCATGATTGGTTGGAAATTAGGGCATCCCCTTTATGTGCCAATTATGGATGGGCATGACCCATCAAAATTTGGGTTTCCCATGCTTTTCTATAAATAGGTTCATATCCACATTCATTATTCTTGGCGAGTGTGTGCATAGTAATTTCAAAAGAGCACTCGTTGTTACGTTGAGAGCACATCCTTTGGAGCAGTTAGTAAGAAAGAGAGATTCTTTTGTTTTGAGAGCTCAAATGAGGTGTAACCATTATGTATGATTGTAATCGTTCTTTGAAGTTTAATAAAATCCTCTCTCTCTCTCTCTCTCTCTCTCTCTCTCTCTCTCTCTCTCGCCCGTCGACGTAGGTCACCTTAATCGAACCACGTTAAATATTGTGTTCAGTTTTAGTTTAAGTTTTTCAGAAGTTTTATTCTGTAAGTTTCACCGAAGTTTGTTTTACATTTGTTTGAAATGTTTAACTTGTTTTGTTGTTATTCCAATATGCGATCTCGAGTTACTCTCATTGTTGTATCCTTTTCTCATAATACTATCACTAGAAATATATTCCCAACTTTCTCAACAAAGAGTTATCCAAAAATAATAAAGTCTCAAATCACAATATTGTATGATTCTCATACTTCAAGATCTACCAAAAAGGTTATCTCTGTCTTGCATCTCTTACTAGTTGAATCGAAGTCCAACAAATCCACAAAGACTACTCCAACACCAATACATAAGTTAAAACATGACAACCAAAGGACCATTAACCAATATGCAATTAAGATTTGAGTATTCATGAGTCCATATCATTGCGTTGCACTTTATTTTTTTCATTTTCCATTTAAAGAATGTTATAATAATGTATATTAGATGATATAAAGTACTTGTAGTACTTTTCCTAAATGTGTTATTTAAAGAGGGTGATTTTCAAAGTTGTGTTTAAGGTATTTAGTTGGAAATATGTTTTCAAGAAGATAATTTACTAACATGTGTTAAGAGTGTGTATTTTTTGAAGACGAGTAAAATGGTTGATCCTTTAATATGTTTTTAAGTATGTATCATATGAAGATGTTCTAAAGAACGGTCTTTAATGAGGACTTCTTTACGTGTGCGTTTCAAAAACGTATTATTTGTTATGCGTTTAAAATGTTTGAGTTGTAAAGATGATATCTTAAAACACATGTTCGTTCTTAGAAAGGTGGCTAAAAGGGTGATTATTTCAAGTGTGTTTTACAAATACTAAAGAGGGGTTTAAAGTGTGTCTATTTCCAAACCGGTTAATTCTACCCACTTAACGAATATAAACCAACAATGATTATTGTGATTTTATAACGTCTAAACACTCATCACGATTGCTTAGAGTTTTGTAGTGTTTAAGATTCAATGTTTTAGGACTCTGAAATTATCCTTTTCCTTGAGGACATCAGTATCAGACAACAAAATATTTATTACATATTTTCTCTCCAATAAACCTATTTAAAAGTACTCTACTACTCTCAACCCTAAAAGCAATTCTTGCACTTCTCGTTGTTCAATGTTCGCTTTATCCGTATGTGAATATGTGAAAATATTATATTCAAAGTGTAAATATAATATATTAAATATCATATGATTGTATTCGTCAAATCTAATTATATTCACAAGTGAATACAAAAATACACACAAGATATGAATATTCATGTAAAAATATGTATATTCTATTTTAATAGTTTTCTTTAAAAAGACGTCACAATAGTTTATTTTGATCCACATGAGGCTAATTGATACAATGGGATAGAGTTGCTACGAGTTAGTGCACACACAAAATCAATATCCCAATTTGTCATTTATTATGCTTCAAATCCAAAGCGATGGGCTAGCCTAACAACTCTCATAACAACTTCATAATTATGGCGAAATTATTAATACCCTAAAGCTTGAGAACTTTATGACATTTCAACTTCTTATTCTTCATCAATGTGAGGCTAGTTATTACAAACTCTATCACATAAATTTTCATTCTTTTGTCTATATGAAATGAACTACATACTATCTTCTTAACTTCTAGTTTATTTTATCAACATAAAACGTGTTACTAGAGTCCTCAAAGTGGCATTATTTTGAGTACTCGTTATTGCTCATGCAAAATTGTGTGCCTTCTTTTCATTTCTTTTTCTTTCAGGCCGTAAATATAAATATTATCTAGGGGTAAAAATGTCATAATAAAGAAGCCGAACTTTTTGAAATAAATCCATAATATAGGGGTCTAGATGTAGTTTTTACCTTAAAATTTTATAGCAATAAATAAAGTGTGTGGGAGAGGGTTTTACAAGCCGAGCTGGCAAGCCGAGACGGTTTCTTGTTGTTGCTTCTGGTTATACTTTCTTTAAATAAGTTGGGTATATGCATGAACCAATGTAAATACCAATGATTCCTTCACGATTGGATGTTTAATTCCAAATTTCCTTCACACTTTCATGTGATCATTATTATAAAAAAATCCTCTCGCTATCTGTTCATGCCTAATTTCAACTAGTTGAGTGGGTGGAGATCCTCCATTACAATTTACAGCTACTTTTTCTATAAATCAACGTAATCACGATATCTCATCCGTATCTTGATTTAGTGATTTACTATCATCGTTGATGTTACTAATTTCCCAGAAATTCAGGAGATAACTGATTGATGTGAAGTGATCGCAGTCCAATAATTCGGTTTTCAGGAAACCCCATGAGAAATAGGGAAGAACTTTGTGCCGAAAGTGGAGGATTCCGACAGTTCCTTTGCTTTGCGTTTAGGAAAAGCAAAGAAAGTTTTCGCAATTGGGATTTGGAAGATTGAGGAAATAGCAAAGTCAGGGGTTTATTGTTATTTTAATAGTGCTTTTTTGAGGAATTGGAGATCGAAGAAGATCTATTTGTAGCAAGTAAGTATCGATTCTCTTGAACCGATTCACACTATGTTGTTGGATTTTTATCTGGTTATATATTCTCAATTTCTCATCGATATCACTTGAATCCAATAGGGTTTTACTGGTTTTGCAAAACGTTTTCAATTATACGCTTGAAATTCAAATGGGTTTTGCAAGTTGTTTACGATTCTGTCCAATTATTTGCTTGATTTCAAGTGGGTTTTAAGAACTTCTGTCAAAAATTGACCGATTATTGTTTTAATTTCAAGTGGGATTTGCATGATTTACAGGTATTTGTCAATTATATGCTTAATCTCAAGTGGGGTTTGAAGCTATTATTGATTTTGACTAATTGTTTGCTTTTTCAAGTTATTACTGATTTTGACCAATTCATTGCTTGAATTTGAACTAAGTTTTGGAATTCTTGCTAAAAATTCAAGTGGGTTTTGCATGTTACAACGGATTTCAGCCAATTATTTGCTTGATTTATCAAAAAGATTCATCATTTCTAATAATGAACACAGATATGGCGACATATGTTGAGCCTCCAAACGGATTCAGGCAAATCGGGAAGCATTATTACACTATATGGCAACAATTGTTTGAAATCGATACAAAATACATTCCGATCAAACCAATTGGGAGAGGAGCATATGGTGTTGTTTGTTCTTCAATCAACAGAGAAACAAACGAGAAAGTCGCAATCAAGAAGATCAACAATGTGTTTGGAAACCCAACTGATGCGTTAAGAACCCTAAGAGAATTAAAGCTTCTACGACATATCAGACATGAAAATGTAATCGGATTGAAAGACGTCATGTTTCCGATTTACAGGAATAGCTTCAAAGATGTTTATCTCGTTTACGAGTTAATGGATACCGATCTTCATCATATCATTAAATCGTCACAACCTCTATCAAACGATCACTGCAAATTCTTCTTATTTCAGGTATAAATGATTAAATTCTCGTTTCCCCTAATAAGTTATCGTCTTCTTGTTCATGAATTGATCGAATTGTTTCAGTTGCTTCGAGGTCTGAAGTATCTTCACTCTGCTAATGTCCTCCATCGTGACCTAAAACCTGGAAACCTCCTCGTGAACGCAAATTGCGAACTGAAAATCTGCGATTTTGGACTGGCGAGAACGAGCCAAGGAAGCGAACAGTTCATGACGGAATACGTCGTCACACGGTGGTACAGAGCACCGGAGCTTCTCCTCTGTTGCGACAACTACGGGACCTCCATTGATGTGTGGTCAGTCGGATGCATCTTCGCCGAAATCCTCGGCCGGAAACCGCTTTTTCCGGGAACGGAGTGCCTGAATCAACTGAAACTGATAATCAACATTCTCGGGAGTCAAAACGAAGATGATATTGGATTCATCGACAACGCAAAAGCTCGAAGGTTTATAAAAACTTTGCCTTTCACAAGAGGGATTTGTCTTTCTTCTTTATACCCGGCGGCGGATCCTTTAGCTTTGGACTTGCTGCGGCGGATGCTGGTGTTTGATCCGGCGAAGAGGATAACGGTGACGGAGGCTCTGCAACATCCGTACATGGCGGGTTTGTTTGACCCGAGACAAAACCCGGGTGCCCAAATGGCGATTAATTTGGATCTTGATGAGAATATGAATGAAGAGATGATTAGGGAAGAGATGTTGAGGGAGATGTTGCATTATCATCCTGAAGCTGCATATCAAATGGTGTTTCAAAGATAGTTTATTTTTGGAATTTTGTTTATTATTTGCTCTAGAAACTAAAAATGGTGTAAAACCTTAAAGCATAATGTGGGGCTTTTGGTTTTGATTATTCTTGTAATTTGGATTGTAAAATCTTTAGTTTTATGTAATTTTTGTTTTGAATCCCTACATGTTGGTGTTTTACTCTTTTTCATCAACTTCCATTATTATTATTATTATTTTTGAATTTTGAAATAGTGTAAAAGCGCAATGTGATGCTTTTGGTTGATAAAGATGACTTTGATTTTGAGAATTTGCACATGTTGGGTGAAAGTAGCTTGTAGCTATTAGATAGTAGCTATAGTTTTGATTTGTATATACACGTTTGGAAAAAATAGCAGTAAACTTTTAAAACATATAAGATTAAATAAAGTGACTTATATGAAATATCCATTGATATTAAAAAAGGCAATTAAATCAATTTGTAAAGTTATAGAAATGTATTTTATAAATGCTACTTGAAATATTTATTTTTATTTTATTATTATTTTTGTTAAACTAAAAGTTAAGCACTTCCTTTGAGTAACAATGTTCTATAAAGTAATTTGCTTGTTACCTAAAAGAAAACAAAGGTTTCAATTTTGCAATCTTTCAATTTCACATTTAATTTTAACGAACAGTGAATCGCAAGAAAGAGATTAAGAGATTTAGAGAATGATCAATGAAGGCAGCAATCGCAAGTGAAAAATAGAAGATAATGATAATAAAATTGTTAAGGCGGTTTGTGACATAAAAATTAAAAAATAGAAGTGTCGGCCAAGTGAAAAGAAGCAAATAGTCGGTTGGCCAAATTAAAAAGCAAGAGGTGTGGCAAAAGTTGTAAACGAAGGAAAAAAGTGTGGCATAAATATAAATTGTTAAAGATTCTTGTTCACCAAGTTTTTAACAATTAATAGTATATATAATGATTTTGGATTAATTTGAATTGTAATTATCATTTTAGGATTTTTGAGAGAAATAATAATAATAATAATAATAAAATTGAAATTTTAAATACACTTTTTAACTATATTGTTAAAAAGTGTTCGATTATTTAAAACGTAATAACTCATAAATTATTTTTATTTTTTGCAAAATTGTGTTTATATGTATCAAAAACTTGTTAAATGTGTACATAATTAAGATTTATTACTGCTATCAACTACAATAAATCAATAACACTAGAAATAAGGAATATGAAGAAAAAAAAACTTACAAATGTATCATCTTAACGAAGAAACACGTATTTAGGTAATGAAATTTTAATCTTTTTATATATTATAAGAACAATTTTTGTAGTTTAGTTTAAAATAAATATATGTATCTGTTTGGTATATAATTGTTGGCTTCTTGCACAACTACTAACACCAAACCCACACCACTTGTCACTTTATCAATCATTATAAACTAAAGTAGACTCGGTCACCATCTCCATTACGTGATGGCTTTAAATATATATCATTTGTATTGGTATTCTATAAAATCTTAATTTTATTATCTTTAAAAGCTTAAAAGATAGATATTCACTATAATATCACATTATTAGTTGTGTTGATAGTGTTGTTTGACTTTTAGCATTTTCAACATAAACTTAATAACATTTGTTACATAATTTTGGAGTTACTTAATTTTTTTAGTGAAGGACAATTATATGAGATATTGTCAAAAAGGTACCGTAACCGGAATATTGATTAGAGGAAGTCGGTATAGGCCCATTGAGGGGTGTTATGGCCTACGTGGCACAACCTCAACGGCATGGTAACGGTATAAACACTTCATCCCTCCGTCCCTCCCTCCACCTCCACCTCCTCCTCCACCCGCGCTCCCCTCGAAAAAAAAAAGCCATTATGCGGTATGACGCTGTAACCATAACGAGCTTTAACACATTTGATTTCTTTGATTTTTCTGAATTCGACCGTCTGAACAATCAATTTTTATAAAAAAAAATAAAAAAGCAAAAAAAAAAATTATTTTCTTATGCCATATATATATATATATATATATATATATATATATATATATATACACACACACACACACACACACATACATACACACACACGATCTATTCCTAATTCGTTCACCTCAATCATTCTTGGCATACATTATATAAAATTTCAATATTTCACAATTAAAAAAAATGGATTCGTTCGACCCGTCTAACGATAATGTTGTTGATGATGATATGCTTGCCTCTATGATGTACGAGTATTACACGAGCATGCTACTATAACTAGATCTAGCTTCTTTATTAACCAGATGTGCGATGTTAAACATAAATCACGAAGGAGGACATCAACGTCTACTTCACGATTATTTTGCCGATAATTGTGTCTACTAGGAAAATGACTTAAAAAGAAGGTTTCATTTGCGAAAAAATGTGTAACATCCTGTTTCCTGTCATTTCTTATTTCAGGGTCGTGGGTCGGAAGTCGATTTTGTAAAGGCTTTAGGCCTTAACGAGGTAATGTTTAGACTTTTTGGAAGGAAGAAATGATGGTTGCGAGATCTTAACCTTTGAATTGTGTTTCAGGCCGAAGGGTAGAAAAAGGAAAATCATAGGGCGGTGTCTTGCTTGAAATATGGATTTTGTTCGAGAAGTTTTTTGTACAAGATATCTAGATAATATTGTGGGGTTCTTCAATACCTTTTCCGTGGATATACAGAACGCCAAAATCGGAGTTGAAACAACGAAGTTATAGCATTTTAAATCTGGTGCTCGAGGTTATAGTACGATGGGCGTACTCAATGTACGTTGGTCATACTAGCTGATCAAAACACATATTCAAGATTGTACGTTGGGCGTACCATTTGTGTAACCACCCAAAAATCAAGGGTAAAAATTTCATTTTTAATATAGCTAAAACATTGTTACCATTTGTTTCAAACATTACAAATCATCATTAAGTAAAACATTTATCAAAGTTTATCCCAAAATTATTCATTGCGGAAATCGTAGGTGTGTGCACTACGATCAATCTGAGCCTTCCTTTTTCCAAATCGATGATACCTGAAACCATAAACAAAATTGTAAGCACAAAGCTTAGTGAGTTCCCCATAGCATACCTCATACAATCCGCATAACCACATAATCCATATCAGCTATAACAACTACATAAACCATAACAATCGCATAAGCATGCATATATACATATGAAGAGGTCACGGAAACCCTCCAAGGTCTTATTCACATACTCACGTAAATCATATAAACTACACCAGCCATGCATATAAACATATAAGGAAGCCCTGGAAACCCTCCAAGGTCTTACACCAGGTGCCCTAGAAACCCTCCAAGGTCATAGCCCACTGCCATGGGAACCCCCACATGGTCTTCACTAACTACCAATCAAACCATACATACCAACACATAAGCTAATCATGCAAACACTTAAGGATGCCCTAGAAATCCTCTATGTAACGACCCAAAAATCAGGGGTAAAGATTTCGTTTTAATTAAGTTATTACATAAAACCATCAGTATAAAATAGCCATAATAATATCTTATATCAAAAACGGTGTGTCAATAATCAAAAATGTCATCATAAAATAATATCAGAGTGTAATCCCAAAGATCTCCTGTGCGGAAAACATAGTGTGATGCGTTGCGATCGAGCTGGCTCCTTTCCTTTGAAAATGAAGTACCTGAAACCAAAACTGAAAACCGTAAGCATGAAGCTTAGCGAGTTTCCCAGAGCATACCACACACACAATCCACATAACACACATCATGTTAGTTATAAAAGCTACACACATATCACATAAGCCATGCATACATAAAACCAGCAAGAATGTCATGGGCTACCCCCCATGGTCTTTATCTAGGACTGCCATGGGCTACCCCACATGGTCTTTTATCCAATGCCATGGGCTACCCCACATGGTCTTTACCTTGAACTGCCATGGGCTACCCTACATGGTCTTACATCCAATGTCATGGGCAACCTCACATGGTCTTTACCTAGGACTTCCATGGGCTACCCCACATGGTCTTACATCCAATGTCATGGGCTCCCCCCGGGGTCTTCATGCAAAACACACAATCACATATCATATCAAATCACAGAGTGACTACACATATATATCATAAAAACATAATGGGTCGGCCTTGGTGCCTTAGACCCATGGGTATGGTGAGAAGACTCACCTGGCACTGCTGAAGTCCCGCAGACTCAATCCACAACTGCTGGATGACAGATTCCCGAACTTGGTGGCAGTCGGTGGTAGAGAGCGGCAGCTACCACCTCACGGTGGTGGCGGTGGTGCCTTTCTTCGAATTTCCAGCCAAACGAACATTCCAGCAGCCTCAAACCAACACCACAACCGAACATAAGCACCATGAATCACTTATGGCCATGAACGGGTCGAGCCACCCCTCCTGGTGGCGCAAAACGACGGCGAGGGCGACATAACAATGGCGGCAGTGGAGGTAATCTTCATGCATGACCGCAAACAGAGATGGAGGGGAGTTTGCGGTGGGGAAATGATGGCAATCCACCCCGAAAATACTAACCACAACAGCACGGTGGCCTCCCACGGCGGCCTGGACATTCACAACGTCCAACATCGAGAGGAACGACGGAAAGGATAGAGAGGTGGTGACGAGGGCGCTGGCAGCCGATGACTCAAGCTAGTGACACCGTTGATGGCTGGGAACGGCAACAACACCCGCCCGACATCGAGCTTCAATTGCATTGGTTGCTTCGACAGCGACTTGAGGTGGCATGTAACCGGAGATAATGGCAGTAGCAGACTCGTGGCGGCTTCAAGACGTCGACGGTTGGAGCAAGGTAGCATAAGGGTGGCGGTTCTCCGACTTCAATAGGCAAGGGAACAACAATAGGTGGTAAGGGGGTCGTGAGACTTGCAGCCGCAAACGAGAGGGATCAGATAGGAGTGACAGCTGATCTTTTTTCCGTAGTTTTAGGGTTTCATAATGTATAAATACCTGGTCACACAAACATATTGCCATATTGGCAGAACTGGTCCCTCCCTCATCAGAATCTTTCTAAACTAGTCCATAATTTACCATTTAGACCCTACCCCTAAAATCCTTACAAATTAGATCCGAACATTACCAAACAGCCCTTAACATTCTAAATTCTTCTAAATTTATGTCCAATGATCAAACTTCAACCATGTTAACACTTTTAACCTCCGATCTTAAAAATTGTGACAATTAGCTCTTCGAGACCATCCTTTTATATATAATTATTTATTTTAGGGCTACAATTCATTCATTAATTTGTTTATTTATCTAATAAATAAACGGGGTGTTACAACTCTCCCCCACTTAAATTAGATTTCGTCATCGTAATCATCCCTTACCATCCCTTACATGCCTGACAATTTGGGTAACATGGCCACAATCCTTGGTACACCCTAGCCCTCCCAGGGTAACCGTGCCCAACCTTTTCAAGGCGGCCATAACCTACTCTAGCAGGGTTCTAAAACCTGAAGATGAATGAATTCTCTACACAATATCACATCTACTTCGTCTGAAGTCTGTTGTCTTGAGATAGTCTGATTCCCTGACAGACCACTCATACTGAATCATTATCATTGAACAGGTGTGAGACTGGTAGTCTTAGCGGTGGATTGGGGATTTTCTTTTATATATCCTAGTTTAGTGAATGGATGCAGTGAATCAGAAGATTCTAGGTGAAATACAAATGTAATCCTTGGATATCAGGTTATGAATATGTACCGATTTAGTTTTTGGTCGAGACTCACGTTGGGAGTTATTGATGTATATATGTGAAAGATCTTTACCTCAGCAGGTTTTCGATTAAGGAATCTGTATGTCGGATTATCAGTTGGAAGGTTCAGGGTTAGAAACATGGTGTTTATAGTTTTTGGATGATAGAAATAGATACTTGTGATTATGTTTCAGATTGGTTCTACCTGTGTGGAGGTTAGGCAAGTGATGGGATTTCGAAATTTTAGCAGTATCGTGTTAGAACGACAGTTATGGGATCAGTGGTTAGTTCAACCTAGAAGATTTTGATCGGAGAGTTTGGTTTCCAGGAGGGTGGTAAGGAGTGATTTCGAGGACAAAATCTAATTTAATTGGGGGAGAGTTGTAAGTCCCTGTTCCGAATCATTTTCTAATTCGGGGTTGTGGCCCAAAGATGGGTTATCATCAGGATTAGGGCCTTTGGGGAAAGGAGATTTAGACCTAATTATATGTGGATAATGTAATTTAGATGATCCAGGAGTTCAGTTTATGTTTTGGATCCAAGGGGTATATCGGTAAAGTGACAATTTGTGCTTTTAGGGAAATTGGATTTTTGTTCGGGAAGTTTTAAGGAAGGTATAAGTTAGTAGAACTGTAGAGCTTCTCGTTAACTATTCCGTGGATATAAGGATCATTGGAAACGGGCTTAAAACGAAGAAGTTATGACCTTTGGAAGTTTAGTGGTTTTAGGGTGAAACCGAGTATGCGGGGCGTATACAAGTGTACACAGGGCATACTAGTGTTAAGTCCAGTATGCGGGGTGTACATTCGTATACGCTTGGCATACTAAGCAGATGGATCGTAGATGCTTAAGGGAGTACAATGGGCATACCAGAAGTACGCAGGACGTACTCCAGTCAGACCAAAACCCTAATTTAGGGTCTTGGACCCTATTTAAGCTCCTTAATTAACTACCAAATCCTATTATCTTCATCCTCCATCCCTCTAAACCCTAGCCTCCATTTAAGTGGTTTTTAAGCTTTTGGTGGTATTTCATGTTTTTTGGTGTTCATAGAAGAAGAAGTAACTTCTTGGAGAAATCTGGGATTGTGTGAAGCTTTTGGATCCATGATTGTTGTAACTTGATCTACCTTTTAGAGGTATAAAGTTTCTATGTTGATGACTCTAGGTGTTAGATCTAGTTTAAGGAGTATTTTGGGTTCATTTTCGTCCTTAGAGTTATCCTTGTGAGTATGAGCTACTCAAAGAGCTTAGAATGTTGGATCGTGGCCTTTGGGAGGTCCCTTGTTCATAAAAATGTCATCTTGATGAATTATTTTTGACCATGCATGAATAAGGGTGTTTTCTATGGATTTTATTAAGGTTATGGTCCCATTAAGGCATATATATGAGTAAAGTTGGCAACTTTATTGGTTAAGACCTTGTCTAGGGATCATATCTATGTTCTGGACATCTTGGCTTAACCCATTAAGGGCATAATGGTTGGTTTTGGGTTTTTGGCGAGTACGATGGGCGTATATGGAGGTACACTCAACGTAATGTTGAGTTTAGCCATTACTCGTTTGTACTTTGTACTTCAGGTCTGAGTACGCGGGGTGTACGTCTTGAGTACACAGGGCGTACTCTCCAGTTCAGCTATTTTGGGCCTTTTTGAGTTTTGGCCTTGTTGGGCCATTGGATTTCTGATTGTGGGCCATGGTCAGGTTGTGGGCTTCCTTGGTTTTGGTCCCATGATAGTTTTTAGGCCTAATTAGGAAGTTGGGCCATATTGGGCTTTAAGTTTCCATTTGGGTTTTTATGCTCTTGGACTGGGCCTTGGCTTTGGGCCAAGTGAGAAAAGGGTAAAATGGTCTTTTACCCTTTAGGAAGTTGGTTTATGGAGTGAGCCTCGGATTTTGGATTATCGGGATAAATATTGATTAAGATTGTAATTTTGTTAGTTAGCGAGAGGTTATCCGTTTCAGCAACCCGAGCAGTCATTTGATTATCAACGGATTGAGGTGATTCTTCCTCACCATGTTTAGCAGGTCGAACGTACCATTGCCGACCCATGGTTTAATATGTTAGGGTGCTAGCTGTCTGCATGACTTTTGCATGTGTATGTGTGTCTATGCTTGGGGGGGGGGGCAACGAGTATTTTGTATGTTATTACTTTTCATACTTGTATGTTTGTATGCTAGGCGAGGCCCGTTGTGAGAGTTAGGGCGAGGCTTTTCATACTCAGTGGGCGGGGCCCGTTATGTGAGTTAGGGCAAGGCTTGTTATACTTAGTGGGTGGGGTCCGTTATACGATTTAGGGCGGGGCCCATTATATGTTTGAATGTTCTATTTTGGGGAACCCGCTAAACTTTGTGCCTACAGTTTCTATGGTTATAGTTTTAGGTACTTCCGGTTCGAAAAGGAAGGGCCCGGCTTGATCGCAACGCATCAACCAATGTTTTCGCATTCTGAAAATTTTGGGATTGTACTCTGATGACTGTTTTGTTATAAAGTACTTTTGAATATTTGGAAAAGGGTAGTGAATGTTGACTTAAATATAATTAATGTTTTGGTTAAATTAAAAATGAAATTTTTACCTTATAATTTAGTAGGTCATTACAAGGGATCCTAGGAGAGCCTAGGAAGTGCTTTAGTGCAATTGCTACGCTGTTTGGCATGTATTGGGAGTATTATTATGAGTAGGTGACTTAGAGGACTCAGGATTTACTCTTGAGGAAAATATGGATTGGTGTAGAAGGTAGTATTAGGCCCATACTATTGGAAGCACATGATCTATACTGGAATCAAGAAAGTCACGAGGATTCTAAGTAGATGGTTAAGGGTAGATAGCATGGTTTGATAACCATGACTCGTGGCAATGTTTTTTGTATCTGCCAATCTTTTGGTTATGGTTGTTCAGGATGGGGATAAGTCTGGTGATTGTTTCGGCTTTAGTGGCCACGTCGGTTTGGGTTTGAATGGTGCAGACCTACATGAGTTAGTTGATTTTGAGGTCCCAAGAGCCTTGCTCAAAGTAGTGCCAATTGAGTCGCGAGACTCATGAAGGAAGATGTTGTCGTGATCGGATCAAGGATTTTAGCCAAATGATGAGTGATTGGCAGATAGTTTGGAATGTCACTATCTACGGCGAGGGTTATGTCCTCCCATTTTTCCGAGTTCAGAGGAAAGAGTGAGCAGGAATGTGACTTTCTGATTTGGGATGTAAACCCAGCATGAGACTAGTTGGCAGCAGTTTTTGGCGGCAGTATGGAAGTGTGGGAATGTACAAGAGGATTTTTTTGGTATGGATGCCTTGAGATGAGACCAAGGGTCTGTTTCATGGGTTATAGGTAAGGCATGTGCTAGATGATGGTTGTAGGTGATCAAGGAAGTGAATCGAAAGAGACAACGTTGTTTTCTCTGACGTATCCTGACTTTGAGAATGATGCCTTTTGGTACTTATGAATGATTCTTATGATGAATTGACGATTGGGATTGAAGGCGAGGAGTGTATGTTTTTGTATACTAAATTGAAGTTTTACTTGTGCATTTGCCTGAATTTCTTAATGTTAGAAGTGGTTATGATTGGAAATATTGGAGGTCTTCATCTGAGATTCAAAATCTTTTAGGGTTTGCTTGGTCCTTATCTAGAAGATCATCTTGCGTGTGTTATATATTCCAAGAGTCAGGGATGATTTGTACCTGGTTGATCCAGTTTGAGATATGGTTTGGTTGCAACACCAACGGTTGGTAGTTCGAACCCTAAGTGGGGGATAACTAGGTTTTCTGCTTGGAGGATCAACGACCTGTTCGAGTTTAGGTTTCAGAGGAATGGATCAAGTGGCGGTTGGGTCATCCAGGTTGAGTATCGATTGTTGAAGGATTTGTCAGCTTGTTGTAAAGATTGACATTTATAGTCTAGGTTGGGCAGTTGTTGATCATCCAGTTGGTTTCAGAGTTTGGTATGTTTAGCTTCACGTGGGATTAGTTGTCAATGCATCCTTGATCGTTGGTCATTTCATTTATCATCAATAGCAGAAATTCTTTGGAAGTTTTGGGTTGTATGAGTTGAAGTTCATTGGATGCATCAACCTATCGTCAAGTTTGACTCTCATTTGGAAGATGTCCTTGGTTATTGGAAGTTTAGAAGTTGGGGCAATGTTGTTTAGTTTTCCAGACATGATATTAGGTCTGTGTAGAATCTAATTTTTGGCATGTCGTGCTGGCGGCAACCGGAATAGCAGCAACAGCAAGAACAACAACTACGACAACAATTTTTTTTTCTTTAATGAAGTCTAAATGGTAATATGATTTAAGATGAAAACAAAATTAATCCATTTGATATATTGAATATGTCGAGGGCTTATGCATAAAGTTAATTCTTTTTACTGAAAAATGAAAATAAAAAGTAAATATAATAGTGTATTATGTTATATATTGTGTATCATAATTCCATCTTTCGAATGACTACCAACTAACAATCTCATATCGCTTGCACATTTTTATTTATTCATTGGATTAAATATAATAGTGTATTATGTTATATATTGTGGGCCTAGGAAACTTAGACATGTATAATCTAGTACATCCTATCTAAATCACTACGGAAACCATAATATATGGACTAGTTCTTAGATGGTTAGTGTAACTAGTTACAACATGATCATGTAGAGTGTGGTTATATTACATAAGTATGTTATAACTGGGTCTGATTCCGCTGCAATTGGGTCTTCTATGACATAAACAAAATGAGTATCGTAGGTAGGCAAATAATTTGAGATGTCGTGTGAAACTTTATATAGACAACTATTAAGAAAATATATTATAGTTTAATTATTTTATAGATAAAAAAATTTATGAGAAAAATATTTATTAAGGTTTTTATCGTGTGAAACTTTATAAATATATATGAAAAATAATGTACTAATCATTAAATAATTAAAGATATATATCAAAAATAAATAAGTTAGTATTTTATAAATCAATCCAAAATCCAAAATAATATTTGATTAATTATCCAAACGAAATAGTATAATTCAAATGGTTCGATTGAAGAACCAATTATTATCCAAATATATAGTGGTAATTAGGTCCTTTCCGACATAAGGGAATGAGATATACAGTATCCGAATCCAGGGTGGCAAATAATTTGAGATGTCAGTGAAGAAGAAAAGGAGGAGCACCTTCAAATCATGAAGAAACGACATCTTTACAGTTTAGACTATTCTAGATTTTGGGTGGGTTGGCCACCTTGAATCGATCCAAAAACTTTGGGCAATAACAAATAGGTAACATGTTAAAAGACTTGCCGATTACCTTATTTTTTACATCGTTGATAGTGACATGAAAGATGAAACATCGAAACGTTACATATTTTTACCATATCATCAGTTGATTTCTTGAAAACTTTCTAAAAAAACGTCTTTTAAATTTTAACCAATCGATTGAAAATTCAAAGTCTTGTTTAAACTAATATATAGATTTATGGATGTTTGAGTTACTATTAAAAATTGTATTGGTGTAATAAAAGTACAAAAATACATTTCATTTAACCCTAAATAATTGTCTTTTTCTCGAAACGGATGTACTATATATAATTACTTTGCATTGGGCAACCCGTGACTATCTATATTTCTTGCAACTTGCATCATCCTCTTCTCTTTATGACCATAGTCTCCAGAACACGTATCAATTAAGAGTCGTTCTCATCACTGACACTATTTGATGCATCGTCATGATCATGTCTCCGGTGGTTAGCGAAGCACTCTTATCCGGTTACACAACAGACTCCGCCACCCTACGCCGCCGCACCCACTTGGTTCAATCTTTCTCGGTTGTTTTCCTCTACTGGTTCTACGTCTTCTCATGAAGCCAAATACCTTCATGCATGTTTCACTAGTATTATATACGTATTTGCATTTATATTCTCTTGTTTTCCTGTGATCACGACTGTATTTTCGATTTATGATCAACATGGCTGCTTGTGGTGTGACAAAATTTAATGAGTCAACTCAACCCCTGGTTTTGGTTTCTGACGATAATCATGATTCGGTCTCGAGGAAGCAAAAAAGAACCATATCGAACAGGGAATCTGCTAGGAAATCGAGGATACGCAAAAAGAAACATATGGAGGATCTTGTAGGACAAGTGAGTCAACTCGTGAGTGAGAACAAATGCATGGCCATCAACTTGAAAGATACAACTCAGATGTTCGTCAAGATGGAGTCCGACAATTTGGTTCTTAAAGCTCAATTGGCTGAGTTGACTCACGAATTCGAGTCACTCAATGAGATTAGTAATGGATTCAACTTAGTCATGAGTGATGTCGACTATGAAAATAAAGCATGGTGTGCATGGTGAGGTCTTCATTGCAATTAATTACATGATGAATGAATATCATCATTTTATGGTTGACATGTTCTTGAATTAATAAATCTTAAAAATAGCTCTTTAAACAACGTACTTATGCTGTTAATTGGTGTACATTATCCAAATATTTATGATTCAAGAGCGTCACACTATGATTCAAATGTTTACAATAAATAGATTACATTTAAACAAAATCGTATATTTCAAATTTTCAATTGTCAGTTGTGTTTAGTGTTTAGAGTTTTAAGAACATTATATAAGTTATTTGGTTGCATTAGTCGATAGTTATTAACACGTTAAAACACAAAACTAAAATGTTATTTTAACGTTACTTCAATAGAATTATTTTGTAAATTAAAAGAACTACATAACCAATTTCTTTACTAAATATCAAAATTACCTGACGTATTTGTTTATTTTAAAATCTTACAATAGAAAAATAAAATAAGTCTGTATATACCATTACCAATTTGTACCAACTAAACTTGTTGGTAGTCAAATATATTGGTTCCAAATATATTTGGTACCAAATATATTTGGTACGATACTGATAGCAATTTTTTTATACCAAGTATAGTTGATACGGTACACGGTTTAAGGAAAAACGAATTGGTACCGTACCAATTCCACCCCTAGTTATTACCGTTTAGAAATAGTCATTTTTACCGATTTTAACCGGTAAAAATGACTATTTCTAAACGGTAATAACAACCATATTGGTCTAATACGTACAAAAAAAACATTTGTGACTTAATACGGACAAACTGGAAACTTTATTACCCTTCTAAGTCATTATCCATTTTTATTTACTCATCGATTTTTCAAGCTAATTTTAGAAAATCACATTTAATTCATGAATAATTTTAGTTTAGTTATAAAAGTAGGTGTGAAACCCGTGTAATATACAGGTTGATTTAAAAAAAAATAAACATTAAAGTATAAATAGAAAATATTTTTTTAATGTACAACTTTAAAATAAAGAAGAAATATATTTATTGCAATTTAATATCATATATGTGATATTTAATACTTTACATATATAATATATGACTTTAATTTTTAAAATTGAAACAAACCAAAAGTTGATAAATGGATTATATTTATTTCAAAAATACCATAAAATGATAAGTGTCAAAACTCATAAGAGATTGACATGTAACAAAAAAACCTTCAATTTATTAGGGAGGAAATGTTAATTCCAATCTAAAAAAAAAATATCAATGGTAAACCACATTTATCTGACCTTCGAATTAAAAATACTTTGATGACGTTTAACTTTAATAAATTAACATCGACTATTTTTCGTCTGGTTTGTCTTCACATGCACATATTTATTTGAATTATATGCATATATCGATCATGATCAATTTGCACTCGTTATGTTTTTTTGGTTTATTAATCGTATTTGGTCCACTATTCACTAGATAATACCACTAAATAATTGGTATTATTGAACCATTGCTTCTACATTTTGTAATTGAATGGTCAAAAGTGTGATACCATGATCTAGAATGTAGATAAAGGGTCTAACTTTAGAATGCAGATAAATGGTCTAATTCATACGTAATGAAAGAATACGAACAAATCTTAACCATTGATTGATATATCTATCCAATATCGATGGCTAGGAAAGAGAAGCATTAGATATGTTTAAGGGTGGTTGGTGGTCATTTTTGTTGGCATTTGTTTAAGATACCATTGGAGCTATAATGGGAAGTTGATGACATCAAACCTAAATTATTGAACCAAAGATATATCAAAAAACTATATAAATCATATCTTAATCAATCTTCTATATCCACAACCTTCCCAATATGTATTTGTTCTTTTAAATATCTTCATCCAGCATGACAAAAGTCTAATCTACCATATTATATATATATATATATATATATATATATATATATATATATATATATATATATATATATATATATATATATATATATATATATATATATATATATATATATTGTTTTCCTGGTTAAAATATTATAGTTAAATAAATTGCTCAGTTGATGTTATTTTGGTATTTTATAAAGTAGGTTGTAGGTATAGTATAAAAAAATATACTTGTATTTTGTGTATTCTTTTTTTATACACCATTGTTAACTTTAAGTTAGGGTCCGTTTAATAGTTTTTGTTTAAGAAAATACTGTTTGATAAAGTATTGTTGGAGAAAGTTTATTAACTGGGATAGAAACCATGTTGTTTGATTGTACATATGATTGACTGTGCCTAATGATGAAAATGACCATATATATCACCCTATTGTTGTATATTGTGATGGATGAAATTACTGAATAATTATACAACATATAAATTATCATACAAAATCAAAATTACACATAATCATTTAAAAATCAAAATACAAATTATCATACAAAATCAAAATTATGTTAAATTCAGAATTTTTGATTGAAACTTTATATATGAAATGGTCATCGTAAATGCAATGCTCGAAAATCAGAAGAAAAAAATAAGATGAAAAAGATGAAGGTTCACGTCTAGTACTCTTCAATCAGAAGAAACAAATCAGAAAAATAAAAATAAAATAAGAGATGAGATGGTTACCTATGGGGCAGAGCTGGTGGTTGCAGCGGCGTTCCAGTGGGAGAAGGCAAGCCGGTGACGAAGTAAGGAACTTAATGAGGAGGCGATGATGTCTAATGAAGAGCGCCAAAGAGAAGAAAGAAAGATGCGAGGTTTGGGACACAATTGTATTTCCAGCCCATTCAGTCAGAAATATATGATTTAGGGGTTTTATGGAAAAAATATATCTTATCGGGATAGACATTTTTTTTATGCAAATCAATCAATCTTTCCAGTCCATTCAGCTAAAAAGATCTGTTTGGAACATGAAAAGATATAGGACCTTAGTTTAAAGAAAAATACATCATTTTTAACATTAAGTTGGTTTGAAAAGAAATCAAGTTAGGTGGAATAAAAAACTTACATGTATAACATAAAAAGATATACACACACTACAAATAAAAACGTATCATGTTATATAGAAATAAAAAAGTATAGTTATAAAGGTTAAAATTTCAACAAAAGTTGCCTAATTATTTTTAAAAAAATGTTTATTATAATGACATTTAAAAAAAAAGATAGATATAATAGTAAATATCATACCAAATGGAGTAGTGGGTGCAATGTTTTAAAAAACGGTTTTTTTAGTTGAATCGGTATGATGGTTGGTTTCCGGTTTAACCGGTTCAACTGTCGGATCAATATGTTTCTATCTTTTTTTCTTTTTTCCTACACACACATGCATATACAAATAATAAATTTGACGTTTACAAGTTCAAACATTAAAAATACATATAAAAATAAATTATAGATCAATCCAAATATATTAAAATAAAACATAACCATAACTTTTAGTGTTTTACATCAATCCATATATATAAAAAAATAAAAATAAATTATAATACCAAAAAAATATAGTTTTAGATAAATACAAACACATCAAAAAACTTTAAAACATTATCATATGTTTTTATTTAGAAAAAACTAAATACATTTGAAAAAAAAATCATCAAAGTTATTATGTGAATTGTTTTTTTTTTATGTGTTTTTATTTGGTTTAACCGGTCAAACTGGTTTATGTGACCGGTTCAACTGGGTTTTTCTAAAACCGACCGATTCAATTCGGTTCAGAAATCAACGTAAAATCGGTGATAGTTGAACCGCTTCATCTCCGGTTTCTGGTCCAACCTGTTCGACCGATTCAATTCGAGTGGTGTACACTAATACACTGTTCTAAAAATAGTAAATATAGTTTTGTTATTTAGATTTGATGTACACGATATCACATTAACATTTCATATATACCATCGAAAAATAAAGATCTTAATTCAGTAATTTAGAATCATATATTTTCAATAGCTTATAAATCAAACAGATGTTAATAAAGAAAAATAATAATATTAAAATGCATTTTGACAAAATGCTTTAATATGAAACTTTTACATCAATAACATATAGGTGGTATACTGATATTAGATGGTTTTTCCAAACACCACAAACAGTTGTGCCATTTAGGGATATTATTCGGGTCGGAATAAGACCAAATCCAAATAACCCAAAAACCAAATAAGGGTATTGCATTAAACGAAAACCAAATCGAATAATAAATACAAGTTTGGTTCGGTTCATGTATTAATTGGTTCAATTCTGTTATTACCCGAATAACATGTATAAGATGATTAAGGACCTAATATAACCGAAAAGAACCGTATTAGGATTCTATAACTCGAATAACACGAAAAGAAACCTAATACACATTTTCATGACTTGACAAGATAGGAATTTGTGAATCCTTAAAGATAAATAATAAATTGTCGATTTCTGAATATAAAGAGGAAGGATCGACACTTAATTTATGAATATGAATGATTGAGTAGGAAGTCGACTTCGGTAATACGAAGCAATAAGTTTTTTTTCTTGAATGTACAACTCGATCACAGGAGAGACAAAGAAAAACACGATCGAATCGATTGAATGTAGGTCATTCAGTGTAGCAAGAAAAATACGATTAAAAAATCGACTTTTCAATTCCAGGCTGGTATTTAGAACTGAATAAACCCTTGTTTAGGTAACCTAAGCCGAATAACCCGAGAACCGAATAAGCCTAATATAGATACCCGAGAACCGAATCAAATTTCTTATTCGAGCCTAATTTTGTTTAGTTCGGTTCTAGTTTTCAGGCCAAATTTTCATCCCTAATACCATTCTCTTTTTCTGTCCATCATTATACTATATATTAAAATTGTGTGTTCTTAGCTGCAATTAACTTGCTAAGCTTTTGACAATTTTGATCCTTTGTTTATGCTATTTTGTTATTTTCTGGATTTGTTGATGACCCATTTTGTTTTGGGCAATTTATGTCATTTTCTCAATTATTTATCATACGTGTTCTTATTTAGTCATCTCTGTTATTTTGTCCGTGATACGTGTCGTACAACATTGCTTCACCGCCTCTGACTTCCAGTACCATTTACCATTTACCCACCTTCTTTCTCCCATTACTTTTAGAACTCGCAAGAGCAAATGCAGCGACGATTACTTCGTCGATTTTGCTCAGCTCCTTCTTTAATCTGACCTTTACCGCCTCCCTTCTGTTGTTCAACAGGTTACCATGTTCACCGCTCTTAACCCAATCGCACCGCCTCTCCGCCTCTCTGTTCCTACCCCAGCTCTGTTAAATCTTCTTCCCCCTTCGATTTCTTAACCGGGTCCTTCACGATAATTCTTTCTTATTATTTTTTTTTTCAGTAAGCCGCAAGCAGATTTTTTATTCCTCTCTCCATTTTGTTTTAGATATTTCAGATTTGTTTTTGGCAAATCAATATTATATAATGTATTATTATTTTTTCATTTACAATTTTTTTTCTTCAAAAAACTCTCTAAACTAAATGAAATATGAACATAAAATACAATCTTAGTTTTGCATTTGTCGAGCAAGTTTTGTGTAGTTAATTATTAATTATTTCTTGTTTAAATATGGACAGGTCATGTAATATTTAACGTGTTATAATGTTGATGGACTAAAATCTTAAGTTGGGCTAAAGAATGTTTATGGGCTAAACATGCTTATTGGATGAACAAGATTGGGCTGTGTTTCTCTTCATACACTGATACACACGCATAATCTTTAGTCTCTTACCTTCATCCTTTCTTTTTGCTTCTTTCTCATTTTTTTTGGACTCCAGTTTAGGGTTTATATGCTGTAAGCCTTTAGGTATTGATTGGTTATTGTTGATTACTCCAGATTTATTCTGTGTGAGATTAGGTTGTTGGTTTTGTTTCTATTTTCATATATATATATATATATATATATATATATATATATATATATATATATATATATATATATATATATATATATATATATATATATATATATATATATATATATATATATATATATATATATATAATTGTTTTGTAGATTCTGAAACTTGTTTGGTTACTAAATAAAAGTTTCTTGGATTTTTACGATATATATATATATATATATATATATATATATATATATATATATATATATATATATATATATATATATATATATATATATATATATATATAATTGTTTTGTAGATTCTGAAACTTGTTTGGTTACTAAATAAAAGTTTCTTGGATTTTTACGATATATATATATATATATATATATATATATATATATATATATATATATATATATATATATATATATATATATATATATATATACTAGGTGTGAGACCCATGTATTACATGGGTTTATTTAAAAAAAGATTAAATATAAAATTTTAACAATTTGAAAACTTTAAATTTATAAGAAAAATAAGAAATTTTTTGAATTATTAAAATTAATGAGACTTTAATGCATTAGATACATTACATATATAAACCATTTTCTAATAAATACCTTACATATATATTACCTTATATATTAAATGTGAATTTTAATTTAATAAAATCAAAAATACAATAAAATGACAAGTGGAAATAGAAAATTTTAAAATTTCTAGAAAATGCCATGTGTCCAAATGAATAAGAAGAGGACATGTGGCAAAGTCATTTTCATTTATTAGGGTAGATATATATATATATATATATATATATATATATATATATATATATATATATATATATATATATATATATATATATATATATATTGTGTGTGCTAGAATGCACCAATATGAATTTAGTAAATTAAATAATTATTTAATTAAATATATATAGATATTAAATTATTTCCATAATTATAAGTATATTAAATAATATCCATAGTTATAATTATCTTTTTATGGAAACTCCGAATTAATGTCAGCAATAACATTTTTTCAGAATGAATTCGCATCTAGGTTTTTATATATGAATTCATATTTTGTTTCAGGACCACTCAGTTAAAATACAATAAAGTTGCATGGAATATGAAGAACGAAAGTGTATTCTACTTGAATAAACTCTCATTCTGCTAGAATACACTTTCATTCTTCTGGATATGAATTCATTCTGAAAGAATATTATTGTTGACAATAATAACGAATTTAATTAGTTTCCATAAAAATGAGTTATAAGTATGGAGAGCATTTAATATACATATAATTAATACTAAATTCATATCGGTGCATTCTAGCACACAATAGATGTGGGAAATATTTGAACCTAACTCTCTCTCTCTCTCTGTATATATATATATATATATATATATATATATATATATATATATATATATATATATATATATATATATATATATATATATATATATATATATAGAGAGAGAGAGAGAGAGAGAGAGAGAGAGAGAGAGAGACTAGCCCGTTTACCCGCGACAAGCGACGGGTGCAAATAGTTTTTCCGGAAATTTGTTCCTAGAGGCGATTAATTCTTTTGTGCAAATAGTTTAATACATCTAAACAATTATCAGTATGAGTCATCATAACAAATATGAAATCAGCACCAATAAAAAATAAAAGTTTGGATAATTATCTTTCAGCCATTAGTTTGTTTCAAAAGCAGGTCGTATTTCAAAATATATGTAATGCTATAATCGACATTGTTGAGAATAAAAAAAAATTACTCCCAACATCCTTCACTTCTACATCATAAAAGAGGTCGCACCAACTCTAATGTTTATAAAATATCAATTATACCCTTCATTCTTTGAATTAAATTGGCAGCAAAATAGACCAATTCCATCAATACTATGACTGTGAATTCAACACTTTCAAAAAAAGACCAAAAAGCCCTTCCTTAGTAAACTAATCCAGACACATCATATTGCCATTTTTGAGATTAAAAATCAAAAATTGACTCTCAAAGCGTTCAACTCTTTGAAAAAAAAGTTGAAGTATTCATTTCCTCCAAATCTTGTATTTGTAAAATACCAAATATACCCTTCCCTCTTTAACTGTTTTTGATAGTGAAACTAAAACTATTAGGTGCGTCCATTGAGCTTCTATTTTTTTTTTCTTTTTTCAATTCACAAAAATGATCATTATGGTAAGAAATTCTCTAATTCGCACATACGTTCTTATTAACACTCATATAATCTTTTTTAAAACCCAACAATTTACATCTAATTTCATCAGTGTTGAATCCAACCACTTTTTCCACATAATTATTCTCTTTCTTTAAAAATATTTTATTTCTTTCTCTCCAAATGTAATAGCCTGAACGCAACAATGTAATTTTTTTCTATTACATTCTAGATATTTTTACTATTCAGCAAGTTTTGAAGCTTAATACCCAAAGAATTCCAAGAAAAAAATCTCAAACCAAAAACAAGTAGAATATGGAACAAAACATGGTAATAATTTAAATAAAGGAATTATGGTACCTTGATGACAAATATTCCATCATCGAATTAGAATAATATGGAACGAAACATAAGTCATAAATATAAAAAAGTAAGAAACCTTCTTGTTCTGGGATGAAATCAAATGGTACAGTTGACAATCTTCTTGTCCCAAAGAATTATTGAATTAAAAAAATAAATAGAGACTAAAAACAACAAAGTAAAATGACCATAATATACAGAAACTTGGTATATACTTTCCTTCAATTCCATTAAAACCTATATATCTACATGATTCATTCTCTCCACAAAGTTTATAGCCAATTCAAGTAGCTTTCTCTTCATCAACTTTGAAGCCTAAACAAATTAATAAATAATAATGACAATCATGATTTCATAAACAATTATTAGTGAATTTGGTACTAATTAGCCATGGTCATAGAGAAAAAAAAGAAATTGCATGAACTTAATACACAATAGTAGCTCCTGATAGAAATTATTCCAAAAGACATCATCATTTGAACCTACAATATAAGAACAAAGTTCAGGAGTATGATAACCCCTATTCACTGAAGTTTAGATGTGTAAAATCCAAAGCAGTTAAAAGATAAAAAAAAAATTTATTTTGAGTCTTAGATCTGTAAAGAATAACAAAGTGTAACATCAAGATCGGTTAGTAAATTAAATAAGATAAAAATCCAACATTCAATAATGGGAACTTTTTATATTTCTCAGATTCAAAAAGAGACAACGGGAACATACTTATCTGTATGATTTTTTACATTTATAAACTTGATCTGAACTAAAGGCCTGAATCAGATCATTGGCTACAAAGAGTGGTGGGTTTGTAGGCGGCGATGAGGTGGCTAACAGTAAGGAGGTAAGGAAGAAGAGAAATCAAATTGACTGAACCTGTAGGGCTTTAACAGATCCAATGTTTTAGTCCATTGACGCCTCTTCAATTGCCATTGTTTGATACGATTGCTACACTACCATCAACATTCTAATGAATAACAGAAACAAAAATAGAATGCCCATTTCAAATTTGATGTAAAAATAGGAAAAAAAAAAAAAAACAGAAAATCGAACCTTTAATCACAAACATGCCTGTTTAGAGGAGACGGCGGTGGGAGATGTTAGAGGAGACGATGGTCTCAAGGGTTTTCAGAATGGCGATGGTTTGGTGGTGGTGGGGTGGAGAGGAGAAGGGAACACCAGTTCATGGTAAGGATTGTAAGACATATCGGTGGAGGAGGCAAATGTGGATACAAAAAGCATAAATGGAAAAGGAGGGATATGGATTAGGTTTCTTATCAGAGAGTTCAAGGAGAGAAGACATGGAGAAAGGTTCTTCCACAAGAAATGCCAATTAATTGACTGAGATAAGAGATAATATACAGAGTTTACGGGTAGACCAATTTAATCTGCGGAAAATAAGGGAATGTAAAAAGATTGTGTGAAAGTAAACATGTATTTCAATAAGAACGATATTTATAGTTTACTTGAAGATGTTGTGTTATGTTTAACAAAAATTGCTTATGTTAGAACTCATTTTGAAGGTCATACCACTTTACTTTTTTATAGCATTATTATTTATTTTATAGTCTTTAATTTGCATGACTTGGTTGTTTACATCCAGTTCTGATTTCTACTTTTTATTTTTATTTCTTTGCACAACCTACATATTCTTGAAGGGTTAAATGCAAGAAGTAGCAATTCACTTTTCATATAAGTTTTGGGTTTACAACAAAAGGTAGGATTGCACTTTCATTTTATCGTTTATTATAACATTTTATTTTCTTTTATTCGTATGTAGCATTGTAATTTGAAAAATCTATTCAATTACATTACGATGGTTTTTTTTACAACATATATTGTAGAGTTATCAAAAAAGTACAAGCTGGATGTTAAGTTTTTCAAATTCACAAGGAGACGCTGACTGAGTAAAGAAAAAAAAAACAAAAGCAAAATAGAAACAAGGACCAACCTATAATATACTATAATATACTGTAGTTTTTTTTAATTGTTTTAAAAATAAAAAGTTTAAAATGCCAAAATAAAAAAAGTTGTAAAAATAATAAGTGAATTGTAAAAAGTTATTCTTTAGCTATACAGAACTGAGCTTATGGGGAGGTAGTAGTGACCAGAAAACACCTATGGATCAACGACGGAAAACTACAACTTAATTTAGTGAGTAGTGACCAGATTGTGATTTATTAGGTGTTCAATCTTCAACGCACCTATCAATTGTATGGAAGAAATCCAAATAACCAATTTGGCCAACATTTTTTTTATTGGTACTAATCATTTCGTAATAACAATTTTCATGAATGCCTTATTCTTTAGTTTACCATAAAAGGTGAAGTTTTACATGCCTCCTTATTTTTAATATCTTGGACGTATCATCCGCCTAACGTGAAAAATACTAAACTAAAAATGTTTTAAAGCTAATTTTATCAAAGTTAAGTTCTTCGTCACACATCATGGAGAATGTTGTCTACAAGTCATGTAGAAGATTGCTTATAAATGAATCCATATAAAATAAAAATGATGATTTATACTTTTTACTTATAAATGAATTCATATAATAAAAATAACCAATTAACGATATATACTTTTTAGATTTACTAAAAGCTAACCTATAATCATATGCATTTCCTGATTGTAATAATTATAGAAGACAAACCACTGTCTCATGCCATTAAAATTATACCAACTTAACTTATCAGACACCATATTGTCATAAATTTTTTCTATAAAAGGTGATAGAGTTGCAACGTGGTGTATAAAAAAGTATTGCACGATTAATAAAGTATAATCAGTCATGTGTTATTACATATTTTCATATTTCGTCTATTCTTGTATAATTCTATTATTTTTGTTTGAACGACTTACACATTTTATATTTTGTGCCGTCTTGAACCGTTTATTTGATGTATCATGTTACAAATAACGTCAAAGTTGGATTCTTTTGTCATAGACATGTATTTTTTTTTTTTGGAACATAACGTTTTTGTAAAAAACAATATCACTGAAAAAGACTATTCACCTCCGTCGCTTTGCGCGGGTACACCACTAGTGTGTGTGTGTATATATATATATATATATATATATATATATATATATATATATATATATATGTATACTTACGTTATTGTAAGGGCTAGAATGTTGTAATAGTCGAAGGGTCAGTTTGATTGTTACGAAGTATCTGTTGTCTGCGTATATATAGGTCTTCGGATGTATTGTTATTTTACTAAGGCATTATAAAGTCAAGTCTTAACTCTTAGTCCTTAGTATTGTTATGCTTTTGTTCTCCTATAAATAGGGGTCTGTAATAGTATTCAACAGAGTCTAGAACGGAGATTTACAGTTTAGTCATTGTATTCTGTAAACTGAAAAGCATAATACGAGCTGATCAAATATTCTATTTACTTCTCTGTTCTTCTTTTGAAATCATTTACTCAATTCATACTCGAATTACATTCAAACTCGATTCCAAAACTCATTAATTGATATCAGAGCAGGAATCCTTTCTGTGATCTGATTTTCATACGTTCAAAAAGATTTTTGAATCTATTGTTTGATTCAAAAAGTTTCCGTTCTTTTTATATGTGAAAATTCTTCTTGATCTAGGTCTAGGATCTGATTCTGCGAATATTTTTGTGAATCAGTTGTTAGTAGTGTGATTCTAATCTGAAATATACAATTTGATTTCAAATTCTCAAAGTTTTCATATTATTGTTGAAGTTTTATTCCGTACAACAATGGCGTCATTCAATCTTAACTCAATGACATCATTTTCTCATTTACTTGGATCATCCACAAAGATTCCGATGCTAATTCCAGAATATTACGATCAGTGGGCAGATCGTATGCAAGACTACTTGAACGGACTGGATGAGGATTTATGGAATTGCATTTCAGGTGAAATAAATCCACCTGCAACAGTTCAGTCAATCGGTGCATCTTCAAGCAGTTCAGAGGTTGAAAATCAATCTAATCGTTTAAAACAACTGGATAAGAAATGCATGAGGGAATTAAGAGGTGCTTGGCCTCCTGTTGTGTACAATTATGTCAAGACATGTACAACAGCTAAAGAAATCTGGAACAATCTCAAAGACAAATTTCAAGGCAGTGAAAAGACAAAGATCACATCTGTGAAACAATGTCTAGTGGAACTCAAGTATTTCAAACAAAAGGAATCTGAATCCATTTAAGTTTACTATGATCGATTCAATGAGTTAATCTATCGTTGTAATCGTTATGGTATCATAAGGTCATCAATGGAGTTCAACTTGATTTTTGTAATGGGACTTCGAAAGGAATGGAGAAGTGTAAGTATGATGGTGAAAAATCAACAGAGTTTTGACACTTCGACATTAAATGACTTGTACAATCAGTTGAAATCTCATGAAAATGAGGTTAATGAAATAGCTGAGGAAACAATGGCAAGTCTTGGTGGACCATTGGCACTCATTTTGAAGGGTTCAGAAAGAGAGAGTGAAAAATTAAAGTCTGATGAAGAAGAAGGTTTTCTGATGAATTCTGAAGATGAGGCTGTTGCATTTTACTGAAACAATCGAGTAAAGAAATTTTTTAAGAAACCTTTTAATACAAAGAACAAGTCATCGGATTCGAAGGGTAATTTTGAAAACAAAAACAAAGTGGATGAAAAGCTAAAAGAAGTAAAGAAGGATTCGAAGAGCGAAATGGAGAAAATGGAAAAGATGTTAAAAGGTGATACGGGGATTAATTGCCATTATTGCAATGGTGCTAATCACTTGGAAATAGATTGCTTGTTAAGAAAGAAGGAAGAAAAGAAAAATAAAACAAAGGATGAAGCTTATTATACAGAGAAGCTGGAGGAAGTGAAGTTAAAGGCAAAGAATTTATCTCTGGTAGCTCATGGAGAAACTGAATCAGATGGTACATATCAAATATGGTCTTCAGGTTCTGATGATGAAGAGATGAAAAATCCATCACATGGAGCCATGTTTGCAAAGATGGAAGAGGATTCAGACGAAGAACAGACTTACGAAGTGCGTGGGCAATGCTTCGTATCGAAGTCTACTGACAAGTCACCGATGACAACAAAGGTACGTAATATTCTTGAATCCTTTAATATTCCTGTTTCTGCATATAATTCTAAATTAATATCTTTGATGAAACTGTTACTTACTTTGATTCAATTGTTGTGTCTGCTAGCAATGAAGCAAAAAAGTTAAGTGATCAATTACTAGAGACAAGAAATAAGTTAGATTCAAAAGTCACTAGGATTGATTACTTAGAATTGCAAGTATCGAATATTATGGCAGATAGGGAGAATTTGTCAAAAAAAAATAAATTTGTTGTTAGCTCAAAGAAATATTTTTTGTAATTCTGCAAAAAGACTATATGGAAAATTAACTGAATTACATCATTCAAGTGAGATAAGTAAGGAACAACATAGAAAATTGCTACCAATTTTAGCTTATGACAGAGCTAAGGTAGATAGTATTTCATATGATTGTGAAAAAGAAATTTCTGATTTTAACAAAGTTCCAGATGATAGGTTTAGATATGGAATTGCTAAAGTCAAAGATTGTCTTGATGCTAATGATTTAGTAAACATTGTGAATGAAACCTTAACTAAATCTGAACAGATTCGAATTTTGAAAAAGACTGAGAATTCTACATCTAATTCAGAATCTAATTTCGTTGATATTGAAGATAATTCTGATAATATTAGTGAAATTAGTGATTTAGAGGATGTAGATTGTTCTCAATTGTCTGTAATAAATGTAGCAAATTCTTTTAAAGGGAAAGATAAATGTAAAGATTTATTGGTAAAAATTGACACTGATCAACCTTCAACTTCGAAAGTTTGTGATATGGAATTTGTGGAAATACATGATAGTCAAACAGATGATAGTGATAATGAGGAAGAAAGTACAAATTCGAAGACAAATAAAAGTTCGAAAGAAGTTGAAATTCCTCGAGTGGTTGTTGATCAAGTTTATATGGATTCACAAGAGTTTGAGCAAATTCTTAATGAAAAAGGTGCTCATTATCTTGAAACGAATACTGTGGTTTATCCAATCTTCAAATGCACTGATGATATTGTATTCCCAAACCAAATCTTCGTAACAACAGGTAATGTTGAAAATATTAAGCCTGAATTCAAAAATTTGGTAGAGGAAGACAATAAGAAAACTTCTGATGAGGGTTTCTTTTCGAATGAAAGCACAGTTGAAAACAATCTAACAAAGAATTCATATATTTTTCAACGTCAAAAACCAAAACGAATATGGGTTGAAAAGTCGAAACTTAAAAAGAAGATAGTTAACACAACTGAAAATGTGTTCACAAAGCACGACAATGCTAAACCAGAAATTAAAGAAGTCAACAAAGCTATAAAATTAAATTCAAAAGAGTTTAAAGCACAAGTTGAAAAATTCTCAAAATAAAATAATATTTCTAAACGTCAAGCAAGAACAACAATTTTTTGGCAAACTATTGAGTCATTAAATAAGAAATTATTAAATTTTTCAAAAGGAGGAAAAGTTTTTAGAGGAAAATCAAAGACTCGAAATTTTGAAAAGAAAAATACTTCATTTTCAAATATTCAAACAAACTTTTCTAAAGAAAAAAAATCAATACTTCCAAGAAAAAGTTTTCAGGAAAAGGTTGAAAAATAGATTTCAAAATCACAATTCAATACGTCTTATCATGAATCATATCTTTTAAAACCAAAAGTGGATTATGTTCCAAGTTCAGCAAAATGTTATAATCCTTCGAAGAAACAAGATGACAAAGTATCATATGCGAAGGGTATAACAACTAAAAGAAATATTGATCATTGGTTGGAAGGAAAGGGAAAAATGTATCAATCAAGTAAGTTTTCAAAAGAACAGATACATGAGGCGTATGACAAGTATGCAAATCCTTCAATGAATGGCAATTCATCATCCAAGGAATCCAACATTATAGTTAAAGCCTGGAAACCAGTCACAAAAGCGAAAAACGAAATATCACAAACTCAATATGCGAAGGGGTATATCAGTGAAAATTTGAAAACAATAAAAACTCATATATCTGACCCTTTGAATGAAACTGTTAAATTTGTTGACAGTTTCAAAACAAGAGTTTGTGATTGGGTTAATGGTTGTACTTTACAATTGAAAAAGACATCTAATATGAATGGACCCAACAAGTTTTGGGTACCTAAAATTTTTCAATAATTGCAGGTACTTTGTGACGAGCAATATGATAACAAGTGGTATATTGATAGTGGTTGCTCACGTCACATGACTGGGAAGAAGGAAAACTTAAGAGATTTTCGAAGTCTAGAGAATGGTGGAGTGGTTAAGTTTGGCAATAATCACAAGTGCAAAGTCAAAGCTTATGGAAAGATAACGAATGGAACATTCACTGTCAATCGAGTTGCATTTGTTGAAGGCTTACAACATAATTTGATAAGTGTTTCACAACTTGTTGTGGGCACTGGAAATCAAGTTCTTTTTAATGAAGAAGGCAGTGTTATTTCGAATGTTGAGACAAATGAAGTTTTACTCATGTCAAAACGAAAAGGTGATATGTTTACATTGGATATAGTTCCCATTGTTGGCAAACCTGCTGTGTGTTTACTTTCGAAGGCTGCTGCCGATGTTAGCTGGTTATGGCACAGGAGGTTATTACATCTCAATTTTCGAAACATCAACAAACTTGTCGTACAAGATCTGGTAAGAGGTTTACCCATTCTTAAATATGATAATGACAGTTTGTGTGCAGCCTGTGAAGTAGGAAAACAACACAAACAAGGTCATCCAATCACAATAGATTCGAAGATTGTTGAACCCCTCGAACTTTTGCATATTGATTTATGTGGTCCTTCAACAATTGCTACTCTTAACAAGAAAAGGTACATTCTAGTAATTGTAGATGATTTTTCAAGATTTACGTGAGTTTATTTTCTCAGGTTAAAATCCGAAGTTTCATAAATGATGATTGATTTTATCAAGAAAATGGAAATTCCATTGAAGAAGCCAGTTCGAAAAATTAAAAGGGATCATGGAACTGAATTCAAAAATTGGGTTTTAGATTCATTTTTGGTGGAAAAAGGTATTTCGCATAATTTTTCATCTCCATATACGCCACAACAAAATGGTGTAGTTGAACGAAGAAATCGATCATTATGCGAAGCTGCAAGAACAATGTTGGCATATTCAAATTTACCTTAATATCTTTGGGCCGAAGCTGTTTCAACTGCTTGTTTTACTCAGAATAGATCATTCATTCATAGACGGTTTAATGCTACTCCTTATGAAATCATCAATAATCGAAAACCTAATGTCAAATTTTTTCATGTTTTTGGATGCAGGTGTTTCATAATGAATCTTAAGGATAATCTTTCGAAGTTTCAAACAAAAGCTGATGAAGGAATTTTCTTGGGATATTCACATAATTCTATTGCTTATAGAGTGTTAAATAAGCGAACTCGCAAAGTGGAAGAAACATTTAATTTGACATTTGATGATAATTACATTAAAAAGACTAATCATCAATTTGCAAATTATCCTATTTTGCAAAATTCTTTGAATGAAAATGATCCAATTGAAATGGATGATGCTAATTATGAATCGATTTTTGGTACTTCAGATCAAGCAATTGATGCAGAGAGAAATGCGAAAGATAATATACAATCAGAAAACTTGAAGCTTGATAATGACTCAATTTCGTGTTCGAATCAAAACACAAATGCAAAATATGATGGTCCATTGGAGGGGGAGCACTTGGATTCGAACAGTTTTGTTGAAGTGGAACATTCTTACGAAGCAGAAGTAATGTCAACCAATGTTAATGTTGAGGGGGAGCCAATCATCGAAGCGGAGCCAAACATCGAAGCGGAGCCAATAATTGAGGGGGAGTCAATCATCGAGGGGGAGCCCATACTTGAGAAGGATCCAATTCTTGAAGAAGAACATTTTGATGATGCGGAGGATGCATGTTTAATAAATGGATCAGAAAATGATGCTATGTTTGAAGATGCACCTTTGGATTTTGATCCTGATTATCCACCATTAGATAAATGGACAAGAAATTCTTGGAGATCCACAAGCGGGGTATTGACAAGGGCTCAACTTCATGCAAGAAATGAGGTATTAAATACTCACCAAGAGTTGTGCATGTTTAATGTTTTTATTTCCAAAATCGAACCAAAGACAGTTAAGGTTGCAATGGAACACTTTGATTGGGTTGTTGCAATGCGAGCTGAATTGTCTGAATTTGAAAGAAACAAAGTTTGGAGATTAATTCCTAAACCTATTGATGTTTCAATTGTTGGACTTAAATGGATTTTTAAAAACAAAACTGACAAAGATGGAAACATTATTCGAAATAAGGCCAGACTTGTTGTTAAAGGATATTCTCAACAAGAAGGAATTGATTATGAAGAAACATTTGCCCCTGTCGCGAGACTCGAGGCTATTCGTATTTTTCTAACTTATGCAGCTCATAAGGATTTCGACGTTTATCAAATGGATGTCAAATGTGCATTGTTAAACGGTGAACTCGAAGAAACGGTTTATGTTGAACAACCACCAGGTTTTATAAATAACGAACATCCTGATCATGTTTATATTTTAGATAAAGCTGTGTATGGGTTGAAACAAGCACCACGAGCATGGTATGCAACATTAACATCATTTTTGAAACAATCTAAATTTAAACAAGGATCAGTTGATCCCACTTTATTTCGAAAGAAAGTTGGGATTCATCTGATGCTTGTTCAAATTCATGTTGATGATATAATTTTTGGCTCTACTGACCCTGCTTTATCTAAAGAATTTGAAGACTTGATGAAAAGCAAATTCAAAATGAGTATGATGGGCAAAATCAATAATTTTTTGGGTTTGAATATACGTCAAAACGAGAAGGCATATTCATTAATCAGGAGAAATATACGAAGAATGTGTTAGAAAAGTTTGGAATGACGAATATTACAAATACCAATGGCAACGGGCATAAAGCTAACTTCTTCGTTAGATAAATCTGCTGTTGATATCACTCTGTATCGAAGCATGATAGGGTCTTTATTGTACTTAACTGCAAGTCGACCTGATATTATGTTTTCTGTTTGTAATTGTGCAAGGTATCAATCGAATCCACGTGAACCACATCTAACAACAGTTAAGAATATTTTTTGATATTTGAAAGGCACTACTTCATTAGGTTTGTGGTATCCTTCGAAAACAAGGTTCTTTGTACAAGCTTATTCAGATGCGTATCTTGGAGGATGCAGTCTTGATCGAAAAAGCACAACTGGTGGATGTCAATTACTAGATGGAAAATTGGTCAGTTGGCAATCGAAGAAGCAAACATGTGTTTCGATATCTACGGCCGAGGCTGAATATGTTGCTGCAGCTGCGTGTACATCACAAATTATTTGGATTCAAAGTCAATTACGTGATTATGCTATAAATATGAAAAAGATTCCTTTATATTGTGATTCACAAAGTGCAATAAGAATTTGTCATAATCCTGTGCAGCATTCGAAGACTAAGCATATTGATATCAGATATCATTTCATAAAAGATCATGTGGAAGAAGGGAATATTGAAGTTCATTTTGTGAAAACAACGGAACAGTTGGCAGGTATTTTTACAAAGGCATTGGATGAAAAATCATTTCTTCGTATCTTAGAAGGATTGGGTATGATTGATGGAAATTCACTTACATGTGATAAAAGCGAAGAGTGATGGGTCTGAATGATTTGGTGAACTGACGGACAGGGTGATTAAGTGTTAAGAGGTTACTGTTTATGGTCAACGCTTCGAATGGTTCGCATTCGTATGATTTATTCAATGTTGCAGTTCATATTCAGAGACTACTGTTCCAAGTCAACGGTTTGGATGCTTCGTGTTCGTATGTTTAGAAGATAATACATATCTTAACTAAGGTTAGAATTCTCGTTTTTTTTTTTATTATTTTCTTCGCTTTCGAAAAACCTGAAAAATCATAAATATTTTCTTTTGATTTATTTTTTTAAAAAAAAATCAAAAATCCAAAAAGATTTTATTTTGTTATGTTTTTAATTTTGAAAAAAAAAATCACAAAAATATTTTTGTTTTCTTTGTTCTTTAATCTTTGTGTGCTGAGAATTTAATACAGGGCTAAAATGCGAAGAGCTCATATTTGTGTCTTCTATGGGAAGGTATGATTTCGATAAATTGTGTACTAGTTAGGACGTCCCTAGAAGCATGTTGCTGCATGTTGCCTCAAGCCTCATATGACTCTATGTGTGGGAATTGAAAGCCTTGATGAAATTATCTCATGAAAATTTCTTCCCAACAAGGCTTGTATTCGCATAAGTCAACAAGAGCTACCTTACTCTTCTCACACGAGTTAAGAGTTTTCTGTTTTGTCCATTATAACAGAGGTACATTTCGATTCTTATCCAATCTTTTTATACCAAACAATTCTTTTAATCCAAATTTTTGAAAAGATTTGGCGTTGAGGTCTTTGATCAAACCAATCAAAACTTAGACAAATCACAAGTCTGTGTTTATGATCTAACATCATGAGTCCGTGATGGAGGTGAAACCCAAATATCATAAACCTTAAGGAATTGACGGGGAACTATGTTCCAGAACTTACGAAACATTTGTTTCAGTACCTTTTATACTCAAAATCATATTCATTTTTTTTGAGTGATCTTAATCAAACATTCGAAACCTACGATGTTTGTTCCCAACAAGATCCAGCATAAATTTTTTTTGTATGAATATGATTTCTGTGTGAGTATATTTCGAAAATCCTAGTTACTTTGAATATCATTCGAAACCAATTTGTCACTGACTACATTGGTCACACAAATAATTTCGGTTACAATTTATCATCTTATGTTAAGGTTGATATGTAACGAAATTTTCGAAGCCACCCTTTTGCCTTATAAAAGAAACCCTTCGAAACTTCTCTACAAGTTATCGATTGTAATTCACGGGAAACCAAGCAAGCTGTTAATTATCTCTCTTGATAATTTTCGAAGAAATCTTTTCCCGGGATTCAATTGTTTTGTGTCAAATTAAAATTTTGACATCACAGGTTTCAAAATTTTTTTATTTGTTTCTTCTCTAATTTTTTTGGAACACAGAACACACGAAATCCTTGAGGTTTGAGTATTACCAACTCAATCTGATGATTTCAAATCTCTGTCATATGACTTCATTTTTTCAACCCAAAAGCGAAAGAGCCTTACCTCTATTCGAAGGAATCTGACGGTTACACTTCTTTTGGGGAATATCAAATAGTCTTGTCTCTTGGTGACGTACGGCATACGATACGAGTTTTAGGTGTGCTGACAGTTACGATTGTTACTTTTTGATGAGTACGACCCGTCTTTCAAGGCGCCATGTCAGCAAA
Organism: Lactuca sativa; assembly: GCF_002870075.4. NCBI lineage: Eukaryota > Viridiplantae > Streptophyta > Magnoliopsida > Asterales > Asteraceae > Lactuca > Lactuca sativa. The sequence goes on along the minus strand of NC_056625.2, from coordinate 110,268,530 downwards.
CATTTAATGAATCCCGCTTCAAATTCAAAATTCTAGGGTTACATATAAAAAGGGAGCTCAGAGGTCTATAACACTTTACGCGATCAAACATTCTCAGTCATACAAGTTCTCTTTACAATTCATCTCTCAAACACTTATCTTCTTCAATCATCTTGATCATACTCATCAATGGCGACTCACAAACAAGACAGTGTTACATCATCACCAACAACTGAAGAAGTCGTTAGTGTTCTAATCTTGAAGATCCAAGGTTCAAATTACCAAGTGGAGTCGGATTTATCCAAATATCTGGATGAACTCAAAATGTTGGTGGTTGCTTTACAGAATTCGGTTCTATCCAAAGCTATGTTTGATTTCTTTGCTGTTCCTATGTCGTGGTTATCAAAGGCTGCTTCCACTGCATCGTACAAAAAGGAGACTGGTTGCGTGGAATTTACAATGGTGAATGATACTCATATTAGGGTATCTAAGCGGTTATTTTGCAAAATTTTGGGGATTCCGAATACTGGTACGTATGACGAAATTTCATCTTCCCAAGTAGTGTTCATGTTCAACGAAATGGGACATCAACCTCCATTGACGCGTATGATCAGTGACTTTAAGAAGTCTGGATTACCTACGGTATGGAATTTCTTGTTCGGCATTTTTCTTCGATGTCTTACTGGAAGAACCGTAGGTCTCGACAAAGGACGAATGGAAGTTTATGCAATGGTGGCAGGGATTTATTATGATCTGAATGTTGATTACTCTGAACAGTTGTGGACAGAGTTTTTAACAAGTATTTCCAAGACAAGTGCCAAATAGGGAATCTCATGTGCTCGATATTGGAGTTTGATTATTCAATATGTTTACAACAAGGAGAAGATCGAAGTTCCTGATTTTGAAGAAAAAGCAGTGTTTCACATGTATGGCAGTCCGAAGGAAGTTGCTGATGATCCTGAGGTTTTTACATCCATAACTCGTATTCTGGATGTGATGCTCAAGAAGGTGGATCCAACAAATGAAGTTTTGGTGTCATATTTGCAATCAATTGACACAACAGTTGTGACAGGAATGCTGTATGAAGAAGAGATGAGGAAATCCAAGAAATCGAAGAAGACAGATGTTGGGTCTTCGGAAAAAGTGGTGAAGGATGAGAAGAAGAAGAAATCTCCACTAACCAAATCTGCTACAAGTGAAGATGTTTCTCTCATTTTAACAACAGTTGCTGATACACCTGTTATTGAAGCATCCCCTTCGAAAGAAACTATTCCATCGAAGACAGGAGTTTTTCGTCGAGTAAAAATAAAGTGAAAGTCTTCGTCTCAGCTTGTTAAGAAAACACAAGTTACACATCAAGGTGTAACTGTTAGGGAAATTCCAGCTCCGGTGTCTCCATCATCCAAAAAGCGAAGGGCTGAAGATCTTGCAAAATTTCTAAAGAAGAATCAAAGAATAGAAGATGTAGAGCAAGTTCCTGAAACACCAGAGATTCGAATTCATGAAGAAGCAAAGTCCAGTGTGTCTGTTGGTCTTTCGAAGCCTATTGAACAAAGTCCTGTTGTTTCATTACCTCAGGTTACATCGACTACTGATTCTCCTACTTTTCAATCTATCATGGATCAACCATTCACTACCATATTTTCAACACAATCAACTGATCCACCAAACCCATCATCCCCAATTGATGAAACTATGGCTGCTGATGATGAAACTGATACTGAAGGCTTTGGAGGTACATTCGAAGCTCTTCATTTTGATCATGCCGAAGAAGATTTTCCAGACCACATGTTGATGACAATGAAGCAATTCAAGATCTTGAATTCAAAATTGAATTCCATCTTGCAATCACAAGCTGATGTGGGTAGTAGTGGGGTTACAAGTTTGGAAGTTGATTCCTTAATCAAGATGATGGAAGGCCGTGTGATTTCGAAGGCATCTGGGCTCATTCGGGATTCAGAGAGTCGTGTTCTTGAAAAAGTTGATCAGCATGATGTTTCGAATGAGAATCGTATTAATTCTCAGAGATCTGATTTTGTACAAGAGTTGGAAGATCTTAAAATGGTTACGAAGGAGCGTCATGTGCTCTTCGTACAGGAAGTCAAGAAAGTACGAGAGGATGTCAACGTACAGATCAGAGAACTTCGCGAAGACATGCAGAAGGAAGTTCAGACTGCTCAGTAGGATTACGCTTTAGCAAATAAGAAAATTGACATTATTTGTGATGCTGTTGTCAAATGTGTCAAAATGTTTGAGCAGATAAATCCACAACTGACAACTATTTCTGCCAAAGAAGAACAGAGTTTTGGAGAATTGGTCAGGTTACTGAAAGAATTACAAGACTTGTCTTCGAAGAATGTCTCTTTGATTATTTCTCAAGAATTTCTGTCTCAAAAAATTTCTCAATTCGAAGCCATCATACACAAGAATTTGGCTCCACTACTTCGCATTTCAAGCCTTTTACGAAACGTATCGGATGCCCCACCTTCTTTCACAGGGGTGCAAGGGGGAGAAAAGATTGATCATACAAAGGCTGGGGAACAAATAAAGACAACCGAAGATACGAAGGTAGTCGGAAAAGTATACCCTTCGAAAGTGGTAGTAAAGCCAACTATTGTTTCAGCTGATCCAGTCATTTCGACTGTGATTACAACAGTTCCAATTTCAAAACCTATATCAAAAGGTATTGTAATTGAGAAACAAATTGATGTCTCTTCTTCAAAGAATATGGCTTCGTCAAACATTAAAGACAAGGGAAAAGGAATTATAATTGAGAAGTCAAATAAAGAGAAGAAAGCTGAGGTGGCAGCTGAGGTTGAAAGAATGAGACATGTTCAAAGTATAATGAGACAAAGAGCTTTGGATAATTCGAAAGTTGACAAGGGTGATCCTTCGAAAGTTTACAACTACAAAACAATAGAATCCAGGGTGATGTTTGATCACATGTATTCTTTTGAGAAGGTCCCTAAAAAGAGTTATGTGGTTACAAACACAGATTTTGGTCAACTTAATTTTCCTGTCAATGAAATGATGTTTGTTATGCCACAATTCAAAGCTGAAATGAAATCATTGGAAACCGAAGAGGGAAAGAAGATGAAAATGAGATTTCATGCAGTGTTGGCTAAAGCTCAGGAAGAAGTGTGGTTTTTAGAGAAGATTAAAAAGGTGATATCCATAAAAAGGGATGTTGTATTCGAAGGGAAGTTTGAAAATCTCAAGTATACTGTGGCTAGAGCAAGTGGAAAGATACAAGAATTTACAGTGGCAGACTTTCCTTTGATGAATACGTATGATCTAATCAATATCGCCTTGATGCTCAAAGACAAATCATTTTCTTTTCTTCAAGACACTGAGCCAGATGTTTTTAATCTTGGGTGCAAGCACATCAAAATATTTTTGGAGAATTACTTTGAGTGTTTGGCTCAAACAGATGTCGAACGTGCTACTGTCAAAGGCTTCGACATAACTGCACCAATGGCACCAATGAAGAAACAGACTGAGCTGAACAAGTATGAAGATGGTGAAATTTGTTTAAAGCCATTGGGGATTGCTTTTGCAGGAAAAGATAAAGCTGGAGGAGCTAAAATATTTTTATTTCAAACTTGTGAAGTGGAGAGATACTCAAATTCACAATATACGAATTTAATTGTTCGTATGAATCACTGCAAGAAAAACAATGAAGGAGACAAGAAAGAGATAAAGAAAGTTATCTCATGGTATATGGAAATCCGAAGAGTGCTGATGTTTGCTGTTCAATCACTGACGTCTTGAAGACTTCGACCTTGATTCCAAAGGGGGAGATTGTAAGGGCTAGAATGTTGTAATAGTCGAAGGGTCAGTTTGATTGTTACGAAGTATCTGTTGTCTTCGTATATATAGGTCTTCGGATGTATTGTTATTTTACTAAGGCATTATAAAGTCAAGTCTTAACTCTTAGTCCTTAGTATTGTTATGCTTTTGTTCTCCTATAAATAGGGGTCTATAATAGTATTCAACAGAGTCTAGAACGGAGATTTACAGTTTAGTCATTGTATTCTGTAAACTGAAAAGCATAATACGAGCTGATCAAATATTCTATTTACTTCTCTGTTCTTCTTTTGAAATCATTTACTCAATTCATACTCGAATTACATTCAAACTCGATTCCAAAACTCATCAGTTATTCTATTCTAACTAATTATTGTGCAAATATCGTATGCTATGAGAATTACTAAGAGAATAAGTTGGTTAGTAATGCGAATACGTTCAACCTTACAAAAATATCGTTATTTTCATGCATTCTCGCTAATTATTATTTATGTTTGTTCTAACACATCGTTTTTCACTCATATTCATTTTAAGAGAATACGACCTAATAAAACATTCTGACAGAAATGAGAATAATAATAATAAGTGTATAATAACCTTATAGACGATTTAATTAGTGAAAATGTATGTTAATGAAAATAGTTATGTAAGAATGAATATATTTATATTATCACACAACATATTTTCTTTAACAATCTCATAACATACGATATCCGCATAATAATTAGTTAGAATACTTGAACCTAACTCTCTCTCTATCTCTATCTCTCTCTCTCTCTCTATATATATATATATATATATATATATATATATATATAGATATATTATAAAAATACAATTTAATTTTTTTTTATTATATGCATATTAATCACATGTGATTAAACTATTAATCACATGTAATTAACTATGCTGCATGTAGGCTATTAATCACATGTAATTAACTATGTCATTCACATGCGTTAAATAAAAAATGTTTGGAATCTTTTGAATTTTGGTATGAATTTCACCTTTTTATAGAAACAATAGTTTTGTTGCTGACATAAATTGGTCCAAAATGATCTTCTGAAAACTTGGTAAATTTTCAAAAAAGCTATTTTTAGTTTATTTTCATGTTAAATTAAAATGTCGTGAATTTAGTTAATATCTTTTTTATAAATTAATATATAGTTTTTATTACATAAAGATAAATTTAAGATACTAAAAGAGTACATAATATTTATTATGACCGTAAATGAACCGAACATTCAACAAAGTTTTTGTGAACCATTTGGTAAGAAGTTCGTTTATTTATTAAATGAATGAACATTAACAATGTTTTTGTTCGTTCAAATATGTTTATGAACATTCGTTTCACAACAAAAAAAGTCACTATTAGCGACAACAAAAATCATCGCAATTGATGCCCAAAATCATCGCTAAAGGTATTAGCGACAAAAAATCGTCGCAAATTGGTCGCGCTATTACCTCGTAGCTAATACTCAAGAAACGTCGCTATGAGCGTCGTCTCTAATATCCGTCGTTGCTAAAAGCCAATGTAGTCGCAAAAGAGGTTGACACTATTAACGTTTCGGCCATCGGTCAGAGTTTTTTCCGGCAAAGCTTCTCGGAGGCGTCGGTCGTCGCAATTGGTTAATGTCGTCGCAAAAGTTGACGCCGCTAATGCTTTTTTATTAATAAAATTTATATTTTATATTAGTTTATATTGTAAAAATGCATAATTTATAAAAATACAAATATCATTGTGACATCCCCGTTTTCATAGCCAGAAAAGACCGATTTTGTTTATGCTTTATAAAAATCAGAGTACTTCTTTTACTAAAAATGTTGCGGAATTTGTACCCAGTAAAACATGATAAATACATTATCAAAGCATTTCCGAAAAAATGTATTTTTATTCATTTAAAACATTGCGATGTCATCGTCAATAAAGAAACATAAGCATAAACATAACTTATATTCATTATCACTAGTCATTTATATCTCCTTAATCTCTCAGTGTAATGCGACTTCATATCAAAACCTGTGATATAAATAAAATGAGTGGGTCAGGTTGGGAAACTTGGTGAGTACATAGGGTTTACAACCCACAATAATATAATTATTATGTTTAAACATCAAACAATCAACCCAATTACCCATCCCCATTATCTTCTTTACTCTTAAAGATCTACCCTAACTTTACTCTTAAAGATCTACCCTAAGAATCAGCTATTCATCGTTCATTCATTCCTAAGGATCATCCTAAGGAATCGACACGATGTACATCGTTGTCACGGTTTACACAACAGGCACTAAGTCTGCATAGTCGCCAAGGTTTAGGTACCAAGTCTGCATGGTCGCCAGGGTTTAGGCATCAAGTCTACATGATCGCCAAGGTTTAGGCACTAAGACTGCATAGTCACCAGGGTTTAGGCATCAAGTCTGCATGATCGCCAAGGTTTAGGCACTAAGTCTGCATAGTCATCAGGGATTAGGCATCAAGTCTGCATGATCGCCAAGGTTTAGAGTACACCGGGTGAACACATTGTTCACAACACCTACAGGTTGCGAGCCTGCTAGTGTTCCACTGGACTGTCTAGAATAGTCTGTGATTGTCATCCATACTTTCTAGATGACGGGGCCAACATTTGGGAACAAGGCTTCTCACATCGTCCACCTCTCACCCTTATCTCATGGTCTATATCAACTCTCAACTCATCATCCAACTCATATTTCATCTACCCATGTTTTACCCAACATATTATGTAGATATAAATACATATACAGTTTAAATCATATAAAACTTGTATAAAATCGTTCATCCAGCATGGATAGCAAGTATACAGATAATATGCACAAATAGCATGTAGTTTATATAAAATACTTCATAACTATGTGTAAGATGATAGGGACCATGCACTCACATGTTAAGATGGTGATTCCGAACTTATACAGCGCTTCGTTACTCTTGAAACAATTTCCTTCGTCAAAACCTAGTATCATTACCACTTGGGTTTAGTCTATCATTCACCGAGACTAATTAATAGTCTAGCTATTATTACTATTATATAAGCCCGTTAAACAATACTTATATAACCCATAATAATAGCCTAGGTACTTATTATAAGCTCCTAATAACTTTACTATAATTAAATAAAAGCTATATTAAAAATAGCGTACACGTAGCTCACTTACAACGGGTTTTATAGAAAACCGGGCTTCGCTTGGGGCAGCGTTTCTGAGCCGAGGGATCTTCTTTTTAGAGCCGCCAGGCGCTCCGGGCTTTCGCCTCGTGCTAGGGAGTTACCCTAGGCTTTGGGGGGTTAGGGAGGCTTAGAGAGAGGTTTTAGAGAGAGAAAGAAGGGTTTGAAGGTGTGAAGAAATGGCATGAACCGACACTTCTATTTATAGGCTGAAATCCTAATGGACTCACCAAGTCAGTTCACTGACTTGCTGATTCGGTGCCACTTGTCAGCTTTCCGGTGGCAAAACGTGTGTGGCCTACATTGTGCCACGTCACCCTTTTTGCAGCAGCACCTTGCCGACTTCTAAACCCCGTAACTTTCACATACAAGTTCCGTTTTCGACGTTCTTTATGTCCACATGTAGGTAAAAACAAGATCTACAACTTTCATTTTGACTACTTCGACTAATTCTTGGCCAATATTAAATTTAACAGTAGGAGGAGATTAGACTGTTAAATGACCGCGAAAAATTTGGAACTCCTTCATACGGACTCCGTTTTCGCCTGTGTTTTTACCATTGATTTCCTATTAATGAGATCTTCAACTCTCATTTAGGTCGTAAGCCAAAAACCCCTCGAACTAAAATTCGAGTTTCGGGTGGTGCACTGCTAAGCCAAATCTTAGAAAATTCATAACTTCCTCATACGAAGTCAGATTTGGGCGTTCTTTTTTTTTTTTTTGTATGCTCTCGGTTTAACACATACTACAACTTTTGTTTATATCACTAAGGCTAAAAAGTCTTCTATCGTAAGTTGACTATTTACGTCTCCCGGTGCCATGTTGGTTTTGCCGAAAAACTTCAACGAGCCATAACTTCTTCGTTATAACTCGGATTTCGGCGTTCTTTATATGTACGGAACCCTTGGGACATATTCTAAAACTTGGTTAAGATTATTTATTATAAATAATATTTTGTTGAGAAGTCGTTTTCGACCCTTATTACCTCTAAATTGACTAGCCTGGATCTACGGGCGTTACAATTATCTCCCCCTTAGGGTGATTACGTCCCAGAATCATCAACGAAACAGGGCAGTATAATGACTCCATACGTTATCTCTTCATCCTAGATAATAATCCTAACCTGCTTGTTCCTTCGAATTTGTATCTAACTCTTGGACTCCTTGACTGCAGACGGTGCTCGATCTTGCACTTGCTTCCTATCTCACGTTAGACTCCAAATTATGACCTTCAAGTCACAATCTTGATCCTCATTGGATACAAACTTAAGATAAGTTCTTTTATTACTAGAATGGAATGATGTGTCATATTCTAATGACCTATCATCGTATGTTGCTACGCTTAGACTCAGGTCTCTTAGAGTCTTCCAGAACAGACTATACTTTCCTCCATGTTCTAATCTCATCTTAAAAGGTAGCATTTCTAGCTACAAGCAACTGTCATGATACCTCTACTAATCGCTTTGATTAATTGTTCCGGCTTAAGTCAGATGCTACATCAAACTTGGTTCTCGGAACCATGTAACATACTCGTCGTAGTTGGACTCAATTTGGTATGACCACTAGCGTCAGAATAACAACAATCTTCTTAGTAATTACCGAAACAATGGTAACAACATACTTGAATAAAATGGTATCAATTACTAGCTTCTTGGTAACCTTGTGACTTCCCCTGATCCAAGCATGAGTCATGTGCTTCCGGTAGTATAGGCCTCTACTACCATTCACACCTACTCATACTCGTCCCAAGTATTGTCTCGCAGTTTTCCAAGTCACTATACAAGAAAATCACATAACAGTTTAACAATCCAGATAACAAAACAAAGGTTTTATTATTTATTGAAACTATTACATAGGTGTTCAAGTTCAACCTAGACTATGCCTCTAATAGGCTACATCATATGATTCTATCCCCTTGGCTACTTCATAACTTGATCTTTGGGTATGAATTCCTCATCCTCGATTCCTTGCGTTGTTTTCTGCTTCGTCAAGGATCATGTGGAATGCGCTTGGCCTTGGTGGTGTATCTGGCCTTGTCGCCTCGTTTTTCTTCGGGCAGTATTTAGAAACATGCCCTTCTTTGTTACATCTGTAGCACACCCTCTTGTTGGATGTACACTTGATAGTGTAATGCCCTGTCTTTCCACATTTGTAGCAAGTCACCTCCTCGCTACATTTCTCGAAGTGTTTCTTTTTACACTTCTCTACCACTTAGCTTCACCTCCTCCTCCTCCTCCTCATTCAGTCTTTGAGAATTTCCTTTCTTTTCTGGATTTTGAAGGTCCTTCATACTTCCTTTTCTCGACAACTTCAACTCTCTCCAGACCCTTTCCCCTAATATGGGTCTCAACATTCCTGGCTGCTCTAACGACTGTTTTCAAGGTAGTTGCCATTTGACTGTTGGGCCAAAGTCTGTGGGCAGTCCGTTAGCAAACCTATCGATCTTGGAGAGTTCAGTAGGCACCAAGTAGGGGAATAGCTTCATTCTCTCGGTGAATGTGGTGGCATACTCATCCACACTCATCTTTTCTTTCTTTCAGGTTCTGAAATTCGTTGTTTAGGTCTATCAGATCTATCTCTGAGCTGTACTACATTTTCAACTGCTCCACGTATGCTTTCCAAGACATTCACATTCCTTCTCCTCGTGGCATTATATCTGCCAACAACTTCCACCAACTGAGCACTCCAGTCTTTAGTTGTCTGACTGCAAAGACGGTCTTTTGCCTGTCACTACAGTCACAACTCTCAAACACCATCTCCATTTCGGAGATCCAGTCCATAATCTCAACCGGCTTCGGGCTTCCAGAAAGTCTTGGTGGCTTGGCACCCAATAAGTTCTTATACATTCGTCCATCCTTGTCGTTTCCCCTCTCCGGGCCATTCCTTTGTTCTCCTTGAGTCCCAACTTAACTCACAGGGCGGCTATAGTTCCCTTCCTCCGATTGCTCGGGAATCAGCTCAGACTGCTCATTGGGCATGGTAGGTTCGTCCCTATTTTCATGCAACATCCTCCTCATTTCTTCCCTTTGTTCAACTAACATAACCCGAATCATGGCTTGTACTCCAGCCATGGTGATTGGTTCTGGTGCAACTTCTACTACAGCATGTATTTGCTCAATCACTAGGGGCTGTTGATTCCTATTTCCATTTGCGTTCCCGACACCACTTCGGGTTCTTGCAATTTCGATCTATACACCAATTCAGACGTTCGGTGTGTAATGATGAGAATTAAGATAGGAAAGATTTTATTTACGATTGACGTGTAAATTTCCCTATCACTCCGAAAAGTTACATGCCAGTTCTAATACCGTAATTATACATTTAGAAATCTGAACACATAAAGTTTCCAGATCCGATCGGCAATAAACCATAGATTCGATCATATAATGCATATGATAAATCATTTAGCACATAAAAGCATATTAGGAATTTTTCCTAGATATGCTAGTGCTTGTGTCTATTCAGGTGTATTACCTAAATTTATTAGACACACTCCTCACAATCATCGCTTAACATTCTAAGTTTAAGTTTAGAAATAAATCCTTATTCCTAGTTCTCTTAAACTAATGGTCTGATACCAACTGTGACATCCCCATTTTCACAGCCAGAAAAGACCGATTTTGTTTATGCTTTATAAAAATCAGAGTACTTCTTTTACTAAAAATGTTGTGGAATTTGTACCCAGTAAAACATGATAAATACATTATCAAAGCATTTCCGAAGAAATGTATTTTTATTCATTTAAAACATTGCGATGTCATCGTCAATAAAGAAACATAAGCATAAACATAATTTATATTCATTATCACTAGTCATTTATATCTCCTTAATCTCTCAGTGTAATGCGACTTCATATCAAAACCTGTGATATAAATAAACTGAGTGGGTCAGGTTGGGAAACTTGGTGAGTACATAGGGTTTACAACCCACAATAATATAATTATTATGTTTAAACATCAAACAATCAACCCAATTACCCATCCCAATTATCTTCTTTACTCTTAAAGATCTACCCTAAGAATCAGCTATTCCTCGTTCATTCATTCCTAAGGATCATCCTAAGGAATCATCATGAAGTCCATCATTGCCACAATTTACACAATAGGCACTAAGTCTGCATAGTCGCAAGGGTTTAGGCACCAAGTCTGCATGGTCGCCAGGGTTTAGGCATCAAGTCTGCATGATCGCCAAGGTTTAGGCACTAAGTCTGCATAATCACCAGGGTTTAGGCATCAAGTCTATATGATCGCTAAGGTTTAGGCACTAAGTCTGCATAGTCACCAGGGTTTAGGCATCAAGTCTGCATGATCGCCAAGGTTTAGAGTACATCGGGTGAACACATTGTTCACAACACCTACAGGTTGCGAGCCTGCTAGTGTTCCACTGGACAGTCTAAAATAGTTCGTGATTCTCATCCATACTCTCTAGATGAAGGGGCCAACATTTGGGAACAAGGCTTCTCACATCGTCCACCTCTCACCCTTATCTCATGGTCTATATCACCTCTCAACTCATCATCCAACTCATATTTCATCTACCCATTTTTACCCAACATATTATGTAGATATAAATACATATATACAGTTTAAATTATATAAAACTTGTATAAAATCGGTCATCCAGCATGGATAGCAAGTATACAGATAATATGCATAAATAACATGTAGGTTATATAAAATACTTCATATCTATGTGTAAGATAAAAGGGACCATGCACTCACATGTTAATGTGGTGATTCCGAACTTTGACAGCGCTTCGTTACTCTTGAAACAATTTCCTTCGTCAAAACCTAGTATCATTACCACTAGGGTTTAGTCTATCATTCAACGAGACTAATTAATAGTCTAACTATTATTACTATTATATAAGCGTTGAACAATACTTATGTAACCCATAATAATAGCCCAAGTACTTGTTATAAGGTCCTAATAACGTTACTATAATTAAATAAAAGCTATATTAAAAATAGCGTAGACGTAGCTCACTTACAGCGGGTATTATAGAAAACTGGACTTCGCTTGGAGCAGCGTTCTAAGCCGAGGGCTCTTTTTTTTGGAGCCGTCAGGCGCTTCGGGCTTCCGCCTCTTGCTAGGGAGTTACTGTAGGCTTTGGGGGGGGGGGGGGTAGGGAGGCTTAGAGAGAGGTTCTAGAGAGAGAGAAAGTAGGGTCTGAAGGTGTGAGGAAATGAAATGACCCGAAACTTCTATTTATAGGGTGAAATCCTGATGGACTCGCCGAGTTGGTGCCACTTGTCAGCTTTCTGGTGGCAAAACGTGTGTGGCCTACATTGTGGCACGTTGCAGCAATACCTTGCCAACTTCTAAACCTCGAAACTTTTGCATACGAGCTCCGTTTTCAACGTTCTTTATATCCACACATAGGTAAGAACAAGATCTACAACTTTCATTTTGACTACTTTGGCTAATTTTTGACCGATCTTAAATTTAACAGTAGGAGGAGATTAGACTGTAAAATGACCGCGAAAAATTTGTAACTCCTTCATACGGACTCCGTTTTCGTCTGTCTTTTTACCGTTGAGTTCTTATTAATGAGATATTCAAATCTTATTTAGTTCGCATAAGCCAAAAACCGCTCGAACTAAAATTCGAGTTTCGGGCTGTGCACTGCTAAGCCAAATCATAGAAAATTTATAATTTCCTCATACGGAGTCAGATTTGGGCGTTATTTTTTTTTTTGTATGTTCTCGGTTTAACGTATACTACAAATTTTGTTTATATCACTAAGGATAAAAAGTCTTCTATCGTAAATTGACTATTTACGTTTCCCGGTGCCGTGCCGGTTTTGCCGAAAAAAATTCGATGGGCTATAACTTTTTCGTTATAACTCGGATTTCAGCGTTCTTTACATATTCTACAACTTGATTAAGATTATTTATTCTAAATAATCTTTTGTCAAAAAGTCGTTTTCGACCCCTATTATCTGTAAATTGACTAGCCCGGATCTACGAGCGTTACAATCATAATCTAGAAATTTGCATTACATAAAACATCAAATACACATAATTTAATAAAACTTGTTTTTTTTTTATATTAGTTTAAAAGACATTGTAAATTATAACATCCTACTTTTCAATTATAATTTAATTAAGTTATTAAATTATAGTACCACGGTAAATTATAGCAACTAAGTCATAACAATGATAACCTATATTATACACACATACACATACAATAAATACACATATTCTACATTTCACTTAGATTTTTTCACATATAGCGTCCTACTTTACACATAAATTTTTTCATACATTTTCACATACATATACATAGATGTCACATATACATACATTTTCATACATTTCATATACAAATACACATATACATACATTTCATATATACACACATATACATACATTTCATATACAAATACACATATACATACATTTTCACATACATTTTAACATACATATACACATATACATACATTTTTACATAAATATAAGCACATATACATAAATTTCATGGATACATTCAATAATACATACATACATTACACATTAACATATCCAAATTTATCATATTTAGAAGTGTAAAAAAACTGTACTTGCCGGAAAACAGGAGGTGAACGGACGGTGGTGCTGTGGTGGTGGCAATCACCGGAGACAGTAGGGGGTTGTGGCAGGTTCCCTTAAAAACACCAAAAAATGTAATTAGGGTGAAATGTTGGTAAAAAAAGGAGAAATAGAAGGGGAAGAGAGAACACACTTTGCACGAGGTGGAAGGTGGTGATCGGAGGTGGCAGTAGGCGGTCAAAGGAAAGCTTATGTCCGAATCGCCAGAAAATCGAGGGTCTAGATGCAGTCAGTGGTCAATGGTGGTTGATGTGGGTGGATTACGTAGGAAAATCAAAGAAATTTTGCCTCGTGCCGTTGTCGAAATTTTTACGAGAGGGAATCAGTGCACAAAGTAGCTCATCTGGGACGAAGGTCGAACAAAAGGGTTGTACCCTTTAGCGACAACGCGTTTTGTGGCGACAAGCGACTAGTTGAAGGGAAACGAATGCACCATTTTCTTGTGATTATTGATCGTTGGATCATGTGAACATAGCAGGGTCAAGATTGCTCGTTATGTGGGTCACATAGATTGATGGTAATAGCGGCGACACTGTCGCTGCAAACGGAGTCGTTACAATTGCCTTCTATGGGACTAAACCTTATCCGTTGGATCGTGTTGCAAACGTAGGGCTAGGATTGAAAGTAGCGTGTACTCGACGGATCTCCGGTGGATACCTTTAGCGGAGATCCTAGTAGCGACAACGATGACTTTTAGCGGCGACACTAGGTGTGTCTTATCTGATGTTGTTGCTTAAGGTGACGTTGTCGCTAAAAGGGTCGCCCATAATGCTCTGTTTTCTTGTTGTGTTAATGTTCGTTCGTTTAAGTTCTTTTTATGTTCGTATATATTCAATTGTGTTTGATTATGTTCTATTTGTTTATGTTCATATATGTTCAGTCATGTTTGTTTATCTTTGTTTGTTTATTTTTGTTAATTTATGTTCGTTTAGCATGTTCATGAACATAAGCGAATAGACATAACAATTTAATTTGTTAAACGAACGAACATGAATAAGAAAATTCGTTAGTTGATCCGTTTGTGTTCGTCGTTTGTTTGGCTAAGTTAAACGAACGAACATGAACAACTCTCGTTCGTGTTCTTTCGATTCTTTTTATGGCTCTAAATAATATAATATAATTTTTTTAAAATAAAAGATGTATTAGTGATATGAATAGAAATATAAAGATACTAAATGATTATTATTATTATATTAAGTAATGAGATTAAGCCTTCAAAATAATTTACATGAACTTACAATAACTAAAAAACCATGAATTTTGTATTTAAGTATATAAAATTCACCAATATTAAGTATTAACATTATTTATAAAGTGACGAGACTTCAATACCATAAACAGTTAATCGTTATTTATCAAACAAATTGTTACGCTATGAACTTGTTGACTTCTTAAAACTCATGCACGTTGTCTTTCCTTTTTGTTGTTCTTGAAGTTTCTTTATCTTTGCGTGTAAAACAATGTCGTTCTCGATACATATAAATGCTAAATTCAAATATAAACATTATTTGATAAGTTTTCAGTACTTGTAGGTGATTGTGAGGTCTGGGTTGATCATACCGATATAACTATTCCTTATCGTCACCAATGTTATGATTGATCGAAGTAGTCATTATATCACTATCATCAATCGTCTGAAGAACATCGGTATTTAATGAATCTTCATGCGTATGTTTTCTTTTCTCGATTTCCTTGAGCTTGCTTACAGCCTCTTCCCGGAGAGTAGTGGGATCAGTAGAACATTGGTATCCAATGAATCGCAGGAAGCCTCCAATCCTTCTCTTGCAGTTTATTTCTTTCTCATCATCGCTTTTATTTCTTTCAATACAATCCCAGGTGTTGTTCGTCGTCATTGGAGGTTGATTATCAATGTATATGCCGTATGTATTCTGTAACGACGCTTATAAGCCTTGGGAAGATGGAATATATGGTATGATTTTGTTGATATTTAAAAATAGTAGAAGATATCTGAATCCGTTCATTATTTAGATTTCCGTTTTGTCGTTTCTGTATGATTAATGTTTAAATTTGTTAGATTTTGCCCTCAATTTGTGAAAACAACCGACAAATACAGTTACATTGATGCACTTAATATGTGTTCTTGCATAGAGCCGGTATGTAATCAACTTTATTTGGGAGTGTACAACCTTTACATAATAACGTACACTTGGTTAAAAGGGCTCGGTGTTCGGGATCTAGTGATTTTTAGTAAGGATTTTTGTTTTCCTATAATTTAAAATCATCATGAATATATGTTCTACAACTTTTGGTTCCCCAACAACAAATTATATGAGAGATCGAACGGTTGTTTCATATTTTTATTGATTAGCGAACTTTAATATTTTAAAAATTGTATTATGTTTAAAAATAGCTGTAGATTTTATTTATTTATTTATTTTTTTGGGAAAATGACCTTAAGGGTAATATAAATTTTGTTTTATACACGTTTAATTAATTATTTAATTATTAATTTTTTTAAATAAGCCTTTTAACTTGTTTTTAACACATTTAATCTTTATTATCGGTTACTCTATGTTATGACCGGCTACTTCAGATTAAAATCTCAGTTGGAACACATTTAATCATTAATGTTTTTTGTTACAAAATAAGTCGTTTTTGTACACATGACTGATTTTTTTTAGGTTTTGTTCACATTGACTCCTACGTAGGATAATAGTTAATGAGGTGTTCTTATACAAAGTTATTCATTCACTTATATCAGTCCCAATTCACGAATCGGTCAAAAAATGGTGGTGCCCTAGTTTTTCTTTAAGAAAAAAATGTATTTGGATTCAGTTTCATCTATCTCAACAAGACACAATGATATTCTTTATGATTGCTTTCTCCCAACTTGAATTGAGACTTCCAAGACAAAATAACATCATGAAAAAAAAAGTTAAGTCTTCCTTCATTCATTGATATGATGATTTTGATCATTTTTCTGCAAATGAGTTTTTTTTGTATTCTTTTCAAATTAACCCTGAATTTTAAAGAGGGTTGTAGCAGTTAAAGAAGAGGTTTCTTGTCCTTATGTGTAACCCAAAATGACTCTGCTATTATCTCCCTATACTAATAAAAGAGTAGTTTTTTTGCCATGTGTCACCATGTTAGACATTGTAATAAATATCATGACACTTGTCAATCTATTGACACTTGTCATTAATATCATGACACTTATCAATCTATTAATTATCCATTTTAAATTTCAAATTTCAAAATTTAAATCACATTTTAATTACATTAAATTAATAACATTAGAATAAAACTAAAATAAAATTTATACATATTATAGTAAAATAAAAAATTTATACAAATTATAAGATGCTATATTTTACGTATTTATTTGAATCAACGATTATAATTTTATATATAACTAAAAAAATATCTTTTAATTAATAAGTTATTTAATATTAGTAATTAATAGTTTTGAGTTTTTACTTAGAAAGTTTAATTAATTTTCTAACCGTGGTTCTCACGGGTTATAAACTAGTTAATAATAGTATAACGAACTGTTATGAATGTGGAAATTATTTCCAGCAATTGAAATCATTATGCCTAATGTATTTTCTTCACTTGATATAATGTAGTTGGTATTACTATTGAATGAAATTTGTATGGGTATTAAATATAGTTGTTATTGTACTATCATAGTTACTAAAATCAATAATACAATGGTATTATCAAAACTGGGACAAGTAACACATGATCCCAGTGTTCAGGCGGGACATGTATACGAACACCTCATTAATTATTGTCACATGTAGGATGCCATATGAGCAAAACTTGAAGAAACTCATCATAAGGATTGAAGATGTACAAAAACAACAATGACTTATTTATAAAAATAATAAAAAAAAACATTAAGGATTAAATATGTACAAACTGAGAATTTAACCTAGAGTAGTGGGTTATATAAGGACTGAATGTATACAAAAACAATAAATTAAAGAACTTACTTTACTAAACAAAACAATAAGGAGTAAGCGTTTACAAACATGTAAAAAACGAGAGCTATATATATTACCCTTATATCTTATTTTCCTTTTTTTATTATATATATCGGCTATGTTCTATCGTATATCCTTATTTTATTTCATCAATTTTGATATCATTTTGGCTAATACACTACTAGAAAAACACATGGTTTCTGAAAATTCTTCAAAAATAGTTTTTTCTTAGCAATTTCCAAAGGATGGTATATCCTCAGAAACCCCTCTTAGGAAAATCATATTAACGGATTGACTACATATTTGTCGAGAAATTTCTGAGAAATTATGTTATTAGGAAGTATGATGTTTTTCCGATACACTCTTTTGCTGGAAAGTTCCCAAGGAATTTCCAATGAAATATATTTACAAGGAAATTTTGTGTAAATAATTTTCCGAGGCAACACTTTTCTTAAGACCTTCAATCTCGATGAACCGTTCTACTACAATAGTCTTTGTGTGACACTTTTGGTTACATTTGCCTAGGGATTCCTGACAAAATGTTAGTAGTAAAAACCGATAAAAGCATGAAATTATATGTATTTTTTCTATCCAAAATGCAGAAAAAATATAATAAAAATAATCAAATTCATTTTACAAATACAATAAATATAAATCTAAAAGTATACTTTACAACACAAGTTTAAACAGATACCTAATCCAAAACCACAATATAAATGTGTAACATCCTGTTTCGATTCGAGAAGTTCTTATTTCTGGATTTTGGAGAATAAATGAATCAAGTGAAGGCCTTAAGCTTCAAGGAATATGGTTTAGACCCCATTGGATGTGGATAATATTGGTTATGTGATCCAAGCTCTTAGTTTGTGTTTTGGAGTCAAAGGGTAAAATGGGAAAAAACGATGTTTCAGACTTCTTTTGTGAATTAAGAGTTTTAGTTTGCATGTGTTGAGTCAAAAGTAATTAGACAGGATTGTGGGGCTCTTCAATACCTTTCCATGCATATAAGAGTGTCGAAAACGGAGTTGAAATGAAGAAGTAATGACTGTTTGATGTTAACCTAGAAAAGGAAGTCTGGCAGTATGCTGAACGTACACTAGGTAGCACGCTGGGCCTACTAGGCTGAGGGGACATGTTTTTAGGGTGTTATGCTGGCGTAACTTTTGGTAAGCTGGGCGTACCGACGTAGTGTTAAAACCCTAATTTCATAGTTTTGAGTTATAATCCCTGTTTCAGGTATTATTTAAATTAATTAATTTTTAGGGTTTTGTGCATGCACTCGGCGAGTTGGAGAGCTCCGACTCATCGAGTAAAGACTATTAGGAGACGCGTGATTTAAACCCTACTTGACGAGTCAGAAGGCCCCGACTCTACGAGTAGGCTCTTTAGAGAGAAACCCTAATTTTCAGGGGTTTGTACCATATTTAAAGGATTTATGGCTCATTTTTAGCCTCCCCTCTTGTCCGGATCGCCCATAATTGGGCCTGACAAACCCATCAATTTTATATTTTGGTAAATGAAATATAATTCATACATGTCTTGTAAATGAAATCTAAGGTATGATAAACTGGTTGATTGTAAAAATTACACGTAAAGGGTAATTAAACTCATGTAGTTGGACATTGATATGCTTGGTAAAAGTGTTTCCTCGTATACTATAAAGTTATGAAAAAAAAAACATTTCTAATTTAGTTCGACACTGTCTTCTACCATTTTCATGAAAAAACATCAATAGATAACAGAGGAAAAGCTTGTATACACTACTAGAAAAATATAAATAGAATACGGTTGTTAGCATCGTCCGTATAATTAGAAAAGGAAAAAGAGGACAAATACAATACGGATAAATAAAGACTTAGAGTATAGTCATATGAAATGAAAAACCGTATTTAATTATTGGCTTAAACGAGACGTCGTAGTTCATAAGGTTTTAATGTGCACAATGTTTATTTCTTTTTATTCCTAAATATATTTAGAGGGTATTTGGTTAAGCTTATAAAAGGAGTTTTTAACTTATTACTGGTTCCAGTTAATATGAGTGTTTGGATAGACTGTGTTTTAAAAATAACTTATAGTGGTAGAACCAGAGAGAAGTCATTTTTGATAAGTTATTAACCCCTAACTTATCAAAACTACTTATTACTTATAGTTCAACATCTCTAGGAAGTCTTTTTGATCATTTTTCCAAACACTAAAAATAACTTATCAACTTATAACGTTTTTGATATCGGATAAGTTAACAGAAACACTTTTTTAAAAACTAAGCTTTGACACCGCTATAAGTTAATAAGGTATAAGTTAAAATGTTAAAAACATTTTTAAATAAGCTTAGCCAAACACCACCCACAAAATATTGAGCCCTAAAATTACATTAGTTCCATACGTATGCTTTCGCAATCTGCACTACCATCACCACCACAAGGTTCACAATCATTTTTCATGCCACTAGCACAACCCTTCACAGGTTCCTCGAAAAATGGCTGCATCGACTACGGTGTACTTACTTTAGAAACCAAATCTAATTAAGATTCTGCAATGGCTTTGAAAATTCTAATGAATTTCTTCTTTGATCTTGAAATTCCATTGACGAGCTTCAATGGACACCAATCCTATACATTACCGTTTATGTTTGCTGATGAATAAGTTCTCGTTCTTCACAATTTTCTTACCAATTTTATAATAAAGCATTCCAGAGCGTCCAACACTTGTAAGTCTTTCGCTCTCCATATTACAATCTCATCGCTCTAGAAATTATGTTTTTCGATTTGTCTGTCATCTATCTATTTTTCCATGAATTGAGATGTTTTGTCCCTAAAGTAAACTAGGTTTTAAGAGACTTTAGATCTCAACTTGTCTTAATTCATCGTGTGGTTTGATGTATGTATCTCAACTTTTTTTGTTAATAGATTTTATGATGAAATTATGGTTTCCATAGTTGTGATTAAATGGTAGTACATTCACTATTATCTTTGCTTTTTAGAAGAGCACCAAGCATTCAAGGAAATTCCCCAACGCCATGTGTATTAATCGGTTTATTTGGTGTACATGTTTTTCCTTTGATTTCTTTATTTTTCCATTTATTTGGATCAATTGCCTCTATAATGTTAACATTACTTGTAAATTCTCACAATTCTTTTTTAACATATCTTAGATGGGTACTAGTTTTTAACATGTGATGATTCTTCGTACCCACCACGACTAGAAGGTAACTAGACAAATTGCTATTATCTTTCTTTATTATTATTATTATTATTCATACATTAATATTAGAGTATGTTATTTAATTATTTAAGGCTAGTGTGCTTTCCCTACATGCTCAAAGAAGTGCAACAATGGGAGAATACTAAAACGGTCTCATTGAAGAATTAATGAAGTGTACTCTTTTACTAGAATAAGTACTCAATTTTTTTATTTAGTATACCAAATTTGTTTATGTGATTCTATATATTTTTGTTTTTCATATTGTGATAAGTTTGGTGTTTGATGTTAATATATTGTTATAGAGTACTGTTGAGGTAAAATATTGTTAGTTTTAATATAAAATATGAGACTATAAATGGTTAGAGTACAAAACTCTGATCTAATACACCCCTAATATGGTGGTTAATTGTTTCACAATTGTATTTAAGTATAATGGATCGACTTGTTAACCAAAATAAATCTTGATGAATATTAAACAAGTAATGAAGATGTAGAGTGCACACTTGTTTAAATTTATTTAAGATTCAAAGTAGATTGTCATTTAGGGGCTTAGCCCCTGAACTAACAGTGGTATGGGGGCAGTGCTCATAGGAGCGAGATCTAAGGGGCGATAGCCTCTGGCTGCAGTCGAGCTGAAAACTATCTTATGACGATTTTCACACAAGAGAGATACTTAACCATATTTTGGTCAAAAATCTGGTACTAACGAAAATAGACCCTTTCATTCTCTTTTCGCGTTCTCAAAAACTTCTGAGGCTTAACCTACTAAGAATTTGGGAGTACCAACCAAATACTTCTCTTTGAAACTATTTACACAGTTCTTAGAATTTCCAAATGCTTTTACCCATAAATTTCTAACATGATATAATACAGAAGGTTCATCCATATTATATATGCAAATAAAATGGTAGTATATTTTTCATTTTCTACTAGTGATAATACATTAATTTTTACAAAATAATTCTAGGAAACAAGAAGGAATCATTTGGAAGAATGTCAGGGGATGTAGTAAATTAATAAACAAATGGGTAAATTACATAAATCGTTATGTACATTGGCTAAAATATACGTTTAGTCTTTATTTTCAAAAATTAACTCGGAGTGTCACTCATTTGCTTAAAGCTTGCATTATTCGTCTTTGATATGTGTTTTGTTGGGAATGTAGTCCATGACAGATTTAAAATGACCATAATGCCCTCTGTCTATTTATTTTCCAATTAATTTAATGTTGTTGTTGTTGTTCTTATTATTATTATTATTATTATTATTATTATTATTATTATTATTTATAAAAAAGAAATATGGCCCTACCTACCCCACCTTTTAAAAACTATTAATTTAATATTTCTTTCTCTCTTCTTTCTCTCTCTCTCTCTCTCTCTATATATATATATATATATATATATATATATATATATATATATATATATATATATACCATCACCAGAAATATTCACCACCACCATCGTATATGTGAACCACCATCGGAATCTCCATCTTTGGTGTGCCGCCATCACCTACTACTATCTCACATCTTTATCTAAAACCCTAAAAAAATCACCTGAATCTCTATCTCCACCACCATAAAAAGCTTTAGTCTTCATAAACGCCACACCTTCTTTGGAATTGTCACATTGACGTGATTGCCACCTTGCTGGAGAAGGTGACCTTTTCATCAGATCTACACCATCACCGTCTGTATCACCATCACCTTCATCTTCGTGAGTGTCACTTTTCCTGAAAACTTTCTCTGTCTCAGATCTACATATTCTTCATCACTACATATGCACATGAAAACCTTCATCTTCATCACCACATGTTTGCTGGAGCTTGCATATCACGAAGTGGTGGTTCGATGGACTCGCAAATTGGGAGATGAAGGTGGTATCTTGTCAAAGCTCACAGATCTAGAGGACGATGTGTACTTTTTTCGTCTCATAGTTGAGTTTGTTCGAACCTTCGTATCAGGGTTGGAACATCGCCACCTGCACTATCTATGGGTTCCGATCTAAGGTTCTTTAACACCATCACGTAGGGTTTTGAAAGCCACCTAGGATTTCAGGTTTGGTTAAGTGGTGGTAGATGGTCATTTCCGATGGTAGTCGATTGGTGGAAGTACTAGAGGTGGATGGTGGCTGGTAGTGGGAGAGAAATAGGAGTGATGGGTGGTGGTTTTTAGTGGTGATTAACGGTGGTAATATGTGGTGGTTTCTGGTGGTGATAAGTGGTGGTTGCCGGAGTTGAGAAAGAAGATGAGAAAATATATAATAATGGTGGTGGTGGTGTTTATAGTTAATTAAACAAATTTTTAAAAGATTACTAATTAATAATTAATAAACAAATCAAAACAAATTAATAAGGCGAAATGGTATTTTGTTTGTGTGTGGAGGGACTAAGTGTACAAGAAAAACTAACTGTTCGACGATCCTAGTTAATTTTTAAAAATATTGAGTAAATATACATTTTGACACATGGACGAGGGATGAATGACGTAATTTACCCTAAAAAATTATACTTCATATCCTCTATAATAAATGAAGGTTTTTTTTTTGCCATATATCAATCTCTCATGAGTTTTGACACTTGTCATTTTGAGGTATTTTTGAAATAAATATTATCCACTTGTCAATTTTTTATTTCTTTCAATTTTAAAATTAAAGTGATACTTATATATGTAAAGTATTAAATATCATATATATGATATTAAATTGCAATAAATGAGTTTCTTCATTTCTTATTTTAAAGTTGTAGATTAAAAAAATTATTTTCTGTTTACATTTTAATTTAATGTTTAATCTTTTTTAAATCAACTCGTGTAATACACAGGTTTCACACCTAATCTACTCTAATAAATGAAAATCATGTTTGACACTTGTCATTTTCTCATTCATTTTGTCACATGACATTTTGTGATAATTTTAGATTAAATTATACCCATATGTCATTTTATGATTTTTTATATTTATATTAAATTCCATATGGTAATACATAGATATTAATATTAATAATTCACTTTCTAAATTTAAAATTCCTAATTGAATTTTAGTATCGATAAATTAGGAACAAAATTAATGGATTTTTTTTGGTAAATATAGTCCCCGCATCTTCCTTTTTATATTCTTATTTCTTCTCTCAATGATGATTTTTTATAATAACTAGAAAGGTTACCCCCGCTACGCAGGGGTCAGAAGCTTTCAATGTTGTTTCCGAATCGATAAATATGACAAACGTAGAAAGTGCAAGGATGACAAGCTCAGGCTTTGCCCCGGACTGTTTTGTTCATGTTTTTATGAAAAAATGTAAAAGTTTTGACTGCAAGGACCAGAAGTGTGAAAATGACTAAACAATTAAAGCGGTAGGAATTAACAAGTTTTTAGAAAAGGGATCAAAGTTCTCGAACCGTTAAAGTTTTGTGGCTAAACTTTAAATATTAAAAGGTTCCTAAATAGAAAAAGGGATCAAAGTTGTCAAACCGTTAAAGTTTTGTGGCCAAACTTTAAATATTAAAAGGTTCTTAAAAAAATATAAAAATATCGATTACAAGGACCAAAAGTGTTAAAATGGCTAAAAAATGAGGACCAAAGTTGCCAAAGTACAGGGACCAATTATGCCAAAAAAAAAAAACAAAATAAAGTCCAGAGACTAAAATAGACAAAAACTATGGAAGTTCACTATTTATAAGAAACAATTTCCATAATATATATATATATATATATATATATATATATATATATATATATATATATATATATATATATATAAATCTACTATAGTACTATATTACTATATTATTCATTTTTGTAAAAAACTTACCATCAAAACTGAATATCCCTATTCTAATAAAAGAATAGTTTTAATCTCCTTTTGACATGTGTTATCTTTTTAAACCTCTAAATTAATATATATTTTATTCTTCTTTTGTCATGTGTCACCCTATTAGGCTTCATCATTAATGCATACCATTTATCAACCTATTAAATCTCAATTTTAAATTTTAAATTTCTTACTCTAATTACATTAATTTAATTATATTAGAATAAAAATTAAATTAAAATTAAAACAAATTATAAATTGATATAATTTCACATATTTATTTAAATTAATGATTATAATTTTATATAACTAAAAAATATCTCTTAATTAATAATTTATTTGAAATTATTGATTGATAATTTTGAGTTCTCACTATAATAGTTTAATTAATTTTGTAACCGTGGTTCCCACGGGTTATAAACTAGTATATATATATATATATATATATATATATATATATATATATATATATATATATATATATATATATATACCCTAATAAATAAAGATAATTTTGCCAAATGTCAATTTCTTATTTAATTTGACACATGTCATTTTCTTATAATTTTAAAATTATTTTTTTTCCACTTGTCATTTTTATATTTTTTTTCATTTTTTATTCAATTTCACATATTAAATGCCACCTTATAGTAATTAATGTCAATTAATGTATATAGTAAACCTTCCATTTATGAATTCTTATTTCAATTAATATATTAATAAATTCCATTTGTGAATTTATATTAATTAGTTTTATTATTATAGAATAATTAAGACGAATTACATAAATGGTCCTTGTGGTTTATTGTATTTATTGTATTTATTTGAAAGTTACTTTAAAAAATACTTAATTTTTACACCTTCATATTCAACACCATTAATTAAAACATGATAATAATTTTTTATTAGTATAAATTGATTTACTTACTTATTCATCATTTAGTTTATATTTATTTCAAAATTTTACTTTAGAAAATACTTAATGTCTACATTTTATATTTAACTTTTTTAATCAACTCGTGTAATACACGGGACTCACACCTAGTATATATATATATATATATATATATATATATATATATATATATATATATATATACTAATAAAAGAGTAGTCTTTTTGCCAAGTGTCATAATATTAGAACTCCTAATTAATATGATGCCACTTGTCATTCTATTAATTCTCTATTTTAAATTCATTAAACCTTCTAATTAATGTGATGTTATTTGTCAATCTATTTATTCTTTATTTTAAATTTTAAATTTTATATGATTGTTTTCATTAGTCCACAAATAAAAAGAGTCTAATATATATGATAAATTAATTCCACATATTTATTTGAATCAATAATTATAATTTTACATAACTAATAAAAAAATCTCTTAATTAATAATGTATTTAAAATTTTATATAAAATAATTTATTAATAATTTTGAATTTTTTTACTATGAATATTTAATTAATTTTGTAACCGTGGTTTCCACGGGTTATAAACTAGTATATATATATATATATATATATATATATATATATATATATATATATATATATATATATATATATATATATATATATATATATATATATATATATATATATCCCTATACTAATAAAAGAGTAGTTTTTTTGCCATTTGTCACCATATTAGACATCTTAATTAATGTGTTGCCACTTGTCAATTTATTAGTTTTCCATTTTAAATTTAATAGACCTCCTCATTAATATGATGCTATTTGTCAATGTATTTATTCTCTATTTTAAATTTTAAATTTTTTATTATTGTTTTCATTAATTCACAAATAAAAAATATTTAATATATTAAAAAATTAATTTTACATATTTATTTGAATCAACGATTATAATTTCACATAACTAATAAAAAATCTCTTAAATTAATAATTTATATAAAATAACTGATTAATAATTTTGAATTTTTACTATAAAAGTTTAATTAATTTTATAACTGTGGTTCTCACGGGTTATAAACTAGTTGAATGTAATATAGAAGAAACCTAAGGCTTTGAGTAATTTTATCTTTTTTTTATTTTGTTATTATATTAAATAAGAAAATAATATAAATAAAATTAAATATTTTTAATTACGCATTTAAAAAACTGTTATATGCAATGAATATTGTTTATGATAAAGTTTTTATGTAATAGTATGTAACTATTATAATTAGGGTTGAGCAAGATGTATGTTGCAACCAAACCGATTACAATTTGATATTTAATTTTTTTCTTAATTAAACGATGTGTTAGACGGGTCTCACACCTAGTAATTTATATTTTTAAATTAATGTAACTTTTTAATTTATTATTCAATGATGTATATTTTTTCAATTAATATTGGTTGTCGATGTGAATTTAACCCACTTGATAGAGATGGATCTTAGATTGTAGGTTCAGGTTCAAATCTGGAAATAAGCCGATTAACTAAATTTGTGAATTTAACTACTTACCACTAAAACGTTCAAAAAATTAATATTAGTTTTATTAAATACAAAAATAGGAACGGTGGAATGATGGACTGTTTTTATTCGTGAGAAGGTGGTATGATTTGAGGCTGATATTACAATATTTTCTTTTATGTGTGGTGGGGAAATAATCAACCAATATTGTAAACAAAACTTACCGACATGAAATATGTCGACGAACCAACAATCTTGTCGACACGGCGTGACTTCACAAATTGACTCTTATGACTCATCTATAATATAATATATCTAGGTTTAGAATCCATTCGTTTTCTGAATGTATTAAAAAAGACGAGTCCATAATATAATGATTACAAAGTGTGGTTCTCTCAGATGCGCATCTTCATTACACCGCGTATACCAGCTTTTCATCATCTCACTTTTCTCTATATAAAGCCCCCCCAAATCTCATAAAATAAAACACAAGAAAATCACAAACTAACCAAGTGTTCAATTCTACGTTTTCTAGCTTCTTCTATACCTTATCGAGTAAAAAGAAAAATGGCACAATATGCAGGAGATCAAAAATACGGAAGAGAAGGTCAGCATACAGATGAGTATGGTAACCCTGTTCGGAAAACTGATGAGTACGGAAACCCACTTCACTCTAGCATCCCTTTTACCAGTACGGGAGCAGGCATTGGCACCGGAACTGGGACAGGCTATGATCAAGAAGGCCACGAGAAGAAAGGGGTGATGGAGAAGATCAAAGAAAAGCTTCCCGGTGGTCACAACACGGTCGAGCATCAAAGGGTGTCTACAACAAAGGCAGGTGGCTTTGCCGGTGGTTATGGGGAAGGAGGGGAAACCCACGAGAAGAAAGGGGTGATGGAGAAGATCAAAGAAAAGCTTCCCGGTGGTCACAACACGGTTGAACATCAAAGGGTGTCCACAACAACGGCAGGCAGTGTTGGTGGCAGTTATGTGGAAGGAGGGGAAGCCCAGGAGAAGAAAGGGGTGATGGAGAAGATCAAAGAAAAACTTCCTGGTGGTCATAATACGAACGAGCATCAAAGGGTATCCACAACAATGGCTGGAGGCCACCATGGAGTTAGTGGCGGTTATGTGGAAGGACGAGAAACCCACGAGAAGAAAGGGGTAATCGAGAAGCTCAAAGAAAAGCTTCCCGGTGGTCACAACACGGACGAGCATCAAAGCGTCCCCCCAACAACAACAAGCGGTGTTGGTGGTGGTGATTATGGAGAAGGTAGGGAAATCCATGCCAAGAAAGGGGTGATCGAAAATATAAAAGAAAAGCTTCCCGGTGTTCACAGCACGAACGAGCATCAAAGGGTGTCCACAACAACGGCAGGAGGCCATAATGGCGTTGGTGGCGGTTATGTGGAAGGAAGGGAAACCCACGAGAAGAAAGGGGTTATGGAGAAGATCAAAGAAAAGTTTCCCGGTAGTCACAACACGGATGGGCATCAAAGGGTCTCCACAACAACAACAGGCGGTGTTGGTGGTGGTGGTTATGGAGAAGGTAGGGAAACCCACGCCAAGAAAGGGGTGATGGAAAATATAAAAGAAAAGCTTCCCGGTGTTCACAACACGGACGAGGATCAAAGGGTATCCACAACAACAGGAGGCCATAATGCCATTGGTGGCGGTTATGTGGAAGGAAGGGAAACCACCGAGAAGAAAGGGGTGATGGAGAAGATCAAAGAAAAACTTCCAGGTGGTCACAACACGGATGGGCATCAAAGTGTGTCCACAACAACATCAAGTGGCGTTGGTGGTGGTGGTTATATGGAAGGACGGGAAACCCACGAGAAGAAAGGGGTGATAGAGAAGATCAAAGAGAAGCTTCCTGGACATCATTAGATCCTATGGTATCTTTATGATGAATCATATGTGTATACATAATAATAATTTGGTATTGTTGTCGTTTGTATTGTGTTGTTGATGGGTAACAAGTAGAGAGATGGGATTGAGCTTTGAATGGTGTGTTATCTCGTATGTAATTTGATTTAGTTTTATTGAGTTTATGGAAGATACTTAGGTTTTCTTGAGATTATATTTAACACTACTACAAAACATATTTAATAGTGTGATGGATTTTTTTTAAATATGAGTGCGGTTGTAGCCTTAAACAACATTATTAAACAATTATGAGAACTATTTTTGCTAAACCAATGAATCATACCATTTAAAGACTTTGTTGGCGCGGTTTCTATATAACCGCATTAAAATGTGTTTATCGGTGCACGTACTCAACATCGCCCCATTAAACATTGTTATTTTGTCCGAAGGTTTATAAATCATACAATTAGAACATGTTTTTTTTTTTTTTTTTTTTTTTTTTTTTTTTTTTTTTTAATGCGGTTTAAGTATAACTGCACTAAAAATGTATATACCAACACTTTTACAAAATGACATATAGAATATTGTTAAAATGAAACATAGAATACGGTTTTCCAGCCGTACTCTATAAGCGGGGTTTCCTATTTAACTAATACAATACAATTGCAAAATCATACGCTATAATAATCATATGGTTCGGTTTTTTAGATAATATAGTGCGGTTACAAAACCGTACTTTGGAATCATCATAAAGTATAGTTTTTTAGATAATACAGTACTAATGCAAAACCTTTAGTCTATAATCATCATAAAATACGATTTTTTTAGAATCATTATAAAGTACGATTTTTTAGATAATACAGTGCTGATGCAAAACATGTAAATGAAAACTTGCCTATAAGTAATTTGTACACACAAACATTTCATGAAAAAACCGAATGTATATACAAATCAAAACAAGAGCATGACTAATCATTAATTTCTAAAATTAAGAATAGTCGATTTAAACATAATATGCAATACATCCGATTTGTCCATCCTAATCAACAAAAAAATGAATATATTAAAAGACAAATAGATCCATATTATAGATGTCAAACTCAATAATTTCAGCCACATGTCACCACATAAGACAAACAAAGAACTTAAAAGTTTCAACTACCGGGAAAAATGGAATATATAACTCTTCAAAAAAGTGTTAATTGTAGAAAATAGCAACATATTTTCCTTTGTTTTTTTTTATTAAGACATCCTACTCTCATTTATTCCTACGGTTATACATTGAGAAATCTATCCCATTATGGCAAGATCCTCCAAACTCATTATTTTTTATGATTATATTTTACGTAGTTCAAAGTTCTAATAAAAAAAAGTTTTTAAAGTACAATGCTACAATGGGTTCATTTTTCAAAGTAAAAAGTCTTGATTGTTTTAGCTACAATGTATAGAAAAAATGTAAGTGCAATGGTATAATAGTCAAATACATTGAAGTACAACGTTATAATAAACAATTAGGTAAGAATAACTAACCTTTCAAATGGTAATTTGACTGAAATACTTACTCTCGAACCTTGAACTCCATACAACGAAAATTTCATCTAACATCCAATCCGGAAACGGTTTTGTATCGTTCCAAATGTTTTATATATAAATTATAATTTAACAAAAGAAAGTTTAACATATTAGACAAATTGAAAAAGGATTTAAGATACTTACTTTGTTTGGGAATTCATTTTGTCAATTCAACACAAACTCAAACATCCATCTCATGACGTAAAAACCATACTTCCAACCTAAAGGTTGTCGGTTGCGCTACAAATATGAACATTAAAGGATTAAAGGTACTTTTATTTTGAGCCTAAGGTTTTAATTTGAACATTAAAGGATTAAATGTATTTTTATTTTGAACCTAAGCTTTTAATCTGTTGTTGGAATATGTTTTTTCTTTATTACCAAAACAGGTTCATGTATGAGTTTTTATTTAAATAATTTTAGACAACAAGCAGGTTCAGGGTACATATGAAAAACTTTTAACTTGAAATATGTCCTAGGATGTGTTGTTTCGGTATCTTCCTTAAACCTCGCAACAGCCCTAAAATGAATATTTGAAAAAATTAAAAACCCCATACAAAGAAATAATAGTTGTGAATAATGAATTATAATATTTCTTACGCTTCAACATATTTCATGATTCTGTAGCTCCCCATCGGCTTCTCATCGGGATTTTTTTAGGGAATCCAATATATACCTTGTGCGTTGGTTAGGGAAGATTACTAGCACCATCCAATGCAATCTAGTAACGTTAAAAAAAATTTGGTACCGGTTTTTTGTGCATATCATCTTCTATATTCTAATGTTTCTATTTTTTACAATAAAGTACAATAACTATTAGTAATATATATATATATATCAAAGTATATGAACTAAATGAAAGTACAATTAAAAGCCTTACATTAATACCTTAATGTTTGACAATAACTCATTAATTTCAGTCTTGAGAACTTCATCCCAACACAATATGTGGATAGAAATCCTTGTCCTTACCATGACTTCACAATAATTGCTAAACTGAGATTGGGAGAGATTGGGACGCTCCGATATTTTGGCCTAGCTCATCAAATTGAATTTCCAAATCCACTTTGTTTTTAGGGTCTCTACTTATCATTTTCGCACTTTTTATTTTTTATTTTTTTGTCCTTAATCCATTGTCTACAAAACCAAATAACATAAATTTAACATATTTACATATTAAGGAACTGATATTTTATACAACAAAATACTAAGCAAGTGAAAACATGTTTTGGAAAATGAAAGTATCTGTAACCTAATCCCTGAAAGACGATGAGTAATGTTATTTTTCTACAATATCATATGATCAGTTATCTAACACACATTAACTAAATGTGTATGTACATTACAAGTAAGTAATTCAAGAAAATGGTACCCTTTCTTATATGTTAATTAAAAGTCAACAATTGAAGAAACAAGTTTAAGGGCCTAACTTGAAAGTGACGATTTATAATTTTTTATATTAACAAAAATCTAGGGAAGAAAAGAACTTTAAAAAGATTGATACTATTACACTAATCTGTGTTTGTATCTAGGGCTTCAATCAGGAAATACTGCCAAATGATGATTAGAAGAATTACTTGTGAAATGTTCTTATAATACAATTGAATTGCTCTCTGCTTGCCAAATGGTGTGTCAGCTCATTATTCATGGTATCATTTTTGTTGAGTTTGTTCAGTCTCAACAAAATTTAGTTGATCACTTGACTAAGGTATTAACTAGAGACTTGGTAAAGAAGTCAGTTATAGGGATGGGTTTAAGTCTTACTTGATATCTCTATAGGTAAGGTACATAATTCCCTTATAATACAATGTTGGAAGTTGAATTCAATGTGGAAAGCTTACTTATGGAGATTGGAGCACATTTAAATTACTACATCCCAAGGTATGTACTTATAAACTGTAGAGTTAAAGTATGTTGATTAGGTTCTTAATAGTTCTTTTGAAAAAGTGCATTAACAGGTGCATGATATAGAAGGCCTACCTATGTGAGTGTGAACTAATGTCGCTTCAAAAAGCTTGGGCTAGGCTATTATACACTCATAAATGGATTGGACACATGGTTATAATAGAGTCAAGTATGAAACATTAGATATTGTGTTTTACTTATGCATATAGAATCTTTAGTTACTCAAATCAGTTAAAGGGTTCAATCCTTATTTAACAACCAAAAATTATAAGGTAAAGATGTCATTTTTAATTCAACCATAAACTCCATTTATCCTTTTTTTTAATAATTCAAGAGTATATCAAAGTAAAAATAGTTATTATAGTAAAATCCAAAAATCATAAAGTTGCAGAAACATGGGTGGATGCGTTGCGATCATGCTAAGCCCTTCCCTTTGAAACCGGAAGTACCTGAAACCATAAACATGCACTATAAGCATAAAACTTAGTAAGTTCCCCCAAAATAACTCATACCATACATACATTATAGTCAAACATATATGATTATATTTCAACCCCTTTAGTCTCTTTCAACCGGTTACTGGGTATTTTTCAAGCATCCCTTTTACTGATGAGTACGGAAACCCACTTCACTCTAGCATCCCTTTTACCAATACGGGAGCAGGCATTGGCATCGGAACTGGGACAGGCTACGATCAAGAAGGCCACGCGAAGAAAGGGGTGATGGAGAAGATCAAAGAAAAGATTCCCGGTGGTCACAACACGGTCGAGCATCAAAGGGTGTCAACAACAAAGGCAGGTGGATTTGCTGGTGGTTATGGGGAAGGAGGGGAAACCCACGAGAAGAAAGGGGTGATGGAGAAGATCAAAGAAAAGCTTCCCGGTGGTCACAACACGGTCGAGCATCAAAGGGTGTCCAAAACAACGACAGGCGGTGTTGGTGGCAGTTATGTGGAAGGAGGGGAAGCCCAGGAGAAGAAAGGGGTGATGGAGAAGATCAAAGAAAAACTTCCTAGTGGTCATAATACGAACGAGCATCAAAGGGTGTCCACAACAACGGCTGGAGGCCACCATGGAGTAAGTGGGGGTTATGTGGAATGACGAGAAACCCACGAGAAGAAAGGGGTAATCGAGAAGCTCAAAGAAAAGCTTCCTGGTGGTCACAACACGGACTAGCATCAAAGCGTCCCCCCAACAACAACAAGCGGTGTTGGTGGTGGTGATTATGGAGAAGGTAGGGAAACCCATGCCAAGAAAGGGGTAATCGAAAATATAAAAGAAAAGCTTCCCGATGTTCACAACACGAACGAGCATCAAAGGGTGTCCACAACAACGACATGAGGCCACAATGGCGTTGGTGGCAGTTATGTGGAAGGAAGGGAAACCAACGAGAAGAAAGGGGTTATGGAGAAGGTCAAAGAAAAGCTTCCCGGTGGTCACAACACGGATGGGCATCAAAGGGTCTCCACAACAACAACAGGCGGTGTTGGTGGTGGTGGTTATGGAGAAGGTAGGGAAACCCACACCAAGAAAGGGGTGATGGAAAATATAAAAGAAAAGCTTCCCGGTGTTCACAACACGAACGAGGATCAAAGGGTATCCACAACAACAGGAGGCCACAATGCCATTGGTGGCGGTTATGTGGAAGGAGGGGAAACCCACGAGAAGAAATGGGTGATGGAGAAGATCAAAGAAAAGCTTCCAGGTGGTCACAACACGGATAGGCATCAAAGTGTGTCCACAACAACATCAACTGGCGTTGGTGGTGGTGGTTATATGGAAGGACGGGAAACCCACGAGAAGAAATGGGTGATGGAGAAGATCAAAGAGAAGCTTCCTGGACATCATTAGATCATATGGTATCTTTATGATGAATCATATGTGTATACATAATAATAATCTGGTATTGTTGTCGTTTGTATTGTGTTGTTGATGGGTAACAAGTAGAGAGATGGGATTGAGCTTTGTATGGTGTGTTATCTCGTATGTAATTTGATTTAGTTTTATTGAGTTTATGGAAGATACTTAGGTTTTCTTGAGATTATAATTAACACTACTACAAAACATATTTAATAGTGTGATGGATTTTTTTTAAATATTAGTGCTGTTGTAGCCTTAAACAACATTATTAAACAATTATGAGAACTATTTTTACTAAACCAATGAATCATACCATTTAAAGACTTTGTTGGTGCGGTTTCTATATAACCGCATTAAAATGTGTTTATCAGTGCACATATTCAACATCGCACAATTAAACATTGTTATTTTGTCCGAAGGTTTATAAATCATACAATTAGAACATGTTTTTTTTAATGCGGTTTAAGTATAACTGCACTAAAAATGCATATACCAAAACTTTTACAAAATGACATATAGAATATTGTTAAAATGAAACATAGAATACGGTTTTCTAGCCGTACTCTATAAGCGGGGTTTCCTATTTAACTAATACAATACAATTGCAAAATCATACGCTATAATAATCATATAGTTCGGTTTTTTAGATAATACAGTACGATTACAAAACCGTACTTTGGAATCATCATAAAGTATAGTTTTTTAGATAATACAGTAATAATGCAAAACCTTTAGTCTATAATCATCATAAAATACGATTTTTTTAGAATCATTATAAAGTACGGTTTTTTAGATAATACAGTACTGATGCAAAACATGTAAATGAAAACTTGCTTATAAGTAATTTGTACACACAAACATTTGATGAAAAAACCGAATGTATATACAAATCAAAACAAGAGCATGACTAATCATTAATTTCTAAAATTAACAATAGCCGATTTAAACATAATATGCAATATATTCAATTTGTCCATCCTAATCAACAAAAAAATGAATATATTAAAAGACAAATAGATCCATATTATAGATGTCAAACTCAATAATTTCAGCCACATGTCACCACATAAGACAAACAAAGAACTTAAAAGTTTCAACTACCAGAAAAAATGAAATATATAACTCTTCAAAAAAAAAAGTGATAATTGTAGAAAATAGCAACATATTTTCATTTGTTTTTTTATTAAGACATCATACTCCCATTTATTCCTACGGTTATATATTGAGAAATCTATCCCATTATGGCAAGATCCTCCAAACTCATTATTTTTTATGATTATATTTTACGTAGTTCAAAGTTCTAATAAAAAAAAGGTTTTAAAGTACAATGCTACAATGGGTTCATTTTTCAAAGTAAAAAGTCTTGATTTTTTTAGCTACAATGTATAGAAAAAAATGTAAGTGCAATGGTATAATAGTCAAATACATTGAAGTACAACGTTATAATAAACAATTAGGTAAGAATAACTAACCTTTCAAATGGTAATTTGACTGAAATACTTACTCTCAAACATTGAACTCCATACAACGAAAATTTCATCTAACACCAAATCCGGAAACGGTTTTGTATCGTTCCAGATGTTTTATATATAAATTATAATTTAACAAAAGAAAGTTTAACATATTAGACAAATTGAAAAAGGATTTAAGATACTTACTTTGTTTGGGAATTCATTTTGTCAATTCAACACAAACTCAAACATCCATCTCATGACGTAAAAACCATACTTCCAACCTAAAGGTTGTCGGTTGCACTACAAATATGAACATTAAAGGATTAAAGGTACTTTTATTTTGAGCCTAAGGTTCTAATATGAACATTAAAGGATTAAATGTATTTTTATTTTGAACCTAAGCTTTTAATATGTTGTTGGAATATGTTTTTTTTATCACCAAAACAGGTTCAGGGTACATATGAAGAACTTTTACCTTGAAAAAGTCCTATGATGTATTCTTTCGGTATCTTCCTTAAACCTCGTAACAACCCTAAAATGAATATTTGAAAAAATTAAAAACCCCATACAAAGAAATAATAGTTGTGAATAATGAATTATAATATTTCTTACGCTTCAACATATTTCATGATTCTGTAGCTCCCCATCGGCTTCTCATTGGGATTTTTTAGGGAATCCAAGATATACCTTGTGCGTTGGTTAGGGAAGATTACTAGCACCATCCAATGCAATCTAGTAACGTTAACAAAATTTTGGTACCGGTTTTTTGTGCAAATCATCTTCTATATTCTAATGTTTCTATTTTTTACAATAAAGTACAATAACTATTAGTAATATATATGAAAGTATATGAACTAAATGAAAGTACAATTAATAGCCTTACATTAATACCTTAATGTTTAACAATAACTCATTAATTTCAGTCTTGAGAACTTCATCCCAACGCAATATGTGGATAGAAATCCTTGTCCTTACCATGACTTCACAATAATTGCTAAACTGAGATTGGGACGCTCCGATATTTTGGCCTAGCTCATCAAATTGAATTTCCAAATCCACTTTGTTTTTAGGGTCTCTCTTTATCATTTTCTCACTTTTTATTTTTTATTTTTTTGTCCTTAATCCATTGATAAGTTTAAAACCAAACTTGAAGATCGATTAGATCTTAAACAGGTAATATAAAGAACAAACAGCAAGAATACGAAAGTAGTAAACAACTCAAGAATGAATCAAACGAGTCGAATGATTATAAAACAACCCTCAGAAGAGCTCGATAAAGAACATCAACTGTAGAGAGTTAGAAGGTTTACAGGAACGATAAAGAAAGAACTTTGTAATGCTATCTTCTTCTATCAATCGTACTCTAGATCGTTAACCTAATTTGCATGCAAGCATATTATTATATAGTAAACCTAACAGGCTCACGGTTGGACAGGCCCAAACCGGAGTACAAAATAATTGGACTATTAACCGAGCCCAATGACGCAATTCTAAACGAATCTGCAACCCAACAATCTCCCCCTTTGCGTCAATTGCAGTGAGATCTTTACTTCTTGCTTGGGCCAGCAGCAGCAGGAACCTTCTTCTTTACAGTGGTATAAAGATGTTTATCCGCTAAGGCAAAGAGACATTTCTGTCCTTCAGCCCTAGTGAACATGACCGAGTTTCGCCTTGGGTCAATCTTTCCCATCTTCATCTGATTGAGATCATTGGCCGAGCCAATAGGAGAGATCTTCGGTTTCTTCTTGAAGACTGTGGCAATCTCCTGATCCATCAAGGCGACCTCCATGATATAACAAACTAACATCCTTTTGAGATGGTCTATAATCGGACCATATTCAGCTTCATTCGTCAAGAGGATGTTGTGCAGAACGATCCAATCATGGGGGTTGAGGTTCGGTAGATCTGCTAAGGATATGAGATGTTCGGTTCTTGCAGACCCTCTGATCACCCTGAACCGAATGTTGATGAATCTACCTTCGGTATATGGCTTCAAAACCCGAACATTAACAATCTTCTGAGCACTCCAAGTTTGATACTGTGGTTGAGCGGCCTTCAAATAGAACTCGATTAACTCCCGATCAACCTCAGGATGAGGATGAGGGACTTCAAAAATGTTGGAGAAGGCGTGGAAGATAAACGCCTTTTGGGTTAAGGGCATGTCGAACTGCGAGTCGACAGAATTGTAGCAGTCGAAGGAGATCACCGGTTCGAGCCATAGGATGCTTGGAGTATCTATAGCCTCCTTTATCATTGTCTTTCGAGTCCAAGCAGGGAAAAGAGTCTTCCTGCTCTCGAGGAGATCGTGGGCTTCTTTCTTCTTGCGTTCGGCTTCTTCAGCTTCTCGCACCACACGAATGTTGTCATTATCAACATTGCGACTATTTTTGCGTTTCAGCAAGTCAGCAATGGTTTCTTTATCATCTTCATCTTCTTCCTCAGCTATCTTCTTTCCTTTATCCTTCACATCCGAACCCGAAGCTTGACCTGTAGGAGGAGGTTCGGTTGTGTGAGCAGCTTTTGAGGAAGGAGGTGGTTGAGATCCGAACTCCTTTTCTCCCCCTTGTTTCGGAGTGTACACGAAACTAGGCAGCCCTTCAATTTTGCTGAGAAGATCCAGGGCAGGGGCGAGTTTTTCTGCAAGGGTTCGCCTCACAATGTGACTCAGAATGGGATCGTGCGCTTCTAGGATGTTAGATATTGCGGAGTGTACATCCGAAACACACGTCCGTATCACTTCCTGTTCGAATCGAAGAGCATCAAGTTGTTGTTGAGAATTTGAAAGTTGAGCACTCTTGACCTTGAGGGCAGTGGTCTTCCTTGCGAGAGCATCCATCAACGAGTAATCATAAGCAAGATCCTCCTGGAGTTTGGAGAGGCGCTCGTCGATAGATGTACGAAGGGCAGAGTTGTCATCACTGATTGATTGGCGAAGGGTAGCGAACGACTTCGACTCTGTTGAGACGAACGTGGCCAATTGTTGAACAATCGGTTCCAGCATTGTCTTGGTTGCAGCGGCACTCTCCTGTAAGGATTTTAACAGGGAAGAGGCATCGGAAAATAGTTTATCGACTTTTTCGGTCGCTGCCTCACAAGCTTTTGTCGAGGCATCAATTGCTGCAGAAGCAGAAGCGACGGAATCATGCTGAGCCCTGGAGAAGGCATCAATAATTTTCTGAAGAGCGGCCTCAGAGAGAGAGAGGATTGAGAGTTGGAGGATGAGGCAATAAGCAGATCAACCTTCTCATGCAGCTCCTTTAGGTGCTTCTTTGTAACTGGAGCCTCCTCATCGTCGTCGCTTTGGATCTGAAACGGACTAAAGTAGACCGAATCGAAGGTCATATT
Source organism: Lactuca sativa (assembly GCF_002870075.4). Lineage (NCBI taxonomy): Eukaryota > Viridiplantae > Streptophyta > Magnoliopsida > Asterales > Asteraceae > Lactuca > Lactuca sativa. The sequence continues at coordinate 110,229,595 of NC_056625.2, read as the reverse complement.
TTCCCCTCCAAGGAAAGGGTTATCTCCATCAGAGGCATGACCTGGAGATGTTGGGGGTGGAGAAGTTGGGGGTGTTGTGGTATGAGTGGGTTCAGGTTGAGTGTGAGTGGGGGTAGATTCGGGTGGTGGTTGGGTTTCGGTTGTATGTTGGGGTTCGGTTTCAGGTCGTGGTTTGGTTGCATCTGTATGAACCCCCGTATCAGATACGTTGGTTGTAACCTTTGCAGTGGTTGTTGTTGTTGTATCGGTGAAAATGGGTGGTGGTATAGGGAAAGAGGTTTTAGGAATGGTGGTAGAGGGGTTTATGGTGGGAATGGAAGTAGGGATTGTTTGAGTGGGAGAGGGAATTGGTGAGATATGGATTTCCATGTCTGGTGTAGGTGATCGGGGTGGGGTGTTGCCTCTTGGAGGGGTTTTGCCTCTTTGAGAGCCGTCCGAATCCGAACTCTCACCTTCTGATTCACTCGAAGAGGAAGCGATTATTAGCTTTCGCTTCGGTTGAGTCTTTCGCCTCTTCGGCTGCGGGGACTGTGCAGCTTTGGTTGGTTTCCTCTTCCTGGGAGAAGGACCTTTAGCCCCTTTGGTCACTTGCTTCCCTTTATCGGCCTTTTTGCCTCTATGAACAGGCTTATCAGCATCATGGATGGACTTGAGCATCTCGTGTGTGAGTTCCCTCGGTCCAGATTGCTTGAACTCCTTAATAGTCCGGATGATCCTGCTGTCAGATGGAACATCGCCGTACATGGTCTCCGGAATAGAGCCAATGAAAGAGAACTTTGATGTATCTGAGACGATAATCTTCGTGGTATGGAATGTACCAATCGAAGACATCGATGCACCATCAGGAGTTGGGACATCTTGCTTATCCATCGCCCATTTAGCAACGATGGTCCAGAACCTTGCATACGACACCTCAGAATGTCGTGAAGAAGAAGAGAGGCTTTGCATGAGTTGTTGCCAGAGAACCAACCCATAATCAAGGTTGACGCCGTTGTAGACGCCGTACATGATCGACAAGAAGAGTCGACTGGAGCCGTCTGATCCTAAGCTCCGTTCAGATAAACCCTTGAAAAGGACAGTGAACATACCGTTCCACTGTGGCGGAAAGCATGATTTTTTAAACTTCGCGACGGAGGTGAGCGCCTCCGTGTACTCCATATTGTAAAACATATTGTAGAGGTGCCCAAGTGGAATCGTCTCCGGATTAACCCTAGAAGGGTCAGCAGCAAACCCTAGCAAGGAAGCAAATCGTTGCCTGGAAATGGAGGTTTTGTGATCAGCAACCTCGAAGAAGATTCTATCGACTGCTTTATCATAATGTGCAGTCGCATAGATCTGTGATAAAATCACCATGGGTACTGTTTCTACCCATGAAAGTGCAGGAGCGATAGGGGAATATTTTAGGCACTCAATAATCGGGAACATGTAGGAATCGTACGCCTGAGGGGTTAGATCAATCACCAGACATTGGTGAGGGCGAATGGGAAGGATGTGGGAAGTAGCATGAACAGATGATGATTCTGCCATTGTTGAAGTGAAGAAGAAGATGATGAACAGTTAGGTTTTCAGGGAGTTTTTGCTCTCTTGGGAATTTTGATGCGGTAAAGAGGTAAATGGGAGAGGAGACTACCTTTTATAGTGGGTGTAAGGAGAGAGAAAAATCTGTTCAAATCTTCTATCTAAATACGAAAGGTTTTCCCGGATTGACCGATGCGTGACAGTTAAGGTATGCGATGATCACGCATGAGAGAGAGTGTCAGATTCCTTGGAACACGTCGCCCAACAAGCGCCGTTTCTGAAGAAACCGTTTCAAAGCCACACGCGCCTGTTTTGTGTCAGAGAGGAACCGCTTCATATTCGCACACACGTCCACGACGTCATTTATGGAATGGGCGTTTCAAATTCGCATGCGTCCCTTTTTACCGCCATTTGAAATTCAATCCATTTATCTCCCGCCTAAGTCAGCAACCCTTCATCTTATCCCTGTAATGGCATCTTTTGAAGGATACTCCCACGTGGATGAATTTTGACCACGTCTTAATAATTAACCACCGATGCAATAAAACAGCCTGTAATTATTAGTACCAGAATTTTGGAAAATCAAAGATTTTCGTGCTAAGAGTGTAAAAAGAAAAGAAATAAAGCAACTCTTTTTAGGAATAAATGTGATGCCAATAATGACACGAAACAAATGATCCCGGGCACGAATCTCTTCCTTCAAAGTCAAGAGAGACCTTAAAGTGTTAATGTGGTTTCCCGTTGAATAACGATCAAACACTTATTAATAAATGTTGAAAGGCTTCTTTTAATTAGGCTACTTAAGGGTGGTTTTCGCTTTGATTCAACAATTCTAATCTTGAAATAAGATAGAAAGTGAACAAAGTACTTGTGAGACCGGTGTAGTCTGTTGAACAAGTAGGTAGGAATTAATTTTAAAGTGACTTGGAAAATATAAAATCTCAACAAAAAAAATTAAAAACTGGATCCCAAGGGAAGAAATGTTATGGTGTTTAACAATTTCATAGGAATCACACAATATAAAAACTTGAGATTTCATGAGGATACGTTCGTCAATTTAGTAGTGAAAACTTGAGCAATGTAATTGTTCACCGTCAATTCAGATTTGGTGTTGAATTTTGGGTTTCACTCAGCTCGTAGTGGCACGAAACTAAGATCATAAACACAGTTGTTGTGTAACTATAAACCTCAGTGGTAATTTCTGAGAGTCTCAAGGGTTACGTTGATGAGACGAATGTAATGGAGAAATGTAATGGAGATGGTGTAAGAAATTAAAGTACCTCTGCTGCGAAAAGAAGGACCAAGCAGAAAACTCTTATCTCACGTGAGAAGAGAGTGAGGTAGCTCACGATTAGAATAAATGTGATAGCCTAATTGGGAAGACAAGGTTTGTTTATACCAAGTCATTAAGGCTATTATTCAGAATCTTATGAGGCTTGGGACACATACAACATCATGCTTCTAGGGCAACTTAACTAATCCAACAATTATATCCCCATAAACGAACGAACACACAAATAAAATAAAAGTAAAAAAATATTTTTGGAGTTTTTGATATATAAAAAATAAGATAAAAAAAATTAAAAAAATAAGCAAGAAAGGAAAAAAAAATAAGAGTTGGAAAAAAAATAAGAGTTAGAAAAAAAAAACTTTGGAAAAATTTTGTAACCGAACCCGAACGTTCGGTTGGTTTTGGTTGAGAAAAATTTTGAAAAACCGAACCCAAGCGTTCGGTTGGTTTCGGTTTTGAAAAATTTTGAAAAACCGAACCCGAGCGTTCGGTTGGTTTCAGTTTTGGAAAATTTTGGAAAACCGAACCCGAGCGTTCGGTTGGTTTCGGTTTTGGAAAATTTTGAAAAACCGAACCCGAACCTTCGGTAGGTTTCGGTTTTGAAAAATTTTGAAAAACCGAACCCGAACCATCGGTAGGTTTCGGTTTTGAAAAATTTTGAAAAACCGAACCCGAACCTTCGGTAGGTTTCGGTTTTGAAAATTTTTGAAGAGAACCAAGAAATTTAGGCTTGCAATAAGAAAATACTTTTGACAATAAGATAAACAACTTTGTACAAGAAATTTACAACCAAGAAAACTACCTTTGAAGTGATGAGCGAGTCAGATGATTAAACCGAACCTGAACGTTCGGTCAATTTCGCTTCTTACGTTTGAGGTGGAGAGGTAGTTTGTGGTACTGACTCTGATTCCATCATACCTAGCCCTTGTAAAATTCTGTTGAATGACGCTTCAGGAAGAGCTTTGGTAAAGACGTTGGCCAGTTGATCAGTGGTTCTAACAAAATGTACTTCGGCGTTTCCATCTTCCACATGATCTTTGATGAAGTGATACCTCAGCGCTATGTGTTTGGTTTTGGAGTGTTGCACTGGGTTATGACAGATCCTAATTGCACTTTCAGAGTCACAATATAGAAGGATCTTCTTCATATTGAGTCCATAGTCTCGAAGTTGACTCTGGATCCAAATCACTTGAGAGGTGCAGGATGCAGCTGCTATGTATTCAGCTTCGGCAGTAGACAAAGACACGCATGTTTGTTTCTTTGATTGCCAGCTAACCAGCTTCCCGTCAAGGAATTGGCAGCCACCAGTGGTGCTTTTTCTGTCGAGTCCACATCCTCCAAGGTCTGCATCAGAATAGGCTTGAACGAAGAAGCCTGAGTTAGAGGGATACCATAGACCTAAGGAAGCGGTTCGCTTGAGATATCTTAGAATATTCTTCACTGCAAGCATGTGAGGGTCTCGTGGATTTGCCTGAAATCTAGCACAGTAACACACAGAAAACATGATGTCAGGCCTGCTAGCAGTAAGATACATCAGAGAGCCTATCATTTGACGATAGAGCGTAATATCAACAGCCGGTTTGTCCAGGGATGGGGTGAGCTTGGTGCCGAACGCCATTGGAACTTTGACTTTGGAATCCCCCATCATGCCAAATTTTGCTAGGAGAGTCTTCGTGTAAGCTTCCTAATTAATAAAGATGCCTTCGGGTCCCTTTCTAATATCTAAACCAAGGAAAAAATTAATAGGACCCATTGAGCTCATTTCAAATTTAGTCTCCATCAGTTTTCTGAATTCAGCTGTTAGGCTAGGATTTGTTGAGCCAAAGATGATATCATCGACATAAATTTGAACGATCATAAGGTGGTTACCTTCCTTTTTACGAAAGAAGGTTGGGTCAACTGAACCTTGTTTGAATTTGGACATCTTTAAGAATTTAGTTAGCATTTCATACCAGGCTCTCGGAGCTTGTTTGAGTCCATACACAGCTTTATCCAGAATGTAGCAATGATTAGGATACTTCTCGTTCACTAATCCAGGAGGTTGCTCCACATACACAGTTTCTTCGAGTTCTCCATTGAGAAATGCACACTTGACGTCCATTAGGAAAACCTCAAAGTTTTGTGCGCATCATAAGCTAGAAATATTCTTACAGATTCCAGCCTAGCTACAGGAGCGAAAGTCTCTTCATAATCAATCCCTTCCTCCTGACAATATCCTTTCACCACCAAACGAGCTTTGTTCGTTATAACGTTCCCTTCCTTGTCCATTTTATTCCTAAAGACCCATTTGAGACCAACAACCGAGGCATCTGGAGGAGTTGGAATGAGGCGCCAGACTTTGTTCCTCTCGAATTCGTTCAGTTCATCTTGCATGGCTTGAACCCAATTGGAGTGATCAAGAGCAGTATTAACTGTCTTCGGTTCAACTTTTGATACGAATGAGTTAAACATGCAGAATTCAACTTTGGAAAATAAGGATGTTTGTTTTGCCTTGAGTTGTGATCGGGTCAGAACTTTTTCAGAGACATCACCAACAACTTGAGAGACAGGATGATCTCTGGTCCATTTGGTGAGAGGAGGGTAGTTTGGATCAAAGGTTGGATCCAGTTTAGCATTTATCATTTCTTCTGGTTCGGACTGGCTTTCATAGTCGTAAGACATATCAGCATGCTCCCCCTCGATAAATGAGCTTTCAGGAATACTTTGTGAAACTTGAGCTTCAGAGGTTTCTTGTGGTGCTGAGCTTTCAGGCGTTGATGCACCTTTGGATGGTGAAGCACTTTCGGTTGGTAAAGTGCTTTCGGGAGCAGTTGGAGACCTTGGCTCCCCCTCGACATGTGAGGTCGGCTGAGTTGATGACGGTTGATCCTCCCCCTCGACTGAAGCATTGTTTGATGGAGGTTCGTCAGAACTTGATCCTCCTTCATTCATTCTCCTTGCAGCATCTTCAACAATTTGTTTCATGTGATCTACCTTATTGTCTGCTGCACCTGCTTCTGAGAGAGTGGCTTTCTCTGGTTCGTCAAATAGTTCCATAAACTTCTCGAATAGATTAGCGATCGAGACCGTGACTTGGCCAGTTTGTGGAAAGATTTCCCCAGTGGTGTCTTCATTGGCCTTTAGCTTTTTGACATAGCTATCATCAAAAGTCACGTAGTAAGTCTCTTCGATTTTCCTCGAACGCTTGTTTAACACTATGTACGCTTTAGAAGTGAGAGAGTAGCCCAGAAAGATTCCCTCGTCGGCTTTGACATCGAACTTGTTGCGGTGTTCTTTAGAGTTAAAGATGAAACACCGTGAGCCAAACACATGGAAAAATTTCACATTGGGCTTCCTGTTGTTGAGAATCTTATAAGGTGTGAGCGTGAATCGCTTGTTGAGATAAGACCTATTCTGTGTAAAACAAGCAGCAGAAATAGCATCAGCCCAAAAGTAAAGAGGTAAGGAAGCGAAACTTAGCATGGTTCGGGCAGCTTCACACAAAGATCGGTTTCTTCTTTCGACAATTCCGTTCTGTTGAGGTGTGTAGGGAGCTGAGAAGTTGTGACTTATTCCCTTTTCTGCCAGGAATTCTTCGAATTCTCTATTTTTGAATTCCAGACCATTGTCGCTCCTGATGTTGCGAACGACCTTCTTCAGCTGTACTTCAATCTGCTTGATGAACACTTTCAGCTTATGAGTCGCTTCAGATTTAAGCTTTAGAAAGAACACCCATGTAAACTGCGAAAAGTCATCAATAATAACAAGAATATACTTGCTACCACCAATGCTTTCGATAGATGATGGACCACATAAATCAATATGAAGTAATTCAAGTGGTTCAACAACTTTAGTGTTTATTATAGATGGATGACTTTGACGACTCTGCTTCCCCATTTCGCATGCAGCACACAAATGATCTCTGTCGAACTTGAGCAGTGGAAGACCTCGAACGTGACCTCCAGTGACAAGTTTGTTGATGTCTTTAAAGTTGAGATGAGAGAGCCTTCGGTGCCACAACCAGCTTTCGTCAGATTGTGCTTTTGATAACAGGCATATAGCTGGGTTTCCTTTGATGGGTTTGAGGTTTAGAGGAAACATTTCACCCTTACGCTCCGATTTGAGAATAACTTTCTTTGTCTTCTTCTCAATAATTTCAGAACCCTCATCGTCGAATGAGACTTTTAGACCGGTACCTCCAACAACCTGAGATACACTGATGAGGTTGTGTTGTAGTCCTTCCACGTATGCAACCTTTCTTATCGTGAAATCACCGTTAGTAATCATTCCGTATCCCTTTATGGTGCCAAAGGAGTTGTTTCCAAACTTGACGTTTCCACCATTTGAAAGAGACCTGTATTCCCTTAGCTCTTCTTTCCTCCCTGTCATGTGACGCGAGCAGCCACTATCGATGTACCATTCTTCATCAAACTGCTCGTCACTGATAACCTGCAAAATTTAAGCAGATTTAGGAACCCAGAGTTTCTTGGGTCCACGTGAGCCTTTCATAGGTACAGGAATCGTAAGAGAGATGTCAACAAGGTATGTTCGTTTTAGTAGTGTTGGTTCATCTTTCTTTTTGATGGTAAAAACTTTGATTTTATTAGGATTAGGTGCGTTCGGTTTAGACTCTAGTTTGGATTCTGAAACCTTCTGTTTACCTTTTTGTTCAGCTGATAATTGAGATTTTTGAGAAGGAACAGAATGGAATTTAGAGCGAGGTGGAGATGAATTGGAAGAATTAGAAGAATTAGATGAGTGAGAATACGAGAGTTTAGATTGAGATGACTTCTTGGCTGGAGACTCTAGGTGACCCTTTTGCTTTTGATCATTGGTGGGACTGACCTTAGAGTTTTGATCTCTTTTGATTTCAGAACCGAACCTTTGTTTTCGGTTGGAGTCATTCTCAGAACCGAACGTTTGCTTTCGGTTGATATTCTTTTCTGAACCGAACCTCTGCTTTCGGTTGTTGTGGTTCTCATGCGTTTCGACAGAATTTTTCTCATACTTTAGGTTCTTGTCTTGATGTGAGAAATAAGCATTCTGGGATTGCCAGAATTGTTTTCTTTCAGAGAGATTCTTCCTGTATCTCTGATTCCTTTGACGTTTCTGATTTCTCATCTGCTTCGGTTGATGATGGATGTTGGCTTTTGGTTTCGGTTTTTCTTTGGCTGGTTCACTTTGAACTGAGGAAGTTTCACTAGAGGGAATGTCTTCTTTTGCCGAACTTCCATTTTCTTGAGGAATGTCTTTCGTACCACTAGTACTTGGCACATCAAAATTATCTGGCTTGTTCAAGGGTTCTGGCACGTATCTACCTTTACTTTTCCATGAGGTCCTTTCAGATAAGCCTACCATTTCATCTGCATTATCGATTGGAGCTGACCAGAAGAACTCGTCGCAACCATCAGCATTGTCTTCGTTTACAATTGCTGTGAGTTCAGCAGTCTGATGTTCGGTTACTCCTGTGACCTTGTACACTTGATTTGGAGTGGTCCTAACCTTTTGATATACAACAGCCTTCTCTGCAAGGATCAGGGACTTTTGTTGGGACAACCGAGCGAACTCCACTGAATTTTCTGAAATTAGATTCTTGTGGTTTTCAGGTTCGCTTTTCACAAATTCTGAGCAGTCAACCGTGTCCTCTACAGAAATTTCACTCATATTGTCATCCTCATTGAGCTCAGATGCATTTTCAACATCAATTTTGTTTTCTGAGCTTAAGTTGGCGTTTAAAGAGTCAAATTTTGTATGGTTTCGGTTCTCAGTTTCAGTCTATCATTTTCATCCAAAAGGTTTTTGAGCATGCCCTTATGGTCCTTGGATTTAATGAAAGATTCTATTTTGTCCAGTCCATACATATAGGTCGGATTAACGTCCTCAGATGATATCACACTTTCACAATTATGTGCTTCGGCATCAATTTCATCCTCCTTAAACTCAAGGAAGGGCAAGATCATGCGATGAATCTTTTGTCCTATTTCACAATCCAAATGAAGCTGAGTAATATTAGTGTAAAGACGTTTTGCAATCAAACAAAAAACATTTCGCTGTTTTAAAAGCTTTAAATTGTCTCTTTGTAAATAAATGTTTTCAACTTTTATTTTGACTAATTCTGACTCCTTCAATTCGATCCACATGCGCCGTTCCTCACTCTTCGAAGACACCATGCTTAATTGATTAGTTAGGTTAGAATTGGTGACTCGAGTTTGAGTTAAACTACTATCTAGATGAGAGATTCGTGAATTAACACTTTTTAGTTCTTTTTCATATGAGCAATGTGGAACTTTAAATGAGACAAAAACTGTTTGTACCTTCTTGATCAGTTCATCCAGCTCGTTGAACTGTACGCTGAGCGGTTTGGCTGTAAAGCACATATCCTGTTGCTCCTTCGGTTCATTGCTCCCACCATCAGTGTTGTATCCCTCAGCTGAGATACGTCAGACACCATCAAGCACCTTCCTCCACTGCTTTCCTCTTTTGCCACACAAGCCTTTCCACGAGAAGGCGTCCTCACTTCATCATCTTCAGAGTCGGTTGACCAAACCTCCACGCCACCGAACTCGTCATCAGCAACCGAACCCTGCACAATTAGAGCATTCATAGAAGGGTTAGCGGTAGATTTCTTCTTCCTGATCTCATCAAGCTTTTTCTGCAACAAAGCTTCTTCATCCTTATCCTCATCCTTTTCAGCCATCCTTTTGAGAACACAATCCTTTGCATAGTGGTTTTTCCCTCCACAGTAGTAACAACTTACTCCAGAATCACCTTCTGCCTTTGGTTCCTTCTTAGACTCTTCAACCTTCAGTTCATCTTTAACCTTTTCTGAACTATAACTCCCCTGCCAGTTTCGGTTTTTGTTGTTGGGGAATCTCTTCTTGATGAACCTCTTGGGGTTAGACACCATCATAGCATAATCCTCAGACGTGAGGTCATACTCCTCCAAGTTGAGGTCTTCGTCCTCCATCACAGCTTTACTTTTTGACAAGAGGGCCAACGAACCTAAGCTTGAGACCACATTCTTCTCCTGCAACACAATCTTCTCCTGAGATTTGAGAATGCCCAGCAGTTTCGCCAAGGAATATGATTTAAATTGCTCGTGGGCTTTTACTGTGGACACAACTGCTCTCCACTCTGATCTGAGACCATTTAAGAACGTAACCTTCTGGTCAATAAGCTTCCTTTCAATGTCATGTTTGATCATCTTGCTAAGAAGATGATTGAAGCGGTCGAACGTTTGGGTCACAGTTTCTTCGGCTCCTTGCCTGAATTCTCCAAACTCAGACAAGAGCAAGGTTTGGATGGAGTGTTCAAGATCCTCGTCTGTAGAGTACAATTCACATAGCCTGTCCCAAATCTCTTTTGCCGTCGTGCATGAACTCACCAGCCTAAAAGTGTCGGACTGAAGGGCGAATCTGATCAATCTTAACGCCTTGATATTGCACTGAAATTTATCTTTTTCATCTTGCGCAATATCTTTAACATCCTTCAGGAGATCATTATACTCCTTTTGAGTTTTAATAATCCTTGAAGTTGCACAGTGAGAAAACGGTCCATTAACAATTGCTTCCCAGATGAGGTATCCATTATCCTCAGATCCTATAACATAATCTTCAAAGTGATGCGCCCAGACTTCATAATCATGAGTGTACAGGATGGGAATCTTCGTGGTAGATCCAATGCTGTTAGAGATATTGATGGGATTCGATTGCGACTCGTCCATAATGATCTAATAACCTGTTTAATGATCAGACTTGTAATAAATCAGATTAGGGCAAAGTAATAAATATCAAGATACGTCAATAATGAGATGACGGCTCAATAAATATCAACAATTGCGGAAAACCCTAATTGAAACCTTTTTCACAGAAAAGAAGTGTATCGATTACACAACCTCCTACTCTGATACCAATTGATAAGTTTAAAACCAAACTTGAAGATCGATTAGATCTTAAACAGGTAATATAAAGAACAAACAGCAAGAATACGAAAGCAGTAAACAACTCAAGAATGAATCAAACGAGTCGAATGATTATAAAACAACCCTCAGAAGAGCTCGATAAAGAACATCAACTGTAGAGAGTTAGAAGGTTTACAGGAACGATAAAGAAAGAACTTTGTAATGCTATCTTCTTCTATCAATCGTACTCTAGATCGTTAACCTAATTTGCATGCAAGCATATTATTATATAGTAAACCTAACAGGCTCACGGTTGGACAGGCCCAAACCGGAGTACAAAATAATTGGACTATTAACCGAGCCCAATGATGCAATTCTAAACGAATCTGCAACCCAACATCCATTGTCTACAAAACCAAATAACATAAATTTAACAGATTTACATATTAAGGAACTGATATTTTATACAACAAAATACTAAGCAAGTGAAAACATGTTTTGGAAAATGAAAGTATCTATAACCTAATCCCTGAAAGACGATGAGTAATGTTATTTTTCTACGATATCATATGATCAGTTATCTAACACACATTAACTAAATGTTTATGTACATTACAAGTAAGTAATTCAAGAAAATGGTACCCTTTCTTATATGTTAATTAAAAGTCAACAATTGAAGAAACAAGTTTAAGGGCGTAACTTGAAAGTGACGATTTATAATTTTTTATATTAAGAAAAATCTAGGGAAAAGAACTTTAAAAAGATTGATACTATTACATTAATCTGTGTTTGTATCTAGGGCTTCAATCAGGAAATACTGCCAAATGATGATTAGAAGAATTACTTGTGAAATGTTCTTATAATACAATTGAACTGCTCTCTGCTTGCCAAATGGTGTGTCAGCTCATTATTCATGGTATCATTTTTGTTGTGTTTGTTCGGTCTCAACAAAATTTAGTTGATCACTTGACTAAGGTATTAACTAGAGACTTGGTTAAGAAGTCAGTTATAGGGATGGGTTTAAGTCTTACTTGATATCTCTATAGGTAAGGTACATAATTCCCTTATAATACAATGTTAGAAGTTGAATTCAATGTGGAAAGCTTACTTATGGAGATTGGAGCACATTTAAATTACTACATCCCAAGGTATGTACTTATAAACTGTAGAGTTAAAGTATGTTGATTAGGTTCTTAATAGTTCTTTTGAAAAAGTGCATTAACAGGTGCATGATATAGAAGGCCTACCTATGTGAGTGTGAACTAATGTCGCTTCAAAAAGCTTGGGCTAGGCTATTATACACTCATAAATGGATTGGACACATGGTTATAATAGAGTCAAGTACGAAACATTAGATATTGTGTTTTACTTATGCATATAGTATCTTTAGTTACTCAAATCAGTTAAAGGGTTCAATCCTTATTTAACAACCAAAAATTATAAGGTAAAGATGTCATTTTTAATTCAACCATAAACTCCATTTATCCTTTTTTTAATAGTTCAAGAGTATATCAAAGTAAAAATAGTTATTATAGTACAATCCAAAAATCATAAAGTTGCAGAAACATGGGTGGATGCGTTGCGATCATGCTGAGCCCTTCCCTTTGAAACCGGAAGTACCTGAAACCATAAACATGCACTATAAGCATAAAGCTTAGTAAGTTCCCCCAAAATACCTCATACGATACATACATAATAGTCAAACATATATGATTATATTTCAACCCCTTTAGTCTCTTTCAACCGGTACTGAGTGTATTTCAACCATTTCGCTCTCTTTCAACCGTTACTGGGTATTTTTCAAGCCCTTTGGTCTCTTTCAACCAGTACTTGGTCTATTTCACCCCTTTCAGTCTCTTTCAACTAGTACTGGATATATTTCAATCCCTTCGGTCTCTTTCAGCCGGTACTGGGTATATTTCAACCCTTTCGATCTCTTTAAACTGGTATCCGGTCTATTTCACTCCTTACAACTAGCATGCAATCAAAACAGTATGAGTCATAGAGACATGAAGCATATACATCCATAACAAGTAATTGTCATGATCATCCTACAAACATAATCTAGTGGTCCAACATTAGTGCCTTCCACCCACAGGTATAATGAAGGAAACTCACCTCATTCCACTTTCAATCCGACTGATGCTCATGCCACTGGACTGGAGAATCCTCGTGCTAACCAATGAAATACAATCATGATCAATAATCAGATTATAACCATAATAGGGACTTAATTCACTTATCCCGACTCCTAGGTTAAAAGGCTATTTTACCCTTCCCTTCAACTGGTCCAAAGACTAAGGCCGAAACTCAATGGCACTAAAAACCCAATAACCGACCCAAATCCAAAAGACACCCAAGGTCTAATACAGGCCCAATTCCATAAAGCCCAACCAAAAGCCCAACATGTCAACTATCCATCCTCATGTCGTGACCAGTCCTTGGTCAGGTCATGAGATCTCACTCTATCCGATTCCAACTCATCCTGAAGCAACTCAGTTAACTCAGACATGAAAAGTCACCGGAGCTAACCTTATGTCGTGAGAGGATCCTCCCATGTCATGAGCTAGAAGAAGCTATCAAAATGTAGTAATTCAACCCTCACATCGTGAGCTCCATGTCTCACGTTGTAAGAGCAGTCTAAAGCCAAAAGTATAACCTTTATGCCCTTAATCTATTAAGCCTTGAACACTAACTTTCTAGAAGGTCTTATAACTCAATAATGCCTTGGAAAGTTGATGCTTTTAACACATATATGTCCAATACATGTCTTGATCTCATTTGGGTCAAAAGATGAAGAAAAGACATCCATCTTTCATGCAAGGTTCCAAAACTCAACCATTCCCTAGATCTGAACTCAATATTACTCTTAAGACCAAATGAACACATAAAGTTGCCAACTTTATGGTTTTTATTCATCAAACTTGAACAACCATGAGGGAAAAGTGGGACAAAACCTAGATCTAGCCTCATAGAACAATAAAGGGGGAATCTTTGATAATTACAATGATCCATAAAAAATGTAAGATGATGATGATGATGAAGATTCCTTTCAAGCCTCAACTCAAGATCATGTACTTCTTCTTCTTTTATCTTTCTTCCAAACCAAGAAAAGCTCCAAAATTATCAAAGATCAAGCAAGGATGAGGACTAAATTCTTTCTAAAGGGAAAGAGGGTTTGGGATTGATAACAAACACTAAAATGAGTTTAGAGATGCTGAAATACGAAGGAAACCCTAAAAGATCATGGGCTTGGGCTGCAGTAGTTCTCACGTCGTGAACACTCTATGTCTGACATCATGAGACATGTCTCGCATAACAATTCATCTTAACCCACCTCACATCGAGAGCCTCCAAAATCATGGTGTGATGTTTGTATTCTTCCAAAATCCAAACTTTTAACTCCTCAAAACCCTAATTCGATTCATCCTAGAAGACGGGTGTTACAACTCTCCACCACTTAAATTAGATTTCTTCCTCGAAATCACCTCTTACTACCTTCCACATACGTTAGGAAATCTAGATGGTACTCTCACAACCTCGGTACAGATGGAGAAGTTGACTAATACATACAATGGCCTTTCAAAACTATAACCAAACCCAACCCTAGTAGGGCTCTCGTACCCTAGAAACGAACAAACATACATACCATTCTTAATCACTTCCAATTCGGCTCCACTTCGTAATCCGATTGAGCATAAACACTTCAAACAATTGGCTATATTGTTGTTTCCAGTAGAAAATAGAATCCATGATCATTCATTTCTTCCAAAAACTTTTCACTTGATAACAAGGCAGCTCCTAACACGATTTTCCAACATTAGTACCATTTCAGGCTCACCTTGTCGTACCATGACTATAATTCTAGTGAAAATGAGACCTCCCAAATCTCATACTTACCTACCAATTAACTGATACACTGAATCGCCAAACAGTTGTTGAGGCTGACAGCCTCACACAATCATACTACGTGACTCCTGGACGAGGGTCTATATAGCAAGATCTATCCAAGCTTGCTTGCCATAATGGCTCCAACAACCCTCCTAGTCCAGCCAAGGATAACATAACCAACCAGTTATCACTGTTAAATCCATCAATTGAGATCAAGGGTGACTCCAACACAAGTCTCACCCCTAAGTGCTAGACCAATCTAAAAAAAAATCTCACATCCTGATAACCAAAAGAAAATTTCTCAAATTCTATCTATCTAAGATCTCCTATATCCATGTTGACATCCCAATGTACTAATATGCAACTCCCGAATCCATCGTTGGGGCTGACAGTCTCACACCTGGTCCCACTACCAGGCTCCTACTTAGAGTCTAACTGATAAAGTATACCCTACCCTATACATCACACTGATACCAATCACTGAACATAGAGTCATCCTATTCTATACATGACCCAATACCTTGCTCTAAGTAATTTCCACTGGGTCTCACCCACCCTCATCACAACCATACGTGCCTTGCCCACGTGTGTCACCCAGTTTGCACAATCGGATGGGCCATACCCACACGTCTCATCTCATCAAGTGCTATACAAGCCTAACTCGCCTCAGATCCATCGATCCTTTTACCCCAAACAAAGAGAAGTCCTCCGACAATACTGTCTGCCTTAGACCAGGCATGTGCTGATCCTTTCTCAGCTCCATGGCCATTCTTGCCATGGCCTACCTCATTCTTATGAATTCTACGATTACATTGCAGACTTACAACAATTGTTTGATAGCTTACCATCCTTGAATATGCTACGGCTACCCTGCAATCTTACAACACTTCCATAACAGCAATGGGGATGACTCATGGACTTGCTCTCCATCTACCATATTAACCCACGATCGAACACGATCATCACCTTGACTGTATCCTAAATCAAGTATTCGGATCATGCTTCAAACCCCAAAGCCTTAATCATACAAGAATAGGTAGAGAGGCTCTAACACAACCCTGAACCTATTTCTGATCACATACCCACCATGCATCACTATGCAATGAAACCTGAATATCCATTCTCATGCAACTCTTTTTCCAAATGATTCTTCCCCACTTGGATTCAGCCACGCTCTTCCAGTCCATAAAAATTGATGGATTTGCAGTCCATCTTATAATCTTTTACTTTGAACTGTCGACAATCTGAGCTTACAAGAGCAAGCATTCCATTACTAGCCAATCTTAGTGATCCCACACATTCCAAAACCAGATGAATACTTCCCGAAATCCCAATGAACTCAATAATACCAAGTACTTCCCCTGATACAACTCTAAATCCTTAAGCCACTCCAGCTTGTGACAAGGAACTATATCCCTTGACGAGAACGGACAGATCACCAATCCCATTACCCACTTATCACAAAAATTGATGCATTTTATACATCTCTATCAAGTCCATTTAAATCCTCTCAACTATCCAATCATCAGGACAACTCATGCAATTAACTTGTCACTGATACTCTAGAGTGATGGTTCTCTTATGCTCTTGCCCTAGCAATAGTAGTAATCATTTCAAAGCCTGCCAACAATATGCTGAACTCCCTTACAAGTGATACAAGCTTTCCTGAATTCTTACTTTGTTGTCCTAAATGGGGACAACCAACTTCCACAAGATCCTTTCCTAAAATGTCTTGATGCGAGTATCACACTTGCATTCCTGAAGACATGAATTTGGAAGTTACTCCTCTAGCACCTCTGTTCTGCATAATCCTTTACACCTATCAATCGTGGCAAATCTTCACCAGCTCGAGCTTCAATAATCTCATGAACTTACTTTGCAACTCCTCTCGACCTGTGGTGCTAAAACCAACACAATCAATCCAGATGCTGACCCTCCAAGAGAAGCACTCATCTCATTCTCACCCAGGGGTCACGCTAACACCAATTGTCTCCTCTTGATGCTCATCCAACTACCTTTCAACATGATTCTTGATATGCATAATGCCATGCGAGATTTTTTTGAACAATGACTTAGTCAATAATAGAGGAACCTGAACCTTATATGGGGTTATTGGAAGATTTCCAACGTCACGACTTCAAATCCAGCAAGAACGATCTACACACCTCTAAAATATGAAGCATCATGAGGATTGAACCCTAATTCGTTATAATTATAGAAATTCCAATATGGTTCTTACAATCCTACCATAAATAAGATTTCTGATTCGGTGATACAACATTGGCCAAGAAAATACTTATTCGAGATATAAATATCATTATAGAATTGGGGCTCAAAATACATAACAGTGATTTCTTGCAGCTCGACCTTGACCCTCTGAGGGACGATGAGTGTGGGGCCTGCACCCCCTCTGCTACCCATGCAAGACAACTGGACTTTAAATGACCTGGCTGTGACGATGAAAACATATATGATCCTTCTTACAATCTCGATGCACTTTACCTCTTTCTCCATACTTGAAAC
Source organism: Lactuca sativa (assembly GCF_002870075.4). Classification (NCBI taxonomy): domain Eukaryota; kingdom Viridiplantae; phylum Streptophyta; class Magnoliopsida; order Asterales; family Asteraceae; genus Lactuca; species Lactuca sativa. The sequence goes on along the minus strand of NC_056625.2, from coordinate 110,212,493 downwards.
ACCTAAACTTGTAACAATCAAACCCGTGAGTTCCCCCACACTTGCCACATATCTCATTGTTCTCTTGACTTCCAGTACATGGGTCAGCTGTATCGAACTCTCCATGTCCCTCTAATCGTCCGGAATCGTGTGTCCGCCTTCTATTTCCGTGTCGTGCCTCCACATCCAGATTCCCTTCACTAGCAGCCTCACCCACTTCTCTTGTAGAACACAAGATTGTGATTCGCTCCTCGAACTTAGCAATCATTTTATTAGTGCTCCGACCAATGGTACCAGTCAACTCTTCCAGTAAGATTTGTGAAACCTTAGTGCCAAGCCATTCATGCAATCCTGCATTATACGTATCCATCTCAAAGGACTCCACTTCCCATCCAGACGTCGTGACCTAATCTGGACAAAACATTCGGGACGGAAAGCATCCTCATGACGTGACATGATCAATCTCACGTCGTGAGCACTGCATTGACCACCTTTAAGCATTGAGCTCTGATTCCTTACAGCCATAACTTGGGACTTTGTAGAGGGTTTTACTTCACCCAAAGGATGATAAAAAATCATATCTTTTTAGTCATGCATGTCCAATGGATGACTCAAACACTCACTAGGTCAAAAGAGGGAACAACAAGATCTAAACTCATGCTTGGTGTCTCAAACTATACCAAAAATCAGATCCAAAGACTATATCTCAGAGAATGACTCAATGATCCATAAAGTTGCAAACTTTATGGATCCCATGCATGCAATCCATCACAATCATGAAAAAAGGAGCTTAAAACATAGATCTAGCATGTAAGAGGTAAAAGGTTAGAGCTTTATGATTTAAAATGGTCTAAAAGCTCAATAAGAAGGTAAGGTAGAAGCTGGGATGCCAGAAGGTTGCTCCAATAAGGTCTTCTTCCCCTTCAAAGGGTCAAAAACCACCAAAGAATGCTTCAAAGATCACAAAAAAGGCTAAGGACTTCAAGTGGGTCGAGATTAGGGTTTCCAGGAGGCAAAAGAGTGAGCAAGGATAACAATGCACAACCCTAACCCTCTCAATCCATTAAATACCCGAAATATTAGCATTTTGGTCATCATCCCGTTATCATGTTGTGAGCATTCAAAGTCTCAAGTCGTGAGCCTCAAAAACACAGATCGACTGGTCAATTGTTACTCTCGACGTGACCGCTATGCCTCACTTCGTGACCCTCATCCAAAATCTATAATTCAATAAATAACTACCTTCAAGACCCGGGTGTTACAATTCTCCCCCGCTAGAGTCAGACTTCGTCCTCATAGTCTGCTGCCGCAAATAACTCAGTATAATGCTCCCTTATCTCCTCCTCAGGCTCCCACGTCCATTTCGGTGCAGCTACGAAACCTTCACTAAACCTACCACCTTGTTTCATAAGGCCTTTGTCTTCTGGTTGAGGATTGCCACGAGTCTCTCATTGTAATTCAGGCACTCATCCACCTAAATATCTCCCAAAGGAACCACTGCGAAATCATTAGCCACACACTTCTGAGGCTGAGACACATGGAAATTGTTGTAGATCTGGCAAAGCTCCTCAGGTAAATTCAATTTTTATGCTACCTTGACAACCCTTTCTATCACCTGAAATGGCCCAATATATCGGGGCCCCAACTTGCCCCTCTTCCTGAAGTGTATTACACCCTGCCAGGGTGATACCTTTAGTAAGATCATGTCCCCGACCTGGAACTCCAACTAAGATCGGCGTCTATTAGCATAGCTCTTCTGGCGACTCTATGCAGTCTGTAATCTCTGCCTAATCTGCTAAATAAGCTCTATCGTCTGAAGGACTACCTCAGTCCTTAACATAACCCTCTGACTGACCTCTCCCCAACATACCGGGGTGCAACACTTCCTCTCATAGAGAAGTTCAAAACGCGATGCACCAATACTAGAATGGTAGTTTTTATAGTAAGAAAAATAATCTAAAGGAAGGTAGTAGTCCTAACTTCCACCAAAATATATGACACAAGCTCTCAACATATCTTCCAGTATCTGAATGGTCTGCTCACTCTAACTGTCAGTATGTGGATGATAAGTTATGCTAAAATGCTACCTTGTATATAATTCCTTGTGGAACTTCTACCAAAAATGAGATGTGAACCGAACATCTTAATCAGATACAATGGTGACTGGAATACCATGTCGAGAAACAACCTCACTCGCATACAAATCGGCCAATTTCTCGACCGAAGAACTCTCTTGAATGGCTAGAAAATGAGCGCTCTTGGTCAGACGGTCCACGATAACCCATATCACGTCAAATCCCTTAGCCCTCTGAAGTAACTTGGTGATGAAATCCATAGTGATATGTTCCCATTTCCACATGGGAACCTCCAATGGCTGTAGCTTGCCATGCGGCCTTTGGTGCTCGGCCTTGACCATCCTACATGTCAAACACCTCTTAACGTACCAAAATATCTCTCTTTTTATGGACGACCAACAATAAATAAGCCTCAAATCCCGATACATCTGGTGGCTTCAGGATATATCAGGAACCTGGACTTGTGCACTTCCTCCAGCACAGTCTGCTTGACCCCACCAAATCTAGCACCCAAACCCATCCATAACAGGTTAATAATCAATGACTGTCAGTAGCGAACCTGTCGACGTCACCCATGATTCTCTCCTTTTTCCAATTCTCCTTCTTGACTCCCTCAACCCGAGCCTTCTTAATCTGATCCAGAAGCGGTGAATCAATTGATATCCTCATACATAGGCTCCCATCAGCAAAATTATCTGTCTTGCTGTTCAAAGCATCAACAACTACATTTTCTTTCCCTGGGTGATACAGGATCTCATAGTCATAATGCTTGACCACGTCAAGCAACCTACACTTTTACATATTAAGATTCGGCTGATCCATGAGATATATTAAACTCTTGTGATCTGTGTAGATAGTACACCAGACCCCATATAAGTAATGCTAACAAATCTTGAGGGTGAACACCACTACTCCTAACTCCAAATCATGTGTCAGATATTGGACCTCATGCAGCTTCAACTACTGAGAAGAATAAACAATCACTCTCCCATGATGGATAAGTATCACACTTTAAACCGGTGATGGATGCATCACAGAATACCTTAAAATCCTCCACACCCTCAAGGAGGGTCAACATTGGTGCCTCCCATAACTTCTGTCTCAGTGTCTTAAATGCAGCCTGCTGCTTAGGCCCCCAATGGAAATCCAAGACCTTCCTCGGTAGACGAGTGAGGGGTATTGTAATGTTGGAGAAGTCCTGAATAAATCTACGATAATACCTGGCTAATCACAATACACTCCTGATCTCAGAAGGATACGTCGGGACCTCCCACTACATAAACACCTCGATCTTGACCGGATCGAAGAAAATCCCATCCTAGTTAACAAGGTGCCCCAAGTTGAACCTCTCGTAACTAAATTTCACACTTCGAAAACTTGTCATACAACCATTCTTACCTCAAAATCTAAAGAATCTCTTGAAGGTGCTCCTCATGCTGGTCCTTAGTCATGGAATACACCAAGATATCATCAATGATAGCAAGAAATGATCGATGAAGCAACGGCCTGCATACCTGATTCATCAAATGCATAAATGTCGTAGGTGCACTGGTCACCCCAAATGACATCACCAGGAACTCGTAATGACCATAACAAGTCCGAAATGCAGTTTTATCAAAGTTCTCATCTCTAACCCTCACCCGGCGATACCCTAATCTCAAATTGATTTTGAAGAACTGAGATGCACCCTGCAACTGATCAAAGAGGTCATTAACCTGTGGAAAGGGATAACGGTTCTTCCCCGTCAACTTATTCAACTCCCGATAATCAATGCACATCCGGTGTGAATCATCCTTCTTCTTGAAGAACAATATCGGTGCTCACCATGGTGAACTGCTCGGTCTGATAAACTGCTTGCCCAATAGCTCCTGAAGCAGAGAGGACAACTCTTGCATCTCAGGCAACACCAATTTGTACGGTGCTTTGGCAATCAGAGCTGTACCTAGAACTGAATCAATCTTGAACTCAACCAGCCTCTTGGGAGGCACACTGGGTAACTCCTCCGGAAATACATCAACAAACTCTCTAACAACCAGAACATCTGAAACCGAAGCCTGCTTCCAACCCAAGTATCAACTACATAGGCAAGATGACCCATACAACCATGCTAAATATACCGTCGAGCCCTAGCAGCAAAACAAAAAGCTGACCTAATCCTGGTACCCTCTCCATAGATAACCAGTTCTCCCCCACTAGGTGTTCGAACTACCACTCGATGACCCTTGTAGTCTATCATAGCACCAAACCTGGTCATCCTATCCATCCACACTATCACACCCCCACCCTCCATGGGGATACGAATTAAATCAATCGGATAAGGAACTCCAAAAATAACTAGGACACAACCCAAATAAACCATGGATGAAGAAACCCCATCCTCGTTGGCGATAGATACCTGTAACGGACACACTAACTCCCAAGAGGCACATAAAATCCCCTACTGAACATCTGAGATACAAAAGATCGACTTGCACCCAAGTCAAAAAGCACAAGAGCAGGAAAAGATTTCACTAAGAAGGTGCCTAATAGAATCATAAACATATGCATAAAATAAAATAACTTGACAAAATATAAATAGAAACATACCAGTAACGACGTTTGGCACCGCCCTAGCCTCCTCTGCAGTGAGTTAGAAAGTGCAACCACGAACCCTTAGGGGATTCACCCTACCATGGCGTCTATCCGTGATCCTCAGAGTAACCAGTGTTGGAGCCTGAGTCAGCCTCGCAGTGAGCAAGGCAAATTGGCCTTCACATGGCCAACCTGCTCATAGTGATAGAAAATCCGGGTACTCGGTACTGGGGCTTGCTGATAACAATCCTTGTCATAATGCCCTTCCTTGCCGCATTTATGGCATCCCAATGAAGACCGACAAACACCCTCATGAATCTTCTCGTATTTTCAAGGGTGTGGTCCCTCTGGCCTCTAGTTCTCAAATCAATGGGTCTAAACTGCTTCGCTTCAGGCTGTGACTAGACAGGGGCCTAGCTCAGCTCCCTAGACTAGAGCTCTATCTAGATCTCCCATCTCCTCGCTGCCTCCTGTAACTCAATAAGTGTACCGTAACGCTAGGCAAACACAACTAGCAAATATTTGTCTTGATCATGCTCAAGTATCGTGTCATCTAAGCTTGCTCAGAAGCAGCAAACTCAGGGCAGAAGAGAGCCCTCTTGGTAAACATCTTAGTGATCTCAGTTCCCTGTCTCAGGTCCAAATACTCCTGAGCCAGCCTCTCCCTGTCCACTAATGGAACATACCTCAAGCAAAACATCTATGATAACTGCTCCCAGGTAACACCATCTCTCTGCTCGGAAGTGTAGGCACTAGTCACCAATCTCCACCAATCTTTCACACCTGAATTGAGAAGGTTCAGGGCACACTCGACCTTCTTGTCAACAGGGCAAGAGCATGTGAAGAAAAAACCATCCACATCAGACAACCATCTCATCGCAAAAATTGGGTCCTAAACTTCATCAAACTCCAGAAGCTTCGTATTATTGAAGTCCCGATACTGGAAGGCTCTCCCCCGAACGATACTCACAGCATCGACAACTGTGGTAGCTATCGCCTCAAAAAGAGCAACGTATCTGTAACACCGTAAAATTTAAGACAATTTTTCGCATTTTAAAACATATTTTTCCAAGCACATTTATTAACAAAATCTCATTGTATCGTATCTTTGTTTCACAAAATATTTCCCAAGATCAAAATACATAAAATCCCATGCGTGTGTACGAGTCATGCCGGTGCCTTCCCGCGATCATCTTTGGTACCTGAAACACATAACACATAACACTGTAAGCATAAAGCTTAGTGAGTTCCCCAAAATACCACACATAACACATACTAGCCACTCAAGGCGATAACTCTGTGGGCCCTTGGGCCCTAACTCTGTGGACCTCTGGTCCTAGCTCTGTGAACCTTCCGGTTCTAACTCTGTATTACTATGATATATACATGGCATAAATCACATAGAAATAATGCAGTGCAACACATCACATAACTAGCATACAATAACTCTGTCACATAACTCTAGTTAGCACTCAAGGTAAAGTATAGTGAGAAGACTCACCTCAGATGTCTCGGCAAATCTCTAACTCGGTAGAAATACGATCTAGCCTCTGCCTAATCACATAAAATAAATATTCTCATAAATATAACTCTCGGGACTAGACTCAACCCTCTCTTGGCACCCTCAAAAGGGCAAAAGACCATTTTGCCCCTATTTTGGCTCAAAGGCCCCATTGTTGACGAACCCTAAAAGTCAACAAAAGTCAACGGTCAAACTTTGACCCGACTCGTCGAGTGCACTTGGGCAACTCGGCGAGTCTACACGTGTCCACTAACTCTCTAGTCTCATTTGGCATGTCGAGTTCCTCCCCTTTCTCGACGAGTCACACTACGCATGAATCGCGGGGGTTCCCCGACTCAACTTGCCGAGTCTCAAGATCAACTCGGCGACTTCCGCCTTGAACTCCCGTCCTTTAATCCCCCTTAGACTCACTGAGTTATTCCCCCAACTCGGCGGGTCTACTCGCTGAGTGATTTACGGGAAACCCTAACCCTACTCGCCGAGTGTGCCCTTGGACTCGGCGAGTTCATGTCATGCACAAACTCAAATGACCTCCTGAGGTCAGATCTGTTCCTTTGGTCCATAGATCTGACCTTCCCAAGCCTGAAAAACACGTAAAGCTCGAATCTTGACACTCATGGGATGTCTAAAAGGTTTCACTTGGTGATTTAGCCCCAAAAATAACATTCTAAGATCAACACCTCTATAGCTCAACATAAAGCAAGTTGAGATAAGTTCTTTAGACCATTATGGGCCTAGATCCGAAATTTCAAAGTGAATAAGGGCCATGTTCTCATAATTTCTTCCATTAAAGGACATGAAAACTCTACATCTATGGATTCCTTCAACAGAACAGATAAAGGGGCGATATATTACCTCAAGGATGATGTCTTTAGCTCGAAATCCACAAATGCACCACCTCTTTGGCCTCCTCTAAGCTGGAAACACCTCCTTCTTGCAAGAATCAATCACAATGATCAAGAAAAGGCTCCTTTCCTCTCACAATCGCTCTAGCTCTTTTAGGGTTTCTCTCTGGGGTTTGGTAGCTGCAAACGATGGCCCTAAGGGCCTTTAAATAGGTCCCAAACCCGGGAAATTAGGGTTTCATTAAACAGCATGGACTCGTCGAGTCCACTCATGGACTCGCCGAGTCCAGTCATGAATCCGGATGAGAATTCGCGACCTTACTCGGCGAGTTTAAGCACCAACTCGCCGAGTCCCTCCACAAACTCCAAAATAATGAATAAAATAATATACCTGGGAATCCAGAAGTTACAATTCTCCCCCACTAGAATCAGACTTCGCCCTCGAAGTCTCACTCTGCAAACAACTCTGGATGCTGCTCACGCATCTTGCGCTTCGGCTCCCAAGTCAGCTCTGACCCTTTCCGATGCTGCCACTGGACCTGCACCAGAGGCACTTCCTTGCTCCTCAGAACCTTGATCTTCCGATCCCTAATCGCCACCGGTCTCTCAACATAGTTCAGGCTCACATCGACCTGGATATCCTCTAATGGTACCACTGTCGACTCGTCGGCTATACACTTTCTCAGCTGCGACACATGGAAGGTGTCATGAATCTGACCCAACTCTGCAGGTAGCTCCAAACGGTAGGCTACCTTGCTTACTCTCACGATCACCCTGAAAGGACCAATACATCGGGGCCCCAACTTGCCCTTCTTCCTGAATCGGATCACTCCTTTCCAAGGAGAGACCTTCAGGAGCACGAAGTCGCCGACCTGAAACTCGAGCTCGGACCGACGCCTATCCGCATAACTCTTCTGACGACTCTGAGCGGTCAACAACCTCTGTCTGACCTGTTGTATCTGCTCAGTCGTCTGAAGCACGATCTCTGTACTACCCATCACACGTTGCCCTACCTCTCCCCAGCAAATGGGGGTCCGACACCTCCTCCCATACAACAGCTCAAAGGGTGGCATACCAATGCTCGAATGATGGCTGTTGTTGTAGGAAAACTTTGCCAAGGGCAAATATGTGCCCCAACTCCAGCCAAAATCCAACACACATGCTCGGAGCATGTCGTCAAGCGTCTGAATCGTCCGCTCACTCTGCCTGTCAGTCTGTGGGTGGTATGCGGTACTAAAATGCAGCCTCGTACCCAATTCCTCATGAAACTTCTTCCAGAACCTGGAAGTGAAACGTACATCTCGATCTGAAGCAATCGAGACCGGTACTTCATGCCGCGATACCACCTCTCTCACGTACAACTCTGCCAGCCTCTCCGTAGAAGAGCTCTCACTAATAGTAAGGAAGTGGGTGCTCTTCGTCAACCTGTCCACAATCACCCAAATTGCATCGACGCCCCTCGCAGTCCTCGACAATTTGGTGATAAAATCCATAGTAATCTGTTCGCACTTCCACTCGGGAATCTCTAACGGCTGCAACTTACCATGCGGTCTCTAGTGCTTGGCCTTAACCCTACGACAGGTTAGGCACCTCTCAACGAACCACGCAACGTCCCTCTTCATGCAGGGCCACCAATACTCCTTCTTCAGGTGCAAATACATCTTAGTGTCCCCGGGATGGATCGAGAACTTCGATCGATAAGCCTCTTCCATCAAGATGGTACGCATCCCGCCCACAAACAGTACCCATATCCGAACGTGAAATGTCATAAGCCCCCGAGTATCGGTAACAAACTCCGATACCAGCCCGACAACTCTCTCTGTCTTCTGGATTTCTGGTCTCACGGCCTCAGCCTGGGCCCCATGAATGGTGTCCAACACCGGAGTCATCACTGTCAATCTCAAACAAACATCCCGCCTTGGGGCGCCCTCCGCCCTACGGCTCAGTGCATCGGCTACAACATTAGCCTTGCCCGGGTGGTACAGGATCTCACAATCGTAATCCTTCACCACATCTAACCATCTCCTCTGGCGCATATTCAGGTTGGGCTGATCCATTAGATACTTCAGGCTCTTGTGGTCCGTGTATATGGTACACCGAAGCCCATACAGATAGTGACGCCAGATCTTGAGGGCGAACACCACCGCCCCCAACTCTAGATCTCAGGTGGGATACCTCATCTCATGAGGCTTCAGCTGCATCGATGCGTATGCTATCACATGACCCCTCTGCATAAGCACCGCTCCCAACCCCGATATCGACGCGTCACAATAAACTACGAAATCCTCCACCCCCTTCGGAAGGGCTAACACCGGGGCTTCGCATAGTCTCTCGCGAAGTGTCTCGATGGAGGCCTGCTACTCTGGACCCCATGAAAAAGCAACACCCTTCCGGTTCAACTTGGTGAGTGGCACGACGATCTTGGAGAAATCCCTGATAAATCTCCGATAATAACCAACCAACCCTAGGAAACTCCTGATCTCGGTAGGTGACCTCGGCACCTGCCAACTCATCTGTGCCTCAATCTTGGCGGGGTCGACCAATATCCCTTTCTGGTTAACGAGGTGCCCTTGGAACTGGAGCTCTCGCAACCAGAAATCACACTTGGAGAATTTGGCATAAAGCCTCTCTGATCTCAGAACACCGAGGATCTCTCTCAAATGCTCCTCATGCTGCTCTCTGGACCTCGAATACACCAATATGTCGTTGATGATTACGATCATCGAGCGATCCAACATCGGCCTGCACACTCTGTTCATGAAATCCATGAACACCGCCGGTGCATTGGTGAGTCTGAAAGGCATCACCACGAACTCGTAATGCCCATAACGAGTCTTGAACGCTGTCTTCTGGATGTCCTCATCTCGCACCCTCACCTGATGATATCCAGACCTCAAATCGATCTTGGAGAACCAAGATGCTCCCTGCAACTGATTGAACAAATCGTTGATCCTCGGCAACGGGTAACGGTTCTTGACCGTTAGCTTGTTCAACTCCCGGTAATCAATGCACATCGGTGTGAACCATCCTTCTTCTTGACAAAGAGGATAGGCGCTCCCCATGGCCAACTGCTCGACCAAATAAAACCCTTCTCCAGCAGCTCTTGAAGCTGCAAGGATAACTCCTGCATCTCTGGAGGCGCAAGGCGATAAGGCGCCTTGGCGATAGGCGCAGCCCCCGGAACCAAATCGATGTTGAACTCAACCTGCCTCTCGGGAGGCACACCCGGTAACTCTTCCGGAAATACATCCGGGAACTCACGCATTATCGGAACCTCATCTACTGACCTCGGTCTCTCTGAATCAACCCTCGTATCCATCACATACGCTACAAATCCCTTACAACCCTGCTGTAGGCTCTGCCTCGCTCTAGCGCCTGAACAAAATGCCGACCTAGAATGCGTACCCTCTCCGTATACTGCCAGAACTCCCCCAGTAGGGTCTCGTATGGTCACCAGTTGTCTCTCGCAGTCGATAACTGCTCCAAATTCGCTCAACCAGTCCATGCCCACTATGACACAGACGTCACCCATGGCGATAGGAACTAGATCAATCGGAAACTCAACGCCGAAAATCTCGAGTACACACCCTCGGATCACCTCAGTGGCATACACCGCTCTCTCTTCAGCTATGGAAACTCTCAGAGGTCGACTCAACGTGTCTCGACTAATATTGATGTGCTGACTTAAAGCCAAAGATACCAAAGACCGACTCACACCCGAGTCAAATAACATGAAGGCAGGTACATAATTCACAAGAAAAGTACCTACGCATAAGATAAAATAAACACAATATCCCAACATCAAAATAAATACAAGAAAGGATACATACCAGCCACGACATCGGGCGCCGCGCGGACCTCCTCCGCAGTCAACTGAAAGGCTCTCCCTCGTGCCTTCGGTACCTCGACCTTCACTGGCCGGCTCTCAATAGCTCTGATAGCAGCAGGGGCAGATCCCTGAGGTGCTCTCTGGTCCGTCCCTCGTAACTGTGGACACTCTGCCTTGTGGTGTCCGGTCTGGTTGCAGTGAAAGCATATTGCAAACCCCTTGGGGCAATCCTTGGCCATATGCCCCTCCTTGCCACATTTGTAGCAAGACCCCGCTCTGCACACCCCATCGTAGCTCTTTCCGCACTTGCCAAAAGTGCGGTCCTTCTGACTCCCAGGTCTCAAATCAGCGGGCTTGGCCCGCTTGGCTGCCGGCTGGGACTGCGTCGGTCGCCGATCCCTCCCCTGAGACTCAGCCTCCTCCCTAGCCCGAGTCTCCAGCTCTATCTCCCTCTTCCGAGCATTTGCCTAAAGCTCAAAAAATGTTCGGTACGTTGATTTCGCCACGAACTCCCGTATATCCCTCTTCAAAATACTCAGATATCGGCTCATACGTGCCTGCTTGGAGGACACGTGCTTTGGGTAGCACATCGCCCGCTCATGGAACATCCTCGTAATCACTATGACAGACTCGGTACCGTGCTTGAGGGTCAGAAACTCCTGGGCCAAACGCTCCCTCTCCACCTGGGGAACATACTAATCTCGGAACATAGCAGTGAACCTCTCCCAAGTCACTGCAGGAAGCTCAGCAGGCGAATAATGTGCCGTCACAAACTTCCACCAGTCCTTCGCTTCCAAGCGAAGCTGGTTCAACGCGAACCGGACTCTTAAATGCTATGGAGATGAGCAGGTGAAGAAACACCCCTCAATGTCTGAAATCCACCTCATCGCTGCAATCGGGTCCTGGGTCCCATCAAACTCCGACGGTTTTGTGTTGCTGAACTCCCGGAACAGCAACGCATCACCTCCCTGCAGTCTAGCCGCAGATACAGCTGCAGTGGCCGCAACAACAGCAACATCAGAAAGTGCAGCATATCTCTCGTCGAATGTCTCTATCAGGCTGGTCTTGATAGACCCGAACATCTCTGGAATCTCATAAACTCCTCGCTGCTATCTAAACACTCTCAAGCATCTCTAGCAGCAAAAACCCCTAGACTAAGGCATCATCTATCAGGCCACTCTAGTCCTAATAAGAATACCTAGTCTACTCTAGCATGCATAACATAATTCATCATATAGAATAGCGTAATGTATCTTTTAACACTTATTGTAAGGGTATTTTGGGAAATCACCGTTCGGGCGCCGGCTGATCGTACACATGGCTCTGCTTTGTTTGTCTCAAAACTTTTTTTTACTCTTTAAAATTTTACTTTATTATCAAAATTCTCCTCAAATCCTCAGTTTGAGTCCAGATACGCCTGAAGATGCATCCGAATCCCTCAAACCAAGGCTCTGATACCAAATTGTAAGAGCGTAAAATTTAAGACAATTGTTCGCATTTTAAAACATATTTTTCCAAGCACATTTATTAACAAAATCTCATTGTATCGTATCTTTGTTTCACAAAACATTTCCCAAGATCAAAATACATAAAATCCCATGCGTGTGTACGAATCATGCCGGCGCCTTCCCGCGATCATCTCTGGTACCTGAAACACATAACACATAACACTGTAAGCATAAAGCTTAGTGAGTTCCCCAAAATTCCACACATAACACATACTAGCCACTCGAGGCTATAACTCTATCGGCCCTTGGGCCCTAACTCTGTGGACCCTCTGGTCCTAGCTCTATGAACCTTCCGGTTCTAACTCTGTATTACTCTGATTAACACATGGCATAAATCACATAGAAATAATGCAGTGCAACACATCACATAACTAGCATACAATAACTCTGTCACATAACTCTAGTTACCACTCAAGGTAATGTATAGTAAGAAGACTCACCTCAGATGTCTCAGCAAATCTCTGACTCCGTAGAAATACGATCTAACCTCCGCCTAATCACATAAAATAAATACTCTCATAAATATAACTCTCGGGACTAGACTCAACCCTCTCTTGGCATCCTCAGAAGGGTAAAAGACCATTTTGCCCCTCTTTTGGCTCAAAGGCCCCATTGTTGACCAACCCTAAAAGTCAACAAAAGTCAACGGTCAAACTTTTACCTGACTCGTCCAGTGCACTTGGGCAACTCGGCGAGTCTACACATGTCCACTAACTCTCTAGTCTCGTTTGGCATGTCGAGTTCCTCCCCTTGCTCGATGAGTCACACCAGGCATGAATCGCGGGGGTACCCCGAATCAACTTGCTGAGTCTCAAGATCAACTCAGCGAGTTCCGCCTTGCACTCCAGTCCTTTAATCCCTCTCAGACTCACTGAGTTATTCCCCTAACTCGGCGGGTCTACTCGCTGAGTTATTTATGGGAAACCCTAACCCTACTCGTCGAGTCTGCCCTTGGACTCGGCGAGTTCATGTCATGCACAAACTCAAATGACCTCCTAAGGTCAGATCTGTTCCTTTGGTCCATAAATCTGACCTTCCCAAGCCTGAAAAACACGTAAAGCTCGAATCTTGACACTCATGGGACGTCTAAAAGGTTTCACTTGGTGATTTAGCCCCAAAAATAACATTCTAAGCTCAACACCTCTATAGCTCAACATAAAGCAAGTTGAGATAAGTTCTTTAGACCACTATGGGCCCAGATCCGAAATTTCAAAGTGAATAAGGGCCATGTTCTCACAATTTCTTCCATTAAAGGACATGAAAACTCTACATCTATGGATTCCTTCAACAGAAAAGATAAAGGGGCGATATATTACCTCAAGGATGATGTTTTTAGCTCGAAATCCACAAATACACCACCTCCTTGGCCTCCTCTAAGCTGGAAACACCTCCTTCTTGCAAGAATCAACCACAATGATCAAGAAAAGGCTCCTTTCCTCTCACAATCGCTCTAGCTCTTTTAGGGTTTCTCTCTGGGGTTTGGTAGTCGCAAATGACGGCCCTAAGGGACTTTAAATAGGTCCCAAACCCGGGAAATTAGGGTTTCATTAAACAGCGTGGACTCGCCGAGTCCAGTCATGAACCCGGATGAAAATCAACGACCCTACTCGGCGAGTCTAAGCACCGACTCGCCGAGTCCCTCCACAAACTCCAAAATAATGAATAAAATAATATACCTGGGAATCTGGATGTCACAGTATCGCTCATTAAAAAGCTCGATCATAGTGGACTTGATAGACCCAAATGTCTTCGACATAGATCTATGGACAACAGCAACCACCTCAGTGGTGATGACCTCCCGAATTTGGTCATCAGTCATCCTTCACTAATTTTGGCGGATCTCTCCTGATCCTGAACATGATCCCTGTGTGAACACCATACTGAAAATAAACCATAATATATTATAAATTTCACTATTCATAATATCAAAACTATCCCAGATAGTCGAACCCTCGGGGTTTACGACTTCCTTGCGACACATACGAGTCGTGTGCTTTCAGTAGTACGAGCCCATACTACCTTCCATAACTATCCGTATTTTTCCAAAGGATCATCACAATCACCAACACAATATAAACAACTAGAACAACCATACATTCAATCATCACTCTTATGAGGGTGGCTAAACATTTCTCATCTCACTAGGTGCTCACACATATACTCATCTATAACACTTCCATCAACCCTACAACAGTCACATATGATAATCATACATAACACTCGATCCTATAGATAGTCGAATACTTGATTCTACCCTAAGCCCACAACCAGACAAGGAACATGAAATAAGGACAAACCAAATATTCTCAGCCTATAAAATCTTAGTTGATATATGCATATTTGGTCATATATTTTGTCTAATATGTTAATACTTTTTGGATATTTTTTCTCAATTATTGGAAAAAAGGTACTTAATTATGTTTAAATTGTATTTTCAGCCTAAAAGACATGCTCGAGTTAAAAAGGAAGCGGGATTAGCAATCGGAAGCTAAGGAATTGAAGAAAGAAGAAATCAAGCTAAAAAGGTGAAGAACTCTACAAGTTGGTCATCAAATCGACGAGTTGATGAGAAGATTCGCGATACATTAGGTGCCTTACCGTACGTGATATTTAAGTGATAAACTTGTCGAGTCAGTCTTTGGAATCGACGAGTTGCCCCTGTTTTCAGAAAACTATATAAAGGGCACTAATTCCCGAGACAAGGACTCTTGGCTGGATCTCTTTGCGACTAAGTGGCGAATAGAAGAATTATTGGAGCTCTAGAACTAAAAGATCAACCCTAAAGATTGATTTGGAAGAGATCAAAGGCAACACTTATTCTCTTTTTATTAATCTATTGCACAAAACTATGTTTTTAATTATGGATTTTGTTTTTAATATATTACTCGTTGTAGATATGAGCTAAGAAGTCATACTTCTGTTTAGGGTAGACTAGCTTGTTAATATGGATTGATTTTATGGTATGGATGAGTTGATTTGGTAAAATTGTTTTGTTAGGCTTGTTAAAGATCCTTATGTGTTGACAATAACTATTTTCTGTTAATTATCAAGTCTATTAAGTTGCATGAACATCCTCTTAATTGATTGTTTCATATGATTTATGTGAAAACAATATTATATGCCTAGTATTATTGAATATGAACCTAGGATTAATTAGAAAATAGGTAAGTTAATATGTAAGCTTGTGTGATGAACAACCATAAAAGAAGTTGATTAAATTTGTAATTTAATTAGCTACAACTAAAGGTCTTACTTAACGCGAATCAAAATACTATGAAATTCATTAGTTTAAGAAATTGGCCACTGTTTAAATTAATTTGTTTTCTAAGGATTAGTAATAGTGAACACGAATCTAATCACATTAATCAGTAGCCAATGACAAAATAATCCATTTCACTTTCCATAAAATCAACTATAGAAACAAGTGAATCGAACCTGAACAGATGTCTCTTTTAATATTGAATCCAATTACTTCTTATTTGCTTTAGTTGTAAGTTATCTGAGTTTGAATATTAGTTAATTATTTAAGTTTCTAGTCTTGCAAAAATAGAGAAAACCTTTCTTTTTATTGTTTGTTTTTAATAAGATAATTCTAGTAGTTAGTTTAATTGTTACCATTTCCTGTGTTCGATACCCGACTTGCTTGAACTATATTACTAAATGATAGGTACACTGCCTTTCGTGTGTTTATTTGTGTTTGAAATAGTAGGATCAAAACTAGTGCATTTTACACACATCAAGTTTTGGCACCGTTGCCAGGGAACGGTTTTAAATAGTTCTTTTAATTGCTAGAGTTATCAATCCATTGTGTAAGATTTATCTTGCACAAAGTTATCATTCTAGTTAATTAGTTATCTGTTTGAGTTCTAGTTTGTTTTTAATAATTTTAGTTTTTAGTTTTCTGTTTTAGCCTTGAGCTCGTCGAGTCTAGTCGAAGCAACTCGATGAGTCCAACGTGTTTTTTATTTTCATTTTTTATTTCGTTTTGTTCTTCTTATGCATGTTTTCTGTTTTTAGGTATTTTATGACCCGAGGATCAAATACATCTTTGGTCCTACCTCTTGAAAATCCAGAATCAGCTTTGAGGAAGAACAAGGATAAAACCGTTGAAGAGACTAACTCACCAAGAAAATCACCTTTCAAGGACCTTAAATCGGTATTTGGAAAGAAGAAAGGAAAGAAAGTGGGTGAGTCTAGCAGTAAAAAGAGTGAAGAAAGTAAGATAGAAAGCTTTGAACGCAATCTTAATGCAAAAGAAACCGACTAAGCAATAGAAACTGAAGAAGAAAGCGACCGAGAAAGCGAACCCGATAACACCATGGCTAACATCGCAGATATCACCATAGGCGAATACAAGAAGAGCATGCGTGACGATACCGGGTCGGGACTCCTGTAACCCGCGATTCTAGCAACTGCTACCTTCAAGCTAAAAGGCCACATACTCATCCAACTCAAGGACATCCCATTCTACGGGAAAGATCACGAAGACACATACAAGCATATGGAAGAGGTCAACGACATAGCCGACTATTTCAACATTCCTAATTTGCCTCGCGAGACCATTTTGCTTCATATGCTACCAGTTACATTTAAACGAGCCGCGAAAGATTGACTAAAATCACTCCCTCCGGGGTCCATCATCACATGGGCTAAAATGCGTGAAAAATTTATTGATCAATTTTGTCCTCCCTCAAAAATAGCAAAGTTGAAGAAAGCCATTGCAAATTTCGAGCAACAACCGGACAAGTCACTCTATGAGGCATGGGAGAGATACAAATGCTTGTTGAGGAACTGCCCCCACAATGACTTAAACATTCAGCAACAAGTCTCCATTTTCTATGATGGAGTGAACATGACAACTAGGCAGCTCCTTGACTCCTAAGGACCACTCACGAAGAAAGCACCCACGGTCATAAAGGAGCTAATTGAAAAATTCTCTAAGCACTCTAGAGAATATCATAATTCAAGGAATGACTTTACTTGAGGGGCCGTGAACTCAGTTTCCGATAATATGGCGGCATTAATGGATAAATTAGATAGTTTGGACCGAAGAATGACAAAAATGGATCAATCCATCCATGCCATCTGGGTGAGATGTGAGAATTGTAGCGAGCCTCACCTTACTAAAGATTGTGATCTAGACGAGCATGGGAACCGAAAAGTGCAAGTGTGTTACTCTAGTGGCCATAGATATGATGAAGATTGGCAAAAACCAAAAAAAGAGTGCCTACCATATGATGAGTACAAGAAGGAAAAGGAGGAGAAATATAGAATAAAGACAAGAGGGTTCTATCAAAAGGAAGAGCCGGTGCAAGAAAAGAAAATGGACTTTGAAGATATGCTCACAAGATTTGCAGCTCCATCCGAAAAAAGGCACAACAAAACTGATGCTGCAATAAGAGAACAACAAGCCATGATGAAAGAGAAACAAGCGTTGATGAGGAATCAGCAAGCTTCTATTCTTAACATGGAAAAACAGTTGGGCCAACTTGCACTACAAGTCAATCAAAGAGCACCGGGTGAACTTCCAAGTAATACCAAGAAAAATCCGAGAGGCGCCCAAATCAACATCGTGACGACTAGAAGTTGAAAAATAATTAACCCTCTGATACCCATCATGAATGAAGATCTAAAAGAGATGTATGAGGAACAAAAAGAAGCCCCAAAACTGCAAATAATCGACTCAACTCGACGAGTCATGGATAAGGACTCGATGAGTCCACAATCTGAACAGAAAATGGATCCCCCTTTGAAACCTTATCAACCTCCATTGCCATTTCCAGGCCGAGCTAGATAAGACAAGAAGAATGAAGATTATCAAAAGTTCCTGGAACACATCAAAGCCCTCCAAATCAACATACTTTTCATAGAATCAGTTGCACAAATGCCTAAGTACGCAAAATTTTTAAAATAACTACTCACAAATCGAAAGAAGCTGGAAGAGGTGTCTAGGGTGGTGCTTAATGAAAATTGTTCAGCTGCAATGTTGAACAAGTTGCCAAAGAAAATGGGTGACCACGGGATGTTGACTTTTCCATGCCAATTCGGGAACTTAGCCACTAGTTATGCATTAGGGGATTCCGGGGCGAGTATTAATCTTATGCCATACTCTTTCTTTAAAAAGTTGAACCTTTTCGGAGCCAAAACCAATTCATATGGCAATTCATCTAGAAAAGAAGATGGTGACATTTCCAAGAGGAATACGCGAGGACTTATTAGTCAAAGTTGATAAATTTGTATTCTCCACGGACTTCATAGTGCTAGACGTGGAAGAGGACCACCAAGTACCAATCATCCTTGGAAGACCTTTCCTAAACACCGCTAGTGCAATAGTAGACATGAGAGAATCCAAACTTACCCTTCGAGTGGGGGACGAGTTAGTCACTTTTGGATTTGATAAGGCCATGAAGCATTCTATGTATAGTGATGACACGACATTTTCAGTGGACACTTTGGATGAGCTAATGGAAGAATGGAAGGAGGACAACTAAAACCAGGCCGCAATTGCCCTTCAAGATGACTTTGATGCTGAAAGAGACCTGAAAGATAATAAAAGAATGCTTGAAGAATCTGAAGACGAAGAAATAGTCAGAGGCTCTGAAAAGTCGACTCGCTGAGTTGGAGACACTGACTCGACGAGTCCATTCGGAAAATCGTGATCAGACGATCATTTTGGCCTGGACTCAACGAGTCCCCTCACTGGACTCGACGTGTTTAGTGTACAAAATATAAAATTAGAGATGAAAAGTCTGAAAGAACATTTGGAATAAGCATTTCTCAAAGAAGATGATCAAAAACCTGTTATCATTGCTTCCGACCTCACCAAATCTGAAAAAGAAGAGTTAGTTCAAGTGTTAAAGAAAAGGAAGAATGGCATCACATGGATTACTGATATAAAAGGAATAAGTCCTTCGTATTGCTCCCATAAGATAATTCATGAAGAAGGTGTGAAGCCGGTAGTGCAACACCAAAGGCGTTTAAACATGAACATGCAAGAGGTGGTCAAGAAATAAGTTGTCAAGCACTTAGATGCAGGGATAATATACTCCATTTTTGATAGCCCATAGGTTAGTCCCATTTAAGTAGTGCTGTCACACCCCCAAACCAGGCGGCGGAAACGTTCGGGGGCTGTCGTGACTCAATTGAATACCATAACATTGTATATATATGAAACGTAACAACATTCATCACCATGCATTAATATTGTACAACCAGTAAAGTTTACATGAAGTACATTGTTTAACCATTACATTCCCAAAATAAATTGTTCGATTCGTACATAAATAAACGGCAAGCCATCACAGAATACGATTTCCTTTGATTCACTGGTTCCCTGAGAATACAAGTATTTTGAAAAAAATCGTCAACATATGAAATGTTGGTGAGTTCATAAGTTGTATTTGAAACAATGTTTCGTATCGTTTGAAAACCACCAGAAAATCCGATATTTTCTGAAAAGAGAAGCTTTTGAAAACGTTTGTGAAGATCCATAAGTATGCTTGTTTGTTTCTATACTTGTAAAAAAAATTGTTTATTGAAATTGTAGGTATTTCGAATCTGTATGTATTGAAAACCCTAGGAAAACCCGATGTTTTCCTAATTCTTTGAATTCCATGAATTTACATTGAAACTATTGCAACGCATGAAGTTATCATTACCAGGCGACATTGGATTATTTTTGAGCATGATTATCTGCTACAAACACGCGTTACACAAACGACTAGTCTATAACAATACTAACGATCCCGTAGGCGTCGTTCGTACTAATCACGTTATCCAACCGCCCTGACTACGTGTAGTCCCACATCCGAAGAGAAAGAGGACACGAAGGCCTCGATGACTCCATTAGCCGGTTGGGGATAAAAAGGTACGAGGGGTCCCAGACTCGCCTCGCATAAAAGGTAGACTCTACTAGCGACACCAAAGGACCCTTGGGGACCAGTAGTATACAAGCCATTGAAAGTCCGGTTACGTCGTGTCGGATCGGTAAAACCCAACACTTCGTAAGATAGAAGTCTTCGGGCCTTAAGATCAGGTCGTTGGGCTAGCTAGGCTCAACAAACAAGATTTTACACTTGTGGGGCCCAAAGATGGTGCGTAGACGTCTATGCACACTCGCATGTATAATGAATTCCCAATCGTTATTTGTATGAATCGTAGTGTTGTAGTATCATAGTGTCGTCGTGTTAGTAGTTTCGGATTTTTATTGGTTCGAGACCGAACCAATTCGTTTAACAACGACTTTTGGTGTTGTAATGTATTGTATTTTGTCGATAGTCGTGGTACCATTATTTGGTCAAATTGCATGTATTGAATTAGTCTTGAAAAATTTCTGTTTTCAGCCCCTCCTTGTTTGTAAAATTTACTTTTTTAACCCTTTATTTAAATACTTTCCGGTTTGGTCCTTAAATCAATTTTCTTGACATTTTAACACCAAAAATTATTGAAATAAATATTTTCCAGCATATTTTTCATAGAAAACAGCTTAAGTCCCTGAAATTTCAGTTTTCTCGGTTATAACCCTTCTTTTTCGCAAGTTTGACAATTTTGGCCCAAATTGTAAAATTTTTGCAACTTTGGTCCTTTTTAAATTTAAAAAGCATTTTAAACCTATGAAAAGGACTTGGATCACTTATGGTCCACTGTTTTACAGAAAAACACAGTTTTGGCCCTCCAAAACAGAAAATTTCGCATAATGGGCCTCATTGGGCCAAAAATGTCATTTTTAGCCCATTAAGCTTGAAATTTATGTTTTTAATCCTCTAAATGAGTATATTTCCAGAAATTGTTTTATTGAAACTGTTTTGATACACTTCATCCATCAGAATTCGTGATTTGTCAATTTGGGCCCTTAAATTTTGTATTTTTCACATTTTAAGTCCAAAAATTGTGTTTTTAGCCCAAAGAAATTGTTACTAAGCCATGTAGCTATTTTTCTAGAAACACATTGTATGTAGAAATATATTTGATGCTAAAATCATTTAACATGAGGTATATCACGGTTTTGAGGGATTTTATGGCTAGATCCAACATTATAACACACACAAAAGCACACATATAAGCATGGAAATCATACAAAGCATACAAAACACATATAGATCTACACTTTCACTTGTATTCCCCCCCCCCCCCAAAAAAAAAAACTCATAAAAACAGAAAATAGGGAGTATGAAGCTCACCTTGTTTGAAGCTTTCGGTTTTTGAGGAAAAGATGGAAGAAAATGAAGTGATTTTTCGGCCTTAGCACCTTTTCTTGGTAGATCTCGAGTTTGGTGACTTCTAAGGTGTATGATCACAAGTTGGAATGGATTTAGAAGAGGTTTTTGATGGAATGAAATAGCTAGATCATGTATATAAGTAAATACTTACCTAAGATGGTGATTAGCTTGAAAGATCCTCTTGAAAGCTTCTTAGAATCTCGAAATTTTGGAGAGGAAGGAGAGAGTTTCTTGAGTGTTTTCTTGAGAGAGTTTATGAAATGTGTGTGTGTTTGAGGTGTGGCCGAGAGTGAGAGAGAGAAGAAGAAGAAATGATATTTGAGGTGATGTGCATGGAAGAATGAGAAATAATGCATGGATGTCCAATGGATAAAAATGAGGTGGCAATGGTAAAGTCAACTCTTCCATTTCCTCTTGGGCTTGGGCATTGGGCCGAGAATTTGGAAGGGAAAAGGAAAAATTTGGGCCTTTGCCCCTAAGCCCAATGTTAGAGTTAATCTTGAGTATGTTTTAAGTCTAAAGGAATGTGGTAGGATTTTTTTTTTTTTATATTTTTATTGGACTAGTTTAGGTTATTCATGTATCAAGGCTTTTAATTCATTTCATTCTAGGTCCAACATGGCCCAAAATGGTGAAATAAATTAGTGTGGGTCCAATTAGAGCCCAATTAGGGTTCTAAGCCCATGTTAGTCTAACTGGAAGCTTATTGGTTCATTTGGATCCAATAAGGGAGTCCTAGTCCAAAATGGACTTAAGCAAGGACTTCTAGGGTCTCCAATTATTTGATGACTATTTGTAGTACTTTGTATGATGTATTTGATTGAAGTTTTTGAAGTCATAATCATAGGTGTTACACATGTTCTTAAGCTTTTGATTCACTTTAGCTTGAGTGTATAGTTTACATGACACAAAATTTCCAGTTGTGACATCATCCCCCCGTTAGAGGGAATTTCGTCCCGAAATTCTGTTTGAAAGCTAGATTTGAGAATGCTAGAATAGGTGAGGGTACTTTTGCTTCATTTGGTCTTCGCGTTCCCAAGTGAATTCTGGCCCACGCTTTGCGTTCCACCGTACCTTCACGATCGGGATGCGGCTCTGTTTAGTACGCTTCACCTCCCTGTCCATGATTTCGACTGGTTCTTCGACGAACAGGAGATTCTCATTGATTTCGATTTCGTCAAGAGGAATGACAAGGGTTTTGTCTGATAGGCACTTCTTTAGGTTCGAGACATGGAACACGGGGTGTACACCGTTTAGCTCCGCGGGTAGTTGTAGCCTGTAGGCCACCGGACCTATTCGGGCGACGATTTCGAAAGGTCCAATGTATCGCGGGTTCAGCTTTCCCCGTTTTCCGAAATGTATAACCCCTTTCCAGGGTGAGACCTTCAACAATACTCGATCACCGACCTGGAATTCTAAGGGCTTTCGCCGTCTATCAGCGTAGCTCTTTTGTCGGTCACGCGATGCTTGTAATCGAGCTCTGATCTGGACGATCTTTTCTGTGGTTTCGCGAATGATCTCTGGTCTCGTTAGTGCCCTGTTTGACATATGCGTTTTTGCTAGCTGGGTGTCACCTACTTCAGCCCAACATAACGGTGATCTATATTTACGCCCGTACAGTGCTTCGAAAGGAGCCACCTTGATGCTCGAATGGTAACTATTGTTATATGAAAACTCGATCAACAGTAGGTGGGTATCCCAAGACTTTCCAAAGTCTATCACACATGCATGAAGCATGTCTTCAAGCGTTTGAATGGTTCGTTCACTTTGACCGTCCGTTTGTGGGTGATATGCGGTGCTCATATCGAGATGAGTGCCCATTGCCTTGTGGAGTGACTGCCAAAAGCGCGACGTGAAGCTACTGTCCCTATCCGAGATGATAGATTTTGGCACTCCATGGAGTCTTACGATTTCTCGTAGGTACAAACGCGTCAGTCTCTCCATCTTGTAGGACTCTTTGATTGGTAGGAAATGGGCAGATTTCGTCAGTCGGTCGATTATTACCCATATGGTGTCCAGTCCGTCCGACGTCTTGGGCAGCTTGGTTACGAAGTCCATAGAAATCCCCTCCCATTTCCACTCAGGGATTGCCGGTTGCTGTAACAATCCTGAAGGTTTCTGGTACTCCACCTTTACTTTGGCGCACGTAAGGCACTTACCAACATAGGTCGCGATTTCCGCCTTCATGTTAGGCCACCAATAGTGTTGTTTAATGTCCAAATACATCTTGTCCGAACCAGGATGAATGGAGTACCGTGTCTTGTGGGCTTCCTTCATAACGGTCTCCCTAAATCCTCCGATTTTTGGGACCCAAATACGGTTCATGAAGTAGTATACCCCATTCTCTCTTGGTTCTAGGTTCTTTTCCATCCCACGCAATGCCTCGCTAATTCTATTTTCCGCTTGCATAGCCTCCGACTGGACTGATGCAATTTGAGTGGCCAGATGAGACTGAATGGTTATCGAGTGCGTTCTTGTACGGTGATTAGCGTACTCCTTCCGACTTAATGCATCAGCTACCACGTTGGCCTTACCTGAATGGTACTTGATCTCGCATTCGTAGTCGTTTAGAAATTCCACCCATCTTCGCTGTCTCATGTTTAGCTCCTTCTGATTCAAGATGTGCTATAGGCTCTTGTGGTCCGTAAAAATGGTGCACTTCGTACCGTACAGGTAGTGCCTCCAAATTTTTAGAGCAAAGACCACGGCTCCCAGTTCTAGGTCATGGGTCGTGTAATTTACCTCGTGCGTCTTTAGTTGGCGGGACGCATATGCTATCACTCTTCCACGTTGCATGAGAACGCAACCTAAGCCCTGATTCGAAGCGTCACAGTAGACTACAAAGTCTTCCGTTCCTTCAGGTAGGGATAGTACAGGAGCGCTACAGAGAGCTTGCTTCAAGGTTCGAAATGCAATCTCTTGTCGGTCTGTCCACTTGAATGGCACGCCCTTTTGCGTAAGCAAGGTAAGCGGCTTGGCGATCTTAGAGAAGTTTTGGATGAATCTCCTATAGTAGCCTGCTAGGCCTAAGAACTGACAAATTTCTGTGGGCGTAGTCGGAG
This sequence comes from Lactuca sativa, assembly GCF_002870075.4. NCBI lineage: Eukaryota > Viridiplantae > Streptophyta > Magnoliopsida > Asterales > Asteraceae > Lactuca > Lactuca sativa. The sequence continues at coordinate 110,187,884 of NC_056625.2, read as the reverse complement.
TTGCCCATCCTTCCACAGCTTTGACCTTAGAGGGGTCCACATGAATTCCGTCTTGGCTAACCACGTGGCCTAGGAAATTCACACTCCGGAGCCAGAACTCACACTTGGAGAGTTTGGCGTAAAGCTTTTCCGATCGCAGAGTGTCTAGAATTTGTCGTAGATGTTGGCCATGCTCCTCTTTGCTTCGAGAATAGACGAGGATGTCATCGATAAATACAATGACGAAGTTATCAAGGAACGGTCGACAGATTCGATTCATTAGGTCCATAAATGCGGCAGGTGCATTTGTTAGACCGAAGAGCATTACGACGAATTCATAATGTCCATAGCGGGTTCGGAAAGCGGTTTTGGGAATATCCACTTCTCGGACCTTGAGTTGGTGGTATCCAGACCGTAGATCTATTTTGGAGAAATAACTAGCTCCTTGGAGCTGGTCGAATAGATCATCGATTCGTGGGAGTGGGTAGCGGTTTTTAACAGTGAGTTTATTTAACTCTCTGTAATCGATGCACATTCTGAAAGATCCATCCTTCTTTTTGACAAAGAGCACCGGAGCTCCCCACGGCGAGTAGCTAGGTCGGATAAATCCCTTGTCCAGAAGCTCACTGAGTTGGCTGGACAATTCCTGCATTTCAGCAGGAGCCAACCGATATGGTGATTTAGCGAGAGGAGTCGCTCCTGGAACAAGGTCGATTCGGAACTCAACCTGTCTCTCTGGGGGTACTCCTGGAAGATCTTCAGGAAACACGTCCGGGAATTCACACGCTACCGGAATATCTTGGATGTTAGTTTCTTCTTTGGTCTTGTCCACTATGTGAGCCAAGAACACCAAATTGTTCTTTCGCAGATGTTTTTGTGCTTTGATGCACGAGATGAGGCGAAGATTCGTACTGGGTTTGTCTCCGTAAATCACTAGGGTTTCGCGATTCGGAAGACGAAGGCGAACGGCCTTCTCGTGGCACATAATCTCAGCATGGTAGGGGCTTAACCAATCCATGCCGATAATTACATCGAAACTCCTAATTGATACTGGCATTAGGTCTATTTGAAAAACGTGCTGGTTAAGGGTTAGGGTACATCCGGTGTAGATCTCCTCAATGGATTCGGTTTTCCCATTGGCCATTTCCACCGTATAGGTTTCATTTAGCTTCTGGGGTTGTTGTTTTAGTAATTGTTTAAACTTCTCGCTCATGAAACTTCGCTCCGCTCCGGTATCAAATAAGATGCATGCATAAGTGTGGTTTAGGAGGAACGTACCGGTCACAACTGCGGGATCCTGAACTGCATCACTCTGACCCATAGTCAGCATTCTTCCTGCTCCTCTGTTTCTTGAGTTGTTGTTAGGGCAATCTCGGCGGAAATGCCCCGTCCTTCCACACCCGAAGCAGGTGTGGCTAGGCCCTGCATTATTGCCGCCGGCATTGGTGTTGTTGTTATTGCGGTAGTTGTTGTTGTTGTTTTTGTTGTTGTTCTGGTTGTTTCCCTGACTCTGGTTCCTAGGATGGTACGTCCTACAGAACCTTGCAGTGTGTCCCCTTCGGTTGCAACTGGTGCAATGGAGTTCCCTGCATTCGCCGTGATGGTGGAGGCCGCACTTATTGCAACTGGGAAGATTACCGGAGTAGGGTCTTGAAGCATTTGAAGCAGCTGAGGCTGGAGCATGTGGTGTGGCTGGAACCGGTGTGGTGACAGCGTTAACTGCCACTGTTTGTTGCTTTTTAGAGGTCTCGGGGCCCTGACGCCCCTTCCTCTTGGGGTTCTTTCCTCTCCTGCCATCACCCTCCTTTTTCTTCTCAGTCTCTACTGGCTTCTCGCCCCTTTTGTTGTTATGATCGTACAACCTCTTGGCCAATCTCTTCGCACTGTCAAACGTTTCAGGGTTCGCAGCTATCACATTCCCTTGAATGGGGGATGTCAGTCCCCAGATGAATCGTTCAACCTTCTTTCCTTCTGACGTGATCATACCCGGGCACAATAGAGATAATTCGCTGAATCTCGAGATGTAGGCATCGATGTTCGCATTCTGCACCGTGAGGTTCCATAGTTCCTGCTCCATCTTTTGTATTTCGCCTCGGGGGCAGTACTCAGCCATTAACATTTCTTTCATTTCTGCCCATGGGATAGAGTTGGCGACAGGGAGCGTCATAGCTTCCACGTGTCCGTTCCACCAAGTGAGAGCTTGGTCCACAAAAGTGCAGGCCGCGAACTTCACCTTCATCTGCTCGGGGCAATCGCATATCTCGAACACCGACTCTACCTTCTCGATCCATCGCTTCAGGGTAATCACCCCTCCAGTGCCGTTGAAAGTCCGGGGTTTAGCGTTCGCAAAGTCCTTGTAGGTGCACGTTTTAGTGGGTCCTTGATTCGTCCCGTTGTTCGAACTTCCGGAGCCTTGCCCATTGCCTCCTCCGTTGTTCCCTCGGTGAAGTTGTGCCATAGCTGCGGTGACCGCAGCGGACACGGCTGCCTGGAAAGCAGTGGTGTCGACCTCGGGCGAAGTTGGCTCGGGATTTCCGCGAGTAGCTCGGCGAGGCATCTTTCTGTCATGAAACGGAAAGATGTTGAGTGTATGTGGTCTCTTGTGAGGTCGTGATCCTACTAACTAGATGTATGGTGCGAACCTAAACATTACTATCATCAAGCATACAACCATAATTTCCCAACACATAACAACTCGTAATATCATAGCAAAACACATAAAAGTTTATTAATATTATCCGCGTTTAATACAAGAAAATTTGCTCGTAAGAGCATACATAAGTGACACTAATCTGACAGCATAACAGCTCCATGAGTAGTGTAGTCACTTAAACATAGAGCCGAAGTACATAACATAGTTTCCTAATGACCTTCCTAACCGCGATGAGCTGCGTCTGGAGGTGGTGCCGAAGATGCGGATGCTCCCTGAAGACGAGCCACTAGGCGTTCTGCGTCCTGAAGTCGAGACTCCCACCTTACCTGCCTCATGTGAAACTCCCGGAGGACGTCACGCGTCTCCTGCTCCGCACGCTCGACCCTAGTCCACAACTGGCGCACTTGATCAGCAGTGCCCTGAGCAAGGTCGCCGGTGTCCCGTAATCGTCTCACCATGACCGGTAGGGCTCGGTCGGCTGGTCCTCCGTCCCTCAGATCAAAGAACTCCCGTGACCTGCCAAACGGGGGTCGCTGTCCCTGATGTCTGCTCCATCTCCAAAGATCGATGCCCCAAGGAGGGGTAGGTCCAGTGGGACCCACACGATAAGCAGGCACCCTGATCGGGTAAGGGGGGTCGATGACCTCGGACTCTGCGTCCGAATCACCCCCTTCGCTGTCATCGAGCTCCTCTTCGAATTGCTCTTCGTCTTCTTCGGGTTCGGCAGGCTCGCTCTCGGCTTCTGCCTCCGGTTCTCCGTCAGATTCTTCTTCGGGGTCTTCCTCAGGTTCCTCTTCAGGCTCTTCCTCAGGCTCCTCCTCCTCTAGCCACCCGTTGTTTCCCTGATTAGGGAAATAGGGGTCTCCAGGGTGATGAAAACCAGCCATTTTGTCTGCGCGAGTACGTAAATATGCTAACATTATTCCTAGGTGCTATGACTATTGTACAGACTAAGCAAACGTTCTCTTGTTGGTGATAAAGGGTATAGTTTTAGGTTCCCTAGCTATCTCGATCTCATCCAAACGTGTGTTAGTTTTACTTTGGAGAGAATGTAGTTGATCAGGCTACATTCACTCCTTGGTATCACTAAGAACAGTCCCGAATTAACCGAGATACTAGCATTATTGTGTTTGATTCTGCGTTAGGTCCTTATTCCTAATGCAAGCAAGCGTGTTTTATTTGCTTATTTTGTTCAGAGTTATGTTAGTCCCTCTTTTTGGTTTATTGTTACATATCAGTGTGTGGCTCGACATGCTAGTTCACTATAAACAAAGCTCTGATACCAACCTGTCACACCCCCAAACCAGGCGGCGGAAACGTTCGGGGGCTGTCGTGACTCAATTGAATACCATAACATTGTATATATATGAAACGTAACAACATTCATCACCATGCATTAATATTGTACAACCAGTAAAGTTTACATGAAGTACATTGTTTAACCATTACATTCCCAAAATAAATTGTTCGATTCGTACATAAATAAACGGCAAGCCATCACAGAATACGATTTCCTTTGATTCACTGGTTCCCTGAGAATACAAGTATTTTGAAAAAAAACGTCAACATATGAAATGTTGGTGAGTTCATAAGTTGTATTTGAAACAATGTTTCGTATCATTTGAAAACCACCAGAAAATCCGATATTTTCTGAAAAGAGAAGCTTTTGAAAACGTTTGTGAAGATCCATAAGTATGCTTGTTTGTTTCTATACTTGTAAAAAAAATTGTTTATTGAAATTGTAGGTATTTCGAATCTGTATTGAAAACCCTAGGAAAACCCGATGTTTTCCTAATTCTTTGAATTCCATGAATTTACATTGAAACTATTGCAACACATGAAGTTATCATTACCAGGCGACATTGGATTATTTTTGAGCATGATTATCTGCTACAAACACGCGTTACACAAACGACTAGTCTATAGCAATACTAACGATCCCGTAGGCGTCGTCCGTATTAATCACGTTATCCAACCGCCCTGACTACGTGTAGTCCCACATCCGAAGAGAAAGAGGACACGAAGGCCTCGATGAGTCCATTAGCCGGTTGGGGATAAAAAGGTACGAGGGGTCCCAGACCCGCCTCGCATAAAAGGTAGACTCTACTAGCGACACCAAAGGACCCTTGGGGACCAGTAGTATACAAGCCATTGAAAGTCCGGTTACGTCGTGTCGGATCGGTAAAACCCAACACTTCGTAAGATAGAAGTCTTCGGGCCTTAAGATCAGGTCGTTGGGCTAGCTAGGCTCAACAAACAAGATTTTACACTTGTGGGGCCCAAAGATGGTGCGTAGACGTCTGTGCACACTCGCATGTATAATGAATTCCCAATCGTTATTTGTATGAATCGTAGTGTTGTAGTATCATAGTGTCGTCGTGTTAGTAGTTTCAGATTTTTATTGGTTCGAGACCGAACCAATTCGTTTAACAACGACTTTTGGTGTTGTAATGTATTGTATTTTGTCGATAGTCGTGGTACCATTATTTGGTCAAATTGCATGTATTGAATTAGTCTTGAAAATTTTCTGTTTTCAGCCCCTCCTTGTTTGTAAAATTTACTTTTTTAACCCTTTATTTAAATACTTTCCGGTTTGGTCCTTAAATCAATTTTCTTGACATTTTAACACCAAAAATTATTGAAATAAATATTTTCCAGCATATTTTTCATAGAAAACAGCTTAAGTCCCTGAAATTTCAGTTTTCTCGGTTATAACCCTTCTTTTTTGCAAGTTTGACAATTTTGGCCCAAATTGTAAAATTTTTGCAACTTTGGTCCTTTTTAAATTTAAAAAGCATTTTAAACCTTTGAAAAGGACTTGAATCACTTATGGTCCACTGTTTTACAGAAAAACACAGTTTTGGCCCTCCAAAACAGAAAATTTCGCATAATGGGCCTCATTGGGCCAAAAATGTCATTTTTAGCCCATTAAGCTTGAAATTTATATTTTTAATCCTCTAAATGAGTATATTTCCAGAAATTGTTTTATTGAAACTTTTTTTGACACACTTCATCCATCAGAATTCGTGATTTGTCAATTTGGGCCCTTAAATTTTGTATTTTTCACATTTTAAGTCCAAAAATTGTGTTTTTAGCCCAAAGAAATTGTTACTAAGCCATGTAGCTATTTTTCTAGAAACACATTGTATGTAGAAATATATTTGATGCTAAAATCATTTAACATGAGGTATATCACGGTTTTGAGGGATTTTATGGCTAGATCCAACATTATAACACACACAAAAGCACACATATAAGCATGGAAATCATACAAAGCATACAAAACACATATAGATCTACACTTTCACTTGTATTCCCCCCCCCCCAAAAAAAAAAACTCATAAAAACAGAAAATAGGGAGTATGAAGCTCACCTTGTTTGAAGCTTTCGGTTTTTGAGGAAAAGATGGAAGAAAATGAAGTGATTTTTCGGCCTTAGCACCTTTCCTTGGTAGATCTCGAGTTTGGTGACTTCTAAGGTGTATGATCACAAGTTGGAATGGATTTAGAAGAGGTTTTTGATGGAATGAAATAGCTAGATCATGTATATAAGTAAATACTTACCTAAGATGGTGATTAGCTTGAAAGATCCTCTTGAAAGCTTCTTAGAATCTCGAAATTTTGGAGAGGAAGGAGAGAGTTTCTTGAGTGTTTTCTTGAGAGAGTTTATGAAATGTGTGTGTGTTTGAGGTGTGGCCGAGAGTGAGAGAGAGAAGAAGAAGAAATGATATTTGAGGTGATGTGCATGGAAGAATGAGAAATAATGCATGGATGTCCAATGGATAAAAATGAGGTGGCAATGGTAAAGTCAACTCTTCCATTTCCTCTTGGGCTTGGGCATTGGGCCGAGAATTTGGAAGGGAAAAGGAAAAATTTGGGCCTTTGCCCCTAAGCCCAATGTTAGAGTTAATCTTGAGTATGTTTTAAGTCTAAAGGAATGTGGTAGGATTTTTTTTTTTTTTTTTATATTTTTATTGGACTAGTTTAGGTTATTCATGTATCAAGGCTTTTAATTCATTTCATTCTAGGTCCAACATGGCCCAAAATGTTGAAATAAATTAGTGTGGGTCCAATTAGAGCCCAATTAGGGTTCTAAGCCCATGTTAGTCTAATTGGAAGCTTATTGGTTCATTTGGATCCAATAAGGGAGTCCTAGTCCAAAATGGACTTAAGCAAGGACTTCTAGGGTCTCCAATTATTTGATGACTATTTGTAGTACTTTGTATGATGTATTTGATTGAAGTTTTTGAAGTCATAATAATAGGTGTTACACATGTTCTTAAGCTTTTGATTCACTTTAGCTTGAATGTATAGTTTACATGACACAAAATTTCCAGTTGTGACAAGTGCCAAAGAAAGAAAGGATGACGTTCGTCACAAACTAGAAGAGAGAGCTTATACCTACACGAACGGTAACCGGTTGGCGGGTGTGCATCGATTATCGAAAGCTAAACAATGCCACTTGCAAAGACCACTTTCCGCTCCCCTTCAATTGATCAAATGATTGAGTGTTTATCGGGCCATACCTATTATTGTTTTTTAGATGGGCTTTCAGGTTATTTCCAAATCCCTATTGACCCAATTGATCAAGAGAATACCACTTTTACCTGTTTAATTCTTGTCGATACATGCCCTTTGGGTTATGCAATGCGCCGACGACTTTCCAAAGATGCATGACGGCGATATTCCATGACATGGTGGAAAATTCATGGATGATTTTCCTATTTTTGGCTCTTCTTTTCATGATTGTCTTGATAACCTCGACTTGATGGTTGGTCGGTGTGAAAAGACCAATTTAGTATTGAACTGGGAGAAATGTTACTTTATGGTGAAAGAAGGCATTGTGCTAGGCCATAAAGTATCCAAGGCGTGGATTGAGGTGGATCGGGTGAAAATTGATACAATTGCTAAATTACCCCCACCAACTAATGTAAAGGGTGTTAGGAGTTTTCTAGGTCACGCGGGTTTTTACCGCCTCTTTATTAAAGATTTTTCGAAAATTACTAAACCTTTAACTCAACTACTTTTGAGAGATGTACCTTTTAATTTTTCAAAAGAATGTTTAGCCTATTTTGGAATTTTGAAAGAAAAATTAACTAATGCCCTGATCATTATCGCCCCGAATTGGAACTTATCGTTAGAAATAATGTGTGATGCAAGCGACTTTGCCTTAGGAGCTATACTTGGCCAATGGATTGAAAAGCACTTTCAACCGATTTACTAAGCTAGTAAGACCTTAAATCCTACCTAAGAAAACTACACCACAACCAAAAAAGAGTTATTAGTCGTCACTTATGCCTTTGAAAAATTTCGTCCCTCTTTAATTTTGTCTAAAACTACTGTATTTACTGACCATTATGCTATTAAGTACTTTTTTTTCCAAGAAGGATGCAAAGCCAAGGTTGATTTGATAGGTGCTGCTACTTCAAGAGCTTGACATCGAGATCAAGGACAAGAAAGGGATGGAAAATGTAGTTGCTGACCATCTTTCCAGATTATAAAATCCAACAAGGGAAGAGATAAATGACAACGAAATTGAAGATAGCTTCCCAGAAGAGTACTTGATGGTGATTATGGGGGAAGAACCTTGGTATGCTGATATTGCAAATTACTTGGCTGGCGAATTCCTTCTAAAAGGGCTCACTCATTAACAAAAAAAGCTATTTTCAGAAATTAAATATTATTTATCGGATGAGCCTTATCATTTTAGAAGTTGTGAGGATGGGAATATTAGAAGATGCGTTTTTGGCAAGGAAATTCGAGACATATTAGAGCATTGCCACAATGGACCGGCATGAGGACATCTTGGGGTACAATTCACTACTAAGATAGTGTTTGATGCAGGGTTCTATTAGCCTACTATCTTCAAGGATGTTGCTACTTATGTGAGGGAATGTGAAGCTTGCCAAAGGATGGGTAATATTTTTGGCAAGGAATGAAATGCATCGGAGGAATATTCAAGTTTGTGAAATCTTTGATGTTTAGGGTATGGATTTCATGGGACCATTTCTTTCATCCAAAGGGAATAAATACATACTTGTGGCGGTGGATTATGTGTCACAATGTGCAGAAGCACAAGCATTACTAACCAATGATGCAAGGGTTGTGGTGAAGTTCCTAAAGAATTATTTTCTAGATTTGGAGCGCCAAGAGCATTGATAAGTGATAGGGGAACCCACTTTGCTAATGACCAACTAGCAAAAATGTTGCAAAAATATGGTGTACACCATAGATTTTCGACACCATATCATCCATAAACAAATGGGCAAACCGAAATTACAAATCGAGCACTTAAAAGAATTTGGAGAGATCGGTGGGGAGTAATAAAAAAGATTGGGCGGACAAATTGGATGATGCACATTGGGCATTTACGACCGCATTCAAGATACCCATTGGAATCACACCCTATAGGCTAGTATATGGTAAGAATTATCATTTACCCATGGAGCTTGTATATAAAGCCTATTGGGCTTTAAAAACATGCAATTTTGAGCCGAATTAGTTACGTGCCAATCGAATTTTGCAAATGAATTCTTTGGAAGAATTAAGGAATGAGTCTTACACTAACTCATTGATTTATAAAGACAAGACCAAAAGATGGCATGATGCAAGGTTGAAGGGTCATTAAGATTTTGGAAGAAGGGCAAAAAGTTATTTTGTACAATTCAAGACTAAAGATCTTTCCAAGAAAATTACGCACTCGGTGGTTCGGGCCTTTTACAATCAAGCATGTATATCCATATGGGGTGATTGAATTATGGAGCATGGATGGGTCGATCTTTAAAGTCAATGGGCATATGATCAAGAAATACGAAGAGGGAATGCCAAAGAATGAAGGACCAGAAGAAGGGTTGGACTTGGAGAAAGCCGCTGCAATGTAGAGCGGGAAGGAGTCCAGCTAAAGACTCCAAAAAAAGAAGCACTTACGGGAGGCTACCCATTGCTTGAGTTTTCTTTCTTTTTCCCTTTTATTTTTTGTTTTTTTAGTCTTTTATTTTCTTTTGTGTGTTTTCTATGGATTTTCAGTCTAAATCTTCTTATTAGCTTTAAATGATTGCTTGAGGACAAGCAAAGTTAGAGTGTGAGGTGTGGTAAAATTAATTAAAGACAGTAAAAAAAAGCAAGATTTTTTTTTTCACATAGAGTAAAAAACTTGATGTGTCAGGACACTTACACGACGATTCAATTTGAAAAACCCCGAAAATTTGTGAAATCGCGACTCTACTCGCCGAGTCACGGCACCTACTCGACTAGTAGACTTTATAACCAGAAAAAAAGTAATTTTAAACTCTATAAATTAGGGTTTTTACCCTAAAAGGGTAAACTCATTCATTCTAGCAGCCACCGCACACTCGACGAGTGGATATTCTCTCAAGCAACCATCTTTCAATTTTGTGATTTCTTCAAATTTCTCGCTAAAAAGGTAAGATATTTCGCCAATAACTCTGTTAAAGGTTCACTCTTTGGTAGTTTAATGGTTACATTTTGCTAAAACCTTATTTTAGAATGTTGACATAAACTATAGGGTTTTGATTTTGGCCAATTTAGAGTGTTTTAGTTGGAATTTTTTGTGAATTAATACTTGTTACATGACCCTCGACAAACCCCTGGAACAAATTTTGAGTTTTCAAGGTTGATTCGGTCTAAATCAGAAGATAAACTCGAAGAGTTCATCGTACTCGCCGAGTTTGTTCATGGACTCGACGAGTCCATGTTGAAATTTCCCAGAATTCTAGTTTTTAATGTTTCTGTGGTTTGCTTGTTTTGTTTTGTGTTTGATTTTGCAGAAAATGTTTAGAAGGAGGCAAAGCTCAAGAGGTAGACAAGTGGATTTGCTTTGGTTAAATTTCCCTCAAATGGCTTCAAAATCAACTATGGTGAGGTGGAAGAAGAAACTTGAATTACTCAAGGCCAAGGATATCTATATCCCAAATGAGATAGATTGGGAGTGGCTGGGACAAGTAGGTTTAGAGGATGCATTAAACCCATACATGACTAAGGTCTTTGTATAAAATGGGATCTCAGTTACGTGTGATGGATGGTGGAGGTTATTTCGGGTTCAAGAACCGGTATATCCGGAGCTATGTTTGGAGTTCTTCTCTGCGGTATCATTTCGAGGGAGGGACTTATTTTTACAACCCAAATGTCTTAACCTTTTGTCTTGGTGTGGAGCACCGAGAGTGTAGTTTGGCAAAGTTGAGCTGGCGTTGGGAATATATGAAGAATCAGTAGTCATAACTGAAGCTTTTGGGATGTTCTTGGAGAATTGTCACAAGGATTTTCCGGAGGAACAAATAGTACAAATTGGTGGAATACAATTGCAAACAAAGTCTATATTCCTTCCACGACTCAAGAAGGGAGCATACGATCCCCCATTCACCGCTTGATTCACCGCCTAATTTCTAGCACCATTAACATGTGGAAAGATGATGACAAGGTCTCGAGCCTTGACGTGTTTTACTTATGGTGCATTATAATTCCCAATACCTTTTGCAATATTCCATATTAATTTGAAAGGTATTTAGGAGAAGGAGCAGTGAATAATAGGACAACTTCGAAAATAAATGGGGGGGGGTATGTTTGTTACTCTATTGGCAAGGTCATATGGTATCATGGAAAGAGGAGTCGGGAGCATATTGACTATGTTACCAACACCTCTGTTTAGTCTCATGCTTTATAGGAGGGCAAGAATTGTGGAAGACTATAGTGGTGCTAACTATGCCATCCCAGATGATGATGAAGTTGTGGCGCCCGAGGAACCGGGTAGACGAGTTAGACCAAGGAAAGAGAATGTTCAAGAAGACCCACCGGTAATCCCGGTTGATGATGAGATGCCAATGGATTGGTATAATATGGAAATGAGGAGATATCAAGATGATTTGGGGTGGAGTATGGATTATAACCATCAAACACTCGGTCATTTGTTTAATCACTTGAACATACCACCTATAGATGAGCTCGAGTATCCTTATATTAGTAGTTGGTAAGAGAGGGTAAATGTGAGAAGAAGTGGAGCTGGGGGAGCGGAATTGGAGATGAAGATGAGGAAGGAGATGAAGACTAGTTATCCTTTTAATTTTATTTATGTTGTTTGTTTTTAGACAATTTTATTTTGTTTGGTTTGTTTTGGTTTGATGTTTGAACACCTAGTAATTAGGATCTTTAGTTTTTTTCCTTTGTGTATTACTTGTGTTGTTTTTGATCTTTTTAGAATTTGGGTGAGGGAGCTATGTGAAGAGTCGAGTCTAAACGGGAAGATATGATTTTCGAGTCCGGTATCGAGTCCGACAATTAGAAGGGTTAAAGAGTGCTTATTTACTGAAGAAAAATGAGGGAAAGTGTCACTTTAATATTACCAAAACACCCCAAAAATAGACCTGAAGAATAAAAGGAGTTTTTTCCATACATCGATGACTCGTCGAGTCCATATACCCAACTTTGACGAGTCCAAGTGAAAAAACCCGATTATTCTGCCAGTAATGCTAAAAATCGGCGAGTCCTCACATGAACTTGACGAGTTGCTCATTCTTTTACTTTCAAGAGGATGGTTTGATTACATTTGATGTGGGCAATTGGCTATAATTTTGAAGACTATTTCCTGAGCATTCCAAAGAGTTTTTTCATCTATAGTTGGAGCTGTCAACCACACGAGATTTGACACCCAAGGCATGGATGAGCTATTCCCATGCCAAAGTCAGCTGAAGATGGAGCTTTACATGAAGACGATCAACCTCACCACTACTATCCCAAGGAGTTTGTTCTAAATCCCTCTTTACTTTTATGTTTTTATCATGCATAATATGCAATGGGGACATTGCATAAATTAAGTGTGGGGTAGGGGGTTGGTTATATTAGTTAATTTAGAATTTTAGTCAATTTTTAAAAAAAATTGAAAAAAAAAATGCTAAGGTTAATTTAGGAAATCTTGATAAAGCAATTAGGATTCATGGTAGTATTGTGTTTGATGATTTTATAAGGACCCAAATGTTTATTTAAGCCTATACACATTATAATGCTTTAGTGGCCCTCTTTATTCTAGTGAAATCATGGGACAAAAACATAACCACGCTTAGTTTGAGAGATGAAATATGTTTAGCATCGTGTACCAGAGATGTATCTAGGAAAAATTTAGTAGTCATTGCACATAAAACTAATACCTTAACCAATAAAGGATGAAGTTAAGCTCCTTGCTTAAGCATGTAGGGTTTGACTGAAAAAAAGAGAGTGAGGAACATGTAAGAAAAAAAAAAGAGAGAGAAATTACCGAAAACTTAAAGAATTTTGGAGCAGTTAAAGTATATAGTATGAAGATCAAAATTCTGAAGAAATTCAAAAGTTCAAGATACCAAAAATCAAACAAAGAAGGTGGTGAATTCGAAAAGATCAAAGATCAAATAAGTGAAAAAATTAAAGAGCTCCATTGTGGTATCAAAGTTGTAACTTTTCTAGAATTTATGTATGATTGGTAGTTTAACCAAAAATGACTTGAGGTTAAGAAAGTTTTCATGGATGGGTTCAGATGGATGCATAAAATGATCATTGTTCAAAAGAAGTGGGCACGTATTTATGAGGATTGTGAGTATTTAGGATTAGGGGGTCTTTAGGAAAAAAATTTAGACACAAATGCATGTGTTTTGGTCTTGGCATAATGGATGAGTTTGATTAGGATTATCTTATGTGGTACTAGTGTGCTAAAATTTAGTTTTACTTGAGGGCAAGCAAAAGTCAAGTGTGGGGTATTTTGATATGTGAATATTTTGGCATATATTTTGTCTAATATCTTAATACTTTTTGGCTATTTTGTCTCAGTTATTGGAAAAAAGGTACTTAATTATGTTTAAATTGTATTTTCAGCCTAAAGAGATGCTCGAGTTAAAAAGGAAGCATGATTAGCAATCGGAAGCTCGAGAATTGAAGAAAGAAGAAATCAAGCTAAAAAGGTGAGACTCGGCGTGTTGGTCCTCAATTCGACGAGTTGGTGAGAAGATTCGCGATACATCAGGTGCCTTACCATACACGGGATTTAAGTGACAAACTCGTTGAGTCGGTCTATGGACTCGACGAGTTGCCCCTGTTTTAAGAAAACTATATAAAGCATACTAATTCTCGAGACAATGAATCTTGGCTGGATCTCTTTGCCACTAGTTGGTGAATAAAAGGTTTATTGGAGCTCTGGAACTCGAAGATCAACCGTAGAGATCGATTTGGAAGAGATCAAAGGCAACATACATTCTCTTTTTCTTAATCTATTGCACAAAACTATGTTTTTACTTATGGATTTCATTTTTGAGATATTACTTGTTGTAGATATGAGCTAAAAACTGATTACTTTTATTTGGGGCAGACTAGTTTGTTGATATGGATTGATTTTATGGTATCGATTATTTGATTTGATAAAGTTGTTTTGTTAAGCTTGTTAAAGATCCTTATATGTTGACAATAACTATTTTCTGTTAACTATCAAATCTATTAAGTTGCATGAACATCCTCTTAATTGCTTGCTTCATATGATTTATGTGAAAACAATATTATATGTCTGGTATTAGTGAATATGAACCTACGATCAATTAGAAAACAAGTAAGTTAATGTGTAAGCTTCAATGATGAACAACCATACAAGATGTTGAATAAATTAGTAATTTAATTATTTACAACTACAAGTCTTACTTAACCCGAGTCAAAATACTAGGAAATTCATTAGTTTAACCAATTGGCCACTATTTAAATTAATTGTTTTCTAATGATTAGTAATAGTGAACATGAATTATGTGACATTAATCGGTAGCCAATGACAAAATGATCTACTGCACTTGCCATAAAATCAACTAAAGAGACAAAGTGAATCGAACCTGAACAGAAGTCTCTTTTAATATTGAATCCAATTACGTTTTATTTGCTTTAGCTATTACTTATCTTAGTTTGAGTGTTAGTTAATTATTTAAGTTTCTAGTCTTGCAAAACTAGAGAAAACCTTTCTTTTTATTGTTTGTTTTTAATTAGATAATTCTAATAGTTAGTTTAATTGTTACCGTTTCCTGTGTTCGATACCCGGCTTGCTTGAACTATATTACTAAACGATAGGTACACTGCCTTTCGTGTGTTTATTTATGTTTGAAATAGTAGGTTTAAAACTAGTGCATTTTACACACATCATTAGTTATGTACAATTGTGATGCATACACTAAGAAACTACAGCAAGGATGTTAATTCCATTCAAGAAGTAACCCTAGGCTATTAGTCATCATATATATCAGGCAATTCTATCATCCAATCCAGAAGATCCCTAGCCTATCACTAGCATGTTGTTCTATTATAAACATTATATCACATACTTTCTGGCTCCGAATGATCGTACACATCACATTCTGCTTGGTCACTTTTGAAAACAATTTTTGAAAACCTTTTTCAAACTTTTGTAGTTCCTTAGTTTGAGTATGGATTCAAAAGAATGCTCCTCCAATTCTCTCAAACCAAGGCTTTGATAGCAACTTGTAACATCCCAAAAATCACAATAAATTTGAACTGCTCAAAAACAACCCATAAACATAATTGTTTACAAAACCATTATTTAAAAAGTGTAATTTTAGTAATCAGAGTATCCCAAAATTGAAACAACATAAAAACTAAAGGATGTGCACGGTCACACCTTCGTCTTTCCACGGTCATTTGAAGTACCTGAAATAATAAACTAAAACGATAAGTCAAAGCTTAGTGAGTTCCTCCAATGTACCAACACACATAACATGTAACATCATATAGTGGGTCCGCATCTAACATACTAGATTACCCCTAAGCCCACAGTATGAGTCTGGCTTGCCTTCCAGGCCTACAACTCATATCTAGGATGCTCCCAAGGCTACATCGTAAGTCTGGCTTGCCCTTTAGAGCTACAGCTTATGTCTGGCTTGCTCCAGAGTTTGTTGGCTACCACATAAAGTAGTAATACGTTAACCCAACCATACAATGTCGACATGTACATAAAAGATAACTATATAACAACAACAAATAATCATGAAGATCTTAATAGATCACTACAACATAGTAGCATCCTAACCAAGATACATAATCTACCAGGTCAGCATTGGTGCCTTCGACCCAAAAGTATAGTGAGGACAACTCACCTTAGTTATGCAATCGCAAATCCCATACCCAAGTATGTTGCACCACGGTTCCTCACGCTGAACACAGTCAATACAAACGCTGGTTACTCTCTAAGGTTAAGCCCATAATCATGAGGCCCAATAATGGCCTAAGTCCAAACTAGGACCACTAATGGGCCAGCCCATCTGGAGAACCCCAAGGCTCAAATGTTCCAAAATGGCCTCAAGTTAACAATTCAACCTCCAATAGCTGATCATCACCGCGTGACCAGCTTGGGGTTCTGTAATGATCATCAACTCGACCCAGTCCCAACTCAGCCGCCCAACTCAGCCCATCAATTTTATTCCAATCATCGTCACATCATGACCTCTTCCTGAGTCACATCGTGACCTTATATGAACAAAACAGTCAGCATGGAAAGCATCCTCATGACGTTACATGCTTAATCAATACGTCATGAGCGTTTCATAGACCAACTTTGAGCATTAAGCTCTTATTCCTTACATACATAACTTGGGACTTTCCATAGGGTCTTCCCTCACCCAAAGGATGATAAAAGTCGTAGCTTTTTAGTCATGCATTTAACACTTCAAATTTTAGACCAATTTTTTCCGATTTTTTTTTTTAAATTCCAATATAGAGTTTTACAACTAGATCGAATGAAAATGATTTCAAAACACAAGTCTCTTAGTTATATTAATACAAAAAATCATGTCCCCATAATAAATTCCCAGTTTGTGTGTACAATCAGACATTCGCCTTCCTGCAGTCCTGCGAAGTACCTGCCACATACAAATCAACAACTATAACCATGAAGCTTAGTAAGTTCCCCAAGATACCACATATAACACAACATAAAATAAACAAATATGGGTTATCACCATCCCTGTGACTATCATCAGTCCTGGTGAGCTAACAGCTTGCTTGAGAAGTTATTTGCAACCCCCAGTTAGCTAACAACAACCTCATATATCAAATCCACACATAACATAGCATAACATAACATAACAGCTAGACCCAACTGGTCATAATATTAAAGCTATCCTACCACACATGTAAGAGTAAGTGAGGAGACTCACATGATACTGACAACACGAAAAGCTAGCACCCGAACTGCTGGATCTAGATTCCACCTAGTGAACCAAATAATTAACCTTAATTAAAATTAAGGACCAAACAACTCACGAGTCCAAATTCCACAGTGAAATCTACTGAGGGAAAAAAGGACCATTTTGCCCCTCACTAGGTCCAAAACCCTAAACTTTGACCAAAAGTCAAAGTTAACTAAGGTTAACAGAAAGTCAACACCCATCGAGTACGCTGGGAATACAGTTGAGCAAGTATGCAAGGGGAACAGCCAGGCTATGTTGCGCGTAGCCAAGAGTATGCACGATGTACTCCTAAGAATTCCAAATCCTGCATTAAATGATTTAATTAAGACATTCATCCTAACTTCAAATCTAACTAATTTTAAGTCCCTTATTCCATAAAGTCGTGGGCTTTAAACCTTTGCAAGGCTATGGGAGGCTAAAACATCATTTCACCTACTTCAAACTACTATACTCATTCATTAGACACAAGGGAAGATCAAGCAGGCATTTTTATCCATCTAGATCCCCTAAAATGCATGAAAGGACAACCTAAAATCTCTAAAGAGTAACAAACTCGAAAAGGTCTCAACTTGAGGACTTAAACTCATAAATCGTGAACCAAAAGAGATCTTAGAGAATACTAGCCAAGGTACAAGCTTTATAACTGAATATGATGCACAAAGGTGAGGAGTTTCGTGATCTCTAAGCTGGATGACACCTTCTTCTTCTCTAACCTTCTTCTTCTTCTTCTTTAAGGGTCAAGAACCACTAAAACTTGCAAAAACATACACTCAAGCTACACACGCTATATTAGGGTTTTAGAGAGGGTTCGAGGTTGGTAAGGGTTTCTGGAAATGAGTCCATAATGTTCCTTATATAGGGATTAATTAGATATTAGGGTTTTGCATCTGAGCCTAGTACGCCTAACGTTACTAAGTGGCCTCCGCGATCTGCATGGTGCATGAGTACGATGTGCGTACTCATGTATATACCCCGTGTACTAACTTACAAACTTATCATATAAAGGTATTGATTTTGACACAAAAGGAAATATTTAAGAATAACAGTTGTACCTCATTACAAGATGTTACAATTCTCCGCCACTAGAATCAGACTTCACCCTCGAAGTCATCCTTTGGAAACAGCTCAGGATACTGCTCATGCATCTCGGACTCCGGTTCCCATGTCCACTTGGACCCTCTACGGTGTTGCCACTAAACTTTGACCAAGTTGACTACGTTGTTACTCAAGGTATTCACTTTACGATCCAAGATGGCCATATGCTTCTCCACATAATTCAAGAGATCATCGACCTGAATTTCCTCTAGGAGAACCATAACTGCCTCATCGGCTATACACTTCCTCAGCTGGGATACATGGAAGGTATCATGGATCCGGCTCAACTTCTCCAGTAACTCCAACCGATAAGCCACCTTGCCCAAACGGGCCAACACTCGAAAAGGACTAATGAATCAGGGGCCCAACTTGCCCCGTTTCCTGAAGTGGATAACACCCCTTCTTCCAAGGTGACACCTTCAGAAGCACAAAATCCCCCACATGAAACTCTAACTCAAAGCGCCTCTGATACGCATAACTCTTTTGATGGCCATGTGTAGTCAAAAGCCTTTTCCAAACTTGTTGTATAAGCTCTGTCATCTTTAGCACGACTTCCATGCTCCCCATGAACCTCTGCCCCACTTCGCCTCAAAAAATAGGAGTTCGGCACTTCCAACCATAAAGGAGATCGAACGGAGGCATAATGATACTATCAAGATGGCTGTTATTATAAGAGAACTCAACCAAAGGACGATAGAAGTGCCAACTCCCACCAAAATCAATAACACATGAGTGCAGCATATCCTCGAGCATCTGACTTGTCCACTCGCTCATCCCGTCCGTGTGTGGATGGTGTGTGGTGCTAAAATGCAGCCAGGTACCCAATTCCTCATGGAATCTCTTCCAAAAAATGGAAGTAAAACGGACATACCAATAAGACACAATCGATGTTGGCACCCCATGATGAGCCACCACCTCAAGAATGTAAATCTCAACCAACTTCTCTACAGAAGAGTTCTCACTTATAGCTAAGAAGTGAGCACTCTTCATCAGACGATCAAATATCACCCAGATAGTGTCAACACCCCTCACAGTCCTCGATAACTTATTAATGAAATCCATAGTCATCTGTTTCCACTTCCATAAGGGAATCTTCAGAGGCTGCAACTTGCCATGAGGGCGCTGGTGCTCTGCCTGTACCTTTCCATAGGTCAAACATCTCTCTAGAAACCGTGCCACATCTCTCTTCATACATGGCTACCAATAATTATGCTTCAGATCAAGATACATCTTTGTGGCCCCCGGGTGGATAGAAAATCTAGACTTGTGGGACTCATCCATCAAAATCCGTTGGGCCCCACCCACATATGGCACCGTGACTCACCCATGGAGAGTCAAGATCCCACTAACGTCCATATTAAATGTTGAAACCTGACCAATCAGCCACTCACTCTTACAGTTTTCTTCTTTTATGGCCTCCGACACTGCTTCCTTGATAATCTCCAAAACTAGAGTCATCACTATCATCCTCATACATACATCTCGCATCGGGGTACCCATGACCTCCCAGCTCAAGGTATCGGCCACCACATTGACCATTCCTGGATGATACAAGATCTCACAATCGCAGTCCTTCACTACATCCAACCACCTCCTCTGCCTCATATTCAAATTGGGTTGATCGATAAGGTATCTTAAGCTCTTATGGTCCGTGTAGCTGGTACACCAAACACCATAGAGATTTTGGCGCCAGATCTTGAGGGCAAAAACCATTGCCCCTAACTCTAAATCATGAGTGGGGTATCTTGTCTAATGAGGCTTCTGCTGCCTCGAAGCGTAGTCTATCGCACGCCCTCTCTGCATCAACACAACACTTATACCTACAATGGATGCATTACAATTGACTACAAAATCCTCAACTCCCTCTAGGAGGGAAAACACTAGGGCCTCATACAACCTCTGACGTAGAGTCTCAAATGATGCCTGCTACTCAGCCCCCAACTTAAGGCAACATCCTTCCTGGTCAACTTGGTGAGAGGAACAGCAATCTTGGAGAAATCTCTGATGAACCTCCGATAATAGACCGCTAAACCCAGGAAACTTTGAATCTCAGATGGTGGTCTCGACACCTCCCACTGCATCACCACCTTAATTTTTGTTGGGTCAACCAAAATACCATTCTGATTTATGAGGTGCCCAGAAAACTGGACCTCTCTCAACCAGAAATCACACTCGGAGAATTTGGCATAAAGCCTCTCCATCCTCAAAACCCCAAGTATCTATCGTATGTGATCCGCATGTTGTACCCTAGTTTTTTAATATATCATAATTTCATTGATAAAAACGATCACTGATCGATCCAACATGTGCCTACACACTGAGTTCATGAGGTCCATGAACCTTGTCGGTGCGTTGGTGTGCCCAAAAGGCATCACCACAAACTCGTAGGGTCCATAGCGAGTTCAAAAGGCCTTCTTCTGAATATCCACCTCCTGAGCCCTCATTTGATGATAGCTGGACCTCAAATCAATCTTAGAAAACCAAGATGCTCCCTGTAGCTGGTCGAAAAGATCATCTATCCTTGATAAAGGGTAACGATTTTTCGTCTCCATCTTGTTTAATTCTCGATAATCAACGCACATATGGTGCGAACCGTACTTCTTCATGACGAAAAGGATCAGAGCTCCCAACGAAGAACTGATCGATCTAATAAACCCTTCCCATACAACTCCTACAACTAAGAGGATAATTTTTTCGTCTCGGGAGGTGCAAGACAGTACAGTGCCTTGGCAATCGGTGCCGCACCTAGAATCAAAACAGCCTGAAACTCCACCTGCCTCTCAGTAGTCACACCAGGTAACTCCTTGGGAAAAACTTTATGGAAATCGTATACCACCGGAACATTAAAAATAGAACTCGACCCTTTTTCCTCAACCCGTGTATCCACCACATATGCCAGAAAACCCATACACGCATGTTGCAAACTTTGCCTTGCCCTGGCGGCAGAATAGAATGATGATCCCGATCTAGTACCCTTGCTATAGATAGTTAACATTCCCCCACTAGGATCTCGGACTATCACTAACTGGCACTCATAATCGATAAGATCCCCAAACTGGCTCAACCAATCCATACCCATGATCACACATACATCCCCCATCGGGATAGGAATGAGATCAATCGCATATCCTACACCGAATATCTCTAGCAAAAAAACTCTGATAGAGATCTGTAGCTGAGAGAGGGTGCTCATTCGGTATCGACACCCTCAAGGGCCTGCTCAAGGTCTCTAGCGGAATGCTAAAATTGCAACTAAAGGATGATGACACAAAAGACCGAGTCACACCAAATTTAAATAGCACAAGCACAGGCACATAATTCACAAGGAACGTACCAACACAATTGAAAATATATGTAGCATAAATAAATTAATAGAAATATAAGGAATACATACCAGCCACGACATCTGGAGCTGCAAGGGCATCCTCTGCTATCAACTAAAAGGCACTGGCTCTAGCCCTCGGTGCCTTGGCCTTCCCCTGTCGGCCATCGATGATACACAGAGTCGCTGGGGCGGGAGTCTGAACCACCCTGGATGCAAGCTATGGACAATCGACCTTCACGTGGCCCGTCTGATTGCAACTGAAACAAACTCGAAATCCCTTGGGGCATTCCCTAGTGAGATTCCCCTCCTTGCCATATAGGTATCAAGCTGACCCGGACCAACATGGTTCTCTACATGAACCTTGCTGCACTTCCATCAAGTGTGGCCCTTATGGCCTCCAGATCTCTGCTCAGCGGGCTTAGCCCACTTACTCGCTGGCTGTGACTACATTGGCCTCCTATCCCTACCTGGGCCCCCTCTCCTCTCGGGCCTGAGTCTGCAGCTCGATATCTCTCCTCTTAGCATTGGTCTGAAGCTCAACCAATGTCCTATATGTAGTGTTCCCCACAAACTCTTTGATATCCCTCCTGAGAACACCTAGATACCGGGCCACACGGGCCTGCTCACGGCAAAACAAATCGCTCTCATGGAACATCCTGGTGATCTCAGTCACCGTCTTTGTCTTTACTTGAGAGATAGGAACTCCTAGGATAAAATTTCCCCCTCAACTGCGGGCATAAACTCATCCCTAAACATTGCAATAAACCTCTCCCAAGTCACTGCAACATGCTCTGCAGGCGTGTAGTCAACAGTCACAAACTTCCACCAGTCCTTCGCTCCCAAGCAAAGCACGTTCAAAGCGAACTGAACTTGTAAATTTCTCCGGACATGAGCAGGTATAGAAGTATCCCTCGACATCATAGATCCATCTAATAGAGGCAATCGGATCCTGGTTCCCATCAAACTCGGGTGGCTTCGTGTTGGTAAACTCCCTGTACCACAACAAATCACCCCCCTGTGGTCTTGCAACATCAAGAGTTATGGTGACTGTGGTAGCAGCAACCTCAGAGAAAGCGGCATAATGCTCGTTAAAGGTCTTAATCTGCACAGTCTTGATAGACCCAAACCTCTCTAGAATAGCCTCTCGAATTGCAGCGGCCACCTCCACGACAATCATCCCAGGAATCTCACCATCACTGCTACTCGGCCTCTCAGGGTCGCTGGAGCTTGAACCTTGGGTAACCAGCATACTGAAATGCATAAGAAAATCATCAGCACAAGCTAAATACACACATACATGCATGCACACACACACACACACACACATATATATATATATATATATATATATATATATATATATATCGACTCTCACACCCATACATGCTCTCTAGTCCCTCGAGGTTATTTTCCGAGTCACGTAAGGATCTGGTGCATTCAGTAGTACGAGGCCAATCCTACCTTCCACACCAATCCATAGTCGTCTCGGGTCGCACCCTTGAGCTCCCAACAAATGTACCTCTGCATAACAGCTATGGACTCGCCTTACTGGTTCTGGAGAACCTCATCATATGTCAAGATACTAGTTCTAGATCGCTCCTATCAATTCTCTACCTCATGGAATCTCTGTTGCCCTCACCATTTGACTCGCATATGCCAATTGTACATAGTACAAGACTCAATCGACATTCGAATAAATTATCCTACCTTAAATCCACAACCAAACAAGGAACACGAAGAAAGGCCAAATCAGTCATTCTAAGGCTATAAAAGCCTAACTATGTACAACTATAAAGCATACGCCAAACAAATAATTAAGGCTGATTCGATCTCATAAGGAATGAATTCCTAGGCTAAGGCATCATTAATAAGGCAACCTTCAAACTGGTTCAGCAAGATTCCTTAGCCTACACCTAGCTAGCATGCAATCCTAATTTCTCATAATACCACATTTCTGCTCTACAATACTAAAAATAACAATAAGGTATTTTGGGCAACTACTGCTCGAGTGTTGGTCGATTTTAGACACTACTTCTTTGGATTTCCCTATTGTAAAAAGTATTCATTTCTTGTTAAGTTCTTAAAAATGTTTAAACCTTCAATTTGAGTTTGGATTCACCCAAAGGTTCATCCAAATCCCTCAAACCAGGGCTCTGATACCAAACTGTAACACCTTAAATTTTAGACCAAAATTTTCCAATTTTTTTAAAATTCCAAAACAGAGTTTTACAACCAGATCAAATGCAAATCATTTCAAAACACAAGTCTTATAGTTATTAGATTACAAAAGATCATGTCCCTATAATAAATTCCTAGTGTGTGTGTACAA
Organism: Lactuca sativa; assembly: GCF_002870075.4. Lineage (NCBI taxonomy): Eukaryota > Viridiplantae > Streptophyta > Magnoliopsida > Asterales > Asteraceae > Lactuca > Lactuca sativa. The sequence goes on along the minus strand of NC_056625.2, from coordinate 110,164,291 downwards.
TTAAACCTTTGCCTTCCTGCGGCCCTACAAAGTACCTGTCACATACAAATCAACAACTGTAAGCATGAAGTTTAGTGAGTTCCTCAAGATACCGCATACAACACAACATAAAATAAACACCTATGGGTTATCAACAACCCTGAGACTATCAGCAATCCGGATGAGCAAACAACATGCTCGGGAAGTTATCCCCAACCCTCGGTTGGCTAGTAGCAACCTCATATATGAAATCCGCACATAATATAGCATCACATAACAGCTAGACCCAGCTGTTCATAACATTATAGTTATCCTACCACACACGTAAGAGTAAGTGAGGAGATTCACCTGATACTGACGACACAAAAACCTAGCACCCGAACTGTCGGATCTAGACTCCGCCTAGTTAACAAGATAATTAACCTTAATTAAATTTAAGGTCCAAATCACTCATGAGTCCAAAGTCCACAGTTAAACCCACTAAGGGAAAAAAGGACCATTTTGCCCCTCCTTAGGTCCAAAACCCTAAACTTTGACCAAAAGTCAAAGTCAGCAAAGGTCAATAGAAATTTAACACCCAACGAGTACGCTGGGCGTACTACTCCTAAAGCTAGGCGTACAGCTGAGCAAGTATGCGACAGGGAGCAGCTAGGCTTCGCTGCACTTAGCCAAGAGTACACATGACGTACTCCAGAGAATTCCAGATCCTTTACCAAACTTCTTAATCCATTAAGACATTCATCCCAATTTCAGATCTGACTAACTTTAAGCTTCTTATTCAATAAAGTCATGGGCTTTAAGCCTTTGCATGGCTATGTTAGGCTAAAAAATCATTTCAACTCTTTCAAACTACTTTACTCATGCATGGGACACAATGGAAGATCAAGCAATCATTTTATCCATCTAGATGCCCTAAAATGCATGAAAGGACAACCTAAACTCTTTGGAGAGTAACAAATTCATAAACGTCTAAACTTAAGGAATTAAACTCATAAATATTACACTAAAAGAGATCTAAGAGAATACTAGCCAAGGTACAAGCTTTATACATCTATATGATGCACAAAGGTGGGGAGTTTTTGGATCTCTAAGCTGGATGACACCTTATTCTTCTTCTTCTTCTTCTTCTTCTTCTTCTTCTTCTTCTTCTTCTTCTTCTTCTTCTTCTTCTTCATCTTCTTATTCTTTGATAACCTTCTTCTTATTCTTCTTCTTCTTCTTCTTCTTCTTCTTCTTCTTCCTCAAGGGTCAAGAACAACTCAAACTTGAAAAAACACACACTCAAGCTACACACACAAAATTAGGCTTTTAGAGAGGGTTGGAGGATGGTAAGGGTGGCTAGAAATGAGTCCATAATGTTCTTTATATATCAATCAATTAGATATTAGGGTTTTACATCTGAGCCTGGTACACCCAGCGTACTAGGTGGCCTCCAAGATCTGCATGGTGCGTGAGTACGCTGCACGTACTCATGCGTACGCCCCACGTACTGACTTTCCAACTTATCATACAAAGGGACTGATTTTAACTTAAAAGGAACCATTCATGAATAATAATTGTACCTTATGTCAGGATGTTACAATGCATCTCCAATGCATGAATCAAACTCTCAGTAGATTAAAAGAGGGAAAATGAGATCTAAACTCGTGCTTGGAGTCTCAAACTATACCAAAACTCAGATCCAAAGACTATATCTTAGAGAATGACTCAATGATCCATAAGTTTGCCAGCTTTATGGATCACATGCATGCAATCCATCATAATCATGCAAAAAGGAGCTTAAAACTTAAATCTACCATGCAAGAGGTAAAAGGGTCTGAGCTTTATGACTTACAATGGTCCAAAAGCCTAATAAGAAGGTAGGGTAGAAGCTAGAATGCCAATAGGTTGATCCACCAAGATCCTCTTCCCCTTCAAGGAGTCAAAAACCACCAAAGCACGCTTCAAAGATCACAAAAATGGCTTAGGAGTTTAAGTGGTTCGAGATTAGGGTTCCAAGAGGCAAAATAGTGAGGGATGCTAAGGATGGGAACCCTAGCCCTCTCATTCCATTAAATATTCGAAATATTAGTGTTTTGGTAATCATCCCATTCTCACATTGTAAGTATTTAAAGTCTCACGTCGTGAGGCTCAAAAACACGAGTCAACTAGTTAATGGTCACTCATGACATGACCACCATGTCTCACGTCGTGACCCTCATCCAAAAGTTTTAATTCAATAAATAAGTACCTCCAAGATTCGGGTGTTACAAATAGGATTTGCGTCTAATAAGAAATCCCAAAATGAGTTTAAATATGCTTAAATATGAAGGAAACTCTAAAAGATTATGGGCTTGGGCTGTAGTAATGCTCACGTCATGAGCACTCTATGTCTTACGTCGTGAGACCAGTCTCACATAACAATTCATCTTAGCCCACTCACCCAGAGAACCTCCAATCTCACATCCTGAGGTTTCTTTTCTTCGAAAATTCAACCTTTTGACTCCTCAAAACCCTAATTCGATTCCTCCTAGAAGACAAGTATTACATCTTAAGACACCCTGATTCTCGAGTACTTGAAATATGTATTGTACTAATGTGAATATTCAATCTTCATGATATTTTCATATATGCATGAGTTTGTATTTGTGTTTGTTTTTAGTTAATTAAGGATTACGCTAAAGGGGGGGGGGGTGTTATCAACATGTTTTAGTTTAGTTGTTATTACTATTGAGATAAGTTGAATTCTATTTCACTCACTACGATTAGAGGTGTATGATGCACACTCGGAGTGATTAAAATGAGTTCGGGATACAGGGTTCAAGGGCAACTCCCCCAGGTACCGGGTTCAAGAGGTAGAGCCGTTGGCAGTGGTTCCCGTTAAAACTCACTTGATGACATCATGATGATGCATGTGTTAGTTATGTCCACTAACTACATGTTTTGGTGCCAAATTTGCATGTAACCACTATTAACTACTTTTCCCTCTTATATAAGAAGAACATTTTTTATGTTGCAAAAAAAAAGGGTTACAAAGATACACGCGAAAATTTGTTCATTAAGTTTTGATCTATCTCTCAAGAACACGTCAAGCAAAGATATTAGGTGTTTCTCTGTTCGAATTAGGAATGTAATTTGAATTGGTTTATTCTTGAATTATTTCACTTTTGAATTCATGTACCCCATATAAAAAGGACGAATTACAAATTTAGGAAAGTGTACAAAACTCCATACATGAATCTATTCAAGTAATATATATTATTATTCTGATTTCTCTAATTTTCTAACAGTTCCTACACATTTCCGTTCGGTAAGTTATAGTTTTTTCTACGTGCTGGAAACCCTTTGAAAGTTTCTATCCTACACATTTCCGTTCGGTAAGTTATAGTTTTTTCTAAGTGCTGGAAACCCTTTGAAAGTTTCTACACATATCACAAGGACTTCCAACAAACAAAATTGTTTTTTTTTTTTTTTTTTAGTTTTCCAAGGTTCAAACGTCTTATTTTTTATTCATATTTTTAACAAATTCACTATACATGAATTACATTTAATTTCACCAAATTATACGCTTATTTAGGGACCCGTGAATTCTGTAGTTTGGTAAATAAATAATTCATACACGTCTTCTAGATGAAATCCAAGATCGATATAATAGATTGATAGTTTCTAAATGTTACACGAAAAGGTAAATTATATTCATCTAGTTCGGCGTTTTCAAGTTTGGTAAAAGTGTTTCCTCGTGTACGTGCTATATAGTTCTGAAAAACAGTATTTCTAATTTACTTCGACACCCCCTTCTATTTTGTTCATGAAAAAACATCAATAGATAACCGAGGAAAAGCTTGTATACTACATTCAATTTTACAAAAAAATTATAGGAAATAAGAAGGCATCATTAAGAAGAAAGTCAGGGGAAGGAGGAAAGTAATAAAAGAAGTTACACTTCATATGTTTATTTAATGTAACCTTTAAAATATTTATTCAAGGATGTATTTTTTATTTAATATTGGTTTTATTAAATAAAAAAAATAAGAATGGTGGAATGATCGAGTATTTTTATTAGTGATGAAGCGGTATGATTTGAGGCTAATATCACAATATTTTATTTTTGGTGTGGTGGCCAGGGAAATAACTATAACCAGTATAATAAACAAGACTTACCGACACGAAATATGTCGACGAACCAAATCTTGTCGACATGGCCTGACTTCACAAGTTGACCCTTATGACTTATCTGTAATCTATAATCTTATAATATAATATATAATATATAATATAATATATGTAGGTTTAAAATCCTTCCGTTTTCTGAATTTATTAAAAAAGACGTGTCCATCTTCTGATGGAACAGCTTTTTAAGTGGGTTTAGTATAATGCTGACAACATGTGGTTCTCTCGTATACCATGCATCTTCATTTCACCGCGTATATCAGCTTTTCATCGTCTCACTTTACTCTATATAAAGCCCCCCAAATGTCATAATATAAAACACAAGAAAATCACAAACGAAACAAGTGTTCAATTCCACGTTTTCAAGCTTCTTCTATAACTTATCGAGTGAAAAGAAATATGGCACATTTCGGAGGAGATCATAAAGACGGAAGAGAAGGTCGGCAAACAGATGAGTACGGAAACCCACTTCACTCTAGCACCCCTTTTACGGGTATGGGAATGGGCATTGGCACCGAAACTGGGACAGGCTACGATCAACATAGAGAAGAAGGCCAAGAAAAGAAAGGGGTGATAGAGAAGATCAAAGAAAAGTTTCCCGGTGGTCACAGCACGGAGGAGCATCAAAGGGTGTCCTCAACGACAGGCGGCGTTAGTGGCGGTGGTTATGGGGAAGGAGGGGAAACCCACGAAAAGAAAGGGCTGATGGAGAAGATCAAAGAAAAGCTTCCCGGTGGTCACAACAATGATGAGCATCAAAGGGTGTCCGCAACGACAGGCGGCGTTGGTGACAATTATTTGGAAGGAGGGGAAACCCATGAGCAGAAAGGGGTGACAGAGAAGATCAAAGAAAAGCTTCCTGGTGGTTACAGTACCGACGAGCATCAAAGAGTGTCCACATCAACGATATACGGCGTTGGTGGTGGTGGTAATACATATGGGGAAGGAGGGGAAACCCACGAGAACAAAGGCATGATGGAGAAGATCAAAGAAAGGCTTCCCGGTGATCACAATACGGACGAGCATCAAAGGGTGCCCACAACAACGGTGAGTAGCATTGATGGCGGTTATGTGGAAGGAGGGGAAACCCACGAGAAGAAAGGGGTTATGGAGAAGATTAAAGATAAGCTTCCTGGTGGTAACATCTCTGAGCATCAAACAGTGTCCTCAACAACGACAAGAGGCGTTGGTGGTGGTGGTTATGGGGAAAGAGGGGAAACCTACGAGAAGAAAGGGGTGATGGAGAAGATCAAAGAAAAGCTTCCCGGTGGTGACAACACGGACGAGCATCAAGGGGTGTCAACAACAACATCTGGCGGCATTGGTGGTGGTGGTTATGGGGAAGGAGGAGAAACCCATGAGAAGAAAGGGGTGATGGAGAAGATCAAAGAGAAGCTTCCTGGACATCATTAGATCCTACGGTATCTTTGTGAGGATGCATATGTGTATACAAAATAATATTCTGGTATTGATGTCGTTTGTCATGTATGTTGTTGATGGGTCACAAGCCATGTGGGATTGAGTGTTGTAATGTGTGTTTTTTCGTATGAAATTTGATTTACTTTTATTTTGTTTATTGAATATACTTTGGTTTTCTAGAGATTATAATTAACATTAGTACAAAACGTATTTAACACTATGACGAGTTTTATTTAAATTGGTGTGATTATAAACTGGATTATTAAACCGCTGAAAACTCTTTTCGCATCAATAAGCCAGGGAGCCGCACCATTTAAAGAATTTGTTAATATGGTTTTCATAAACCTGCATTAAGAACCACACCATTTATATAATTTGTTGGTAGAGTTTCCATATGACTACATTAAAAATGCATTTATTGTTGTGCTTGTCCAAGATCAAACCATTAAACATTGTTACTTGGTGTGAAGGTTATAAATCACACCATTATAACATCATTTTTGAATGTGGTTTCCGTATAACCACATTAAAATTACATCTATTGGTGCATTTGTCTAAAACGCACCATTAAATTGTAACACCCATAAAATTTGAGCCAAATTTAAAACATTTTTAAATTGATCCAAACCATTAAATTCATACATCTTGTTTTCAAATAGTTTAAACATCAGAGTATTTCCTCAGAACCATATCACATAAATCATAAAACATGAGGAGCGGTACGATCACGCCTTCGCTTTGCCACAGTCTCCTGAAGTACCTGAAACAAAACACTGAAGTGTAAGCCCGAAAACTTTGTGAGTTACCCCCAAAATACCAACCACATATAACCATACTCATATCGTATCACAATACAGAGAACATCCATGCACATCAAGTCTACTGTATGACTGGTCCGCCCGCATCGGGCCTTTAGTCTATCTGGTCCACCCTCCGAGTCTAGCCATGTACATCGAGTCTACAGTGTGATTGGTCCGTACGCACCAGGCCTACAATCCACCTGGTCCACTCTCTGAGTCTACAGTGTGACTGGTCCGCCCACACCGAGCCTTCAGTCGGTCTGGTCCACTCACCGAGCCTCGGTATGTCTGGTCTGCCCTCTTGGGGCCTTCAGCCTATCCGGACCGCTCGCTGGGCCTTCGGGATATCCGGTCAGCCCTGGGTAAGTTAGCCTACAACACAAAGCAGGACCCGCCTCAACCCAACCCCCGTCAAACAACCATGTGCACATAAAACAATTAATCACGTAACAAATCTTTAACCAGACAAACAGTCTAACAGATCACATAGCATATCAACATCCTAACCAGGATTCCGACCTAACCGGTTACTAGCATAACATTACCCTATATACCGGGTACCGACCTTAATCAGGTCACTAACATGATACCATCATAAATACCATGATGCAGATCTAGCAAGCAATAACATAACAAAAATACCCAGATTTCCATTCGATAAAGGGCCTGCCTTGGTGCCGTAGACCCTATCGATAAAGTAAGGATAACTCACCTAAAATTTTCGACTGCAAAGATAAGACCAAGCTGCTCCGACCACCAACATGATCTTCACCACAGAACACTACCAAATAACCAATTCCATAAATACCAATATTACCAAAATACTTTGGAAGTCAAACTGGTCAACTCTTGGTCAAAGTCAAAGTCCTCAGACAAAGTCAACCTTCCTGGTTGACTCTACTCGCCAAGTCAACTCGTCGACTCGCCGAGTTCCCATACCTAGAAAACTCTCATAGCACAACCTAACTCGTTGAGTCGCCCCAAGATTCGCCGAGTCCAACGATCTCTGACTCCCATCCTGTCCAACTCACTGAGTCGCCAACCGACTCACTAATCCAAAGCTTTAACCCAACAGAGATTGGGTTCTGTGACCACACTCGCCGAGTCCAAGAACAGACTCGCCGAGTCCAAGGCAATGTTCAACAGACTCGTCGAGTTGTTCTTTCAACTCGCCGAGTCCATGCACATGTTCATACAACTCGTCGAGTACACCCATGTGACTCGTCGAGTCCCTCTAGTTCTCAATCCATTCAGAGGTTTTACGAGCCATGCAGGGCTCCAATCCATAGATCCACCCTTCTACCATCTGTCCCTCACATAAAGTTGCAAACTTTATGTGAAACCAAGGAGATATTGGCCAAAAACACAGAAAGGCTAGGGTTAAAGACTAGGGGGCCTCACCAAAAACTCTTAGACAGGAGCTTTATGACATTTTGGACCACCACAAGCCTAGATCTGAAGTAGCAACCTCAGATCTAAGCTTCTAACTCAAAATAGCTCTCAATCATACCAAAAATGCCCTAAATCTCAAATGATAATAGATCTAGAGACAAAAGAGCCCAAGCAACAGATTATTACCTCCAATATATGCTCCAACATAAGTAGATCCCAGATCTACACCACTCCTTTGCAGCATGCCTCTTGATCTCCAAGCCCGTTTCCAAGATTTTCTCCTCCAAAGCTCTATTCTCTCTATTAATGGAGGCTCACTCGATTCTAGGGTTTTTGGATCTCAAAAGGGTAGCAAAGAGGCTGAGGGTGGGTTATAATGTGCTTTATATAGGGCATAACCCCCAGGATTAGGGTTTTCTCTCTTCTGCACCTACTCGTCGAGTCCAAGTCGCCGAGTCGAAGAGTTGTCCACTTAAATCCACGACAAATCCCGCTCTGTCACACCCCAAAACCGATAACGACGTAATACGTTTCGGGGTGGAGGATGTCATGTACAGTATCATCACAATTGCATAATAGTAAAAACAAGAAACATACAACCATTTCATTTACATAGTGAGTTTAATTACAAGTGTGTTCTGTATAGTTTCAATAGACACCAAAAGTATAAAAAAAATAAGAGATGGATCTTGTATGCTCCATCTTCTCCAAAATGTTGCACCTGTACCTGTCTATCTTTGACCTGAGTATACAAGTTATTATGAAAATGAGTATCAGCATAAAGCTGGTGAGTTCATAAGAATTTAGTGTGGTTAATGTATAAAATGTATTAGAACATATAGTGTGAAAAGCTGCATGTACATTTATAATTAGTAGAAAACTCTAGAAAATCCTATATTTTCAAGAAAATACATCGTAAGTGAAAAACTCTAAGTTGCATGTAAGTTTTATCATTGAAAACTGTTTGTTGTGAAAGTGTGGTACTAAATCTCCAGTATGTAGTGTAGATAGAAGAAAAGTTATGCCTGTGAGTAGTGATAGTGGTGCGAACTTCCATTAGCAATAGATACTTATTTACTTCGAGATATTAACTGCGACTCTAGTCTTAGTATTTTAGTGTGGATATAGTGTATTCCTTTTATGTGACCAATAGTGTGAGTAATAGAGGATCCCATGACCTTCCCGGTCATACACATTGTAGTGAAGCAGTGCCATCCCTGGGCCTGCTCGGCTCGGACTGAAGTTAACAGTCGGGATCTAATAATGTCTGCCCCGTATAGATCTATACATGTAGCGTCGCCTTCCTTCCGGAAAGCTCTGGTCACAGTATGTAGTGCGTAGAGTATCTTGTAGAGAGTTAGTGTGTTATCTTCCGGATTAGTGCTTTCTCTTGTAATATAGTGTAGTAGTCTTTTATGTAGTTCATAGTGTATTCTCTTATTCGTGTATCGTTTTGTAATAGTATGAATTATAGTATGTATAGTAGTAGTGGTAACAAGTAGTAGTGACCTTAACTATACCTATTATAGTTAACTTAGTGTGTATGGTTCTTGGCAATTAAGTAATATAGGCATCGAATAAGATGAAAATGCTCGTATTTAACACCAATATACATGATATATAACTAAGAAATCAACGACAGTCGGACGGATAATAAATACCCTAAGCCCACATCAAACAAGAACAGGAAATAAGGCGAGCTATCGGTCCTAAGTCCTTCAAGTCTTACTTATATAAATATATTAGTGTAGATACATTTTATAAGAAAGGTAATTTAATAAAATCTTGACCAAAGAAAGCATTTAGAAAATAGTTTATTTTTCCAAAGTAGTTTTGAAAGCGTAAAGTTCTTTTATAAAGTATAGTGATAAATCACATGTGATTTGTACTATGAATTGTAAATCACATGTGATTGATTTCCATATATTGTACATTTGACTTGTATCCCCCCCCCCCCCCCCCCCCCCCCGCTAAAACATGTAAAAATAGTTGAAAATGTTCATTAAGGGGTATGAACTCACAGTTTACTATAGGGTTCAAGTTTGCGATTCGTATACCTGCTGAGTGTCAACGGATGTTTTTGAACGCAAGCAACCCCTATTAATCATACGGTGACACATATATAAGTTAGAGTTAAGGTGTTTTGATGACTAAACATGAGGGGAAATCCTTCCTAAGGGCATGGAATTACTAAGACTAAGTGTCCCATGTTCTATACCCAATGATCTATGAAAGTTTAAGGCCAAATATAAGTATTAGGGTGTGTGTATGGCCATAAAGGTGAGTGTGCGGCTGGGGTATGCGGCCAGACTTGTGAGTGAGGCTGCACACTAGAGTGTGCGGCCGTACAGGGTGTGTGTGCGGCCATACACATGGGTGTGCAGCCGTACACTCCTTGTTCGAGTCCCATGTGTCGATTTTGCGGCCTTACTCTCACTTTGGAGGGTATTATGAGTGTGTGCGTCCACCTGATGAAGGTGTGCGGCCACACTCCTTCATAGGATGAAGACATGAAGAACATTACGAGTTTGTGGCTTGGATTCAAGTGTTTCACCTCTATGATGGTGTTCCTCACGTTTTGGGAGTCTTCTAGGTGTTCTTGGGTGGTTTTCTAGAGAGAGAAAGGATGCAGCCAAAAGTGAATGGAAGGGGGTCCTCTACTTTATATAGGGTTGAGTGTGAGGCTGGAGGGGTTTGCTGCTGGGTGTGCGGCTGGCTTGGCCGTACACACCTCTCTTGGTGTGTTTGGCTGGATTTTGCGATGCAGCACCCTTCCTAATCTTTCCTAAGGTCCATGTCTATGATATATTAAGCCTAAAACACTAGCGCGGGCTCAACATACTATTAAAAGATGCTAAATTCAAGTGAATTTTGGATATATGGATGGATTGCTCAGTGTAAAAGTATCAGGTTGTCACATCCTCCCCCCGTTAACGGAATTTCGTCCCGAAATATAGTTCAAGCAACTAAGCTATTACATATTAACTAAGAAAAAAGATGAGGATATTTATTTTTCATTTGATCCTCGCGCTCCCAAGTGAACTTCGGCCCTCGCTTAGCATTCCAACGAACCTTTGCAATTGGGATGCGACTCTGCTTCGTTCACTTGACTTCTCGATCCATAACCTCAGCAGGCTCTTCCACGAAGTTGAGGCTCTCATTGACCTCGATCTCGTCAAGTGGAATCACTAGAGTCTCGTCGGACAGGCATTTCTTCAGGTTTGAGATATGGAAGGTAGGATGTATGTTACTTAGCTCGTGGGGTAGGTTGAGTTTGTAAGATACAGGGCCGATTCTAGCGAGAATCTCAAAAGGCCCTATGTACCTTGCGTTCAGCTTTCCATACTTTCCGAAGCATATCGTGCCCTTCCAGGGCGAGACCTTCAAAAGGACTCGGTCTCCCACTTGGAATTCCAAGGGTTTTCTTCGCTTGTCTGCGTAACATTTCTGTCGATCCCTAGCGGCTTTTAATCGTTCGTGAATCTGTACAATCTTCTCGGTCGTCTCTCTGATAATCTCCGGACCCGTGAGAGCGCTGTCAGGAACTCGTCCTTGAGCTAACTGAGTGTCACCCACCTCAGCCCATCACAGAGGGGATCTTCACTTCCGGCCGTAGAGGGCTTCAAATGGAGCTACCTTGATGCTCGTGTGGTAACTGTTATTGTAAGAAAACTCTACAAGAGGTAGATGGGCATCCCATGCCTTACCAAAGTCGATCACACAGGCTCGCAGCATGTCCTCCAACGTTTGGATAGCCCTTTCACTTTGTCCGTCTGTCTGCGGATGGTAAGTTGTACTCATGTCCAATCTCGTCCCTAATGCGCTTTGCAGCGATTGCCAAAATCTCAAAGTAAACCTACTATCTCTATCAGAGATAATAGATATAGGGACGCCATGCAGCCGTACTATTTCCTTAATGTATGTTCTTGTGAGTTTCTCCATCTTGTCTGTTTCTTTAATGGGTAGGAAGTGTGCGGACTTGGTCAATCTGTCGACGATGACCCAAATGGTATCTAGCCCACCCGTTGTCTTGGGCAGCTTGGTTATGAAGTCCATTGTGATCCGCTCCCACTTCCATTCCGGTATCTCCGGTTGTTGGAGGAGTCCCGGCGGCTTCTGGTATTCGACCTTGACCTTCGTGCAAGTAAGGCACTTGCTCACGAAGGTAGCAATCTCTGCCTTCATGTTAGGCCACCAGTATAGCTTTTTTAGATCCAGATACATCTTATCCGAACCTGGGTGGACGGAGTATCGAGTGTTGTGTGCTTCCTTCATGACCAAATCTCTGAAACCTCCGTGGCGCGGAGTCCAAATTCGGTCCATGAGATAGTAGGCTCCGTCACCCTTGACCTCCAAACTCTTATCCATTCCACGCAGGGATTCTCCCATCACATTTTCAGGCTTTAAGGCTTCAAGTTGAGCCTCCTTGATTTGTGCGGATAGATGCGAATGGATAGTCATCGTTAATGACTTGGTTCTTCGACCAGAATACTCTTTCCTACTTAGGGCGTCTGCTACAACGTTGGCTTTCGCCAGGTGATATCGAATTTCGCAGTCGTAATCGTTGAGTAGCTCGACCCATCGGCGTTGTCTCATGTTGAGCTCTTTCTGGTTCAGTATGTATTGGAGGCTTTTATGATCGGTGTACACTATGCTCTTCGTGCCGTACAGGTAATGTCTCCAAATTTTTAGTGCGAAGACGACTGCTCCTAACTTGAGGTCGTGAGTAGTGTAGTTTACCTCATGTGCCTTTAGTTGTCTTGAGGCATAATGACCTTGCCTCGCTGCATCAAGACACAACCGAGCCCCTGATTCGATGCATCGCAGTATACAACAAAATCTTCTATTCCTTCGGGAAGGGATAATACTGGTGCGGTGCATAGGGCTCGCTTCAGGGTCTAGAATGCCTTCTCCTATTTCTCTTCCTAATCAAATGTTACGCCCTTCTGTGTTAACATGGTGAGAGGTTTCGCAATCCGAGAGAAGTTTTGGATGAATCTGCGGTAGTAGCCAGCGAGGCCTAGAAATTGATGAACTTATGTAGGCGTCTTCGGTGCTGACCAGTTCTCAATAGCTTTAATTTTGGAGGGATCCACGTGGATTCCGTCTTCACTACACGTGTCCTAAGAATTCAACTCTTTGGATCCAAAATTCGCACTTAGAGAACTTCGCATATAACTTCTCTTATCGTAGGGTTTCCAGGACTCGTCGTAAATGATCTCTGTGTTCTTCCTTGCTCCGAGAGTAGACGAGTATATCATCAATAAAGACGATGACGAACTGATCTAGATATGGACGACATACCCTATTCATCAAGTCCATGAATACCGCGGGTGCGTTAGTCAGTCCAAAGGGCATCACCACGAACTCGTAGTGCCCGTAGCGGGTACGGAAGGCTGTCTTCGGAACATCCTCCTCAAGCACTCATAACTGGTGATATCTGGACCTAAGATTGATCTTGAAAAAGTAACTCGCCCTTTGCAGTTGGTCGAACAGGTCGTCTATACGAGGAAGAGGGTAGCGGTTTTTGACCGTGAGTTTGTTGAGTTCCCTATAATCGATGCACATACGGAATGATCCGTCCTTCTTTTTCACGAATAAGACCGGGGCTCCCCAAGGTGAGAAGCTCGGTCTTATAAAGCCCTTGCTGAGCAGCTCGTTAAGTTGACCAGATAGTTCTTGCATCTCGGCGGGCGCTAAACGATAGGGCGACTTAGCTACAGGGGTAGCTCCTGGGACTAGGTCGATTCTGAACTCAACCGGGGATGTCTTTTAGATTTTTCGCTTTTTGGCTTGTGTCGAAGACGTGAGCAAGAAAGGCACGATATTCCTTACGCAAGTATTTCTGGGCCTGAATACTGGAGATGATACAAAGGCTCGTACCGGGTTTGTCTCCATAGATCAATAGAGTTTCGTGATTCAGAAGATTCAGGCGAATGGCTTTGTTGAAGCATAGGATATCGGCACGATAAAGACTCAACCAGTCCATACCAACAATGAAATCGAAACTCTTGATTGAGACTGGTATGAGGTCGATTGGGAATGATTGATCATCTAACGTGAAGGTACAACCTATGTAGATTTCATTAGAGCTTTCGGTCTTCCCGTTAGCCATTTCTACGACGAATGTTTCTTTTAGTGGTTGCGGGGATTGTTTGAGTAAGTGTTTAAAGTTTTGGTTTATGAAGCTTCTTTCTGCACCACTATCAAATAAGACACATGCATAACAGTTGTTGAGAAGAAAAGTACCCGTGACTACTGTGGGATCCGCCACTGCTTTATTGTGCCCAATAGCGAGTAGTCTCCCAGTTCCCCCCAGCATTCCCAGCCTTTAGACAGTTTTTCTTGAAATGACCAGCTTCACCGCAGCCATAACAAGTCTGGGTCACTCCCAAGCCAGAAACATGCGAGATAGGTTTGGGTGGGGCCCTACAAAATCGGACAGTATGGCTCTTCCGGCCGCAGTTGGAACACTGCAATTCACGGCAGGGGCCGTTGTGGTGGAAAGGGCACTTGGGACACTTGGGCATGTTCCCAACATAAGCTTTTGTCGGTGCAGGAGTGGATAGAGTGGTGGCAGCATGGACCGCCACAATTTGTTGATCCTTGGAGGAGGTTTCAGTTTTCTTGCCTTTCTTCTTATCCCAACGCTTTCTCTTTTTGCCAGCTGAATCGGGTGGTGCAGTGGCAGTTGTGGTTGCTGTTGCTGGAGTGGAAGAGACTTCATGATTGATTAGACTCTAGGCCAATTCTTTGGCGCTATCAAAAGTGGTAGGGCGTGAGGCTAGAACGTTTCCTTGATACGGTGGCATTAGACCCTAAATGTATCGTTCGATCTTCTTGCTTTCAGAAGGGATCATGTTGGGACACATAGTCGCCAAGTCACAAAACCTGGCCGTGTAAGCTGTTATGTCCGTCCCTTTCATCTTGAGGTTCCAGAGTTCCTCCTCAAGTTTCTGAATTTCGCCCCTAGGGCAGTACTCCCCTCTCATGAGGTCTTTCAGAGTGTCCCAGCCCATGGCATTGGCTGTTACCAAGGAGAGTGCACTGACATGGCTGTTCCACAATGCCAAGGCCCTGTTAGTGAGAGTGGCAGTAGCGAACTTGATTTTGCTCTCTTCTGGGCAAGGGCACATTTCAAAGACAGCTTCGGTTCTTTCAAACCACTGAGACAATGCTAGAATTCCTCCGGTACCATCGAAGAAAGTAGGTTTGTAGTTCATGAAGCCCTTATAAGTGCATCCCTGCACTCTTTGATGGACTTCACAAAATCTAGAGTTTCCACCGCTCGCATCACCATAGTTCATTTGAGCCATGGATGCTGTCACAGCTGCGGTCACAGCCGTTTGGAACAGCACTGGATCGAACTGTGGAGGAGGAGGTGGTGGAGGAGGGGTTTGAGTTGCTGATCTTCCTCTGTTTGGACGCTTTCGAGGAGTCATCTTTCACTGGAAGACCATAGAAATGATAGCAATAGTAAGAGTCTATTGCGAATATGCGTAGAGTGTTGCATGGATTAAATCATCATAATCCAAAGATCAGAATGAGAGTCATAGCAATAGAGTAGTTAACTGCCAATTTACTGGTATTAATGATGTAATACAAGCTCATGAAGAATGACCTAACAGTAGGTTTTACATCAAACCATAAGGAAAATGTTGGCAGTTTAGAGGTCTAGTTAGAGTACTTTTAAGCTTGGAATGTTTACAGACAAGTGATCTACGAAACATAGAGAGGGAAAGCTAGTCCTTTAAACAAAAGAGTGAGGTAACTAAACGTCTTCTACGGGTGACGGTTACTTGTTGGGCGAACCCTCAGATCCGCTAGTTGACGCATAACTTCCTGAAGGTGTCGCTCATGAGTCCTTCGGCATGCTCGGAGTTCCCTAACTTCGGCTCGGGATGCAGCTAGCTGTTGCTGTAGGGCCTCGTTGGTCCTCCTTGTCATGTCCATGGCTTCTTCAAGTTGGTGGATGCGAACAGTGTTGAGATTCGAGTTGGCATCCACTTCTACAACTCGACCAATGGCTGCTTGACCCTGATCGACATTCCTGGCAATCCTTCGGACCATGATGGGCAGAACTCGGTCCGCTGATCCTCCTTCGCTTATGTTGTAGAAGCTTTGGTCTCCATTGTAAGGCAAAGGTTGGCCCTACTCCTCGCTCCATCGGTTCAAGGATATTGCCCACAGGGGAGTGGGACCCTGAAATGTCGGACGGGGGTTGGGTTTCAGAGCTTCAGGAGGTAGGTTGTTAACTTCTGGCTCGGAGTCAGAGCTATCCGAAAAGCCTTCTGCTCGGTGATGATCTAGAGGGATCTGGTGATCATCATCCGACTCTTCGTCGAGCCATCCACCATTGCCCTTATTTGGGTAGTACGGATCGCCGGGAAGGTGGACACCAGCTATGATATCTATGCGAGAAAAGGGGAAAGGAAGATTAATAGACGTACTAACCTAAAATACTTATAAGATGATCGTCACGAGTTAGACCAATACTTGTATAATACATACTAATTACATGTGACCGGGGCATGATAGTCCGTCGAATAAGTGACCCTAACTGTAAATCCACAACCAAACAAGGAACAGGAGGTAAAGCAAAGATCACAGATTCTAAGTCTATAACGCCCTAATCACAGGTAACCGGAAAGTATCCATTTAGCAACTATTGCTCCACCAGTAACGACCTTTTTTAGTTTTCTTACATATGTATGTTTTAGCGGCACAGAATACTCCTATAGTATTCTTATTCTAACGTTATTGTGATAGTGTTGGTAAGTTTTAGACTTGTTGCAACACTACAACCAAACTTAGGCACATGCTAGTCACTCCCAGGAAAATGTAATTGATCAGGCTACATCCCCTCAGATGTGACTATATGTCTCTAAGCCCAATTCTGCTGTCCAACAATCTTAATACTTTTGTTCTGTTCTAGTGCGATACTGACTTCTGTGTTTTATAGAGGTGTGTGTATATATACTTAGTTAAATCTTCTAAATAGTTAACAGTATATATTCTTGGTCAGAGTGTTTTAGTCCCGAAGTGTTTATAGTTCGTACATTTTTTTATAGGTTGATATACTTGATTCACTATAAACAATGGCTCTGATACCAATCTGTCACACCCCAAAACCGATAACGGCAGAATACGTTTCGGGGTGGAGGACGTCCTGTACAGTATCATCACAATTGCATAATAGTAAAAACAAGAAACATACAACCATTTCATTTACATAGTGAGTTTAATTACAAGTGTGTTCTGTAAAGTTTCAATAGACACCAAAAGTATAACAAAAATAAGAGATGGATCTTGTATGCACCATCTTCTCCAAAATGTTGCACCTGTACCTGTCTATCTTTGACCTGAGGATACAAGTTATTTTGAAAACGAGTATCAGCATAAAGCTGGTGAGTTCATAAGAATTTAGTGTGGTTAATGTATAAAATGTATTAGAACATATAGTGTGAAAAGCTACATGTACATTTATAATTAGTAGAAAACTCTAGAAAATCCTATATTTTCCAGAAAATACATCGTAAGTGAAAAACTCTAAGTTGCATGTAAGTTTTATCATTGAAAACTGTTTGTTGTGAAAGTGTGGTACTAAATCTCCAGTATGTAGTGTAGATAGAAGAAAAGTTATGCCTATGAGTAGTGATAGTGGTGCGAACTTCCATTAGCAATAGATACTTATTTACTTCGAGATATTAACTGAGACTTTAGTCTTAGTATTTTAGTGTGGATACAGTGTATTCCTTTTATGTGACCAATAGTGTGAGTAATAGAGGATCCCATGACCTTCCCGGTCATACACAGTGTAGTGAAGTAGTGCCATCTCTGGGCCTGCTCGGCTCGGACTGAAGTTAACAGTCGGGATCTAATAGTGTCTGCCCCGTATAGATCTATACATGTAGCGTCACCTTCCTTCCGGAAAGCTCTGGTCACAGTATGTAGTGCGTAGAGTATCTTGTAGAGAGTTAGTGTGTTATCTTCCGGATTAGTGCTTTCTCTTGTAATATAGTGTAGTAGTCTTTTATGTAGCTCATAGTGTATTCTCTTATTCGTGTATCGTTTTGTAATAGTATGAATTAAAGTATGTATAGTAGTAGCGGTAACAAGTATTAGTGACCTTAACTATACCTATTATAGTTAACTTAGTGTGTATGGTTCTTGGCAATTAAGTAATATAGGCATCGAATGAGATGAAAATGCTCGTATTTAACACCAATATACATGATATATAACTAAGAAATCAACGACAGTCGGACGGATAACAAATACCCTAAGCCCACATCAAACAAGAACATGAAATCAGGCGAGCTATCGGTCCTAAGTCCTTCAAGCCTTACTTATATAAATATATTAGTGTAGATACATTTTATAAGAAAGGTAATTTAATAAAATCTTGACCAAAGAAAGCATTTAGAAAATAGTTTATTTTTCCAAAGTAATTTTGAAAGCGTAAAGTTCTTTTATAAAGTATAGTGATAAATCACATGTGATTTGTACTATGAATTGTAAGTCACATGTGATTGATTTCCATATATTGTACATTTGACTTGTATCCCCCCCATAAAACATGTAAAAAACAGTTGAAAAGGTTCATTAAGGGTTATCAACTCACAGTTTACTGTAGGGTTCAAGTTTGCGATTCGTATAGCTGCTGAGTGTCAACGGATGTTTTGAACGCAAGCAACCCCTATTGATCATACGGTGACACATATATAAGTTAGACTTAAGGTGCTTTCATGACTAAACATGAGGGGAAATCCTTCCTAAGGGCATGGAATTACTATGCCTAAGTGTTCCATGTTCTATACCCAATGATCTATGCAAGTTTAAGGCCAAATATGAGTATTAAGGTGTGTGTATGGCCATAAAGGTGAGTGTGCGGCTGGGGTATGCGACCAGACTTGTGAGTGAGGCTGCACACTAGAGTGTGCGGCCGTACAGGGTGTGTGTGCGGCCGTACATAGGGGTGTGCGGCCGTACACTCCTTGTTCGAGTCCCATGTGTCGATTTTGCGGCCTTACTCTCACTTTGGAGGGTATTATGAGTGTGTGCGGCCACCTGATGAAGGTGTGCAGCCGCACTCCTTCATAGGATGAAGAACATGAAGAACATTACGAGTTTGAGGCTTGGATTCAAGTGTTTCACCTCTATGATGGTGTTCTTCACGTTTTGGGAGTCTTCTAGGTGTACTTGGGTGGTTTTCTAGAGAGAGAAAGTATAGAGAGAGAAAGGATGCAGCCAAAAGTGAATGGAAGGGGGCCCTCTACTTTATATAGGGTTGAGTGTGACGCTGGAGGGGTTTGCTGCTGGGTGTGCGGCTGGCTTGGCCGCACACACCTCTCTTGGTGTGTTTGGCTGGATTTTGCGATGCAGCACCCTTCCTAATCTTTCCTAAGGTCCATGTCTATGATATATTAAGCCTAAAACACTAGCGCGGGCTCAACATACTATTAAAAGATGCTAAATTCAAGTGAATTTTGGATATATGGATGGATTGCTCAGTGTAAAAGTATCAGGTTGTCACACGCTCCGACTCGGCGAGTAAGCATGCCTACTCGTCGAGTCCCTTATTTTATTTACACATTAAACCCTTAAGCCATACTTCTGAAATTCAGGATGTTACAATTCTCCCCCACTTAAATTAGGCTTCATCCTCGAAGCCTGCGGCAACACTAACTTCCAGATGATACTCCCACAATAGATCCACTGATCTCAATCGACCCAGATTCCTTCAAACACTGCTATCGAATCCCTAAAATCCATCTCTTCCCTTGCAGGGTCCTAATAACCGCTTCAAGCCGGCCACTGACTTCCTTTCTCTAATAACAACACTCATCAACTAAGTGCCTCCAAAAGAGAATACCTTACTTCCGCTTTACGCATTCATTCGCCTCCCACGAAAACTGGATACCATTCTAAACCACCGGGTCTTGACCCAGTATAACTCGCTATCTTTTGCCCAACTGGCGTCACTTCTCTTAACTTGCAGCGATGGAAACTCATCTCGTTTCCTCCCTAGATCAAATCCCTTACCGCGCTGAGATGATACTGATGGGTTTTGAGCAATGCATCAATCCTATGGTGTACATGCAAACCCTAATAGCTTTTGGATCTACTTTGTCTAATGAACATGCAATTTAATATCCAAAGCTATAAACCCTAGATCTAGCATACAATTATCTTATAATTCCAAGGTGATCCATAGCCCAATTGCAATTATCTTATAATTACAATTCCAGTCCCCTAAGTTTAATTAATCTCTTTTAGCCACAAAATTATTTCTTAATTAATTCTTGACTAATATTAGTTAAACATTATGACTTCTCCTTTAATATATTATTCTTATAATATATTAATAAATCATAATTAATCCTTTCTCTCCTTAGTTCATCCTACATGTTGCTATGGTGAAGGCAACCCAAAAGGACCATGCTCATAATCGGTTCAAGTACATATCAAAATAGTTATGAACTTAGTTACTAATCCAACAGTCTCCCACTTGGATAAGTCTAATAACTATTTTGCATAGCTTCAGAAGCTGATCAGCAATCATAGCTTTCAAAAGCCGCTGTCAACTCTGATCTTATCAGATACGCGTGCCCTTTAGATAAGGGATTATATATTCCTCCATTCTCAAGATATCATATAGACATAAGACACGAATTTCAATCATTCTCTCTATACTATTTCCTGACTTCCGATTTATGACGACTGACAACAGAGTACAATTGAACACATCAACTTAGCCCCGGCTTGGCCAAGCGCTTAGGTGTCATCACTAAATCATCAAGGGGCCCACAGATATCGCTTTTATCCCACTTTGGGTAAAAGGAACGGATAAACCTCAAATCAAATGCTCGCTTGCATTTACTGATCGAATCACACACAGCAATAAGTTATATAACACCAAGTGACTGGGGTGTTTATTTATCATCAATTTGCAACCGACCAAAAATTAACAACTCACACGTCTTGGTTTCAAGAATATACAATATTATTGACTCACAATCACTCATGATGAAATCTATGAAGTGATTGTTATGAGCGTGGGTTTAATCCAATACTCTAATTTTATTAAAGCACTCATGAACTCTGCAGCAAACTTGTGCTATGTCTAAACTCTTTAGACAATGTATAGACTCTTCAGGACAGTCTTCCTTCATACCTACTTCCAACGTATGACCGACTGTGGAGGTTCGAATAACCCAGTTATTCTGGAAGTCAAAACATGCAAACTGAAACACAACAAAAATACTTAATCCTATATGGCCCCAAACTTGTGGGAGTAAATAAAACACTTTTGTTTAAACACCATATTGATTACTCATTATTCATCGTTTAGTGTTTTAGAAAATTAACTTTTTACTCAAATTACAACAATAGTTGTCCCATGCACAAAGCATGCACACTATGTTTCCTATGGTCCTTACTTTGTAAAATAGATCAATTGAAAAACTTTTCTATTGATGCTCATTTCATAATTCCGAATCCTTATCATTAGTGTTAGAACACAAGGTTCTTGCTACTACTAGAAGATGTTAGATTCTAACATTTTATGCAATGATCCTTTCGGAAAATCATAGCACAAAATTCACCAAGACTTGGCCAATGAAATTACAAAGTACTCTATCGGAAATTGTTACAAGACAATTCCATAGACATGAAGTCTCACATTCAAAGTACATTCCTTTTAACATCCTTCTTGCATAAAATTTTGTAATCTAGACACAGACTCTTAATATCCAACTCCCAATATGGAAACATTTCCATATTTTCCATATGACAACTCATTCTTAATAGAATCTTATCTATTCATAATAATGTTGATATGGTCTATCCAATACATGCTTCTAACTACTCACAAGCGACCAATCCTCAACGAACTTTGGATCATCCTTTGATAGTTGTTTAATTATTTTAGTCAAAACCGATTCTAGTCCTTTTCCCTCTTAATGCACTAGATATTTGGAAAATTTTAGAATGGTCAAATATTATAGCATTTGCAATCGATCCTATACCCGAAGCGTATGGGACACGATGCATAACGTCTTACATAAAGATATGATACTTTATCAATCTTCTGCCATAATATTTTATGTGTCACGTTCTCACAATTTGAACTATGAAGAGTGATGCCGTAATCATAATCGAAATTTGAGAACACAGTATGTATCCTTTGACTATATTTATTAAAATTTCTCAATCTAAGCTTTAGATTTTGAAACAAAGTATAATATTCTCTCCCTTAATTATAGCAAAACAACTTTTCAACCCATGCGACTTTGCAAATTGAATATTTTGTTTTTCTATAATTAATATTGCTACCTTGCAATACTTGCCATAATAATCATACAAGCATATCACTTATTCTCTCACTATCATGATGATTATTATCATATAAGCATAACACTTATGGTCCCACTAGCTTTGACATGTATTCATAATACAGCTGAACTTCTAGAAAACAATGCCTGTTGAATTTCTGAAGTTCATATTTCTAATACCAGATGCTTTGATAAGCCTTTATCTAAGCTTCTTAAACTTATACACCTTTGCCTTAGATAGCTCATACGTGTGTCTAAACAATTCAGAACTTACATTAATAAGTCCCAAATGTTAGACTAATTGCCAAATCTCACAATTCGAACTATGGAAAGGGATGCCGTAACCATAATCGAATTTGAGAATACAATTTTCACAATTGCTATCTTCTTAAAATCTCTCTTAGTGAAAGCATTTCCTCACAGTCATTTTCATGAAGGAGGGAATCTTTTGACACTTAGATTTTATGGTGTATGAGTCCCTATCCATTTGAATTTTTCCAAAACCAAGATTTGCGATAACTCAAACTTATATGGACTAAACTTGTTCAATCTTAATTTCTTGCCTCATGGCAGCACGAGTGCCCACCATTGCTTCCAGGTTGTTAAGCAACTCACCCTTGCTTATGAATGTACTTTCCATTGATCAAGGTGCTTGCCATTATGTATTCAAATGAGAACTCATAGAACTCACATACATAATTAATTCAACTGGAATGGAACAGAAACAAAATTTTGTCAACATGATAGGTTGTAATCCTCAAGTCATATGCTAGTGATGATTAACTAGGTTCATTCTTGAATTTGTTCTTGAAACTTTTCAGGACATTTAAGACTCCCACTGACTCCTTGACATATAAGATTCTCTTGTCAAGAAACATTTCTTGACAAAACAAATATTCAAGAGTTAGTGTAGCTTCTTATCAAGTTTAACACTTCACAGAATTGGTTCTAGTTGGTCTTTGTCTTATCCAAGACATCACAACTTACCAATTTTAAATGTACAAGAATAAGAAACTTTATTATTCCACATTTGATAAGTGTTACAAACCTACTAAAGACTTTTCACTCAAGTCACAAACTAACTCCCGCCGTCTGGCGGCCTCCTGCAGCTCTAACAACGTATCACACCTCTGTGTGGACACAAACTGTCTGATGTCCCTCTTGAGCATACTCAAATATCGGGACATCTGAGCCTGCTCCGAAGTAAACTCTGGAAAAACATCTCCCTCTCAGCAAACATCCTGGTGGTCTCCGTCACTGACTCTGAATCCTGCGTCAGCTCCAGGAGCTTCTGAGCCAACCTCTCTCTCTCAACCCGTGGAACATAACGAGTGTTGAACATCTCCCGGAACTGATCCCATGTAACCGCAGCCCACTGCGCATCGGAATAGGATCCCGTAGTCAACCTCCACCAATCCTTCGCCCCGAGCCTCAAAAGGTTCAGAGCACACCTCACCCTCTGATCCGCAGGGCATGAACACGTGAAGAAACAACCCTCGACGTCTGACAACCATCTCATAGCAATGATCGGACCCTGAACTCCATCGAAAGTAGGGGCTACGTATTATCGAAGTCCCGATACTGAAAACCTCGACTGGCTCCTCCCCCTGCCACTGATACAGCCGTTGTAGCTGTCGCGACAGCCGCCTCCGCAAGAGCTGCATAACGCTCATCAAAGTACTCAACCATGGCGGTCTTGATCGACCCAAACATCTTCGGCAACTCAGCCCGGAACATAGTAGCAACCTCATCATGCAGGATCTCACGAATCCTAGCATCCAACTCGTCCGTACTCATCTGACCAATGACCTTGAGTGGTACTGATCCATCCTGATCACCCTCTCCTGATCCTAATCCCGAACCGGATCCTGCCCCGAGACGTCTCGTAATCGCCATACTCAAAATACGCCACAAGATATTAGGCATTGCTCATAATAATCCCAAGAACTAACTCCCAACAAACCCTAGGGGTTGTGACTTCCCTGATACGCAAATGGGTCCTGTGCTTTCAGTAGTACGGGCTGTTGGGTAGCGTAGCGTAGCATTTTTGATGTATTGCGTCTATTGGGCTTGGTTAATAGTCCGTGTTTTGTACTCCGGTTTGGGCCTGTCCAACCGTGAGCTGATAGGGTTTAGTATATAAATTAATGTGTTTGCATGCATATTAGGTTAACGATTTTAGAAAACGATTGATAGCAATTACGACAGCTTTACAGATTTTCTTCATCGTTCTTGTAAACCCTAAATCCTCTACAGTAGAAGTTCTTTATCGAGCTCTTCTGAGGATTGTTTATTAATCATTCGACATCTTTTGATCCATTCTTGTGTTCTTGCTGTTTATTCGTTTATTTCTTTACCTGTTTTATAGATCTAATCGATCTTCAAGTTAGTTTTAACTTATCAATTGGTATCAGAGCAGGAGGCTGTGTAATCGATACACTTCTTTTCTGTGAAAAAGGTTTCGATTAGGGTTATTCCGCATTTATTGATATTTATTGAGCCGTCATCTCATAATTGACGTATCTTGATATTTATTGTTTTGCCCTAATTTGATATATTACAAGTCTGATCTTTGAACAGGGTATTTGATCAATTATGGATGAGTCGCAATCCAATCCCATTAATATTTCGAACAACATTGGATCAACAACGAAGATTCCCATCCTATACACCCATGATTATGAAGTCTGGGCACATCACTTTGAAGATTATGTTATAGGATCTGAGGATAATGGATACCTCATCTGGGAAGCAATCATCTCTGGACCCTTTTCTCATTCAGCAACTTCAAGGATTATTAAAACTCAAAAGGAGTATAATGATCTTCTGAAAGATGTTAAAGATATTGCGCAAGACGAAAAAGATAAATTTCAGTGCAATATCAAAGCATTGAGATTAATCAGATTCGCTCTTCAATCCGATACTTTCAGACTGGTGAGTTCATGCACGACTGCAAAAGAAATATGGGACAGGCTACGAGAATTATACTCTACAGATGAAGATCTTGAACACTCCATTCAAACCTTACTCTTGTCTGAATTTGGTGAATTCAAACAGGGAGCCGAAGAGACTGTGACGCAAGCGTTTGATCGCTTCAATCATCTTCTTAGCAAGATGATTAAACATAACATTGAAAGGAAGCTAATTGAGCAGAAGGTTACATTTTTGAACGGTCTCAGATCTGAGTGGAGAGCAGTAGTGTCCACAGTTAAAGCACATGAGCAATTCAAATCCTATTCTTTGGCGAAACTGGTGGGCATCCTGAAATCCCAAGAAAAGATCGTGTTACAGGAGAAAAATGTGGTTTCAAGCCTGGGTTCGCTGGCCCTCCTGTCCAAAAGCAAAGCAGTGATGGAAGAAGAAGACCTCAACTTGGAGGACTATGACTTCACTTCTGAAGACTATGCTATGATGGTGTCCAATCCCAAGAGGTTCATCAAGAAGAGATTCCCCATAAACAAGAACCGAAATTGGCAGGGGAGTTATAGTTCTGAAAAGGTCAAAGATGAACCGAAGGCAGAAGAATCAAGGAAGGAACCGAAAGCTGAAGGAGATTCGGGAGTAAGCTGCTATTACTGTGGTGGAAAGAACCACTATGCAAAAGATTGTGTCCTCAAGAAAATGGCAGAAAAGGATGATGAAAAGGATGAAGAAACTTTGTTGCTGAAAAAGCTGGATGAAATCAGAAAGAAGAAATCTACTGCTAACCCTTCTATGAATGCTTTAATTGTGCAGGGTTCAGTAGCGAATGATGAGTTCGGTGGCGTGGAGGTCTGGTCAACCGACTCTGAGGATGATGAAGTAAGGAAGCCTTCTCATGGAAAGGCTTATGTGGCGAAAGATGAGAGTAGCGGTGGCAAATGCTTGATGGTGACAGACGTGTCTCAGATGAGGGGATACAACACGGATGATGGGATTGAAGACGCAAAGGAGCGAGAGGACTTGTGCTTCACCGCAAAACTGCTCAGCGTACAGTTCAACGAGCTTGATGAACTGATCAAGAAGGTACAATCCGTTTTTGTTTCATTCAAAGTCCCACAATGCTCATACGAAAAAGAATTAAAAAGTGTTAATTCAAGAATCTCTCATCTAGACAGTAGTTTAACTCAAACTCGTGTCACCAATTCTAACCTGACTGACCAAATAAGTAGGGTGTCTTCGAAGAGTGAGGAACGGAGGATGTGGATCGAACTGAAGGATTCGGAGTTAATCAAAACAAAAGATGAAAACATTTATTTGCAAAGAGACAATTTAAAGCTTTTAAAACAACGAAATGTTTTCTGTTTGATTGCTAAACGTCTTTACACTAATATCACTCAGCTTCATTTGGATTGTGAAATAGGACAAAAGATTCATCGTATGATTTTACCCTTCCTTGAGTTTAAGGAGGATGAAATTGATGCTAAAGCGTATAATTGTGAGAGTGTTATTTCATCTGAGGATGTTAATCCAACGTATATGTATGGACTGGACAAAATCGAATCTTTTATTAAGTCCAAGGACCATAAGGACATGCTTAAAAAACCTTTTGGATGAAAATGATAAACTGAAACTAAGAACCGAAACCATACAAAAATTTGACTCTTTAAACGCCAACTTGAGCTCAGAAAATAAAATTGATGTTGAAAATGCATCTGAGCTTAATGAGGACGACAATATGAGTGAAATTTCTGTAGAGAACACAGTTGACTGTTCAGAATTTGTCAAGAGCGAACCCTAGAACCACAAAAATCTCATTTCAGAAAATTCAGTGGAGTTCGCTCGTATGTCCCAACAAAAGTCCCCGATCCTTGCACAGAAGGCAGTCGTATACCAAAAGGTTAGAACCACTCCAAATCAGGTGTACAAGGTAACAGGCGTAACCGAACATCAGACTGCTGAACTCACAGCTATTGTAAACGAAGACAATGTTGATGGCTGTGACGAGTTCTTCTGGTCAGCTCCCATTGACAATGCTGATGAAACGGTAGGTTTGTCTGAAAGGACTTCATGAAAAGCAAAGGCAGATATGTACCAGAACCTTTGAATAAACCTGATAGCTTCAATGTGCCAAGTACTAGTGGTACGAAAGATGTTCCTCAGGAAAAAGAAATTCCTGCAAAAGAAGTCACATCCCCAAGTGAAACTTCATCAGTTCAGAGTGAACCAGCTAAAGAAAAAAAAACCGAAAGCTAACATCCATCATCAACCGAAGCAGATGAGAAATCAAAAACGAAAAAGGAATCAGAGATACAGGAAGAATCTCTCTGAAAGAAAACAGTTTTGGCAATCTCAGAATGCCTATTTCTCACATCAAGACAAGAACTTAAAGTCAGAGAAAAGTCATGTTGGATCGAAAGAGAGCAACAACAACCGAAAGCAAAGGTTCAGTTCAGAGAATGACTTCAACCGAGAGCAGAGGTTCGGTTCTGAGAACAAAAGAGATCAAAATTCTAGGGTCGGTCCCATTAATGATCAAAAGCAAAAGGGTCACCTAGAATCTCCAGCCAAGAAGTCATCTCAATCTAGGTCCTCTAATTCTTCAAATGCTTCTAATTCCTCTCCACCTCGTTCTAAATCCCATTCAGTTCCTTCTCAAAAATCTCAATCATCAGCTGAACAAAAAGGAAAACAGAAGGTTTCAGTGGTTAAACCAGAGTCAAAACCGAAAGCATCGAATCCCAATAAAATTAAAGTTTTTACCATCAAAAAGAAAGATGAAACAACACTAATAAAAAGAACATATTTAGTTGACATCTCTCTTACTATTCCTGTTCCTGTGAAAGGCTCACGTGGACCCAAGAAGCTTTGGGTTCCTAAATCTGCTTAATTTTTGCAGGTTATCAGTGACGAGCAGTTTGACGAAGAATGGTACATTGATAGTGGTTGCTCGCGTCACATGACAGGAAGGAAGGAAGAGCTAAGAGAATACAGGTCTCTTTCAAACGGTGGAAATGTCAAGTTCGGTAACAACTCCTTCGACACCATAAAAGGCTATGAAATGATTACAAACGGTGATTTCACGATAAGGAAGGTTGCATACGTGGAAGGACTACAACACAACCTCATCAGTGTATCTCAGCTTGTTGGAGGTACCGGTCTCAAAGTCTCATTCGACGATGAGGGTTCTGAAATAATTGAGAAGAAGATGAAAAGAGTTATTCTCAAATCGGAGCGTAAAGGCGAAATGTTTCCTCTAAACCTCAAACCCATCAAAGGAAACCCAGCTATCTGCCTGTTATCCAAAGCACAATCTGACGAAAGCTGGCTGTGGCACCGAAGACTCTCTCATCTCAACTTTAAAGATATCAACAAACTTGTTACTGGAGGTCATGTTCGAGGTCTTCCATTGCTCAAGTACGATAGAGATCATTTGTGTGCTGCATGTGAAATGGGGAAGCAGAGTCGTCAAAGTCATCCATCTTTAATAAACACTAAAGTTGTTGAACCACTAGAATTACTTCATATTGATTTGTGTGGTCCATCATCTATCGAAAACATCGGTGGTAGCAAGTATATTCTTGTTATTGTTGATGACTTTTCGCGTTTTACATGGGTGTTCTTTCTGAAGCTTAAATCTGAAGCGACTCACAAGCTAAAAGTGTTCATCAAGAAGATTGAAGTACAGCTGAAGAAAGTCGTTCGCAACATCAGGAGCGACAATGGACTGGAATTCAAAAATAAGGAATTCGAAGAATTCCTGGCTGAAAAGGGAATTAGTCACAACTTCTCAGCTCCCTACACACCTCAACAAAACGGGATTGTTGAAAGACGAAACCGGTCTTTGTGTGAAGCAGCCCGAACCATGCTAAGTTTCGCTTCCTTACCCTTATATTTTTGGGCTGATGCTATTTCTGCTGCTTGTTTTACACAGTATAGATCGTATCTCTACAAGCACTTCACTCTCACTTCTTATGAGATCCTTAACAACAGGAAGCCAAACGTCAAGTTTTTCCATGTGTTCGGTTCACGGTGTTTCATTTTCAATTCCAAAGAACACCACAACAAGTTTGATGTCAAAGCCGACGAAGGGATATTTCTGGGCTATTCTCTAACCTCTAAAGTGTACAGGGTATTAAACAAGCACTCGAGAAAAATAGAAGAAACTTATTACGTGACTTTTGATGATAGCTATGTCAAAAAGCTAAAGGCCAACGAAGACACAACTGGAGAAATTTTTCCTCAAACTGGACAAGTCACCGCCTCTATTGCAAACCTCTATGAGAAGTTCGTTGAGTTATTTGATGAACCAGAGAAGGCAACTCTCTCAGAAGTCAACGCAGCTGACAACAAGGTAGATCATATGAAGCAACTTGTCGAAGATGCTGCAAAGAGAATGAATGAAGGAGGATCAAGTTCTAACGATCCTCCACAACACAATGCTTCAGTCGAGGGGGAGGATCCACCATCATCATCACAGCCGAGCTCACATGTTGAGGGGGAGCTAAGGTTTCAAACTGCTCCCGAACGCAGTTTATCAACCGAAAGTACCACACCAACCGAAAGTGCATCAACACCTGAAAGCTCAGCACCACAAGAAACCTCTGTAACTCAAGATACTCAAGACATTCCTGAAATCTTATCTATCGAGGGGGAGCATGCCGATAGGCTTTATGACGATGAAAGTTCATCCGAACCAGAAGAGATGATAAACGCTGAATTGGATCCATCCTTTGATCCAAACTACCCTCCTCTCGTCAAATGGACCAGAGATCATCCTGTCACTCAAATCGTTGGGGATGTATCTGAAAAGGTTCTAACCCGATCACAACTCAAGGCAAAACAAACTTCCTTGTTTTCACAAGTAGAATTATGTATGTTCAACTCCTTCGTCTCAAAAGTTGAACCAAAGACAGTTAACACTGCTCTTGATCACTCCGATTGGGTTCAAGCTATGCAAGACGAACTGAATGAATTCGAAAGGAACAAAGTTTGGCGACTTATTCCAACTCCTCCAGATGCCTCGGTTGTTGGTCTCAAATGGGTCTTCAGGAACAAAATGGACAAGGAAGGGAACGTGATTTGAAACAAAGCACGTCTGGTAGTAAAAGGATACTGTCAAGAGGAAGGAATTGACTATGAAGAGACTTTTGCTCCTGTAGCTAGGCTGGAATCGGTCAGAATCTTTCTCGCCTATGCTGCATACAAAAACTTTGAAGTCTATCAAATGGATGTCAAGTGTGCATTTCTCAATGGTGAACTCGAAGAAACTGTGTATGTGGAGCAACCTCCTGGTTTCGTAAACTATCACAATTAAAAATTTTGTGTCTTGTAATCACTATACTTAAGTAAAATGTTGAATCAAAACTTAAGAGCATGTGTTATCCCTATTATTAGGACATCAAAAACTTCAATCAAATACATCAAACAAATACTACAAATAGTCAACAAACAATTGGAAACCCTAGAAGTTCTTGTTTAGGTACATTTTGGACTAGGACTTCCTTATTGGACTAAATGGACCAATAAGCTCCCAATTTGACTATCATGGGCTTAGAACCCTTAAATGGGCTCTAATTGGACCCACATTGATTTATTTCAACATTATGGGCCATATTGGGCCTAGCAGGAAATAAATTAAATATTGTGAACCATAATTAACCTAAACTAGCCCAACAAGATATAAAAATCACACTTGTATCTTACAATCATCCAACTTAACTCTAATAATGGGCTTAAGGGCATTAAAGCCCAAAACCCTCCTTTCTTTTTAATCTCGGCCCAAAAGCCCAAGACAAAGATTAAGAGTTGACTTCATCATGCCACATCAATAATACCTCATGGATATCCATGCATTACACTCCAAACCTCCATGCAATCCCATTTCTCCATGCACATGTCACCTCAAAGTCACTCTTCTTCCCTCTCCCCTCACTCTTGGCCGAATCACACACACACACACACACAATTCTCTCACAACACTCTCTCAAGGAAACTCCCTCCATCTTTCATCAAGGTCTCGAAAATTTGGAGGTTTTCAAGAGGATATTTCCACAAACTCTTCATCTAAGGTAAGGTTATGCTTGGATCTATGACTTAGATTCTTTGTTTTATCAAAAATCTCTTCCTAATCCATGCAAAAATCGTGATCTTGCACCCTAGAATCACCTTAAACTCGAGATCTTCAAGAAAAGGGTGCTAAGGCCAAAAATCACCAAATTTTCTTCCATCTTTTCTTCAAAAACCGAAACTACACCCTAAGGTGAGCTTCATACTCCATATTTTTCTGTTTTATAAGTTTTGTGGGGGGGGGGGGGGGGGGGGGAATACAAGTGAAAGTGTAGATCTATATGTGTTTTGTATGTCTTGTATGATTTCTATGCCTATATGTGTGTTTTTGTGTGTTTATGATGTTGGATCTAGCCATAAACCCCTAAAAATTGAGATATACTTTATGTTAAATGATACTAGCATCAAATATATTTCTACATACAAAGTATTCCAAGAAAAATAGCTAAGTGGCTTAATGACATCTTCTTTGGGCTAAAAACTCAATTTTTGGACATAAAATGTTAAAAATATAAAGTTAAAGGGCCCAAACTAACATATTACGAATTTTGATGGGTGAGATGAGTCTAATCAGTTTCAATAAAGTGTTTTCTGGAATTAAATTCTTTTGGAGGATTAAAAATATAAATTTCAAGCTTAATGGGCTAAAAATGACATTTTTGGCCCAATAGGGCCCAATATGCGAAATTTTCTGTTTTGAAGGGCCAAAACTGTGTTTTTCTGTAAAACAGTGGACTACTAGTGTCCCAAGTCCTTTTCTATGGTTAAAAATGCTTTTCATAATTAAAAAGGACCAAAGTTGCAAAAATTTTCCAATTTGGGCCAAAAGTGTAAAATCACGAAAAAGGAAGGTTTCAACCGTGAAAACTGTATTTTCTGGGACTAAAACTGTTTTCAACTAAAAAGGTGCTGAAAAATATCAACTCCAATAAGTTTTGATGTTAAAATGCCAAGAAAAATAATTTAAGGACTAAACCGGAAATTTATTTATGCAAAGGGTTGAAAAAGAAAATTTACACCTTAAAGAGGGGCTGTAAACAGAAAATTTTCAATGCTAATTCAATACACCCATCGTGATCAAATATTGGCACCGCGACTACCGACGAAATACAATACACAACAATACCAAAAATCGTTGTTAAACGAATTGATTCGGTCTCGAATCAATAACAACCCGAAACTACTAACACGACGATAACTCGATTCACACAAGTAACATTTGGGAATTCAATACACACGTGAGAGTGCATAGACGTCGACGCACCACCTTTGGGCCCAAAAGTGTAAAATCTTGTTTGTTGGGCCTAGCTAGCCCAATGACCTGATCTTTAGGCCCGAAGACTTCAACCTTACGAGTTGTTGGGTCTTACATGATCTAACACAGCGTAAAAGGACTTTCAATGGCTTTTGTACTATTGGTCCCCAAGGGTCCTTTGGTACTGCTAGTAAAGTCGGTTATTTTAATGCGAGTCGGGTCAAGGGCCCTTCGCACTCTTTTTTATCCCCAACCGGCTAACGGAGTTATCGAGGTCTTCGTGCCCTCTTTCTCTTCGGATGTGGGACTACTAGAAGTCAGGGCGGTTGGATTACGTGAATAGTACGGACGACGACTACGGGATCGTTAGTATAGTTGTAAACTGGTCGTTTGCGTAACGCGTGTTTATAGGAATTCACCATGTGCAATAATCCGACGTCGCCTGGAATCAATGACTTCACACGCCGCGATGGTACGACAACTACATGAAATTCAAAGTGTTAGGAAAACATCGGGTTTTCCTAGGGTTTTTCAATACATACGGTTTCGAAATGTACACAAGTTTAATGAACAACTTTTACAACTATAGAAACAAATAAGCATACTTATGGATCTTCACAAACTTTTTCATAAACTCTTTTAAAAAAATATCGGATTTTCTGGTAGTTTTTCAAAACAATACAAAACATTGCTTTTCAAATACCGCTTATGAACTCACCAACATTTCATATGTTGACGTTTTTCAAAATACTTGTATTCTCAGGTAACAAGTAAACCGAAGGAAAATGTACTCAGTGATGGCTTACAGTTTGTTTATCTATGAACCGAACAATTTATTTTTGGGAATGTAACGTTAAAACAATGTACTCAGTGTAAACTTTATCAGTTGTACTATTTTAATGCTTGGTGATGAATGATGTTATGTTTCATATATATTCAATGTTATGGTATTCAATTAAGTCACGACAGCCCTCGGACGTTTCCGCCGTCTGGTTCGGGGTTGTGACAGGTTGGTATCAGAGCTTTGTTTATAGTGAACTAGCATATCTAGCCACACATTGATATGCAACTATAAACCAAAAAGAGGGACAAAGATAACTCTGAACAAAACGAGTAAATAAAACACCCTTGCTTGCATTAGGAATAAGAACATAACGCGGAACCAAACATGATAATGCTAGTATCCCGGTTAATTCCGGACTGTTCTTAGTAGTATCAAGGGGTGGATGTAGCCTGATCAACTACATTCCCTCCAAGGTATAACTAATGCATGTCCCGATGAAATCGTGATATCTAGGGAACCTAAAACTATATCCCTATATCACCAAAAAGAGAACGCCTGTTTAGTCTATGCAATAGTGGTAGGGTCATAGGATAATATTAGTGAACTTTTACGTGTTTCATTATGACATTACAAATTGCTATGTGTTGCGAATCTATGATTGTATGTAGTATGATAGGAATGTTTTAGTACGTACATTACACCTAGTCCGTAGGGTCACAACCTTCCAGAAACCCCAAACACTCAACATCTTTCCGTTTCATGACAAAAAGATGCCTCGCCGACCTACTCGCGGAAACCCAGGACCAACTCCACCCGAAGTTGACTCCACTGCATTCCAGGCAGCCGTGTCTACTGCGGTCACCGCAGCTATGGCACAACTCCATCAGGGTAATAATGGAGGAGGCAACGGGCAAGGGGCAGGGAGTTCGAACAACGGGATGAATCAAGGACCTACCAAAACATGTACCTACAAGGACTTTACGAACGCCAAACCACGAACTTTTAACGGCACTGGAGGAGTGATCGCCCTGAAGCGATGGATCGAGAAGGTGGAGTCGGTATTCGAGATATGCGATTGCCCTGAGCAGATGAAAGTGAAGTTCGCGGCCTGCACTTTTGCGGATCAAGCACTCACCTGGTGGAACGGACATGTGGAAGCCATGACGCTCCCTGTAGCCAACTCTATGCCGTGGGCAGAGATGAAAGAAATGTTAATGGCTGAATACTGCCCGCGAGGCGAAATACAGAAGATGGAGAAAAAGCTATGGAACCTCACTGTGCAGAATGCGAATATCGATGCCTACATATCGAGATTTAGTGAACTATCTCTGCTGTGCCCGGGTATGATCACCTAGGAAGGAAAGAAGATTGAGCGATTCATCTGGGGACTAACAACACCAATTCAAGGGAATGTGATAGCTGCGAACCCTGAAACGTTTGATAGTGCAAAAAGATTGGCGAAGAAGCTGTATGACTATAACAACAAGAAGGGCGAGAAGCCAGTGGAGGCTGAGAAAAAGAAGGAAGGTGATGGCAAGAAGGGAAAGAATAATAAGAGGAAGGGGCGCCAGGGCCCCGAGACCTCTAAAAAGCAGCAGACAGTGGCAGTTAACGCTGTCACCGCACCGGTTCCAGCCGCACCAGATGCTCCAGCCTCAGCTGCTTCAAATGCTTCAAGACCTTATTCCGGTAATCTTCCCAAGTGCAATAAGTGCGGTCTCCATCATAATGGAGAATGCAAGGATTTTCAGTGCACCAGTTGCAATTGAAGGGGACACACTGCAAGGTACTGCAGGACTTACCCTCCCCAGAACCAAAATCAGGGAAAAAACGATAACAACCATCGCAACAACAACAACGTCATCACCGGCGGCAATAATGCAGGGCCTAGCCACACCTGCTATGGGTGTGGAAGGACAGGGCATTTCCGCCGAGACTGCCCTAACAACAACAATCCAGGAAACAGAGGAACAGGAAGAATGCTGACCATGGGTCAGGGTGAGGCGATTCAGGACCCCTCAGTTGTTACCGGTACGTTTCCCCTAAACCACACTTATGCATGCATCTTATTTGACACCGGAGCGGAGCGAAGTTTCATAAGCGATAAGTTTAAACCTTTATTAAAACAACAACCCCAAAAGCTAAATGAAACCTATACAGTGGAAATGGCCAATGGGAAGACCGAATCCACTGGGGAAATCTACATCAGATGTACCCTAACCCTCAATCAACACGTCTTTCGAATAGACTTGATGCCTGTATCAATTAGGAGTTTCGATGTGATTATTGACATGGACTGGTTAAGCCCCCACCATGCTGAAATTATGTGTCACGAGAAGGCCGTTCGTCTTCGTCTCCCAAATCACGAAACCCTAGTAATTTACGGAAACAAACCTAGCATGAACCTTCGCCTCATCTCGTGCATCAAGGCACAAAAACACCTACGAAAGAAGGATTCGGCATTTCTGGCTCACATAGTGGATAAAACCAAGGAAGAAACTAACATTCGAGATATTCCACTAGCGTGTGAATTTCCAGACGTGTTTCCTGAAGATCTTCCGGGAGTACCCCCAGAGAGACAGGTTGAGTTTCGAATCGACCTCGTACCAGGAGCAACTCATCTTGCTAAATCACCCTATCGGCTGGATCTTGCTGAAATGCAGGAATTGTCCAGCCAACTCAGTGAGCTTCTGGACAAGGGATTTATCCGACCTAGTTACTCGCCATGGGGAGCCCCAGTACTCTTTGTCAAAAAGAAGGACGGATCCTTTAGGATGTGCATCGATTACAGAGAGTTAAATAAACTCACTGTCAAGAATCGCTACCCACTCCCACGAATCGATGATCTATTCGACCAGCTCCAAGGAGCTAGTTATTTTTCTAAGATAGATCTACGGTCTGGATACCACCAACTCAAAGTCCGGGAAGAGGATATTCCAAAAACCGCTTTCCGAACCCGCTACGGACATTATGAATTTGTTGTAATGCCCTTCGGTCTAACAAATGCTCCTGCCGCATTTATGGACCTAATGAACCAAATCTGTCACCCATTCCTCGATAACTTTTTCATTGTCTTCATTGATGACATTCTTGTTTATTCTCGAAGCGAAGAAGAGCATGGCCAACATCTCCGACACATCCTAGAAACTCTGCGACCGGAGAAGCTATACGCAAAACTCTCCAAGTGTGAGTTCTGGCTCCGAAGTGTGAACTTCCTAGGTCACGTAGTTAGCCAAGATGGAATTCATGTGGATCCCTCTAAGGTCAAAGCCGTGGAAGGATGGGCAACCCCGACCACGCCCACTGAAATTCGTCAATTCTTGGGTCTAGCAGGCTACTATAGGAGATTCATTCAGAACTTCTCTAAGATCGCCAAACTACTTACCTTGCTTACGCAAAAGGGCGTAGCATTCAAATGGACAGACAAACTAGAGATTGCGTTTCGGACCTTGAAGCAAGCTCTCTGTAGTGCTCCTGTACTATCTCTACCAGAAGGCACGGAAGATTTTGTAGTCTACTGTGACGCGTCAAATCAGGGCTTAGGTTGCGTTCTCATGCAACGTGGAAGAGTGATAGCATACGCATCCCGCCAATTAAAGACGCACGAAGTAAATTATACGACCCACGACCAAGAATTAGGAGCTGTAGTCTTTGCCCTAAAAATTTGGAGGCAGTACCTTTATAGTACGAAGTGCACCATCTTCACGGATCACAAGAGTCTCCAACACATCTTGAACCAGAAGGAGCTGAACATGAGGCAACGAAGATGGGTTGAATTGCTAAACGATTATGAGTGCGAGATCAAGTACCACCCAGGCAAGGCCAACGTGGTAGCTGACGCATTAAGTCGGAAGGAGTACTCTAATCGCCGTGCGAAAACCCTCTCGATAACCATTCAATCTCATTTGGCCACCCAAATTGCAGCAGTCTAGTCAGAGGCCATGAAGACGGAAAATAGAGCAAGCGAAGCATTGCGCGGGATGGAGAAGAACCTAGAGGCAAATGAGAATGGAGTATACTACTTCATGAACCGTATTTGGGTCCCTAAAATCGGAGGGTTTAGGGAGGTTGTTATGAAGGAAGCCCACAAGACACGATACTCCGTTCATCCCGGGTCAGACAAGATGTATTTGGACATTAAACAACACTATTGGTGGCCTAACATAAAGGCGGAAATTGCGACCTATGTTAGTAAGTGCCTTACGTGCGCCAAGGTAAAGGTGGAGTACCAGAAACCCTCAGGATTGTTACAACAACCGGTAATCCCTGAGTGGAAATGGGAGGGGATTTCTATGGATTTCGTGACCAAGTTACCCAAGACGTCGGACGGACTGGACACAATATGGGTAATAGTCGACCGACTGACGAAGTCTGCCCATTTCCTGCCTATAAAAGAATCCTACAAGATGGAAAGATTGACACGTTTGTACATTCGAGAGATCGTGAGACTCCACGGAGTACCAGTGTCTATTATCTCAGATAGAACAGTAGATTCACTTCGCGCTTTTGGCAATCTCTCCATAAGGCACTAGGAACTCATCTCGACA
Organism: Lactuca sativa; assembly: GCF_002870075.4. Classification (NCBI taxonomy): domain Eukaryota; kingdom Viridiplantae; phylum Streptophyta; class Magnoliopsida; order Asterales; family Asteraceae; genus Lactuca; species Lactuca sativa. The sequence goes on along the minus strand of NC_056625.2, from coordinate 110,126,642 downwards.
TGAGCACTACGTATCACCCACAAACGGATGGTCAAAGCGAACGAACCATTCAAACGCTTGAAGACATGCTTCGCGCATGTGTGATAGACTTTGGGAAGTCATGGGATACCCATTTACCTTTAGTCGAATTCTCGTATAACAACAGTTATCCTTCAAGCGTTAACGTCGCTCCTTTCGAAGCACTGTACGGGCGTAAGTGTAGGTCACCGTTATGTTGGGCTGAAGTAGGTGACACCCAGCTAGCAAAAGCACTCACGTCGAATCAGGCGCTAACAGGACTGAAAATCATTCGTGAAACCACGGAAAAGATCGTTCAAATCAGAGCTCGACTGCAAGCATCGCGCGACCGGCAAAAGAGCTATGCCGATAAACGGCGAAAGCCCTTAGAATTTCAAGTCGGAGATCGAGTACTGTTAAAAATCTCGCCCTGGAAAGGAGTTATTCGTTTTGGGAAGCGGGGAAAATTGAACCCACGATACATTGGACCTTTCGAGATCGTTGCCCGAATAGGTCCAGTAGCATACAGACTGCAACTACCCACAGAGCTAAACGGTGTACACCCCGTGTTTCATGTCTCTAATCTGAAAAAGTGCCTATCAGATGAAACCCTCATCATTCCTCTTGACGAAATCGAAATCAACGAGAATCTCCTGTTCGTTGAAGAACCAATCGAAATCATGGACAGGGAGGTGAAGCGTACTAAGCAAAGTCGCATCCCGATCGTGAAAGTACGGTGGAACGCAAAGCGTGGGCCAGAATTCATGTGGGAACGCGAAGAGCAAATGAAGCAAAAGTACCCTCACCTATTTTAGCATTCTCAAACCTAGCTTTCAAACAGAATTTCGGGACGAAATTCCTTCTAACTGGGGGGATGATGTCACAATTAGAAATTTTGTGTCTTGTAATCACTATACTTAAGTAAAATGTTGAATCAAAACTTAAGAGCATGTGTGATACCTATTATTAGGACATCAAAAACTTCAATCAAATACATCAAACAATTACTACAAATAGTCAACAAACAATTGGAAACCCTAGAAGTTCTTGTTTAGGTCCATTTTGGACTAGGACTTCCTTATTGGACTCAATGGACCAATAAGCTCCCAATTTGACTATCATGGGCTTAGAACCCTTAAATGGGCTCTAATTGGACCCATATTGATTTATTTCAACATTATGGGCCATATTGGGCCTAGCAGGAAATAAATTAAATATTGTGAACCATAATTAACCTAAACTAGCCCAACAAGATATAAAAATCACACTTGTATCTTACAATCATCCAACTTAACTCTAATAATGGGCTTAAGGGCATTAAAGCCCAAACCCTCCTTTCTTTTTAATCTCGGCCCAAAAGCCCAAGACAAAGATGAAGAGTTGACTTCATCATGCCACATCAATAATACCTCATGGATATCCATGCATTACACTCCAAACCTCCATGCAATCCCATTTCTCCATGCACATGTCACCTCAAAGTCACTCTTCTTCCCTCTCCCCTCACTCTCGGCCGAATCACACACACACACACACAATTCTCTCACAACACTCTCTCAAGGAAACTCCCTCCATCTTTCATCAAGGTCTCGAAAATTTGGAGGTTTTCAAGAGGATATTTCCACAAACTCTTCATCTAAGGTAAGGTTATGCTTGGATCTATGACTTAGATTCTTTGTTTTATCAAAAATCTCTTCCTAATCCATGCAAAAATCGTGATCTTGCACCCCAGAATCACCTCAAACTCGAGATCTTCAAGAAAAGGGTGCTAAGGCCAAAAATCACCAAGTTTTCTTCCATCTTTTCTTCAAAAACCGAAACTACACCCTAAGGTGAGCTTCATACTCCCTATTTTTCTGTTTTATAAGTTTTGTGGGTGGGGGGGGGATACAAGTGAAAGTGTAGATCTATATGTGTTTTGTATGTCTTGTATGATTTCTATGCCTATATGTGTGTTTTTGTGTGTTTATGATGTTGGATCTAGCCATAAACCCCAAAAACTCGAGATATACTTTATGTTAAATGATACTAGCATCAAATATATTTCTACATACAAAGTATTCCAAGAAAAATAGCTAAGTGGCTTAATGACACCTTCTTTGGGCTAAAAACTCAATTTTTGGACATAAAATGTTAAAAATATAAAGTTAAAGGGCCCAAACTGACATATTACGAATTTTGATGGGTGAGATGAGTCAAAAAAGTTTCAATAAAGTGTTTTCTGGAAATACATTCTTTTGGAGGATTAAAAATATAAATTTCAAGCTTAATGGGCTAAAAATGACATTTTTGCCCCAATAGGGCCCAATATGCGAAATTTTCTGTTTTGAAGGGCCAAAACTGTGTTTTTCTGTAAAACAGTGGACTACTAGTGTCCCAAGTCCTTTTCTATGGTTAAAAATGCTTTTCATAATTAAAAAGGACCAAAGTTGCAAAAATTTTCCAATTTGGGCCAAAAGTGTAAAATCGCAAAAAAGGAAGGTTTCAACCGAGAAAACTGTATTTTCAGGGACTAAAACTGTTTTCAACTAAAAATGTGCTGAAAAATATCAACTCCAATAAGTTTTGATGTTAAAATGCCAAGAAAAATAATTTAAGTACTAAACCGGAAATTTATTTATGCAAAGGGTTGAAAAAGAAAATTTACATCTTAAAGAGGGGCTGTAAACAGAAAATTTTCAATGCTAATTCAATACACCCATCGTGATCAAATATTGGCACCGCGACTACCGACAAAATACAATACACAACAATACCAAAAATCGTTGTTAAACGAATGGATTCGGTCTCGAATCAATAACAACCCGAAACTACTAACACGACGATAACTCGATTCACACAAGTAACATTTGGGAATTCAATACACACGTGAGAGTGCACAGACGTCGACGCACCACCTTTGGGCCCAAAAGTGTAAAATCTTGTTTGTTGGGCCTAGCTAGCCCAATGACCTGATCTTTAGGCCCGAAGACTTCAACCTTACGAGTTGTTGGGTCTTACATGATCTAACACAGCGTAAAAGGACTTTCAATGGCTTTTGTACTATTGGTCCCCAAGGGTCCTTTGGTACTGCTAGTAAAGTCGGTTATTTTAATGCGAGTCGGGTCAAGGGCCCTTCGCACTCTTTTTTATCCCCAACCGGCTAACGGAGTTATCGAGGTCTTCGTGCCCTCTTTCTCTTCGGATGTGGGACTACTAGAAGTCAGGGCGGTTGGATTACGTGAATAGTACGGACGACGACTACGGGATCGTTAGTATAGTTGTAAACTGGTCGTTTGCGTAACGCGTGTTTATAGCAATTCACCATGCGCAATAATCCGACGTCGCCTGGAATCAATGACTTCACACGCCGTGATGGTACAACAACTACATGGAATTCAAAGTGTTAGGAAAACATCGGGTTTTCCTAGGGTTTTTCAATACATACGGTTTCGAAATGTACACAAGTTTAATGAACAATTTTTACAACTATAGAAACAAACAAGCATACTTATGGATCTTCACAAACTTTTTCATAAACTCTTTTCAGAAAATATCGGATTTTCTGGTAGTTTTTCAAAACAATACAAAACATTGCTTTTCAAATACTGCTTATGAACTCACCAACATTTCATATGTTGACGTTTTTCAAAATACTTGTATTCTCAGGTAACAAGTAAACCGAAGGAAAATGTACTCAGTGATGGCTTGCAGTTTGTTTATCTATGAACCGAACAATTTATTTTTGGGAATGTAACGTTAAAACAATGTACTCAGTGTAAACTTTATCAGTTGTACTATATTAATGCATGGTGTCGAATGATGTTATGTTTCATATATATTCAATGTTATGGTATTCAATTAAGTCACGACAGCCCTCGGACGTTTCTGCCGTCTGGTTCGGGGGTGTGACATAAACGAAAGGTATCCTAATCATTGTTATATTTTGGACAAAGCCGTGTATGGACTGAAACAAGCTCCAAGATCCTGGTATGAAACGCTGACAAAGTTTTTGAAGATGTCGAAATTCAAACAAGGTTCGGTTGACCCAACCTTCTTTCGTAAGAAGGAAGGTAACCACCTTATGATTGTTCAAATTTACGTCGATGATATCATCTTTGGTTCTACGAATCCCAGCTTAACAGCTGAATTCAGACAGCTGATGGAGACTAAATTTAGGATGAGCTCAATGGGTCCAATTAACTTTTTCCTTGGTTTAAATATTAGACAGGGACCCGAAGGCATCTTTATCAATCAGGAAGCTTACACGAAGACTCTTCTAGAAAAATTTGGCATGATGGGAGATTCAAAGGTCAAAGTTCCAATGGCGTTCGGCACCAAGCTCACTCCATCCTTGGATAAACCGGCAGTTGATATTACGCTGTATCGCCAAATGATTGGTTCACTGATGTATCTTACTGCTAGCAGGCCTGGCATAATGTTCTCTGTTTGTTATTGTGCTAGATTTCAGGCAAACCCACGAGAACCTCACATGCTTGTAGTAAAGAACATTCTACGATATCTCAAGCGAACTACCTCTTTAGGTCTATGGTATCCATCCAACTCGGGCTTCTTCGTTCAAGCCTACTCAGATGCAGATCTTGGAGGTTGTGGATTAGACAGGAAAAGCACCACAGGCGGCTGCCAATTCCTTGACGGGAAGTTGGTTAGCTGGCAATCAAAGAAACAAACGTGTGTATCTTTGTCTACAGCTGAAGCAGAATACATTGCAGCTGCATCCTGTACCTCTCAAGTGATTTGGATCCAGAGTCAACTCCGAGACTATGGACTCAATATGAAAAGGATCCCACTATATTGTGACTCTGAAAGTGCAATTAGGATCTGTCATAACCCAGTGCAACATTCCAAGACCAAGCACATAGCACTGAGGTATCACTTCATCAAAGATCATGTGGAAGATGGAAACGTTGAAGTACACTTTGTTAGAACCACTGATCAATTGGCTGATGTCTTTACCAAAGCTCTTCCTGAAGCGTCATTCAACAAAATTCTACAAGGGCTAGGTATGATGGAATCAGAGTCAGTACCACAAACTACCTCTCAAACTCAAACGTCAGAAGCGAAATAGACCGAACGTTCGGGTTCGGTTGAATCATCTGCACTCGCTCATCATTTCAAAGGTAGTTTTCTTGGTTGTAAATTTCATGTACAAAGTTGTTTATCTTATTGTCAAAAATATTTCCTTTTTGAAAATCTAAATTCCTTGGTTGTTTTTCAAAATTTTTCAAAACCGAAACCAACCGAACGCTCGGGTTCGGTTTTTTCAAAATTTTTCAAAACCGAAACCAACCGAAAGCTCGGGTTCGGTTTTTCAAAATTTTTCAAAACCGAAACCAACCGAACGCCCGGGTTCGGTTTTTCAAAATTTTTCTCAACCGAAATCAACCGAACGCTCAGGTTTGGTTCCAAAGTTTTTTTTTTTTCTTTTTCAGTCTTATTTTTTTATTATTTTTATTTATATTTTTTTTTATCACAAACTCCAAAAATATTTCTTTTAATATCAAAAACTCCAAAAATATTTTGTTCTTTATTTTTTTTTACTTTATTTGTGTGGGGAAATGGTTGCATTAGTTAAGTGTCCCTAGAAGCATACTGCTGTATGTGTCCAAAGCCTCATCAGATTCTGAATAATAGCCTTAATGACTTGGTATATACAAACCCTGTCTTCCCAATTAGGCTATCCCATTTATTCTAATCGTGAGCTACCTAACTCTCTTCTCACATAAGATAAGAGTTTTCTGCTTGGTCCTATTTTTCATAGCAGAGGTACTTTAATTTCTTACACCATCTCTATTGCATTTCTCCATTAAATTCGTTTCACAAACGTAACCCTTGAGACTCTCAGAAATTACCACTGAGGTTTATGGTTACTCAAAAACTGCGTTTATGATCTTAGTTTCGTGCCACTACGAGCTGAGTGAAACCCAAAATTCAATACCAAATCTAAATTGACGTGAACAATTAATTTGCTCAAGTTTTCACTAATGAATTGACGGACGTATCCTCATGAAATCTCAAGTTTTTCTTTTGTGTGATTCCTATGAAATTGTTAAAAACCATAACATTTCTTCCCTTGGGATCCAGTTTTATTTTTTTTTGAGATTTTATATTTTCCAAGCCACTTTAAAATCATTTCCTACCTACTTGTTCAACAGACTACACCGGTCTCACAAGTACTTTGTTCACTTTCTATCTTATTTCAAGATTAGGACCGTTGAATCAAAGCTAAAGCCACCCTAAGGAGCCTAATTAAAAGAAGCCTTTCAACACTTCTTAATAAGTGTTTGATCGTTATTCAACGGGAAACCACACTAACACTTTAAGGTCTCTCTTGACTTTGAAGGAAGAGATTCGTGCCCGGGATCATTTGTTTTGTGTCTTTATTGACATCACAATTTTTCCTAAAAAGATTTGTTTTCTTTCTTTTTCTTTTACACCCTTAGCACGAAAATCTTTGATTTTCCAAAATTCTGGTTCTAATAATTACAGGCTTTTTCATTGGATTGGTGGTTAATTATAAGATGTGGACAATTTTCATCCACGTGGGCGTATTATTCAAAAGATGCCGTTACAGGGATAAGATGAAGGGTTGCTGACTCAGGCGGGAGTCTAATTGATTTGATTTCAAACGACGGTAAAAAGGGAACGCATGCAAATTTGAAACGTCCAATCTCCAAATGACGTCGCAGACGTGTGTGCGAATTTGAAACGGTTCTTCTCTAAAAAGCACAGAACGGGCGCGTGTGAATCTGAAACGATTTCTATCCAACCGGCGCTTGATGGGAGGCGTGTTCTAAGGAATCTAACACTCTCTCTCATGCATGATCATCGCTTACCTTAACTGTCACGCATCAGTCAAATTCCGGGAAAACCCTTCATATACTGATAGAAGATTTGGGAAGATTTTTCTCTCTCCTTAAACCCCAGTATTAAATGCGACATCATCTACCATTTACCTCTTTACTGCAATCAAGAATCCCAGAGCGCAAGAATTCCCTGAACCCTAACTGTTCATCATCTTCTTCACTCTCTTCAACAATGGCAGCTTCATCCTCTGTGCACGCTACTTCCCACATTCTTCCCATTCGTCCTCAACAATGCCTCATTATTGATTTAACCCCTCATGTCTATGATTCCTACATGTTTGCTATCATCGAGTGCTTGAAGTATTCGTCAATAGCTCCTGCACTATCACGGGTGGAATCAGTGCCCATGGAATTTCTGTCACAGATCTATGCGACTGCTCATTACGACAAAGTGGTCGATAGGATCTTCTTTGACGTTTGTCATCATAAAGCGTCTATCTCCAAGCAACGCTTTTGCTCTCTGTTAGGGTTTGAAGCTAATCCAACAAGGGTTAATCCAGAGACGATTCCATTGGGGCATCTGTTCAACATGTTCTACAATATGGGTTACACAGAGGTACTTACTTCCGTCGCCAAGTTCAAGAAGTCATGCCTGCCGCCACAGTGGAACGGGATGCTCACTGTGCTATTCAAAGGTCTCTCTGAACGGAGCTCTGGCTCAGATGGTTCCAGTCGACTGTTCCTGTCCATCTTATATGGGGTCTACAACGGCATTAATGTTGACTATGGGTTTGTTCTCTGGCAACAACTCATCCAAAGTTTATCTTCTTCTTCACGGCATTCAGAGGTGTCGTATGCCAGGTTTTGGACCTTGATCACTAAGTGGGCGATGGATAAGAACAATGTCCCCACTGTTGCCGGCGCACCGATGTCTTCGATTGGTACCTTTCATACCATGAAGATCATCGTCTCAGATGCTTCAAAATTCCCATTCAATGGTTCCATTCCGAAAACCATGTACGCTGACGTTCCAGCTGACAGTAGGATCATCCGGACCTACAAAGAGTTCAAGCGGTCTGGTCCGAGGGATCTCACGCCGGAGATGCTGAAATCAATTCACGATGCCGATAAGGTTGTTCCTAGAGGCAAGAAGGCAGACAAAGGGAAACAGGTGGCCAAAGGGGCTAAAGGCCTTTCTCCTAGGAAGAGGAAACCCACTAAAGCTGCTCTGTCCCCGCAACAGAAGAGGCGAAAGACCCAACCGAAGCGAAAGCTGATTATCGCTTCCTCTTCCAGTGAGTCGGAGGGTGAGAGTTCGGATTCTGACGACTCTCCAAGAGGCAACACACCTCCAAGGGGCAACACACCACCCAGATCACCTACCCCTGATATGCAAATCCATACCTCTCCACTTCCCTCTCCTACTCAAACAATTCCTACTTCCATTCCCACCATAAACCCCTTTACCAACAATCCAAAAACCTCATTCCCTATGCCACCACCCATTTTCACCGATGCAACAACATCTACTACAAAGGTTACAACCAACGTATCTCATACGGGGGTTCATACCGATGCAACCGAACCACCGCCAACAACCGAACCCATACACACAACCGAAACCCAACAACCACCCGAACCTACCCCCACTCAAACACAACCCGAACCTACCCCTGCTCAAACTCAACCTGAACCTACTCATACCACAACACCACCAGCTTCACCACCACCACCATCTCCTGGTCATGCCTCTGACGGAGATAACCCTTTCCTTGGCGGGGAAAACATGACCTTTGATTCGGTCTATTACAGTCCGTTTCAAGTGCAGAGTGACGATGACAATGACGCTCCGGTCGCAAAGAAGCATCTTAAGGAGCTACATGAGAAGGTCGACTTGCTCATTGCTTCTTCCTCCAACTCTCAATCATCTCTCTCTGAAGCCGCTCTTCAAAAGATTGTTGATGCCTTCTCTAGGGCTCAGAAAGATTCGGTCACTTTTGCCACCGCCGCCATAGATGCCTCGACGAAAGCTTGTGAGGCTGCGACCGAAAAAGTCGATAAACTATTCTCTGACGCCTCTACCCTGTTACAATCTTTGCAGGAGAGTGCCACTGCTACCAAGACAACGTTGGAACCAATTGTTCAACAGTTGGCCACGTTTGTCTCCACGGAGTTGAAGTCATTTGCCACACTTCGCCAATCGCTAAGTGACAACAACTCTGCCCTTCGTGCCTCTATCGACGAGTGCCTCTCTAAACTCCAAGAGGATCTGGCCGCTGAAAACTCGTTGATGGACGTTCTAGCAAGGAAGACCACTGCCCTAAAGGTCAAGAGTGCTCAACTTTCAAATTCTCAACAACAAATTGACGCTCTTCGATCCGAACGGGGGGTAATCAGGACGTGCGTTTCGGATGTACACTCAGCTATATCCAACATCCTTGAAGCACATGATCCGATCCTGAACCATTCTGTGAGGTGTACCCTTGCAGAGAAACTCGCTCCTGCCCTGGATCTGCTATGTAAAATTGAAGGGCTACCCAGTTTCGTGTCTACTCCGAAACAAGGGGGAAGAAAGCAGTCCGAATCGCAACCACCTCATTCCTCAAAGGCAACTCACACAACCGAACCTCCTCCTACAGGCCAAGCCTCTGGTTCGGGTGTGAAGGACAAAGGCAAGAAACTTGCTGAGGATGAAGAGGAAGATGATCAAGAAACCATTGCCGACTTGCTGAAACGCAAAAGTCGACGCAATGCTGAAGACGATGATGTTCGTGTGGCGAGAGAAGCTGAAGAAGCTGAGCGCAAATAGAAAGAAGCCCATGACCTTCTCGAGAGTAGGAAGACTATTTTCCCTGCTTGGACTCTCGAGAGGATGATAAAGGAGGCAATCGATACTCCGAGTATCTTATGGCTTGAACCGGTAATCTCCTTTGACTGCTACAACTCCGTCGACTCTCAGTTCGACATGCCCTTAACTCGAAAGGCTTTCATCTTTCACGCCTTCGACAACGTTGCCGAGTTCCCTCATCCTCATCCGGAGGTTGATCGGGAATTGATAGAGTTCTATCTGAAGGCTGCTCAACCCCAGTACCAAACCTGGAGCGCTCAGAAGATCATCAACGTTCGGGTTCTGAAGCCATATACTGAAGGGAGATTTATCAACGTTCGGTTCAAAGTGCTTAGAGGGTCTGCAAAAACCAAACATGCCATCTCTTTAGCAGATCTACCGAACCTCAACCCCCATGACTGGATCGTTCTGCACAACATCCTTCTGACTAATGAAGCTGAATATGGTCCGATCATTGACCATCTCAAGAGGATGTTGGTGTGCTATATCATGGAAGTCGCCCTGATGGATCAGGAGATTGCAAATGTCTTCAAGAAGAAACCGAAGATCTCTCCTATTGGCTCGGCCAGTGATTTAAACCAGATGAAGATGGGAAAAAATGACCCGAGGCGAAACTCCGTCATGTTCACTAGGAGTGAAGGACAGAAATGTCTCTTTGCCTTAGCTGATAAACATCTTTATACCACTGCTTGTCTTGAGCATGTGTTGGGGATCATCCACAGATGCAAAGAAAATACAGCGGATGATATCAAATATTTTGACGATATGATACAATGGTACATCCGATTCAGACAGACAATCCTCGTGCTTATCTCTCGTCTGTTTGAGACTGTAAAGAAGAAGGTTCCTGCTGCTGCTGGCCCAAGTAAGAAGACAAAGTGATCTCGCTCCAATTTGACGCAAAGGGGGAGATTGTTGGGTAGCGTAGCGTAGCATTTTTGATGTATTGCGTCTATTGGGCTCGGTTAATAGTCCGTGTTTTGTACTCCGGTTTGGGCCTGTCCAACCGTGAGCTGATAGGGTTTAGTATATAAATTAATGTGCTTGCATGCATATTAGGTTAACGATTTTAGAAAACGATTGATAGCAATTACGACAGCTTTACAGATTTTCTTCATCGCTCTTGTAAACCCTAAATCCTCTACAGTAGAAGTTCTTTATCGAGCTCTTCTGAGGATTGTTTATTAATCATTCGACATCTTTTGATCCATTCTTGTGTTCTTGCTGTTTATTCGTTTATTTCTTTACCTGTTTTATAGATCTAATCGATCTTCAAGTTAGTTTTAACTTATCACGGGCCCATACTACCTTCCACACCTACCCATATGTGTATCGAGTATCACCACAACACCCTAGCAATATCATATACATAACGAACACTCGATTCCCACTCTTAGAGGAGCACCACTATCCCATAACCGACATACCGGTCTCACGCAACCCTCCCATCCATGAAACTTCCAATGACCCTACATCACTAGTGTATGCTAGTCATACATAACGCTAGACCCTATAGACTTTCCAATATCCAATCTTACCCTAAGCTCCCAATCATACAAGAACAGAACATAAGGCCAAATCAAACATTCTCAGGCTATAAGAACTTAATTATATATAACCAAGATGCATACACTAAATAACTACAGTAATGATGTCAATTTCATACAAAGGAAACCCAAGGCTAGCAGGCATCATATAATCAGACAATTCTATCATGCAATTCATGAAGATCCCTAGCCTAGTACTAGCATACTATTCTAACATATCACATAATCAAATAACTTGTATGGTATTTTGGGGTCTACTTACCGACTCTGGCTGATTGTACCCTCTGCATCCTCCATTACTTATTTCGAAAAAAAACTTTTGAAAACCATTTTTGAAAATCCCTCCTTGATTTGAGACTAGATTCACACGAATGTTCCTCCAGTTCACTCAAACCAAGGATCTGATACCAACTTGTAACACCCATAAAATTTGAGCCAAATTTAAAACATGTTTAAATTTATCCAAACCATTAAGTTCATACATCTTGTTTTCAAATAGTTTAAACATCAGACTATTTCCCCAGAACCATATCACATAAATCGTAAAACATAAGGAGCGGTACGATCACGCCTTCGCCTTGCGACGGTCTCTTGAAGTACCTAATACAAAACACTAAACTGTAAGCCTGAAAGCTTAGTGAGTTACTCCCAAAATACCAACCACATATAACCATACTCATATCGTATCACAATACAGAGAACATCCATGCACATTGGGTCTACTGTGTGACTGGTCCGCCCGCACCGGGCCTTTAGTCTACCTGGTCCACCCTCCGAGTCTAGCCATGTACATCAAGTCTATAGTGTGATTGGTCCGCCCGCGCCGGGCCTATAATCCACCTGGTTCATTCTCTGAGTCTACAGTATGACTGGTCCGGCCACACCGGGCCTTCAGTCGGTCTGGTCCACTCACTGAGCCTCGGCACGTCTGGTCTGCCCTCTTGGGGCATTCAGCCTATCCGTACCGCTCGATGGGCCTTCGGGATATCTGGTCCACCCTGGGTATGTTGGCCTACAACACAAAGTAGGACCCGCCTCAACCCAACCCCCGTCAAACAACCATGTGCACATAAAACAATTAATCACATAACAAATCCTTAACCAAACAAAAAGTCTAACAGATCACATAGCATATGAACATCCTAACCAAGATTCCGACCTAACCGGTCACTAGCATAACATTACCCTATATACAGGGTACCGACCTTAACCAGGTCACTAACATGATACCATCCTAAATACCAGGATGCTGATCTAGCAAGCAATTACATAACAAACAATACCCGGATTTTTCATCCGATAAAAGGGTCGGCCTTGGTGCCGTAGACCCTGTCGATATAGTGAAGATAACTAACCTAAAATTGTCGACTGCAAAGATATGACCAAGCTGCTCCGACCACCAACACGATCTTCACCGCAGAACACTACCAAATAACCAATTCCATAAATACCAATATTACCAAAATACCCTTGGAAGTCAAACTGGTCAACTCTTGGTCAAAGTCAAAGTCCTCAGACAAAGTCAACCATCCTGGTTGACTCTACTTGCCGAGTTCCCATACCCAGAAAAACTCTCATAGCACAACTTTACTCGCCGAGTCGCCCCAAGACTCGTCTAGTCCAACGATCTCTAAGCCCCATCCTGTCGAACTCACTGAGTCGCCAACCGACTCACTAATCCAAAACTTTAACCCAACAAAGATTGGGTTCTGCGACCAGACTCACCGAGTCCAAGAACAGACTCGCCGAGTCCAAGGCAATTTTCAACAGACTCGCTGAGTTGTTCTTCCAACTCGTCGGGTCCATGCACATGTTCATACAACTCGTCGAGTACACCTATGTGACTCGCCGAGTCCCTCCAGTTCTCAATCCATTCAGAGGTTTTACGAGCCATGCGGGGGCTCCAATCTATAGATCCACCCTTCTACCATCCATCCCTCACATAAAGTTGCAAACTTTACGTGAAACCAAGGAGATATAGGCCAAAACACACACATAGGCTAGGGTTAAAGACTAGGGAGCTTCATTAATAACTGTTAGACAGGAGCTTTATGACATTTTGGACCATCACAAGCCTAGATCTGAAGTAGCAACCTCAGATCGAAGCCTCTAACTCGAAATGGCTCTCAATCATACCTAAAATGCCCCAAATCTCAAATGATAATAGATCTAGATACAAAAGAGCCCAAGCAATAGATTATTACCTCCAATATATGCTCTAACTGAAGTAGATCTCGGATCTACACCACTCCTTTGCAACAAGCCTCTTAATCTCCAAGCCCCTTTCCAATATTTTCTCCTCCAAAGCTCTATTCTCTTTATTAATGGAGGCTCACTTGATTCTAGGGTTTCTGTATCTCAAAAGGGTATCAAAGAGGCTGAGGGTGGGTTATAATGTGCTTTATATATGGCATAACCCCCGGGACTAGGGTTTTCTCCCTTCAGCACCTACTCGTCGAGTCCAAGCCGCCAAGTTGGCGAGTTGTCCACTTAAACCCGCAATAAATCCCGCTCCGACTCGGCTAGTAAGAATGTCTACTCATCGAGTTCCTTCTTTTATTCACACAATAAACCCTTAAGTCATACTTCTGAAATTCGGGATGTTACATAAATATTGTTAGCTATTAAGTTATACAAATCGCACCCTTAAAACACGATTTTTTATGAATCTCACAATTAAAACTTGGTTTAGATGTTTAGGGTTTTCAACATATTTTCAAAATCACTCGTCTTATTCAGTACGCACAAATTTGTTAAAAATTTCTTCATTAAACCAACCACTCTTCTCGTACACATCATTTGTTTGTTTATATATATATATATATATATATATATATATATATATATATATATATATATATATATATATATATATATATATATATATATATATATATATATATATTGAATACATAAATTTACATTATTTTTTGTTTATTTTAAATTTTAGATGGATCGTGATTATTTGACACACAAAACTCGACGTGTATCCGAAACTTATATTGAGGGTGTTCGTACTTTTATTAGGGCCGGTCAAGCGAACCAGGTTGGTTTGTTCTCTTGTAACGTTTCTATGGGTCAGATCCTTTGAGAGGAAGGAGTGTGAATGTATGTATGTGTAATGCGTATGTAGAAAGTGTTCGAACCTAAAATGTGTGTTGAGAGGCGTGTACATAGTTTGAATATATCTTGGGGCGGAAGCTATCAATTGTATTGGAAATGTATATATTAAATTGTACTTGAGGTGATATAAGTACTTATTGTCTTGGGAAGGAGCAAACCAAACTACTGTAGAACGAACCATCATCAAAAAGGTGGATCCATCATTAAAAGGCCAAACCAACGCTAAAAGGTTGAACCATGGTAAAAAGCTGAACCATCACTACAAAAGGTCGATGATATATATATATATATATATATATATATATATATATATATATATATATATATATATATATATATATATATATATATATATATATATATATATATATATATAAAAGGCCCCTAAGTCCAAAGTTTGAGTGCCTTGATGTCAGGTCCTACTTGTGGCTTATACTAGGACGTATACGTAATTAAACTTTTTCATTTTATGAGTTTTTTTTTTCACTGTAGCACAATGAAGTTTGGTCACTTTACACATTTAGTCAGTTAAGTTTCTTTTGTGCACAATTAGTCACTAAAGTTAAGAATGACCGTCTCATTATAGGATCGAACCAAATTTTATCCAGTTTATAGGTTAGATTATCATCTAGGCGACTTTTTTTTTTTCAAAATTAAAAATAAAATCTAAATCAATATGGTTTTCTCGTCTTTCCTTAACTCACAATCGTAATATATAAAAAAAAAACTTTGTTGGACCTTCTGTCCTAAAATCCGTTTGTTCATTCCTGATGTCGCTCTCCAGCTCCTGCAACACCTCATCTCCAACAACACCAACTCCGGTGACGCCTCATCTCCGACGATACCACCTCCATGAAATGCCTCACCTCTGATGCTCTCCACCACTATTCGACATTGAAAAATGTCAAGTTTGAATCTAAAACCAATGCTTTCCCTTCACCTCAGTATGCAAAATTGAAATTGACGCCCACCTGAACTTCAATCTCGAACCTTGTTATATTGTCGTTTGATTTTGTGCTTCTTTTCTGAAATTAGAAGTATGATAGTACTTTGAATCTCGTCTTTGACGCATTGGTAGAAAGAGAGACAAGTAAAGCAAATTTTTTGAGAGATCTAAATCCTAACCCGATTCAAATCACATTTTTGGGGCTAGATTTCCCAACAAAATAAACGAAATGCGGTTCTCATATCTAACAATCAATTACAAAACCATAACATTTTAAATCATAGATCAAGAAGATCGAAAACTCATGGTCGAAATATAGATTTTGGGGTAGAGGCGTTAGTTAACTTTGTGATAATACTCAGAGGCAAACACCGACAATAAGATGAAAAGAAAGGATGTGAAGAGTGTTACAAGGATGGACCATGACGATAGTGATCGGACGAAAGGTAGGGATAACCTGCTAGGGATAACCTGCTGAGTGATTGGATGTAACGATGATTGCTCGGATGTTGTTTCCACGTTCTATCTGCACAAGGGTTCCACTCTTTTTCTATACTTCATGTATTTTAATTTACTTCCAAATCACATAATCAACAATGATAAAATAAACAAGTTTGTGAAAAAAAGTTATTTTTTGTCCTGCAACATAGCTTTCTTCCTTGAAGGTGTTGTGCACTGGTTTCAACCTTCTCCAGAGAAAATGATGTGCCTTGATGTGGAGAAATGAAGATACTATTAGTGCCACATCAGTAAATTTACAGGTTTCGGTACCTGGGAACAAAATGGTGTAATTGACACGTAAATGATAAGTTTAGTGACTAATTGTGCACAAAAAAAACTTGAGTGACTAAATGTGTAAACTGGTCATCTATTGTGCTACAGTGCCAAAAACCCTTAACTAGGTCGGGAGAAGTAACGCCGTGTTGCCTTTTTTCAAGCGTATGTGAACGAGATTAGAGTTGTGATATACTTTGTTAGTTACGATGCTAACGATGACTTTCGATTAGTTATTTGACAAGTTACAAACATGT
Organism: Lactuca sativa; assembly: GCF_002870075.4. NCBI lineage: Eukaryota > Viridiplantae > Streptophyta > Magnoliopsida > Asterales > Asteraceae > Lactuca > Lactuca sativa. The sequence continues at coordinate 110,110,344 of NC_056625.2, read as the reverse complement.
ATGTTTATAATGTATATGGGCCCGTTCATTATTTACAATTATCCATTTGAGGACGGACCTCGTTGTGATAACTGCCGTTTACTGTTTACTCACAACATCAACATTCAATTTCTATGGATGTTGCAAAGCAATAAATTGATGTTGGTTTACTCACAACATCAACATTCAATTTCTATGGATTCTATGAAACATTGTGTTCGTGTTCGTTTATACATGTATAATTTGTTTTGTCGCGTATTATATCGATAAATGTCATTTCAATAATTTTCATTTTGATTGATGTCGTTTCAATAATCTTTCGATATAGGGTGCAACCCGAGATTATTTGATAGCTTTTTGACTAGTTGTAGTACTAGTCGTTTTGATATATTCAATTATTTTTCGACTAGTTGCGGTACTAGTTGGGATCCTTGGTAGATCACTATGCCGAACCAAGGTATAAGAATCATGGTTGGTATAGCATAATTCGAGGCATTTCGCTACCAAGAGTTGGATATTTTATATCTTCGGGTGATCAAATTGGAATAAAGAGTTACGAGCAATTTCTTGTATAATGTATATCCTTGAGATAATAAAATATCGCATTCAAACCATAAGACATATTGTCAAGCCAGACAAAAGTGGTATGTTTGTGACGAGTATTGTAGTGTGTGTTAAATATCATATCATGTAGTTGTCTTTATTGTTATCGACATAATAAAAATATGTAGACTATACCTTAGAGTTCTCGTTATGTTCTACACGATTTGAAGTATGAAGTGCTTTGTAGAAAGTAACTTAACTCGTCTTGGGGAAGGACAGAGCATCAGTCTTGCAAAGAAGAAAATCAAAGGGTTTGTATCACCAACCTGTTGTGATAATTCTTTTAGAATTTTTCCTTGTATAGTGTGGTTGTGATCATAAACAATAAGACCAAGAAGGCTGTATGAGGGAATTTATTACATAACAGCTTTGACATCAGCAAGCCCGATATATGACATCTTCGAGACTCATTACATAATGTTCATTGCAAAGTTATACAAAACAAAACACTTGGATCTTGCTTTGTCTATCGAAATAGCATTGAAGTAATGCAAATAAACCAAATACGAAATAAAAAATCCCATGAATGATGATCATGAGGGACAACCATATATGTGTAAGGATTTGATGTTGGTTATTATGGCTTAATGAGAGGCTTGTGTTACTTTATATGCGACCTGATGAAAGGTATTGTAATGACAACATTTAAATCTGGTTATTCAGAGATGGCATTGGTGAAATATGATGGTAATGTAAATATGTAATGACAAAAGGTTTTCATTTACGAGAAAAGGGCGAGTGGGTCGCTGAAAACCACTCAAAGTGTCGCATCTGGTGTTACCATTACACTTTTATCATCTCAAGAGGTAACAAAGAATCTTCCAGCTATGAATTCCTGATCGATGTGCATAAAATGGGTAGTGCATGTGTCAGACTCCTTTGCCTTTAAAGATGTGGAGTTTGATATAGACAAAATAGTTTTCTCAATCTTTTCGTAGAGCAATTTATGTGCGCAGCTCATTTCTTGAAACAAGCTTGGGGACCCAGTCGTTGAGGCCGAAGACGAAACAAAGGTATAAGTACAGGGAATTTAGATTATACATTCTTCTTTTCTTTTTTTCTCTTGTTGATTATCACTGAGATAGTCTTAATTCCGTTTCTGGCATTGTTGTGGAGGTGAAGCTCAAAAGCTTTTATCTTGAAGACATTGAGTATGAACTGGATCAAACTCTATCGACTTTAAATAAGGGTTTTATAGTTACAAGTTCAGATATTAATCTTGATAACATTGGGAATTTGGAGCTTGGGGTGAATCATCGGAATTTGATTGGATAGTTGTGGTTCTCAAAGTGAGGTTTATAATGAAATCTACTTGCCTTGACCTCCGCTCTGTCTGCATTGCTAGAATAATCAGCAGGATCTGCAAACTAACTAATTTCTTAAGATATTTATGATAAAGATTGAAACCACGTGCACATTAGATATTATCATCAAATCAACCAATATGCAATTTAAATCGTAGAGCTGTAGCAGAAGCAGTTTCATTGTGGCTGTCAGAATTTGGCAACCAACCATAGATGTCGATCGATAAATACTGAACGGTAGATGCCTAATTGAGAGAACCATAATTGAGATGATTTATCAAGAACTTTATGTGCATATTTCATCTCCAACCTTTTTTTTCTTGAACAAATATCAGACACATCCTTTGTTCACCCATTTCATCTCAGCAAATAAGATAAGAGTATATGTAGACGAGATTAGGAAGATGGAAATGATGTAACATGTGGCATAAACAGACATTGCTAGCTGATAAAAGAGATCAGATAAGGACTATAGTTTGATGCTCCAAATTTCACTGTTTGTCGTTGGCAATGGTGACACTTGAATTTGAGCATGGAAAGTCTGATTGGTGTGTGCATACCATGAATAACATAATATTGCTACTTTTTTTTAGTCAAGTTGAACCTATTAGGCACGGTAAAAGAATCGACGAGCCAAATAGCATCAATTTTACACTCATATACCCTCGATTTTACCATCAAACCATGAAGAACTGCGATCATAGAAGTAAATGTGACATCCCCCAATTTTTCACAGCCAATTAAAACAATTTTCTTTACGCTAGTATTAATTAAAACATTTTTAAGTTAACGAAAGTTATTTTATTAAAACCTTGAGGATGTTATTGGTTCATATCTAAACATACATTACAACGTAAAATATAAAAGGTTTTGAAACTATTTATTATATGCACATCTCTTTATTCCACTCGACATCCTAACTATAATAAGCAGCCATGGTTCCATTACCTGTGATGAGTGCGTCAAGTTTGGGAAAACCCCGGTGCGATACGTAGGGTTTTCACCGTCATAATAATTTAATGAATAGTATCATTACTGGGGAATAATATAATTAGATAATATAAGTGTATATAAAATCTGACTTACGACCAACCCATCCGAACCGATCCTCACATATCTTAGCTTAACAATCATCTGGAAGAATCACGTTAACTGATGAATTGTCTGAGTATCTGTTTGACAACACATCTAGGGGTGTCATTGGCCAGTGTAAGTCATATAAGACAACCAATGTTCAAAGATTTGATAAATATGGTATCCCAATTGTATCTATGTCCATAGGTTATAAGTCAATGCTTGCAACGTAATTCACTAGACTGCCTAGAATAGTCATGTGTTCTTATCTACTTTGTTCAATGACCCAGACATACTTGCCAATTGCCTGATCTATTTGATCTGGACCCACCATTTCTGGTCATCGAAGAAAGAGGAAGACTTCACTCCGTTCTGATCTCGCATTCTATCCCAACTATGAGACCTAATCGATATCAACCTTAATTTGAACTAAGCAACCTTTACGCAGATATTAAAGGTAAACATTTAATATCACTTAATAATATTAATACTTTTTAGATTAAGATTATATTTTTGATAATAACTACGCACTCACTTGACAAAGTGTCTGGTGATTGGTGAATCCTAAGGGTTTAGATTCCTCAATAATTCCAAGGACTACTTCAAAATCTATCACATAAGAATCAACCAGGCAGGACAATCAGGAGGTAGGACCATTTCGGCATATAGCCTTTCTGAAATCCAACAACCCGACGTGACCATTCTAGGCACCTCTCCTGTAAGTAGATCAATCAGTATAATGACTCGAGATCATTGATAAATCTTAGTAATAAGTTCCTAGTAGAGACTTATTATTATAATAATAAATTATGCGGAAGCAGAGTAAGTGTCTCTCACATACCGAGTACTATTGATGCGAATCGGGATCTAAGCGGGGAGAATACCAACTCATAACTTCCTACTCGAATATTACAACTAGCTAAACAGTCAGGGGTGTCGTAGGGCTTCGCCACAGAAAAGAAACGAAGGAAAAAGGGGCTAAAACAGGGTAGAACTCGAGAGCGAAGGGCTATAGGGGTGTGGGGATGAAATGTTATATGAAGCTGCCCATTTATAGACTAGAAAAAAGTGTGTTGTGCATGTTATAGGTCGTGTTGCGATCTTGGTCGGAACATAGAGACATGGTGAAATGTTGGTCTGACACCTGGCGAAAAGTGGGTGATGTTGCATGGTCTTATTGGGTGCGTTGCGCTCCTGACGCGCGCATGTACAATTTTTCAGATTTTCAAAATTGCATATCTTCTTCACATGATCTCTGTTTTTGATGTTCTTTATATCATTGGAAAGCCCTCGATGAGATCTATAATTTTCATTTAGACATTGTTGGCTAATTTTCAATTTATATTTTTATCACAGGCTTAGATTGTTAAAGCCCGTTTAAAATGCATAACTGTCTTATTCGATGTCCATTTTGGACAGAATTTATATTGTTGAATTCCTATTAACGAGATCTTTAATTCTCGTTTAGATTGTTTTGGCTAAAAATGGACCGATCTAAAACTCGATTTCTAAGTTGTATTCTGCTACCCTAAATCTTAGGAAAATCATAACTTCCTCTTCCAAAGTTAGATTTAGACGTTCTTTATATACACACTCTCGGTTTAATAACTACTATAACTTTCGTTTGGATCACTTAGGCTAAAAGGTGATTTATCAAAAAATTACATTTTATGATACGTAGGGCCGTACTAGTTTAATCGCGAAACTTCGAAGAAATATAACTTTTTTATATAAACTCGGGTTTGAACGATCCTTATATCTCCAAAATCCTTATTATGTGTAATACAACTAGGTTGATATCATTTATCCTAAGTAATCTTTATCTTCGACTTGTATTTTAATTTTATTTATTTTATTATTAAATACTTATATAATTTACACATAATATCATATAAAACACGTAAGCATATAAATATATGAATAATCATTTCTTATTCATTCATATAAATATTACAATAGTTGACCAAAGTGATTATAGACTATGACTAATCTAGCAGGGAACGCCCGCGTCACAAGTATCTCCCAATTAGGATGATTTTTTCCCTGAAATCATGCAACAACAAACGGATGAGGGTAGAGACTATTCATTTCACTTTCTATTTCCCAAGTGAGGTTCGACGTTGTCGTGTGTTTCCACCGCACTAGCACCAATTCAATCATCTTGTGTCGTAATTTCTTCATCTTATGGTTAATAATTACTTCAGGTTATTCAAGCGGGAGCATAACAACTTCTTCTCTCGAGTACTTCCTCAAATAACAAACGTGAAAGGTATTATGGATACCTTGCAGTCCGTTGGGCAATTCAATCTTGTATGCTTGATCCCTTAGCCTTTGAAGTATCTTGAATGGTCATATAAAACGAGGACTCAACTTTCCACGCTTTCCAAATCTAATAAGTCCCTTCCATGGCGATACTTTAAGTAACACTTGATCACCGTCATCAAATGTTATTGGTCATCGTTTCTTGTCTGCGTAGCTTTTCTGACGACTTTGAGTAGCTAACATTTTTTACATCATAACTTTTAGATTCTCAGCGGTGTGATGTAGTAACTCAATACTTACAAAGTGTTTCTCTCCTGCTTCCAACCAACACGATGACGTACGACACTTCCTTACGTACAATGCTTCATAAAGAGACATTTTGATGCTTGATTAATAACTATTGTTGTAGGAAAATTCGGTCAGTGATTGGTGGTTATCCCAGCTACCAAGAAATTTTAAGCCACATCCCCGCAACATATCTTCCACGGTTGGAATAGCTCTCTCACTCTATCCATCCATTTATGGATGATAGGAAGTACTCAAACACAACATCGTGCCTAATTCTTCTTGCAAACTCTTCTAGAATCTGGAAGTAAAGTGAGTATCCCTATCTGCACAATAGATATGGGTAATCCATGAATCCTAAGGATTTCCCTCATATATGTCTATACTAACTTTTGTATAGACCCTTTGTCTTGTGCGGCTATGAAATTCACACTCTTCATAAGTCAGTCTACGAACCCAGATCATGTCGTGACCTCTCCTTGTCTTTGTAAACTTCGTTATAAAATCCATGGTAACATCATCCCACTTCCCTGTAGGTGTCGGTAAGGGTTCCAAATCCCTATATGGCTTCTGATGTTGTGCCTTTATTCTTACATAAGTTACGCACTCTGCTACATAAGTTTCTACATCGACCTTCATAGTCGGCCACCAATAATAAGGTTTTAAGTCCAAATACATTTTGGTGCTGCCCTGGATGTATAGAATACATGGTCTTTATAGATTCTTGCATGAGAAGATCTCGTATACCACCCAACTTTGGTACCCAAATGTGACTCTTAAATGTCTTCAACCCTTTCTTATCTTCTTCAAAGACAAGCATCTTGCCTAGACGTTTTTCCTTCTTATCACCTTCTGCTAGATCCCTTGTCTGAGCTTTCGTGATATTTTCCACAATCATTGAAATCAATTCAATCTTCAACGATCTAGCTCTTTTCCCTTCCGGAAGCACCTTTCTACTTACTGTGCAGATATGATATTTGCTTTATCTGGGTGGTAGAGTATCTCGCAATCGTCGTCCTTGAGTAGCTCTCTACACTGCCTTTGTCTCATGTTCAATTATTTCTAAGCAAAGATATATTGAAGGGTATTATGAACCGTGTATAATTTGCATTTTGTTCTGTAAAGTTAGTATCTCCAAATCTTTAGGGAAAAAACCATTATTGCAAGTTCTAGATTATAAGTTGGATAATTCTATTCGTGAGGCTTAAATTGTCTTGAGGCATAAGCTATTACCTTATCTCTTTGGGTAAGGACAAATCCCAATCCAATCTTAGAAGCATCACTGAAAACCGCAAAGTCATCAGTTCCTTCTAGTAAGATGAGGATTGGTGCGTCATAGAACCTTTTCTTTAATTTACATAAATATTTTTCTTGCTTCTCGCTCCATGTATAGGCAACTCCCATTTTGTTCAGGGTTATTAATGGAGTTGCGAGAGAAGATAAGTTTTGGATGAATCTTCGATGGTAGCTTACCAATCATAGAAAACAAATTTATGTTGGACTCTTTGGCATCTCCTATTTCATCACAACTTCTATCTTTGTTGATTCAACCATAATGCCTTCTTGGTTAACTATATCACCCAATAATTGAATCTGCCATATCCAAAAGTCACATTTGGAGACTTGGCATAAACCTTCTCCAGCTAAAGGACTTCTAGTACTTCTCTGAGATGTTTATCATGATCTTGATTGTTTTTTGAGTAAGTTAAGATATCATCAATGAACACTATTACTGATTTATCGAGAACATGTTTACAAACTTGATGCATCGGATCCATGAATGTGTTTGGGGCATTTGTTTTTTTGAACGACATTAAAAAGAATTCATAGTGCCCATATCTTGTTTTAAAGGTTGTGTGACAACCCGAAATTTCCATTCGGTCAAACCCTAAAAGTCAACCCCTTAGTATCATAAGTCAATGTCATTATTTCTTATTTTCAAGAAATATTAAGTTCGTTTGGTTATTTTAATATTATTTTTAAACGAACGGGTGAAAGAAAGTGTCGTCTCGGGTTTTGATTTTTGAAAACCGCAAACACTTCGCGTATTAGAAACACCCGACCAAACTTTTATGTTTTGGGTTTAGAAATCACCAAAACCGTAAACTCATACCTATGTATGAGTTTACTCCCCAAGTAACTAGTCATTTGTGTTTACTCCCTAAAAAGTCAAAAGAGTAAACTCCAAGTTTTCTCTCAAGTATCATCCAAGATTCAATTCCAAATCTTCAATCTTGTAAGTGTTTTAACCCTTTCAAGTTAGTAAAACACTTAATCTAGTGTTTGTGCATCTATTCATCCATTCATTTATGTGTTTTGTTTAGATTTTCCAAAACACCAAGAACACACACTAAGTGTTCTTGGCCTTTTAGCACAAATCAAGCCTTCCAATAGTAAGTGCTTCTATCCTTGAGTGATTTTAAGCTAGTACTACATTTAAACATCAAGAAAATATGTCAAGAACACAAGATTTAAGGTGTTCACGGTCCAAGAATGTTCTTGGGCTGTAAACACCATAAAGGGCACCAAAGTGTGCCTAAGTCCTTATCTAAGCCCTAGTTTGATGTTTAAACCATCCTTGACATGCTTAAACCTTCCTTTGTTGAGTTTAAGCCTTGAAAAACATCAAATGCCCACAAATATAGGTGTTTACGGTTTGGGGATCTCCCAAAACCGTGAACACTCAAAAGTATGTCTAAATGGGTTAATTTCCTTCCTTAGGCTTAGAAACTAGCTCATACACTTCCCTAATTGTGTTAGGGACTTGAAAACATGGCTTTACACTCTTCCATATGGGTTTACGGTTTCTGAACCCAAGGGAAAACGCCATGAGGCCGTAAACTCCTCAAAAGAGGTGTTTTGGTGCCCTAGTCCATTCCAAAGGCCAAACCACTTAGTAGAATTGCTCCAAGAGGCTTGTTAAACCACCAAACAACACCTAGTCATTAGGACTAGAGTTTACGACCGTAAAATCTAGAGTTTACTTCCTTAAACTCTTGGTGTCATGACCATAAAAACCGTAGACTCCAAGGGAGTTTACCCTTGAACCCCAAACACACTAGCCTTTCCCTACAACACTTAGATGCAACCCTTGAGACGTATAACACTTGTATAAAGTGTTTAGCATGCCCTAGAGTGTCTTAACTTTGTTTATTAGTTGTTTAAAGACTAATTGTGTATATACATATATCCATATATGTTATTAGGATCTTCGTGCGTGTCTAAGTCTTCACTTGACACCAAGCACTTATCCGACACTTCCTTCCGATCCACTTACTACAGGTGAGTTCATACCCCTTAATCAATGTTTTAAACTGTTTTTAAATGTTTTATGGGGGGGGGGGGGGGGATACAAGTATAATTATGCTAATTATTATATCAATCACATGTGATTAATAAGCAGCATTCAAATGATTAGCTATTCATTAGCCGTTTTACCAAACAGTTTCGTTTAAATGTCTTTCATACACACTTTATGTGTTTAAAACTTCTTATTTCTCTGTACATTTTACTCTGTATATTACTTTTCAAACTTATTTACAATTGTGTTTCAAACAAATGTTTCTTTATACTAAACCGTTTTATCAAACCCATGCCTTCAAACCGTTTTATAGATTGACATCAAGTCGATCTTTTCTTAAGATAATAATTATGTTCAAAGGTTTTACAAAACTTATTTATGCTTTTATATTATAAATTGCATGCCTCTATATGTATAGTTATATAAGAAATATTTAAAAGACTTAGGAAGGCTATCCACCCTATTTCCTTTTCGCGCATGAGATGTGGTCTGGTGGGATATCGGGTACTCGTCCGAAGGTCGTTTAAATATTAGTTATATATCATATGTACATATATAGTCATAAAGGCCCTTCCAGTCCATCCCATGCCCTTGGGTAGCAAGGGTATACATCCATGTCCATACGTACCAGTTAGATTACTAGTAAACTACCATATGGGTAGTTTAGGAAGATACTAGAACAATACTAAAACGCGATACCATAGAATGAGTCAGTTCATTCATGAGTCAATACTTGCTAGAACATTACAGTACATTACTATACTTGCTAGATAGAGAGCACATACACTACAGCTAGAACATTATAGTACATTACTATACTTGCTAGATAGAGGGAGAACACACATTACAGCTAGCACACGTAGAACTTTTCCGTACATTACATATACATTACTACGTTGACATAATCGTGATCCACTATATCGGAGCATGCCTTAAATGTCATGGCCCAAGTTGTACCCATAATTCTCTTAGAGGGAGAGCGTGAGTTTGCGTATAGATCTATACTGGATTGACTATCCTACACCTTGCTGCTAGCTACAGCCGGACCTGCAGGTCTGCGGGTGCCAAACATCATTCCTTTTTACGACCATACTTATGTCGTTGTGACCAGTCAATAGCATGGTGCAATTAATCACATGATGCCTTAATATAAATCCGGTTTAAGGTAGTTAGTACAGCAGTAGTTCTTACAGCACTACACTACAGCACTACATAAATTCTCCCTTTACATATATTTAGTGATCTTTTCACTTAAGCATTAAATGTAAAAACTATATTTTGTTTAATGATAGTTACACTTGGAAAATTTCACACTTTTACAAGAAACGTACATTCAGAGCAGTTAGGTCTTGGTAGAAGATTACATTCCGAGCAATTAGGTCTTGGTAGAAGACACCTTCATATGATAGTAGGAATCATAGGGATTTCTAGGGTTTTTCAAACATTTACAGTTGTTTTACAAACATTTTCATACTTACAGTTCATATACACTTTCAATACTTACAATTCATATACTTACAAATTCTTACATACAAATTCATACATACAAATACTTACTTACAAATTCTTACATACAAATTCATACATACAAATACTTACTTACAAATTCTTACATACAAATTCATACATACAAATACTTACTTACAAATTATGACACTAAAATATTTATGATCTCACCAGCTTTAAAGTTGATACTCGCTTTCAAAATTACTTGTATCCTCAGGTCATCTATAGACAGGTACCGATTCAAGGTTTAGAGAAGATGGAGCTTGTTCAAGACTCATCTTTCATTTTGATTTATGCTTTAGTGTCTATTATAATTTGACAGAACACACTTGTATAATAATTATTTTATTAATGCAATGGATGATGTTGTAGCTTGTTTACTACTTTACATTGTTGTGATACTGTACATGACGTCCTCCGTCCCAGAACGTTTCCGTCGTTCTTGGTTTTGGGGTGTGACAGATTGGTATCAGAGTATTGTTTATAGTGAATTAAGTATATCAACCCAAAAAAGATATACTAACTATAAATACATAAGGGATTAAAAATACTCTGACCAAGAGTCTATACTTTAGATAATAAAATATTTAATTAAGTATACGTGCTGCATTCATACTAAAATCAGTGTTACTAGGACAGTACAAAAGAATTACGATTGTTGGGCAACACAAGTGGGCTTAGAGACATATGGTCAAAACTGGGAAGATATAGCCTGATCACCTATATTATCCGAGGGTTGACTAGCGTGTGCCTAAGTGTAGTTGTGTGGTTGCAACAAGTCTAAAATCTTACCGACCCTACCACAATGAGAACAGTAGAACATAACATTAAACTTAAAATACTATAGGAGTATTTGGTGTTACTATAAGTACTTCATACTTGAGAACTAAAACGGGATCTTGATTACGAAGTTGATAGTTGCTAAGTGGATACACTAAGGCTATATGTAATTTGGACGTTGTAGACTTAGAATCTGTGAAAATTTTACTTCACCCCTATTCTGTGTGAATTTGGAGTTAAGATCACTTATTCGAAGGCCTATCCTGTTTCGATTACATATAACCGGTATGCACTTCACAAATAGTGATGTAACTAATGAAGATTTTCTAAATAATTATGTAGATAATTCGTCTAATAATTATTTTCTTACCCCAATTCTCGCATAGATAACATGGTTGGACTCCATCCCCACGACAACCAGTATCTTCCGAACGAAGTCACTGCTGGTTGGTTTGGAGAAGAACCAGACAATGATCATTCTATCCCCATGAATGATCACCATGATGAAAACCTTTCAGACGGGCTAACTCTATACCAGAGGTTGAGAACCTACCCCAGGCAACTCCTATCCCAATTCCTAACCCTCGTCTGTCTTTTCATGGTCCGACGCCTCCATGGGTGGAATGTTTGGAAACATGGAGCCAAGGACAAGATCAGCCCATACCATATGATGGTGACCGAAGCTTTTATGACCTGAGCAATGGGGGCTCAGCAGACAGAGTCTTGCCAATCTTGGTCCGCAGAGTGGCACGAAATGAGATTCAAGGCAGGACAACCCTACATCAGATCACTGAAGTTGTCGCCAATGCGAGAATGCATACCCTCCGCACCATTCATCTAGAAGATGCTCACGAGAGATCTGATAGAAACCATGAAACCCTGCTGCAAGAACTGGCTGAATCACGAGCCGAAGTCATAGAGCTCCGAGTACGCCAGAGGGTGTACGAAAGACACCTACTTGACGTGGAACGTCAATTGGCTGAACTAAGAGTTCACCAGAGGGATGACCGTCGCCAGTAGTAGACGCTTTACTTTATTTTCCTTATTAAAAGGAATCGTTTTTCTGTCTATGCCCGATGTGGCATTTTCTATGAAATTATCTTGTACTGTAAGTACTTTTGGTTAGGTCTTTATGCTGTCAAGACTATCTTCGTTGGATATGATGTAAGACCTTTACAAGGTCAATTTTCCCGAATCTTTACGTCGTGAATATCAAAGATATTGACAGCCGGCTAGCTTCTGTGTCATTCTTTAGTCAAGTACTCTTATAATACTTTCATTGGAGTCTATCTAAAACCTGCTTTAGTCAAGTCATTGGACTATAGTAATTTAGCTCCGGAGACATTTCCACGTCTCTTTCAGTGGTTGAATCATATTATTCGCCAACCTACGATACCTCGGCTTGAACGACAAACGTCTTGAGACCATTCTACGAACTCACTTCCATTCCGTACTAGGACTGCATCATAGGGATGTAGGTCAAACCTCCGTGAACATACTTCTATTCTTTACATAAATAGTTGAACTAAGTCTAGGTTCAACCATGCTCGCTCACAAATTCATTTTCTTTCCATGAAACAGAATCATGTCGCCCAAGAAAAACGATCAACCCCTCAACCAAACTCCAACTCTTCAGATTGATGCAGCTACCTTTCAAGCTGCAGTCTCGGCTGCCGTGTCACCTATTCTGACCCACTTTAACTGTCACACCCCCGAACCAGACGGCGGAAACGTCCGGGGGCTGTTGTGACTCAATTGAATACCATCACAATGAATATACATGAAACATAACATCATTCATCACCAAGCATTTGAATATTACAACTGATAGTGTTTACATCCATTACATTGTTCCATAATATTACATGCCCAAAAGTAGATTGTTCGATACTAATTAAACAACAGCAAAACATCATAGAGTACAATTCTTCCTTCACTTTATCTGTTACCTGAGAATACAAGTATTTTGAAAAACGTCAACATATGAAATGTTGGTGAGTTCATAAGTAATATTTGAAATCCAATGTTTTGTATTGTTTTGAAAACCACCAGAAAATCCGATATTTTCTGAAAATAGTATAGTCTAAAAGGTGTGAAGATCCATAAGTATGCTTGTTTGTTTCTATAAATGTAAGAGTACGATTTGTAAAACTCGGTATGTAGTTCGAAGGTGTATTAATTGAAAACCCTAGGAAAACCCGACGTTTTCCTATCACTTTACTTTAATTAGTTTATGTGTTGTTATTTCATTACAACAGGTGTATTCGTTGAGCTCCGGAGACGTTGGATTAATAGTGGATTGTGAATTGTTGTAACGTACATTATTGAAAACGACCAGTTGACAACCGTACAAACGATCCCTTAGGCGTCGCTTGCACTTATTCACTTAACCCAACCCCCCCCCCCCCCCCAACTCATGTAGCCCCACGACCGAGGGGAAAAAGAGGGTGCGAAGCCCCCGGTAATTCCCTACGTCGTTCAAGGCTATAGTGAATGCGAACGACCCTTAGCCCAACTCGCATTGGTGAATTCTCGACTTCGCTAGCAATACCGAAGGACCCTTGGGGACCAGCAGCACGTTTGCCATTGAAAGTCCTTTTACACAGAATTAAGTCGTATTAGACCCAACTACATGTAACCAAATTTCCTTCGGGCCTAAAGATCATGTCATTGGGCTAGCTAGGCCCAACAAGCATGATTTGAAACTTTTGGGCCCAAGGACGGAGTGTCGACGTCTAGTGTATTTCCGCGTGTGTATTGAGTTTTCGAGATTTCCATGTGTGTATTGAAGTATCGCCGCGTTAGTAGTTTCGGATTTGTTATTGATTCGAGACCGAATCAATTCGTTTGATAACGATTTTTGGTGTTGGAGGTGTATTGTATTTCGCCGATAGTTGAGGTACTAGCATTTCATTGTGTCGGGTTCATTGCTTAAGACATTAATCTTTTACATTTTTCAGACCCTTCTTTTTAGATGAATTTACACTTTTGGACCCTTATATAAAATAATTTATATTTTAGTCCCTAAGCCATTTTTCTTGACACTTTAGTATCAAAACTTATAGAAAAAGTATTTTTCAGCTCAAAGCTTTTTGAAAAACAGTTTTAGTCCCTCAAAATGAAACTTTTTCGGCTGGAACCTTCATTTTCGCAAATTTTACACTTTTGGCCCAAAATAGAGAATTTTTGCATTTTTGGTCCCTTTTAAATGTGAAAAGCATTTTTAACTCTTGAAATGGACTTGGGACATTAGTAGTCCCCTGTTTTACAGGAACACGCCTTTTCAGCCCCTCAACTTTGAAATTTTCGCATATTGGGCCTTATTGGGCCGAAAAGTTCTCTTTTAGCCCATTAAGTTTAGAAATTTACATTCTAAAGTGTATATTTCTGGAAAATTCCTTTATGAAACTGTTTTGACACATCTTAACCTCCAGAATTTGTATTTTGACATTTTGAGCCATTAAACTTCATATTTTTAGCATTTTAAGTCAAAAAAATGTGATTTTTAGCCCAAGATGTTCATCTAAACCATCTTGGTTATTTTTCTAGTAATGACTTATGTATAATGTTATTTTTTAGCACTTGATTCATGCATCATAATACAAATCTCGATTTTTAGGTCCTTTTGACTAGTTTCAACACCATAAACACACAAAAGTATGTAAATAAACATAGAAATCATACAAGGCATACACATAATGATAGATCTACACATTTGCTTGTATTCTTCCCCCACAAAACTTATAAAAACCGAAAATAAGGGGGGTATGAAGCTCACCTTGGGTGTGGTTTCGGTTTTGGAGAGGATTGGAAGAAGTTTGAAGTGATTTTCGGCCCTAGCACACTATGATGAAGATCTCGGCCTTGAGGTGGTTCTAAGATGCAAGATCATGATTTTTGCATGGATTAGGAAGAGATTTTTGATAAAACAAAGAATCTAGATCATAGATCCAATCATAACCTTACCTTAGATGAAGAGTTTGTGGAAATATCCCCTTGAATACCTTCTAATTTTTCGAGATCTTGATGAAGAGTGGATGGAGTTTTCTTGAGAGAGTTGTGAGAGAATTGTGTGTGTGTGTGTGTTTGAAATCGGCCGAGAATGCGAGAGAGAGGAAGAAGTAGACCTTGAGGTGATATATGCATGGGAATATGAGATATGTTGCATGGATAACCAAGAGGTAATAGTGAGGTGGCACTTGAAAGTCAACCCTCTTCCATGTTCGGTTGTTTGGGCCGAGAAGTGAAGAAGGAAAGGGAGAATATTGGGCTTCTTTTGGTTAAGCCCATATTATGACTTAATTATGTAATTTTTCGGCCCAATTACATCAAGGTATGATTATTACGATCCATTAGGGCTATATGAGTTTGTTGTGACCCAATAAGGTCCATTAGGGTGTTATACTTCATTCTGGGCCCATTATGGCCCAAAATATTGGAGTAAATGGAATTGGGTCCAATTAGAGCCCATTTAAAGGTTCTAATCCCATGATAGTCAAATTGGAAGCTTATTGGCCCATTGAGTCCATTAAGGAAGTCCTATTCCAAAATGGACCTAAACAAGAACTTCTAGGGTTTCCAATTGCTTATTGACTATTAGTAGTATTTGTATGGTGTATTGGATTGTAATTTTGTTGTCATAGAGTAAGCATCATACATGCTTTTTGAGTTTTTGATTCTACATTTAACTTGAGTGTATAGATTACATGACACAAAATTTCTAGTTGTGACATCATCCCCCCGTTAGAGGGAATTTCGTCCCGAAATTCTGTTTGAAGGATAGATTTGAGAATGCTAGAATAGGTGAGGGTACTTTTGCTTCATTTGGTCTTCATGCTCCCATGTGAATTCTGGCCCATGCTTCGCGTTCCACCGTACCTTCACGATCGGGATGCGGCATTGCTTAATACGCTTCACCTCCCTGTCCATGATTTCAACCGGTTCTTCCACGAACAGGAGATTCTCGTTGATTTCGATTTCATCAAGGGGAATGACGAGTGTTTCATCCGATAGGCACTTCTTTAGATTAGAGACATGGAACACGGGTTGAACACTGTTTAGCTCTGTGGGTAGCTGCAGCTTATACGCCACTGGACCTATTCGGGTGACGATCTCGAAAGGTCCAATGTATCGTGGGTTTAGTTTTCCCCGTTTTCTGAAACGTATAACCCCTTTCCGGGGTGAGACTTTCAACAGTACTCGATCACCAACCTGAAACTCTAAGGGCTTTCGCCGTTTATCGGCGTAGCTCTTTTGTCGGTCGCGCAATGCTTGTAATCGAGCCCTGATCTGGACGATCTTTTCCGTGGTTTCGCGAATGATCTCCGGTCCCGTTAGTGCTTTGTCCGACGTATGTGTTTTCGCTAGTTGGGTATCACCCACCTCAGCCCAACATAACGGTGATCTACACTTACGCCCGTACAGTGCTTCGAAAGGAGCCACCTTGATGCTCGAATGATAACTATTGTTATACGAGAATTCGATTAAAGGTAAGTGGGTATCCCAAGACTTCCCAAAGTCTATCACGCATGCGCGGATCATGTCTTCGAGCGTTTGGATGGTTCGTTCGCTTTGACCATCCGTTTGCGGATGATAAGCGGTGCTCATGTCGAGATGAGTTCCCATTGCCTTATGGAGTGATTGCCAAAAACGTGAAGTGAACCTACTGTCCCTATCCGAGATAATAGATTTTGGCACTCCATGGAGTCTCACGATTTCTCGAACGTATAAACGCGTCAATCTCTCCATCTTGTAGGATTCTTTGATTGGCAGGAAATGGGCAGATTTCGTCAGTCGGTCGATTATTACCCATATGGTGTCTAGTCCATCCGACGTTTTGGGTAGCTTGGTCACGAAGTCCATAGAAATCCCCTCCCATTTCCACTCAGGAATTACCGGTTGCTATAATAACCCTGAGGGCTTCTGGTATTCCACCTTTACCTTGGCACACGTAAGGCACTTACTAACATAGGTAGCAATTTCCGCCTTCATGTTAGGCCACCAATAGTGTTGTTTAATATCCAAATACATCTTGTCTGAACCAGGATGAATGGAGTATCGTGTCTTGTGGGCTTCCTTCATAACTACCTCCCTATATCCTCCGATTTTAGGGACCCAAAGACGGTTCATGAGGTAGTATACTCCATTCTCCTTTGCCTCTAGGTTCTTCTCCATCCCGCGCAGTGCTTCGCTTGCCCTGTTTTCCGCTTTCATGGCCTCCGACTGGGCTACCGCAATTTGAGTGGCTAGGTGAGATTGGACGGTTATAGAGAGTGTTTTCGTACGAAGATTTGAGTACTCCTTCTGACTTAATGCGTTGGCTACCACGTTGGCCTTGCCCGGGTGGTACTTGATTTCACACTCGTAATCGTTTAACAATTCAACCCATCTTCGTTGCCTCATGTTCAACTCTTTCAGGTTCAAGATGTGTTGGAGACTTTTGTGGTCCGTGAAGATGGTGCACTTCGTACCATACAGGTAGTGCCTCCAAATTTTCAGAGCGAAGACCACGTCTCCCAATTCCAGGTCATGGGTCGTATAATTTACTTCGTGCGTCTTTAGTTGGCGAGATGCGTAAGCTATCACCCTTCCACGCTGCATGAGAACGCAACCTAAGCCCTGATTTGACGCGTCACAGTAGACCACGAAATCTTCCGTTCCCTCCGGTAGCGATAGTACTGGGGCGCTACAGAGAGCTTGCTTCAGGGTTCGGAATGCGGCTTCTTGTTTGTCCGTCCATTTGAATGGTACGCCCTTTTGTGTAAGCGAGGTAAGTGGCTTGGCGATCTTAGAGAAGTTTTGAATGAATCTCCTATAATAGCCTGCTAGACCCAAGAATTGATGGATTTCCGTGGGTGTTGTCGGGATTGCCCATCCTTCAACAGCTTTGACTTTAGAGGGATCCACATGAATTCCATCTTGGCTAACTACATGACCTAGGAAGTTCACACTCCGGAGCCAGAACTCACACTTGGAGAGTTTGGCGTATAGCTTTTCCGATCGCAAAGTTTCTAGGACTTGTCGGAGATGTTGGCCATGCTCTTCTTTGCTTCGAGAATAGACGAGGATGTCATCAATGAAGACGATGACAAAGTTGTCGAGGAATGGTTGACAGATTCGGTTCATTAGATCCATAAATGCGGCAGGGGCATTTGTTAGACCGAAGGGCATTACGACAAATTCGTAATGTCCGTAGCGAGTTCGGAAAGCGGTTTTTGGAGTATCCTCTTCCTGGACTTTGAGTTGATGGTATCCGGACCGTAGATCTATCTTAGAAAAATAACTAGCTCCTTGGAGCTGGTCAAATAGATCATCGATTCGTGGGAGTGGGTAGCGATTTTTAATAGTGAGTTTATTTAACTCTCTGTAATCGATGCACATTCTAAAAGATCCGTCCTTCTTTTTTACAAAGAGGACTGGGGCTCCCCATGGCGAGTAACTAGGGCGGATGAATCCCTTGTCCAAGAGTTCACTGAGTTGGCTGGACAATTCCTGCATTTCAGCAGGAGCTAGCCGATAGGGTGATTTAGCGAGAGGAGTTGCTCCTGGAACGAGGTCAATTCGAAACTCCACTTGTCTCTCCGGGGGTACTCCTGGAAGATCTTCAGGAAACACGTCTGGAAATTCACATGCTATGGGAATGTCTTGAACGTTAACCTCTTCCTTGGTTTTATCCACTATGTGAGCCAGGAACGCCAAATTGTTCTTTCGTAGATGTTTTTGTGCCTTGATGCACGAGACGAGGCGGAGGTTCATGCTAGGTTTGTCTCCGTAAATTACTAGGGTTTCATGATTGGTGAGGAGAAGGCGAACGGCCTTCTCGTGACACATAATTTCAGCATGGTGGGGGCTTAACCACTCCATGCCAATAATCACATCGAAACTCCTAATTGATACAGGAATCAAGTATATTCGAAAGACGTGTTGATTGAGGGTTAGGGTACATCCGATGTAGATTTCCCTGGTAGATTCGGTTTTCCCATTGGCCATTTCCACCGTAAAGGTTTCATTTAGTTTGTGGGGCTGTTGTTTTAATAAATGTTTAAACTTATTGCTTACGAAACTTCGCTCCGCTCCGGTGTCAAATAGGATGCATGCATAAGTGTGGTTTAGGGGAAACGTACCGGTAACAATAGCGGGGTCCTGAATCGCCTCTCCCTGACCCATGGTCAGCATCCTTCCTGTTCCTCCATTTCCTGGATTGTTATTGTTAGGGCAGTCTCGGCGGAAATGCCCAGTCCTCCCACACCCATAGCAGGTGTGGCTAGGCCCTGCATTGTTGCCGCCGGTGGTGACGTTGTTGTTGTTGCGATTGTTGTTGTGGTTGCCGTTTCCCTGTTGTTGGTTTTGGGGAGGGTAAGCCCTGCAGTACTTCGCTGTGTGTCCCTTTCGGTTGCAACTGGTGCACTGTAACTCCCTGCATTCTCCATTGTGATGGAAACCGCACTTGTTGCATTTGGGAAGATTACCGGAATAAGGTCTGGAAGCATTTGAAGCAGCTGAGGCTGGAGCATGTGGTGTGGCTGGAACCGGTGCGGTGATAGTGTTAACCGCCACTGTCTGCTGCTTTTTAGAGGTCTCGGGGCCCTGACGCCCCTTCCTCTTATTGTTCTTCCCCTTCTTGCCATCACCTTCCTTCTTTCCTTCAGCCTCCGCTGGCTTCTCACCCTTCTTGTTGTTATGGTCATACAGCTTCTTTGCCAATCTTTTGGCACTGTCGTATGTTTCAGGGTTTGCAGCTATCACATTTCCTTGAATTGGTGATGTTAGTCCCCAGATGAATCACTCAATCTTCTTTCCTTCCGAGGTGATCATACCCGGGCACAACAGAGACAGTTCACTAAATCTCGATATGTAGGCATCGATATTCGCATTCTGCACAGTGAGGTTCCACAGCTCTTGCTCCATTTTCTGAATCTCACCTCGTGGGCAGTATTCAGCCATCAACATTTCTTTCATCTCCGCCCACGGCATAGAGTTGGCTACAGGAAGTGTCATGGCTTCCACATGTCCGTTCCACCAGGTGAGCGCTTGATCGAGAAAATTGCAGGCCGCGAACTTCACTTTCATCTGCTCAAGACAATCACATATCTCGAATACCGATTCCACCTTCTCGATCCATCGCTTCAGAGTGATCACTCCTCCAGTGCCGTTAAAAGTTCGTGGTTTGGCATTTGTAAAGTCCTTGTAGGTACATGTTTTAGTAGGTCCTCTATTCATCCCGTTGTTCGAACTCCCTGCCCCTTGCCCGTTGCCTCCTCCGTTATTCCCCTGATGGAGTTGTGCCATAGCTGCGGTGACTGCAGCAGACACGGCTGCCTGAAATGCAGTGGAGTCAACTTCGGGTGGGGTTGGTCCAGGGTTTCCGCGAGTAGGTCGGCGAGGCATCTTTCTGTCATGAAACAGAAAGATGTTGAGTGTTTGGGGTTTCTGGAAGGTTGTGACCCGAATGACTAGGTGCAATGTACGTACTAAAACACTCCTACGATTCAACATACAATCATAGATTCTTAACACATAGCAATTTGTAATATTATAACAAAGCACGTAAAAGTTTACTAATATTATCCGCATTTGATATATGAAAATTTTGCTCGTAAGAGCATACATGAGTGACACTAGTTCGACAACATAACGGCTCTATGAGTAGTGTAGTCACTTAAACATAGAGTCGGAGGTACATAGCATAGTTCCTAACGACCTACTAAGATAAGTCTATCCCTAACCACGACGATCTGCGTCCGGAGGTGGTGCTGAGGATGTGGATGCTCCCTGAAGACGAGCCACCATTCGTTCTGCGTCCTGAAGTCGAGACTCCCACCTTACCTGCCTCATGTGAAACTCCCGAAGGACGTCACGTGTCTCCTGTTCCACATGCTCGACCCTAGTCCACAGCTGGCGTACCTGATCAGCAGTGCCCTGAGCAAGATCGCCGGTGTTCCTTAAGCGTCTCACCATGACCGGTAGGGCTCGATCGGCCGGTCCTCCGTCCCTCAGGTCAAAGAACTCGCGTGACATGCCGAACGGGGGTCGCTGTCCCTGCTGTCTGCTCCATCTCCAAAGATCAATACCCGAGGGAGAGGTAGGACCAGTGGGGCCCACACGGTAAGCAGGCACCCTGATCGGGTAAGGGGGGTTGATGACTTCGGACTCTGCGTCCGAATCACCCCCTTCACTGTCATCGGGTTCCTCTTCGAAGTTCTCTTCGTCCTCTTCGGGTTCGGCAGGCTCGCCTTCGTCTCCAGCCTCCAGTTCCCCGTCGCATTCCTCTTCGGGGTCTTCCTCAGGCTCTTCCTCAGGCTCTTCCTCTAACCATCCGTTATTCCCCTGATTAGGGAAATAAGGGTCTCCAGGGTGATGAAAACCAGCCATGCTGTCTGCGCGAGTATGTAAATATGCTAACATTATTCCTAGGATGCTACAACTATTGTACAGACTAAGCAAGCGTTCTCTTTTTGGTGATAAAGGGGTATAGTTTTAGGTTCCCTAGCTATCCCGATCTCATCAGAATGTGTGTTATTTATACTTTGGAGAGAATGTAGTTGATCAGGCTACATCCACTCCTTGGTACCACTAAGAACAGTCCTGAATTAACCGAGATACTAACATTATTTTGTTTGGTTCGACGATAGGTTCCTTGTTCCTAATGCAAGCAAAGGTGTTTTATTGTTGTATTTTTACTTGTTTTATTCAGAGTTATGTTAGTCCCTCTTTTGGTTTATAGTTGCATATCAATGTATGGTTCGATATGCTAGTTCACTATAAACAGTGCTCTGATACCAACCTGTCACACCCCCGAACCAGACGGCGGAAACGTCCGGGGGCTATTGTGACTCAATTGAATACCATCACAATGAATATACATGAAACATAACATCATTCATCACCAAGCATTTGAATATTACAACTGATAGTGTTTACATCCATTACATTGTTCCATAATATTACATGCCCAAAAGTAGATTGTTCGATACTAATTAAACAACAGCAAAACATCATAGAGTACAATTCTTCCTTCACTTTATCTGTTACCTGAGAATACAAGTATTTTGAAAAACGTCAACATATGAAATGTTGGTGAGTTCATAAGTAATGTTTGAAATCCAATGTTTTGTATTGTTTTGAAAACCACCAGAAAATCCGATATTTTCTGAAAATAGTATAGTCTAAAAGGTGTGAAGATCCATAAGTATGCTTGTTTGTTTCTATAAATGTAAGAGTACGATTTGTAAAACTCGGTATGTAGTTCGAAGGTATATTAATTGAAAACCCTAGGAAAACCCGACGTTTTCCTATCACTTTACTTTAATTAGTTTATGTGTTGTTATTTCGTTACGACAGGTGTATTCGTTGAGCTCCGGAGACGTTGGATTAATAGTGGATTGTGAATTGTTGTAACGTACATTATTGAAAACAACCAGTTGACAACCGTACGAACGATCCCTTAGGCGTCGCTTGCACTTATTCACTTAACCCAACCCCCCCCCCCCCCCCCCCCCCGAACTCATGTAGCCCCACGACCGAGGGGAAAAAGAGGGTGCGAAGCCCCCGGTAATTCCCTACATCGTTCAAGGCTATAGTGAATGCGAACGGCCCTTAGCCCAACTCGCATTGGTGAATTCTCGACTTTGCTAGCAATACCGAAGGACCCTTGGGGACCAGCAGCACGTTTGCCATTGAAAGTCCTTTTACACAGAATTAAGTCGTATTAGACCCAACTACATGTAACCAAATTTCCTTCGGGCCTAAAGATCATGTCATTGGGCTAGCTAGGCCCAACAAGCATGATTTGAAACTTTTGGGCCCAAGGACGGAGTGTCGACGTCTAGTGTATTTCCGCGTGTGTATTGAGTTTTCGATATTTCCATGTGTGTATTGAAGTATCGCCGCGTTAGTAGTTTCGGATTTGTTATTGATTCGAGACCGAATCAATTCGTTTGATAACGATTTTTGGTGTTGTAGGTGTATTGTATTTCGCCGATAGTTGAGGTACTATCATTTCATTGTGTCGGGTTCATTGCTTAAGACATTAATCTTTTACATTTTTCAGACCCTTCTTTTTAGATGAATTTACACTTTTGGACCCTTATATAAAATAATTTATATTTTAGTCCCTAAGCCATTTTCTTGACACTTTAGTATCAAAAATTATAGAAAAAGTATTTTTCAGCTCAAAGCTTTTTGAAAAACAGTTTTAGTCCCTCAAAATGAAACTTTTTCGGCTGGAACCTTCATTTTCGCAAATTTTACACTTTTGGCCCAAAATAGAGAATTTTTGCATTTTTGGTCCCTTTTAAATGTGAAAAGCATTTTTAACCCTTGAAATGGACTTGGGACATTAGTAGTCCCCTGTTTTATAGGAAAACGCCTTTTCAGCCCCTCAACTTTGAAATTTTCGCATATTGGGCCTTATTGGGCCGAAAAGTTCTCTTTTAGCCCATTAAGTTTAGAAATTTACATTTTAAACATTCTAAAGTGTATATTTCTGAAAATTCCTTTATGAAACTGTTTTGACACATCTTAACCTCCAGAATTTGTATTTTGACATTTTGAGCCCTTAAACTTCATATTTTTAGAATTTTAAGTCAAAAAAATGTGATTTTTAGCCCAAGATGTTCATTTAAACCATCTTGGTTATTTTTCTAGTAATGAATTATGTATAATGTTATTTTTTAGCACTTGATTCATGCATCATAATACAAATCTCGATTTTTAGGTCCTTTTGACTAGTTTCAACACCATAAACACACAAAAGTATGTAAATAAACATAGAAATCATACAAGGCATACACATAATGATAGATCTACACATTTGCTTGTATTCTCCCCCCCAAAAAACTTATAAAAACCGAAAATAAGGGGGTATGAAGCTCACCTTGGGTGTGGTTTCGGTTTTGGAAAGGATTGGAAGAAGTTTGAAGTGATTTTCGGCCCTAGCACACTATGATGAAGATCTCGGCCTTGAGGTGGTTCTAAGATGCAAGATCATGATTTTTGCATGGATTAGGAAGAGATTTTTGATAAAACAAAGAATCTAGATCATAGATCCAATCATAACCTTACCTTAGATGAAGAGTTTGTGGAAATATCCCCTTGAAAACCTTCTAATTTTTCGAGATCTTGATGAAGAGTGGAGGGAGTTTTCTTGAGAGAGTTGTGAGAGAATTGTGTGTGTGTGTGTGTGTTTGAAATCGGCCGAGAATGGGAGAGAGAGGAAGAAGTAGACCTTGAGGTGATATATGCATGGGAATATGAGATATGTTGCATGGATAACCAAGAGGTAATAGTGAGGTGGCACTTGAAAGTCAACCCTCTTCCATGTTCGGTTGTTTGGGCCGAGAAGTGAAGAAGGAAAGGGAGAATATTGGGCTTCTTTTGTTTAAGCCCATATTATGACTTAATTATGTAATTTTTCGGCCCAATTACATCAAGGTATGATTATTATGATCCATTAGTGCTATATGAGTTTGTTGTGACCCAATAAGGTCCATTAGGGTGTTATATTTCATTCTAGGCCCATTATGGCCCAAAATATTGGATTAAATGGAATTGGGTCCAATTAGAGCCCATTTAAAGGTTCTAATCCCATGATAGTCAAATTGGAAGCTTATTGGCCCATTGAGTCCAATAAGGAAGTCCTAGTCCAAAATGAACCTAAACAAGAACTTCTAGGGTTTCCAATTGCTTATTGACTATTAGTAGTATTTGTATGGTGTATAGGATTGTAATTTTGTTGTCATAGAGTAAGCATCATACATGCTCTTTGAGTTTTTGATTCTACATTTAACTTGAGTGTATAGATTACATGACACAAAATTTCTAGTTGTGACATTAACGCTAACAACGCGAATGTTAGCGGGATTGTTAACAACAATTCCAATCCCGGTAACAATCAAACACCACAACAAGCAGCAAACTACCATGACACCCCGAGTTCCGAGACGAAGAGTAACAAACGGAAGTTTTGGGCTAGAAAGAAGGACAAATCGCTTAGAGGGACGAACAAGAAACAACCACCGGTAACGACCTTCACAGCTACGACATCTGTATCTCCTACTACCATCCCTTTGGATATACCAGTTGTCGCTAACCCAGCCCGACAATATGTTGGAAATCTCCCAAACTGCATCAAATGTAATTATCACCACCATGGACCTTGTCGGGAGATGCAGTGCTCAAACTGCAACAAAAAGGGGTACACCAAACGTTACTGCAAGAGCCTAACAAGACCGATCAACAATTTGCCTAACGTCGATGTGAACCAGACTTGCTATAGTTGTGGCAAGGTAGGGCACTACAAAAGGAACTGCCCAGAGGCAATAAAGGCTGGTACAAACGGAATTATACTACCGACCACCGCCACTAGAGCCAGCCAGGGTTGCTAACATTGTGGTGAGTTTGGGCACTATAAAAGAGATTGCCCGAAAAAGGAAAGAACCCGCGTCCCCATAACTCCTACTAAACACTTCACTTCCACCACCAATGTGGGTGCTGTCCATATATGTCACTAATGCGGTGAAATTGGACACCTCAAGAAGGATTGCCCGATAGCGAAGAACTCGGGTGCAGATGGGAAGATTCTTAGGATCACAGCTGCAGGGTAACCTACTCTGGAACCCTCGTTAATGTAATTTAGGCGTGTTGTTGTAACAAACTTATAAACTATCCAGAACTAGTGCAACTAGAGTCTTACCTTTTGCGAGATCCTGTCTGTATAGGGATGCTCGTGCTGCGTATACTTGTCTTTTGTAAGTATACCTTATCCGCAGCAATAGTCTTGTAGTAAATCTAAGGTACTGTAACTCTGTTCATGGTTTCGCGGTTGTGTTTTGTCTGTACACGTCTTATGTTCAATCTAATGTCTTTAAGTTTCTGTATGATTCCGACATTATAATACAACTAGATTCAATTTGATCAACACCATACCAGCTTCATACGTACATCTCTTTATCAGTAAACGTCTTTTTAACGAAACCGTCATTGCAGGGGAACCTACTCCGGAACCCTCGTTAATGTAATTTAGGCATGTTGTTGTAACAAACTTATAAATTATCCAGAACTATTGCAACTAGAGTCTTACCTTTTGCGAGATCCTGTCTGTATAGGGATGCTCGTGCTGCGTATACTTGTCTTTTGTAAGTATACCTTATCCGCAACAATAGTCTTGTAGTAAATCTAAGGTACTGTAACTCTGTTCATGGTTTCACGGTTGTGTTTTGTCTGTACACGTCTTATGTTCAATCTAATGTCTTTAAGTTTCTGTATGATTCCGACATTATAATACAACTAGATTCAATTTGATCGACACCATACCAGCTTCATACGTACATCTCTTTATCGGTAAACGTCTTTTTAATGAAACCGTCATTTCAGAACACCAAAGTACCCATGACTAGAGTACCTCATAGTTGATGGGTTTTGGTCATAAGACATCCTATGTGCTCATACAAACCCTAAAGCTTGGATCTAGGTTTCTCTATTGTACATGCTTTGAATCCAAGACTATAAACCCTAATTCTAGCATATGGAAATCAGAATTCACATGTAAATAGGTTTAAGAACATACCTTGATTGTTATATAGCAATAACAATCCAATTCCTCCTTGAATTGACCTTGGAAAGCTGAGAGTCACAAGTGTCACTCCTCTAATGGCTTACAAACACCATAAGCAGGTGGAGAAGGTATAAAGAGAGAGGAGGGAGGTTAGAATTCGTCCTTAGGACCTCTTAGGAAGGGTTTTTTCGAATTCCTAAGCCCTATGGGGTTTATATAGGTGTAAAGATTAGGGTTTTAGTCCTTATCCTTATCTAGTTGCTTGCCCACCAAGCAACCATAAGATAAGTCTTAGAAACCCTTATCCTAGTCGAATTCTAAGGGATTTACACCTCAAATTCGTTCACCATATATATAAGATAATCCTTACCTTATTTTGTAACTATCACATAATTACAATTCAGCCCCTCTAGTTTAATTAATTACACTTGATCACAAAATTAATTCTTAATTAATTATTGACCAATATTAATTAAACAAATATGATTTCTCCTTTAATATATTATTCTTATAACATATTAATAAATCATAATAACCTCTCTCTCTTTATTTATTTCTCCAATCAAGTTGCTTTGGTGAAGGCAACCCAAAAGGACCATGCACCATCGGGTCAAGTACATACCAAAATAGTTATGGACTTAGACACTAATCCAACAGTCTCCCACTTGGATAAGTCTAATAACTATTATGCGTATGACTTCAGATCCTGATCTGCAATCGTAGCTTTCCAAAGCCGTTGTCAACTCTGATCATATCAAATACGCGTGTCCTTAGATAAGGGATCATATATTCCTCCATTCTAGATATCATATGAGATATGATTTCAAATCATTCTCTTTGTACTATATCTCGATTCCCGATTTATGACGACTGACTAATTGAAAAAATCAAATTAGCCCTAGCCCGGCCGAGCATTTACGTTTGTCATCACTACACCATCGAGGGGCCCAAAGATATCGTTTTTATCCTACTTTGAATAAAAGGAACGGATAAACTTTGATACAATGCTCGCTGGCACTCACGCACCGAATCACACACAACAATATGTTTTATAACACCAAGTTACTAGTGCGTTTACATATTATCAATGTGCAACCGATTCGCAAGATACAACTCACACATCTCGGTTTCAAGAATATAAGATGTTATCGTCTCACCAATCACTCGTGATACAATCCATGGAGTGATCCAAGTGAGCGTGGGTCTAATCCAATGCTCAAATCACATTCATAAGCACTCATGAACGTTGCAGCAAACGTTTGCTTATGTCTAATACTCTTTTAGACAATCCACACACCAATTCACGACAGCCTTCATTCATATCTACTTCCAACATATGAACGACTGTGGCCCGTTTGAATAATTCGATTATTCTTAATAAACTCAATTATTCTGGAAGTCAAAACATGCAAATGTGAAACACAAGAATAATACTAATCCCATATGGCCTCAACCCTTTGAGCATAAATAAAACACCTTTTATTTATCACCATATTGATTACTCATTATTTGTAGTTTCGGGTAATCAACTTCTTACTTGAATTACAACACTTGTCCCATGCTCCTAGCATGCACACAATGTTTACCTATGGTTCTTACTTTGTGAAATAGATCACATTGAACACATTTCCAATCCTTCTCATTTCACAACTCCAAATCCGTTTTTCATAAGTCAAAGAATATCAAATTCTTGCTACTTATAGAATATGCTAGATTGTAACATTCTATGCAACTATCCTTTCGTAATGTCACTGCACCAAAGTCACAAAGACTATTGCCAATGATATTACGAAGTCCTCTATCGGAGATTGTTACAAGACAATTCCATAGACGTGATGTCTCTCACTCAAAGTACATTCTTTGAACATCCTTTTGCATAGAAGTTTCTAATCTAGTCATAGATTTCTCAATATTCAATTCCTAATATGGACACACTTCCATATGTTCTATATGACAACTCATTCTTAATAGAATCTTATCTATTCGTAATGATGTCGATACGTTCCATCTAATATGGAAACATTTCCATATTTTCCAATACTATACTTCCAACTACTCACAAGTGACCAATCCTCGTCGAACTTTGGGTTGTCCTTTGATAGTTGTTTAATTGTTTTAGTCAAAACCAATTCTAGTCCCTTTTCCCTCTAAATGCGCTCGACATTTGGAAAATTTTAGAATGGTCAAACATTAAAGCATTTGCAATCGATCCTATACCCGAAGCGTATGGGACATGACGCATAATGTTTTATTTGCTATGTTCTCAAAATTTGAATTGTGAAAAGGGATGCCGTAATCATAATCGAAATTTTAAGAACACACTGTGTACCTTTGACTAAATTTATTAACATTTCTCAACCTATTCCTTTAGATTTGAAATGAAGCATAATATTCTCTCCCTTAATTATAGCAAAACAACCTTTTAACTCTTACAACTTTGCAAAGTATGACTCTTGTTTTCTATAATTAATATTGCTAACCTTGCAATACTTTCCTTAATAATCATACAATCATAACATTTATGCTCCCACTATCATGATGATTATTATAAAACATAACACTTATGCTCCCACTAGCTTCGACATGTATTCATAAACATCTTAACTTTCAGAAAACAATACTTATTGAATTTCTTAAGTTCATGTTTCTAATACTTAGTGCTTTGATAATCCTTTATCAATGCTTCTTGAACTTATACACCTTTGCCTTCGATAGTTCATATATGTGTCTAAACAATTAAGACTAATTGCCAAACCTCACAATTCAAATTATGGAAAGGGATGCCGTAACCATGATTGAATTTTAGAATGCAATTTTACAATCACTATCTTCTTAAAATCTCTCTTAGTGAAAGCATTTCTTCACAATCATTTTCATGAAGGAGGAAATCTTATGACACTTAGATTTGAGCGGTGTATGGGTTCTTATCCATGTGAATTTGTTAAAACTAAAGCCTACGACAAATTCAAACTCATATGGACCGAGCTTTCTTAATCTTGATTTCTTGCCTTATGGTAGCACAGCTGCCTACCATGTCTTCCAAGTAGTTAAGCAGCTCACCTTTTCTTATCAATGTACCTTTCATTGATTAAGGTGTTTTGCCTTTTATGCGTTCAAAATGAGAACTCATAGAACTCTCATGCATAATTAACTTGATTGGATTGGCACAAAATCAAAATAATGTCATCACGATAGGTTGTAAGCCTTAACTCGAGTGCTAGTGATGATCGATAAGGTTTATTTGATTTGTTCTTGAGACCTTTCAAGACCATTAAGACTCCCACTGACTCCTTGACATATAAGGTTCTCTTGTCATTTCTTGACAAACAAATATTCAAGAGTTAGTGTAGTTTTTATCAAAACTCCTCATAAATTGGTCCTAGTTGATCTTTGTCTTATCTAAGACATCACAACTTACCACATTTAATGAATGTTTTAAACATTCTTAATACTTTTCACTCATTGTCACAATCTTAACTCTAAGACTTGTTTTGGAACGAAGTATGATTGACTTCTTGATTTGACCATTTCTTCAATCTTTGATTCCTCTTCTTGGACATACAATTGTACCAAGACTCACTTAGAGGATCAATTGAGATATGGTTCGTAATCATTAAGACCTATCATAAAGCATAAAAGGTACTCTCCCTTCTTCTTAGAATGGAGAAACTTTTATCTCTCTACCTTCTTGATTCTTATTATTCGTTCTACTATTGATTTAAACTTTTTCAATCAATTCATAATTACACTTAATCTTATAAGTATAATCATATTTACTAAACCTTTAGTAAATCATGACGAATATCTCGTTACTCTTATGGTGGACTTTGATCACACAACTTTGTGTATTCGATCTCCTAGTCCTTCACTTGACACTTTGTCAAAGTCTAATTTCCAAATACGAAATTTCTCATTCATCGTGCATCCACGTTGCATGATTCCAAGTTTCTGTCCAATTGAAACTTGGGCGATGAGAAACTCTCTCTATTTGGTAAATTCTTGACTTTCCATAAATAACATAATAAGAACCAAATCCATTATTGCTAATAATAGAAACATTTTAACATCAATTTTTCATACACGCCATTGTAAGGATAAATAAATAAAATTTAAAATCAAAATTTATTTTGTTGCGGAAAAATTTGTCGTTACAATGCAACTCATTGAAAAACTTATGCTAATACATCTTTCTTAGCAATCTAATTCTAACTCTAAGTAGTAGCTCAAGAATCTAATCTTCGAGAAACGCGATCGAAATCCATTCCTTCACGGTTAGATTCTGCTCACTTCTTCCCTTAAGCTTCCCTTCTTTTCTTCGATCCTACAAAACATCAATTGTAATCTTATCACATTATGTATTAAGAATCTAGAATAGAAGCTTAAAAGAGTTAGTTAATGGATTTTACCTATCTTAGAGCCATACGTTTCGACTCTCCCATCTCTTAGATCTCTTAGGTAAATAGGGCAGCTTCGTCTCCAATGCCCCTTCTCTTGGCAATAAAAGCAAATCGACTCTTTTGGAACAGGACATGGAACTACTTCAGACATTGCCTTTCTCTTATGATCAAACTTTTCGATCATCGCATGTCTTTCGTTGCCATTGTCTATATCCATAGAGGTCTCGAAGGCAGATTCACCAATCAACTTTGTTTTTCTATTGCGCCAAATCATTGCTGATTCGGCAGCAATGAGCATATAGGTGAGATCTATAAGGGTCACGTCGTAGTTCATCATATAGTACTCTCTTACGAACTCACTATATGAGTTGGGAAGTGACTGAAGAGCCCAATCAACAGCCATTTCCTCACAGACAACGGATCCCAACATTCTTAACTTATCAATGTGTGACTTCATCCCTAGGACGTGTGCACACACGGACTTTCCTTCTTTATGTTTACTTGCCAAAAGGGCTTGAGTGATCTTGAACTTTTCAAGCCTTTGAACTTGTGGGTTAGGGAGAATAATTGGAGGAGGTAGAGGAAGTGAAGCATGATCTCTTGTTCCTCGATTGAATCGTGGAATATCATCTTCATGTGGAATGCTTGTCCCACGGGATTTGAGAAGACCATAGTTGTCGAACTTTGACATCTACAATACGGGAGAAAACGAATTCAAGTTAGTTGATTGATTGAGTCCTTAGTAAATCACCCAAATGAGATACTAAGGCTAGGACCCAACACAATACGCTACAACCTAGAAAAGGGATGCCGTAATCTAGTTGCAGAATATTTGAAGGTAAGTGAATGACGATTCACTAATTTCCACCATGAAAAACGAAAAAGAAATTTAAGTTTTAAATCTATGAAAACTCCTAGATCCTTTGAGATACATTGAACTTTCAATGGCATGTTTATATCTCGATATGCCCCTCTTGTTTGTGACTGGGATGCCGAGGATCACAAAGCGGGTGTGAATAACCATGCAAACTTACATGGTGCCCTCACATGTTACAGTCACCTATTCGATGTGCCGGTAAACCACACACGCTCCACCGAACCATGACAAACATTTAGTCACCCTCTGCTACCTTTGCTTAGACCCATTTAGTGTGCCGGTTAACCACACACGCTCCACTAACGTCTTCGCAAGGGCACAAAGTGTAATTTCATGGAATTGCATCAATTCACTTTTGCCTAAGTAACTAAGATTGGGAATTTTATGAAAACATTTAGTTACTTTAGAAATTCATTATACTTATAATGGAAGGTTTCGTCCTATCCTACCCATTCGGCTAACGACCCTCCATTAGTCAAGAGTGCGGTGGGTAAGAGTGGATACCCATTCAATCGCCATTTTATAGGCAATTTCCTTAAACACCCCTTATAGACTAGCTTCGTGAATGAGGCCTACTAACGGTAAGACTGACTTTTACTCATACATATATATAATGTTAGACTTTTAATGTTATATATATATATATATATATATATATAGTATAGGGTGTATTTTATACTTTTAAAATATTAGGTGGTCTAATTTAACAATTATACTTTTAATTCAATTAAATTGTAAACCTAAACTTTTATGGATTTATTAAACTTCTTTTAATTATACACCTTAATTAATTAATAAAACCATAAGGGTGTGATTTGAACTTTTTCAAAACAATACTAGAGTTTTAGAATTTAACATTCCTAATTAAACTTTTAATCAGCCTTTAAATTCCAAAACTTGAGGGCAAGTTTTGAAACATTTCAAACCATAAGGGTTTAGAATTTAAATATGCATCAAAATTAAACTATTTAATCAAAATTTAAATTCCAAAACTTGAGGGCAAGTTTTGAAACCTTTTTCAAAACATTAGGGTTTCAGCTATTTAAATTTCAAAACAACAAAACTATTGGGGTTCAAATTTAAACTATAAAACCTAAAGGGCCAAATATGAAACTTTTCACAACAACAAGGATCAAATAACAAATAATTCAAATTAACATTTAATCACATAATTATCCATATTTGATGATTTCTTGCAAAATAATTTATCAATTTACTTAAAATAATTAATCAATTATCTTATAAGGAAACAATTATCTTATTAATTGATAAATATCTTCAATTAGATTAAAAATATAGTCAAATATATCATATAATCGGATTAATATTAATATAACATGATAATGTAATTATCCCAATGCAAAAACAGCAAGAAATCCCGAAGTACCCTCCATCTGACGAGCTGACTCGTCGAGTCAGGCATGGACTCGTCGAGTCTGCATGGACTCGGCGAGTTCAGCCATGGACTCGGCGAGTCCAGCCTCCCAAACTCCAAAAAACGAATTTTTCAGATATATCAAGCATCAATACTATTGAAACCAAGCTAGGCTCTGATACCACTGATGGGTTTTGGTCATAAGACATCCTATGTGCTCATACAAACCCTAAAGCTTGGATCTAGGTTTCTCTATTGTATATGCTTTGAATCCAAGACTATAAACCCTAATTCTAGCATATGGAAATCAGAATTCACATGTAAATAGGTTTAAGAACATACCTTGATTGTTATATAGCAATAACAATCCAATTCCTCCTTGAATTGACCTTGGAAAGCTGAGAGTCACAAGTGTCACTCCTCTAATGGCTTACAAACACCATAAGCAGGTGGAGAAGGTATAAAGAGAGAGGAGGGAGGTTAGAATTCGTCCTTAGGACCTCTTAGGAAGGGTTTTTTCGAATTCCTAAGCCCTATGGGGTTTATATAGGTGTAAAGATTAGGGTTTTAGTCCTTATCCTTATCTAGTTGCTTGCCCACCAAGCAACCATAAGATAAGTCTTAGAAACCCTTATCCTAGTCGAATTCTAAGGGATTTACACCTCAAATTCGTTCACCATATATATAAGATAATCCTTACCTTATTTTGTAACTATCACATAATTACAATTCAGCCCCTCTAGTTTAATTAATTACACTTGATCACAAAATTAATTCTTAATTAATTATTGACCAATATTAATTAAACAAATATGATTTCTCCTTTAATATATTATTCTTATAACATATTAATAAATCATAATAACCTCTCTCTCTTTATTTATTTCTCCAATCAAGTTGCTTTGGTGAAGGCAACCCAAAAGGACCATGCACCATCGGGTCAAGTACATACCAAAATAGTTATGGACTTAGACACTAATCCAACAGTCTCCCACTTGGATAAGTCTAATAACTATTATGCGTATGACTTCAGATCCTGATCTGCAATCGTAGCTTTCCAAAGCCGTTGTCAACTCTGATCATATCAAATACGCGTGTCCTTAGATAAGGGATCATATATTCCTCCATTCTAGATATCATATGAGATATGATTTCAAATCATTCTCTTTGTACTATATCTCGATTCCCGATTTATGACGACTGACTAATTGAAAAAATCAAATTAGCCCTAGCCCGGCCGAGCATTTACGTTTGTCATCACTACACCATCGAGGGGCCCAAAGATATCGTTTTTATCCTACTTTGAATAAAAGGAACGGATAAACTTTGATACAATGCTCGCTGGCACTCACGCACCGAATCACACACAACAATATGTTTTATAACACCAAGTTACTAGTGCGTTTACATATTATCAATGTGCAACCGATTCGCAAGATACAACTCACACATCTCGGTTTCAAGAATATAAGATGTTATCGTCTCACCAATCACTCGTGATACAATCCATGGAGTGATCCAAGTGAGCGTGGGTCTAATCCAATGCTCAAATCACATTCATAAGCACTCATGAACGTTGCAGCAAACGTTTGCTTATGTCTAATACTCTTTTAGACAATCCACACACCAATTCACGACAGCCTTCATTCATATCTACTTCCAACATATGAACGACTGTGGCCCGTTTGAATAATTCGATTATTCTTAATAAACTCAATTATTCTGGAAGTCAAAACATGCAAATGTGAAACACAAGAATAATACTAATCCCATATGGCCTCAACCCTTTGAGCATAAATAAAACACCTTTTATTTATCACCATATTGATTACTCATTATTTGTAGTTTCGGGTAATCAACTTCTTACTTGAATTACAACACTTGTCCCATGCTCCTAGCATGCACACAATGTTTACCTATGGTTCTTACTTTGTGAAATAGATCACATTGAACACATTTCCAATCCTTCTCATTTCACAACTCCAAATCCGTTTTTCATAAGTCAAAGAATATCAAATTCTTGCTACTTATAGAATATGCTAGATTGTAACATTCTATGCAACTATCCTTTCGTAATGTCACTGCACCAAAGTCACAAAGACTATTGCCAATGATATTACGAAGTCCTCTATCGGAGATTGTTACAAGACAATTCCATAGACGTGATGTCTCTCACTCAAAGTACATTCTTTGAACATCCTTTTGCATAGAAGTTTCTAATCTAGTCATAGATTTCTCAATATTCAATTCCTAATATGGACACACTTCCATATGTTCTATATGACAACTCATTCTTAATAGAATCTTATCTATTCGTAATGATGTCGATACGTTCCATCTAATATGGAAACATTTCCATATTTTCCAATACTATACTTCCAACTACTCACAAGTGACCAATCCTCGTCGAACTTTGGGTTGTCCTTTGATAGTTGTTTAATTGTTTTAGTCAAAACCAATTCTAGTCCCTTTTCCCTCTAAATGCGCTCGACATTTGGAAAATTTTAGAATGGTCAAACATTAAAGCATTTGCAATCGATCCTATACCCGAAGCGTATGGGACATGACGCATAATGTTTTATTTGCTATGTTCTCAAAATTTGAATTGTGAAAAGGGATGCCGTAATCATAATCGAAATTTTAAGAACACACTGTGTACCTTTGACTAAATTTATTAACATTTCTCAACCTATTCCTTTAGATTTGAAATGAAGCATAATATTCTCTCCCTTAATTATAGCAAAACAACCTTTTAACTCTTACAACTTTGCAAAGTATGACTCTTGTTTTCTATAATTAATATTGCTAACCTTGCAATACTTTCCTTAATAATCATACAATCATAACATTTATGCTCCCACTATCATGATGATTATTATAAAACATAACACTTATGCTCCCACTAGCTTCGACATGTATTCATAAACATCTTAACAATTATACTTTTAATTCAATTAAATTGTAAACCTAAACTTTTATGGATTTATTAAACTTCTTTTAATTATACACCTTAATTAATTAATAAAACCATAAGGGTGTGATTTGAACTTTTTCAAAACAATACTAGAGTTTTAGAATTTAACATTCCTAATTAAACTTTTAATCAGCCTTTAAATTCCAAAACTTGAGGGCAAGTTTTGAAACATTTCAAACCATAAGGGTTTAGAATTTAAATATGCATCAAAATTAAACTATTTAATCAAAATTTAAATTCCAAAACTTGAGGGCAAGTTTTGAAACCTTTTTCAAAACATTAGGGTTTCAGCTATTTAAATTTCAAAACAACAAAACTATTGGGGTTCAAATTTAAACTATAAAACCTAAAGGGCCAAATATGAAACTTTTCACAACAACAAGGATCAAATAACAAATAATTCAAATTAACATTTAATCACATAATTATCCATATTTGATGATTTCTTGCAAAATAATTTATCAATTTACTTAAAATAATTAATCAATTATCTTATAAGGAAACAATTATCTTATTAATTGATAAATATCTTCAATTAGATTAAAAATATAGTCAAATATATCATATAATCGGATTAATATTAATATAACATGATAATGTAATTATCCCAATGCAAAAACAGCAAGAAATCCCGAAGTACCCTCCATCTGACGAGCTGACTCGTCGAGTCAGGCATGGACTCGTCGAGTCTGCATGGACTCGGCGAGTTCAGCCATGGACTCGGCGAGTCCAGCCTCCCAAACTCCAAAAAACGAATTTTTCAGATATATCAAGCATCAATACTATTGAAACCAAGCTAGGCTCTGATACCACTGATGGGTTTTGGTCATAAGACATCCTATGTGCTCATACAAACCCTAAAGCTTGGATCTAGGTTTCTCTATTGTATATGCTTTGAATCCAAGACTATAAACCCTAATTCTAGCATATGGAAATCAGAATTCACATGTAAATAGGTTTAAGAACATACCTTGATTGTTATATAGCAATAACAATCCAATTCCTCCTTGAATTGACCTTGGAAAGCTGAGAGTCACAAGTGTCACTCCTCTAATGGCTTACAAACACCATAAGCAGGTGGAGAAGGTATAAAGAGAGAGGAGGGAGGTTAGAATTCGTCCTTAGGACCTCTTAGGAAGGGTTTTTTCGAATTCCTAAGCCCTATGGGGTTTATATAGGTGTAAAGATTAGGGTTTTAGTCCTTATCCTTATCTAGTTGCTTGCCCACCAAGCAACCATAAGATAAGTCTTAGAAACCCTTATCCTAGTCGAATTCTAAGGGATTTACACCTCAAATTCGTTCACCATATATATAAGATAATCCTTACCTTATTTTGTAACTATCACATAATTACAATTCAGCCCCTCTAGTTTAATTAATTACACTTGATCACAAAATTAATTCTTAATTAATTATTGACCAATATTAATTAAACAAATATGATTTCTCCTTTAATATATTATTCTTATAACATATTAATAAATCATAATAACCTCTCTCTCTTTATTT
The DNA here is from genome assembly GCF_002870075.4 of Lactuca sativa. Taxonomy (NCBI): domain Eukaryota; kingdom Viridiplantae; phylum Streptophyta; class Magnoliopsida; order Asterales; family Asteraceae; genus Lactuca; species Lactuca sativa. The sequence continues at coordinate 110,072,564 of NC_056625.2, read as the reverse complement.
ATTTCTCCAATCAAGTTGCTTTGGTGAAGGCAACCCAAAAGGACCATGCACCATCGGGTCAAGTACATACCAAAATAGTTATGGACTTAGACACTAATCCAACAATAGTTCCTCTCCTTTCCAAAGAAATCCTCAAAGTACCACTCGTGCAGTACGTCAAGTTCAACCCAAAGATTCATACGGTTGGTCTATCGCTGAGGAATGTATACATAAGGGTAATGTATAATCAAGGTTCTACAGGTTTAGAATTGATGATTCCACTTTAACTTATTTTTCCCTACTGGGATATGAGCTTAAAGAAGAATCAGTTATTCGACTACCTTTTCAGTTTTAATTATACACGACTCGTATACACGAGATTGTGATTGTGAAAACATGTATGAATTCTAATATGAACTTCAGGACGGAGAACTGCCTAAGTCTACGAGTAATCGCATCGTCATGTGAACAAACTTAGAACCCAGTACAACTCCTGTAAACCGATCGCCCTACAGTCTAAACACCTACGGAGATACAAGAACAGCCCGGACAACTTAACGAACTACACAAAAATAGAATTAGAAGACTAGGTTTCTCACCGTTGAGAACTCCGGTCTTATTCTTCCAGAGATCGATGGATTGCATCGTATGTACCTCGGATATCGAGGACTCCGTCAAGATTTTTCATTAGAAATCGTTATCTCTGCCTTGTATAGATGAAATGGTTGAGCAAACGCAAGGAAAGAATTACTTTTAGAAATGGATCCGAGATCTGAATATCACCAGTTCGAGTGTTAGGGAAGGATGTCCAGAAGACTATCTTCCGAATTCGATGCCGACACTTCGAGTCCGTAGTGATACCCTTTGGATAGGACCAATACGCCCATAGTTTTCATGAGCTAAATGATTAGGGTACGTCTTTCTTACTTGGACCAGTTCGTCATTTCTCCTTGTAATGACTTACTTATCTACCCTCGTAGTAAGAAGAAACCCAGGGAAACATTTCCTTCAGAGGAGCTTTTCGCGATGTTCTCATGGCACGAGTTTTGAAATTTAAGAGTTAAATTTCTATGACACACTGTTAGTGATGTGGGAAATTTTAAGTACTCTTACAATTTTTCAAAATCGTTGAGAATTTGTCGACACCAGATATGCCGAGAGAAATTCGCCACATTCTAGGTCTTACAGACCTACTGTCATAGTTCATTCAGAACTCCTCGCAAATTACAGGAACCCTTTCGACTTTGACCCATCAAGGAGTGGCCCTTGACTGGAAAGTTTAGCAAGAGAAAGAACCCTTGGAAGCTCCAAGTGAGAGACCAAGTTCTTTTAAAAAATAACTCACTCTGGGAATGGGTTAATACACTTCGTATCGCGTGGAAAGCAAAATCCAAGATAGATAGGACCTCGTGGATTCTTACCAGAATCGGTTATGTACCTCGCACAAACTAGACCTACTCCGTGAACTCAGCAACGTACATTTTACTCTTCGCGTCTCGATCGTGAAACCATACCTTTCCGGTAGGACTCTTGTAAGTCCACTCATAGAGATCCTCGCCTTCGTATTTGAACCGCAGTGACCCTCGACCGAGAGGTCAAGCGGACTAAGCAACGCAGTCTCCCGTTAGTGAAGGTTCGTTGGAATACCAATCGAGGACCCGATTTCACATAGGAGCGCTAGAGCCAATCGATTAGGAAGTTTCCTCCTCTCGACTCGATCATTCATGCCTACTTCCTTATCTAAATTCTAATTTCGGGACAAAATTCCCTTTAACGGGGGGATGATGTGACAACCCGAAATTTCCATTCGGTCAAAGCCTAAAAGTCAACCCCTTCGTATCATAAGTCAATGTCATTATTTCTTATTTTTAAGAAATATAAAGTTCGTTTGGTTATTTTAATATTATTTTTAAACGAACGGGTGAAAGAAAGTCTCGTCTCGGGTTTTGATTTTTGAAAACCGCAAACACTTCGCGTATTAGAAACACCCGACCAAACTTTTATGTTTTGGGTTTAGAAATCACCAAAACCGTAAAATCATACCTATGTATGAGTTTACTCCCCAAGTAACTAGTCATTTGTGTTTACTCCCTAAAAAGTCAAAAGAGTAAACTCCAAGTTTTCTCTCAAGTATCATCCAAGATTTAATTCCAAATCTTCAATCTTATAAGTGTTTTAACCCTTTCAAGTTAGTAAAACACTTAATCTAGTGTTTGTGCATCTATTCATCCATTCATTTATGTGTTTTGTTTAGATTTTTCAAAACACCAAGAACACACACTAAGTGTTCTTGGCCTTTTAGCACAAATCAAGCCTTCCAATAGTAAGTGCTTCTATCCTTGAGTGATTTTAAGCTAGTACTACATTTAAACATCAAGAAAATATGTCAAGAACACAAGATTGAAGGTGTTCACGGTCCAAGAATGTTCTTGGGCCGTAAACACCATAAAGGGCACCAAAGTGTGCCTAAGTCCTTATCTAAGCCCTAGTTTGATGTTTAAAACATCCTTGACATGTTTAAACCTTCCTTTGTTGAGTTTAAGCCTTGAAAAAACATCAAATTCCGACAAATATAGGTGTTTACGGTTTGGGGATCTCCCAAAACCGTGAACACCCATAAGTATGTCTAAATGGGTTAATTTCCTTCCTTAGGCTTAGAAACTAGCTCATACACTTCCCTAATTGTGTTAGAGACTTGAAAACATGGCTTTACACTCTTCCATATGGGTTTACGGTTTCTGAACCCAAGGGAAAACGCCATGAGGCCGTAAACTCCTCAAAAGAGGTGTTTTGGTGCCCTAGTCCATTCCAAAGGCCAAACCACTTAGTAGAATTGCTCAAAGAGGCTTGTTAAACCACGAAACAACACCTAGTCATTAGGACTAGAGTTTACGACTGTAAACTCTAGAGTTTACTGCCGTAAACTCTTGGTGTCATGACCATCAAAACCGTAAACTCCAAGGGAGTTTACCCTTGAACCCCAAACACACTAGCCTTTCCCTACAACACTCAGATGCAACCCTTGAGACGTATAACACTTGTATAAAGTGTTTAGCATGTCCTAGAGTGTCTTAACTTTGTTTATTAGTTGTTTAAAGACTAATTGTGTATATAAATATATCCATATATGTTATTAGGATCTTCATGCGTGTCTAAGTCTTCACTTGACACCAAGCACTTATCCCACACTTCCTTCCGATCCACTTACTACAGGTGAGTTCATACCCCTTAATCAATGTTTTAAACTGTTTTTAAATGTTTTATGGGGGGGATACAAGTAGAATTATGCTAATTATTATATCAATCACATGTGATTAATAAGAAGCATTCAAATGATTGGCTATTCATTAGCCGTTTTACCAAACAGTTTCCTTCAAATGTCTTTCATAAACACTTTATGTGTTTAAAACTTCTTATTTCTCTGTACATTTTACTCTGTATATTACTTTTCAAACTTATCTACAATTGTGTTTCCAACAAATGTTTCTTTATACTAAACCGTTTTATCAAACCTGTGCCTTCAAACCGTTTTATATATTGACATCAAGTCGATCTTTTCTTAAGATAATAATTATGTTCAAAGGTTTTACAAAACTTATTTATGCTTTTATATTATAAATTGCATGCCTCTATATGTATAGTTATATAAGAAATGCTTAAAAGACTTAGGAAGGCTATCCACCCTATTTCCTTTTCACGCTTGAGATGTGGTCTGGTGGGATATCGGGTACTTGTCCGAAGGTCGTTTAAATATTAGTTATATATTATATGTACATATTGTAACACCTGTGTTTCCGGGCTTGCCATTTGTAGCAATGTAATAGTCTAGGTTAACCTCTGTAACCCGTTTTGAAATAATAACATTGTATTATTTAAGTATTGTGTGTTTTGTGCTTAATTGCTTAATTATGTGGTTTGATTAATTAAGAATAAAAATAAGCGTCAAAATTTAAGTGTAAAATAAACTTTATATCTTTGGATAATGTTGTAGTAGTTGAAACGAGGTTTCCGGATATATATAGAACGCCTAAATCTGACTTCGTATGAGAAAGTTATGATTTATCGAAGTTTCGGCTCAGCGGTGTGCAGCCCGAAATACTCGATTTGAGATCGAGCGGTTTTTAGCCGAAACAATCTAAACGAGGATCGAACGGGGATCGAAGGTCTAGTTGTTGGTATCAAAGCGATAAAAAGTTAGGCGAGAACGGACGTCAAACGAAGAAGTTATGAATTTATAACGAAGTTTTTCTGTAGCGGCCTATTAAAAATAAATAATAAAAATAAATTCGAAATTAGCCGACGGAGTCTAAACGAAAGTTGTAGAGCGTAGTCTCACCTTCGCGTGGATATAAAGAACATCGAAAACGGAGTTCGTATGAAGAAGATATGAATTTCCGAAGTTTATTAAATATTTTGTAATTAAAATTAATCTTTAATTCGGAGGCATTATCCGAAGGAGTCAATGGTCTGATCCGAGGTACGCCCCGCGTACTCCGAGGTTCCAGCCTCCTATAAATAGGATCCGAAGGCAGCCGAGTCTTTTGCTCATTTTCTATCTTCTCTCTCCCGTTTTGCATCGATTTGCGTGCCAGAAATACCCTGAAGCCCCGGTATCATACTCAAGCCCCGAGGCAAGTCCCGAGATCCCGAAGATCCCGAGAAGTGCGGTTCCCGAGCCGAAGCTCTGCCCGCGAGAAGTTCGATTTTTGTAAAGATCCTTCAGATCTGCTGAGGATTACTACTTCTGCAAGTCGTAGTGCTGTCCGATCATCTTCTGATCAAGTGAGTGTATACTACCTTTCATAAACACGATAATAATACAAGTTTGGTTCGAGTGTATTAAGTATATTGTTGTTTATAGGTGTGAGTGTGTAGTTACTTTCTTCTAACGCATAATTATGAAGTATTTTATACGGAATACGTATTATGTGTATAATTTTGTGGTTATGTGTGTGAATGTGTATTCACTTTCTTCTAACTCATAGAAATGATTTATTCTCTATGAGATATGTGTTATGTGTGTGTGTGCCTCATCTGTTATGTGGAATATGTGTTGATTAAAGCATGCTATACAAGTTTTTAAACTATGTATAAAAATGTATATTTTTATCTACTAATATGTTGGGTAGAACATGGGTAGATAGTTGGTGTGTAATAAACAGATGAGAGGTCTCGTTGTTGTTTGATTTAGTCATCTAGCGGAGTTTAGATGACGACCACGGGCTATTCTAGACAGTCTTGTGGAAACATTAGCAGGTTCGCCACCTGTAGCTGTTAATGAACTCGGGTGTTCATTCGCTGTACTCCATCCCCCTCATGGTTGCCTTATTTGACTTATATTGCTGAGGTACCCCCGAAGCATGTGTTGTCGCCCCGATGAAATATTCTTAGACTAGGTCCCTTGTGATAGTTTTTTTAGGGACATAAAGTGAGAATAACGGGAATGGGTAATTGGGTTATTGTTGGTTGGTGGAAATTAAATATGATTATTTATTGTGGGTTGAAAACCCTATATGCTCACCAGGCTCCCAAGCCTGACCCACTCAGTTTTATTTGTATTACAGGAAGTGGCGCGAGGGCATGAGATGGATGAACCATCAGTTGTTTTGTTTACAAGTCTGTATATGTATATATTTGTTGAATGACTTGTAATGTTATTGTTTATGCTTATTGGTCTGTATCGGAACATGACACCCCGAGTTTTGATTATATAATGAAAAATACATTTCTTTTATGAAATGCTTTGGTAAACATTGTTTTATCATGTTTTGTTTTTGGGAACAAATTCCGCAACTCTTTCAAATCAAAAGGATTTACTCTAAAATTATTTTAAAAGCATAAATGAAATCGGTCTTTTCTGGCCGAGATTTTGGGGATGTCACACATATATAGTCATAAAGGCCCTTCCAGTCCATCCCATGCCCTTGGGTAGCAAGGGTATACATCCATGTCCATACGTACCAGTTAGATTACTAGTAAACTACCATACGGGTAGTTTAGGAAGATACTAGAACAATACTAGAACGCGATACCATACAATGAGTCAGTTCATTCATTAGTCAATACTTGCTAGAACATTACAGTACATTACTATACTTGCTAGATAGAGAGCACGTACACTACAGCTAGAACATTATAGTACATTACTATACTTGCTAGATAGAGAGAGAACACACATTACAGCTAGCACATGTAGAACTTTTCCGTACATTACATATACGTTACTACGTTGACATAATCGTTATCCACTGTATCGGAGCATGCCTTAAATGTCATGGCCCGAGTTGTAGCCAGAATTCTCTTAGAGGGAAAGCGTGAGTTTGCGTATAGATCTATACTGGATTGACTATCCTACACCTTGCTGCTAGCTACAGCCGGACCTGCAGGTCTGCGGCTGCCAAACATCATTCCTTTTTACGACCATACTTATGTCATTGTTACCAGTCAATAGCATGGTGCAATTAATCACATGATGCCTTAATATAAATCCGGTTTAAGGTAGTTAGTACATCAGTAGTTCTTACAGTACTACACTACTGTACTACATAAATTTTCCCTTTACATATATTTAGTGATCTTTTCACTTAAGCATTAAATGTTAAAACTATATTTTGTTTAATGATAGTTACACTTGGAAAATTTCACACTTTTACAAGAAACGTACATTCAGAGCAGTTAGGTCTTGGTAGAAGATTACATTCCGAGCAGTTAGGTCTTAGTAGAAGACACCTTCATATGATAGTAGGAATCATAGGGATTTCTACGGTTTTTCAAACATTTACAGTTGTTTTACAAACATTTTCATACTTACAGTTCATATACACTTTCAATACTTACATTTCATATACTTACAAATTCTTACATACAAATTCATACATACATATTCTTACATACAAATTCATACATACAAATACTTACTTTCAAATTAAGACACTAAAATACTTATGATCTCACCAGCTTTAAAGCTAATTCTCGCTTTCAAAATTACTTGTATCCTCAGGTCATCTATAGACAGGTACCCACGCAAGGTTTAGAGAAGATGGAGCTTGTTCAAGACTCATCTTTCATTTTGATTTATGGTTTAGTGTCTATTATAATTTGATAGAACACAATTGTATAATAATTATTTTATTAATGCAATGGATGATGTTGTAGCTTGTTTACTACTTTACATTGTTGTGATACTGTACATGACGTCCTCCGCCTCAGAACGTTTCCGCCGTTCTTGGTTTTGGGGTGTGACAGGTTGTCTTATCGATGTCTTGCTCTCTTATCTTCAATTGGTGACAGTCTATCCTGAGATCAATCTTGGAAAACACAGTTTTTCTCCTTCCAATTGATCGAACAAGTCATCTATCCTAGGTAAAGGATACCTGTTTTTTATTGTAGCTTTGTTTAGCTCTCTATAATCAATGCACATTCTCATTGTAGTATCCTTCTTCTTTACGAACAGTACTGGAGCTCCCTAGGATGATGAACTAGGTCTTATAAAACCTTTATCCAACAGCTCCTAGAGTTGTATCATTAAATCCTTCATTTATGTGGGCGCTAAACGATACAATGCTTTTGCAATTGGCATCGTGCCTAGAAATAAGTCTATTCTGAATTCTACCTGTCTCTCTGGTGGTAATCCTAGTAATTTGTTTGAAAATACCTCAGGAAAATCTCGCACCATACATATATCAATTATTGCCCACTTCTCCCTCTTTGTATCTATCATGTATTCCAAGAATGTTGAACATCCCTTGGATAGGCATCTTTTGGTCTACATCATTGTGATAATTCTAAATCTCACTCTATCTTATCACCGTAAACCATGAATGGCTCTCTCCTAGGAGGATTAACACGCACCATCTTCCTTCCACATAGGATGTCTTCGAGGTTTTCTCCCAACCATTCCATGCCGAGAATTACGCGAACTCACTCAACTCAAAAGGCAAAAGCTCTCAATGAAATATGTTTCCATTCAAGTCGATACTTACGACCTCTAACCTATTGCTAACATATACATTCCTACCACCAACGACATCTTCTAAGATAAGGGTACTCAGTGTAAGTGATGATAGTCTATGTTTCCTACCAAATTCGGGCGATATAAATGAATGATCTACTCTAGAATCAAATAATATCTTTGAAGGAATTTGATTAACTAAAAATGTACCTGAAGCAACATCAATAATTTCCTTTTCTTCATTGAGGGTCATTTGGTAGCTTCGACCCTTGGGATTTGGTGGCCTGATCTGCGGGATTGGTTTCTCAACCATTGGGCTCTCTTCCTTTATGTTCCTTTCCTCTCCACAATTGAAACAAACTTTCCCTTTTACTAGGCAATTTGTAGAAATATGCATGAGCTTCTTGCACTTGAAGCAGACAACATAGTCGCCAAAATGCTTCTTCTTGCACTGGTCACACCACTCCCCTTCCTGTTTCTTCTAGTTTTCTTTCTCGACCTTGAGGACTTATACTTTTTGTTGTTGTTTCTGCTTCCCTAAGCTTTCTTCTTTTCACCAACCTCAGTCCTGTCGGCAACTCTCTTTTTCATCATAACTTCCACAGAATTTTCAACCTAGACGACTGCCTCAAAAGTAGGTGTCTACTTCACTAGAACAATTTACTTCCATGACAATACATTTGCATACTGATCAATTTTGGTTATTTCATTTGGAAAAAGTCGCAGGGAGAACTCCATTTTATTAGTGAAAGCATTGGTGTACTCATCCACTGACATGCTTCACTTTGTTAAACGCATGAATTTATTCTCCAATTCCAACATTTTCTCAGCCGAACATAAATTCCTCTTGAAATTGGTCAAGAATTCGTCCCATGTCAGCTATACTTGCTTGTTGGGACTCAACATCTTTCCTAATGTATTCCATCAACAAAGCGTTGTGTCGTTGAACTGCCTCACAACATATGTGGTGTGTAGCTTCCCCCGTGTAACTACATGTTATGAAAGCCGACTCTATCTCAGATATCCAATCCATGACTCATACTTGATCCTCTTTTTCATTGAGTGATGATAGATTGCAATAGTGAAATCATTATACTTGCAGTAGCTCCTTGGTTCATTATTTCTTCGGATCTCCAAATCTTCCAGAGGAGGAAGTGGCCCTTGATGACGTTCCGAGTAATCATCTCCTTCATGGATCGTTTCTGGATGAGAAGGTTTTTGACTTATTCAACAACTACTGGTTCGTTGATTACTGACACTCCTCCTCTAGCATTAGCAAGTTCCTAAGTAAACAGATCCCTAAACTCAAGTCGCTGCTGATCGAGCATTTCTTGCAGCATTGTTCTAGCTTCGTTTATCAGGATTTATGTAATAGCTGATCCGATGATTTACAGAGCTGGACCTCCTTCGTTATTGATGACTCTTTTGCTCCTAGTAATTGTCAAGATGTTTTACAGTCAAGATTTGAATATTCTAATACGGCGATATATTTCTTACTATATATGTATGTATATTTATATACACATTTAGCACATAATTAGTAGTTAAAGTTTCTTCCTATATTATGTTAGTGCTAATGGCTAAAGCAACTATGGCGTTTATCCTCAAGTAATCTATCGCACACCTAACCGATCATACGTAGCTTCTAAGTTTAAGTCTAAATATTTCCTAAATTCCTAGTTCTCTTAAACTCATGCTTTGATACCAACTGTGACATCCACCAGTTTTTCAGAACCAATTAAAACATTTTTCTTTACATTACAACGTAAAATATAAAAAGGTTATGAATCTACATATTGGAGGCACATCTCTTTATTCCACTCGGCATCCTAACTAGACTAAAAAAAGCTTTTGTTCCACTACCTGTGATGCATAAAAATGAGTATGTCAGGTTTAGGAAAAAACTGGTGAGATACGTAGGGTATTCAAGGCCATAATAATTTATTTAATAATATCATTCATGCGAAACAATGTTATTAGATCATATATGTGTATATAAAATCTGACCTATGGCCAATTACCCATCCCAACCGATCCTCACAGATCCTGGTTTGACATTCATTTGGAAGAATGACCTTACCTGATGAGTTTTCAGAGTATCTGTTTGAGTACACAACTAGGGTCTTATTAGCTAGTGAAATCATATAAGGCAACCAATGAATTTTTAGTGTATCTGTTTGAGTACTCCTTACCTAATGAATATTCAGAGTATCTGTGTGGTATCCCATTTTATCTACGTCAATGGGTTCACTACTAGAAAAAAGGCCTTTTACGATGCTCATTGCGCGTCGTAAAACGCTCAGACCACGCGCAAATGCATGTCAAGGAAGACCCTGTCATACAGAGACGACGCGCATTTACGACGCGCATTTACGACGCGCGGTTATGACACGCAATGCGTATCAAGGAAGGCCCTAAGGAAGACGACACGCATTTGCGTGTCGTAACCTTACGACGCGCGTGTTTATGACACGCAATGCGTCTCAAGGAAGCCCCTGTCAAGAAAGGCCATGTCATAAATGAAGATGACACACATTTTTGCGTATCAAGGAAGCCCTTGTCATAAAGGAAGACGACACGCATTTTGCGTGTCATAATTTTAAATATTTTTAAAATTATATATTTTTTGATAGATTTACTAACTTTCAAATTAAATAACACATTAAAAGTCTAATAATACAAAATAAAATACCATAAACACTAAGAATAATTCATTGCACTAATATGTCAAATACAAATAATCATTCCAATATTAAGTAAATGTAACACATTGCTAATATTTTATAATAGTTATTATACAAGAAATATGAAAAAATTGAAATCCCTAAGATTAAAAGTACTAATAGAAGCTTCACGTGAGATACATAAAGTTGGACTAGCAAGGATGTTCCCGAATCCATAATAACAGCACAAGAACACGTACGCGATATCTTCTGCTAGAAGTTGTCAATCCAAAACTATTGTTGAAGGTTAGCATGACAGCTATTAAGATTTGAGCATAACAAGAAACCATAAAATGGAAATGAGTCAAAAGTTTAACTGTTTAGGCTATTTTTGTGTTTTTTTTACAATTTAATTTCACCTTGATGGCATTCTTAATTTTTGCAAGAACTAATGGTATTCTTTTTACAACTTGGGCATATGAATACTTATTGGCAAACGCATCAACAATGTCATTTTGGCCAATGTGAATCATATAAAGTGCTCGTTGAAACCCATCATCATTTATCATCTTTTGTAAACTTGAATATATCACCTCAAAAAACTAAATTTACAAATCCCAAAATTGAAATTTTTAGGTAAGATAAATTGCATGATATAAAAATCAATTGATAAATGGCTTTTTATGGTAGGAAGGGCATAACCGTCATTCGGACATCCCTATGATAAACCTATAAAGTTCACATGAAAGCTCTCTCAAGGCTGTGGGCAAGTTTAGTTCAGGCTCAGAAGTAGGAATATCCAAATTTGGAATATCCCACTGTCAGATCCAAGAAAAAAGAAAATCAATTATTGAAAATTTTAAAATCATATTTCACAAGGAGTGTTAGTACTTAAAGAACACAAAAGGGTACCTTGGGCACAAAATCTTTGGAAACTAATCTTGCATACCTCTATCAAAAGGTAAAAGCTTTCAAGTGTATGTGTCACACATGAAACAAAACAGATAAAGGAATGTGTATATATAACATGGCTTTCAAAATTCACTTAATATTTACTCACTTGAAGATATGCAAACACTTCAAATGGAATGTTGGATCATTAATTTTCACTGTTACATAAATTATGCTTTGTAGAATTACTTGTGCAAATGACAAGTTAGCACATGAAATTTGTGAATTTTCGGGCTAGTTTGCACTCTTGTACTAAGCTGAACTTTTGTGCTTGGAATTAAGTTAAGCCCTTGGTAAAGATGAAAATAGACTTCCATACCTGATTATAAGCTTTTACCTCATGGCATTTGGAGCCTTTATGAATTTATTATGAATTTTCGAAGTTGATTGATGCAAACAGTGGGCTGCATGGACTAGTTTGCAAAGATTGGTACTTATACCCTTAAAGGAATTGGAATTAGGAAAAGTGGTCCAAAGTTCAGTGAAACTAGATACACTAACCTTTCCAGAAAACTATACTTCATGATTTTTGTACAATCTGATGGCCTTGTATGATTTTTATAAGATAAGGACAGATTGCAGCAACGTGCTGAAACATTTCATGACAGCATCAAACAAAATGGGATAAACAACTCACATAAACTCAGAATCAGGATAGGAAAACAAAGAAAAAATGTAGTAGACATTCATACCTTTACACAATGAAAACCCCATTAAAATTCTCAACCTAACACCATTGCCCTTTCTATGGCATGAATTACCATTCTGCCCTTCTCTTCTTCCTCATTTTCTGCTACATTTTCAGAAAGAAAAAAAAAATGTGTGGTAAAGATGGTGAAAATCATGGTACTTAAGTGCTTCAGAAAATGATGCAAGAAAAATCACTCTAACAGAATACCAATTGAGAGTCATTCCATTCCATCAAAATCCTTTAAAAATAATGTTTGTTGGGATTTCTGCAATATTTCTGTAACTGCTTCATTCAAATATTCCCTAAAAATCATGTAGCTTTAATATAATCCACCTTCTATTGCTACAACCGTTCTTCTCATTTTCCCATTTTTTCCACTTTTAACCCTTCTACTTGTAATCACTGCAGTCCCATCCCTACCAATCTTTTTCAAAATTCCCCCAATGCCCGCTGCTGCTAACCTTGCAGCTCTTCTTGTCACCACATCACATATTTTCACCACCAGTTTTCTCACTTTCAGTGGAACATCGTTTATCTGATAATGAATTAATTTTGTCAAAAAACAAAATAAACCCAGATTCAAAAAAGTATTTTTTTTTTATATAGAAACTAGGAAAATCTTACATTTAAGGTTTCTTCAAGAATCCTGGCAACTTCACTCGGGTTTGGGGTGTCATCTTCATGCATAGCAGCCATTAATGGTGTACTGAGTATTTTTAAGAAACAAAATATGAATTTATCTTTTTTGTAATCCCATTTGCTGAGAACTTTTTATCAATCTAAACAATGCACTTTACATTTCTACCCCTACATTGGTAAAAAGAGTAAAGAATTTCGTTTTATGACATACCTTAACATGAATCTTGATGAAAGCTTAGAGGAAACTCGTCCAAAAATATCTGATTCTAATGACACTTTGTGAATTACTCTTCTAACAGTGTCACCTAAATACATTCCCGATATCATTTTCTCAAAACCCTGTATTATTAATCACAAAAATCATATCAAGTAAAAAAAAATATGGAAATTACAGAGTGAAAATTATCTTGGATAAAAATAATTAAATTAACCTGATCATTTGGGTTCTGACTTTCTGCATCAAGATCAATATCATAATCAGTTCACTACTAGAAAAACAACCTTTTACGAACAAAACAAAATATACTGTAATAACAACTTACTGGCAGCTGGTATTCTGTTTTGGAATCTCTACGCCCTCCTCTTATGGCAAAATGAGCACAACCAGGTTACTTCCCCTGTCTACAATTCCTCCCTCATCAACAGTTTCATTTGCCAATATTTCATATAATTCAGAAATCAGTTGTTGCACCTACAAGTCATCAACAATGATTATTAGTATGAGAATGCCTGACAAGGGTATTCTCGTCTTTTGCACTTTTTTACCTCAGGGAATCAATAAGTCCTTCAGGTATGAGAATAACACCATAGTTATAACCAAGATCTGCACGTTTACAGATTACATCTGCTATGTAATTTGTAACCTTTTTTAGCGTCAATTTCTTTGATGCAACCTATAAGAAATATGACAAAAAAATAATTAGTGAGTTTCTAAAAAAAATAAAAAATAAATTGAATTGTGTACCTCTTCTCCAATAAGAGTGATGTTTGGATGAGTTTGTAAAGCACATTCTAATGTAATGTGGGAAGCAGCACGTCACATAAGCCTTACAACTGCATACATACAATACAACCTTATAATTAGCAACCATGTGAATATTCCTATTTCCTTGGTCAAACGTTGACCAAATTTATTTTTTTATTTTTACAAATTATATGAAAATATAATATTCCAGATAATGAACTTACAGTGATAATATTTCCCTGTCGAACGTGCATCTATCATAACATTTCCCGAAATCCCCCTGAAATACATTTAATAACAAAGCAAACAACAGTTAATAACATTTTTGGTATTAAGTCTCTATTGTAAAGTGACAAAACTAATTAAATGATAACATCGCTAAAATGGCGTTTTCAATTCAGAAGTTATTGAAATGAAAAGGCGATTTTCAAGGAAACATGAGTTTTGCAAGTGAAGCAACCTTATATACTCTTTTTTTTCCTTTTCATTTTTGGTCAATAATTAACAAAATAAAAAATGAAAAATGATTTCTGACGAGTTAAATCACCTAGGTTTTCTCCGGGACTTGAACGGAATATTTGTAGGCGGTGATGGAGAAAACTCGAACGGCAAATGAGGCGGCTCAGCCTCGCCTGACAACATTCCAACGATCTCTCCCATCGTCGGACGTTTTACCGGCGAACGCTGGAGACATAGTAAGGCGGTTGTGATACAGAGGAGTGCCCGTTCTTGATCTAGTGAATGAATATTAGGACCGAAAAGATCTAGAAGCTTCCCATTGCGTGCAAGTTGTCTCGTCCATGAAATTAAATTAACTCTCTCGAATTCAGACATGGGGGACGTGTGCAAACTCAACTGATTTGCGTTTCTTGCAGACAACATTTGATTGTACCGATAACGACCCCGCTCTAGGGATCCCGTATCTTCCCTCCCTTTACATACATTAAAATAAATAAATCATAATTTGAAACAAAAAACAAGTCATTGAAATAAAGTTATTTACAGAATTACCTGACAGTGGATTAAGAGGGGAAGACGCAGAGGGAAGATTAGTTCCATGAATGGAATTGGAAGAACCAAGAGCTGAAGGAGCGGGACCGGGACCAGATCCAGGAAGCATAGGTGGTCTAGTAGTGATTCAGAACTGGTAACCCACTCGGACCTTGAAAACAAACCAGAACAACATCTTGGTTCGATGAGATTGGTATGGATTGTTCTAGAGGCCTATTTCTCTGCCGAACATGAAGCCATACCTAAGAAGGGGATGATTATGAAGAAAAACATCGGGAAAGTCGGTGCGGGTTATCGGTAGTTGAGGTGGGTATCAAGCGGTGTTTTAGGGTTTGTTTTGATCGATGAAGATTTTAGGAACTTCAAGTAAGAAATTATGGATGTTTTACACAATGATTCTAGGGTTTCTTTTGATTGAAGAGGATTTTACATACAAAGAAGAAGAAGAAGGACGAGAGTATCAAGGCGGGGTTTTTTATTTTTTGGATTTCATTCCCGCTTGCAATTAAAAAATTGGAGAACGCGCGTTCATAAAGAAAAATATAAAGCGACAGTTTTAGACAACACGCCTTTTTATGATAGGTGCCCTCCGTGTTTTTAATTTTTTTTGTTGGACACTATTTTTAGGGCACCCACAAATGCGTGTCAACTATCCTTCAAATTTTGTAAAACTGACATTATTTTTTAGGGCACGCACAAATACGCATCCTCTACCAGCGAGTGTCGTTGTTTGCGCGTCATTAAAGGGCTGTTTTCTAGTAGTGGTTATAAGTCCATGTAAGCAACGTAATTCACTAAACTGCCTATAATAGTCAAGTGTTATCATCTACTCGATGACCCATACATAATTGCAAGTTGTCTGATATGGACCCACCATTTATGGTCATCCATGAAAAAAGAGTACTTCACTCTATTTTGATCTCACATTCTCATGTGCACAAACTATACCTATCTAGTTTTGAATTTATAACCTAATGAACTTAACTAGCCAAAATGCACCTAGGCAGTGTACCTAGTCGAATTATAGAATAATTTAGGTAAGTCGGGCGTCGGTCATAGAGAATGATATTTAATTAATAAAATAACAGATGAAAGCTATACTAAGAAAAACAACTAAAATGAGGGTTTTTTTTATCTGATTTTACAAGTTCAGAAAAACTTAAGCACTTAACTAAAAACGATTGTAATCAATATATCAAAACACATTCGTTTAGTTTCGAATCCACCTTTTTCTACGGTTAGTTACTAATTATGGATTATTAAATTTCGTTACCAATTAATCTGTAATTAGCAATTCAAGTCCGAATTTACTAATATTTTGACCAATTCATGAACTACCTGAACGATTTTAGTATACTACAACATCTTATGGTGCACATACATCCCTAAATACCTTGGATCTATATTTTCACTAATTATACATGCAAATGGTTTCCAAGGCATTAAACCTATAACTAGCATGCATTCTCATATACCAAATAAGATACTAGTTAGAGTAACATACCTTTTGATGTTGTAGCTTGATTTCATGGAGCTTAAGAGCCTAGTGCCTCAAGTGTGACACCTCAAATGGTTCACACAACACCACCAACAATTGGAATAACTAGAGAAAAAGGATACTTAGGTTCATACTCATGAAATCGGTTTGCCCTCTTTGTGTATACACACTCTAGTGTCTAGCACCTATTTTATGAACCTTAGACCTCTTTATATAGTGTAGAGGATTAGGGTTACATTCATGTAAACCCTAATACCTATGACCTTTTATTTCCATATGATCCATGGGTTAAACACTCCATGGACTATCCATGGAAGCTTAGCCCAACCTGAATGAACTTGGCCCACCATTTATATAAGCATCCATATTTAATTAGTTCCTTTTTTATCACTAGAATTAATTCTAAATTAATTCTTGATCAATACTAATTAAATACCACGAATCCACGATTTCATATTAGTATAATAGAACTTATAATATATTAATATAAATCACTAGTATCCTGTTTCTCATTTAGTCTATCCAATTGTTCCGATGCCATGCAACCCAAAATGGACCATGCCAAATCGGATCAAGTACATACTAATTATAGTTATGGACTTAGACACTAATCCAACAGTCTCCTACTTGGATAAGTCTAAAACTATTATTGTGTATGACTCCAAAACTCGACTAGCAATCGTATCTCTTAAAGCCGCTATCAAACTCTGAACAAATTAATGACGTGTCCATTAGATAAGGGATCATATATTCCTCCATTCTAGATATCATATGGAATGAGACATGGATTATAATCATTCTCTATGTCCATTTCTTGTTTCCAGATTTCCGATTTATGACAACTGACTAATTGAACAAATCAAATTAGTCCAGGCTTGGCCAAGCACTTAGGGGTGTCATCATTAAATAATCGAGAGGCCTACATATATTTCTTTTATCCCTTCAAGGGTAAAAGGAATGGATAAACTTCGACTCATATTCTTGTCCTACTGCTTGTTGAATTATACATAAAGGCACATTTTATAACATCGAGTTACCAATGCGTTTTCGTGCAATTAATGTACGACCAACTCATAGTCAACAACTCATATCTCTAAGTTTGAAGAATATAAGATATTATCGTCTCATGATCACTCGTGACAAAATCCATGAAGTGAGTCAAATGAGCATGGGTTTAGTCCAATACTCAGAACTTATGAGCACTCATGAATGTTGTAGCAACTCTTGCTATGTCTAACACCTTAGACATCTACAAGCCAGCTTCATGACAGTCTTGCCTTAATACCTACTTCCAATGTATTATCAACTGTGGATGGTTTGAAGAACTTAGTCATTCGGGAAGAATGACATAGTTATTCTGGAAGTCAAAACATGCAAAGTGAAAGACAAGAATAATACTACTTCAATATGGGCCCAAGCACCTTTAAGAGTAAATAGAACACCTTTTAGTTAAATACCATTTTGATTACTTATTATTCATTGTTTCATATTTATCAACTTAAAACTTGAATTAAAACAATAGTTGTCCCATGCTCCAAGCATGTAAACTATGTTTTCTAAACAATAGTTATGCCATACACCAAGTGTACACACTATGTTTTTTATGATCTTTACTTTGTGAAATAGATAAATTGAACATAATTCCAATGATTCTCATTTCACAGACCCAAATCTTTATCGTAAATGTAAGAATTACAAATTCCTACCATTTACCAAAATCTGTTAGATTCTAAACTTATATTGTCACACCCCAAAACCGAAACGGCGGAAACGTTCTGGGGTGGATGCCGTCATGTCAAGTATCATAACATATGCAGTATAGTAATCAAAGTACAACAACCATTGCATTAATAGTAATAGTTTTACATATTTTACATTGCATAGAAACATCAAAGTAATACAGAAACTAATATAGGTGCAGCTCGGTACTAAACTGTCTTCAAGAAAAGCTCCTGAGATGTACCTGTCTATTGCTGACCTAAGAATATTTTCAAAGCGAGTATCAACATTTTTATAAATGTTGGTGAGTTCATAAGTATTTAGTGTCATTTGTGTAAGTAAGCATTTTATCCAAAAATAACTTTATAAAAAGTAGTAGTTTAGAGTCTACAGTGTATTAGAGTCGTTTCCAGAAAATCCTATATTTTCTAATTAAAAGCAGTCTTCTACCAAGACTCGACTGTGTTATGTTTTAAAGAGAAATTTTCCCTGAAATGTTATCATTACCAAAATATGGTATTTGACTTTAAAGAAAGTAGGAGAATATCACTAGTAAAAGTACTACAGGAAAATAACATATGCCTCAGCAGAATATACTGTTGACTAAGGCAAAGAAATCTTAGACTTTAGGAGAGTATCGACTGAATGATACACCTGGCTCAGTCTAACAAAAGGAAACACAGACCCCAGACGGTATCAAATGTACGATACGGCTAGCAAAGTCGAAAACAAAGAAACACAGACCCTAGACAATATCAAATGAAAGATACAGCTAGCAAGGTCTAAAACAAAGAGTGATCCTAAGAGTGTTGTTTCAGAAATACAGTGTTAATTCTCGTTACCTTAAGGCCATGAATTATAAGGTAACCATGGAGATACTCATAACCATACTGATTGACACTAGAGTACTTGACGCCCTGTAAGCGTCAGAATAAATGTGACATTTGTCACCCCTTGGCTTGGTAGGTCGTGGACTGTAGCTAGCAGTCAGGGTGCGGGAGTGTCAGTCCCGTATAGATCTATACACACAATGCCCGCTCTCCTTATAGGAGACTCTGGTTACCAACTCGACGACGGGGAGATCTGTGTCTTGAAGATGCATCTCGTATTCTAAGTACTAATAGAGGCGCTGGAGAGATGATAAGGACTCACGTATGAACTGACTCCTGTGGAATTATTGTACTAAAAAGAGTGAATAGAACCTCCTAACTATTCCTATAATAGTTACTAGTGTCTCTGATCTATGAGTTATGAACGGAAGGATGCCCTTGCTACCCAAGGCGATGTAATGGTTGAGAGCGAGAGAGATAGATAGAGAGAGAGAGAGCTTTTATGTCCATATATGTATACATGATATATAACTAATGTTTAAACGACCTTCGGACGGATATCTGATACCCATCAGACCACATCCCAATGAGGAAAAGGAAATAGGGCAAACTAGCCTTCCTAAGTCCTTTAAACATCATTTATATAACTATACAAGTACAGGCATGCATTTAACGAAGTAGGAGCATTTAACGAAGTAGAGGCATTTAACGAAGTAGAAGCATATAAGCTTGGAAGAAAACTTTGACAAAAACTTTTGAAAACCTTTACGCTTAAGAAAATCGTGACTTGATATCCTTTTTGTAAAATAAGTTTGAAGACCTTTGGAAATCCTTCAACATCTTTCCTAAACAAGTTTTGAATATAACTTTGATAAAACAATATAAGTAAAGAAAAACCTTTGTTTAAAATATTGTTGTAACTGGTTTTGAAGTAAAACATACAACGCATGAGACAATTTGAGAAAAGATTTAAACAAGTAAAGACATTTTGGAAAACCATTTATAGTATCATACTTGGTAAAACAGCTGAAAGTGTAATAAATCCTTGTGCATGCGGGTTATTAATCACATATGATTGATATTATAACTAGCATGTTTTAACTTGTATTCCCCCCCCCCCCCCCCCCCCCGCCATAAAAGCATGGGAAAACATTTAAAAGGTTAATTCAGTGGTATGAACTCACCTGTTGTAAGTGGATTGGGCGGAGGTGCCGGTTGGGTGCTCGGTGTCAAGTGAAGACTTGAACACACTTAGTGACGCATTAACATATGATGACATATGTTTACATAAAATTAGTAATTATAATACTAATTAAACACGTATACGCATCCTACTGAGCGGAAAACACTTTGGTTAAGTGCTAGGAGTGTCCCGGGTAACATCTAAGGGAGTGTATGGCCTAGTTAGGGAGTTTACTCTTCAAGTGTAAACTCTTTATAGATTTTACGGCCCTAAGACCTTATCCCCATGAGTTTACGGCCATAAAATCATGGGTGGGGTGTTCTTTGATGCATTAAGGTCTTATAACACTTGTGGAATTAGGCTAGGTTCAATTCTAGGGCAGAGGAAGTGGTTTAGGCTCCAAATGGACCATTTTAGGGTGTTTACGGTCCATGACCACTCCTTGAGGAGTTTACGGCCGTAAAAACATGATTTTATGGTCGTAAACTCATCTTTGCCCATTTCTTTTGTTGTTTGGTGGTTCTAACTCAGGCATGCAAGGTTCTAGTCACTTATATGAGCATAGGAAGGTGTTAAAGGCACTTAAACACCTTGGAAAGGTGTTTACGGTCTAAGAAGATGTTCTTGGGGCGTTTACTACCTTAAACACATGTGTTTACAGTAGTAAACTCATGTTTTCCATGAATCCTATGTTTTGGTGCATCAAATGAAGGTTTACAAGGCTCTTGGCACTCGTGGAAGCTTTTGGAGGTGTTTGAGGGGTAGTTTAACACCTTAAAAGGTGTTTATGGTCCTTGATGATGGATTTACGGTCTAAGAATGTTCTTAGACCGTAAACTCATGTTTACTCCCCGTTTGCTCCAATTTTGGTGTTCTAGGTCCTTTCATGTAAGCCCCTAAGTCATAACTAGGCTCCATAAGTGCTTTGGAAGGGTTTTTGAGCATTAAATCCCCATCTATGAGTGTTTACGGTCTAAGAAGGCGTTCTTGGACCGTAAACTCATGTTCTTGAGGGTTTTGGGTAATTTAAACATGAATTTTTAGCTAGATAAGACAAACAACAAGCTAGGAAGGTTAACTTACGGTCTAAGAAGATGTTCTTAGGGATTTTAATACCTTAAACATATGAGTTTACAGTAGTAAACAAATGTTGTCCATGAATCCTATGTTTTGGTGCATCAAATGAAGGTTTGCAAGGCTCTAGGCACTCGTGGAAGCTTTTGGAGGTGTTTGAGGGGTAGTTTAACACCTTAAAAGGTGTTATGGTCCTTGAAGATGGTTTTACGGTCTAAGAATGTTCTTAGACTATAAACTCATGTTTACTCCCTATTTGCTCCGATTTTGGTGTTCTAGGTCCTTTCATGTAAGCCCCTAAGTCATAACTAAGCTCCATAAGTGGTTTGGAAGGGTTTTTGAGCATTAAAACCCCATCAATGAGTGTTTACGGTCTAAGAAGGTCTTCTTGGACCGTAAACTCATGATCTTGAGGGTTTTGGGTAATTTAAACACGAATTTGTAAGCTAGATAAGATAAACAACAAGCTAGGAAGGTTAACTTACCGATTTGAAGCTCGAAGGGGCGATTTTTGACCAAAACCTGTTTTGTAAAGAGAGAAAGCAGAGAGAGAGAGAGAGAGAGAGAGAGAGAGAGTGTGTGTGTGTGTCTAAAGTGGGAAAAAGGGTGGGATGAAACCCACTCAACCCTTATATAGGGTGGAGCTTATGGCCTGGTTGGGGGTTCACCTGACACCAACCGCGAACGTGGTTTTTCACGACTAACGCTAATCATGGCAACATTTTAAAATTATACCTCCTTAATTTTGGTTCGCTTGACGAATATTATTTAAAATATTCCAACGGGTTTAAATCCGGTCAAAAATATTTTCAGGATAAATTTGTCTAATTTTTGACGTAATTAATTTCGACGTTAAAACTAACGAAAATTTTTGGGTTGTCACATCATCCCCCCGTTGGTCATGAATTATACAGTGTTAATTCTCGTTACCTTAAGGCCATGAATTATAAGGTAACCATGGAGATACTCGTAACCATACTGATTGACACTAGACTACTTGACGCCCTGTAAGCGTCAGAATAAATGTGACATTTGTCACCCCTTGGCTTGGTAGGCCGTGGACTGTAGCTAGCAGTCAGGGTGCGGGAGTGTCAGTCCCGTATAGATCTATACACACAATGCCCGCTCTCCTTATAGGAGACTCTGGTTACCAACTCGACGACGGGGAGATCCGTGTCTTGAAGATGCATCTCGTATTCTGAGTACTAATAGAGGCGCTGGAGAGATGATAAAGACTCACGTATGAACTGACTCCTGTGGAATTCTCGTACTAGAAAGAGTGAATAGAACCTCCTAACTATTCCTATAATAGTTACTAGTGTCTCTGATCTATGAGTAATGAACGGAAGGATGCCCTTGCTACCCAAGGCGATGTAATGGTTGAGAGCGAGAGAGATAGATAGAGAGAGAGAGAGCTTTTATGTCCATATATGTATACATGATATATAACTAATGTTTAAACGACCTTCGGACGGATATCTGATACCCATCAGACCACATCCCAATGAGGAAAAGGAAATAGGGCGAAGTAGCCTTCCTAAGTCCTTTAAACATTATTTATATAACTATACAAGTACAGGCATGCATTTAACGAAGTAGGAGCATTTAACGAAGTAAAGGCATTTAACGAAGTAGAAGCATATAAGCTTGGAAGAAAACTTTGACGAAAACTTTGGAAAACCTTTACGCTTAAGAAAATCTTGACTTGATATCCTTTTTGTAAAATAAGTTTGAAGACCTTTGGAAATCCTTGAACATCTTTCCTAAACAAGTTTTGAATATAACTTTGATAAAACAATATAAGTAAAGAAAAACCTTTGTTTAAAATACTACTGTAACTGGTTTTGAAGTAAAACATACAGCGCATGAGACAATTTGAGAAAAGATTTAAACAAGTAAAGACATTTTGGAAAACCATTTATAGTATCATACTTGGTAAAACAGCTGAAAGTGTAATAAATCCTTGTGCATGCGGGTTATTAATCACATATGATTGATATTATAACTAGCATGTTTTAACTTGTATTCCCCCCCCCCCCCATAAAAGCATGTGAAAACATTTAAAAGGTTAATTCATGGGTATGAACTCTCCTGTTGTAAGTGGACCGGGCGGAGGTGTCGGTTGGGTGCTCGGTGTCAAGTGAAGTAAAACATACAGAGTGACCTATTAACATATGATGACATATGTTTACATAAAATTAGTAATTATAATACTAATTAAACATGTATATGCATCCTACTGATCGGAAAACACGTTGGTCAAGTGCTAGGAGTGTCCCGGGTAACATCTAAGGGAGTGTATGGTCGTAAACTCTTCAAGAGTAAACTCTTTATTGATTTTACGGCCCTAAGACCTTATCCCGATGATTTTATGGTCGTAAACTCATTGGTGGGGTGTTCTTTGATGCATTAAGGTCCTATAACACTTGTGGAATTAGGCTATGTTCAATTCTAGGGCATAGGAAGTGGTTTAGCCTCAAAATGGACCATTTTAGGGAGTTTATAGTCCATGACCACTCCTTGAGGAGTTTATGGCCGTAAACACATGATTTTACGGTTGTAAACTCATCTTGGCCCATTTCTTTTGTTGTTTGGTGGTTCTAACTCATGCATGCAAGGTTCTAGTCACTTATATGAGCATAGGAAGGTGTTAAAGGCACTTAAACACCTTGGAAAGGTGTTTACGGTCTAAGAAGATGTTCTTGGGGCGTTTACTACCTTAAACACATGTGTTTACAGTAGTAAACTCATGTTTTCCATGAATCCTATGTTTTGGTGCATCAAATGAAGGTTTACAAGGCTCTTGGCACTCGTGGAAGCTTTTGGAGGTGTTTGAGGGGTAGTTTAACACCTTAAAAGGTGTTTATGGTCCTTGATGATGGATTTACGGTCTAAGAATGTTCTTAGACCGTAAACTCATGTTTACTCCCCGTTTGCTCCAATTTTGGTGTTCTAGGTCCTTTCATGTAAGCCCCTAAGTCATAACTAGGCTCCATAAGTGCTTTGGAAGGGTTTTTGAGCATTAAATCCCCATCTATGAGTGTTTACGGTCTAAGAAGGCGTTCTTGGACCGTAAACTCATGTTCTTGAGGGTTTTGGGTAATTTAAACATGAATTTTTAGCTAGATAAGACAAACAACAAGCTAGGAAGGTTAACTTACCGATTTGAAGCTCGAAGGGGCGATTTTTGACCAAAACCTGTTTTGTTGAGAGAGAAAGTAGAGAGAGAGAGAGTGTGTCTAAGGTGGGAAAAAGGGTGGGATGAAACCCACTCAACCCTTATATAGGGTGGAGCTTATGGCCTGGTTGGGGGTTCACCTGACACCAACCGCGAACGGGGTTTTTCACGACTAATGCTAATCACGACAACATTTTAAAATTATACCTCATTAATTTTGGTTCGCTTGACGAATATTATTTAAAATATTCCAACGGGTTTAAATCCGGTCAAAAATATTTTCGGGATAAATTTGGCTAATTTTTGACGTAATTAATTTCTTCGTTAAAACTAACGGAAATTTTTGGGTTGTCACATATATGCATTGATCCACTTGTAATGACTATGCACAAAGTCGCAAAGACTTATCCACAGACATTACAAAGTATTCCATTGGAGATCATTCCATGGAAACAAAGTCTCACATTCAAAGTACAATGCTTTGAACATCCTTCTTGCATTAAGTTTCCTAATCTTACATAGATGTAATGAATAACTTCTACCCATTCCCATTTTGACTATCACTTCTGAACAAGAGTTGCCTCTTTTCAAAATCTGTCAATATGGTCCTCTCCAAAAATTTACACCATACTTCCAATTGTCCCTAAGCAACTGATCTTTTGTAAACCTTAGATTGTCCTCGACAACTTCATAATCACTTTAGTTATATCAAGTTCTAGTACTTTTCCCTCTTAATGTCATAGGCATTTGGAAGAATTTAGAACAGATGAATATTATAACACATGCAATTGATCCTATATCTGAAGCATATGGGACACGATTCATGATGTCTCACATAAAGACATGATACTAGACCAGTCTTTTTCTAAAATATTTCTATTTCTATTTGCCAGGTTCTCATAATTCAGATTATGAAAAGGGATGCGTAATCATAATCGAATTTTAGAACGCAAATAATGTTCATATATATAGAATTTCCTTATGTTGAACCGTTCCTTAATAATTTTAAGCTCTACCTAAAAATCCATCAAGTAAGGATCAACCATACAGAACAGTCAGGAGGCAGGGGACCATTTCAACATATAGCCTTTCTGAAATGCTAGTACCATGCTGACATGACCATTATAGGCACCTCTCCCGTAAGTAGATCAATGAATATAATGAATCGGGATCATTGATAAATCTTAATAATAAGTTCCTAGTAACGACTTATTATTATAATCATAAATTACTCGGAAGCAGATTAAGTGTAGCTCACTTACAGAGTCCTATTGACGAGAACTGCGATCTAAGCGGGTAGAATACTGACTCAGAACTTCCTACCCAAATCTTACAACTGGCTAAACACCTAGGGGTGTCGCAGGGCTTCACCATAGAATAGAAACGAAGGAAAAAGGGGCTAAAACAGGGTAGAACTCGAGAGAAGGGTTGTAGGGGTGTGGGGATGAAATGTTATACGAAGTTGGCTATTTATAGACCAGAAATGAAAAGTGTGCCATGGGTGACAAAGGGCACCACGCGATCATGGTCGCAACATAGTGACGTGGCAAAATGTTGGCCTGACACATGGCGAAAAGTGGGTGGGGCTACGTGGTTTGTCGGGCGCGCCGCGATCCTGACGTGCGTGTACCTTTTTTCAGATTTTTCAAAATTGCATAAAATTTTCATACGAGCTCCATTTTTTATGTCCTTAATATCCTCGAAAAGCTCTCGATGATATCTACAACATTCATTTAGACTTTGTCGGTTAATTTTGAATTTATATTTTCACACAGGCTTAGACTCTTAAAGCCCATATAAAATGCAAAACTCTCTCATTCGATGTCCATTTCCGAAAGACTTTATATCGTTTGATTTCTATTAGGGAGATCCTCAATTCTCGTTTAGATTATTTTAGCTAAAATTCGACGGTTCTAAAATTTATATTCTAATTTGTATTCTGTTACGCTGAATCTTAGAAAAATCATAATTTCCTCTTACAAATTCAGATTTAGACATTCTCTATATGTACACTCACGTTTTAACGACTACTACAACTTTTGTTTAGACCGCTTAGGATAAAAATTGATTTATAAAAAACATACTTTTTATGATACGTAATGTCGTACTGTTTAATCACTAAACTTCGAATAAGTATAACTTCTTCATATGAAGTCGGATTTGAACGATCCTTATATCTTCAGAATCCTTATTATGTATACTACAACTAGGTTAAGATTATTTTGTTGGGTTATGAGCATTCTAACACTCCTATGGTGTACATGCAACCCTATAAACCTTGGATCTATGTTTTCTCTATTATACATGCAAATAAGAACTTTCCAAGGCTTTAATCCTAACTAGCATATTATGATGTTCTTAATCTACAAAGTACTAGTTAGAGGACATACCTTTTGATGTAGCTTGATGTCTTCAAGCTTTAAGAGCTTAGCCCCAATAGTGTGGAAGCCTCAAGTGGAATCACAAATCACCAAGACACCTTGGAAGACTTTAGAGAATATGATTACTTGGTTCTCTCTTAGTAAAATCGGCTAGCCCTCTTAGTGTATCCACACTATTGCCAATTTCACCAACCAAAGACATCTTTATATAGTATGGAGGATTAGGGTTAAACCCTAACACCCATGACCTTTCATTTCCTAGGATCCATGGGTTAAACACTCCATGGACTATCCATGAAAGCTTAGCCCAACCTAAATGAACTTGGCCCATTCCATATATATAAGAGTCCATATTTAATTAGTTCCTTTTGATCACTTAATTAATTATAAATTAATTCTTGATCAATACTAATTAAATAATATGATTCCATATTAATATATTAGAACTTATAATATATTAATATTAATCATAAACATACTATTCTCAAAAGATTATCCATATAAATTGTGTCGGTGAAGTGCAACCCAAATGGACCATGCCGGGTCGGGTCAAGTACATACCAAATATAGTTATGGACTTAGACATTAATCCAACAGTCTCCCACTTGGATAAGTCTAAAACTATTATTGCGTATGACTTCAAACCTAACTGGCAATCGTAGCTCTTAAAGCTGCTGTCGAACTCTGATCTTGTCAACGAACTTGTCCATTAGATAAGGGATCATATATTCCTCCATTCTAGATATCATATGGACTGAGACATGGATTATAATCATTCTCTCTGTCCATTTGTTGTTTCCCGATTTCCGATTTATGACGACTGACTAATTGAACAAATCAAATCAGTCCTGGCCCGGCCGAGCACTTCCATTTGTCATCATCAAATCATCGAGGGGCCCACAGATATCGCTTTTATCCCGAAGGTAAAAGGAACGGATAAACTTCGACTCATATGGCTTGTTCTACTACTTGTTGAATCATACACAAAGGCACGTTTTATAGCACCGAGTTACCAAATGCGTTTTCGTGCAATCAATGTACTATCAACTCATAGTAACAACTCATATCTCTAGGTTTGAAGAATATAAGATATTATCATCTCATGATCACTCGTGATAAAATCCATGAAGTGATTCCAATGAGCGCGGGTTGAATCCAATACTCAGAACTTATAAGCACTCATGAGTGTTGTAGCCCTTTGTCCAACACCTTAGACCTCTACAAGCCAACCCATGACAGTCTTAATTCATATCTACTTCCAACATATGACCGACTGTGGATGGTTTGAATAACTTAGTCATTCCGGAAGAATAACCTAGTTTATTCGGGAAGTCAAAACATGCAAAGTGAAACACAATAATAATTGAATCCAATATGGTATCAACTCTTTGAACATAAATAAAACACCTTTTATTTATCACCATATGATTACACATTATTCATTGTATACTGTTTCAGCTATCAACTTTATTCTTGAATTTAAAACAATAGTTGTCCCATGCTCCAAGCATGTACACTATGTTTTCTTAAACACTAGTCATGCCACACACCAAGTATGCATACTATGTTTGTCTATGATCCTTACTTTGTGAACTAGATCAATTGAACATCACTTCAATGATTCTCTTTTCACACTCCCAAATCCTTACCGCAAATGCAAGAATTCCAAATTCATGCCATTTACTGAAATCTGTTAGATTCTAAACTTATATGCATTGATCCTCTCGTAATGATTATGCACAAAGTCATAAAGACTTGGCAAAAATCATTATAGAGTATTCCAAAGGAGATCAACTCCTTGGAAATATTCTTCTTGCATTAAGTTTCCTTAATCTTACACAGATTGAAAATTCTAACTTTGAAACATTTCCAGATTCCATTTTGACTATCACTTTTGAACAAGAGTTGCCTCCTTACAGATTATGTCAATATGGTCCTTCCAGAATTATCACTATACTTCCAATTGTCCTTGAGTAACCAATCTTTGGTAAACCTTAGATTGTCCTCGACAATTGTTTAATCCTTTTAGTCATATCCAGTTCTAAACCTTTTCCCTTCTTAATGCCCCAGGCATTTGGAAAATTTTAGAAAGGATGAATATAGCACATGTAATCGATCCTATATCCGAAGTATACGGGAATCGATTCATGATGTCTCACATAAAGACTAAACCAGTCTTTTGCTATAATATTTCCATTTCAATTTGCCAAGTTCTCATAATTCAGATTATGAAAAGGGATGCCGTAATCATAATCGAATTTTAGAACACAAATAATGGACCCATATACAGAATTTCCTTATGTTGAGCCACTCCAACATGAAATTCATATATATCCTTGACTAAATGATTAAAACCGCACGATCTAAACTTATAGATTTGAGATGAAGTATAATTTCCTCTCCCTTAATTATAGCAAAACAACTTTTTCAACCCCTGCAACCTCACGAATTGAAACTTTTTGTTTTCTATAATTAACATTGCTAACTTGCAATACTTATCATAATGATCATGCTCCCACTAACATGATGATTATTAGCATAACACTTATGCTCCCACTAGCTTTGACATGTACTCAGAAATCAGCTGGACTTCTAGAAATCAATACTTCATTGACTTTCTTACCAAAGTTCAGATTTCTGATACTAGATTGTTTTGATAAAACTTTATCAAAAAATCATACACCTTCCCTTAGATAGCACACTTGTGTGTCTAAACAGTTATGAAGAGGTATGCCGTAATCATAATGGTTAGACCTTTTTGCCACTTCTCACAAGTCCATATTAGTGTGCCGGTTAACCACACGCGCTCCACTAACGACTTTGAGAATGCAAATATCACAATTGCTATCTAGATAAAATCCACTTAGTGAAAGTGTTTCCTCACCATCATTTTCATGAATCGGAGAGAAACCTTATGACACTTAGATTTAATGGTGTATGAGTTCCTACCCATATGAATTTGTCAAAACCATAATCATAAGACAAAGATAATGACAAATCCAAAACCATATGGATTGAACTCAATCTTAACTTCTTGCCACCTGGCAGCTCAAGGGCCTGCCATTGCTTCCAAGTTGTTATGCAACAAACTGAGAACTCTAAGAACTCATATGCAAAGCCAACTTTAACTGGAATGGGCACAGAATATGTCAACAGGATAGGTTATAAACCTCAATTCGTGTGCTAGTGAAGAACTTTAGGTTTTATTCTTGATTAGTTCTCGAGACTTTCAAGACCTTTAAGACTCCCACTGTCCTCTTGACCTATAAGACTCCCACTGTCCTCTTGACCTATAAGACTCCCTTGTCAAATATCCAAGAGATAGTGAGGATTCTAATCAAGAAAAACACTTTACCCAATTGGCCTAAGTTGGTCTTTGTTTTATCCAAAACATCACAACTTACCAATTTCAAATGTACAAGAGTAGAAAACTTTTACTCTTACATTTGACAAGTGTTTTAAACCTTCTTTAAGACATGTCACTCAAATGACAATCTTGGAGTATGACTCTAAGACTTGTATTGGAACGAAGTATGACTCATCTTCTTGATTTAACCATTTCAACAATTCAAGATCCTCTTCTTAGTCATAAGAATGCACTAAGATTTCCTTAGAGAGCTAATTTTGATATGGTTTCTTAATCATTAAGATGATCTCAAAACTGATACTAAAGTACTCTCCCATCTTTTCAGATATGAGAAACTTTTATCCTTCTGCCTAATTTGATTCTTCTTAACGATCTTTAGTGGTGGACTTAATCAGTGCACAAGAATGTGTACTCGATCCCTAAGTCCTTTACTTGACTCACACATCCATGTGAACAAGTAATTAGTCTTAATTTTCCAAAACTTGAAAGTTCTCATTCATCATGCTATACAACTTGCATGATTCCAAGTTCCGGTCCAATTGAACCTTGGATGATGAGAATCTTTCCTTATTTGGTAAATTTAGACATTACCACAAATGAAAGAATCGATTTCATATTTCCACTCTTGCTCTTAACGGAATTATATAAGCAACAATTTTTCCTCAAATGCCATTGTAAGGATATTTTAAAATAAATAAAATCAAAAAATTTTCTTTTATTTTAAAACTTTGCGGAAAAACTATCCTTACAATCCATATGAAAACTTGTTGTTATCTATTCCTAAGCAATATCTCATAACTCCTAAGAAGTAGCTCAAGAATCCGATTTTTCAAACTATGCGATAGAAATCCATCTATGCGATCAGATTCAGCATATTCTTCCTTTAAGTTTCTTCACATTCCTTTGATTCTTAAACCATCACCATGCGACCCGGTCACATCATGTATCAAGAATCTCAGAATAGAAACTTAACAGAGTTAGATAGTGGATTTTACCTGAAGTAGAGTCAAACTTATTGACTTTAACATCCTTAGGTAAATTTGGCAGCTTCGCAACCAATGCCCTTTCTTTGGCAATACAAACATATGGACCCTTTGATAATGGTACACAGGACTATCACAGACTTAGCTTTTCTCTTTACCATTTGGTCAACCGAGTTGACTATAGCCGATCCCTTTCCATTGGGAAGAGAATGCTTTACTGGATATCCAATGTCATCATTGTCAATGTCCATAAAGTTTTAGGAAGTTGATCTTAGCAAATAGATAAGATCATTAAGGGTCTTGTCATAGTCTGTTTCATAGGTGTCCCAAAGGAACTCACTATGTGACTTAGAAAGTGATTGAACCACCAACTTTCTCAAGACTTTGACACCCAACTCTCCCGGCTTGTCAATATGTGACTACATCTCCAAGATGTGATCACACCTAGACCTTGCCTTGCCAATAGGGCTTGAGTGACCTTAAACTTTTCAAGAACTTGTGGGTTAGGGAGAATAGTTGGAGGAGGAGAAAGAAGTATGATATCCATGGGACATCATCTTCATTAGGAAACCTTGTTTCAAGAGATTTGGGAAGATCATAGGTGTCTAAACCAGACATCTTTTGGGAGATATTCAAGATAGTTGATTTAAAGTCCTTAATATAACACCCAATATGAAATATTAAGGCTAGAACCCAACAAACTATTTTATAACTTAGAAGAGGTATGCCGTAATCCAAGCTATAGAATATTTGAAGGTAGGTGAATGACGATTCACCAATTTCCACCAAGATAAACGAAATGTATAATTAGGTTTTAATTGGTTTTGAAACTCCTAGATCTTTGAGATTCATTGAACTTTTCAAAGGCATGTTTCAATCTCGAGTGTGCCCTTCAGGTTTTGTGACTGGGATGCCGAGGATCACAAAACAAGGTGTGAAGTAACCATGCAAATCACTTGGTACCCTTAATAAATTACCCCTCAATCGATGTGCCGGTTAACCACACACGCTCCATCGATACTATGATAAATATTAAGTCACCCTTTACCTACCTTGTTAAGTCCAAGTTAGTGTGCCGGTTAACCACACACGCTCCACTAACGACTTAGACAAAGTGTAAAGTGTAATTTCATGGATTAGCACCTTATTCACATTTTTCCTAAGTAACTAAGATTGGGTATTATTAAAAGTTTAGTTACTTAGTATTTTCATTAATACTTTTAATGAAGGGAGAATTATAGTCCTGTCAAACCCGTTCGGCTAACGACCCTCCACCGGTCAAGCAAGCGGTGGGTGAGAGTGGACACCCATTAAGTTGCCATTTTATAGGCAACAACCTTATACCCACCTTATAGACCGGCTTCGTGAATGAGGCGTACTAGCGGTAAGACTGACTTTACTCTTATACATATATATATTATTAACTTATAATATTATAAAGTATAAGGGTTGAATTTTAACTTTTAAAATTCTAAGGGCTAACTTGGAATTAAAGTATTCATTAGAGAAAACTTTACAAATTCCAAAACTTGAGGGCAAGTTTTGAAACTATTCAAAACTAATTAATTCCATAACTTATGTGTTTAAAGTAGTTTTAATCCAAAAACTCTTCAAGTTCCATAACTTGAGGACAAGTTATGGAAGACTTTAAACTAATAAAAGAATTAACTTTTCTTTATTTTATAACTTATGGAATTAATTAAGGTTACACCTTTTTTTATTTTATTTTTATTTTATTAAATGAAGAGACTCTTGGTCCTCCATAACTTGAGGACAAGTTATGGAGTCATAAAACCATTTAATTAGAACTAGACTCTTCATTTTGTAACCTTTGCCAATTTTTATGAGTTTTATGATTCTTAAATGTGACTTTTCATATAACTTGAGGACAAGTTACAAAAACACATTTTAGAATCAATTCTTAGATTAATTTGGATTAAAACCAACTATCACATAATTTTCATCATTAATCCAAATTCACTCATAAAACAAGATAACACAAAAAACTTTTGGTGATCCATAACTTATTCTTAAGTTATGTAATCCTTTAAAACATTAACACCAAATTTTGTAACTCCAAAAAAACTTTGAATCAATTTTTTTTTTAAAACCTTTTCAAATCCATAACTTATGGAGGTTTCAAAAAAAAAAAAACTTTTTAGATCAAACTTTTAAAACTAATAAAATAATCATATTATTTTATCTTTTATTAAATTTGACCTAATTCAACTCATAAAGCAAATTATTCAAATTTTACAAATAATTAGTTTCTCACAAGAACAAGTAATTATCTTAAAATTTGACAAACTTCATGTGTTTTTTTTTCAACTTTGAAAATAAAATATTTGCATAAATATAACAAAAAACAACTCGTGGCTCTGATACCACTGTTGGGTTATGAGCATTCTAACACTCCTATGGTGTACATGCAACCCTATAAACCTTGGATCTATGTTTTCTCTATTATACATGCAAATAAGAACTTTCCAAGGCTT
Source organism: Lactuca sativa (assembly GCF_002870075.4). NCBI lineage: Eukaryota > Viridiplantae > Streptophyta > Magnoliopsida > Asterales > Asteraceae > Lactuca > Lactuca sativa. The sequence goes on along the minus strand of NC_056625.2, from coordinate 110,039,007 downwards.
TAATCCTAACTAGCATATTATGATGTTCTTAATCTACAAAGTACTAGTTAGAGGACATACCTTTTGATGTAGCTTGATGTCTTCAAGCTTTAAGAGCTTAGCCCCAATAGTGTGGAAGCCTCAAGTGGAATCACAAATCACCAAGACACCTTGGAAGACTTTAGAGAATATGATTACTTGGTTCTCTCTTAGTAAAATCGGCTAGCCCTCTTAGTGTATCCACACTATTGCCAATTTCACCAACCAAAGACATCTTTATATAGTATGGAGGATTAGGGTTAAACCCTAACACCCATGACCTTTCATTTCCTAGGATCCATGGGTTAAACACTCCATGGACTATCCATGAAAGCTTAGCCCAACCTAAATGAACTTGGCCCATTCCATATATATAAGAGTCCATATTTAATTAGTTCCTTTTGATCACTTAATTAATTATAAATTAATTCTTGATCAATACTAATTAAATAATATGATTCCATATTAATATATTAGAACTTATAATATATTAATATTAATCATAAACATACTATTCTCAAAAGATTATCCATATAAATTGTGTCGGTGAAGTGCAACCCAAATGGACCATGCCGGGTCGGGTCAAGTACATACCAAATATAGTTATGGACTTAGACATTAATCCAACATATTTATCCTAAGTAATATTTTTATCTTCAATGCATATAATTTTATTTATTTTATTATTATATACTTATATAATTTACATATAATATCCTATAAAACATGTAAGCATATAAATATATTAATAATCCTTTCTTATTCATACATATATAGATTATAATAGTTTACCAAAGTGATTATAGACTATGACTAATCTAGCATGAAAGGAGGGCGTTCTTGTAAACCACTAGTTCGATGAGAACTGAAAGGCAATGTTGATTTCAAATCGAACTCAAGAAGATTAGGTGTTTTTTCGAGGCATCGGTAGGCCGTTGTCGGTCCATATAAATAGAGTATCAGTAATGACTTTCATGTACAACATGGGAAATGAAAATGATGGTAAATTGTTATAAAATGTGTATTTACCCCACTCTTCTGTTCGTAAAAGCGAATGATAGAAAATACAAAATTGGGATAGTTGGATCGGATATACTTATGTGTGTTTCCATTTTCTTTTTGTGTGTGTCCATTCAATAAGATAAAAATGGGATTTGTGAGGAATGAAAAAGTGTTTAACCTGAGCTTGTATAAATGACGGATGAGTCCAACATTCACACTCTCACTTTTTTATCTTTATTTCTTGGTAGCTGTGTCTTTTTTTTTACGAAAACAATATATGTATGATAAACAATACTACATGACAACTTTGGATATTAAAACATATTGCTCCTAGGATCTCGTTGAACACCTATACTATGACTTTATTTGTACCCATTTAGAACTTAATGCCTCTAACACACATATATTTTAGCCAAAAGCGCAAGTCTTGGAGCTCTAAGTTAACTTATTTCTTCATATTTTCCTTTGACTCAAAATATGATTTTGATTTCATGCCCAAAATATGGGTTTTTAAATGTAAAACTAGTTCTTTAAGTGTGACTTTTTCTATACTTCTCTAGTGTTGATAACCTATTGAAGTGTGGCTTTTTCAGTTACAATTATGGATAAACATAATAACAGATTGAATACATAGATTTTTAGATGGAAGGCTGAGGTCTTGACGTGGATAGTCAAGGATCAGAGGAGATCATTATGCGAATAACTTTAGAATCCGTGGGGTAACAACAACTTTGATCGTGGTCTCACGGATGACATCGCTTGATAAAAAAAGAATAATCATTAATGTTGTGTATAATTTTTGGTCACCTTGAGTAGCCATCAAGTTGATATGTAACTGGCTAGTTACTAGGTAGAGTAAAGCATACACCATAATCATCTTGCCCCTTTACTAGCTCTTACTTTTGAGGCTTGTAAGAGGTGGTGTGTTGTCATTTTGTATGCATTCATCCTTGTCCTTTGAAGCCATTCTTTGACTATCTAGATTGTATGGTCCCTTCTAGATTTTGTCTAAGTATTTAAGCAAATGTATGGAGTCATTTGGAGTTAGTTTTTGAAAAATTATTCTTCACTTATGCTCTCTAAAATTCGAGAATATAAATGTGTTTTTCCCTCTGAAAGTGTTGCTTAAAGTGTTGTTGTCAGGAAGTGTTTCATTAGATTCCTTTAAGGTGCAGGTCCAAATGCAACTTTTTCTGAGAATTGTTTCATGTTGCTGAACTAACGCATTTCAAAAAGTTTTACAACTTTTTCGCATGCATTGGATGTTTTCTCAAGTGGAAACTTGAAAAGAAATATCACTACAAGTTTTTGGTCCCTTAATGTCCCTCTAGTAATGGACTTGACATTTTTGTGATGGCTCAAAAAAGTGTCACTAGACGGTTTGTTTATGCACATGTGTTTATAACATGCTTGTGTTGTTTTTTATTTATGTTGATATTGTGTTTTGATTGATAAAATTAGTTTCACATGAAAATAGTATTTTGAACATAAATAAACATCACATAATGATATTTACCTTTTAACATAATATGATCAAATAGGTTTAAAAAAATAAGCTTGATCGTTAAAACTAGCTAACAGTTGCAACCGATAAATATCGCCGATTAAAATAGTATAAGTTTAAATTTGAGATTTTATAAACTTATCAAACTTCAAACCTTATATTATAAAAGTAAGTTTTATTAAAAGGTGTACAAATGTTCTAAAGCGCTCAAACAGTAAAACTTATTACTAGCTATTAAATTTAAATTTTGATCGCTTCAATTATATAAAATTGGCTTTTATAAAGAACATTTTTAAAATGTGATTTTACATAAAATAAGATTTTTTTTAAAAGGTATATCTTGATTTATTGGATGCATGCAATAATCATGATATAATATGTTTTTTAAACTAGAATTATAAAAAAACATCAAAGACCCCTTAAAGCCTCTAATCAATGCAATACATTTTGAAAAACACTCGTGCATCTCTTTATGCGCTAGTGGGATAAATGTCACCTAACCGCTTATTGTTATCTTTTGATGGTTAGGGTGTATTCGCGATTTCTATAACCAAGTTATAGGCCGATTACACAACTTGTTCAAATTGGATGATTTGATCAGAAATCTTTTGTTATAAAGGATTGTTAGGATATTAATCCTTGAAAGATCAATTAGATTCAAAACAGATTAAGAACAAGAACAAGACAATGATTCAAAATGTGCTTAATGATTATAAGCCACAGCCTCTGAAGAACTCGATTAAGAAATGCTACTATAGAGGCGTGATAAGGGTTACAAGAATATTGACAAAAGTTATGAAACACGTTGCATACATGCACCTTAAATACTCTAACCCTAATAAATGACGGGTGGACAAACCCAAACCGTTTACATAAATTGACTATTAAATAAACAGAACGAAGAACAATAATATTCCTAACAATCTCCCCCTTTGCATCAATTGAGGCGAGAGTCCATCAAGGTTGAGTTCGCTTCTACACTTCAAAGACTTTCGGAATGAATCTCAGCAGAGACTTGCAAACCTAGATATACCATTGAATCATATCCGAAAAGCACTTCTTGTCTCCCTTGTTGTTGCCCTTGAATTTATTGACCACGTCCAAAATATACTCTAGGAAAGCAGTTGTGTACATATGTTTATCAGGAAGAAAGAAATAGGCCTTGTGAAAGTCTGCATCATTTCGTTCTCGTGCATGAAATACCACATACCATCCTGTCGCACCCCAAAACCTGACCGGCGGAAACGTTTTGGGGCAGAGGACGTCATGTACAATATCACAACCACGCATAATAGTAAACAAGCAACAACATCATCCATTGCATTAATAATATAATTTAATACAAGTGTGTTCCGTGTATAGTTTATAAGGCACCAAAAATTAAAATTCAAAATAAAGACGAGTCTTGAATGCTCCGTCTTCTCAAAACATGGTCATCAGTACCTGTCTACTGGTGACCTGAGAATACAAGTTATCTTGAAAGAGTAGATCAGCATTAAAGCTGGTGAGTTCATAAGTATTTTAGTGTCGTTGCTTGTATGAAAGTGTTTGATGTAAATGTTTTTAAGTGTATGTAGTAAATGTTTGTATCTCCTAGAAAATCCTATATTCTCTATTAAAAAGTAGCCTTCTACCAAGTCCCGAACGTTCTGTATGTAGTTTGTTTGTAAAAGTATGTATCTTTCCCAAGTATGACTATCATTACCAATATATAGTTTACATTACCGTTTATGTGAGAAGATCACAATGTGAATGCAATGGGAAAATAACGATGTACTGTAGTATTGTATATAAGTAACTACCAATGTACTAACTACCTTAAACCAGTTTATTAATTAAGGTAAAATGTGATATGATTGTAACCATACTTCATCGACTAGTAAAACACGACGCTCGAAGACGTCGAAATGGTATGACATTCGTCACCCATAGACCAGCAGGTCCCACTATAACTAGTAGCAAGGTGTAGGACGGTCAGTCCTGTATAGATCTATAAACAAATTCACACTCTCCCTCCAGGATACTCTGGTTACAAAACATGACACAACAGTAGATTGACATGCCATGAAGTAGTGGCTCACATTAATGTTATACTGTTCTAGTGTTATTATAGTATGCTCTAGTGTATTGTATGTTCTCTCTATTCTAGTGTATAGTGTGTTCTCTTGTATAGTGTAGTGTATGTTCTCTTTGTTTCTCATTATAGTATGTTCTTTCTATTTCATAGAATAGTAATTTTGTATTGACTCATGAATGAATTGACTCTTGTATGTTTCATTGTACTAGAAATAGTGAATAGTGAACCTCTAAACTATACCTATTATAGTTTACTAGTAATGTTCTTTGAATGACTGAGTATGTTTGTACACCTTTGCTACCCAAAGACGCTGAACTAATGTAAGAACTTTTATGTCTATACATTTACCCATAATATATAACTAAGATTCAAACGACACTCGGACAAACAACCGGATACTGTAAGTCCACAACCAAACAAGGAACATGAAATAAAGTGAGTTATCAGTCCTAAGTCCTTTCAACCTTACTTTTATAACTATATTTATATAGACATGATTTTGACAACATATATAAGTTTAAAAGAGTTTAATAAAGATTTTAACAAAGAGTTTAATAAAGAGTTTAACATATAAAAGAGTTTTAACCATTAGAATGGTAACCGGTAACTTGATGCCAATTTATAAAATGTTTTGGAGAGTTTGTTTGATAAACAGTTTGAAGTATAAGAAAATCCACATGTTTGATAGTTATTAATCACATGTGATTGATATAACAACTATTATGCTATCAACTTGTATTCTCCCCCGCCCCCATAAAAGCATTTAAAATGATTTAAAAGATGGGTTAAGGGGTGTGAACTCCCCTATAGTGAGTGATACGAATGAAAGATCGGTTATAGGATGCTAAGTGCTAAGTGAAATCTCAGGCACAAACAGATCCTATAAGGAATATAATGATACATATATGTATATAATTAGTGTTTATACAACTAATCATGTAAGGAAACACCTTAGGGACTAGGAAACACTTTAATGGAAGTGTTACAATCATATATGATTGTATATAAGGGGTGTATGGCCACACAGTGGTGTTTACGGCCAAGGTGTTCAATGACCTATGTGTTTACGGCCATAGGGTTTACGACCCTATGTGTTTACGGCCGTAAACTCATGAAGTATTGTTCCAATAGTGTTTTTAAGGTCTTTCAAGCATCAAGGAAGTGCTCTAGACCCATTCCTATCCTTAAGAAGAGTTTATAGCCAAACTAGTAGCCTTGACAAGGGTTTACGACCAAGGGAGATGCTCCTGGCCGTAAAATCTCATTGTTTCTGGGTATTGGTTGTTTTCAAGGATGAAAATCAAGAGCTTCTACTAGATAACAAGTATAGGGAAAAGATACTTACGATCTGGAAGCAAAAAGGGTTGATTTCGGCCTAAAGAACTAGTGTGTTTTTGGTGTTCTTGAAGTTCTAACCCAAAAGATGAAGTTCTTGGATAAAATAAAAGGGTGAAACTAGTTAAAGAGATGTATCAACAAATCAAAGGATGAAGCACTTACATTTTTGAAGATTAAAATGAAGATCATTATGATACTGGAGAGAGAATTCGGGTTTCATGACTTGAAATGGTGAATAATGAGGAAAAGTAAAGCAATATCATATATAAGGCCATGAGTTTACGTCCACCTTGAGTTTACGGCCATAAGCTCATTTGATGTGGCTGTAAACTCCTCATGATGGAGTTTATGGCTTGTTTGGTGGTTTTGAACTTCAGTAGATACTTCCTAACACTCATTCTTTGGATGTACTAGGGTTAGAATGCTCAAACAGACCCTAGACAATGCTAAAAGATAGCAGAAACAAGTCTAACTTTGATTGAGCTGAATGGTTGTACAAGATAGAAATTTTGGGTTGTCACACATCGTTCCTTGTGTATTTTCCTAAGCTTCAACTTTTCAAACCCTTATGGAGTTTCTTCGGGGAGAACAGATGGCTTCCTTCGCAATACAGTAGCAATTTCAACTTCCATTTTGCCAACCTCTTGAACATACGAAACTATCATCAATTTGAGGTGAGTAATAACGGGCTCGCACTTTTGTCCATCTCTTAGCATTAAGTTATAAAGCATGATCATGTCATAGGGATTGAGGCATGGTAGGCCTGCGAGAGTGAATTCGTGAACCTGACTAGCAGAACCTCTCACAACCTTGAACTTCGCATAAGGGAAGCTTTTGGTTTCCATTGGAACTGTGACCTTCACTACAGTAATCTTGCTAGCACTCCACTATTTATACTATCGCTTCATGTGCTTGAGATAGAACGAGAAGAGAAATTGATCAACACCATTATCAGTGGAAGGAAAATTTGCTACTTTCACAAAGGAGCAAAACTTGAAGAATTTCGGAGTTACTAGCAAATCCAGCTGCGAATCTTATGTATTCTGAAACTCGAATGACACAACTAGGTCTAGCCAACATTAACTTGGCATATCCATAACTTCATTTTGATTTCGCTTCAGAGTCCACTTTGGAAATAAAAGCTTTCGGCTTTCCAAATTGACCTGAGCTTCATGTTTTGCTTTCTATTTTGCTTCAGCCTCTCAGATTATCGTTTGACGTTCATCCATTTGAGCCTCTCACGCCTTTCTTCTTTTTAGCTCATTTTCATCAGGCTCTTCATCTTCGATGTTGTCGATAATGGGTTCTGCACTGAAAAATTTTTCTTTTCCTTTTGGCTCAGATTCGCTTTTGACAGTGTGCTTGACTAAAGGTTTTGGGTCTTTCTTCTTGGATTATGACACACCTTCTCCCCCATGCTTCAGAATGGAGCTAGATTCCAGAACACCTTCCAACCGATGAAGCATTGTGAAGACAGGCCTTAGTTTCTCAGCAAGATGCTTCTTAACCGTAACTTTGATCATTGAGTCGTGAGTCTCAATGATATCCGAAAGCATGCAGTGACTTCTGCAATGTAGGTTTTCTTAGCAGCTTTCTCAGATAACAAGTCATCGACTTTCTTCTCAGCATTTTCAAGCTTGACTGTCAAGAATTTCACCTTTTTAGTCTTGACGGAAAGAGCATCCATTATTTTTCTCTCCAAAGCCAAATCTTCTTGAATCTTAGAGAGTTGTAGGGAGATGGATGATTGGAACTTGTCATGGTCAGATTTAAGACCAGTGCAAACCTCTTGAAGTTTCGCCTTCTTAGTTTTAAGTGTTAAGCGCAGGCTAGAAATGACATCGTTAGCCTTCGAAGTTTTGGATTCAAAGGAACTTCGGAATTGCTCCATGAAAATTTGAGCATCAGATATTAGTTTATCGAATTTTTCGGTCATTGTGACAAATAGGGGAAATGGGGGTTGCGGAATGACCAGTTGCGAATCATGAAGCTCCCGCCCCCGCATCAGATGAATTGATAGAAACAGGAGGCTCAACAGTTGTTGATGGTATGGTTGTAGAATCGGTGAAAACAGGTGGAGGTTGAAAAACACCTAAGGAGACAGGTGGCCATGGAGCGATAGAGATAGGTGTTGAAATGGTGGAAGTTGGAGAAGGAATAGAGACGGTTTCAACAAAATCAATGGAAATTGGAACTGAGACAGAAATCTCTACAGGTACCTCAGGAGCAGTAGAAATAGGCTGTGAAACCTCTGGTTGGGAAGTTGTTGCAGTGTCTTCATTTTGGATAGGCTCATCCACTTAAATGCGATCGTTTGATTGAGTGTCAGACTGTGAATGTTCGCTTTCACCTAGAGTAGGAGATATGGGCTTGTGAGCTTTCTTCTTAAGCTTTCGCTTCTTTGTTGGAGAAGGAACTAGTACAAACGAGTCAACTTGTGACTTTTGTTTCTTGGAGGATTTTGCAGGTTCAAATGGACACTCCTTAGCACTTTGTTTCGTTTCCCTTTTCTTTCATCCTTTTTGCCCTCCTTTATTTGGTTTATTGGCTTCATCAATTATCGATTGCATCTTTGGTGTCAAAGGACGAAAGCCAGAAACAGGAAGTTTCATGTAAGCTTCATGGATTTTACTAGCTGTAAGAACATCTCGAAACATGGCTTTAGGAATTGAGCCAACAAATGAAAACTTTGAATTGTCAGCATGGATAAAGTTGGTGGTATGAAAGATGAAAATGGTAGACATGAAAGAGTCTTGCATCACTGGAATGTTGTGCTTGTCGATTTCCCTCTGAACAATGATTGTCCAGAATCATGCACAAGAGATTTCACTGTGTCTCGTTGTTGAATGGGTGCTTTGTACCAATTGAGCCCAAAGAATAGCTCCAAAATCGATGTTGATTCCATAGCAGAGCCCATACATAATCGTCGTAAACAACTTACTGGCGTAATCTGACCTAGTTACACGCTCTGAAAAGCTTTTGAACAATAGAGTAAAGAGCCCATTCCATAGTGGTGGCAGATTGGGCATCTTGAATTTTGAAATTGTCGTTAGGGATTTTTGTACCAAATTTGGTAGAACATATCCATGATGGCAGCAATGGAGATGGAATCAGGGTCTACCATATCAGCGGTCTGAGTAAGCCCTAGCAAGGAGAAAAATCGGGACTTGGTGATTGAGGTTTTCTGATTGTGAACTTCAAACGTGATCCGATGTTCTTCCTTGATGAAGCAAGCATTGGAGTAAGCCTTCGAGAGGAGAGACATCGGAACAATCTTCGATGTGGTCAGAGCTTTAATCAGTGGTGAGTATTTCAAACACTCGATGATCGGTAACATGAAGCTGTCGTACTTGAGAGGATCGAGATCGAGAATCAGATTCTTGTTTTGCTTGATGGTGAGAAGGGATGATCTCCAAGTGTGTTCTTCAACAGAAGGAGTTTTAGAAGATCCCACCATTGATGATTGCCTTAAGATGAAGATGTTGAACAGTAGATGACGAAGGTCGTTGAAATTCTTTGAGAGTATTTGTGAGTGGTAAGGAGAGATGTAGCGTCAATAACTATTTATACCGTTTGTTTGGTGAGAGAAATACGGAAAGATATTGTATCGAACACTGAAAAGTCACCTGAAAAAGCGTGATTTGACAATTGTTACGTCAGGAACGTGTGTCAGGCAGGGATAAAGGAAACGTCGGTTCATATTTTCACGCACCCATTTGAATGCTTATCCCTTAGAGTGTCGCCTCAGTTTCTCCATTTCGAATTTAAGGGTATTCCACCTTTCGCATTGATATTCAAACTTTCGCCATTATGTAACCTTGAGTTGAATTGTGAAACTAAATATGAGTGTAAGTACCACGAACCAGAATTTTGGAAAATCACAAGGTTCTTCGTGCTAGAGTGTGCCAAAGATAAAGAAATAAAGCAAAGCATATTTGTGGTATTTTAGTGATGTCTAATTTAAGACACGAAACACTGGATCCCGGGCAAATATCTCTTCCTTCGAAGTCAAGAGAAACTAAGAAGTGTCTGTGTGGTTCCCCGTTGAATTACGAACACCTGTTTACTAAGAAACAGTGAAGGCATCTTTTCTTTAGGCTTACTAGGTGGATTTACCTTCAACCAAACTCCGAAACTTGATATAAGTACGAACGTTGGGATGAAGTACTTGTGTGACCAGTGTAGTCAGTTGAACGTGTAGCTTTGGAATTATTTTAGTAACTTGGATAGATGCAGAAATCTCAAAAAAATGGATCCTTTGGGTGGAAACGTCCTAGGTCTAGAACATTTCATTAAGATCTCGCAAAACAAAAAGAGATTTCCTAGTACAATCCACACTTAAGTGTTCACCGTCAATTCAAATAAGTGTGTTGAATTTTGGGTTTCACTCAGTTCATGGTTGAACGAAACTAAGATCATTAACATAGATGTTATGTAACCATAAACCTCAGTGGTAATTTCTGAGAGTCTCATGGGTTAAGATAATGAAAGCGAAAGTGATGACGAAAGGTATGAGGTGGTTTCAAGGAAACGAATGTAACTCTGCTATGCGAAAGTGACCAAGCAGCTAACTCTTTACACAAAGTGAGAAGAGTAAGGTAACTCATGACTTATGTGAATTCATAGCCTAATTGAGAAGAAACGATTGATATTATCGATTCATTAAGGCTTCAACATAAAGTCATCGAGGCTTTAGACAACATGCCGTAGCATACTTCTAGGGACACTTAGCTAGTACATAGATAAAGAGTTTTATACCTGCCCATCATTCGTGTTTGAAAAGTAAAGATTTTGCCTTCAAATTTGCACAAATATTCAAAGAAAGAAATATGAAGAGAACAAAAATATATTTGAATTGTGAGTTTTTATGAAAAATAAAAAATAAAATAATTTTAAATAAAAAAATGTTTTTGTATTTTTTATTTTCTTAAATATATATATATATATATATATATATATATATATATATATATATATATATAAAGAAATAGAATAAATAAAAAAAATAAAATGAAATAAATTAAAATAGAGAGAAAAAAATAAACTAAAGTAAAATAAATAAAATAAATAAGATAAAGAAATATACATAATATACAAAAGGATATAAAGCGATCCAAACCATAAATGAATAGTTCATCATGAGATATGTAAAGCTTTAGCATGAAGTCGCTCGATAAACAAGGGTTGCGAATGGCTGTGAGCGTTCGCATCAATTCGCATGACAAAAGATGAATGTGAATTACTGAGAGCATTCACACCAATTTGCATGAGATGCTCTAGAATGCGGGTGCAAAAGTACAACAAAAAACGAAAGTGTCATTATGAAAGCGAAAGCGGTTTTGGAACAGATTCAGCTTCTATCATTCCCAAACCTTGAAGAATCCGATTGAAGGTAGGTTCAGATAAGGCTTTTGTGAATATGTCAGCTAACTGATGAGCAGATCTTATGAAGTGTATTTCAAAATTACCATCTTCCACATGATCCTTCATAAAATGATACCTTAGTGCTATGTGTTTCGTTTATGAGTGTTGCACTGGATTGTGAAAAATGTGAATGACACTTTCAGATCCATAGTATAAGGGGATTCGTTTCATGTTCAGTCCATATTCACGAAGTTGGCTTTGAATACAAATGACTTGTGAAGTGCATGAGGATGAAGCTATGTACTTTGCTTCAGTAGTTGATATGGATATGCAAGTTTTCTTTTCCGACTGGCAACTTATGAGCTTACCATCCAAGAATTGGCATCCTCCCGTTGTACTCTTTCTATCCAGGCCGCACCCTCCAATATTAGCATCCGAAAATGCTTATACAATGAGACTTGAGTTTGATGGATACCATATGCCAAGTAAGGAGGTTCGTTTTAGGTACCTAAAATTGTTCTTGACAGCCACCATGTGGGGTTCACGAGGATTCGCTTGGAACCTAGCACAATAACAAATGGAAAACATAATTTCTGGTTGAATATTTGTTAAATACATCAATGAACATATCATTTAACGATAAAGGGTCATATCAACAGCTGGTTTTTCCAGATATGGTCTTAGTTTCATTCCGAATGCCATTGGAACCTTCATTTTTGAATCTCCCACCATTCCAAACTTAGCGAGCAGGGTCTTCGTGTATGCCTCCTGATTTATAAATATACCTTCCTGGCTCTGTCTTATGTTTAATCCAAGGAAAAAGTTAATTGGACCCATTGAGCTCATCTCAAATTCCGTTTCCATTAGCTTTCGGAATTCGACTATTAAGTTGGGATTAGTGGATCCGAAGATAATGTCATCAAAGTAAATTTGGACAATCATTATGTGGTCACCTTCTTTGTTGTGAAAGAATGTTGGGTCAACCGAACCTTGTTTAAATTTGGAAATTTTAAAGAAACAAGTGAGAGTTTCATACCAGGCCCTTGGAGCTTGTTTCAGACCATAGACTACTCCGTCTAAAATATAACAATGATTAGGATACTTCTCTTTTCTGATGTGAGGAGGTTGCTCCACATACAATGTCTCTTCAAGTTCCTCATTCAAGAATGCATATTTGATGTCCATCTGGTAAACTACAAAATTCTAATGTGTTGCATAAGCCAGAAAAATGTGAGTGAATTTTAGCCTAGCAACAGGTGCGAAAGTCTCTACGTAGTCAATGCCTTCTTCTTGACAATACCCCTTGATAACCAGTCTGGCTTTGTTTCGTATAACATTTCCCTCTTTATCAAGCTTGTTGCGAAATACCCACTTTAATCCTACAACAGATGCATCATTTGGAGTAGGAATCAGTCTCCAGACTTTGTTTCGTTCGAATTCATTGAGCTCCTCCAGCATTGCTTGTATCCAATCCGAATGATCTAGAGCAATCTGAACATTTTTGGGTTCGAATTTGGAGATGAATGAAGTAAACATGCAATATTCTACTTTGTAGAATGAAGCGGTTCGTTTCGCATTTTGTTGTGCTCTTGTAAGAACTCCTGAAGACGATTCGCCTATAACTCGCATTTTGGATTATCTTTCATCCATTTAGTCAGAGGAGGATAATTAAGATCACAAGATGGATCCAATTCATCATTTATGTCCTCAAATTTTGACTGTGTATCCAAATCATCATCTGTATTATCTTTCCTCCCCTTGAATGATGTGAATGTCTCTTCATCAGGTGTTGGATTCTCCCTTTGGAGTGGATTTTTGTGAGTCTCTTATGGAGTAGAGTGCCCCCCTTGAAAAGTTGCATTGGAAGGTGATTCAGAACTCTCCCACTGGAATGTAGTGTTCGTGTCATGTGGGCCATTCATACTTGGTTGGTCTCCGTGCATATCATTCATAGTGTCGTCAATTATCTTCTTTAAGTCATCGACCTTATTGTCAGCCGCTTTGGATTTAGAAGAGATAGCCTTCTCTGGCTCATCAAATAGTAGCATGAGTTCTTAATAGAGATTGGATAGTGGAATCGTAGTTGGGCTTGGTTTAGGAAAGATCTCTTTTGATTGACTGTCATTCACTTGAGTCCTCTTTAAGTAGCTATCGTCGATCGTGACATAATAGGTTTCTTCTATTTGTTTTGATCGTTTGTCGAGAACCCTATATGCCTCAAAGGTCAGCGAATATCCGTAGAAGATACCTTGGTCAGCTTTCACATCGAATTTGTTCCTTTGTTCTTTAGAATTAGAGATGAAGCACCTGGAAACAAAAATATGGAAAAGCTATATGATAGGTTTTCGTTTGTTTATGATTTCCTAGGGAGTGACAGACAATCGTTTTTTAAGAATTGAATGGTTTTGGGGTGAAACAAGCTATCCCAATTGCATCAACCCAAAAATATAGTGGCAGATTCGTAAATGAGAGCATGGTTCTTGCAGCCTTACATAATGATCAGTTTCGCTTTTCAATGACTATGTTTTGTTGTAGATTGTATGGAGTTGAAAATTTATGCGACACTCCTTTCGCAGTCATAAATTCTTCAAACTCCTAGTTTTTGAATTCCAACCCATTGTCATTGAGAATATTGTGAACCAAGTTTCGCAGTTGTAATTAAATCTGCTTTATGAAGTCTTTGAGCTTGGGGGTGGCTTCATATTTCTACTTAAGAAAATAAACACAAGTGAAACGAGAAAAATCACCTACAATAACGACAATATACTTATTACCACCAATACTTTCGATCGCAGATGGACCACAAAGATCGATGTGCAAAACTTCGAGTGTCTCAATGACTTTCATATTCACCATTGTTGGATGACTTTTCCTGCTTTGCTTTCCCATTTCACAAGCGGCACAAAGATGATCCTTGTTGTACATTAGAAGAGGAAGCCCTCACACATGATCACCAAGAACAAGCTTTTTGATATTTTGAAGTTAAGGTGTGAAATTCTTCTATGCCATAGCCAACTATCGTCTGTAGGAGCTTTCGTTAAAAGGCAAATGGCTGGCATCCCTCGTATTGGATTTATTTTCAACAGATACATCTCGCCTTTGTGTTTAGACTTTAGAAGGACTACTTTGGTTTTCTTTTCTATGTTCCCATAACCTTTTTCGTAAAATGAGACCTTTAATCCTGTACCAATGACCAATTTCGAAACACTTATGAGATTGTGTTGCAGACCCTCGACATAAGCAACTTTACGAATGGAGAATTTTCTGTTTGTTATCATCCCGTAACCTGTGATCTCTCCAAGTGAGTTATTTCCAAACTTCACTCTTCCACCATTTTTCAATTCTCTATATTCTCGAAGTTCTTCCTTTCTTCCTGTCATGTGACGCGAACAGCCACCATTGATATACCATTCAGTGTCAATCTGTTTGTCATGAATTGCCTGCAAAAATTAAGCAGATTTAGGAACCCAAAGTTGCTTGGGTCCTTGTGAGGCTTTTATAGAAATAGGGTAAGTAATTTCAAGATCAACCATATAGGTTCATTTTATTAGAGTGGTGTTATCTTTCTTTATAATTTTAGAAACCTTGATCCTCTTATCTTTTAGGTTAGTATCTTTTGTGTTAGTTTTGGGCTTTTTGATTGGAGCTTGGTGATCCGAAACCAACTTCCCTTTTCCCTTGACATCTTTCGATGTCTTGTTAGGATACAAAGCATACTTGGTTTGTGAGTTGTGAGGTTTTCGATTCAGTACAAGGCTTTTTGGCTTTGAATGAATTGGTTTTTGAAAAACTTTTTGTTTAGAATCCTTTGGACTACGAATCTGACTTCGCGATGAGCTTTTTGGGTTAGGATTTGAAGCTACTTTCACATTTTGACTGAGAGGTTTTTCAATGTGAATGAAGTTGGGATTTTCGGATTGCCAGAATTATTTTCTTTCCTTGAGATTTTTGTTGTATCTTGCGTTCCTTTGACATTTCTACGCTGCGAACTATTCTGAGGATTTGTGAATGTTAGCTTTCACTGTTGGCTTTCTTGATTAAGTTTCGTTTTGCACTGAATATGTGTCGCTAGGAACATTCTTAGTTCCACTAGGACTTCCTTTCTCATAATTGGAATTGAGCTTGTTTAAAGGTTCTGCTACGTATCTTCCTTTTACTCTCCATGAGGCCATTTCTGAGAGACCAATTGTTTCGTCAATATTATCGATAGGAGTTGGCCAAAAGTAATCATCACATCCATCTGTGTTGTCTTCTTCGAGTAAGGACGTTAATTCGACTGTTTGATTCTTCTTTACCCCCATTGACTTTGAAAACCTGGTTAGGGAAAGTTTGGACTTTTGGAAAAATAGTCGCAATTTCTTTTAATACATTTGGATTATTTTCAGAAAGACGTGCGAATTCAACAAAACTTTCATAAATTGGGACTTTCGCAACATCGGGTTCATTTTTAACAAACTCTGAGAAATCAACCTCATCCTCTATAAATATTTCACTCATATCACTGTCATTATCAAATTCAGATGTGTTATCAACATTAAGTTTGTTATCTGAACTCAACTTTGTACTCAATAAGTCAAACTTATGCATAATGTCAGATTTAATTCACTTTTTGTCATTTTCGTCCAAAAGTTGTTTTAGCATGTTCGTGTGGTCCTTTGACTTAATAAATGATTAAATTTTGTCCAAACAAATCCTGTAAGCTTCTGATGTTACTGTTGGGTCTAAAATATTGGTTTATACTTTGCTTTTCTAGGTAATTGTAATTTGATACCAATTGTAAGTCCCCAATCTGCTTTTTTTATCAATCAGATCCCTTTGACGGTGCGGAATCCCAATCAAACGGATGATGCCGAATCAAATTAGAAGAGAAGAAGAAGAAGAAGAAAAATATGAAACTTGTTGAATTGATGATATAAATGAAGTCCCCATACAATATTCACACATACTTACACACACTTATGCTCGTTTCTCTCTCTTATCTTATGTCCTCTACTCTCAGCCGTAAACACGGGTCTACGGACGTACACAGGTCTACGACCATACACCCTTTAAAGGATGTACACCCTTCAAAGGTTGAGAACCCTTCAGAGGTCGTAAACACTGCTTCATATACGAACAAAAACGATGTTTTTCAGTCTTTTTGCTTCAAAATTCGATCCAAAACTCGTTTTTATCAAAAACACGAAGAACAACCCCCCCCCCCCCCTAATTTTCAAAGTTTTTTCCAAAAACGCAAAAATCATTCAAAAATAAGATCAAATACGCTCCGTATCTGACAAAACTGGTTGATACAATCCAAGATCTGATACCACTTGTAAGTCCCCAATCTGCATGTGTATTAATCCAATCCGTTTGATGGTGTGAAATCTCAATCAAATGGATGATGTCGGATCAAATTAGAAGAGAAGGAGAAAAAGAATAATATGAATCTTGTTGAATTGATGATATGAATGAAGTTCCCTTACAAGATTCACACAAACTTACACACACTTATGCTCCTTTCTCTCTCTCTTCTCTTATGTCCTCTACTCTCAGCCATACACCCACATGCACTCCTCACCCTATATATATATATATATATATATATATATATATATATATATATATATATATATGAGACATGGGCCGGGCACAGGTTCACGGTCGTGAACTGTTTACGGCCGTAAACACAACCGTAAACACCACCTGGGCCGTCAACAGATTTCAGTCCTAGACGGAAAATTACAATTACCTAGAAAAGTAAAGTGTAAACCAATATTTTAGACCCAACATCTTCCCCTTTGTTTATAGCTTTCTTTTCTAATTGACCCAACAAGCTCCCCCTAAAAAGTAGCTGGCTTTTCTTGTCAATCTTCATTTGGAGCTTGTCTTCAGCTTTAATCTTCAATTTCTTCACAGCTTCAAGATGAACTTGATGAATCTTCAATGAATGAGTTCATCTTGACCGTTTGGTCTTTTCTTCAAAATTTGACATTGAATGCACATTAGGTGAGGACGCTTCTTGTAGAGATTCTTGAAAAATGGCGCTTTCAGCTTGAGAATCATCAAGGAGAATATCATAGATAACTAATCTTCTGGATCACTTCAGCAGGTTCATAGATAAGACTCATGGAGACTGTATCGGAGAATTTATGAGCCAAGGCTTCATTTGTGATCATCAAAGTATTCTCATTCGAAGGAGCAAGAAATGAAGATTATTCTTTCAACATTTAATCCTTCAACCCCAGAAGCAAGGTGAAGCTGCACTTGAAGGTTATGTGACGGATTGCATTGAAGCCTCCTTAATTAGTCTGTTCCTATCTATGAACCTGTTAAAGTGATCAAGAAGATTAGTTCTCTCTGATATTCTCTCTGAAGATTCTCAAGCTGAAAGCGCCATTTTTCAAGAATCTCTACAAGAAGCCTCCTCACCCAATGTGCGTTCAATGTCAAATTTTGAAGGAAAGACCAACTGCTCAAGATGAAGTCATTCATTGAAGATTCATCATCTTCATCTTCAAGCTGTGAAGAAATTGAAGATTAAAGCTGAAAGCAAGCTGCAAATAAAGATTGACAAGAAAAGCCAGCTACTTTTAAGGGGGAGCTTGTTGGGTCAATTAGAAAAGAAAGCTATAAAACAAATGGGAGATTGTTGGGTGTAAAATATTAGTTTATACTTTGCTTTTCTAGGAAATTGTAATTTTCCGTCTAGGATCGAAATCTGTTGACGGCCCAGGTGGTGTTTACAGTTGTGTTTACGGTCGTAAACAGTTCACGGCTGTGAACCTGTTAACTGCCCATGTCTCATATATGTATATAGCGTGAGGAGTGCATGTGGGTGTACGGGTGAGAGTAGAAGACATAAGAGAACAGAAAGAAAGGAGCATAAGTGTGTGTAAGTGTATGTGAATCTTGTAAGGGAACTTCATTCATATCATCAATTCAACAAGATTCATATTATTCTTCTTCTTCTTCTTTTCTCATTTGATCCGACATCATCTGTTTATTGGGATTCCACACCGTCAAATGGATCTGATTGATACACAAGCAAATTGGGGACTTACAGTTTCATCAGATGAGATGATCGATTCGCACTTATAATAGTTAACATCGATCTCATCCTCCTTTAATTTAAGGAAGGGCAATATCATCTTATGGAGTTTTTGACCAATCTCACAATCAAGATGCAATTGAGTAATATTAGAATATAGCTTGTTCACAATCAAACAAAAAAATATTATGTTGTTACAAAAACATTAAATTGTATCGTTGCAAATAAATTAACTCATCCCTAGACTAAGCTAAATCAGACTCAATCTTCTATATCCATATGCGTCTCTCCCCACTCTTTGACGAAACCCTGCAGATTGGATCGATTAGGTTAGAATTTGTCAAGCGAGTTTGTTTCAAACTGTTACTAATACTAGAAAATGTGAATTTTAATTCATTTAGTTCAGTTTCGTATCTTGACACAGGTATATTGAGTGATTCAAGAATAGAGTGTACCTTGTTGATCATTTGATCACATTCGCTGATTTGCTAAAAAAACTAGGTTTATAGCGAAGCAACTATCATTCCCATGTCCACTATCAGTGGCGTATCCTTGCTTATGTGACACATCACTTGTCACTATGAAACATCTTCCTACAGAATACAAATCTTCTTCTTTCACAACGAAAATTCTCCCATGAGTTGGCCTGCGAACCTCCTCCTCTTCAGAGTCTGTGGACCAGACTTCCACCCTGCCAAATTTATCATCAACTTCCTTTTCCTGCATAATTAGAGCATGCATTGAATTATCAGAGTTCTTTTTCTTCTTTATCTCCTTATGCTTTCAGAGATGGTAGGTCTCATCGTCTTTTCCTTCCTTCTTTTCATTTAACCTTTGCAGCATGCACTCTTTGGCCAAGTCCTTTTTGCCATGATAGTAGTTATAATCATAGCTAGAGTCACCAGTTAGCTTCTTTTCCTTCTCTTCCTTTTCCTTTTGTGAGCTATTCACACTTTCCTCTTTTACCTTCTCAGAACTGTAGCTTCCCAACCAATTCCAGTTCTTGTTGGAGGGAAACTTCATCTTTACGAATCGCTTCAGATTTGACACCATCTATGCAAACTCTTCATTTGTAAGCTCATAATCAGAAAGATCGGATTTTGAACCATCTTCTGCTACTTTCTTGCCCTTCGCAACGAGAGCAATTTGTCCCATCCAAGATATAACTTTCGCTTCTTTTTTCACCTCATTTTCATGTGCCTTTAGGATTCCAAGAAGCTTTGCAAGGTTATAATTCTTGAACTGCTCATGTTCCTTGACTGTTGACACCACCACCATGCACTCAGATCTAAGCCCATTCATGAGCGTGACCTTTTGTTCAATAACTTCACGTCTAATGTCGTGTTTCATCATCCTAGTTAGAAGTTAATTGTAACTATTGAAATTTTGACTCAAACCCTCTTTAGGCTTCTGTGTAAAGGTACCAAACTCTGAAAGCAAGAGTATTTGTGTGGAGTGCTCAATATTTACATCTGTAGAGTAGAGTTCCTTAAGCCTATCCCATATGACTTTGGCTGTGTCACATGAAATAACCAGACAAAATGTGTCAGCCGGCAAAGCAAATCGAATGATTCTCATTGCCTTAACATTGCTAATCAGTTTGTCTTTCTCATCTTGTGGGACATCTTTAACATCAAGAAGAAGTTTGTTGCTGTCAGATTGATTTTTAATGAATCATCTGGTTCTAGTGTGAACACATTCTCCAAGAGTGCTAGCCTCCCGTATCAGATATTCATTGTCTTCTAGACCAAGAACGTAGTCTTTAAAGTGAAGCACCCATACTTCATGTTCATTGTGGAAAAGAATTTGGGATCCTAGTGGTCGATCCAATGCTGCTAGAAAGGTTTATGGAGTTGATGTAAGAATCATCGTGCTGCATGATCATAAACCTTTTGAAACCTATTAAGAATTAGATGTGTAAACTGATGCAGTTTTAGGGTAATATTAGAATCACAGAATAGCGTTATGAAAGTTATGATGACAGCAAACCATATCCAATATTAACGGAAACCCTAATGACTTTATAAACATAAGAGATTCATATAGATTTCATAGTCTCCAGATCTGATACCAATTGTTAGGATATTAATCCTTGAAAGATAGATTAAGTTCAAAACAGATTAAGAATAAGAACAAGACAATGATTCAAAATGTGCTTAATGATTATAAGCCACAGCCTCAGAAGAACTCGATTAAGAATTGCTACTGTAGAGGCATGATAAGGGTTACAAGAATATTGCCAAAAGTTATGAAACACAGTGCATGCATGCACCTTAAATACTCTAACCCCAATAAATGACTTCTGGACAAGCCCAAGCCCGTTTACATAAATGGACTATTAAATAAACATAATGACGCAACATAATATTCCTGACAAGGATACCCAAGCAAGAGAGAGATCTGAGGCATAGATGTGATAAAAAAATGTCTATTAAATTTTGTTATTAGTGACCCCACGAAACTATGAGCTAGATACTAGTATACAATTGATAATCGATATCTACCTAGTTGGATTGAAATGGATGGGATAAAGTTCACTAACCATTTATGTGTTTTGTAAATTGGATCATAGACTCTAACGATTAATGTTTTCAGAAACTAAAAGCGTATTAATTATTAAAGATTAAATATCAAATATACTAAATGAATTTTGTTAAAATTTTGTAGATATATATAATCCATTTACATTACCATGAATAGTCATTTCTTTAATGATCTGAAAAACATTAACATTTAATAGATGCAATTTCAATGAATGGATTCATGTTTTTGAGAAACCGGAAATTGTACATACATAAAGGTCCTATTCCTAAACAAGATGTTTTGAGCACTAGACCTGAGCATGACACCTGGTAAAGGCATCACTATAATGCTAAAGGTGCTTCTAACATCATACCAGGAACAATTATTCCCGACATCCACGAAGTATTGGATAATATTGATGTATATCTAATGATATAACATGTTATGAAAATATTCATACAATAAAGTGATATTTTGTTTTAAGTCGGTTCAAACAATGGAATAATGAAGGATGAAAAGAGTCATCATGTGTGATCTAAGAGGCCCATAGTTTATAGAATGAATACCTTTAGGCCCAATAAATCCAATAAGGCCTAGAAAGATGGATCTTGTTAGTTCTATGAAGAAACAAGATACTGGAAAAGGAACTGCTCCTATATCTGGAAAAAAAAGCTTGTAGGTACTAGCACATCAGGTATCTACTAGATAGAACTTATGCTTTGCATAGCACTTAGGTACTTAGTACTTAAATGTAAATATAATATTTGTAAATTTCTTATAGATTCAAGAAGAGTGACCAGCTGAGCACATGAAAATTGGAACTTCACTCTCAATGTTTAGTTTATAATTTATGCTTAGAATGTAATGTACATATATAGTAAAACAATACTTGTTTGGAACAATGTATGTTTTAAATTTAGCATTTTTAATATATATTTCAGTTATGTTATTTAAATATTTTATTATCTACTTAAATCATTTTTCATAACGATAATATTCATATTCTGAAATGATTATGTTTTATTTATGGGACTAGATCTCATGAAAGAATTATAAAGTAAATATCAATGTTTTCTAAGACATTGTTATCTTAATAATCAAACACTTTTGACATAAACTTGTTTTAAATCAAACTTATCTATGACATTTTTATCTTTATTATGTAAATGATATTCACATATTCTAACTTTAAGAAATGGATATTTAATGAAAATAATGTAGTTTATTGACGAATGTGAATCTTATTTATATATAAAAGTCTCATAATCATATGTTCACTAAACTATAGAGAAAATAATTTTAAAGGAACTATACATTGTGATGTACGACTTAGTTTCTAATGAATATCTAAGATTTAGCACAAGATACCAAATTAACTTTATTAACAATTGTAGTCGTTATAATTATACTTTACATGTTAAAACATAATTATGAAATCTTTGTTGAAGTTTTCAAATATAAAGTTAAAATACAAGCCAGTAATACCATTTAAAGGCTTAATGATAATAAAGGATGAATTAAACCTTACTTGATATAGTTTACTTTATAATCAATGGCAATTATCATCCTTTATTATCTTGGGATTTTACTTTAAATCACTATTAACTGTATCTTGAATATAAGCACCAACTAGATATATGCTTATACAATATTCTAAAAGGGGTTTTATATTATTATAAAAAAACCCACCAAGAATAAGTTTTCTTATTCATGTGAAGGCAAAGTTAGCAGAAACAAAGCTTTTAATAACAAATCAATTGGGAGGCACATGGAACTTGAACGACCTCAAGAACTGTAGATTGATGTAGCATTTGTTGGTACTAGTTTCAACAAGGAATTGTTGAACTTGAATAAAAACTATTCATAAACACAAACTGTTCACATTAATGATAGAAATCATCCTTGACATGAGAAATGTGGAATCTCGTAGTGATGAGTTTTTCCTGATGGTTTTTTGGAAAATCCATCAACTACCAAAATGCTATATCACATCTTCAATGTGGTTAATGATTAAGAGTCATGAACACTAATATGTAAGGCATGTCTAATAATCATGTTTGGGCTTGATTAATATTCCTCTCTATAGCAAGGCTAGTAAGAGTAAGATATTCTTTTATAAATAATACATAAATGGATAAATATACACATTTAGCAAGCCTTGTTATAAAATGATTTTTTAATACTCGTGTCATTGACTATGGTCCTTATCATAGTCATGACATTGACTATTCACAAGTTACTATTATTAGATTAACAAAGATTTTATTTACAACAAATACATATTCTTAATATGAGATATGGAAAGTGGATTTGAAGAAAAACCACTTTTCTTAATAGACATCTACTTGAAGATATCAATATAGGTTAGCCTGGAGGTTTTCTTAATCCATGTTATCCTAAAAAAATATCTCAAGCATAAGATCCACTTGTGGATATAAAGCAAACATCTGAAGGTTGGTATCATCATTTTAATATATAAATACAAGGTGTATTTTTATGTTAAAATGAAGACGACATATGTGTTTACTGAGAGCTAGTGGGAGCATAGTGATATTCCCAATCTTGTATGAATGAGACCTATTTAATCATAAGAGATTAATGTCCAACCATGTAATGCTCTTCCGCCTTGACTCATAAAGTACTTCTAAGATTAATGACATCGAAATGACAAGATAAATTATTGGATGTAAAATCTACGGATATAGATAATAAAGACTGTTATTTTTTTAAAATGTTTATGCATATAATTGAAGATGTCTTGAAAGAGATCAAGATACTAGATTCTATTAAAGGACTATTGGTATGGCCATAGGTCACTATGTTTGAGCTATCCTAAAAAAGACCTAGCATACATGTTTTAGCTATAGAAAATGATTTATATTAAGTTTTCTTGGCAAATGAATTTGTCATTTATGCCACAATATGCATAAGACTAGGCATATGATTATGTCGTGAACATATCATAGGATACCAATTAGATACATGGGTAAGTCACCGGATGTTTTTAAGTCAATTCTTAGAGTAGTTAAGAAGAACTAAGAGACTGTACATAAGATAATCTGTTTTAAAGAAGATCTTTACGTAAAGAGCTACACAAGATGCTAACTTCAAAACATTTATATATATATATATATATATATATATATATATATATAATTGTGAATTATAATTAGATTATGACTTTATTATGTAATGAAGAGTAAGTTTTGTAGGAATAAGATCCAAGCAAAACTAAATTACACAGCCTAGTAAATAAGAATACACTACTCCTTCAAAATTTTTAACAAAATATGATTGGATGAACTAGACCATTGAAAAACTATATTGAGTCCTTCCATTCAAGGATAACCTATAAATATTTTTTGACTTATAAGGTGTACTTAATCAATCTAAGAGACTCTATGTCACATCAGAACACCAATCATATTCTCCAATATAGTTAACTATACTTAGAGTAAAGTCAAATATGAAGATGATAATATTCGTGGAATTTACTCAAATTTCTTAAACGTATACACAATCATCATCGCAAGATGTATTTATTGTGTGCACCATACAAAACAAAGAAACTAATTTGTATGAACTACCACCAAAAGTGATTGAAAATTTCAAATTTTTGATTAATAATTATGTAATTTAACTAGTGAAGATTTAGATTTTTTTGGTAAATAAGCGTTAACAAATATTTTTTATAGGACCGAGAGGAGCAAAATATGATCATAGACGGTATCAAAGATCAAAGGTAATACGTATGTTTATTTATAGGAATTGATTAACTTTTGATATTGAGTTTATACTGTATAGGTTCTAATATGGTTCACAATGTTGTGTTATGGGAATACGAGAGCCACAAAGTCACAACAGAGGGAACATATAAAATTGATCCCATAAACCAATAGCAAATCCAATTTTAACCAATCTAGTGCAACTAAATAAGCAACCATAAAGGGTTAAAGAGTACACACATTTGTAGCCTTTGATTTCTTTGATCTATCCAGTTGACCGAATCTATATAATCCAAAGTACCATTTGTATTATGTGGTTGCACCCAAGGAAACAACACAATAGCCTTGACAACCTCCAGAAACCGCAACACCTATAAACCGTAAACGATTAGGGTTCTTACTAAAAGAGTCCCATGACTAACAAGATTTTCCATCGTGACGACCATGATTTCGAGAATCTTTTATAGTGGTGTGAGGCAGCCGAATTCTATGATTTTTATCACTTGGATTTTCGGTCCTAAGATCCTCAATT
This sequence comes from Lactuca sativa, assembly GCF_002870075.4. Taxonomy (NCBI): domain Eukaryota; kingdom Viridiplantae; phylum Streptophyta; class Magnoliopsida; order Asterales; family Asteraceae; genus Lactuca; species Lactuca sativa. The sequence goes on along the minus strand of NC_056625.2, from coordinate 110,013,894 downwards.
TATAGGGGAGGCTTTAGAATCCTTTTGGGATAATTAATTGGTCACTAAATAATTATCTATAATATTTAACTTTAAAATATGTACACTTAAACCCTTAAGTATACAAGTTTCTATTAATTAATTAGCAAACGAGATCCCTATTATTCTCTCATGTCAATTGCTTAAATTTGAAATTGTGTGTAACCCAAAATGGCTCTGCCATTACTAGTAATATTACCAACTATTGTGACTGTGGGCACTATTTTCAATAGCCTCCCACTTGTACAAGTCACCAACATTTTATGGTCTAATATTCACTAATAACAAATAGAGAGTATGACATCCCGTGCAACTAATATACTTATTGATAACTAATAATAAAATAGCCCTTAGTTAAGTGATCAAATATTCCTTTTCTCTTCAAGATATTTGTATGAATTAGAGTTATCATGGATACCATGTAAATCTTAGTGTTTAAGATTATATTTCTTAGTAGAGATTTGTGATGACCACATCAGATTTTACTATTGATCTAATCAACTCAGTCTCAGCTTGGTGAAACATTTGATTCTCAATACCAAATCATCAAGGGGCACAGAGATACCAAGTTTCCCTGTTAAGATAGAATGACCAAGTTAACGTTGACTACATAGACTTCACGTGTTCTCCATTTCAAATATGGATACATCCCTTTATAAGTGCCATGTAGGAACCCAAAATTTGGAGAGATTTGACTTTAACTAAAATATGGACTAAAAGGGCAATTTGTTCATTAAGGAGAATTTTATTAGTTTTTGAAGTTGTAACATCATGAAATTGGCCAAGATAGGTTTAAGTCACATTTATAAGAAGAACTACGTGAGTTCAAGAGAATAAATGCAAGAGTTAGTGCATTTATACCAAAAGAGTAAAATGGAAATTTTATGCTTTTTACGCCAAGTTTGTGACTTAATATATTAATACCAGTATTAAGTCTTTTAGAAGTGACTTAATGGAGTTGTAGAACTCTTCCACACCCTCTTGTGGATATAAATATCATAGAAAATGGGTTTACAACAAAGAAGATATGAGTGTTAGAAAATTAGAAGAAAACATCCCAAAGTTGGCACGTAATCAGACATGAAGGCTACTGTCATACAACCATCACGGCATGGTGAAGACATTACCACATTGTGCTGAGGGGAGATGGCGATTAGGATGAGAAATTTATCGTAAGTAGATCACAATGTACTTTCTCGGAGGGTGGTATTAATGGGTACCGTGACATGGTGAAGAAAGTAGGATGTTATGAGGGTAAGGCACCATGACTTGGTTTGATGCAGATCACAACCTATTTCGGTTCACAACGTCTCGGTGAATAGATAACCGTGTCATGGTTTCTTAATCAAAACACATGTTATAACCATTTAAGAGCTTATTCTTATTATTTTCTTTGGGGGTCAGTTGGGAGCATGGAGAATGCGATTTTGATGCCAAAATCATACCAAGAGAAGTTAGAGATAGAGTCAAACAAGTATTATCATTATCTCTCCGTTAAGATAAAGATTTCTCCTTTTGTTAAGCTTTGATCTTTAGATGGTGAAATTACTAGATTGGTTAGAATGGTTGATTGATCAACCTATAGCTTGATTATGATGTAATTTAGAGTGTTTATAAGCTTTGATCAAGCTTTGAAAGTGATTTCCATGGCGAAATCCATCCATAGGGAGTTAGGGTTTCAAACCCTAACTAGTGAGGTTAGTAAATTGATGCATTATAGATTAAAGTGTAATGATTTATGTAGTATGTGATGCTTAATTCATTTGGAAAAAATAGATTTAGAGGTAGAAGACATAATATGAGAATTATGATCAATTAATTGATCATTTTGGTAAGGAGAGTAGTTAAACTCTTAATAGGCGAAGACAAGTTTTATGGGACTTGATATGTTTATAAATAGGCCTTGAGCAAAAAGATGAGTCAAGATGCATCAATTAAAGATTTGAAGAAAAATGGTAGTTAGTCTTCACTGCTTAACAAGGTAAGCTAACTCACTCTCTCACTAGATTATGTATGCATGTTTATATAATAATGTTAATATGTATGTATGTATATATGCTTGTGGTATTTTGTTAAATACCTAATACTCATTAAAGAGATAAATACATATGTATAGGAGTTATCACCTTATGAATTGGGTAGTTATGCATCACTAAATGTTAGAGGTATTGTGTAAATACTGAGATATGTTACTTGAAGATAGAATATTAATGGTATGATATGTTTAATTCCTACAAGAAGTTAGATGGAGATAAATTTTGATTATATGTTTATAATCATAAATAAGCATGTATGTATGTTTAGAGTTTGTATGTGTACTTAAAGATGTTGGATTAGTGTCTAAGTCGACAACTATTTTGGTATGTACTTGACCCGATGGTGTATGGTCCTTTTGGGTTGCCTTCACCAAAGCAACTTGATAGGATGAATTATGGAGATAGATGATTAATTATGATTTATTAATATATTATGAGAACAATATATTAAAGTAGAAATCATATTGTTTAATTAATATTAGTCAATAATTAATTTTGTGGCCAAAAGAGATTAATTAAACTTAGGGGCTAGAACTATCAATTGTTTGATAGTTGAATATTGGGCTAATGGACTCCATATTAGAGGAGTGGACGAATTCTATGGGGAAACCCATTAGAAATTGTCCAAGGCCTCTAAGGAGGGAGTCCATGGGCTGCTTAGGGCCTAAACAGTCAAATTAAGGTTTCCTTGTTAGATAATCCTAATAGCCTCATATATTTTAGGACCCCTAGGGCACCAAAAACGTGGCCAACTGATTCCTTAGGGTTTCTAGACGTTTTTGGGTGCCTCTCCTCTTCTCCTTCTTCATCCTCTTACTCTTGGTGTTTCTGACCCATTAGAGGTGTGACATTTGTGACACTAAGATTTCAGAAGCCAATTGCAAGGAGGAATAGATTGTTATTACTACATAACAATCAAATGTAATTTCTATACCCTTAATTCGGTTCATAGTTTGATAGATTTAGGGTTTATGGCTTTGGATGATTATTGCATGTTCATTAGGCAAACTAGATCCAACGCTTTAGGGTTTGTATGTATAACATAGGAATGATGTAGTGCTCAAAACCTATCAGTGGTATCAGAGCCTAGGGCTGTTTGTTAATGAATTTGATGCATATTTGATCATTTATTGCCTGAAAATCGATTTTTTTTACTCTCTGCCTGACTGAATCGGTGAGTCAGTGAATGAACTCAGCGAGTCAGGCCGACTCAGCGAGTCCAGCCCCTGACTCGGCGAGTCCCGGGGTCAGACAGAGGGAAAATTGGGATTTTATGCTCTTTTGCTGTGGGATAATTACCAAAACGATTTATATTGATAATATTCAGATTTTTATGATATTGGGTGATTATCCTTGCCAAAAATAGTAGATAATTACCAATTAATCAAATATTTGTTGCCTTATAAGATAATGTTTAATTATTTAAGTTATTTGGTGAATTATCTTGCAAGTAATTGTACTAGATCAAAATTAGATAACCATAATTAATTGTTAATTGCCTTATTTGAATTGTTGATCTAGAATATTCTTGATAATGTTTTGAAAAGTTTCAAAACTTGCCTTCAAGTTTTGAAATTTAAATTTTTTGATTAAAAGTTTAATTTTGAAATATCTAAATTCTAAACCCTAATGTTTTGAAATGTTTCAAGACTTGACCTCAAGCTTTAGAATTTAAAATTGTTTGATTAAAAGTTTATTTTTTGAAATTTTAAATTCTAAAACCCTATCTTTCTGAAAAAGTTCGAATTGCACCCTTATGGTTTTTATTAAATTAATTAAGTGTATAATTAAAAGATAGTTAATAAATCCATAGTGATATGGTTTAAATTTAATTAAATTAAAAGTGTAATTTATTAAATTAGACCACCTAGTATTTTAAAAGTGTAAAATACTCCCTTATACTATATATAACATTAAAAGTCTAATATTATATATGTATAACTTAAAATGCTAGTCTTACTGTTATTAGACCTCATTCACTAAGCTGATCTTTAAGGTGGGTATAAGGTTATGACCTTAAAAATGGTCGTTGAATGGGTATCCACTCTCACCCATCGCTTCCTTGATTAGTGGAGGGTCGTTAGCCGAACAGGTAGGATAGGGCAAACCCTTTCCATTAAAAGTATAATGAATTATAAAGTAACTAAATGCTTATTACAAAATTCTCATCCTAATTACTTTAGGTAAAAGTGAATTGATGCAATTCAATGAAATTACACATTGTACCCTTGCGAAGACGTTAGTGGAGCGTGTGTGGTTAACCAGCACACTAAATGGTTCTAAGCAAAGGTTGCAAAGGGTGACTCAATGTTTGTCATAGTTAGGTGGAGTGTGTGTGGTTAACCGGCACATCGAATATGTGACTGTAACATTGGGGGCACCATGTAAGTTTGCATGGTTATTCACACCCTGTTTTGTGATCCTCAGCATCCCAGTCACAAATCGAGGGGCATATAGAGATTTAAATATGTCATTGAAAAGTTCAATGAATCTCAAAGAATCTAGGAGTTTTTCAATACATTTAAAACCTAATCTCTTTTACGTTTTTCATGGTGGAAAATTAGTGAATCGTCATTCACTTACGTTCAAATGTTCTACAATTTGGGTTACGACATCCCTCTCCCAAGTTGTGGAGTATTGTGTTGGGTCCTAGACTTAATATCTCATTTGGGTGATTTATTAAGGACTCAATAAATCAACTAACTTGGTTTTCTCCTTTTTTTTAGATGTCTGAATCTAACCGTGGTCTTCCCGAATCCCATGGAAAAGGTTTTCTTGCTCGAAGTGAAAATCTGTTACACAATGAAGGTGTAAGATCGATCCCTGCATTGTGGACTAGCTTGGTTTCACTTCCTCCACCTCCTCCTGTTGTTCTCCTAAACCCACAAGATCAAAGAATTGAAAAGTTCAAAATCACTCAAGCCTTGTTGGCAATGAAACATGAAGTTGAAAATCTATGTGTGCTCACGTCCTAGGGATGAAATCACACATCGATAGGTTGACAATGCTGGGTGCATCTTTTCCAAAGAATTTGGGTGTAGACTGGGTTCTTTAGTCACTCCCTAAATCATATGATAAGTTCATAAGTGAGTATTATATGATGGATCTTGACGCGACCCTCATTGACCTAACTTACATGCTTATTGCTGCTGAATCAGAAATGATTTGGAAAAGTAATAGAGCATATTTGTCTGGTAACTCAACCAACCATGCTTCCTTGGTTGCTTCAGGAGAAGCTACTTGTTTCTGCTACCAAGAGAAGGGGCGTTGGCTACGAAGCTACCCAGAGGACCTGAAGAATCTAAGAGATGGGAGAGTCAAGAAGTATGGCTCTACTTCAGGTAAAATCCAATATCTAACTCCATTAAGTTCCTATTCATTGATTCTTAATACATAATGTGATAAGATTACATTTGAATGTTTTGCAGGATTTGAGAAAAGAGAGGAACCTTGATACAAAAGTAAGATGAGTCTGATCACGAAGAAATGGATCACGGTCGCATGGATTCAAAGATCAGATTTTGAGCTTAGAAAGTTATAATAGATATGTTATGAATATTTGATTACATAGTTTTTCAGTTGATTTTGCATTGTAAGGACATGTTTTCCACTACTTTTATGAATAAAATAAATTTTTTTAATATGTCTTTTATATATATATATATATATATATATATATATATATATATATATATATATATATATATCCTTGCAATGAAATCGTTGTGAAAAATTGATGTTTGTGTATTTCTATAAATGGATGTGATTCTTACTTATGTTATTTATGGTAGTGTCAAAAAAATATTTTAAGTAAGGAAAGATTCCCATCACCCAAGTTTCAATTGGAAAGAAACTTGATATCATACAACTTGCATTGTGTGATGTATGGAAATCTTGGTACTTAGGTAATTAAGACTAATTCCTTGATCACACAAGTATGTGAGTCAAGTGAAGGACTAAAGGAATAGAATGCAATGTTGTGCACTAGTCAAGTCCACCACAAATAACAATAAGACTATTCGTCATAATTTACTAAAAGTATAGTAAATGTGGTTATACTTACAAGATTAAGTGTAATTCTGAATCATTGAAAAGTTTCAATGAATGGCAGAACGAATAAGAAGAATCAATTAGGCGGAAAGATAAAAATTTCTCCAATCTAAGAAGAAGGTAGAGTACTTTTGTATCGGGTTTTATGATCGTCTTAATGATTGAGAAACATATTACAATTGATCCTCTAAGGAAATCTTAGTGCACTAGTATGGCTAAGAGGAAGAATCAGAAATTGTTGAAATGGTTAAATCAAAAGAATGAGTCATATTTCGTTCCAAAATCAATTCTTAGAATCGTACTCCAAGATTGTGAATTGAGTGAAACACACTCATCAAATGTGAAGAATAAAAATGTTTTTCTTACTCTTGCACGTTTGAAATTGGTAAGTTGTGATGTCTTGGAGAAAACGAGGACCAACTAAGACCAAATGTGTGTAATGTTTGTCTCGATATAGACACACACCAACTCTTGGATATTTGTTTATCAAGAAATGTTTCTTGATAAGAGAATCTAATATGTCAACAGGTCAGTGCGATTCTGAAGATCTTGAAAAGATTCAAGAACTAATCAAGAGTAAACCTATTAAACACTAGCACATGACTTCAGGTTTATGAACTATCATGTTGACAAAGTTTTATTTCTATGCCAATCCTGTTAAGTGATTATGCATATGAGTTCTACGTGTTCTCAATAGACTGCATAAGGCAAGCAACTTGTTCGATGAAAGTACATTGATTGGCATATGTGAACTACTAGATAGCTTGGAAGCAATGGTGGGACCCTTGATGGCAAGAAATTAAGAATGAACAAGTTCTGTCCATAAGAGTTTGAATTTGTCACAAACATTATATTTTGATTATGATTATGGCAAATTCACATGGATAGGAACACATACACCATAAAATCTAAGTGTCATAAGGCTTCTCTCCTTCATCAAAATGATTGTGAGGAAACGCTTTCACTAAGAGAGATTTTAAGGAGATAGCGATTATGTAAATTTCATTCTCAAATTAGATTATGATTACGACATCCGTCTTCATAGTTCGAATTGTGAGATTTGGCAATTAGTCTGAACATTTGGGACTTAGTAATATAAGTTCTGAATTAGTTTAGACACACATGCGAGCTATCTAAGAAAAGGTGTGTGAGTTTGAGAAGCTTAGATAAAAGGCTCATCAAAGCATATTGTATTAGAAACGATGAACTTTGGAAGTCAATAAGTATTGTTTTCTAGAAGTTCAGCAGGTTTCTAAATACTTGTCAAAGCTAGTGGGAGCATAAATGTTATGCTGGAATGGATATAATCATCATGTTAGTGGGAGCATGATTATTATTTAAGTATTGCAAGTTAGCAATATTAATTATAGAAAAACAAAAGTTTCACTTTGCAAAGTTGCAGGGGTAGAAAAGTTGTTTTTGCTATAATTAAGGGAGAGAATGTTATACTTCGTTTCCAATCTAAAATCTTAGATCGAGAAATTTTAATTGTATTTAGTCAAGGGTATATTTATTATTTGCATTCTAAAAATACAATTATGATTATAGCATCCCTCTCATAGTTTGAATTTTGAGAAACACGACAAATAGAAATATTATGACGATATTATAGTAAAAAACTGGTAAAGTATCCCCTTTTTATTATGAATCGTATCCCACACGCTTCGGGTATAGGATCGATTGCATATGTTGTAATATTCGACCGTTCTAAAAATTTCCAAATGCCAAGGGCATTTAGAGGGAAAAAGGAAATAGAACCGGTTTTGACTAAAATAATTAAAAAACTGCCAAGGACAATGTAAGATTCTCCAAGCATTGGTCGCTTGTGAACAGTTGGAAGTATAGTCGTGGATGGAACATATTGACATTATTATGAATAGATAAGACTCTATTTAGAATGAGTTGTCATAAGGCAAATATGGAAATGTTTCATTATTGGGAGTTGGATATCGAGAATCAATGTCTAGATTAGAAATTTTTATGAAAGAAGGATGTTCAAAGGAATGTACTTTGAATATGAGACTTCATGACTATGGAATTGTCTTGTAACAATCTCCAATACAGTATTCTGTAATTTCATTGGCCGAGTCTTGGTGACTTTTGTGATGTGACATTACAAAAGGGCTGTTGCATAAAAAATGTTAAAATCTAACATATTCTAGTAGTGGCGAGAATTTTTGTATTCTTACACTAATGGATTAGGAATTGTGAAATGAGTGTGATTGAGAATGTTATTCAATTATACCATTTCACAAAGTAAGGACCATAGGTAAACATAGTGTACATGCTAAAGAGCATGGGACAATTGTAGTTATAATTCAAGTCAGAAGTTGATTACCCGAAACAACAAATGATGAGTAATCAATATGGTGATTGAATAAAATGTTTTATTTATACTCAAAGGTTTGAGGCCATATAGGATTAGTATTATTGTTGTGTTTCACTTTGCATGTTTTGACTTCCCGAATAATAAGATTATTCAAACCCTCCACAGTCGCTCATTCTTAGGAAGTAGGAATGAATGAAGACTGTCATGAATCTGACTTTAGATTGTCTAAAGTATTTTAGACATAGAAAAGGTTTGTTGCAGGGTTTATGAGTGCTGCTATAAGATTAAAGTATTGAAATAAACCCATGTTCACTTGGATCGCTTCATGGATTTTATCACGAGTGATTGGTGAGACGATAATATCTTATATTCTTAAAACCGAGATGCGTAAGTTGTATCTAGCGAGTCGGTTACACATTGATAATATAAACACACCAGTAACTTGGTGTTATAAAACGTATTGTTGTGTGTGATTCGGTGAGTGAGTGCAAGCGAGCATTGTGTGATTCTATGGGCCCCTCGATGATTTAGTGATGACACCTTAAGCACTTGGCCAAGCCAGGACTAAGTTGATGTGTTCAATTGTAATCTATTGATAGTCCTCATAAATCAGAAGTCGGGAAACAATATACAGACAGAGAGAATGATTTAAATCCATGTCTCACATCTATACGATATCTAGAATGGAGGAATATATGATCCCATGTCTAAAGGACACGTTTCTAATAAGATCAAAGTTAACAGCGGCTTTTGAAAGCAACGATTGCGGATCAGGATCTGAAGTCATATGCAGAATAGTTATTAGACTTATCCAAGTCGGAGACTACTGGATTAGTTTCTAAGTCGATAACTATTTTAGTATGTACTTGACCCGATGGTGCATGGTCCTTTTAGGTTGCCTTCACCAAAGCAACTTGATAGGATCAATTATGAAGAGAGAGGATTAATTATGATTTATTAATATATTATGAGAATAATATATTAAAGTAGAAATCATATTGTTTAATTAATATTAGTCAATAATTAATTTTGTGGCTAAAAGAGATTAATTAAACTTAGGCGCTAGAACTATCAATTGTTTGATAGTTGAATATTAGGCTAATGGACTCCATATTAGAGGAGTGGACGAATTCTATGGGGGAAACCCATTAGAAATCGTCTAAGGCCTCTAAGGAGGGAGTCCATGGGCTGCTTAGGGCCTAAGAAGTCAAATTAGGGTTTCCTTGTTAGATAACCCTAATAGCCTCACATATTTAAGGACCCCTAGGGCACCAAAAATGTGGCTAACTGATTCCTTAGGGTTTTTAGACATTTTTGGGTGCCTCTCCTCTTCTCCTTCTTCATCCTCTTTCTCTTGGTGTTTGTGAGCCATTAGAGGTGTGACATTTGTGACATTAAGCTTTCAGAAGCCAATTACACGAAAGAATAGATTGTTATTACTACATAGCAATCAAAGGTAATTTCTAAACCCTTAATTCGTCTCATAGTTTGATAGATCTAAGGTTTGTGGCTTTGGATGATTATTGCATGTTCATTAGACAAACTAGATCCAAAAATTTAGGGTTTGCATGTACACCATAGGAATGATGTAGTGCTCAAAACCCATCAAAAGATAGAGTAAGTATGTGTGATTAAAGATAGAGTATGTATGTATAGATGAAGATAGACTATGAATGTGTGGTTTAGATAGAGTATACATGTGGGCCTAGATATTGATGGTATTCTGTAATATAACCGTCATAGATTAATTGGAGATTGATTATGGATGTATTGCTAGATGTTAAGAGTATTGTGTTAAAAACCTATATGTTAGTAGATGATGATTTAGATTAAGTACTTAATGAGTTGAAGTTCTAGAATGGTAGTAGAAGATCTCTTAATGAGATCACGAGATCGATTGTTGTGTGTTTTGTTCATCAGCACTACCGGTTGATCTAAAACCAATTGGTGTTAGAAAGGGCACAACCTTACCCACATCTCACATTCAACCCTCAAGGACCATGCATTAGATTATGGCACTCTAGGCCATCGTGTGAGGACTTGGTCAATCCTATTTCTGACCCCCAACAATCCCCTACTTAGAAATTGCTCCTTGAGAGAATTAAACCCTCGCCACTAGCTCTGATACCACTTGTTGAGCATCAGCACTATCAGTTGATCTAAAACCAAGTGGTGTTAGAAAGGGCACAACCTTACCCATATAGCGCATTCAACCCTCCAGGACCAGGCATTCGATTACGGCACTCCAGACCATTGTGTGAGGACTTGGTCGATGCCATTTTTGACCCCCAACAATGTGACATATAAGGTGTACGACTATGGTAAGACCATATCATTCACATGAAAGATTATGAGAATGTGGAAAGATGATTCCTTCGGAAATGATATAGATGGTTCGTTCAAAAATGAGATGATGATTCCTTCGGGAATGGATATAGTTGATTCCTATGGAAATTAGATTTTTGTGTGGTTAGATAAGTTTGAGAAAGGTTCTATGAATGGAACAAGATAAAAAGTTTCTTTAGAGAAACTTGACATAATCCATGAAGGATTAAGTGTAGAGGATCTGTAAGGGATCATTGTAATCCATGAAACATTCAAGAAAATAGAACTAGTTAAAGGGTTTGTGTAGGATCAATGTCATGGGACTTAACCCATAAGGTTGTACTCTGGTAAGTTAGAGTTATGGTGTCCCATATATGACAGGTGGAGCTATCATAGATGATTAGAGTGGTTGAGTCAAAATAAGAATGAGAGATAGGAGGCAAGAACATATGGGAGTGTAGATGAGATGGGATGAAGAGAAAGGAAGAAGTATGCCTTGGAATGAGTAGAGAGTATGACGTAAGAGAAGTTGACATAATAAGAAGTGTTGATAAAGTAGAATAAGAGGAAAGAGATGAGAAAGGGAAGAGGTTTGAGAAGAGTCGGGAAGAGGCTAAGATAGAGTATGAATAAAGTATGAGAAAACATGAGTTGGCATAAAGTAAGAGTAATAAAATAAAAGAACAAAGTAGAAGAGTATGAAAACATGAAAACATATCATAATATAACTCACCAGACCCATGGTCTGATGTTGTAGATTATTTTATGATTTATAGGTTCAATTAGTAGTTGATTCACGAGAGGAGGTAGGAGCACACAGTCGCATAACCGTAATTTTTGAGACGGTGTTACAAAATTTTTTAAGATTCAAAATAGTATATGCATAGATTTTTTAAAATTTAAAATCGTAAATCAAAAAATATAATTTAAGCAAAGTTACAATTGAAATTTCTTAGTTGTCAAGTCTTGAAATCGATCAATGATATTGTCGCTAAAAACTTGTAGAATCACATCATTCTTAATAAAATTGAATTAACAATTGTTTAAAACTTGATCATCCATATTGGCCCGCAACTTATTCTCTCTACACTTGATATATCAACCAAAAAAAGATATATTTCATGTAGTTATCCAATCCCAAACATCAAAGACATGGTACAATCTATTTAGTTGGCTGGTATAATAACATAGAGCTTGTTTATAGATAATATATATATATATATATATATATATATATATATATATATATATATATATATATATATATATATATATAAGTTTTTTTCTGGGATGTTGTAGTACCCCCACCACCCTATGTACACTCACATCATTCCCAATAAACTGACTAAACATTTAACTACCATTTTATAGGCAGTTTCCTTATCCCCCCTACCCCCATTATAGTTCAGTTTCGTGAATAAGACTTACTAGCGATCCAACAGACCTAATCTTATACATATAGTAATTAACTTATAATATTATATATATATATATATATATGTATATATAGAAGGTGTATTTTAAAAACTTTTCTAAAATAGTAGGTTTAATGTATATTTTCAAAATTAAGAGAGTTATTTCAATTTGAAATAAACCAATTAAGATTTAATCTTTATCTTTTAATTAACATTTAAATAAATTAATTTAAATCTTATGAGGATTAAACATTATTTACCATTAACTATTAATTAGATAATTTAAATTTAACTGTAATCCCTTTCCATCTAAATTTTCGAAAATGAAGCAATAATGGGTTATCCAATTTTAATTATCGCATTTTAAACAATTTAAGATTAATAATTATCAAATAAGGAAACCCGAGAAATTTTGAATTTAAAGGGTGGAGGGTAGGGTTTCAAGAACCCTAGCCCAAGTCAAAATTTGCATCCTTTAGGGTTTAATTTATATAAACCCTAATCTTGATCTGTTCAACTATTATGCATATTCAATTGAAAACAACCGCTCTGGTATCCCTAATGGGATTTATAGGTTACAAAAATCATATTTTGGCAGTAAAACTTAAACCCCAAGTTTAAATGAAACCTAAAGGATCTATGTTTTCAATATTGAATTAATAACCAGTTGAATATCAAGAATCCTATAAGAACGCGAAGTATTTCAAAAATGGAAAAATGGTTTAGAATTACATACCTCTTGATTATACTAGTAGATAATCAATCACAATCCTGCTTGAAGTTAAACTAGCACTAGAAATCTCATTCATCTGATGGTTCAGACCCAACCCTAGCAACAAGGAGACTTAAAGAGAGAAGAGAGGGGATGGAGAAATTTCGACTATCCTTATGAATAAAGAGATGGCCAAAAATCATAGGTCGAGGGGTTTTTATATATTAAATTTAGGAAACCCTAGATAACAATAATTTGAATAAAATAATATTAATTCAAATTGGTAATTATCTAAACTCTTATTTATCTATAGAGAATATTGCAGAATTCCCATAATATCCCTAATTTCGCCCACCCATCCAAGGAAGGTTCTGGACCCTAATTTGTTCAACTATGGAACAATTACACTCCAGCCCTCGCACTTTTAATTAATCCGATTATTCCTAAACTTAATTTCAATTAATTTATGATTTGTTATTAATTAAATAATACTATTTCTAGTTAATATGTTATTTCCATAACATATTTATAACTTCATTTGCTGTTATTTATTAATCATACAATAAATTAATAAATTTGTTTTCTCTCTAAAAAGTTATCATATTGAATTACTATGTCTGAGTGCAGTGTGCAGCCTAAAAGGAGTTTGCTAATAATTCAATTATATATTAATTTAGTTGTTGGTTTAAACATGTAATCCAACGAATACAAGAAAAGTTTGCATACCCCATTAATTTTTGTAAAAATATTCTAGGAAATAAGAAGGAATCATTAAGAAGAAAGCCAGGGGTATTTTTTTCCTAAATTAATGTGACCTTTTTTCCCAATGATGTAGTTTTATTTTCTATTAATGTTAGTTTTATTAAACAAAAAAATTAAGAATGGTGGAATGATCGAGTACGGGAATTAATTAATAACTATAACCAGTATTATAAATGAGCTTACAATCACATTTTAAAATATTTATTTGTGAATTCGACTCAATCTAGTTTATCAATTTTCATTAAAGGTTATTCGGATGTGAATTTTCATAAATTTGGATTCAATCTGTGAAAACAACAAAGACTTACCGACATGAAATATGTGTTTTTTTGGAAACAACGAATATAGTATATAATTTTAAAAAAATAATAATAAAAAAAAAATAAAAAATAAAAAAACTGACCAATTAGCAGGAATCTAAGAAGAGGTGATTATATGTCGACGAACCAAATCTTGTCGACACAGCCTGACTACACAAATTGACTTTTATGACTTATCTATAATAGTATGTAGGTTTATTAATGCTATGCATCTTCATTTCGCCACGTAAACTATCTTTTCATCATCTCACTTTCCTCTATATAAAGCCACCCGAATCTCATTAAAAAAAACACAAACGAACTAAGTGTTCAATTCTACGTTTTCAAGCTTCTTCTATAACTTATCGAGTGAAAAGAAAAATGGCAGAATACGGAGATCAGACATACGGAAGAGAAGGTCGGCAAACAGATGAGTATGGCAACCCTGTTCAGAAAACTAATGAGTACGGAAACCCACTTCACTCTACCACCGATGAAACCATGGGTGATTATGGTGTCACTAGTCACCAGGGTCTAGGTCACGCCACCGGAGAAACTGAATCTTATCAAAACCAACCTAGCGCCACCCCTTTGTCCAGCAGCAACATTGGCATAGGAACTGGGGCAGGCTACGATCAACATAGAGAAGAAGGCCACGAGAAGAAAGGGGTGACGGAGAAGATCAAAGAAAAACTTCCTGGTGGTCATAACACGGACGAGCATTCCACAACAACAGCAGGCGGTGTTGGTGGTGGTGGTTATGGGGAAGGGGAAACCCACGAGAAGAAAGGGGTGATGGAGAAGATCAAGGATAAGCTTTCTGGGCATTAGATCCTATGATATCTTTGTGACGATGCATGTGTATATAGAATAATGAGATGCCTGAATAATAATCTGGTGTATTGGTGTCGTTTGCCTTGTATGTTCTTGATGGGTAAGAAGCATAGAGGTGGGATTGAGCGTTGTATTGTGTGTTATCTCGTATGTAATTTGGTTTAGTTTTATTGCGTTTTTCCATGATACTTTGGTGTTCTAGAGCTTGTAAATAATTACTTAATTTCCTGTCTTGTGTAATTGTGTTTAGTCCATGTTGCTGTTATATCGTTTTAATGGACGATGTTATCGTGCAAGTAAACATGGGCATCATAAAATTTGGAATAATCAATCAATTATCACTAATTCTAACACTACAACCCATGAGTAGTGTGCAATAGCCAAGTCGGTTGTATTATCACCACAAAATGCCAAAGTATGTGAGAGAATCTTCCCTTCTCATAGATTACATTTTGCAAACCTCCATGAATTGTGCAAAATAACTAACTCGCTACAAAAAAACGGAAGGTGTGGAGGGACACGATAGGTTGTGATTGGGAAATTTGTTGTCTGTATAGGTCGATCGTTGGAATTGCTTTTGGAGATGCCTTTCATATAGACAAGATCCTTGTTAGGTATATATTTTTTAGCAGATGTACGTTTTGTGGTTGTTATATAGGTCATATCTTTTTCAGGAGTCGTACGTTTTGTGGCCTTTATATAGGTCATGTCAAGTTTAAGTATGTCCAGTGAATAAGTTTTTATAAATACTTATTTCATTTTTTAAGCCAACCACTACACTGTGTAGAAACGATAGCGAAACCGTGTCGCACAAAAGGCCAACATCCCTTATAGCAAACAACAAATAGTCTTGCGGACTAGATTTTTCATTACCAAATTCATAAAAACAAAAAATCCTAAAAAAAACCTTTTACCCCAATATAATGTAAATTCATATAAACTTTTTTGTATCCTTTAAGAAAGTTTTAGGTCCAGCTTGATAGTTACTTACTGAAAATAGTCTGTCAACATAAGAAATCCTAACTGAGAATAGTCTGTCTAGATAACAAATTCTGACTAAGTAAGAAATCATGCATTTTAATTATATATCTAACTGAATTTGCTAACTGATAAAAAATAACTATTTTTCCCCTTTTTTGATGGATGAAGTTGCTGAAGAGTTGTAAAAACGTACATTTTAAGCACAAATTTGATTCAACATTTAGAACAAAGCATACATATAATATTTTTATACCCAAAATACCCCTATTCATGAAATATACCATAAATAACAAAACAAATCAACAATACACCAATTAGCAATCCCAGACCATTGATTGAACAATTTCCTTTGATATTGAATTGAATTCACATTTTTGAAGCCATCCATTCACTACAAGAAAACTAGGGCAACAGCTACGGCACAATCCGTAGCTATTTAGTAGGTATAAGGCGATATCTACGGATTGGCTACGGAAAATATCATGTAGCATAAATTCCCGTGGGAAATTTATACCTACGGAATTACTACGGACTAGCTACAGAATAGCTACAACTTTTTCCATGGGTATAATACCTACGGAATAGCTACGGAAAACAATAGCTACAGAATACCTACGGGTTACTTACGAGAGTCATGTTTGACTATTTTCCTACAGAATAGCTACGGAAATACATAGCTACGGATTACCGACAGAGCCAACTTTGACTACCATTGACTTTATTACCTACAGATTTCCTACGGCTCACATTACCTACGGATTTTCCGTAGGTAATCCGTAGGTAATTACTTTTAATTTAAAAAAAAAAAAAAAAAAAAAACAGCAAAAAGTTATTTAAAAAAAAATCAGTTTTTTATGTCCAAATTATTGAAAAAACCCCCCATTACATTAAACTTATAACAATCACAAAATAAATAACATTATAATAAAACAAATAAACCTAAAAAAATATCAAATACAAATACATGTTACTAAGGAACATTGTCTAATAATACATTAAATGTGTCTAATAATACCTATTAAAAGTGTCAACTACAAAAGTTTAACTAAGTGTTTACAAACATAAAATTAAGAATTATTTGGTGGATTACTTGGAAGATTATCGGGTAAGTTGAATCGATAAAGACTCACAAGTGTTCTTCAATTTGAGTTTTGAATCAAAGGCCAACAATTATTCCTGTTTCAATACACCATAATCAATTATCACAAAAAAAAAAAATACAAATATAGCAATATACTTTTATTTATTTATTTATTATAGCAGTAATTGAGAACATTTTTTACAGTACAACACAATAAATAAGACAAAATAAAAATAGGATATTATAATAAGCCTGTATATATCTTTCATTTAAGTAGCTTAAAAATAAAACACATTTCCTTCCAAGACTACCAAACATTCCTGATGCCTTTTGAACTTGTATTTTCTTGAAAATCAAAAGCACTTGTAAAGAGGAATTTCGAGCCATATTACGCCCATGCACACAGAAAAAAAAAACTCTTAAACTTTTAGTTTCTTTCCAAGCACTTTTAAATCCTAAAGATATAGACAAAAGATTCTTTGAAGCAAACGTTTACATTTTTTATTGCATTAAACAACTTGCAAATGGTGAAAGCCAACATGAATAAGAAAATTTAAACTCTTAAGCCTTTGGAAATTAACAAATGTTGTTTATATCCTCCTAATAAATTTTAAATCCTAGACAAAAGTTGTTTCTATACATTCTCTAAATCCTAAAACTGACATTACATCAACAAACAATAATTATTCCCACAATAGGAACCAAAACATACATGGCATGTTACCATCATATCTATCACCAACAACTGACATTACATGAACAAATTGAGAAGGTTCCATTGCTCCATATTTCTTTAACAAAATCCTCCATTACAAATGAAACCATTCTGCAGGCATATAATGTCAAGATAACAACATATGAAAATAATATAATACCTTAATCTCTCTATTATAAAAATGAAATAGAGTGTTATTGTGATACTAACTTGTTGTAGATATCATTTAAAGGTCCAAAAATAGAGCCATGAGATAGTTCACTAGCACCTTCTTTCTTCTTTGATCTACAAACTTTGGACAGCTGCGAAATATAATATGGGTAAAATTTTGGCATTCAGAAATCCAATCTAATGACTTTACAATCACTGTAAGATCGAACTACTCCAATGTGTTGAAAATTGAAGAAAAAACGAGTCTTTGACATTCAAATGTAACGTCCCGTCTCTAGTATGTTGTTTTCATGTTTATTTATTTAGAAGTTTTTCAGAGGGACTCAGCGAGTCTATAGCCCGACTCGTCGAGTAGAGAAAGGATTTCGAGCACGTGTAAGTCGGCGATTCGACAAGTCCATATTCAGGACTCGGCGAGTCCGCCTGTCTGGAAGAAACCCTAAATCCTCGGGTTTGCTCACTATTTAAGCAATGATATGTGCCCCAAACTCGCCTCCTTCACCCTCAGAGAGCCTGTGAGCAACCCTAAACCATTCCTTGTTTGATTAAAGTGTTTTGTGTTGATTCTTGAAGGTTTGAAGAAGAAAAAGAAGAAAGGACCAAAAAGAAGAGGTGTAGAGCAAAGATCCAAGGTCAAAATCAGAGTTCATTGAGGTATTTCTCGAAATCATTATGTTTTGTGCTTAAAACCTCCATTGGAACACCTCTAAGGCTAGTTTAATGTATTTTCGAGGCTTTATAGTTGTATGGATGCCTTGATGGGTCGAGATATCCCTAGATCTGTTCATTTAGGAGTTGTAGAGCCCTGATCTATTGCCTTTTTGAAGTTGCTATGCATGAGAACCGTAGATCTAGCCTTTATTATGCTTTTTGAGCCTTTTAATCTTCATGGATGCTTATGGGCACGTAAAGATAGAATCTTTACGTGTTAATCGAACCTAAGGAGCCCAGATCTACAAGTCATATGCGCTAGATTCAAGCAGAATCGAGTTTATAGTAACTGCATGCATGCGACTTGGCGAGTCGTTCTTCGGACTCGGCGAGTCGAGCCGCGAGTCCCCGATTCTTCCCCTTTTTGAGTGATTTCGAGTGGGGACCAGTGAGTAGTGGAATGGACTCAGTGAGCCGGGGTCAAACTCAGTAATGGAGGGACTCGACGAGTTGTTCATACAACTCTGCGAGTCCAAGGCAACCTTCTTAGTTCAAGAACAACTCGTCGAGTTGTTCACACAACTCGGCGAGTTGGATGCAGATAGCATGAGTTCTAGAATCGAAAGGAAATTCGTCGAGTTGATGCCATACTTGACGAGTAGCAGCAAACAGGGTTGAGAAGTGAGAGTAGGGACTCGGCAAGTTGGCGGCCCAACTCGGCGAGTCAGGTCAATTGTAAGTTGACTTTGACCGGGAGAGTTGACTTTGGCCAAGGGTAAAAGATTTATTTTACCCCAATATAGTTATTAGTATTTGATTGAGTGTGTTTGTGGAATTGTAGCCGGGGAGATACCGGAGCAGCAACAGATAGCTTCCAGAGCCATACACTTAGCAGCCAGATCACGAGGTGAGTTCCCTTCCAGTAGGAACGGGTCTAAGGCCACAATGCCGGCCCGTTCAATTAGTAATAGTTTCCGGACCTCGGTCTGATGTAGTAGTTAGTATGTTTGACGCTTTCGTGGCTCAGACAGGTTTACGTGTTATGTGTTCCGGGTTATGGCCCGAAGCAGTATGCAGTATATGTTGTTTTGTTAGTTGATATGTTTATGCTATGCTATGTTCAGTAGTTCCGAACTTCTGTCCGATGCAGTCAGTTCCGGACTTCGGTCTGATGTAGGAGGCAGGGCCTCAGTAGTTCCGGACTTCGGTCCGATGCAGAGGGCAAGGCCCTAGTTAGTTCCGGACTTCGGTCCTATGCAGTGGGCAAGGCCCAGTAATTGTTATATGTTTGTTTGGTATGTGGTAATTTGGGGGAGCTCACTAAGCTTCGTGCTTACAGTTTCAGTTTTGGTTTCAGGTACTTCCGCAAGTAAAGGAAAGAGCTCGGGATGATGGCATCGCACACACCACAGCTTCAATTTTTGTCCTGGGAGATTGTTTTGATACTTAGTTTGATTTGATACAGTTGTATCACGACATTTTATTATGGTTTGAGATATTTGACGTATGGTTTTATGATATGACGTTCAGCATATGATTTTTATTATTATTAAAACAAATTTTTTTTGTTGTATTTTGGGATGTTACACCAAATGCACTGAAAAAAAAAATAAACGAGCATATTACCAGATGGAGGAGTGGAGGTGTGGGGCTGGCCGCTGGAGTTTGGAGATTTTGTGTTCCCTTTCGGTCTTCCGAGTGGTGGGGGTGGTGGTCTGCCCTGCTGCGACGCCGGTAAATCGATGATGGCGGTAAGGAATCTACGATGCTGGCAAACCGATGATGATGATGGTGTAGATGATGATGATGATGATCATAATCATCATCATCATCATCATCATCATCATCATCATCATCATCATCATCATCATCATCATCATCATCATCATGTAGATATTTACTGTTTGTGAGATGTATGTGAACGTATTCATAAGAATTATAGTGTTAAACCATTAAACGAGTAATAGATCTCGTATGTGCACACGGCTTTATGAACGATATTAATAGCTATAAGTTAGTGAAAATATAGATAATCATGTATAGTACAGGTGTGAAAAAAACGAAGCGAAAAAAACGACGTTTGGTGCCCGAAAAATCGAAAATAAGAAAAATCCGTAGCTAATCCGTATATATATATATATATATATATATATATATATATATATATATATATATATATATATATATGTTCAGGTTCATTTGAAACCATTCTAATTTTGTGAGGGACCGTGAGACCAAATTTAAAAATAATTTTAAAATACAAAATAAATGGAAAAATCCAAAAATTCTTTTTTTAAATATTATTTTCGGAACTTGAATTAACTAAAAAAAATAAAAAAAATCCCATTTTTTTTAAAAAAATGTGAAATATTCTAATAGAATATTACATTGACATATTCTAAAAAATAATTTTAAAACGCAAAACAAATGGAAAAATCTAAAAATTTTTTTTTTTTTAAGTATTATTTTCGGAACTTGAATTAACTAAAAAAAATAAAAAAAAGTCTCATTTGTTTTTGAAAAATACGTGAAATATTCTAATAGAATATTACACTGTATATATTTGTAAAAAATAATTTTAAAATTCAAAATAAATGGAAAAATCCAAAAATTCTTTTTTTAAATATTTTTTTCGGAACTTTAATTAACTAAAAAAAATAAAAATAAAACTAAAAAAAATAATAAAAAAATGCGTCTCACGGTCTCACAAAATTAGGCCGTCTCACATGAACCTAACCATATATATATATATATATATATATATATATATATATATATATATATATATATATATATATATATATATATATATTAGAAAATTTTTAGGCCCGTGCTAAACACGACCACATAATATAAGTTTAGAATTTCTTTAGATGTTGTCTAAGTATATGATATTAAAAAAAAAAAAACTACAATGCTAGTGAGGAAATGAATTTTATTGCTTTTATTGATAAAAATGAAAGCACACTGTGGTCATTTTTTAAAATTTTTCCAAAAATATTTATTTGTGTTTTACTGGTTCGTATGATACTGTTTTTGTACCATGTTGGTCTTTTATCGTCTAGTTGTTAAAATTATGAAAATAACCAATTACTATATCTCTTTCATAGGAACCCAAATTAAAAACGTTCGTCCATGCTCTATAGAGTATCCTTGTAGAATAACTATTTTTTTATTAAAGTTATGAAAATGACCAATTATTATCTTTTTCATAGGAACCCAATAGTAAAAACGTTTGTCCATACTATATAGAGTATCCTTGTAGAAGAACTATCTTTGGGTGCCTCAAAGGTGACAATTGAAATATTTTCTAGAAAATTGTCTTCCTCTTATAGTGGACAATGTTACATGATTATCTTTCTTTGTAATGACCATTATCTTTAAGATAACGATATTTTGTACCAAGCCTATATTGAACAATAAATGGTGGTTTCTCCATCCTCGATGACCATTATTCATGCGAGTAATGTCGTGATAGCCTGTAACATGATAAAATTAGGTCATTATTACACAGAATAAATTAAGATATATATATATATATATATATATATATATATATATATATATATATATATATATATATATATATATATATATATTACATCAAAAATTATATCTTTTTTAGAATGAAAAAGATGTTGAATTGATAATAAGATGTACACGAAAGGTTGTATATAGAGTTAAGATTAAATTTTTTTTTCTTGTATGCAATATAAGGAAATATACACATTAATGAAGGAATTATCTATTTCTATACCTCATATGAATGTTTTTCAAATGGTTCGTCACGAATTGTTATTTTGCAAGGAAATACGTAGAAAAGTGCATAGTATTCATCTATTAAAACCAATTTATCCTCATAATGCATTTCTTTTACTTCATTTTTTTCTTGCATTTTAGTACTCATCGTAAATAAATAAATAAATAAACTGATTAGATAACAATCTAACTTTGATAGCAATCAACGAGGCTTCATACTTGTGTCCTAAAATATAGTAAACACCAAGATACAAATTAGCAAAATCACCATCTGGAAATAAATCCATTAAAGCAACTTTTGAGTGTTCCTAGAAATGCAAATTCATTACACTTAGTTTTCATCTCCAACAAGTTTATAAAACCATTATCTTGGGTAAAAAATTACAAGATACCACCAAATCTACACTCATAAATGATTCAAGAAAAGGTATAAGTTACCTGCACCCTACAAAATCTATCACTGAGGGTCTAATGGTCATATATTAAGCTACTCTTAGTCCCACATTAAACAAATATTTATACATGTCAGCTAACATATATAATAAGAAAAGATAAAACAATGAAGATAAGGACTGCGGCAGTCGTAAGAATAGTATAGATATACCTTAGCCTCAGCCTTAGACTACAATATATGTAAACAAAGTTATTGATTTTATAAGCCAAAACAAAGCTAACAATCAAAAACCTCCTCTTGGTATGATGATAGCAACTATTGGTTTGAATTGGCAAACTGTATATATAAACACCTCAAAATCCAAGCTTGTCGACGTTAATGGTTATACCTAAAAAAAATAAAAAATAAAAAATATGATAACCACAATAATCGTTAATTTAATAGATGTTCTTACATGTGTAACGAGATAAGAAGGGGTGTCCACGTCTTATCTATAAACAAAAGAGCAATTGTTAATTCTCTGCCCCATATTTTTGGATGCCATAAAAATTGGAAACTTTGGTCCATAAAGATCATAGCCACAAACCAGGCACCATGTACATGAAAGCTACAAAAATAAAACAAAATACACTACATAACTCATGGTTCAAGAATAATTGGACATGATATTGAAGCTTACATTATCTTAGCAAAATTTGCATTTTTGACAAAAGAAATTCTCCATGCATACCTCACAACTGATACAATTTTGTTGGACCTAAAGAAAGTAAAAATGTTAAACCACAAATCATGTATGTTTAAAGAAGTGGTGTCATTTAAGGCAGAGGGAATTTTGGTTTGTGGAATGATATAGAAAGTTAGAAACTAATCAAAATTCATTATTTGAATTTAAGTCTAAAACATGTCAATGTATCAATATTACAATTTACAATCTAGATGAGAAAAATTATTATGTGGTTCATTTTTGTTTAGAGTAGAACTATGGAAGTGGTGACATTCCATTCTTGATATACAAAATTAAGAAACTGATCAGAGTGAGCATTTTGATTTTCTTGATTTTTGTTCATTTGAATCATAACATTCACCATAGAAACCAGGTAAATTTCTTGGATTAGCAAAAATGTAATAACTTGAATCTAAAGGGTAACAATAGAAGTAGTCATACATAGAAAATCATATGTTGTGGTCATAAATGTAAATAGGCTTTTATATAGGAAAACATATGCACTTCAAACCATATTTTAAGGGAGAAAGCAGTGGAGTGTCTGGCGTGGATTGAAATCAACAAATTACCACTTTTTCTTAAAGCAAATTGACCCCTACAATTGTTGAAATTAGTCGATTAAGGCTTATACATTGAAACGGTTAAGAACTAAATCCCAAAATAAAACTGAAATAAAAAATCAATTTTGGGCTACAACTTACCACGATCATGGACCGTATCTATCATCGACTTTATTTTCTAACCTATGTTTAAGGAAACAATGAGTTTCAATTGATCTCCAAGAGAGAAAGACGACTATGTTGTGTTATGTGGCCTCCAAATAGGGTATTTTTTTTTCTGTAAACGATGTGGTCACTGGTTTTCTTGAAGAGGAAGTCAGAGTTGTTGTAAATGGGAGACGAGAATAGGTGGATGAATGTAGAAGAGTGGATGAATGTAGAAGAGTGGATGAATGCCGATACGACACAATGGAACGTGAGTCGTTATGAGTAGAATATTAATACTCATGGCGTCGTTTTTTGTAGATAATGTGGCTTCCAATAAGCCCGGTGAAATTGTTTTAAGATGCAGGAGATAAATAGGGTCTTTATATTATATATGTATATATATATATATATATATATATATATATATATATATATATATATATATATATATATATATATATATATATATATATATATATATATATATATATATATATATATATATATATATAATTATTAATTATATACAAAATTGTCGACTTAAGTCACGCGTTACAGACGTCATGGCTCGCCATGTCTCAAAAAAAGCTTAAGGTTTGCCATTGCCGCCAACTCACGATTTACGTTATTTAGAAATTTAGTGTTTTGCGTTAATTTTTTTGTTTTTTGTTTTTTTTATAATATTTGTTTTTATAAAATCTATATTGCATAACTAACAGGGCATGGTATTTTAAAATCTACAAAACAAAGTAAAAAACACATAACTTAAATTTGTTTTAAATAATATTACAATATATTGTTCAAATGGGCTTTATCTTCTTACCCCAAAACATTTTTGCCAATCGTTTGTGATATTAGATGGCCCATGTATCGTTTTCATTCTCTATCAAATACGATTTTCCCTTGATCAACATCTTTATGTACTAACACAAAAACACTCAATAATCCCTTTGAATGGGGATTACATCAGTTGGTTTGGTACTTCAATAATTGCTACCCACTAGGAGTTACTAGATGCGGGCTCACATAGATGTAAACCAAGACTGATTTTCTAAACATTAGTCGCTCACCCAATGACTATCATATATTGTCTTTTTGAATGTCTTCAAATCCAAACTCTCGAAAACCAGTGAACACATGGTATATTGATATGGATGTAAAGCTACACAAAAGGTTGGAATTAATTAACCATTAAATTACATTATATTATAAATTACTATGACTTATGTAATGTAATCGAAACACAATATACCATATCATACTCATACCAAGTTAGCTAAACAGGTCTATCAGTCATGTCACTCCATTCAAATACGTCGGTGATGAAAGCTGACGACACAATCGTCCACCGAGCATTGTCCCATATACACTTTGTCAATAATGACATCTACATCATGATGCACCACCAATATTTTTTTTACAGTAAAGCAAGCATTGTTATTAGAAGCGTAGTACGTAATGATAACATAATTATATACCTTACATCATATTCCAACCTGCCCACGTGAGTATCGCCATATAATCTCGTCCAAAACTCAATCTTCGGTATCCTAGTGATAAAACAGTGAGCAATAAACATTAAAACATCCCATTCTTTATAAAGAGTGTGTATGGTAGGTTCTAAACATTGTCTAACGGTGTTGGTTGTTGGCATGTAAGACCTTTCCTCTTCATCAGTATCCATGAAGAAGTATACCATGTGGACATTACTTTTTAGGTGTAGATAACGCCTAAGAGATGTTGTAGACATTTTGTATTCTTACTGGGGAATCTCTTTTACATCCGATGATTGAATATATGTAGACGGCTTCTCAGGGTCATCATTTGGCAGCTGTTCCGGTCCACCTAACCCATAATCATGGTCCGAGGTCATTATAGTATGTTGTACCAACATCATCCATGATACGTGCCAGTATAGCTCAATAATATTTAATTATAAACTATGCAAAAACAAGTATACCATAAAGTTAAATAAAAAATTTATGAGACTGAAATAATAAATAAAACTACCTCGACCCCATTTGCGGCACCAGTATCATCTCCAACATAATTATTATTAAGTTTTAGAAGCATGGATATTGTTGCTTCAAGTTCTACAGAACACATATCATGTTCCCTAAACTTTTCGCGACATTCACGAACCTTGTTTTGAAATATAGTATAATTCGGTACTTATCAGTTAATGGTAAAGTGGGTGGCGGTGGTGGTGGTGGTTCAGATGCATTTGAACCTTTTCAAACATCTATTTGTGCCTTATTTTCTAGAGGCACATGGGTAAGAGAGTGTAACACCCAAAATTTTCAAACAATTTTTACATTTTCAAAAACATACTTTCATTCATAAATATTATAAAAATGTCGTTGTATCACATATCAACCATAGAAACACAACCCAAGATCATAATGCATAAAAACTCCTCATGTGTGTACTAATCACGTCGGCGCCTTCCCGCGATCCTCACAGGTACCTGAAACACATAACACAACATTGTAAGCATAAATGCTTAGTGAGTTCTCCAAAATACCACATATAACACATAATAGCCACTTGAGGCTATAACTCTGTGGACCCTCCGATCCTAACTCTATGAACCCTCTGGTCCTAACTCTGTAAACACTGAAACATACATAGCATAAACCACATAGAAATCTCATCATGCAAAAACATACAATTACCCTATCACATAACTCTAATTACCACTCTTATAATGTATAGTGAGAAGACTCACCTCGGGTACCTCGGTAATCTCGAACTCTGTAAAAATCTGGTCTAGCCTCCGCCTAATCATATGAAATAAGCACTCTTAATCAATACATCTCTCAAGGCTAGACTATTCCCTCTCTTAGTACTCTCAGAAGGGTAAAAGACTATTTTACCCCTCTCGTTACTCAAAGACCCTAAATTTGACCAAACCCTAAAAGTCAACAAAAGTCAACTCTCCGGGTTACGTTATGCGTACCAAACATGTATGTTGGGCGTACCCGGCGTCCTCACATAAACGGGGTACACGACCCCTTACGGCGCGCGTACTGGGATTACGCCCCGCGTAACTCCCAGTTTCAGACTCCTTAGCTTTTGGGGTCTTAAACAGTTAAGACACACGTCCAACTTTCAGATCTAACCATCCCTAAGCCTCTTAATCCATAAAGTTGGTGACTTTAAGCCTTTGCATGGCTGGACAAGTCACTAACACCCATAACAATCCATTACCAACCCTAGAAAGCTCATAACTCAAGCATAACCCCATAATAACGACCAAGTTGGGATTTTTATGGACCTATAACACAAATATCACTGAAATTGGACAGATCTGGGTCCATGGAGTCCATTACAGTCATAAAGTCTCCACCTTTGGGACTTTTAACCTTAGAAATGGTCCATGCAACATCAAACCAAATAAAGAGGAAAGTTTTGAACTTTATACCTCTAGATGAAGCTCCTTCCTCTGAAGATCTCAGATCCAAACTTGCACTTCAAGCCCTAGCCTCCACAAGCTCCTCTCCTTCTTCTTCACTAACACACCAAGGCACTTTTAGCTCCAAAACACTCACAATCAAGCTAAGGACGATGGAAGGCTCTCTTAGGGTTTCACTCTATGATATGGAGGCTGAGAAATGAGCCTTAGCATTCCTTATATAGTGCACAAACCAAATATAAGGGTTTGCATCTGGGCCCTCTACGCCCAGCGTAATCCTGGGTACGCCCAGCGTACCCAGGCGAGTCCGCGTCCAACTTAAGTGCATGAGTACGCGCAACGTACGCCCCAGTACGCCCAACATACTCATTTGCCACAAGAACTCACTCAAGGGACTAATCTTGACAACTTGACAAAAGGGAAAGGTTAAATAGCTTCTTCTTTTCTTCGTCTCCCTCACTCATCAAAATTTCATGATACCCCTTATATGCGTCCAAGAAACATTTTAGCTTGAATCCTTGCAACGACTCGACTTTCTGATCGATATCTGGGAGAGGATAGTAGTCCTTAGGGCATGCTTTATTCAGGTCTGAAAAGTCAATACACATTCTCCAAGATCCATCTTGCTTGCGTACCATAACTGAGTTAGCAATCCAGGTTGGGAAAATTGCTTCTCTTACTATTCTGGCCTCCGTCAATTTAGCTACCTCTATGTTAATCGCCCTGTTGCGGTCCCCTCCCTGGACCCTCTTTTTCTTCTTCACTTCCTTTACCCCTAGTTTGATCATGAGTTTATGCTCAATGACCTTCCGATCTACCCCAACCATGTCCGTAGGGGTCCATGCAAACACATGTTTGTATCGCTTGAGGAGATTAACCATTGCTTCTCTTACATGGCTTGGGAGATTATGGCCGATGCTGACCGGCTGATCGGGATATCTTTCGTTAATTACTTATTTTCCTTTTGCATGATCATATTGCAGCTTCTTTGTCTCCTTGGTTATCTCTGCTGGTTTCATGACTGTAAGGTATTGCAATTCTTTGGGTGACGTGGCAAGTATTGTACCCGGACCATCTGAGGTGTCGAACTTCATAATTTCATGCATGGTCGATAGGAATGCTCCTAGCTTTAGGAGGGTTGTTCTACCCAAGATGATGTTGTGTTCCGCCAGGTGTCGGATGACAACGAAGTCGATCAGAACCGTTTTCTTTCATTGCCTGTCATGGCTAGTTATCTTCAGGGGAGATGAATTGTACCTAACGGCCATAGGCTGTGACCGGTGAATCCGACCAGCCTCCCAGCCGTAGGTCTGAAACTGTCCTTCCAGCAATCCGGGAGAAGTCGAAAACATTGCTCGTAGATTATTTCTGCCGAACTCCCGGTGTCGATATAGACTCTGTGTATGATCACATCCTTAATGGAGGCCTGGATTACCAGTGGATTATCGCCTCTCCATCCCTCCGGTCTAGGGTCTTGTGCGGAAAAACGTGAGTATTCTTGCCGGGAGTCTGGGAATCCATTGGTTGGCCGCTTGCTCCTCCCTACTCCATTTGTTGCGTACCATGTATATCTCCTTTGGTTGAGCCCCGTCTCGTGGCATGTTCTTTGCATTTTCGGCATCGAATTTGGCGCGTAGGCTCCGTGCTATTACCACCAGGTCTCCCTTGAGCTGTTTTTCTTCCATTTCCTTCTTGAGCACCGAACCACTAGCAGTATTGTGTGTCTTGATTTTGTGGTACTCACAGTATCGACTCTTGGGTGACTTGGTTGGTTGCTGTTTCTCCGAAACCATGTACACGTCCGGTGGACGACCCCGCACGTCGTCTCTGATGAATGGTTGGAACCGCGCCTGAGGCCTCCTTCCTAGGCCGAAATACCTACTTCCCCCACAGTAGTCCGTGTGGCTTGGATTATGGCGCTTGTTTGTCATAGCATTTAGGCATGCTTGCTTTGCTACCTCGCCTTCCTCCTGCCGCAAATATCATTCCACCCTCTTTTTTAGCTCTGCCCTCGTTTTGGGTTTCTTACCCACAAGTTTTTTCAATAAGGGGCCTGGTAAGAGTCCCCATGTGAAGGCGCCAGCTATGAGCCCTTTGTCGTGTCCCAACACATCTAATGTAGTGCTTATGAACCTTGTGAAATATTCTCGCACAGTCTCACCCTCCTTCTGCTTGCAGCCAATTTTGGAGTGAGAGTCACCCTTGTACTTATGCAACTGCATAAAGTTGGTGAGAAACAGGTATTTGAGCTATGCAAAGTTGGAGATGCTACCTGGGCGCAACGTCTTAAACCACGTGCCCGCATTGCCATCAAGGGTCGTCGGAAAATAGGTGCACCAAAACCTCTCGTCAAGCTTCATGGATGTCATCGTCCACTCATATGTGTCAATATGGCTATCTGGGTCAGTGGTGCCATTGTAGGTCTTGAGTGTTGGCAGTTTAGCTGTGTTGGGTATTTCGTAATCCAACAATTCTTTGACGAATGGGGATGTGACGCTGCGAGAGAGGGGAAACCCAAGAAAAGTGGTGGTAGCGAAAGCATTGCACCCGGTCCAACCGTCATTTGTTGTAACGGTGGCATCGGGAATCGTGGTTGGACATTGAGGACCTGGCATGATGGTAGCGGCGTTGAGTGAACCGATGGCGGTTGTTGCACTGATGGTACAAAGAATGGCAGCATTTGAAGAAAGGTGGTCAACAATGGCCCTGCCTAGGTTGCTGTCGACTAGTGGATTGTGGGTTGCAGGGCAGCATTGATGGTTATTGTGGAGCTGCCCTTGCCTGAGGTTGCTCTGTTGGTTGTCGGAGGCGGTGGTGTTTCGTCCAACGTTGGCATGGAACGTATGGGACTAGTCTGACGTCCACCGTGTCCATCGCTGCCGTTGGATGCCATTGGTTCTTCAAAGTTGCTTTTAGTTTGTGTTCTTCGTCTCACAAACGAATGGCGCCAAATGATGTGTATGGCGAATCTGACCTATCCAAGGTTGTTGAATCGGATTCCTCGTCGCCTCTGCAAAATCAAGAGAAGAAGGCCGCCAGCCGTTCCCGGGAGGGTGCTCCCGGAAGAACGCTCCGACGGTCAAGTTAGAATGCTTATAGGGTTTTCTGTGTGTATTTCAGCAAGGAAAGAGTGCTTACCTCGTGAGGCCAAGGGCGTATCCTTATATACCTAGCGCTCCTGCCTAGTCCGTAGTAGACAGGATCGCTAATTGGAGGATCGTGTGTCTGGTATCGTTAGAGCGCTCTCATTGGTCTTGATGGTAATGGTTTGATTCTATTGTTTGTCTCCTGACCGTATCTTTTGTCTTGGAGCTGGGAGCGCCCCTTGACTGGCATGAGCCTTCCGCTGGGATGTCTGGAGTATTCCTAGCGGGCATTGGCTTTTTGTCGAGGCGCCCTGCTCGTGGGAGCATCAGTGGGCGCTGAGACACGTCATCATTTTTCATTTCAACATAGTATATAATATTTAGGGTTTGTTTATATATAGATCTATTTTGAGGAGGACTTTTTTTTGTGTTTTCACCGGGGCCTAAAATAAGTCATGTCCGGCCTAGTAGCGAAGAATAAAAAATACATTTCATGTATTTTCTTTTTCTAAATTAATGTAACTTTTAAATTTTTTTATTCAATGAGGTATTTTTATTTTCAATTTTTATTTGTTTTATAAATAATAATAAAATAAGAATGGTGGAATTAGTGATCGTATTTTTATAAGTGATGAAGTGGGTATGATTTGAGGCTGAAATGATAATATTTTATTTTTGGTGTTGTGGGGAAATAACTATAACCAATTGTCGGATGTGAATTTTCATAGATTTGGATTCAATTAAGCTGACATTGTAAACAACAAAGACTTACCGACATGAAATATATGTCGACGATCCAAATCTTGTCGACACGGCCTGACTTCACAATTTGACTCTTCTGACTTATCTATAGTATATGTAGGTTTAGAATCTGTTCATTTTCTGAATTTATTAAAAAAGACGTGTCCATCTTCTCGTGGAACAGCTTTTGTGATGAATTTAGTCATTAATTAATGATTACAACCTGAGGTTCTATCAGATGCCATGCATCTTCATTTCACCGCGTATACCACCTTTTCATCATCTCACTTTCCTCTATATAAAGACCCCCAAATCTCATAAAAGAAAACACAAGAAAATCACAATCGAAGAAGTGTTCAACTCTACGTTTTCAAGCTTCTTCTATACCTTATCGAGTGAAAAGAAAAATGGCACAATACGGAGATCAGAAATACGAAGGAGAAGGTCCGCAAACAGATGAGTATGGCAACCCAATTCCAAAAACTGATGCGTACGGAAACCCACTTCACTCTACCACCGAGAAAACCAAGGGTGAATATGGTGTAACTGGTCACCAGGGTCTAGGTCACGCCACCGGAGCAACTAAATCTTATCAAAACAAACCTAGCGCCACCCCTTATTCCGGCAGCGACATTGGCACAGGAACTGGTGCAGGCTACGAGGGACTTGGAGTCGCTGGTCACAAGCAATCTAGTGCCAGCACCGGCATGGGCACGGACATTGGCACTAAAACTGGGACAGGCTACGATCAACATAGCGAAGAAGGCTATGAGAAGCTTGTTGGTGCTCACAGCACAGACGATCATCAAAAGGTCTCCACAACAAAGGCTGGCGGCTTTGCTGGTGGTTATGGGGAAGGAGGGGAAACCGAAGAGAAGAAAGGGGTGATGGAGAATATCAAAGAAAAGCTTCCTGGTTGTAAAAACACAGACGAGCATCAAAGGGTTTCCACAACAACAGTAGGCGGTGTTGGTGGTGGTGGTTATGGGGAAGGGGAAACCCACGAGAAGAAAGGAGTGATGGAGAAGATCAAAGAAAAGCTTTCCGGTGGTCAAAATACAGATGGGCATCAAAACGTGTCCACAACAACAGCAGGCGGCATTGGTAGTGGTTATGTGGAAGGAGGGGAAACTCACCAGAAGAAAGGGATGACTGAGAAGATCAAAGAAACGCTTCCCGGTGGTCACAACACAGAAGAGCATCAAAGGGTGTCCTCAACGACAGGCGGCGTTGGTGGTGGATGTTATGGGGAAGGAGGGGAAAGGCACGAGAAAAAAGGGGTGATGGAAAAGATCAAGGAGAAGCTTCCTGGAAATCATTAGATCCTATGATATCTTTGTGACGATGATGCATATGTGTATATAGAATAATGAGATGAAAAAATAACAATCTAGTATTGTTGTCCTTTGTCATGTATGTTGTTGATGGAAGCAAGTAGAGAGGTGGGAGTGAAGCATTGTATTGTGTGTTATCACGTATGTAATTTGTTTTAGTTGTATTGTGTTTAATTATGGAAGATACTTTGGTTTCTTAAAGCTTATAGTTGATTTTTTTTTAAAGAGCGGTTAGTGGTTAGAAGTTAGTATCACCAAGTTAGTAGAATTCGACAACGTAATTCCAGACTTCTAGTCTAAGAGGCAAAGCCTCTACCCAGTAGGCTGGTCCTAGTCCCACATTGGCTCTAATATTGTTTTGATGGACGATGTTATGTGCAATTATAAACAGGCATCGTAAATTTTGGAATAACGAATCAAGTATCACTAGTTATAACTACAAAGTATAAGTAGTGTGCAATAGCCAATTCAGTTGTATTGTTCCTACAAAATGCCAAAAGTATGTGAGAATCTTGATCTCTCATAGATTACATTTTAAAAATCTACATGCGTAGTGTGAAAGATTTAAGTCACTATCCCGATTAAAAGCTTAAATGAACCCGGTTTTCAACCGGGTTTCTTATAGGCGAGTCATATTTCAAAAAAGTAATAAAACCCGATTTAACAACCAGGGCCTATTAATATAATATAACCCGGTTCCTTTGAACAAAACTGGGTCCTTTCATGCTAGGCAGAAGATTTTTGTGTGACCATGTAGCCCCGTTCTCTAAGATGTAACCGGGTCCTTTTACTGCTTTTAACTTTTTTGACATTTTTATTAAATCAGTAATGCCAATACATTATGATTCCAATTCACAACTAGAAAAAGGGGACAATCACTTCACATTCATCAAGTATCAGTATAACTAAAAATAAAAGGTTGAAATACAACCAAATAAACACATACACCAACACTCTAAGGCTTAGTTCAATGCATAACATGATCCTATAGAATCAATGTAAAATTAGAGAATTTTTGGTACATAATCAAGTATATACTTGTATGTAAGCAAGCATACGACTAATATTTGCAAAGAGAAAAAAAAACGTATTTCTTACCACTACTAGAAAAACAGCCTTTTACGACGCCCATTGCACGTCGTAAAACGCTCAGACGACGCGCAAATGTGCGTCAAGGAAGGCCCTGTCATAAAGAGAGACGACGCGCGTTTATGACACGCAACGCGTATCAAGGAAGGCCCTGTCATAAAGGAAGACGACACGCATTTGTGTGTCATAACCTTACGACGCGCGTGTTTATGACACGCAATGCGTATCAAGGAAGCCCCTGTCATAAATGAAGATGACACGCATTTGCGTGTCATAAACTTCAGTAACCATTTTCGATATGCATTTACGACGCGTCTTTACGATACTTATTTACTCATAATACAAAAATATGTAAACAAATATATACAAAAACAATCAATTTCATCCAATAACATCATGTCAAAAAATTGTAATACATTGATATTAATGGGATCTAATTATACATTATTATTAAGAGGTTTTCCCTAACTATCTAACCTACTACTCCTACATTGCTATTAAGGGACACCTTCTGCAATGTAATGCTATAGAAACTAAAAAGATATACACAAAGATGATAAACATCAAATTCCAAATAAATAGAGTTGCATCTTGCCTTTCATAATTCTTAATTTAAAACTAATGAACCCCTGCTCCGATAATTCTTGTGACCTGATCAAATAAAAGTCAAAAAATTAATTTGCTAATAAAATTATTAGAAGAATCAAACATGGAATGGTAGTTGTAAAAGACAAAATTACCCTTTTCTCCAACTTCCTGCATCATAATTGAGGTCGAAATAAGACATTTCTTGTTCCAAACTATATGAAAAAAAAAAGTCACAAACAACAAGAGTACCTGAAGTTGAGGTAGATCAGATCACAGTAAATTTAGTTGGTTTTGGCAAAGAAGCCAAAGTCACACACAGTGACTCATGCATCTGTCCTGGTGTCCCCTTTAAAAACTGCCACAACCAACAACAAACTACCAAAAAGAATACATCATCAGAAAAAAAAATGAAAGTAGCATTTAGCCCAAATATACATCAAGAAATTACAAGAAAAGAAGTAGGATGCACCGTTATATTAACTAAAATACAATATAATTACTTTTGGAAAGGACTAAATTGAATAAAATAGTCATTTTGTACTAGTCGTTAACATATACATATATAGTCACTTTTAAAATTTGTTAAAAATAATAAAGTATTATAATAAATTAAATTCCAATGAAATCTTAAAATAGAACTAAAATAAAAAATAGTTACTGTTGGAAGATTAAAACACAAAATGATCTTATACAATGAAACTTTTAGTTCGAGGGGTTATCAAAGATTATATAAATAAAAGTATATTATGATTATAATGTTATTAAAAAAACTTACTCGTATATTTAAGAAAAGCGTTGCATCGACAAGATGGAATGTTATTCCATGAAGGCGCCATATTTGTACATCATGACCCAGAGCCATTAACAAAGTCATAATATCTGAGAAAAACCCTACATTCCTTAATATAACACTCTTCCAATCCCAAAATGAACCTGCACACATCCATTCCCATTCCCATGATTTATTTTTATTTAACAAGTCAATGATAAAAATCATAGGCTCTTGGTCTTGCCTGCTGCTGACATATCTAAAAGCTTTGATATTTTGGAATTTGTGGTGTTGCCTGTTGAGTGGTGAACCCATATATCAACAAGTTGAAACCTATGAACCAAAATCGCCTAAACCAAAAACATTATGAAAACCTAAAACAAAATAAAATTATATAAATAC
The DNA here is from genome assembly GCF_002870075.4 of Lactuca sativa. Lineage (NCBI taxonomy): Eukaryota > Viridiplantae > Streptophyta > Magnoliopsida > Asterales > Asteraceae > Lactuca > Lactuca sativa. Next base: position 109,978,507 of record NC_056625.2, on the reverse strand, counting down.
ATAGGTCAGTGTGTGTAAGTGTGTGTGTACCTGTAGTGTTTCGAAAGCAATACACAGAGGCTCAAAGAATACTAACAAAAACATAGATGCCCTTAATTTGTTGCTACTTAAGTTGAGCAGCAGATAGAGATGTATATTAGAAAGCATGCATATCGTAGGTGTGAATTGCAGTTTAGAAGTAGTAAAAAGCAAAGCAAAGCAAATACATGATGATTGATATTTGATGCGTCTATTCTAAAATCAAAGATTGATACACCATATGCATGCATATGTGCATACCATTTCTTTTGTTGCACACAAACACAAAAAGTAAGTAACTTACATGCATGGGAAAAAGTCAATGAGTTAATGGAGAGCGGTCAACTCAACAAGGTGTTTGTACTTGTCAGAGACAAAAGATTCCACCTTGAATCCACCTTCCTCCATACTTGTTGGAGATATATATTTCACACCAATAACTATCGGCAGGCCTGCACCAACACAGCAATTATATATTGCTTTTATCAATAATTTCAATCCTTTTCACTTCACATAAATAAATAAATAACTTCAAATTCTCATTTTAATTAGGGAAATTAATTATTTTTAAATGAAGTGTAACTGTACATACTGTTATGGACTCGAGCGTATAAGAGTCTTTCTCCCTTCCAATATTCCAACGGTCTCCTTTTAATTCTGCTGCTTCATCTTACTCCAGATGACGTCCAACTAGACCCAGCCCCTGCCATTCCCATTCTCATTCCCTCCCATTATTTTTTATATCATAAATCATAAATCATAAATAAATAAATAAAAATATGTGTTTCACTTTCATTCATAAATTTTTAACATAAAGATGAACGAGTGAGTAGAGTAATAATAAACACCACCTATGACCTAACCTACCTGTAAGGCTGTAAGGCTCTGGCGACGCTTTTTTAGATCAATCTTATTCTTCTTTCTCTTATTCGTTTTTTTATTTATCCTCCGATGCTCCTCCTCCTCCTCCTATTTATTAAAAGTTAGAACTCAGTGTTTGTTTGTTAGGAATAATCTGATTTTTTACAAATATTTTTTTATATAAGAAATAAATAAAGTAACCTTAACCTGACCTCATTTTGTTGTTTAGGAACAGGAACAATATCAGGACTTTGACCACTAGTATCCATGTCCATGTCCTCCTCAATATTCACATCACCAGCATCTGTTTAAGCTAATTTAAAAAAAAAAAAAGAACAATGATCTAAAAAAAGCACTATTATATTTAACACAACTCAAGATCTTAGCTTTTTTACCCTTTGAATATGTGATGTCGTATTTACCTTACAACAAATTAACAATGATCTAACAAAACACTATTCTATTTAACATTCTCATCTTCCTATGCCAATAGATAATCATCTCTAACCAGTTTCAGTTTCATATTCAGATGATAAAGTAACTTCATATAATAAATACTATATATCATATATTCAACATTAATTATATATAGAAAGCATATGATTAGATTAACAAGACATGGGTCAAACTTGGTTGCCTCGAATCCAAATCCAAATCCAAATCCTCCACAACCTTTACATCTGCTTCTCTTGCCTTCTCTGTCACATCTTCACCCTGTTGCTATGTCAAAATGTCAATGCAAATGGATGTGACATTTGTTTCTTATAACATTCTTCTCTCAATCTTCAGAAACTTAACTTATTGTATGTAATTTATAAACCTGTTTTTTAAACACAACTTACATTATTATTCTCCTCAGTAATAATCTCCTCAACATCCAAACTAAATTCTATAACAACAGATGCTGCTTTTTCCACCGTATCTTCACTCTACATAATGATGGTATTGTTTGGTAGATCAGTAGGCATGTCCTTATCCTGTAAATACCAGCAAATAATATAAGAGAGAGAGAGAGAGAGAGAGAGAGAGAGAAGTAAGCATGAATAAGGAAGTCCTTGAGATTTATGAAATAGTAGAATTCTAGAGGAAATACCAGACTGCATCAACAATGACAACCAGCAATAAAACACAATATACACGGAAGTAAGTCCATGGAGTTGCAGAAGGAGATGCATTCAACCGTTCAAGTTGATCCCGTGCTAGAGCTTGAAACATCTGCACAAAATGTTAAAAGTAAAACCCATAAAACAAATCTCCAAATTTTCTTCATATCTATACTCCAAAACCATGTGAGGTAATAGTAATAGTACCTTCAAATAGCATAATATAGTCAACCATGTTGACCACAATCCTGCTCTAACTAATGTTGGTGGTACTACCAATGGGAGAAATGTTCCCTTGTAGATAACATAATTAACTAGTCTCTCCACCATTTTCCGAGATTCAGTTGCATGCAGCTCATCAAAAAATATTGTCTGCATGACCAAATATATCATCAAAAAGAATCAAGACTCATTGTAAAGATTTAGGAAAGTTGAATACCTTAAGAGAGAGGATGACGAGTACAAAAATGTTAAGGACAAAATTGAACACCAATGCAACTGTGGTATAAGAACTCAACAATAGTTCCAATACACGGTTGGCAACACCAGGGTGGAGAAGGTTTTCACCCATCAAACCATCTGACTTTAGTTTCACATAAGAAAGTTTTGTCCAATATTGGAGGCCTACAAAGCTCAACACTGTATAGACTGCTGATATTGATAAATACCCCACACCCATAGGATACAATGTAAATTTCATCAGGACAACAAAAGTTCCAGGATTTCATGAGATAAAAATACCCAAAAAAAACCCACATAAGCTTGAGACTTACGACTAACAGAAGGGCATTCACATCTTCAGATTTACTTGGGCTCATTGTTACCATATGCAAGCAACAGTAATGTTCCACCTTTAAAATGGACAGAATCCAGAATAACAGGAAGCATCTTCTCAGCTCCTATTGCTATTTCGCCATTAGCCCCCCTTCCATAAGTTCAACAACAATACCTTCAACTTTTAGGACAACCTCCGACTTAATCTTTTCAATGGAAGCAACAACCAAGTTTGACCACAACTCTTTTTTTCCAATTCAAAGCTTGGTCAAGTGAAAACTGGTATGGTCCAGCACAGATGGTTGAAAACAACATCAAAATTCCTCTGCAATGATGATAGGCTAGGGTTTTAGAAAGAAAGAAGAGAGGAAATGTTTAGAGAGAGAGAGAGAGAGAGAGCGAAATTCAAAATAAGGTATGGAAGATTGTGATCTTTAGAGATGACGTACACTTATCTCAACAATATCAGGGTGAACCCTTACCATCTAGAACTGCAAAACAGAGGAAACGATCATCTTTTTCTTCAAGCCCATAATAAGGTTACTGTATTTTGAAAAGACGTTAAGAATAGTACCACAACTCCGATGCATCCTCCCCTCGGCCTTAAACTCTCTTCACTCTCTTTATGCTCGTTTTTTTTTTCTTTTCTTTCACATTTTCTGTTCAGTCTTGTCACACACACACACACCATCTGGGAAGTAGGACAACGTGAACGATGGTGGAGGTGATAGCCGACGGTGGCTATTTTAGGGCCTTTAGAGAATATGAGATATTTTTATTCAGAGAGAGAAAGTGGAATCGATGAGAATGTAAGCTTCGGTTACTGTATACCAAAAAAACCGATGTAAGCTTGAATGAAAGTAGAATCGATAAGAATGTAGAGAGCCCCAAATTGAAACCTTATCCAGTAGAATCGATCTGAGAGTGAGTGTTGAATTTATTGCTTCCCTTTCTCGGTTCGCTTACCCTTTAGTTACCCTAGTCAATCGATTCAAGCTTTCACGAAAAACCCTAGGTAGCAACTGATAGAGACAAAAAGGATGGGGCGAAAGTAGGATTGGATCCGATTTCAAAGAGTAACAATAGATTTCACTGAAAACCCTTTCCCGATTCACTTGACCTTTGGTTACCTCAGTCGATCGATTCAAGCTTTCAATAAAAAACCCTAGGTAGCGAACGAGAGAGACAAGAGGGAAAGGCGTCGATAATCTGGGCAAGAGGGAAAGAAAAAAAAGATGCGGGGTTTTTAACTTTTTAGGATTTCATTTTCCCACTGGATGGAACGCGCGTTCCATTAAAATTTATAAAGCGACATCTTTAGACGACACACACTTTATTATAGGTGCCCTCCGTGTTTTTTTTCTTTCGTTTAGACACTAATTTAAGGGCACGCAATAATGCGTGACATAAATCCTTAAATTTTTTGAAGAGACGACACTTTTTAATGTCACTCTCTTTTGCGTAACATAAATCAGTGAGTGTCGTTGTTTACGCGTTGTAAAAGGGTCCTTTTCTTGTAGTGTACTCTTTCTAAATCCCTTAATTCTACAATGAAAAGTTCTTTGGATTTTATTTCACCCAACTTTTGTTGGCATTCTTCGTACATTGAGAACAATTCTAGTAACACTTTTGTATCTACAATACCTATTTCAAGCACAAGAAAACAGATCAATACAAAAAGGCTATGTCAAGGTACTTAAAAAAAACACCAAACAAACATGTTTCCATACCAGATCCAAGGGATCCCTACACTATATCTGATTCGATGGCTTGCAAGTCTTCCACATCATGTGTCGTTTTAGGGGTCAAAAATTGCAAGTTTTCTAGCAAAGATTTCTTAAATTGTCTAACTGGATTAATTAATTACCATATTATAAACAATACAATTGTGATAAAAAATTAATTTACTGATTTTGGACAAATATATACCCACTAATGATGGTGCTGTCATTGCACCATTGAGGACAGTAACAAAATCTTACCTCCCTTTCCCTGATATCATTTGTATACCTTCATATAAATAGATGGCCCTAGACCTGTCGAAAAAAACCGAACCACGTTCTACCCACCCGACCCGTTTCGAATTCGGCTAGAATGGGTCGGGTAGAACGGGTAACGGGTATGAACATTCGGGTAATAGGTTAACCCGATAATAATATAGGTCGGGTTTTAGGTATGAATATTTATTTTCGGGTATACCCGAATATCCGAATTCGTTTTTTAAATAATATCAAATATACAGTGCAGTCACGTACGCACACTTCAAATAAAACAAACCTTCGTTTGCTTCTTATGAGCGACGACTCGACAGTCGACGCAAACTTGCAAAGGGAATACGACGTTGAAGCTGAAGTCCTGAACCGTCATCACAATTCTCAGTTTCTCACTATCGCACGGAATTGAATTAAAAAAGTACATAATATATTATAATGATTTGTATTGCTCTTATATATGTACTTGTTAATTGTATGGAGTATTTTCCTACCCGATTCTTTATTAAACCAACCAATATGTAAAAAAAATAATAATAAAATAAAAAATAAAATATCAATAAGTGTCATTTAAGAATATTTCGGGTATACCCGATAATTACCCGACCCGACCTCAAACCCGAATACCCGAAACCCGAAAACCCGAATTACAATATAGGTCAGGTATCGGGTATTATTTTCTTAAAGAAATACCCGTTCTACCCGACTCATTCTACCCGAAACCCGAAAATTTTACCCGTTCGACACCCCTAGATGGCCCCACATTCATTCCATGATTCACCATTAGGACTGATTCTTTTCATCTGAAAAAGAAGAGAAATAGAATGAAAAGTAGATTCATAAACCACATTTCAATGACACAACAATCCATCCTTAAAAAAGGAAAAAACAAAACGAAATGAGAAGCTTCAGAAAATCCATTGATGAGAGAAGCTACGTAGTTGAATAGATCGATGGTAATGTTTCATGAATGTACCATTAGATCCATAACAAGGGTGTAGATTTTCCTGGAAGTTCCAAAAGTGGGATCCTATGAAATTAACATAACTCACGCCTTGAAAAGTCACAACCTCTTTCATAATCTTCACATATCAAACACACGCACATAGAGTTAGAACACCTTAAGCAAGTGAAAACGAGAAATAATAGAAAATTGAGATAGATCAGATTACTTGCTCCATCACTAACAACAACAAAAATATAGCAAGAACAAAAATTGAGTATTGAAATGTAATAAATTGCTACCTGATGCAAACGAATCCTCTTTTCAATTCCTTTTTTGTCAACTTCATCCGTTAGTGCCACCAGGATCCGTGTGAGTTAAAAATCAAAGAAATATGAAATCAGAGGCGCCACTACCATTAGATGAAGACAACGATGTTAGAGGCAACACCGTTTGTTGATCTTGGTAATGTTGGTCATGAACTCTAACACCATTTAACATCATAACTTCAATAATCAACATTACTATTTAACAGTGTTGTAAAAATCCAGATTAAGTCCCGATTAATCCCTAGGCGCTACTCGACCGATTAGAGGTCATCTAGCGATTAATCCCTACATACACAATGACTGAAATAGTAGAACCCGATGAAATTTTAACACTTTGAAGAAGTTATATCTCGATAAAAACTATTTGAGGTATCATTAGTGTTGTATTTATCATATTAACCTACTTTGTTATGATATTAGTGGTATTTACGAACTTTTATATGATATTAGTCATATTTAATTTTTTTAAATCTATTAAATTAGCAATTAATGGTCCCCGATTAATCTCTGCCTAGCAGATTAATCCCTTAACCTCCGTCCACCGATTAGCTAACGTCGAACGATTTTCACAACCTTGCTATTTAGGTTAAGAGAATGTCTGATTTGGGGCATAGAGATCCTGGTAATTTCTCTGCACCTGAAAGAGAATGTTGGGGATGGGGCGTTGGAAATCGGCGGTGTTAGAGGTAGGGTTGGCGGGTTAAATTACGTAGGAGTTGAAATTAGGGTAAGTTGTTTTTTAGTAGGAGAATTTGGGACGGAAGTACCGGGGGGGGGGGGGGGGGGGGGGTAACGAAAATATTGAGAGGGAACTAAAAATCGTTGAAAATATGGAAAGTGAGATCTCGAAAAGAAGCATAGATCTCAGAATTTTCCATTTTTCCACCCCGAGGGGAACTTAGGATGGGGGAGAATAGAAATCTTCAAAGGGAATCTTTGATGAACTATACAACACGGTTTTAGTCTAAAAAGTGGATCAGAAAATGTGTGGTTGAAAAGACCCGGTTATAATAAAGTGAACAGGGTCATTTAACGGTTTTTTATTTCAATCCTGGCCATTTAACATTTCTGTCATAAAACCCGGTTACTTTATAATATAACCCGTTTTTTTTTCAAAAACCGAGTCTTATATAGCGTGTCCTATATGGTTTTTTGTAGTGGAACGGAAGTTGTGGAGCGACAGGAAGGGTTGTGTGGGAAACTTGTTGCTGGATAGGTTTTAAAGTTATTCGGATTGCTTTTGGAGATGGCTTTCATGTAGACAAGATCCTTGTTGTATGTATATTTTTCAGGATATGAATGTTTTCTCGCCGTTATATAGGTTATGTAATGTCATTTTCAGGAGATGTACATTATCCATTATTTAATTCATGTCTAGTTAGAGGATCTTCAATGAATAATTCTTTATCAGTACTTACTGTATTTGCCGAGTATATTTTTGATTAACAAATTGAAAAAAGTAAAAAATACTCTAAAAATGTTTTTACCCCGATGTAAATAATTCGTATAAAGCTTTTTTATCTCTTGAGAATGACTTACAAAATAATTTGTTTTTCTTTAAAAAGCTTTTTTCTAGAAAGTCCTAATTCTTTAAATGAATTATTCTAAAGGTAAAACGTTTTTCAAAATCTTATATTAGAGTTGCTTTTATATACATCTTTCGGTAGACCTATGTTTTGTTCCGTCGTTATAAGTCAATGGAGAAGGTGATATATTGTCGTCAAAAAGTTGTTACTTTCTCATTTTTTATAAAGGTTTTATTAAATACTAGTTTATAACCTGTGGGAACCACGGTTATAAAATTAATTAAACTTTTATAGTAAAAATTCAAATTATTAATCAATTATTTTAAAAAATTATTAATTAAGAGATGGTTTTACTAGTTATATGAAATTAAAATCGTTGATTCAAATAAATATGTAAAATTAATTTTTAATATATATTAGACATTTTTTACTTGTGAATTAATGAAAACAATAATATAAAATTTAAAATAGAGAATAAATACATTGACAAATAGCATCACATTAATGATGATGTCTAATAAATTTAAAATAGAGAACTAATAGATTGACAAGTGACAATACATTAATTAAGATGTCTAATATGATGACACATGGCAAAAAAACTACTCTTTTATTAGTATATATATGTCCAAACAACATGTGCCGGTCATAGAACATGTAGAATGTTATTTGCTAAATTTTATATAAATCTAATTCCCCAAACTAACCACAAAAATACAAGCATTATTCAAATAAAATGTAAACAATTTAATCAATGTTATGACATATTCAAACAATCACTCTCCTCATCTAAATTTTATAGAACTTGTTTTGGATCAAGTTGACTTGGATCGGATGGGGGCAATTGGTAGTTAGGAGATTGTGACCACAAAAATGTGTGTTTGTTGCTCCGGCAATTGTTTTTGTTGCTCCAGCAATTGTTGAAACGATATATTAAACTGGTCACGCATTTTATTAAACGCTAGGAGAATGTTTGTGCGTTGCGCAGGATAAAAAAAATATTTTATATTAAAAATAACTAAATTATTGTTGTTAACAATTAAATAATAATTTCATAACAAATATAAAAAAATGATTTTTAATATTATCATTGTGTTGAACTATATCATAAGATAAGATAGAAGGTTGGAATTTAAAATGGTTGTGCATATATAAAGTTATATGGTTAAAATGAAAAAAAAATACAATTTTTTAAAAATAAATAGATCATTATTAGTATCTATTAAATAATAATTTAATATTAAATTAAAACGTTTAAATTAAATATTATCATTTTATAGAACGTACGATAATAGAGATGTTATTTTATCTATCATAAATATTAACATTATATAGACATCTTTTTATCTTAAATTGTAAATTAATTTTTTTTGTATCATAAATATTATTATAACTATGTGGAATATATGATAATAGTGACATCTTTTATAATGTTAGAACTTAAAATTGTATTCCATACAAAGTTGTAAAAATTTTGCCTTACCCAACCAAATACTCGGCATGTTACTTAAACACAGCTTTCAATGGAAGCGAGTTTGCCTAACTCAACCAAAAGACACTCGGACATTATTCAAACTAGATCCAAATCAAAAAAATCCACTCCAAAATAATTTTTGAAATTCTAAAACTTAATTTGTCACTTGTCAACAAAGACAATCTTACCAAAGAATACCCTTAAGGTCCTACAAAGGTACACGCAAGGAAGATCTCATGGCTTAGCCCCTTTGAAATATTTTATAACATTTCCTATTTATAGAAGATGAGACATTCTCTTGTTTACTCTCACTATCGGTGTGGGATGAATACATCCTTTAAAATATTTCACAATATTGACATCCTTTAAATAAAATTAAGAAAACATATAAATTAAAATCAACCTTGTTATGGTGGAACCTAATGACTTAAAACATTTGTCAGCCAACTGCCAAATGGTTACCCTAAATGTATCAATGTGTGTCAAAGTTTATCATGTTAGTGTAGACTTATGGAAGATTATCAGTGTCGCATAAGAGTTATCCATCAAAGTAACCAATCCTTGAAGCTTCATGATATGGATTGGTTCTTATTTCAAGTCAAGATATGTTTTGTTAATTATAGAAGACTCTTGGATTCTTATAGTATTTAAGTAATGCTTGGGTTTTATTTATATGAACTATGTAGACGATATAACATAGATTTCTTTGTGAGAGTTGAGAGATTATATCTTGAGTGTGTTCTGAATCTAGAATAAGTTTATTGTTAATTATCTGGTTTCTAAAAAACATTCTTTAATAAAAGTTCAGTTTTAGGGTAATATTTTGTGTTCTTTGTATCACTTATTGATTTTTTTTCGAACAGTAGAAACTAATAAAAAGACGTTAGCAAAGAACTAACACAAACCAAGTAAGATACCTCTAATGTTTTGTTGTCATCTATTTTGTTAACAATACCATGAAAATGTTTGGTATTTTCATCCCCTTCAATCTCCCACCTAACCTTTGCTTTTTGAGCAATATCCAACGCCTCTACCCGATCAATATCCACTATTGCTTTCACAACCGACATTCTAGAAGCCATAATAGTCGAGGACCCATCCCCATGATCCACTTGGCTTTTAAAATCAGTCAAAGTTCTTTCTAAGTCCAATTAAGCTTATTGACTCTCTACTCTCTTCATATGATTCCATTGGCCAATGTAATTTTTTATGTGTTGTAATTTTTTTCTTCAAACCCACCATTGCATTAATCTCAATAACACCGTCATTTTTTCAGGAATTCTCAACAATCTTTACAAAATCATCATCTAAGAACCAAGAATGATAAACTCTAAATGGAATAGGACTATAATCAATGATTTCCTCACGAAGAAGAATTAGGTGATGATCAGACAAAAACTGATCTAGAACTACAAAAGTGAGGATACAATTCCACCAGACCATCTAAAATGAGAAATCTATCCAATTTACTCATCTTTCCAGCCACCGTATCAGTCCATGTAAAAGAATATCCACCAAGAGAAACATCAATAATAAAATCCGAAATAAATTGATTAAAAAAGTTTGTTACATTACTATAAAAAACCGACCCAAACCTTTCACTTTCGTATCTAACCTCATTAAAATCACCCATAACCAGAATCTCACCCGACCATCTATTATTAGCTGCTAATAACCTATTCCAAAGCAACCTCTTGGACTGAAAATCTTGAGGAGCATACACCGAAATTAAAAGCACCAGAGTGTTAGTTATCATCCAAACACCTTCCACCATAAGAAAATTCGAATCACAAACACTACAAATAATATGTCATTTAGTGGCACACAAAAAGTGCCACTAAAAACCCAAAAAAGTGTCACTAAAGGTTTTTTAGAGAATCGGCGGCACATATAGTAAACGTCACTAAAAACGCTCCCACTAAAACCCTTTAGTGACACTTTTTGCTTTAGCCGCTGCAGTTTTTTAGGCTTTTAGTCACACTTTTTTATGTACCACAGTAGAAGAAAAATCTTTTGTGGCACACATTTTGTGTCATTGAATGCTCGTTTGTTTCAAAAATCCATTGTACTTTTAGTTACACATTTTATGATTTTTAGTGGCACTTTCTTATTTGCCATTATAAACAAAAATAATATGACATTTTTTACCGGTAAATACTCATGAGCTTTTATAATTTTTGCTACTTATATGTACTTAACTTCTATCTATAGTATAAAATAAAATAAATAATTAAACTACAACACTAGAAAATAATAAAAAAATTCATTCCATAATACGAAACAAACGACATTTTCTTTTTCATTCCAATGGAATAAACCATTCCATTCCTTCCACGATTCAATCCAACCTTGAGAACTGTAAGATATTCATTAATCCTTTGACTTAAGACTAAACCATTGTGGTTACTATATCCTATTTTTTGCAGCTTTTAAGTCCAATTCAACTTCCTTTTACTTGTTTTTTGTCATGGAAAATCAACAAGATGCCAAAGTAAGCACGTGAGCTAGTGTACCCTGGTCATGAGCTTGCATTTTTTTCAATCACCTGATAAAAAAACATTTTACATAAAAGTTAAAAAAAAATCTCATCAGAAAAACTAAGATAGATTTATTTTTCAAGAGTTTAAATAAACATAAAAATACCCAAAATCCCATAATGAATGATGTAAGACAATTATAATAAGGATCGTAAATTACCTTTTGGTCCAAGTGTAATTCTTATTTATTTATTTATTTTTTTTCAATTTTGATGCTTGCATTAGGTTTTTGTAACATTTTTGGGCCTACTCCAAGTAAAATGTCTATTTTGGGGCCAAGATTGCAAAAATCAACTATTATCAATGACCTATTTTACTTGGAAGACAGATGGACCAAAAATGTTACAAGAACCACAAATATGGACCGAAACTGCAAAAATCAACTATACTTGTGGAACAAAAATGTAATTTATCCTCCACCACAAGTATTAATAAAAACGCACCTTAATCCCCTTTGTGCATGTTTCCAAATATTTGGAAGCATTCCAACATCTTGTATCTTTCTTTCAAGTCAGCTCTTCTCTAATAGTTCTCATCCGGTTTACATTCAAGAAAAATTATATAAAAACGGAAACAAAATTTAGAGATATTTTCAGGAGGGACCATTTTGTAATTTGTTTTCTAGATAGGGACCATTTATGTAATTTTCTATTAAAATAGGGTCCATTTTGTAAGTTATATGGACCATTTATGTAAAAAGAAAATATTGTTGATCTCAACTTTTCATCAATATTTTTAGTAAAGGATTGTGGGATGAGGTAAAAACATTCATGTGTCGTCCGACTCAACTCTCCACATGCCAAAAAAAACCAAGAGATTGAGTAAAGCAAATTATATATTACCGTTTTGATTTTATTTTTCACATTTTTTTGTTCTTGTCTTGATAGGTGGAAAAGTTTTAAAATACCTGGAGACATGAATCTTCAATAGGCCATTCCATTCCAATTGTTATGATGGGTTCCAGATGATGATTTTTGATTTCCTAAAGGAGAGTTATTATAAGCAATATAAAAGTTATTAAGATTCTAAAACAAATGCATAGTAAGATTGCCGCACATATATATTGTAATTAATACTAGAATAATAATTAATTTACATGTAATTTCCTAAAAGAGAGTTATTAGGGACCATTTCTTTAACAATTTCATGCAACAAATATCATTTTTGTAACACTTTCCTACCATAATGATCAATAACTTTAATATGAAAAATGGTGTTATGAAAACAAGACAAAAAATAATAATAATAACACAGGGGCAAGGAAGATTATTGAAGCTAAGCCACCACATGAAGCTAAATATAAAACTGTAGCATAGGAAGTCAAACCTGGTCAATGGTCCTAATGTATGGTGAAAGACCACCATGAACGCATAATACCTGTGAAAAAAACAAAGACACAGTTTGTATTAAAATCACAAATTCAAAATCATAACTGTAACATAATGATAATTGTGAAAGAAAAAAAACATACGGTTCCATCTATTATTGTTGACAAAGTTAGATAATCAAAAACATCTGTGCAGTATCTCCATGCATTAGCATTCCCAAACTTTCTCTGACATTCATCGTAGAATCCATACACCTACACAATATTAATAACCAAGTAATCCAAGATGACATCAACAACAAATTAACTCATACTTCTTGTTTTATTTTCAATTTTTAAAAATACTTTCCTATTCATTTACTTCATGAGTTATATCAAAATATGTTGTGTGTTGTTACCTGTGTTAACTGCCTACTTTCATGGTTTCCACGCAGAAGAGTAATGTTTGCAGGGTATCTACAACCAAACCACATATAAGCATAATACAGAGACATTAAGAATCAATTTTGATTATATATTTTATTCAGTAACATAGAACATAATAATTAACAAATGACACAACAGGAAAACACAGTGGATGATGGAACTGGAGCAGTAGATGCCACTTGTTGGCTGTTTGGAGCAGAATAACCATTGTCAACAACAGGAATAGGAATAGGAACAGGAGACACCAGATTGAGTGCAATTGTAAAATATACATTTTCTATCCCAGGAGCACATGTGACTTCAATTTGGTTATAATAATTTGTCCATTGTTTATTATAATCTTGTTGATATTATACAGATGCCACAGGAGTATTATTTTGAGCAGTATAAGCAACATTAGAATCTGTAGTGTAGTTTGGATATTGGTGAACATAACCTGTTGAGGGTATTATTGATTTGGTTGCTACTGCTGATAGCTACTACTAGAGTAACCTGCATATCCTATGTTTCCATATCCATATGGATCATTGTTCGGGTATGTAGCAGTTGCAGTTGCAGTTGGAGTTGCATAGTTAGCATACTCTAAATTAGCTGCTCCAGAACTTAAAACAGTGCCAACAGATGTCGCACTCAATCAGTTTAAGCACAATTTATATACTTTTAGTGAAAAATGCTTAATTTGGACAACTATTACTTGATGCTGTTATGGTTAAAAACAAGATATAGCATCATGCTTTTATTTACTTTTTTATTATAGCATCTTATGTAACTTCTTTATATCACAACGTTAAACACTTATACTCATAGTTGTTTTCTTATTAGGACACCATACTTTGAATTTATTTATTTATTTATTTATTTTGCAATAATAACTTGTGTTTTCAATCTTTTTCAAAGTACAATGTTATAATAGGAAAAAAAATGAATATACAATGCCATTTCTTCTGTTTAAACTGATTAAAAACACATGCCCATACTACACACCACATAAATACACAATATGTTGGAACAAAATAGGGAGATTTTGTCAAAACAATAACATTATAGTTTGAGAAAATACATTCTTTAGATCCTTCTTTAGAACATGCTTGGATATTGGTACCTATCTCATGTTGCAAAGACTGTTGATTGATAGCATTGTAGTTTGAGAAATCAATTGCTTCAGATCCTTCATCAGATTCCTTGTTCATTTTATACAGAAAGAATAAGGTAACAATGCTTAATAAGCAAAGCATGAATACAAGAACAATAATCTGTGAGTTAATTCAAAACATGAACTTTGATAACAGAAACAATTCCTAATAACCATAATAGAAACAATCAAAGAAAAAAAACACATTAATAACATATATACGGCAAGAAGGATGATTGTACTAGATGATTTAAAGTTGAGTACTATAGAGATATTTACACTTTACACTACTTAGAATAGGAAATCAAACCATCAGTATGTAAAATAGTTTAGTGAATCAGAAGAATTGATGACTTCTAAGAGTCGACGTGTGTTTCCAACAGTCGATAGGTTTCCCAATCTAACCAGGCTCATTCCAGGTATCGATTTCTAAAATTGAACTATTCGCATTTTGTAACTAATCTCTAATCTAACCAGACTCATTCTAGGTATCGATTGAGGATGACCTCAACATCGTACATATTTCCGATCAGGTGAACGAACTATGTGACTATACTAAAAAAGGTGTCCATCGAGTGGTTTAATCAACATACATGAAACAATTTGAGGAGAATGTGAAGGAGGAAGAAAATGCATGAGATATTACCTGATTAAATTAAAAGCACAGATGAGGAGAATGAAGCAAATGCAGTGGCGTTGGTGGGCGAGGAAGACCGGAAAAATCGAACATTAGTGAGGGCGATGACTTGAAGGTGCGGCGATGGGGTTTAAAGCACCGGCGATGGAATTGAGCGATTGAGTTTAGAGCGTATTTACCACTTATTAGCCCTAGGTTGAAACTGAAATGAGGGTAAAAAATGTAAATGTAAATGAAAAGCACCTGATGGGAAAACAACGAGGGGAACAAAAATTCAATATATTTTTTTAGTTTTAGTGGCATAAAAGTTAAACTAAATAAAACATATAAATTTTTTTAGATTCTTTTTTAAGTTATGACCGTCACTAATAAATATGACTTTTAGTGGCATAAAATATAAAGTGTCACTAATAAATATGACTTTTAGTGGCTTAAAGTGTAAAGTGACACTAAACCCATTAATTTTTATAGTGACACCTAAAATGTGCCACTAAAGGCTTGATTTTGTGGCATAAATTAAATATGCCGTGCCACTAAATATTAATTTGTTTGTAGTGAAACAATCCTTTTTTTAGAAATATATCACCTTATACCAAACACATAAAATACCACCAAAAAGATCTCTAAATGAAGAACGTGAATAATCAAAAAAAAAAAAAAAGAATTCCCCCACAATCTCCTGATAGTGAACAACTTCGTCTGTTTCATCTTACCTTCTTGTAAAGAAAGAAAATTGACACAATGTTTAGTACATAATTCCCTCGCCCATTTTTTCTTAGAAATCCTTCCACGACCATGAATATTCAACGAAAGAATATTCATTTATCACCTTCATCCTCCTTATAAACATCTAACATCTCTTTAAAATCCTTAATGCAACCTTTCATTAAATATCCCATGGTTTGCCCAAGCTCAATAAATGCATCCAGTTAATCTAGCAAAGAAAACCCATCTGGTACTTTACTTTTTTTACATGAGTCAGTGTGGTAAGAAGAAGGAACTTCTAAAATTTCTTTTTTATCTTTTTTTTTTTTTAAATATCGCCACTTTTGCCACTATTCATGTTTCTTGATTCCCCACACAAGTTATTCTTCTTAAACTCAGATGAGTTCATGACCTCACACACCTTATTTTTAAACTTGATTCGTGCCCGATTTTTTCTGTCCATCGTTGGCCTGGAACGCTGCACAGGTAGCCTCCTGTTTGCATACTACATTGCCTCTAGGAGGTGTATATCATGGTGGAAAGAAAAGATCATCAGATTGTTGGCTACTTTCGAGCTTTGAACGTTTGTCCCGATAAAGTAATAGATATAAAGCAAATGGGTCTTCGGAATTTTCATCTACTTTTCGGGGAGAATGTACTTCCTCACATACTCCTTTATTTATTGTCATTATTTTCATACCATCCTTCCAACTTTCCAGCTGAACCGATTTCACTAAACCATCATCTGCATTCTCTTCAACCATATCGTCGTCATGCAAATTATCATCTATTTTTTCTTCAACATCCATTTCCATTTGTGAGTATTCACTAGTGAAATCCAGTATCCATCCTGTAATTTCCTTGACATGAACCATAAAGATCTTACCATCCACTATTATCTTTATATTTTGAGAAATTAGAGTATCTTCCACTGTTTTCACACAAACACGAATACTATATAAATTCACCTCGGATTCCTCTTCCGTGTATACAAGGTCTCCCCATCTCTAAACAATCTTTTTTAAATTTGTTGGAGTCCATGCCTTATCCGGTACTCCTTCAATATCAAGCCACCCAATTCTTTCCTTAGAATAGAAATCCTGAATCCAAGGAACAAGATCAACAAACCATGAATTTATCCCCCGATGTCTATGAAAGTTATCTCCTGATTTCACTGCATCAAAGTCTAAGACAACCAAAGATCCTCCCATATCACGAATCCTACATTTCTCACTGTTCCAAACTTTGAACAAGTATTCCAAAGTTCAGGTGAAGTAAAATGTGTGAGAAACTTAGACACGTAAATGTCATAAGATATCTTTTGAACAGACTCTGTTGCAAAATTTTAGTATAAATATTTATATTTTTACTAATTTTGGACATATATAAATATATACATATGTTGTATATATAACTAACTCTAAGTGGGTTTGTGTTCTCCTCCACGAGGACTTCGAAACGATATATTATATGTCCAAAATAGAGTCTATGTGAATGATATATCGATACTCAAAGATGGGTGTTTGAGAATAAATTTAGCAAAAAGAGAGGAATGTGGGGATGATTCCCACATTGGTAGAAAGACCAAATCAAATAAGGTTTATAAGCTTGAATGCATGAAAGGCTTACAAGCTTGTGTCTACGGTTATGCTACAATTCCTACCTGCATGTAGGGGGTGCAAATCTTGGATTTCGTAGACCAAAAACACCGAACTCGTGCATGGGCGCGACCTGCGGACACGAATGCAGCTCCGAAATCATTTAGTGATTTGTTTCCATTGCAATTCAACTATGAAAGAAGACATTGCCATCTCATTCAAACATACAAATCTGTTTAAGGGGATCAAGCCTCAGCCACGTCATTTGGTGCTAATCTTTACTTTACAGGAACAATCAAGAAGAAAAACGAAGACATTACACTAACAAATTTTATTCTTTGTTCTAACCATTTCGTCGTTTTTCTTTTATTTTATTCTAAATCGATTTTGTATCGTTTTTTTCATGTAATCTATTTAACTATGGTTACATTCTTTCAGAATGTTACGAACTCCCGCTGCTGGTGCTAACGTTGATGTGAACCCAAATACATCGGTTCCAAACATCATGGCTAATCACGCTGAGAGACCTGGAAAATTTTCTTGTCTGAACTTCAAGAGGTAGCAACAGAAGATGCAATTATACTTGACCACCTTGAACCTGGCTCGATTCCTAACAGAAACTGCTCCTATAACTGCTGAGGGGCAGGCTGATGCTCAACCTGTGAATGTAGTGGATGCATGGAAGCATTCAGAATTTATGTGTCGCAACTATGTGTTGAATGGGCTGACTGATGCACTTTACAATGTTTATTGTAAAGTTGCAACTACTAAGGAACTATGGGAGTATTTAAAAAGGAAGTATAAGACAGAAGATGTTGGAACCAAGAAGCATGTTGTTGCTAAGTTCTTTGAATACAAAATGGTTGACTCAAATTTGTTATGAGTCAAGTCCAAGACCTTCAGGTCATCATACATGATAACAATGCAGAAGGGATGGATCTTAATGAGTTATTCCAAGTTGCATCAATGGTTGAAAAGCTTCCTCATGGTTGGATAGACTTCAAAAACTACCTTAAGAATAAGCGAAAGGAGATGTTTGTAGAGGAACTGGTGGTGCGTCTTCGCATTGAAGAAGACAATTGAATGGCTCTGACAAAAAGCAGTGAAGTTGAATCTTCCAAGGTTCATATGGTTGAAGCTGGTCAAACATCCAAGAGCAAAAGCAAGGGACCTCACAAAGGGAAAGGAAAGGGAAAAAACGTAGGCCCTAAGGCAGGAACTTTCAAGAAGAAGTTCAAGTGCTACAACTGTGGCCAACCGGGTCACAAGACTTCGGAGTGCCCGCAACCTAAGAAGGAAAACCGTCAAGCAAACATGGTGAATGATAACATGGAGTTGGTGGCCATGATTACTGATCTCATGGCTATGGTTTCTAAAGTGAATCTCATGAATACAAATTCAAAGGAGTGGTGGATTGACACCGGGCTACCCGTTATGTGTGTCATGACAAGAGTGCTTTCAACACCTACAAAAAAGTTGAACATGGTGAAAAGCTCTACATAGGAAATGCAGCTACCATGGATATCAAAGGCGTTGGTGATGTCATTCTAAAAATGACTTTGGGGAAAGAAGTGAAGCTTAGGGATGTTTTGTATGTTCCCAAACTTCGTAAGAATCTAGTGTCGGGTGGTTTGTTGAACCAATTTGGTTTTAAGCTAGTGTTTGAGTCCGACAAGTTTGTTTTGTCCAAAAATGGTATGTTTGTGGGAAAAGGATATGCCTTTAATGGCATGTTCAAATTGAATGTAATGGTGACAAACAAAATCAATAATACAAGTTCTAGTTCTGCTTATTTGATTGAGTGTTCAAATGTTTGGCATGGTCGCTTAGGACATGTAAATTACAATTCTATTAAGCGATTAATTAAACTAGAATGCATACCAAAACTTAATATTGACTCAAATCACAAATGCCCCACATGTATTGAAGCCAAGCAAACTAGATTATCTTTCCAAACAATCAAAAGAAACATCGAACCTCTTGATTTAATTTGCACGGATGTGTGTGATTTAAAGTCAATTCCTACTCAAGGTGGGAACAAATATTTCATTACATTCATCGATGATAGCACAAAATGTTGCTACATATATTACTTAAGAGTAAAGATGAAGCAATAGACAAGTTTTTCTTGTACAAAAATGAAGTTCAGAATCAACTCAACAAGAGAATTAAAGTGGTTAGAAGTGATAGGGGTAGAGAATATGTTTCTCCATATGTTGAATTTTGTGCGAAAAATGGAATTCGTCATGAATTCACATCACCCTATTCACCTCAATCCAATGGAATTGCTAAAAGAAAGAACCGTACCTTGAAAGATATGGTCAATGCTATGATAATTAGTTTGGGTGTAAACCGGTCAATGTGGGGGGAAGCTATTTTGTCGGCTAACTATCTTCTAAACAAGATACCTCGCAAAGAAAAGAATGAAACACCATATGAAATTTGGATGGGAAGAAAGCCATCATATAAGTACTTACGAGTGTGGGGTGCCTAGCTAAAGTTGTAGTACCACCACCTAAGGTACAAAAGTTTGGGCCTAAAACAATGGATTGTGTATTCATTGGATATGCACAAAGTAGTAGTGCTTATCGGTTCCTTGTGCATGATTCTAAGAATCCTGAAATACACAAGAATACCATAAAGGAATCAAGGAATGCTTCATTCTTTGAAGATGTGTTTCCTTGTTTGAACAAGGAAGTTGAAAGCCCATCCTTACCAAATAACGAAGTTGTCCGAGAGGAAGAACAAGCTCAATCCGAGGAAGAAGAAATAGAACTCAGAAGAAGTAAGAGGGATAGAGTTGAAAAATCATTTGGTGATGATTTTTACACCTATGTGGTGGAAAGTGAACCTAAAACCTACCAAGAGGTGGTTACTTCTTCTGAGGGACCTCAATGGAAAGAAGCCATCAAAAACGAGGTAGAATCTATCTTACAAAATCATACGTGGGAACTAGTGGATCTACCTCCAGGTAGCAAGCCACTGGGTTACCGTTGGATTTTTAAGAGAAAGATGAAACATGATGGTAGCATTGATAAATACAAGGCAAGACTAGTAATCAAAGGTTATAGAAAAAAAAAGAAGGTCTAGATTACTTTAATACGTATTCGTCGGTAACGCGAATAACATCCATTAGACTAGTTCTTGCCATTGCAGCTATCAGAAACTTGCAAGTTCATCAAATGGATGGTAAAACAGCTTTCCTAAACGGGGATTTGGAAGAAGAAATTTATATGGAGCAACCTGAGCGCTTCATTACCTCGGGACAAGAAAACAAGGTTTGTAAACGTGTTAAGTCTCTAAATGGATTAAAACAAGCTCCTAAACATTGGAATCAAAAGTTTGAACAAGTCATGATGGAAAGTGGCTTTAGAATCAATGAATGTGATAAGTGTATCTATGTGAAAAACACCACTCATGGTTATGTCATCTTGTGTTTGTATGTTGATGATATGCTTATCATTGGTAGTGATGACAAGATAATAAGATCCACGAAGGATATGTTGAAATCCAGGTTCGACATGAAAGATATGGGTTTAGCGGATGTGATTCTTGGAGTCAAGATCACAAGAACCCAAAGTGGTTTGATCTTGAGTCAAACACACTATGTGGATAAGATTCTTGAAAAAATTGCTAAGGGAGACACTAGCATAGCTAGAACTCCAATTGACACTAGTCAACATCTACATAAAAATAGAGGTGATAGTGTTAATCAAGTGGAATATTCAAGAATTATTGGCAGTCTAATGTATCTAATGAGTTGTACTAGACCTGACTTAGCATATGTTATGAACAGACTAAGTAGGTACACTAGTAAAACCAGTTTTGAACACTTGAATAGTATTACTAGGTTGCTAAGGTATGTGAGATACACGCGAGAATATGGACTGCATTATGGCAGACATCCAGCAATTATCAAAGGATACACAGATGCAAATTGGATATCTGACATAAAAGATTCTAGATCTACAAGTAGATACATGTTTACACTTGGAGGTGTTGTTGTAGCATGGAAATCATCCAAGCAAACAGTTATATCCAAATCCACGATGGAATCTGAATTTACCGCCTTAGATATTTGTGCTGAAGAGGCGGAGTGGCTACTTCAATTTGTAGAGGACATTCCCGAATGGCCCAATCCGGTAACGGCCATATGTATACATTGTGATAACAAATCGGCAATTGGTAGAGTTCAAAGTACACAATGTATAATGGGAAATCAAGGCACATTAGACGTAGGCATAAAATGATACGACAACTAATCTCTATAGGGTTATCAAGGTTGACTGGGTGAAGTCAAAGGATAATATAGCGGATCCGCTTACAAAAGGCTTGAGTAGAGATGTAGTTTATAAGTTGTCAAGAGGAATGGGACTCAAGCCCACGAATGAATAAATTCATACGAAGGAAACCTTACCCAGAAGACTGGAGATCCCAAGATTTGGGTTCAAAAGGACAACCTAACTGTATGAGTGAGGCAGGTCACTGTGGGGGAGTTAACATTACTTCCTAGCCCATTCCTATACGTAGTGTTAAAATTAGGCTAAACATATGTTTTTAATGATTCTTGGAATCACCTATGTGAGAGAAAAGTGGGGTCGCTTCGAAGGGAATTATATGGGCATAATTCCTAAAGCTCTTGCAGAAACAGGCTAGTGTTCTTGACCAAAATGAAAACGTCTATGAGGATATGACCTTGTCAGGGAGAATCCTGTGAGATTTACATTGTCCTCTATATAAATGGCAGCTTAGTTTAAAGACATCGAGATCTAATAACTGCTAGGAGATTAAGTGTAACTTCTTAAGGGAGGGTTCAAAGGGTAATACCTACCCATCCTATGCAAGATTCAACTGTTGAAAATTTCGTTTGGAAATTGGATATGCAGAGATCGATCTCCATTCATGTGGGGGATTGTTGGAAAATTTAGTATAAATATTTATATTTTTACTAACTGTGGACATATATAAATATATACATATGTTGTATA
Source organism: Lactuca sativa (assembly GCF_002870075.4). Classification (NCBI taxonomy): domain Eukaryota; kingdom Viridiplantae; phylum Streptophyta; class Magnoliopsida; order Asterales; family Asteraceae; genus Lactuca; species Lactuca sativa. Next base: position 109,956,138 of record NC_056625.2, on the reverse strand, counting down.
TATAACTAACTTTAAGTGGGTTTGTGTTCTCCTCCACAAGGACTTCGAAACGATATATTATATGTCCAAAATAGAGTATATGTGAATGAGATGTCGATACTCAAAGATAGGTATTTGAGAATAAATTTAGCAAAAAAAGGGGAATGTGGGAATGATTCCCACATTAGTAGAAAGACCAAACCAAATAAAGTTTATAAACTTGAATACATGAAAGGCTTACAAAGCTTGTGTCTATGGTTATGCTACAATTCCTACCCGCGCACAGGGGGTGCAAATCTTGGATTTCATAGACCAAAAACACCGAACTCGTGCATGGGCTACCCTCGTTTTTGCTAAACCTGACAGTTTTGGTCCCTATTTTTGAATTCTGTAATGGATGCATTAATTGCGTAATTAAATACATTTATTGGCATTAAATGCTCAATCAATTAGAGATTTGTTTCCATTGCACGATTCAACTATAAAACAAGACCTTGCCGTCTCGCTCAAACATACAAATGAAAATACTCTTCTTCTTCCTCCTTCTCTGTACTCCTGCTTCCGGCGATTCTTTCAGGCAAGTCGTGATATCCGGCAGTACACAATACCACTAAGGTTGTTGTACCCTGTGAACAGACAGCAAATCTGTTTAAGGGAATCGAGTCCAACTCGAGCCTCAGCCACATCGTTTGGTGCTAATCTTTACTTTACAGGAACAATCAAGAAGAAAACGAAGACATTACATTAACAGACTCTTCCTTTCATTGTGCCCCTAACCTAGAAAAAAAAAACTTCCCCGTTGATTCTCCTATTGACGACGATGATCCCCCATTCTTCTATTCTTGATTGGTGATGTTTAGGCTTGCTGGAAAGTGAGAGCCACCGATAACCCGATCTCACCGGAGATCAAAAGGAGAATAGTGTCTGTGAACTAATTGGTAGGCCTTTGGTCCCGCCGAGAAAAACTTCCGAGATCAGCGACTTTAGGTTTTCAATTCGTTATGAATGCTTATTTCATTGTGAAAAACTGTGACAACCGTCAATTTTCGGTCAAGTCAAAGTCAACAAAAGTCAACAAGTCAAACCGGTCAACTCAATTTGCCGTGAGTACTAGAGTTTACGTTATGTAACTTCTAAACAACTCTCTATTCTGATGAGAGATCATAAATCGAAAAGTGCGTACATCTAGATCTCCTTAACCTAAAACGGTGGTACGTGGAGAGCCAAACCGATAAAACAATGTTACATACTCATCGGGAGTATGCAAGATCCTTAAACAAGGCCTAACGGGGTTTACGGACCTTGCAGTACGTAGCCGGACACTCAAAAAGGTCACCAATGAAACCTCTCCCAAATCTCTCTAAGTATGTGAAATCTCTCCCAAATCTCTCTAAGTATGTGAAATCTCTCTCAAATCTCTCTTTGTATGTGAAATCTCCCCAAGTATGTCAAATCTCTCCCAAATCTCTCTAAGTATGTGAAATCTCTCTCAAATCTCTCTTTGTATGTGAAATCTCCCTAAGTATGTCAAACCTCTCCTAAATCTCTCTAAGTATGTGAAATCTCTCTCAAATCTCTCTTTGTATGTGAAATCTCCCCAAGTATGTCAAACCTCTCCTAAATCTCCCTAAGTATGTGAAATCTCTCCCAAATCTCTCTTTGTATGTGAAATCTCCCTAAGTATGTCAAATCTCTCCCAAATCTCTCTAAGAATGTCAAATCTCTCCCAAATCTCCCTAAGTATGTGAAATCTCTCCCAAATCTCTCTAAGTATGTGAAATCTCTCTCAAATCTCTCTTTGTATGTGAAATCTCCCCAAGTATGTCAAATCTCTCCCAAATCTCTCTAAGTATGTGAAATCTCTCTCAAATCTCTCTTTGTATGAGAAATCTCTCCAAGAATGTTAAATCTCTCCCAAATCTCTCTTTGTATGAGAAATCTCTCCAAGAATGTCAAATCTCTCCCAAATCTCTCTTTGTATGAGAAATCTCCCCAAGTATGTCAAATCTCTCCCAAATCTCTCTGAGTATGTTGAATCTCTCTCAAATCTCTCTCGAAATCTCTCCCCAACTTTCTACAATCACTCGGGGCATCCCGACCCTCGAATTTGGCGAAAATAGCCCAAAAACGGAAGTCTACGCGAAAAACGGACTTAAGGAAACGAACCCTCCGAACCGAAAGTACTATTCATGAACCGAACCGAAAGTACTATTCATGAACCGAACCGAGAGTACTGTTCATCCGAGCCGAACCTCGCATAGAAAGAAGGTCCGAACCGAAAGTACTGTTCATTACTGTTCATAACAATTCCTTCGGTTCTGGCTTCTCTTCGGACCGAACCTCCTGATTTTCGCTTCTGACTTCTCTTTGGACCGAGCCTTCGGACAAATCCTCGCTTCGCTTCTCGCTTCTGGCTCGCGCCTCTCGCCTCCGAACCGTGCACCCTCCTGACCGAACTTCGGCCTAGGGACCGAACCTCGGCCTAGGTCCGAAGGGTCTCGCTGGGAAGCTCATTTTTCTCCCGGTTTTCGCGTAATTTTGCGTTTAAGACCCGTTTTTAATTGTTTTAACATGGGATTTTCACCCAAAACTTTATTTTAAAATATAAGACCCCTAAATTAATGATTTAATCATATTTTAAGGGTAAAACCTAATCCAAAAGAGAGTAGGTAAAGTACAAAGGTAGAGTGTTGACTTTACCTTATTTTATGACACAAGCAACCCCATACCCACTCCATGATTAACCCACACTCCTCCCCACCATACCTTGTCACTTCCTTGTACCTTTTACCCCTCTCACAAGCCATCCCCACGTTTTTGAGAGCTGGATATTCATCCTCTCTCCTCAATTTCTCTCATTTGCTCTCATTTCACAAGAAGATCAAACTCTCTTTTCTCTCTCACTTCTCTCTCTAGAAATCCGAGATTCAAGGGCTGACCTTGAGTTTTTCCTCCACATTTGGTAAGCATAATCCATTTCCTTTATGATTATCTCAATTATTTCCACTCAAATCATGGATATCTTACACAAACTCCATTATATTTGTGTTAGAGCTTCGAATCTTCAAGGGATTCTTCAAGTGTTCTTGGGTTGAACACTTCTCTTCTTCAACACTTATCTACTGAAATCACACAAGGTGAGTTCATACCCCTACATTTTCATGTTTTCTCAAGTTTTTAGGGGGGGAATACAGGTTAAAACACCAAGAACATAATTAAATTCTTCTAACAGCTTTCATCAGAAAAGTTGGACTCCATTCACGGACTGTTTTGGACATCTTAAATATTTTAGTTTTCAAAACTGTTTTAGGTGCATGTAGTTCCACTTCTTAGCTTTAAAATGACTACTTGCACATCTCCATACGATTTTTCTACAATTTATGGTGATTTTTACAAAACTGCCTATCATTTCAAACGCCAATCCGGACCAGTCTGTGATTATGGACTTTTTCACCTAAGTTGCAGGTCATTAAAAATCATGATAAAAATTATGAGTAGACTAGACACATTTTGGGAACTCTCAGAATTTACGGATTTAGTTTTCGACTTCGTATGATTTTTCTATGGCTTTTCTAAAACAGTACAGGAAGGTCTAATTTAGTTAACATCATATAATTTTCATAACACTTTGTATTATGTTGAGCAAAGTGTATAATAATAAATTCTAAGTATTGAATGTGTTTCTTTGCAAAATTTTATCATCTTAAACTGAAAATAAGTCATTCATGATAAGATTTATTCATTCATTTAGAACATGTATATAAACTATAATAAGCATAGTTTAATGGATTTCGTAATCCTAAAGCTTTTTCATAAAAGAGTTCTTATATATTACAAATGTTTTGGATGAAACTATAATAGGTATGGTTTATGATACATCACATAACACACATGTACAAAAAGGGTACATTCATACAGAAAGGTTTTACACTCCCGCACACGACTTGTAAACTTGTTAACCTAAATTGTGAGACAATCTCTTTCCGTACTTCCGAGTGCGGGATATAAAATCCTGTTAGTTATAATCAGAGTCTCCTGGAGGGAGAACGTGATAGTTGTGTATAGATCTATATTGGGTTTGACACCCCACACCTTGCTGCTAGCTACAGTTGGACCTGCAGGTCTACGGGTGACAAATGTCATTTCAGTCTTACGACGTCTGAGAAACGTCGTGGCAGGTTCATTTAGTCTTAAGTATGATTATAGCGGCTCACATAAGGATATAACAATACATGAAGTTTACGGGATTTTTATAAAACTTAAAAGGGTTTTATGTCGATCTTAAAATCACTTTTATCTCGATAAGTACAGATGTTACTGTACACTTTCGGTTTTGGTATTTATGACTACACATCATGTGATGCCACATTTATAACTTAAAGTATGGACAATACTTGTTATTTTCTCGGTCCTGAGATTTAGGACTACATATACATAAGGTATTAACAAACATAAGAATTTGCGGGAACTTCATTTATTTCAAGCGCGTTTATGTCAATTTAAAACACATATCATTTTCCTTTAGTAAGAGAGGTTACTTATACATTATGGTCGTCGGTTATAAGACTACATTACATAAATTTTATAAAGAAAATATCGGATTTTCTGAATACATATCATCTCGTTTTTACAAGGAAAACGGTTTACTTCTCCAATAAAATCTCTTATGAACTCACCAACCTTTGTGTTGACACTCTTTCAAAACTACTTGTATTCTCAGGAATTCAGTGAAAATAGGAAATCAACAACGTTTTGAGGATGGGACGATAGATCGTCAAACAGATCATTTTGTTTCATAATGTAATTGATTCGAATCATGTAAACATATACTTTGGTGTAACTTTTTCAATTATATTTATGATGGCTGTATTTACTTTGAGCACTATTATACTCGTTGTTGTGATACTCTACATGAAGTCCTCCACCCCCGGACGTTTCCGCCATCCTTGGTTCGGGGGTGTGACAAAAACTATATCACTTATTGATTAACTGCATAGTTTGGGACATAATACTTGCATCAAAGAAGTTTATCTCAAAATTAGTCTACGTTTCCAATAATTAATGGAGTCCTCTTCATCAAACAACTTTCAATCTATGTTAACAAGTGCTCTCGATGAGAAGAATTTCATAATATGGCTCAGCAAAACCACCATGATTCTTGAAACCATGGATTACAACATGCTTGAAATTATCACAAAACGGATAAAATCATAGAAGAAGCGATTCCATTTAGAAGGCTTGAAACTCCATCAACTCAATGGACAAAAGATGTATAAGGGAAAGTGAATCTTGAATGTAAAAGCTACAGGCACAATTTGCAATGCTTGCCATATGATGTCTATCATATGGTCAAAACATTCAATTCAGTAAAAGAGATGTTGAATACGTTGAAGTATGATACGAAGAATTTGAAAATATTACGACTAGTTAAGAAAATTTCCATAAACAAAGATGTGAATAAATCATTATCCAAACTTCTAATAGATTTAGTTGTTTAGTTAATGGTATGATAAAGTTCAATCTTAGTACTATATGGAACTATGAGCAAACCGATGCTCAAAGATGTGACAATATTTAGGACATGAAATAGGATCATAAGTCACAATCTATTGTCATATTCTCAAGGAACACGAAGGTGATTAAATAACAATTTTGTGATGAAGAAGGTCAAGCTGATACGGATGAAAAAACTGATGATGAAGAACAATCAAAGTTTTTTAGCTTGAATATACGTTACCCTCATTTTAAAGCAATATAACAACTTCAAGAATTCCATAAGGCAATTGATCTAGAACAAAAAAGTTTGAATTTAGGTCAAGAAACTTTACAGATAACTCAAATTAGCAAGCTTACACAAAACACAACTTCAATAGATAAATGATTTAAGCATGTAGAAATTGGACATTTTGATAAGAACTACAAAGCAAGAAAAAGTGATTAGAAAAAAGATTCTTATAAGGACAAATATACAAAAGACATGTTGTCTCATTGAAGAGACACAATATGGGTTCAAATGTACTATAGGTTGAGGAAGAGACGTGAGAAGTTGGTGATGCTTCATCTGATGATGAAAAGGTGGAAAAGAAAGACATATTTTGATGGGAAAAAGTGAGGTCTGCAGCTCCAATACTTTTGAATCTGATTTGGCTAAAGTTGTCAAGGTAACCCATGCTTCGAATTGGGATCCGGATAACCTGTATCATGTTTCCAAAATCTTTAATTATTTTAATAATTAAAAAGAAAAATTGGTTGATTGTCTTTGTCTTGATCTAAAGAGTCTCAAGAGGAAAAAAAAAATGAAATTAAACAAAATCATGATAAAATTTTGTCATAGATTAACTCAAAAACAACAGAACTTTCAAATATGAAAACTGAATTAGCTAATTAAAATTTTCTAAATAAGATTTTCATTGGAAAAAGAAACAATTTTGTAAATATTGTAAAATTTTAAAAGGATCATCAAGAGCTGGAATTTATCACATATAAGAAATGCTAAAATCATTATGGATCAAATCTCTTTTGAAGCAACTAAATTGGTAGTCAGTTTCAAGAAGTTTTTAACATATTTGAACTAATAAAAGAAGAACCAAGCTTTCCAAACTCAGAAGAATTGGTTTAAGATTTTCAATCTAGATTTTTTTAAACCAATGAGACTCTAAAGATCAAGATCTGGTAAAGAAACACTATGTTGCAAATGATTCTAGAAAGACAAATCTTATAAGTTCCATATCTTCCAAACACCCATCCAGAAATAGTCATTTTCATGAATGTTTCAAAGCTGAAATTAAAGTTCAAATTCAATTTCCAATATCAAATGGAGAAGTTTACTTTGTATTAAACATCATGACTAATCAAAATGATATATAGTTATCACATAATTTGATAAAATGCAAGATGATTTTGAGCAATCTAATTCAGCAGCTCCTATCCAAGATGATGAAAAATTAAAAGATCAAATCTTCCTAAGACTACAAACGTTAACAAAAAAATTAGAAATTAAAACACATCAAGATGACATTTTTTCTAAGTTATTAATTTAGCTATAAATAAAAGGAAAAATAAGCGTAAAACAAAGTTTTATAACCCTAATGAAAGTTCACATGCAGCCTCAAGTTGTAGCAATTAAAATGTATCAAAGTGCGTTGATAACATCATGTTGACACCAAACCAAAGGGTCTTTGGCCTAACAGTAAGGAGTGACTCTCAAATAAGAGGTCATGGGTTTAAGTCTCACTAGGAGACATAGGTGGTGTTTAGAATTAGATTAGAAGTAGGATATTTTTTCGTTTAAAAAAAAAACAGCATGTTGAGGTGTTGAAGGTGTATAAAGAAAGAATACTCAAAAAAATATATAACACTTGAATGCTATAGCATCTTTCCTTCCCTTAAATCTTCTTTAAGTAATCTCATTCCCAAATAGGTTCCCAAAGGTAACTAAACTTTTATTTGCAATGTTATAATAGGGAAAGATAATTATTATTCGAAGAACATGATTGGATCTAACTCATGTATACAACATTTTGCCAAAGAAAAAGGCGTCGTTGTCACATTTAGAGATAGGAGCCATCGACAATCCAAAGGTCATGAAATATATACTTCAATGCATTTCTATTAACCTCTATAATGATACATATAAAAGACAGTAAACATGCATGCATGGTCTCGGCATTGTTAGTCTAATCTACTCATTGTTATATGTTATCCAACCAACCAATTTTATACCTTTCTTATGTTTTTATGTGTTTCTATCTGTACATCCAATCAATTTCATGACTTAAATTCTATATGATATTAAAGAACACAAATTCATATATATATATATATATATATATATATATATATATATATATATATATATATATATATATATATATATATATATATATATATATATATATATATATATATATATATATATATATATATATATATATATATAACGCCCGTAGATCCGGGTAGTCAATTTAAAAATAATAAGGGTCAAAAACGACTTTTCGAGAAAAGATTATTTAGAATAAATAATCTTAACCAAGTTGTAGAATATGTCTCAAGGGTTCTGTATATATAAAGAACCCCAAAATCCGAGTTATAACGAATAAGTTATGGCCCGTCGAAGTTTTTCGGCAAAACCGACACGGCACCGGGAGACGTAAATAGTGAATTTAAGATAGATGACTTTTTAGCCTTAGTGATCTAAACAAAATTTGTAGTATACGTTAAACCGAGAACATACAAAAAAAAAAAAAAAAAAAAAAAAAAAAAAAAAAAAAAAAAAAAAACGCCCAAATCTGACTTCGTATGAGGAAGTTATGATTTTTCTAAGATTTGGCAAAGCAGTGCACGACCCGAAACTCGAATTTTAGTCCGAGCGGTTTTTGGCTTATGCAACCTTAATGAGAGTTGAAGATCTCATTAATATTAACTCAACGGTAAAAAGAAAGCCGAAAACGGAGTCCGTATGAAGGAGTTACGAATTATTCGCGGTCATTTAACAGTCTAATCTTCTCGTACTGTTAAATTTAATAGTCTAAGGAATTAGCCGACAGAGTCTAAATTAAAGTAGTAGATCTTGTTTTTACCTACGCGTAGATATAAACAATGTCGAAATCAGAGTTCGTACGTGAATGTTATAAATTTTTGAAAATCAGCTGATTTCCACACTGTGTGCGATGCCACGTGTCAGCACCAGGCTGTGTCTGGCTGTAGCCAGCCTAGCTCACGACGTGAGCACCTTAAAACTCAAGACGTGAGTGACCCTCCAGCCTCCTATAAATAAGAGGTGAATCCCTCTTCATTCCTCACACCTCCCCTCACTTCCCTCTCTCACTAGAACTTCTCTCTAGCCCCGAAAAACCTAGGGAACCTCCCAAGCACGAGGCGGAAGCCCCCGAGCGCCCGACGGCTCCGAGAAGAAGAGCCTTTCGGCTCGGGAACGCTGCTCCAGCGGAGCTTGGTTTTGAGAAAAACTCGTTGTAAGTGAGCTACACCCAACCTATCTTTAGTATAACTATTGTTTTAATATAATAATGTTATTAGGACCTTAAAATAATTATTTGGGATATTATTATGAGTTATATAGAGTGTTGTTTAATGCTTATATAATAATAATAATAATAATAATAATAATAATAATAATAATAATAATAATAGCTAGACTATTAATTAGTCGCGATTAACGTTAGACTAAACCCTAGTGGTATTGATACTAGGTTTTGTCGAGGGAAATTGTTTTGAGATAACGAAGTGTTATTCGAGTGTCGAGTCACCACCTTATCAAGTGAGTGCATAGTTACTATCAGCTTACACATAGATATGAAGTATTTTATATAAATTACGTGCTATGTGTGTATACTGTCTGAATACCTTCTATCTGTGATGGGTGAATGATTTTTATACATGTTTTAAATTATCTAAACTGTATACGTATTTTATATCTACAAAATGTGTTGCATAAAACATGGGTAGATGAAATAGTTTATATGTAACAAAAATAAAATGATGAATAGGTGATATAAACCATGAGGTAAGGGTGAGAGGTGAACCATGAGAGAAGCCTTTTACCCCAGTGTTGGACCCGTCATCCAGCAGAGTATGGGTGACAACCACGGACTATTCTAGACAGTCCAGTGGACACTAGCAGGCTCGCAATTAGGTGTTTTGAACTATGGATTCACTAGGTGTACTCTAAAAACCCATCGACATGTATTGTGAGTGGATTCTCGGAAACGATACCGTCGATAAACGAGATAAAACTCATTGACCTGTATTGCGAGAGGAGTCTCGGAAACGATACTATGAATAAACGAGATAAACCTTGGTAACTATGGATTTAGTGCCTGTTGAGTAAACCTTGGCAACGATGGATTTCGTGCCTATTCCTTAGGATAACCCTTAGGAATAAATAAACGAGGAATAGCTGAATTCTTATGGTAGAATAAAGAAGATAATGGGGATAGGTAATTGGGTTGACTATTTAAATGTTTAAACATAATAATTATATTACTGTGGGTTGAAAACCCAATGTACTCACCACGTTTCCCAACCTAACCCATTTAGTTTATTTATATCACAGGTGTTGATATGAAGTCACATTACACTGAAAGATTAAGGAGATATAAATCACTAGTGATAATGAATGTAAGTTATGTTTACGCTTATGTTTCTGTATTGACAATGACATCCCAAATGTTTTAAAATGAATAAAAATACTTTTCTTCAGAAATGCTTTAATAACGTATTTATCATGTTTTACTAGGAACAAATTCCGCAACCTTTTTATTAAAAGAGATACTTTGACTTTTATAAAGCATAAACAAAATCGGTATTTTCTGACCGTGAAAATGGGAATGTCATAATATATATATATATATATATATATATATATATATATATATATATATATATATATATATATATATATATATATATATATAGGGAAAAGGGAATATACATTACAGCCCCACCTAAGCTTAGGTACTAAACTTCTTGAAAATACATTGTTTTACTATATAAAGATTACGGTTAATGGATTCACAATTAATACTTCAAGATGTAAATTCAAGATCGACACAATAGGGTTTAGGGTTTAGGGTTTAGATTTAGGGTTTAGGGTTTAGGGTTTAGGGTTTCGGGTTTAGATTTAGGGTTTAGTGTTTAGGTTTAGGGTTTAGGGTTTAGGTTTTAGATTTAGGGTTTAGTGTTTAGATTTAGGTTTAGGGTTTAGGGTTTAAATTTTGGGTTTAGGGTTTAGTAATGTTCACTTGGGTGAAGTAATAAACGATAATTGAGGAAAGAAAACAGAGATGGTAAAACGATAAGGAAAGAAAGAAATGTTGTGGAGGATGATATATTTCTCTAATGAAACCAAACCGGGTATATCTAGCATGTTAAAATGACATATTTTAGAAGTTTAGTACCTAAGCTTAGGTGGGGCTGTAATGTATATTCCCTATCCCCATATATATATATATATATATATATATATATATATATATATATATATATATATATATATATGGTGCAATTTGAATTGCAATTTCACATTTGAAAACCGCAAACTGCACCGCAAACTGCATTATGTGGTGCAGTGTTGTGCTGTGCGGGTGGTTTATGCGGTTTGATATACACCTCTACCAAACATATTAAAATTTAACATATTTAACAATCTAACACTAACAAACTAACATATTAACAAAACCAAACGTAACAACAAGATATATTAACATTTAACATATTTAACAATCCAACAAACTAACAAAAATATAATAAATAAAAAATATAACAAACATATAACAAATTATTCTAAATAACATATACCTAACAAATATAACAACCTAACATATTAACTTGCGGTATGAATTATAAGATATAAACATCACAAATTGTCCGTACCGTACTAAATTTCTTTGCATAATGCGGTTTGCAAAATTTTCAAACCGCACTGTGCGATGCGGTTTTTATTTTTCAATTACAATACAACGATTATGATTCCAAATGCACCACAAGGTGCGCGCGTGTGTGTATATATATATATATATATATATATATATATATATATATATATATATATATATATATATATATATATATATATATATATATATATATATATTGTTGTAACTCATGTGAAGATGAATGGTTGCTCACATTTATCAACTTCATAAGTAGACTTTATATAGATAAAGTCTACAACCATTAGATTACCCAAACTTTACCCTATAAATAGGGTGTTATGTATTTGTCTTTATATCTCATGTGTCTCCAGAAAAACTTTTAAAAACTTTTGTATGGTTGAATGAGAATGTTGTCATGATCCTTTGAGTTGAGCTAATATGACTTCCAACACGTTATCAACACTTTACTCAAAGACGGAGGACGAATAATCCATTTTTGTCGCTCAACGAGTAACAACAAAAACCAAGAAGTTCGAGATCATCATTCTTCTCTAAAACCCCCAAGTAAGATTTTCTTGATAAATCGTTGATTTTGCCTCATTATTTTTCTTTTATGATCTTGTAGGTATGTGTTCATATAAAAAAACAAAGGGAAATCAACGTGGAAAAAAAATTAGTTTCATTGGATTTTTCTATGTGGTCCAACGAAAAATAAAACTGTTTTGTTTTGATGTAGAATACTTTTTTAAAATCTTCAAAATTGAAGCATATTTTTCAAATTCCAAATAAAAATACATATTTATATAGATTAAGAAGATATGAATTTTATTTTCATTATTGTTTTGTTTGATCAATCCTTTTCAGGAATTAAGAAGACACATCACTTATCATGTTTTCGAATGACTTTATCAAGCACCTTTCTTGTCTCATTTTCAAACTCAATTTAAAAGAAATTGACATTAATGATATCTTTATGACACATCAATGTTTTTTTTCCTTTTAGGATGTCTAAAAAGAGTTGCTTTAAATCTCTTAACATTAACATTGGCATGAGAAAAAATCCAAACGTTTTTTTACTACAACATAAATACTTTCAATTTTTCACAATTTACGAGATTAATATCTTTACATTTAAGTTGGTAAAATTATGAATCACCCCCAACTAGGGTCACCTATTTTAAATACGATCTCTATAAAAGTTTTAGGAGGTTATTTATATTCTAATGAGGTCGGTTTTTATATCCTAATAGAATGTCTAAAATTACTATGTTGAAGATGAAGATCTAAAATTTTCATCAAATCGACGAGTAATCATTTTATTAAACATGGGATAGATAAAAGGATATGCTACAAAATATTCTGCAACACGATCTCAACACTCATCGAGAAATTCAAACTTTCTACAATGGCATCAATGTTTGTGTCACAGTCTAGCAGCAACAGAAATATCGTGTTGTGCGACATTTTGATGTGGTACACAGTTTTGTATATACTGAACAATACACGAAAGATATAACACAAACATTGTTTTTATTAATTAGATAGTATGTTACAGCAGTGTCTCTAGTACAAGCACACAACACTTCCTAACAAATACATAAACAATCACAGAATAAATGGTACTTCCAACTAATCTTTGGTAACACCTCCCTTCTCGTTGCCATTTTCGTTGCTCATTTTCCTAAGAATATGTTTGGTTTTGAAAATGTCAACATAATGTTGGTGAGTTAATATGTTTTATTTTTTTTAAATACTTGTAGATAGTTTTTAGTATAGGATCTTTGTTTATGAATATGAATTTGTTTAGTTATACTAGAATAGTATTATATTTAATATTCTTAGTATTTTAATGTTATAACTTATTTTATATTTACCCCTTTGGCATACTTCTCTTATAAGATATTCACCAATTTCGCATATTGGGGTAAACTATACCTACTTCAAGGCATTCCCCTCTAGGAATGTTATTTAATTAAGGTATGTTGAACATAGCTACAATGAGTTCCTATAATCGAGATTTCAACTTGATATTTTCCCCACACGGCGCTTCACCAAACATCTAAAATAGTTTATAAAGTTATGCATGTTGTGATTCAGCCAAGATGGTTTTAGATAGCAACCACAGGTGGGGGTGTCAATCATGTGTAGATCTATACATATTGTTCATGCTCACTTAAGATTTAACTATTATAGGTAGGGGTTAGCTAAAAACTAATTGGCCAAAGGATGAATAATTGTTCTCATTGGGCAACGATTTGTTTAGCCTTAACGTATACTTCTTTTTTATCAATCTTATTATTCGTAGTTTTAGTGTTCTTCGTTTTGATTGTTTCCATAATTGTACTGATACATATACTCTTATCCTCCCTCCGTCCTAAAATTATTGTCCAAAGACAAAAAACACAAACATTAAGGAGACATTAATTACCACTAACTTTATACAATAAAATGGTAGTTTTGTCCTGCCTTTGCATTTAATGTTCCATTAAATTCTTAGTTGGTTAAGTAATAATGATGGGGTATGTTGGTAAAAATACTATTTTTTTTGGAAGTAGACTATTATTTTGGGACAAACCAAAAAGGAAAGATGGACTATAATTTTGGGATGGAGAGTATATATATATATATATATATATATATATATATATATATATATATATATATATATATATATATTAGTTTAGATTTTGATAGGATATTCAGGCAGAGTCTGCTATCCTTTAGATTTAACCAGCATAATGACTATGTACTATGTTACCCCATAGATTTGGTCAGAATAACGACTATGTATAATATTATCATAAAGTTTGGGCAGAGTATATCCCAGACCAAATATTATCCTAAGGTTTCGTGCAACATAACGACTAGGCATAATAGTATTCCAAAACATAGGCAATGTAACTACAGTGCATGATATTATCCTAACGTTGCATGCATTTTATAAATTACTGATATAGAGTAAATAGTAATATTTTACAAAATCAATAATATATCATTATAACATGTATTCCCCCCATAAAACTTTTGAAAATCATAAAAGTGGGGCCATGAACTCACCCTCAAAGCGTGAATCGCAAAATCAGTGCAACGTCGAGACTCAAAAACTTGGGGACCGCTCGAGAGAGGGAACCAATCGATGAGAGAGAGAGAGAGAGAGAAAGAAAGATGGGGATTTTTTATGGTGTGGCAAATGTTCTGGTCGAACACTTCTATTTATAGTAGGTTTTTGAAGTGTGTGTCGTGCAAATTTAGGGTGCGCATCATGCATGACCATGCTGGCCCCATCCGGGTGCTTCCACATGTCACTCCCTTACTCGGCCACGTCATTCGTACCTTCGTGAATCGTCAGAACGCGCGCCCAGTTAAATTTTTTCTAAATTATGTATCTCTCTCATGTGAGTTCCATTTCTGATGTTCTCTATACCCACTCGTAGGCCTCGACGAGCACTAACTCTCCTTTATGTTGTTTTGGCTAATTCTAATTTTCATTTTGAACCAATTGTTTTGTGTGGTGAGGGTATTCTAAATGATTTTATAAGAATCATAACTCATACACATGGGCTCCGTTTTGGTATTATTTGTCTAAAAATTCCTATTTCGAGAAGTACTACGATTCTTCTTTATGTGACTTTTGCCAAAACTCAACCGATCTCTTCGTACTCTTTTTACGTTGTAAAATATTTACGCAGTTGAATTTATAACTGATAAAAATTATCTCTCTTCCATATGAATTCAGATTTTTACAAAGTTTTTATTTTTGGAATCACATTGTCATGTACATTCCGAATATGTTAAAATTTACGAATGATGACACGACTTTCTGCGCACTTATTTTCAACCCTTTTAACGTAGATGGTCATACATTACGAATAGACATGGATGTAATCGTGTATATTTATTAATATATTATAAATATTATATTCTTATCCTATTACACTTGTTCATTCTTACTAATTCCTAACGGTGGTTGGTGACACATTTTATTTAGTTGTCACATTCTATCCCCATGGAAGGAATTTCATCCCAAAATTTAACTTACAGTCTGGATGTTTTCGAATAAGTGAGGATACTTGCTTTTCATTTAATTTTCTCATTCCCAAGTATACTATGGTCATCGCTTAGAGTTCCATCGTACCTTAACTATGGGAATACGACTCTACTTAAGCCTCTTTACTTCTCTATCCAAGATTTTGATTGGTTCCTCGACGAAGTTAATGATGGATTTCGAGCAATACATCATTCCTGTGGTGGACATGCAAACCCTAATAGCTTTTGGATCTAGTTTGTCTAATGAACATGCAATTGATTATCCAAAGCCATAAACCCTAGATCTAATAAACTATAACTGAAATTAGGGAATAGATCTTACATTTGATTGTTATATAGCAATAACAATCAATACTTGGCTTCAAAAAGCTTAGTGCCTCAAGTGTTGCACCTCTAATGGAGTCACAAACACCACTAAGCAACTTGGATGAAGAGGGAAGAGAGAGGAAGCACCAAAAATGGTTGGAAACCCTAAAGGAACACTTAGCCACGTTTTTGGGGGATAGGGGTCCTTTATATACATGTAGGCTATTAGGGTTTGCAACTAGGAAACCCTAAACGGACTGCTTAGGCCCTAAGCAGCCCATGGACTCCTTTAACATATCCCTTGGACGAATTCCTTATGGGCTTCCCATAGAATTCGTCCAACCTATATTATTAGGTAATCCATAGCCCAATTGCAATTATCTTATAATTACAAATCCAGTCCCCTAAGTTTAATTAATCTCGTTTAGCCGTAAAAATAATTCTTAAATAATTCTTGACTAATATTTATTAAACAATATGATTTCTCCTTTAATATATTATTCTAATAATATATTAATAAATCATAATTAAACCTTTCTCTCCTTATTTCATCCTACATATTGCTATGGTGAAGGCAACCCAAAAAGAAAATGCTCATAATCAGGTCAAGTACATACCAAAATAGTTATGGACTTAGACACTAATCCAACAGTTAAGTTTGGTATTGACTTAAATTTCATCTACATGAATGGTAAGTGTATCATCATAAAGACACTTTGTGATATTCGACACATGGAAGACATCGTTCATGCTATTGCGCTCTTGGGGAAACTTTAGTTGGTAATCTAACTTGGATTAAGTTTACCATGCTTTTCGAACTTTTTAAATCCTTTCAAAGGAGAGACTTTCAACATTACTTTGTCTCCAACTTGGAATTCAAGAGGATTGCATCTAACATAAGCATATCTCATTTGGCGGCTACAAGAGGTCTTCAACCTGTCTCTGATTTGAACGATCTTCTAAGTGGTCTCATGGATCATCTTTGGACAAGTTAGAAAAGTATCTCCCATGAGTTCCTTTGCTAATTGTGTGTTACCGACTTCTACCCAGCATATCAGTGATCGACACTTCCGACCATAGAGTGTCTCACATGGCGCAAACTTAATGCTAGTGTGATACCTATTATTGTAAGAGAACTCAATCAAGGGTATATGAGTATTTCATACACTTCTGAAATCTATCACATAGGCTCTGATCATATCCTCCAATGTGTGGATTGTTCTTTCACTTTGACCATCGGTCTGGGGATGATATGTTATGCTCATATCTAGGCGGGTATCAAGAGTTTTCTATACACTTTGCCAAACTCGAGAGGTAAATCTATTATCTTTTTATGAGATAATGGATAACAACACCCATGTAATTTGACCATTGGTTTGGGGATGATAGGTTAGCTTCTCTGTCTTATTTATCTCCTTTATTGGTAAGAAGTGGGCGGGCTTGGTTAATTTGTCAACCACAACCCATAGAGTTTCGTAGCCACTAGATGTCTTGGGCAGCTTTGTTATGAAGTCCATCACAATATGTTCCCACTTCCAGTCGAGAATATTTGGTTTATGTAACAATTCTAAGGGCTTTTGATTCTCTGACTTTATAACAAGTCAAGCACTTGTTTACATACATAGAAATTTTGGCCTTCATGATTGGCCACCAACAAAGAATCTTCAAATCTAAGTACATCTTTTCCACTCCGTGATGGATGGAGTATCTCGTCTTATGAGCCTCATCCATGACCAATTTCCTGGTATCCCCAAACGTCGAAATCTAAATCCGGTTCATGAATTATCTTGCTCCATCATCCCTGCATTCGAGTTGTTTCTCCATTCCTCTCACGCACTCTGTATCAAGGTTTTCTTCCATGAGCGCCTCTTATTAGGTACATCAAATCCGGATGGTCAGATTGGATTGCATAGTCATTGTAAGTGCTCTAACCATGCGATGTTTGACTCATTCCTTACGACTCAAGGTGTCATCCACTACGTTGGCCTTGCCAGGATGATAATGGTTTTCACACTCATAGTCGTTCAACAACTCTAACCATCTTTTTTGTCTCATGTTGAGCTCTTTCTGTTTAAATATGTGCCAGAGGCTCTTGTGGTTCATATAGACGATGCATTTTGTATCGTAGAGAATATACATAATGACGCAAGATCTTTAATGCAAAAACTACAACTCCCAGTTTCTATTCATGGGTGGTGTAGTTGGTATCATGCACCTTGAGTTTTCTTGAGGTGTAAGCTATAACCTTCTCTCTATACATCAATACACATCCCAGTCCTTGATGCGAAGCGTCGCAATATATGATAAAATTACCAGAGCCTTCTGTAAGGGAGTGCCTTCTGTAAGGGACAGTATTGGTGCACTGTATAACATTTCCTTCAACCTCTGGAAAGCGAAACCTTTTTTCGTCTCCCCAAACAAACTTTATTTCCTTATGTGTTAATTATGTGAGAGGTTTGACTATCTTGGAAAAGTTTTCTATGAATCTCCGATAATAACCTGCAAGACCTAGGAATTGACACACTTTGGTTGGTATCTTTGGTGCTTCCCAATTCTTTATTGCCTCTATCTTGGAGGGATCAACATGTATTCCTTTATTGCTGACTACATGCCCTAAAAAGTTTACTTCTCTAATCTAGAATTCACATTTAGAGAATATGGCTTACAACTTTTCTTTTCTCAAAAATTCCAGTATTATCCGTAGGTGTTGTTTGTGTTCTTTCTTGGTCCGTGAGTATATTAGTATATCGTCGATAAATACAGTCAAAAATTTATCCAAGTAGGGTTACAAACACGGTTCATGAGATTCATGTAAACAGCTGGGGCATTGGCCAATCCAAATGGCATGACCAAGAATTTGTAATGATTGTAGCGATTTCTGAATGCAGTCTTTAGAATACCCTCTTCCATGAATCGAAGTTCATGATATCCAGATCTTAAGTCGATCTTCGAGTAGTAACTAGACCCTTGTAGTTGATCGAAGAGATCGTCGATTCTAGGGATTGGGTGTCTATTCTTGATGGTTAGATTATTCAACTTACATAAAAATATGGGTATATTAGGAATCACCTTCCTTTCAGAGCTATGACTAACTATATGCATCACAATTTTCTTTTGTACATTTAGATCAAGTCGGAGAAGAATGCTCCAAGTCTCAAAACAAGAATCAGAAAAGAACATTTAATGAGACCAAGTTCACTTTACCAACCCAATAGATTTTAATTTTACTTTAAAAAATGATTTTCTTTTCAGAATTATTTAAAAAAAAAAAACCAATCCTCAGTTTGAGTTCACTTTCACGCTTGTGCATTAGTCTGAATTACTCAAACTAAGGCTCTGATACCATCTTGTAATGTCTCGATTTTCAAACCAAAATTTTCATTTAAAAACCAAGATGAACATTCAAAACCCAATTCCGAAAACATAATATACTATCTATTTTTTTCAAAAGCATAAGATTAAACGGGGTTTAATTATAAAAACGAGCGGAAGTCAATAATAATAAAACTTCAATGCGAATGTAGAATCATGTCGTGCCTTTCCTTTGAACAACCTGAAAAACATTAAACTTAACAATGTAATCATAATGCTTAGTGAGTTTACCAGTATACCACATATTCAACCATACATACAATGCGTACAAAAAAGGGCTCTCGACTTCAGCCGATCATAACATATCAATATACATAAACATACCAGGACTCTTTAGTTTAAGGCCTTATCTGGTCTTTTTGTCATCCAAAGAAGGGAACTGTTAGACTTAGGATCCAATACGGTCTTGTCATCATCCCACCGACCATTGTTTGACTCACAAACCAATCAGATTTTGTCATCAGAACACTAGGCACTATTTTACTCACGTCCTAATCCCGTCTTGTCATCGCCTAACAAAACATATAAACATACAAGAAAACCTATACAAACTGCTAATATTAAAGGATCACCTTATGAATGCATTGTCATACTTAGTCGGAAAATAAGATAGATGGTTCGAACAAATAATCCTACCCGAGAGCAATCATTCAAACACGAACCATACAATAAGGTTAGATTAAGATTTCTTAGGCTATCTAAATTAAACTACATACCATCCCTAGAGCATTCATTCAGAAAACGATAAATACTACAAATAGTTTCTCTCCCTCTCTCTCTCTCACTCTCTCTCTCTCTCTCTCTCTATATATATATATATATATATATATATATATATATATATATATATATATATATATACAGACACAAACAGAAACTATCCTACTCTACTAGCATAAATGTACCTTAGAAATACCTATATCCTATCATACAAAGGATATATAACGTTACATGCAGTATAGTGAGCATACTCACCCAAATCCAACAAATGAAATCTCAATAGCAATCTCCACAAAGAAACAGCTAGCACAAACCACCTAATAACAAGTCATATGAGCAACACTACTAAAGTGAGCTAGATGAACTTCTCCCTCTTTGAACACCTACATCCTATGCCAATAACTCTACTTGTATCGTATCTTGAATCACTACTTGATATATATATATATATATATATATATATATATATATATATATATATATATATTGTATTTTGTACTTTATTTATACTTTTCTTTAAGAAACCTTCATGTATTATCATATTGTATAAACACCTTTTCTTATATCATTATATAAATATTTATTTATTACTTTATATACTCTTAATCTCAAATACTTATACTTTTGTTTGCTTTTAGTAATTATATATTCCACTCGTTTCTCATCATATTTTCATTCGTGTGTATATATATATATATATATATATATATATATATATATATATATATATATATATATATATATATATATATATATATATAAACTATCCTACTCTACTAGCATAAATGTACCCTAGCAATACCTATATGCTATCATACAAAGGATATACAATGTCACACGTTGTATAGTGAGAAAACTCACCTAAATCCAACAAAGGGAATCTCAACAACAGTCTCCACAAAGAAACAGCTAGCACAACCCACCTAATAACAAGTCATATGAGTAGGGGTGACAAATCGTATTATCATTTCGTGTTTCTGTCCGACACGACACGACACGACACGACAATGTTTTATTTAACACGAACACGACACGACACGATGTCGTATTGTTTTTAACTAACATGAAAACGAACGAATCGAAAAACCACAAACACGACACGATACGAAAAATATAACATATACTAAAACTAGTTTATTTAATGAATATTTTATCAAATATAACACGAAAAACACGACAAACACGAAAAACACAATAAAGAACGGCTAAATCGTGTCAAATTTTGAACACGACACAACATCGTGTTTTTTATAGTTAACACGAATACGACACGAACACGAATTCAAATTTCAGTTTCGTCCCAATTTCGTTTCGTGTTATGTATTTTTGTCGTGTCGTGTCATAAATTGTCACCCCTACGTATGAGCAACACTACTAACGTGAGCTAGATGAACTTCTCCCTCTTTAAACACCTACATCTCATGCCAATAACTCTACTTGTATCTTTGTATCGTATCTTGAATCATTACTTGATATATATATATATATATATTACTTTATTTATATTTTTCTGTAAAAAACCTTCTTGTAATATCATATTGTATAAACACCTTTTCTTATATGATTATATATATATATATATATATATATATATATATATATATATATATATATATATATAAATATATATATATATATATATATATATATATATATATATATATATATATATATATATATATATATATATTACTTTATTTATATTTTTCTGTAAGAAACCTTCTTGTAATATCATATTGTATAAACACCTTTTCTTATATGATTATATAAATATTTATTTATTACTTTATATACTCTTAATCTCAAATACTTATACTTTTGTTTGATTTTAATAATTATATATTCCACCCGTTTCTCATCATATTTTCATTCCTATTACCTTTCTTTCACCTTCAACATTAAACACCGTTATTTATATATTAAGGTTTATATGACCATTTTTAGTTTGGAGCTCACATCTTTTCTTTTTATTTCATATTTTCACTCTTTTAACTTAATGATAGTTTAATTATATTTACTTTTGTTTTATAGTTTATTTTAGCATGTTTCATTCATAATTTAGCTAATTTTCATGTATATTTTCATTTTTGTTATTTTATGACTATTTCGGATATTTTCTAGTTTCGTGAGAATAATTGCATATTTTAAGGAGACTAGCAGAACGAGACCTTTGGGAGGTTAATGGACTTGGAGGGCAACAAAGAATCATGGGCTAGAAGACTTGTGGAGTTGATGCAAATCATGGGCTTATTGATATTTAAAGGCTTGAAAAAGATGGATTTTGAATTTAGAAGGAAACAGAAAAATATTTTGTAACATCCATAAAATTAATGAAAATTTAAAACTTTTTCAAGCATTCAAAACCCATCATTTATTACAAAATGTTTTCAAAATAGTATCATGTTAGAATATCCTAGATATCAAATCATAAAAATGCGAGGAGGTGCACGATGTAATTAATGAGAGCAAGACATAATATGCTCGTTTCTTTTTTACTTAATACATGCAGTACATCTCACTACTAGAAAAAAGACCTTTTACGACGCGCAAAACACGACGCTCTTTGATTTATGTTACGCATTAGAGAGCGACATTAAAAAAGTGTCATCTCTTCAAAAATTTTAAGGATTTAGGTCGCGCATTACTGAGTGCCCTTAAATTAGTGTCTCATGTAAAAATATTAAAAACACGGAGGGCACCTATAATAAAAAAGGGCGTCCTCTACAAATGTCGCTTTATAATTTTAATAAGCACGCGTTTCTGGGACTCAGGGGGGAAACTAAATCCCCCAAAATTTTGTACACCCGCTTCCTCTTCCTCTCTACTCTCTACACCCGCCAAATCAACTTCATTCTCTCCCTTCTTTCTCTCTGCAAACCCCTTCTTCTCCGATCAACTTTCACTTCCTTCTATGTGCAAACCCTAATCAAACATAACACATTTGAAATAGTAATATCTTCTTTCATTTTCTCCCCTACTACTCTCTGTAAAAGCTAGCAGCTGCCACCACTAGAAACATGGAAAATCCCCCAAAATTTTGAAGTACCCCGCTCACTCCTCTTCACCTCTACCCTACTCCATCTACAATGACTCCCCATGTTTACAAACCCTAGTCTAGTTGTGCTTCTATCCTTGGTCCTATTTCTTCATCCATTCAGCAAATTAGAGGAACACGACTTCTCATTCATCCCTCAACTTCATCTTCTCAATCAAGAAAAAAGGATTCTGGTTTTTTTCGTGCATCTGCATCATCTTGGTGGCGATAAACTCTCTAAGGTTCGTTAATTGGTTCAATATTGTTTATTCTCAAAGTGTTGGATGTGGGGGTAAATTTGTTATATGTGAACAAACACAACATCACCAACATCCGATTGACGGGTTCGATTCTCCTCTTCTGGTTACACAAAGGTATGTTGTACTTACCATCGTTCTTCTCCCTGTTACCTAATATGCGACTCCCATGAAACCGAGTTGCTCAACAGGATGAAACTCAACATCTCCGATCCGATCTTTATCTATTCTCTCAATATCTCTTGCGCTTTCGTATTTATAGCCAGAGTTGGAGAGCGAAAAGAAGAAAGAAGAAAGAAGAAAGAAGAAAGAAGAAAGAAGAAAGAAATGATGTGCGTATTCTTCCTCTTTTCTTCCTCTAGCTCGATCACAACCCTTCTTCTCCCTTCTTATTATTTCTTTTTTTATTTGCAGGTGAGGGTGTGAGGTGGCGTTCAAAGGTTGTCAAGGGGTTGTGAGGAGCTATAGGGCTCAAGTTCGAGGTTGAAGATTAGAAACCGAAGGTTGAAGATCAGATTTGGGATTAGATGAGTCGCTGGTACAACTGACGTCGTCGTGGTGTAGGTCAGATGAGTCGCCGGAGTCCAGGCCAAGTAACAGTGTCGCTGGAGTTTCGGGAAGCTAACGATGTCATCAATTCGAGTGCAGGTGATGTGCCGATTATTGATTTTGGATCAATTACTAACTGTTTGCCATTTTCTTTCTAGAAAATCAATGTAGTGTCTGCTTCTTAATCTTGTTCTCTATGAGTACCATTGTTACCGTCTCTGGTAAAAACATCTAACCATATGCCAGATTCGTTCATTCAGGTTCTCCTCTTCTCCTTTACGTCCCTAAACTTCTTTTCAATCAACACAATTAAGTTTTTACTGCCCACTAAGTGTTTGATTATTTGCTTCACTGAGTATTGCAATATTTGATTATCAAATCAAGGCCCCTGTCTCATCTTGTGTAATCCATTTTTGATACTAGTATTGTTGTTGTATGTTAAAAGGCTACAAAAGTACCTGTTAAAGAGTATGAGTTTGACGAAAAGAAGATGGCAAATGTGCAGTCTCATCTGGTGCGTATCAATAAGGGCATTATTGTACTTTTTAAATTTATTATTATTTTTTAATTTTTAATAATTGGGTTATGCAGGAAAAATTGGTTGCCAATAACTATTACTTGAACAGGTCTCCAAAAGATGCGTACAAATAAATATATTATTCATGAAGTGAAGGCAAGAATAGTTGAATGGTATATGATTATGAACAGGGGCAAATGCGTAAAATAAATAATGATTCTTTTTATTATGGATGGTGCACAGGACAAGGGCAGGCTGGTCAAGACTGGAAGCTTTACACATTCATATCCATTTTGTTGAAGATCTGATACCCCTCTTATCTACAGAGCAGTTCCCATGATGAGCAGGTAATAAACAATAATAATATTAGTAATGACCTTCTTTCTTTTTAGCATACCCTTTTTAATATGTTTTAATTTTTATTCTAGATCCATAATACAGTTTCTTGAAGCAGCTTGGTGTCTTACAAACATAGCTGCTGGAAAACCTAAAGAAACAAGAGCTTAATTGCCTGCATTACCTTTACTCATTGCTCAAATTGGAGGTTAGTGTTAAGTACTTAGTTTTTAATATTTCTTGATTTTTTCATATCACTTCAATGGCGTAATTCTAATTTTGTAATTGTTATCCAAAAAAGAGTTCAGTGCCTGTTGTAGAGCAGTGTGCATAAGCATTAGGAAATGTTGCAGGAGAAGGTGAAGAACCGAGACAAATTCTGATTTCTCAAGGGGCATTACTTCCTCTTGCAAAAATGATGTTGCCAAATAAAGTTTCAACAGTTAGAACTGCTGCTTGGTGATTATCAAATTGCAACTGTAACTGACCTGCAACTCAACATGTTGGGTAGTGTTTTATCCCTGCTAGCAGTCCTTACAACTTGTGTTGCTTAGACTGTATCCTTGCTTTAAATATTTTGAATCATAAGGGTATTTATGTCTTTTTCACATATGAGAGATCCAAATCAAATCCTTGTCCCACCTCTTTGGGGTGAGGCAAAATATTTCAATTTTGTCCCATTGACAAGCTTTCTAGGCCTTTTTAATGGTGAGAATCACAAGGGTATTTTTGTCTTTTTGCATAGGACAAAAAATTACAATATTTTTTATTTTTCACAGTGACATTTGCTATGTTATGTCATGTGGGACCCATATGTTGAATCTTAACAGATCTATCTCAGATGACAAATACAATCCAAAAGAAATACAAGGTTTCATCAAATCAACTTATATACGAAAAGTCATTGAACCATAACATAATTATCTCAGGTAATCATCAGTTCCATTCCCTTGCTTATTCCATTCCATTCCTCATATATTTTTCTCATTGTCTGATTGTTTTATATTGTTGAAGGAGAGAGAGAGAGAGAGAGAGAGAGAGAGAGAGAGAGTGATCCTTTGATAAATGTAGAATACGGAGTGAACACTGTAAACGAAAATAGTCCTCAAAAGTTAGGTGTGTGGAGTTTAGATAAAGATTTGCATGCGTGAAGATGTTGATTTTTGGGTGTTTAGATAAAATTATTATAATGGAAATGAGAAGTTTTCAATCCGGTAATGAAGATTTGTGATGGGAATGGAATGGAATTGGAATGGGTGAGAGAATATTGGTTAGTTGTTATTGTATTGTTTGACAAAATTTACAAGTGAGAAATATTGGGTTTGTTTGTTTGTATGAGTAGAAGAGTATATTGGTATTTAGCTATAATATTGTATTCTCCAGTGACCACACCTCTCCCTTCTTTTAATGGTGATGCACAACTATATCCACATCCAACTTAGCAATATACATTCTCTGGATCACCATATTATCAGATTATCCCTTGAATAGTTGTCATAAATACAGAATTTGAGGTATTTGTGGGCTTTCATTTCATTAATCTTGTTCATTATACAATTATGCTTCCAAGATTAGGACTTTTGTGAACCTTTCTGTGATTCTTTTCAGGGTTTGAAGGAAAAATTGAGCCAAGTTGCACGCTCAATTGGCCAACAACTACCCACTTATATGTTATAAATGCATCCACCTCAATGATTTGAGTCCTTGTTTTTGTTTTTCAGTTTGAGTGCTCCAACGTAGTTTATTTTTTGGTGTTTTATATACTGCAGCTAAAGAGACTACTTATGATGCCTCGAACAACACTCCTTGTTTGTTGCCTTCATGGATATCACAAGCATCTGCTGGCCAAGTAAGTTACCTTTTTACCCTTTGACTTTGTTGGTCAAGGTAGTTGACTACTTTCTATATTGCTTTTTTTTGTTGGTTTAGAGAAGGGGTAAGGCAAGGCGTGTGCAAACAGGGGAATGTTTCGACCTTTACCCTTGATGTGTTTATGATGCTTTTTCTGAATGTCAACTACCCGAGCTTTTAAGAACTCCTTTAAATTCTCTTTGTTTGCAAATAAAAAGTTTGGAAGTTGGAAGTATTGGAGAGTTTTTATCAGCTACTTTGCTGCCTCCAGAGCCATTAGCTGTAAGTGTTAACAGTTCTTGATGACTTGAATCTTAGTGAATGATTCAAATTGCTAAATGATAGAACTTTAATTTGTTCTAGGTCCAAAATGTTGTGGATTTTTCAAAGATGATTGGAGCATTAGATGTAAATGAAAATCTTACACATCTTGGTTAGTTTATATTAATATATTTATAAAAGTTTATTTCCTAAGATTATCTTTTCGCATTCCTTTCAGTAAGAAACAGAGTTGCATGATTATTTTTTAGTTTTATAGGAATGTATAACACATGTTAGCAATGTATTATTTTTGTTTAACATTTGAATGATTTTTTGTATGACATTATAATTTGTGCAATTTATTTTATATTATGCAATGGATTGTATTTTTTGTATATGGTATTTTATTTCTGTTATAAGAAATTAAATGAAAATTTAATTTAAAAATTAATAAATATATAAATTTATTTTTTTTAAACATTTAAATTTACGATACGCAAAAATGTATGTCATCTTCATTTATGACATGGCCTTTCTTGACAGGGGCTTTCTTGATACGCATTGCGTGTCATTAACACGCGCGTCGTAAGGTTACGACACGCGAATGCGTGTCGTCTTCCTTTATGACAGGGCCTTCCTTGATACGCATTGCGTGTCGTAACCGCGCGTCGTAAATGCGCGTCGTAAATGTGCGTCGTCTCTCTTTATGATAGGGCCTTCCTTGACACGCATTTGCGCGTCGTCTGAGCGTTTTACGACGCGCAATGAGCGTCGTAAAAGGCCTTTTTTCTAGTAGTGTCTTAATGAGTTGATTGAAGGGAAGCAGTATTTATATATTCTGACCCTCTGTAACGACCCAATTTTCACGCCCAAAAATTTCATTTAATTTAAGTGGTTTGTAAAACATTTGTAGTAAAACATCATCCGATCATATAATTTCACAAAACATATCTCGTGTCTGAAAACCCAAAACATGAAAATAATAATAATGTCCGAGTACAATCCCAGAACATCTCATAATGCGGAAAACCAATGTGTGTGTGCGTATGATGTGCCGCTACCGCACCAGCTCCTTCCCCTTCGCTGAAGAGGTACCTGAAACCAAAACTGAAAACTGTAAGCACGAAGCTTAGTGAGTTCTCCCACCGTATCACATACCATACAATCACATCACATACATACTGCCAGGCATTTCTGGGGTGCCGACCTATCCGTACGGCCATTCAGGGTTACCGACCTACCCATGCGGCCATTTTGGGGTGTCGTCCTACCCGTGTCAAGCCATTATGGGGCGCTGACCTACCCATGTCGAGCCATTCTGGGGTGCTGACTACCCTTCGGTCCTAACAGCCGAACCTCGGGGACTATTTCACCCCTTACTACTTCTATCACATATATCATAGCATAATCTATTGTCAGACATATCTGGGGTGTCCGACCTACCCTTCGGTCCTAACAACCGAATCTTGGGGACTCTTCCCCCTTCTACCACCTCTATCTCATGTAACATATCATGCTAGCAGCTAAACATGTCATAACATATTGTTAGGCATATCTGGGGCACCTAACCTACCCTTCGGTCCTAACAACCGAACTCTATCATTATCATATACCATATCACGCTAGCATATAACATATCAAGTAGTAACAACACAGATGAATATCACAACGACAAACATCTAGCATACAATCCCTACTGGTGGGCCGGAATTGTGGTCATAGACCCACCGCTACTAGAAGGTAACTCACCTCGTAGTAGCTGCTGAACTGCGCGGGAATCCTCTGACTGCTGCCGTTGCTGCTCCGGAAATCCTCCGGCTATAATTCCTACAAAACACTTAGTCAGAAACTGACATCTACTCTTAGGATAAAATGACCATTTTACCCCTAACCAAGTCAAAGTCAAAGTCAACTTCTAGTTGACCTGACTCGCCGAGTTGGCTTGCCAACCCGCCGAGTCCCTATCCTTCCATTAGACCTCATACCCGTCTCTACTCGTCGAGTTAGGCGATGACTCGACGAGTTTTCCTTGTATATGATCATCGACTAAATCCTCATCCGACTCGCCGAGTTGTATGAACAACTTATCGAGTTCATCATCAACTAATATACGGTCCTATCCTTGACTCGCCGAGTTGTATGAACAACTCGTCGAGTTCATCTTCATCCTTATGAAGATTTCCTTGGACTCGCCGATTTTGTTCATGCACTCGTCGAGTCCCATGAATTTCCAGAACAATGGCCTAGTCCAGAACATTGGGTCACCCCTTGGGACCCCCTTAAAACCTTTCCACACTCAACTGGGTCCTTATGACCCTCAACTGATATGGGACAGAACCTAGGACTCGTCGAGTCCAAGAACGGACTCGCCGAGTTGGTCACAACCACTCACTAAATCTTCGATTTCTGATGTACAACCCTTGATCAAAATGTAGATCTATGCTTCTACAAATGATCTAGCATGTAAATTTACAACCTTTATGTGCTTGCATGGGACTTTAAGCTCAAAAGGTCCTAAAACAAGCTCTCACAATGCATGGGGCCTTCCTTGAGTGCAAAAGCCACTCCATTCTTCCTTGTAACCCCTCTAAGGACCTAGATCCGAAACATCAACCTCAAACCATGCTTGAAATCATGGTTGGTGACCAAAATGGCTTAGAAAAGCTCTAAACCTCCACGAAATGGGATCTATCAAAAGAGCAAGCAAGGTATAGACTTTATACCTTCTGATGTCTGCAAATGATGCTCAAAACCGAATCCTTGTAGCCTCCTCTTGATCCTTAAAGCTTTTCCTTCCTTCCTTGGATCACAAAAGCACCAAAATCACTCCAAATGCCTTAGATTGATTCAATAACGGCTAGGGTTTGTTATGGGGGTCTTCTGGGAGCAAATGGGACTAAGGAGGCCGAGTTAAGGTGCTTAAATAAGGTGTAAACCCTCGGATTAGGGTTTTTGTCCAAACAGGGTCTACTCGCCGAGTCCACAACTTAAACTTCGCGCCTCATCCCGCTTCTACTCGGCGAGTTGGTCCTTCAACTCGCCGAGTCCAAGACCAAATGCAAAATATTTAAAGATTAAAGAACACGTACCAAGAACCAGGTGCTACAAATCTCCCCCACTTATTTTAGACTTCGTCCTCGAAGTCTGCTACTCGATCCTGAAACAGCTCACAGTAGTGCTCCATCATCTCATCTACCGGCTCCCAGGTCCACTCCGACCCCTTCCGGTATTGCCATTGCACCTTCACGAGTTCAACTCTTTTGTTCCTCAGATCCTTCGACTTCCGGTCAAGGATCGCTACAGGCCGATCGATGTAATTCAGGCTGTCATCAACCTGAATGTCCTCCAAGGGTACTACTATTGAGTCATCCACCAGGCACTTTCGTAGCTGAGAAACATGGAAAGTGATATGTATCTGACTGAGTTCGGCTGGCAAATCCAGCATATATGCCACCTTGCTCACCCGAGCTATAACCCTGAACAGTCCAATATACCTTGGGCCCTACTTGCCTCGCTTCCTGAATCGAATGATGCCTTTCCAAGGCGAAACTTTCAGGAGAACCATATCTCCGACCTGGAACTCCAGGTCTGATCGACGCTTATCGGCATAACTTTTATGCCGACTCTGAGCAGTCTAAAGCCTGCTCCGGACCTGCTGAATCTTCTCTGTCATCTTGAGCACTACTTCGGTGCTCCCCATGACCCTCTGGCCAACCTCGCCCCAGCATATCGGGGTCCTGCACCTCCTCCCATACAACATCTCGAAGGGAGGGCAGTCGATGCTCGCATGATAGCTATTATTATACGAGAACTCTGCCAACGGAAGGTAGGTATCCTAGCTACCTTCGAAGTCTAAAACACATGCCCGCAACATGTCCTCCAGAGTCTGGATGGTCTGCTCGCTCTGGCCATCCGTTTACGGGTGAAAGATGGTGCTGAAATGCAGACGAGTACCCAACTCGTCGTGGAATTTCTTCCAAAACTTGGATGTGAACTGCACATCCCTATCCGAAATCACCAAAACTGGAACTCCGTTCCGGGCCACCACCTCTCTTATATAGATATCGGCCAATTTCTCGGCCGAGATGCTCTCCTGAATCGGGATAAAGTGGGCGTTCTTGGTCAATCGATCGATGACGACCCATATCAAATCCACTCCTCGCGCGGTCCTGGGAAGCTTCGTGATAAAATCCATTGTAATATCCTCCCATTTCCACAGCAGGATATCCAACGGCTGCATCTTGCCATGTGGTCTCTGATGCTCGGCCTTGACCTTCCTGCAAGTCAAGCACCGCTCCATGTACCATGCGACATCCCGATTCATGCAGGGCCACCAATAGTCCAGACGAAGATCCCTATATAAATTCATCGCCCCGGGATAAATGGAGAATCGGGATTTGTGTGCCTCCTCCATCAAGATGTGGTGTACGCCTTCGAGGTATGGCACCCACACCCTGCGGTGTAATGTCAATAATCCCCTGCTGGAGGAAACTTGACCCACTATGCGCTCATTCTTCCGATATTCCTCCTTCATGGCCTCCTATTGGGCCTCCCGAATATGCTCCAATAGCGGAGTCACCACTGTCATCCGCATGCAGATATCCTTGATCGGTGCCGCCTTGCGGCTGAGCGCATCGGCCACCACATTGGCCTTGCCCGGGTTTGTAAGGATCTCGCAATCATAATCCTTTACCACGTCCATCCACCGACGTTGCCTCATGTTTAGATTCGGCTGATCCATGAGGTACCTCAAACTCTTATGGTCCGTGTAAATGGTACAATGAACCCCATAGAGGTAATGATGCCAAATCTTGAGGGCAAACACAGCAGCCCCCAGCTCCAAGTCATGCGTCGGGTAGTTCGCCTTGTGAGGCTTCAGCTGCCTCGATGCGTAGGCGATGACATGCCCTCTCTGCATCAATACCGCGCAAAAACCTTGAGATGGACGCATCGCAATACACAACAGAATCCTCCATGCCCTTTGGCAGGGCTAAGATTGGCGCCTTGCACAATCTCTATCTCAGTGTCTCGAACGTTGCCTGCTGCTCAGGCCGCCAACGAAAGACCACAGCCTTCCTTGTTAGCCTGGTCAAAGGTACGGCTATCTTGGAGAAATCCTGGATGAATCTCCAATAATAGCCCGTTAATCCCAGTAAACTCCGAATCTCAGATAGAGACTTCGGAACCTCCCATCTCATCACGGCATCCACCTTGGCCGGGTCCACCGAAATTCCGTCCTGGTTGACAAGGTGCCCAAGAAACTGCACCTCGCGCAACCAAAAATCACATTTGGAGAACTTGGCATATAAGCTCTCCCTCCTCAAAATCTCCAACACCTCCCGCTGTTGCTCCTCCTGCTCCTCATGCGTCTTGGAATAAACCAAGATATCATCAATAAACACTATCACTGACCGGTCTAACATCGGTCTACACACGCGGTTCATGAGGTCCATGAACGCGGCAGGAGCATTGGTGAGCCCGAAGGGCATCACCACAAACTCGTAATGGCCATAGCGCGTCCGAAACGCAGTCTTTTGTACATCCTCCTCTCTGACCCTCATATGATGATATCTTAAACGCAGATCAATCTTGGAGAACCAAGATGCTCCATGTAGATGTTCAAAGAGGTCGTCAACCCTCGGGAGTGGGTAACGGTTCTTCACCATTACCTTATTCTGCTGCCTATAGTCTATACACATACGATGTGACCCGTCCTTCTTCTTCACAAACAGAATCGGGGCTCCCCAAGGCGAACTACTTGGCCTGATAAATCCCTTGTCTAGCAGCTCCTATAGTGTGACAACCTGAAATTTCCATTTGGTCAAACCCTAAAAGTCAACCACTTCGTATCATAAGTCAATGTCATTATTTCTCATAAGAAATATAAAGTTCGTTTGATTATTTTAATATTATTTTTAAACGAACGGGTGAAAGAAAGTGTCGTCTCGGGTTTTGAATTTTAAAAACCACAAACACCTCGCGTCTTATAAATTCCCGACCAAACATTTATGTTTGGGTTGAAAATTCACCCAAAAACCGTAAACTCATACCTATGTATGAGTTTACTCCCCAAAAGTTAGTTATTTGTGTTTACTCCCCAAGTTCACAAAAGAGTAAACTCCAAGAACTCTTTCAAGTATCATCCTAGTTTTGATTTCCAAACCTTCAATCTTGTAAGTGTTCTAACCATTTTAAGTTATTAAAACACTTAATCTAGTGATTATACATCTAATCATCCACTCATATGTGTATTTTGACTAGATTTCTAAAACACCAAGAACACACACTAAGTGTTCTTGGCCTTTTAGCTCAAATCAAGCCTTCTAATAGTAAGTGCTTTCATCCTTGAGTGATTTTAAGCTAGTGAACATCAAGAAATAATGTCAAGAACACAAGGCTAGAGGTGTTCACGGTCCAAGGAGATGCTTGGACCGTAAACACCATAAATGGCACCAAAGTGAGCCTAAGCCTCTAATCTAAGTCCTAGTTGATGTATAAACCATCCTTGACATGTTTAAACCCTTCCTTATTGTGTTTAAGCGTTGAAAAACATCAAAGACCATCAAATATAGGTGTTTACGATATGGGGATCTCCCAAAACCGTAAACACCCTAAAGTGGGTTTAAGTTGGTCATTTTCCTTCCTTAGGCTTAGAAACTAGCTTATACACTTACCTAATTGTGTTAAGGACTTGAAAGCATAACAATACCCTTCTCCATGAGGGTTTACGATAGTAAACCCAAAGGAAAAAGTCAAAGAGGCCGTAAACTCCTCCAAGGAGTGTTTTTGAGGTCCTAGTCCTTTCCAAAGGCCAAACCACTTAGTAGAAATGCTTCAATAGGCTTGCTAAAACACAAAACAACACTTGGTCATTAGGACTAGAGTTTACGACCATAAACTCTAGAGTTTACTACCGTAAACTCCCTAGGTCTTGACCATCAAAACCGTAAACTCCAAGGGAGTTTACCCTTGGACTCTAAACACACTAGCTTTGTCCTACCAACACATGGATGCAATCCTTGTGATCTTTAACACTTGAAACAAAGTGTTTTCATGTTCTAGGGTGTACCAACTTAATTTATTAGTTATAAATTGGCCAAACGTCATTTCTTTTTACGACCATACCTTTGTTGTTGTTACCAGTCGATAGTATGGTGCAATTAATCACATGATACCTTAATATAAATCCGGTTTAAGGTAGTTAGTACAGCAGTAGTTCCTATAATACAACACTACATTACTACCTTAATTTCCCCTTTACATATATTTAGTGATCATTTCACTTAAACATTAAATGTACAAACTATATTTTGTTAATGATAGTTACTCTTGGGAGAATTACACACTTTTACGAGAAACGAAAATTCAGAACAGTGAAGTCCTGGTAGAAGACTACATTTAGAACAGTTAGGTCTTGGTAGAAGACACCCTTATATAATAGTAGGAATCATAGGGATTTCTAGGGTTTTTCAAACATTTATAGTTGATTTACAAAACATTGTTATATTTACAGACCATATACATTCTCAATACTTACAGTTCATATATATACAAATTTAGACACTAAAAGACTTATGATCTCACCAGCTTTAAAGCTGATACTCTCTTTCAAAATAACTTGTATCCTCAGGTCAAACATAGACAGGTACCGATGCAAGGTTTAGAAAAGATGGAGCTCGTTCAAGACTCATCTTTCATTTTGATTTATGCTTTAGTGTTTATCAAAATTTGACAGAACACACTTGTATAATAATTATATTATTAATGCAATGGGTGATGTTGTTGCTTGTTTACTACTTTTCATTGTTGTGATACTGTACATGACGTCCTCCGCCCCAGAATGTTTCTGCCGTTCTTGGTTTTGGGATGTGACAGATTGGTATCAGAGCATTGTTTATAGTGAATTAAGTATATCAACCCATAAAAGATATACTAACTATAAATACATAAGGGATTAAGAATACTCTGACCAAGAGTTTATACTTTAAATAATAAAATATTTAATAATGTATACGTGCCTGCATTCATACTAAAATCAGTGTCACTAGGACAGTACAAAAGAATTACGATTGTTGGGCAACACAGGTGGGCTTAGAGACATATGGTCAAAACTAGGAAGATATAGCCTGATCACCTATATTATCCGAGGGTTGACTAGCATGTGCCTAAGTTTAATTGTGTGGTTGCAACAAGTCTAAAATCTTACCAACCCTACCACAATGAGAACAGTAGAACATAACATTAAACTTAAAATACTAAAGGAGTATTTGGTGTTACTATAAGTACTTTATACTTGAGAACTAAAACGAGATCTTCATTACTAAGTTGATAGTTGCTAAGTGGATACACTAAGGATATATGTAATTAGGATGTTATAGACTTAGAATCTGTGAAAATTTTACTTACCCCTATTCTGTGTGAATTTGGAGTTAAGGTCACTTATTCGAAGGCCTATCATGTTTAGATTACATATAACTGGTATGCACTTCACAAATAGCAATGTAACTAGTGAAGATTTTCTAAATAATTATCTAGATAGTTCGTCTAACAATTATTTTATTACCCCAATTCTTGTGTAGATAACATGGCTGGACTCCATCCCCATGGCAACCCGTACCTTCCGAATGAGGTCATTGCTGGATGGTTTGGAGAAGAACCAGAGAATGATCATCTTATCCCTGTGAATGATCACCATGATGAAAACCTTTCGGACGATGCTGACTCCGAACCAGAGGTTGAGAACCTACCCCAAGCAGCTCCCTTTCCAATTCCTAACCCTCGTCCGGCTTTTCATGGCCCGACGCCAGAGTGGGTGGAATGCTTGGAAACATGGAGCCAAGGACAAGATCAGCCCATGCCATTTAATGGTGACCGAAGCTTTTATGACGTAAGCAATGGGGGCTCAGCAGACAGAACCCTGCCAATCATGGTCCACAGAGTGGCCCGAAATGAGATTCAAGGCAGGACAACCCTACATCAGATCACCGAAGTTGTCGCCGATGCAAGAATGCATACCCTCCGCACCATTCGTCTAGAAGATGCTCGTGAGAGATCTGAGAGAAACCATGAAACGCTGCTTCAAGCACTGGCTGAATCACGAGCCGAAGTCATAGAGCTCCGAGTACGCCAGAGGATGTATGAAAGACACCTACTTGACGTGGAACGTCAATTGGCTGAACTGAGAGTTCACCAGAGGGATGACCGTCCCCAGTAGTAGACGTTTTACTTTATTTTCCTTATTAAAAGGAATCGTTTTCTGTCTATGCCCGATGTGGCATTTTCTATGAAATTATCTTGTACTGTAAGTACTTTAGGTTAGGTCCTTATGCTGTCAAGAACTATCTTCTCTGGATATGATGTAAGACCTTTACAAGGTCATTTTCCCGAATCTTTACGTCGTGAATATCAAAGATATTGACAGTCGGCTAACTTATGTGTCATTCTTCATTCAAGTACTCTTATCATACTTTCATTGGAGTCTATCTGAAACCTGCTTTAGTCAAGTCATTGGACTATAGTAATTTAGCTCCGGAGACATTTCCAAGTCTCTTTTAATGGTTGGATCATGTTATTCACCAACCAACGATACCTCAGCTTGAACGACAAACGTCTTGAGACCATTCTACGAACTTACTTCCATTCCATTATTAGGACTACATCATAGGGATGTAGGTCAACTCTTCATGAACACACCTCCACTCAGTACTTGGACTGCATCATAGAGATGTAGGTCAAACCTTCGCGAACATACTTCCATTCCGTGCTAGGACTGCATCCTAGGGATGTAGGTCAAACCTTCGCGAACATACTTCCATTCCGTGCTAGGACTGCATCCTAGGGATGTAGGTCAAACTTTCGAGAACATAGTCTTACTCTTTACTTGAACAATCGAAGTACCTCTAGGGTCAACCAGAATTGCTCACAAAATCCTTATCTTTCGTGTTACAGAATCATGTCGTCATCCGGAAGAAATCAGTCGAACAACGAAACCTCCACCTTTCCTATGGACGCCGCTACCTTTCAAACCACAGTTACAACTGTTGTGATGGTTGCCATGACAGCTTTCCTTTCACACCGTAGCGCTATCAGCACAATCAATGCTGATGATGGGATTGAAGTTTCCAATCGTGGTATCCATCCAGGAAGTCGCCCAACAGTAACAGTCACAGGCTCGCAAAGCCGAAAGACAGAGAACAAGAAACGAAGGCGTCAAGCCCAGAAAGAACGTAAGAAATCCCAAAAACTTTCCATACAACAACAGCAAGTGGAAACCCCTGCCATCCCCGTATCGAGCAGACCATACAAAGGAACACTCCCGAAGTGCGACCGATGCAACTACCACCACGAGGGAATTTTCCGAGCCTTGCAATGCGATAATTGCAACAAGATGGGGCACATTGCTCGTTTCTGTAGAACTACCTCCACCACTGGAGCAAGCCTAGTTTGCTATAATTGTGGCGAGCTAGGGCACAATAAAAGAGATTGCCAAAAAAAAGAACTCAAGGAAAGAACCCACGTCCCCATAACTTCTACTCGACACCTCACTTCCACCACCAATGTTGGTGTTGTCCATATATGTCACCAATGCGGTGAAATAGGACACCTCAAGAAGGATTGCCCGATAGCGAAGAACTCGGGTGCAGATGGGAAGATCCTCAGGATCACAGCTGCGGGAGAACCTGCTCTGGAACCCACGTTAATGTAATTTAGGCGTTTCGTTGTAACATGCTTATAAACTATCCGAAACTAGTGCAACTAGAGTCTTACCTTTTGCGAGATCCTGTCTGTATAGGGATGCTCCTGCTGCGTATACTTGTCTTTTGTAAGTATACCTTATTCGCAGCAATAGTCTTGTAGTAAATCTAAAAGTACTATAACTCTGTTCATGGTTGTATGGTTGTGTTTTGTCTGTAAACACCTTATGTTCAAATCTAATGTCTTTAAGTTTTGTATGATTCCGACATTATCATATGACTCGATTCAATTTGATCCACACCATACCAGCTTCTTAAGTTCTTCTCTTTACCAATAAACGTCGTTTTAGCGAAGCCGTCATATCAGAACACCGCAGTACTCATTCATGGAGTACCTCATAGTTCTTTTCTTTTTCCGAAGAAATCCCCGAAGTACCACTCGTGCCGTACGTCAAGTTCAATCCAAGGATTCATACGGTTGATCTATCACTGAGGAATGTAGACATAAGGGTAATATATAATCAAGGTTCTACATGTTTAGAATTGATGATTCCACTTTAACTTCTTTTTCCCCGATGGGATATGAGCTTAAAGAAGAATCAGTTATTCGACTACCTTTTCAATCTTAATTATATACGACTCGTATACACCAGATTGTGATGGTGAAACCATGTATGAATTCTAATATGAACTTCAGGACGGAGAACTACCTAAGTCTACGAGTAATCGCATCGTCATGTGAACAAACTTAGAACCCAGTATGACTCCCGTAAACGGATCACCCTACAGCCTAAACACCTACAGAGACACCAGAACAACCCGGACAACTTAGCGAACTGCACAGAAATAGAATTAGAAGACTAGGCTTCTCACCCTGGAGAACTCCGGTCTTATTCTTCCAGAGGTCGACGGATTGCATTGTATATTCCTCGGCTATCGAGGACTCCGTCTAGATTTTTCCATTAGAAATCATTGTCTCTGCCTCGCATAGATGAATCGGTTGAGCAAACACAAGGAATGAGTACTTTTCAGAAATGGATCTGAGATCCAAATATCACCATTTCGAGTGTTAGGGAAGGATGTCCAGAAGACTATCTTCCAAACTCAATGCGGACACTTCGAGTCCGTAGTGATAACCTTCGGATAGGACCAATACGCCCATAGTTTTCATGAGCTAAATGAGTAGGGTACGTCTTTCCTACTTGGATCGGTTTGTCATTTCTCCATGTAATGACTTACTTATCTACCCTAGTAGTAAGAAGAAACCCATGGAAACATTATCTTCTGAGGTATTTTTCGCGAAGTTCTCTAGGCACGAGTTTTGAAATTGAAGAGTCCACTTTCTATGACACACTGTTAGTGATGTGGGAAATTTTGAGTACTCTTACAATTTGTCAAAATCGTTGAGAATTTTTCGACACCAGAGACGTCGACAGACATTCACCAAATTCTAGGTCTTACAGACCTACTATCATAGTTCATTCAGAACTCTTCGAAAATTACAGAAACCCTTTCAACTTTGACCCAGCAATGGGTGGCCCTTGACTGGGAAGTTTAGCAAGAGAAAGAACCATTGGGAGTTCCAGGTGAGAGACCAAGTTCTTTAGGAAAAACTCACTTTGAGAATGGCTTAATACGCTTCGTATCACGTGGAAAGTTAAATCCAAGATAAATAGGACCACCGAGATTCTTACCAGAATCGGTCCTGTATCTCACAGACTAGATCTACTCCGCGAACTCAGTAACGTACATTCTACTCTTCGCGTCTTGATCGTGAAACCGTACCTTTCCGTTAGGACTCTTGTAAGTCCACTCGATGAGATCCTCGCCTTCGTATTAGAACCGTAGTGACCGTCGACCGAGAGGTCAAGCGGACGAAGCAATGCAGTCGCCCGTTAGTGAAGGTTCGTTAGGATACCAACCGAGGACCCGATTTCACTTAGGAGCGCTAGAACCAATCGATTAGGAAGTTTTCCACCTCTCAACTCGATCATTCATACCAACTTCCTTATCTAAATTCTAATTTTGGGACGAAATTCCCTTTAACAGGGGGATGATGTGACAACCCAAAATTTCCATTCGGTCAAACCCTAAAAGTCAACCACTTTGTATCATAAGTCAATGTCATTATTTCTCATTTTTAAGAAATATAAAGTTCGTTTGATTATTTTAATATTATTTTTAAACGAACGGGTGAAAGAAAGTGCCGTCTCGGGTTTTGAATTTTAAAAACCGCAAACACCTCGTGTCTTAGAAATTCCCGACCAAAATTTTATGTTTGGTTTGAAAGTTCACCCAAAAACCGTAAACTCATACCTATGTATGAGTTTACTCCCCAAAAGTTAGTTATTTGTGTTTACTCCCCAAGTTCATAAAAGAGTAAACTTCAAGAACTCTTTCAAGTATCATCCTAGTTTTGATTTCCAAACCTTCAATCTTGTAAGTGTTCTAACCATGTTAAGTTAGTAAAACACTTAATATAGTGTTTATACATCTAATCATCCACTCATATGTGTATTTTGACTAGATTTCCAAAACACCAAGAACACCAAGAACACACACTAAGTGTTCTTGGCCTTTTAGCTCAAATCAAGCCTTCTAATAGTAAGTACTTCCATCCTTGAGTGATTTTAAGCTAGTATTACATTTGAACATCAAGAAATTATGTCAAGAACACAAGGCTAGAGGTGTTAACGGTCCATGGAGATGCTTGGACCGTAAACACCATAAATGGCACCAAAGTGTGCCTAAGCCTCTAATCTAAGTCCTAGTTGATGTATAAACCATCCTTGACATGTTTAAACCCTTCATTATTGTGTTTAAGCCTTGAAAAACATCAAGGACCATCAAATATAGGTGTTTACGGTTTGGGGATCTCCCAAAACCGTAAACACCCTAAAATGGGTTTAATTTGGTCATTTTCCTTCCTTAGGCTTAGAAACTAGCTTATACACTTACCTAATTGTGTTAAAGACTTGAAAGCATAACAATACCCTTCTCCATGAGGGTTTATGGTAGTAAACCCAAAGGAAAAAGTCAAAGAGGCCGTAAACTCCTCCAAGGAGTGTTTTTGAGGTCCTAGTCCCTTCCAAAGGCCAAACCACTTAGTAGAAATGCTTCAATAGGCTTGCTAAAACACAAAAAAACACTTGGTCATTAGAACTAGAGTTTACGACCGTAAACTCTAGAGTTTACTGCCGTAAACTCCCTAGGTCTTGACCATCAAAACTGTAAACTCCAAGGGAGTTTACCCTTGGACTCTAAACATACTAGCTTTGTCCTACCAACACTTGGATGCAATCCTTGTGATCTTTAACGCTTGAAACAAAGTGTTTTCACGTTCTAGGGTGTCCCAACTTAATTTATTAGTTATAAATTGGCTAATTAGTTATATGTATGTTCATTATATGATAACTAGGCTCGTGCGTGTGCACAAGTCTTCATTTGTCACCTAGCGCCATACCCGACACTTCAATCCAATCCACTCACCACAAGTAAGTTCATACCCCTTAATAAGATTAAAACTAACCTTGAAGATCGATTAGATCTTAAACATGCAATATAAAGAACAAACAGCAAAAACACGAAAATAATAAACAACTCAAGAATGAATCAAACAAGTCGAATGATTCTAAAACAACCCTCAGAAGAGCTCGACAAAGAACATCAACTGTAGAGGGTTAGAAGGTTTACAGGAACGATAAAGAAAGAACTTTATAATGCTATCTTCTTCTATCAATCGTATTCTCTAGATCGTTAACCTAATATGCATGCAAGCATATTCTTATATAGTAAACCTAACAGCTCACGGTTGGACAGGCCCAAATCAGAGTACAAAATAATTGGACTTTTAACCGAGCCCAATGACGCAATTCTAAACGAATCTGCAACCCAACAATCTCCCCCTTTGCGTCAATTGGAGCGAGATCTTCTCCTCTTACTTGGGCCAGTAGCAGCGGCAGATACCTTCTTCTTTACAGTCTGAAACAGACGAGAGATAAGAGCAAGTATCATTTGTCTGAATCTGATGTACCATTGAATCATATCATTGAAGTATTTGATATCATCCGCTGCATTCTCTTTACACCGATGGATGATCGACAGCACATGCTCTAGACAAGCAGTGGTATAAAGATGTTTATCCGCTAAGGCAAAGAGACATTTCTGTCCTTCAGCCCTAGTGAACATGACCGAATTTCTCCTTGGGTCAATCTTTCCCATCTTCATCTGATTGAGATCACTGGCTGAGCCAACAGGAGAGATCTTCGGTTTCTTCTTGAAGACTGTGGCTATCTCCTGATCCATCAAGGCGACCTCCATGATGTAACAAACTAACATCCTTTTGAGATGGTCTATAATCGGACCATATTCAGCTTCATTCGTCAAAAGGATGTTATGCAGAACGATCCAATCATGGGGGTTGAGGTTCGGCAGATCTGCTAAGGATATGAGATGTTCGGTTCTTGCAGACCCTCTGATCACCCTGAACCGAACGTTGATGAATCTCCCTTCGGTATATGGCTTTAAAACCCGAACATTAACGATCTTCTGAGCGCTCCATGTTTGGTACTGTGGTTGAGCGGCCTGCAGATAAAAGTCGATTAACTCCCGATCAACCTCAGGATTAGGATGAGGGACTTCAAAAATGTTGGAGAAGGCGTGGAAGATAAACGCCTTTCGGGTCAAGGGCATATCGAACTGCGAATCGACAGAATTGTAGCAGTCGAAGGAGATCACCGGTTCGAGCCATAGGATGCTTGGAGTATCTATAGCCTCCTTTATCATTCTCTCTCGAGTCCAAGCAGGGAAAAGAGTCTTCCTGCTCTCGAGGAGATCGTGGGCTTCTTTCTTCTTGCGTTCGGCTTCTTCAGCTTCTCGCACCACACGAATGTTGTCACTATCAACATTGCGACTATTTTTGCGTTTCAGCAAGTCAACAATGGTTTCTTTATCATCTTCATCCTCTTCCTCATCTTTATCCTTCACACCCGAACCCGAAGTTTGACCAGTAGGAGGAGGTTCGGTTGTGTGAGCAGCTTTTGACGAAGGAGGTGGTTTCGATC
Organism: Lactuca sativa; assembly: GCF_002870075.4. Lineage (NCBI taxonomy): Eukaryota > Viridiplantae > Streptophyta > Magnoliopsida > Asterales > Asteraceae > Lactuca > Lactuca sativa. The sequence continues at coordinate 109,913,759 of NC_056625.2, read as the reverse complement.
CGGACTTCACTTCTCCCCCTTGTTTCGGAGTGGACACAAAACTAGGTAGCCCTTCAATTTTTCTGAGAAGGTCCAGGGCAGGAGCAAGTTTTTCAGCAAGGGTTCGCCTTACCGAATGTTTGAGAATCGGATCGTGTGCTTCCAGGATGTTGGATAGGGCAGCGTGTACATCCGAAACACTTGTTTTGATAACCTCCCGTTCGGATCGAAGAGCGTCAATTTGTTGCTGAGAGTTGGAAAGCTAAGCGCTCTTGACCTTGAGGGCGGTGGTTTTACTAGCAAGAACGTCCATTAACGAGTTTTCGGCAGCGAGATCCTCTTGAAGTTTAGAGAGGCGCTCGTCAATGGAGGCACGAAGGGCCGAGTTGTCGTTGCTGATGGATTGGCGAAGGGTAGCGAACGACTTCAACTCCGTTGAGACGAACTTGGCCAATTGTTGAACGATTGGTTCCAACGTTGTCTTTGTTTCATCTGCGCTCTCCTGTAAGGACTTTAACAGGGAAGAGGCTTCAGAGAATAGTTTATCGACTTTTGCGGTCGCTGCCTCACAAGCTTTTGTGGAGGCGTCAATTGCTGCTGTAACACCCAGATTTCCAAAAATAAAATTTTCATTTAATTAATCAATTTAATATTAAAAACACTTGTTTAAAATCTTATTCACATTCAAATTACAAAACGTAGTTTCATTTTCGTTATAAAAGAAGACCAGGATCCTCCAAACTCAACTCTTTCTTCGGTGTGTACAATCGAACCGTTGCCATCCCGCGTTACTGTAAGAACCTGAAACAACGTAACATAAACAACGTAAGCACGAAGCTTAGTGAGTTCCCCAATATACCTTACGCACATACGCCTTCCGGCCCGGATCTTTCGATCTACATAATATCGCCTTCCGGCCCGGATCCTTCGATCCACATAACATCGCCTTCCGGCCCGACCTTCCGGTCCATGTGTCCCAGGGGACTTCCGTCCCTGCTGGGTAAACCTTCCGGCCTTACCCACGCCGACCTTCCGGTCCATCACACATATATAACGCATAATACAAATACTCTAACACATAAAGCACATATATCATATATCATACCTGACCTTTCTGTCACATAATACATTGCCTTCCGGCCCATATATAAGCATGTATATCACTCGTAGCAACTAACTTTCCATTCATAGCATATAAACATAACACGCAACATACTTGACCTTCCGGTCACACAATCAAACCCTTCCGGGTGAGGTATAGTGAGAAGACTCACCTCGCGGTCACTAGAAGATAGCAACTCCTAAAATCCCTTGCACCTGATCCTCTGAGCTGCAAGCTCCCTGTAACATCATATATCCCTTATTTAATACTTCTATCTTCCACGTTAACTGACCCTAAGAATCACACCAGTCAACTCTGGTCAACAGTCCAATGTCAGCTCGACTGGACTCGGCGAGTTCCCTGGCGACTCGGCGAGTCTTGTCGTCCTTCAATCCTCTGAGATTCCCTTTCTACTCGTCAAGTATCCTCTTTGACTCGACGAGTCACTCCTGGAAGAATCGCGGGGCCACCCCGACTCCACTCGCCGAGTCTGAAGAACAACTCGGCGAGTCCCAGTGAATCTTCAAGCTACTCGCCGAGTCTGATCATCCGACTCGGCGAGTCCACGCCATGCAGTCGATCCAACTGCTTCCTGAGATACGTTTTCCCGAGATACACACTCATGGGACTTCTGGACCTCTAATCATCCTATTACTAAGGTAGAAACCTTTGCATAACAACATAATAATCCATCAAATCTCCAAATGGGTTTCATAAACCCTAAATTCGTGTACACATCAAAATAACAGGAATGATCCAAAACCTTACCTGAAAACATACTCTCTGCGTCCCCAAACCTCAGAACTCGACCCCCTTGCTCTTCCTTTGGCCGAAATCCTTCCTCTTCTTGCACCACAATTCCTTCAAAGTCCATAATGGCCTCCAAGTTTTGCTCCAAATGCCACAGTCGTCTAGGGTCCTCCACAATCGGCCAAAAGACGTGAAATGACGACATAACAACCCTTAAATACGACCCAATACGAAACGGCTAGGGTTTCTGCTGAACAGCGTCGACTCGCCGAGTCCATACCTGGACTCGTCGAGTCCAGTCGCGAACCCGCGACCAACTCTGCGATCCTACTCGGCGAGTCTGGCTCCAACTCGCCGAGTCTCCCCTTTAAAATACCCCAAAATGCAATTTAACCATACTTGAGATTTTGGGCTGTTACAATTCTCCCCCACTAGAATTAGACTTCGCCCTCGAAGTCTCACTCTGAAAAATAGTTCTGGATGCTGCTCCCGCATCACACGTTTCGGCTTCCCTAGACACTACCGATCTCTCCCGAGGCCGCTACTGAACCAACACCAGAGATACCTCCTTGTTCCTCAGAACCTTGATCTTCCGATCTCCGACGGCCACTGGCCTCTCGACGTAACACAGGCTCGCATCCACCTAATCGTTCTCTAGTAGAACCACTGCTGACTCATCCGCTATACACCTATTCAACTGCGACACATACCAGTGTCATGGATCCGTCCCAGTTCCGTTGACAGCTCCAAACGATAGGCCACTCTCCCTACCTTCGCACCTTCACGAAAAGACCCAACATACCGGGGCCCTCCATTTACCCTTCTTCCTAAATCGAAGCACCCGACAGAAATACGAAGTCGCTGACCTGAATCACATGCTCGTAACGGCGTCTGCCTGCATAACTTTCCTGTTAACTCTAAACGATCACTAACTCTCCTTAACCTGCTGAGTCTGCTCTGTCGACTGAAGCCCAAACTCTGTACTGTCCATCTCTCCCTGTAACCGAGAACCACCCAAGATGCAACTCTGCTCTTAAACCCCAACAATCACTCGACCAATGAGGGTTAGGAAGCCCTGAACCACCGGATTCCCGACCCAAAGCCCACTTTGTCCATCCCAGACCCACTGAGAGATCCTTTCTCACTCCCAGAGTAACTCTCACAAATTCTCCTCTTGCCATCATATACACATGCTGAACTAGCCCCAACACTTGTAAGTTGGAAGACCCGATACACTGATGATATCCTCGAACATCTCCCAAGATGAACCACTACACCCACCCTACACTCTGATCAGATTCATACTGAAAATTTAAAATTTTCTCTCTCCATGCATCCCTTCTGAGCCTCAACAGACATCCCAACCGGATGGGTTCCTACTCCACTGCCGCGAACACGATGCTCAGAACCATACTCGAAGTACTCTAACCATAACTCTGCTCTGCAGCTTTCACTTTCGTGAACTTGCACCCCCTTCGGAGTTACATACCCTCCTCTTTTCCTTTTCCACGGAACTCTCTTGAACATAATGCCACTCCAACCGGTGCCACGGTGCTCGCCCCAAGCGACACCACCCTTTTTGCGTAACTGCCATTCACATACTCTGGTTCTCATTGCAGGGGCTCTCAATCCCACGCACTCTCTCCACTCCTCAAAATCACTGCCTCCGCTAAACAAGATCAACAACCCAGGGCCAGACCTTCCAATGCAATCACACTGCAACATACGTGATCCGCAATCTCAAACTAATCCAGCAATACCAACAGAGTCTCCAGTATGACTGGACCGACTCTCATAACACATACTAGCCACTCGAGGCTATATCTCTGTGGGTCCGTACACCCAACTCTGCGAACCCTCAGGTTCTAACTCTGGGAACCTTCCGGTTCCAGCTCTAGAAACATGCACAACATAATCCCGTAGGATTAATGCAGTACAACCATCACGTACCTCAAACGTACCAATACTCTGATCGCAAAATTCCGTTTACTTACTCAAGCTCGATCCCGACCTCCTCTCAGGCCTCCACAATCAAATGCCCTAGGTCTGTATCTCGCCCTGCATATCCAACACTCGCTCTCGTCGGCCTATACTTTGCGCTGACAAACACTGCTGAATCCCGGCAGCTAAGCACCCTCACATACCCATCGATCTCCCGGAGAATTTTCTAATTCTCCCCCACTAAAGCACTGACTAACTGCCACCGATCGTCATTAACGACCTCTCAGAACAATCCTGCACAAAGAGAACATTTACCCACTGACTGCTTCCCACAAGCGTAAGCAACCCTCAGCAAAACCACATCTCCTCCCTGATCAATCCGCTCAAAAGAATCCGATCTTTCAATTATCCACTCCACAACTGCAGATGCTACCCGTCATTCAACCCAGTGCCGCACCTCCACTATCAACCCTCACGAACGATGACCAACGGAATTCCCAAGCAATAACCCATAACCAAACCCACAACCTGCCAAAGGTTGAATATCGCATCGAAAACCGTACAAAGTTACCGGCACTAAAACACCAGACTATAACCATACCAAACCATCAGGGAACAACGAATGCCAAAACGAAACCTGAAGCACCAATCCCTAACCATGCCAATCCCGCGAAACAACGACTACCGCATCGAAATCCACACTACCCGCACAAACAATACGCCACAAACAACGCAAGCTAATCAAGACATCAAGACAACATCATACCCGCAGCCGCCTCCGGCACTGCTCCGTCTCCCTCTGCCGCAAGCCGATAAGCACAACCCTGAGCCCTTGGGCTCTACTCCATCCTGTCCTCCTCCTGAACTCCTCAAGGTGGCCGGTGCTAGAGCCTGCACCGATCCTGCAAAAGCTGTGGACATTTGACCCTCAAATGTCCAACCTGCCGACACTGATAACAAATCCTGGAATCCCGAATTGGCACTGACTGCCGACAACCCCGTGCACCATGCCCCTCCTTTCCGCACTCGCGGCATGCACCATTGGGCCAACAAGCTCCGGTGCCATCTCTCTCTCACTTCCCACAAGTGTGACCGCTCCGATCCCCCATTTCAACGTCTACGGTCCTGAACCGTTTCGGCGCCGACTGCGACTGCATCGGGGCCTGTCCCAGCTCACGCAACTGCAACTTAACCTCTAACTCACGCCACATGGCGGCCTTCTGCAACTCCAACAGGGTCTCGCACCTCCGCGCAGACACGAACTGTCTGATACTCCCTTGAGCTTACTCGAATATCGGGCATCTGAGCCTGCTCCGGAGCGAACTCAGGGCGAAACATCGCCCTCCCAATAAACATCCTGGTGATCTCAGTCACCAACCCAAATCCTGCTTCAGCTCGAGGAATTCCCGAGCCAATCTCTCCTTTTCATCTCGCGGAACATAGCGAGTACTGACCATCCCTCTGAATTGATCCCATGAAACCGCAGCCCTCTGCGCATCGGAAAATGACCTCGTGGTCAACCTCCACCAATCCTTCGCCCCGAGCCTCAATAGGTTCAAAGCACACCCCACCCTCTGATTAGCAGGGCATAAACTCGTGGAGAAACACCCCTCCATGTCTGGTAACCATCTCATAGCAACAATCGAGCCCTGAACTCCATCGAATGTGGGAGGCTTCGCATAATAGAAGTCCCGATACTGAAAACCCCGACTAGTCCCTTTCTTAGCCGTTGCTACAGCCGCTGTAACCGCCGCGGCAGCCGTCTCTGCGAAAGCCGCATATTGCTCATCAAACTACTTCAATCATAGTGGTCCTGATCGACCCAAACAATTCTGGCGACTCAACCCGCGACAATGCAGCAACCTCATCACGCCGGATCTCGCGAATCCTCGCATCCCGCTCGCTCGTGCTCGTCCGATCGATAACCGGATAACAAGATAGCCACAAGCATCATCCACTACGAACCATGGTACTCATCCCATGACATCCTTCCTCATCATGCTTCGGTGTATGGTACCTGAACCATAGCACCATTCCTCAACCTGCTCCAATGTATAGCACTCGAACCACAACATCTATCTCAATCTGTTCCGATGTATGGTGCCCTGACCATAACATCACTCTGTATCCGCTCCGATGTATGGTATCCGAACCATAACATCACCCCTCAATCTGTTCCTTAGGACCTTCAGAATGCCCCCTGTATCAAGTATGGGTCCTCTGCTTTCAGTAGTACGGGCCCATACTACCTGCCACATCTACCCATACTTTCCACACGGACCATCCCAGAGCTCCTAAGTAGCTGATAAACCTGCTCTTTCACCCATCTCATCGCGCGTGCTCGCTTTCCAGCGAAATCCTCTACTCTACCAGCGCACTCATCTTGGCTAGGTTTAATCTCTAGCCCCTTCCGCCGTCCTCCCACTTCTTTGCCATCAGCTGCTGAAGAGCTCCTGATGATGCCAAACATCTACCTCCTGAGTATCGTCATACTCACTTAGTAACTGTCTCCCATCATCGAGAACTCCACAAAGCACAAAGCAAGCAGCATTCGAGCATCGAAGCATACATAGGACTCCTTAGCTGTGATAGCTCCACCTTCTCGGCTCATCCTCGGATGTGCTACTGTACTCTGTAGCTCTATCCCTCGTGCGTTCTAACTAGATACCCTCACTCATTACATACACACAAGAGCATAACGCACATATAACAGCAAACCCTAGACTAAGGCATCACAAATCAGGCCACTCTAGTCCTAAGATGTGAAGTACCTAGCCTGTCTCTAGCATGCAATAATGTCTCATAAAGTGCATAATAGATATTTCATAATACAAAAGTAAGGGTATTTTGGGAAATCACCGTTTGGCTCTGGCTGATTGTACACACTGCTCTTTCTTGCTTTCTCTTTGAACTCTTATTCACTTTTAGAAAACCATTTATTTGGAAAACTTTTTCTTACTTCCTCAGTTTGAGTCCAGATTTACCCGTAGGCGCGTCCGAATCCCTCAAACCAAGGCTCTGATACCAATTTGTAACACCCAGATTTCCAAAAATAAAATTTTCATTTAATTAATCAATTTAATATTAAAAACACTTGTTTAAAATCTTATTCACATTCAAATTACAAAACGTAGTTTCATTTTCGTTATAAAAGAAGACCAGGATCCTCCAAACTCAACTCTTTCTTCGGTGTGTACAATCGAACCGTTGCCATCCCGCGTTACTGTAAGAACCTGAAACAACGTAACATAAACAACGTAAGCACGAAGCTTAGTGAGTTCCCCAATATACCTTACGCACATACGCCTTCCGGCCCGGATCTTTCGATCCACATAATATCGCCTTCCGGCCCGGATCCTTCGATCCACATAACATCGCCTTCCGGCCCGACCTTCCGGTCCATGTGTCCCAGGGGACTTCCGTCCCTGCTGGGTAAACCTTCCGGCCTTACCCACGCCGACCTTCCGGTCCATCACACATATATAACGCATAATACAAATACTCTAACACATAAAGCACATATATCATATATCATACCTGACCTTTCTGTCACATAATACATTGCCTTCCGGCCCATATATAAGCATGTATATCACTCGTAGCAACTAACTTTCCATTCATAGCATATAAACATAACACGCAACATACTTGACCTTCCGGTCACACAATCAAACCCTTCCGGGTGAGGTATAGTGAGAAGACTCACCTCGCGGTCACTAGAAGATAGCAACTCCTAAAATCCCTTGCACCTGATCCTCCGAGCTGCAAGCTCCCTGTAACATCATATATTCCTTATTTAATACTTCTATCTTCCACGTTAACTGACCCTAAGAATCACACCAGTCAACTCTGGTCAACAGTCCAATGTCAGCTCGACTGGACTCGGCGAGTTCCCTGGCGACTCGGCGAGTCTTGTCGTCCTTCAATCCTCTGAGATTCCCTTTCTACTCGTCAAGTATCCTCTTTGACTCGACGAGTCACTCCTGGAAGAATCGCGGGGCCACCCCGACTCCACTCGCCGAGTCTGAAGAACAACTCGGCGAGTCCCAGTGAATCTTCAAGCTACTCGCCGAGTCTGATCATCCGACTCGGCGAGTCCACGCCATGCAGTCGATCCAACTGCTTCCTGAGATACGTTTTCCCGAGATACACACTCATGGGACTTCTGGACCTCTAATCATCCTATTACTAAGGTAGAAACCTTTGCATAACAACATAATAATCCATCAAATCTCCAAATGGGTTTCATAAACCCTAAATTCGTGTACACATCAAAATAACAGGAATGATCCAAAACCTTACCTGAAAACATACTCTCTGCGTCCCCAAACCTCAGAACTCGACCCCCTTGCTCTTCCTTTGGCCGAAATCCTTCCTCTTCTTGCACCACAATTCCTTCAAAGTCCATAATGGCCTCCAAGTTTTGCTCCAAATGCCACAGTCGTCTAGGGTCCTCCACAATCGGCCAAAAGACGTGAAATGACGACATAACAACCCTTAAATACGACCCAATACGAAACGGCTAGGGTTTCTGCTGAACAGCGTCGACTCGCCGAGTCCATACCTGGACTCGTCGAGTCCAGTCGCGAACCCGCGACCAACTCTGCGATCCTACTCGGCGAGTCTGGCTCCAACTCGCCGAGTCTCCCCTTTAAAATACCCCAAAATGCAATTTAACCATACTTGAGATTTTGGGCTGTTACAGCTGCAGTGGCAGAGGCGACAGAATCATGCTGAGCCCTGGAGAAGGCATCAACAATCTTCTGAAGAGCGACTTCAGAGCGAGAGGACTGAGTGTTGGAGGATGATGCAATAAGCATGTCAACCTTTTCGTGCAGCTCCTTAAGATGCTTCTTTGTTACTGGAGCTTCCTCATCATCGTCGCTTTGGACTTGAAACGGACTAAAGTAGACCAAATCGAAGGTCATATTTTCCCCTCCAAGGAAAGGGTTATCTCCATCAGAGGCATGATCTGGAGATGTTGGGGGTGGTGAATCTGGGGGTGTTGTGGTATGTGTAGGTTCAGGTTGAGTGTTGGTGGGGGTAGTTTCGGGTGGTGGTTGAGTGTGGATAGGTTCGGTTGATGATTGAGTTTCGGTTGTATGAGGAGGTTCGGTTACAGGTGGTGTTTCGGTTGCATCGGTATGAACCCCCGTATCAGATACGTTGGTTGTAACCTTTGCATTTGTTGTTGTTGTTGTATCAGTGAAAATGGGTGGTGGTATAGGGAAAGAGGTTTTAGGAATGGTGGTAGAGGGGTTTATGGTGGGAATGGAAGTAGGGATTGTTTGAGTAGGAGAGGGAATTGGTGAGACATGGATTTCCATGTCTGGGGTAGGTGATCGGGGTGGGGTGTTGCCTCTTGGAGGGGTTTCGCCTCTTTGAGAGCCGTCCGAATCCGAACTCTCACCTTCTGATTCACTCGAAGAGGAAGCGATTATAAGCTTTCGCTTCGGTTGAGTCTTTCGCCTCTTCGGCTGCGGGGACTGTGCAGGTTTGGTTGGTTTCCGCTTCCTGGGAGAAGGACCTTTAGCCCCTTTGGTCACTTGCTTCCCTTTATCAGCCTTTTTGCCTCTATGAACAGGCTTATCAGCATCATGGATGGACTTGAGCATTTCCTGTGTGAGTTCCCTAGGTCCAGACGCCTTGAACTCCTTAATAGTCCTGATGATCCTGCTGTCAGATGGAACATCACCGTACATGGTCTCCGGAATTGAGCCAATGAAAGAGAACTTGGATGCATCTGAGATGATAATCTTCGTGGTATGAAAAGTACCGATCGAAGACATCGATGCACCGGCAGCAGTGGGGACATCGAGCTTATCCATCGCCCACTTGGTGATGAGAGTCCAGAACCGTGCATACGACACCTCAGAATGTCGTGAAGAAGAAGAGAGGCTCTGGATGAGTTGTTGCCAAAGAACAAACCCATAGTCAATATTGACACCGTTGTAGACGCCATACATTATCGACAAGAAGAGTCGACTAGAGCCGTCGGATCCTGAGCTCCGTTCAGATAAGCCCTTGAAGAGGACCGTGAACATGCCGTTCCACTGAGGCGGCAAGCATGATTTATTAAATTTCGCGACGGAGGTGAGCGCCTCCGTGTACCCCATATTGTAGAACATATTGTAGAGATGCCCAATCGGAATCGTCTCCGGATTAATCCTTGAAGGGTCAGCAGCAAACCCTAGCAATGCGCCAAATCGTTGCCTTGAAATGGAGGTCTTGTGATCAGAAACCTCGAAGAAAACCCTATCGACTGCTTTATCGTAATGTGCAGTCGCATACACCTGCGATAGGAGCTCCATGGGCACAGACTCAACCCTAGAAAGTGCAGGAGCGATTGGTGAGTACTTCAGGCACTCGATGATCGGAAACATGTAGGAATCGTACGCCTGAGGGGTTAGGTCAATCACCAAACACTGTTGAGGGCGAATGGGAAGGATGTGTGAGGTGGCATGGACTGAGGATGATTCTGCCATTGTTGAAGTTAGGAAGAAGAAGATGAACAGTAAAGGCTTTAGGGAATTTTTGCTCTCTTGGAAATTTGGATGCAGTAAAGAGGTAAATAGGAGAGGAGACTGCCTTTTATAGTGGGTGTTTAGGAGAGAGAAAAATCTGTTCAAATCTTCTATGGAAATACGAAAAGGTTTTCCCAGAATGACAGATGCGTGACAGTTAAGGTAGGCGGTGATCACGCATGAGAGAGAGTGTCAGATTCCTTGGAACACGCCGCCCAACAAGCGCCGTTTCAGAAGAAACCGTTTCAAATCCACACGCGCCTGTTTAGTGCCAGAGAGAAACCGCTTAATATTCTCCCACGCGTCGACGACGTCAGTTATGGAATGGGCGTTTCAAATTCGCATGCGTCCCTTTTTACCGCCGTTTGAAATTCAATCCATTTATCTCCCGCCTGAGTCAGCAACCCTTTCATCTTATCCTTGTAACGACAACTTTTGAAGGATACTCCCACGTGGATGATTTTTGACCACGTCTTAATAATTAACCACCAATGCAATAAAACAGCCTGTAATTATTAGTACCAGAATTTTGGAAAATCAAAGATTTTCGTGCTAAGAGTGTAAAAAGAAAAGAAATAAAGCAACTCTTTTTAGGAATAAATGTGATGTCAATAATGACACGAAACAAATGATCCCGGGCACGAATCTCTTCCTTCAAGATCAAGATAGACCTTAAAGTGTTGATGTGGTTTCCCGTTGAATGACTATCAAACACTTATTAATAAATGTTGAAAGGCTTCTTTTAATTAGGCTACTTAAGGGTGGCTTTCGTTTTGATGCAACAATTCTAATCTTGAAATAAGAAAGAAAGTGAACAAAGTACTTGTGAGACCGGTGTAGTCTGTTGAACAAGTAGGTAGGAATTAATTTTAAAGTAACTTGGAGAATGTGAAATCTCAACAAACAAATGTAAAACTGGATCCCAAGGGAAGAAATGTTATGGGGTTTAACAATTTCATAGGAATCACACAAAATAAAATTTGAGATTTCATCAAGGTACATCCGTCAATTCTTTGGTGAAACTTGAGCAAATTTATTGTTCACCGTCAATTCAGATTTGGTGTTGAATTTTGGGTTTCACTCAGCTCGTAGTGGCACGAAACGAAGATCATAAACACAGTTGTTGTGTAACCATAAACCTCAGTGCTAATTTCTGAGAGTCTCAAGGGTTACGTTGATGAAACGAATGTAATGGAGATGGTGTAAGAAATTAAAGTACCTCTGCTGCGAAAATAAGGACCAAGCAGAAAAACTCTTATCTCATGTGAGAAGAGAGTGAGGTAGCTCACGATTAGAATAAATGTGATAGCCTAATTGGGAAGACAATGTTTGTTTATACCAAGTCGTTAAGGCTATTATTCAGAATCTTATGAGGCTTGGGACACATACAGCAGCATGCTTCTAGGGACACGTAACTAATCCAACAATTATATCCCTATAAACGAACGAACACACAAATAAAATAAGAAAATATTTTTGGAGTTTTTGATATATATTAAAAAAAATAAAAGAAAATAAAATAAAAAAAATAAGCAAGAAAAAAAAATAAGACTTAGAAAGAGTAAAAAAAACTTTGGAAAAATTTGGTAACCGAACCCGAACGTTTGGTAGGTTTCGGTTGAGAAAAATTTTGAAAAACCGAACCCAAGCGTTCGGTTGGTTTCGGTTTTTGAAAAATTTTGAAAAACCAAACCCGAGCGTTCGGTTGGTTTTGGTTTTGGAAAAATTTTGAAAAACCGAACCCGAACCTTCGGTAGGTTTCGGTTTTGGAAAATTTTGAAAAACCGAACCCGAACCTTCGGTAGGTTTTGGTTTTGAAAAATTTTGAAAAACCGAACCCGAACCTTCGGTAGGTTTCGGTTTTGAAAAATTTTGAAAAACCGAACCCGAACCTTCGGTAGGTTTCGGTTTTGAAAATTTTTTAGAAAACCAAGTAATTTAGGCTTGCAATAAGAAAATACGTTTGACAATAAGATAAACAACTTTGTACAAGAAATTTACAACCAAGAAAACTACCTTTGTGGTGATGAGCGAGTCAGATGATTTAACCGAACCTGAACGTTCGGTCAATTTCGCTTCTTACGTTTGAGGTTGAGAGGTAGTTTGAGGTACTGACTCTGATTCCATCTACCTAGCCCTTGTAAAATTCTGTTGAATGATGCTTCAGGAAGAGCTTTGGTAAAGACGTCAGCCAGTTGATCAGTGGTTCGAACAAAGTGTACTTCAACGTTTCCATCTTCCACATGATCTTTGATGAAGTGATACCTCAGTGCTATATGTTTGGTTTTGGAGTGTTGCACTGGGTTATGACAAATCCTAATTGCACTTTCAGAGTCACAATATAGTGGGATTTTCTTCATATTGAGTCCATAGTCTCGAAGTTGACTCTGGATCCAAATCACTTGAGAGGTGCAGGATGCAGCGGCTATGTATTCAGCTTCGGTAGTAGACAACGACACGCACGTTTGTTTCTTTGATTGCCAGCTAACCAACTTCCCGTCAAGGAATTGACAGCCGCCAGTGGTGCTTTTTCTGTCGAGTCCACATCCTGCAAGGTCTGCATCTGAGTAGGCTTGAACGAAGAAGCCTGAGTTGGAAGGATACCATAGACCTAAGGAGGCAGTTCGCTTGAGATATCGTAGAATGTTCTTCACTGCAAGCATGTGAGGTTCGCGTGGGTTTGCCTGAAATCTAGCACAGTAACACACAGAAAACATGATGTCAGGCCTGCTAGCAGTAAGATACATCAGTGAGCCTATCATTTGACGATAGAGCGTGATATCAACAGCCGGTTTGTCCAGGGATGGAGTTAGCTTGGTGCCGAATGCTATTGGGACTTTGACTTTGGAATCTCCCATCATGCCAAATTTTGCTAAGAGAGTCTTCGTGTAAGCTTCCTGATTGATAAAGATGCCTTCGGGTCCCTGTCTAATATTTAAACCAAGGAAAAGTTAATAGGACCCATTGAGCTCATTTCAAATTTAGTCTCCATCAGCTTTCTGAATTCAGCTGTTAGGCTAGGATTCATTGAGCCAAAGATGATATCATCGACATAAATTTGAACGATCATAAGGTGGTTACCTTCCTTTTTGCGAAAGAAGGTTGGGTCAACTGAACCTTGTTTAAATTTGGACATCTTTAAGAATTTAGTTAGCGTTTCATACCAGGCTCTCGAAGCTTGTTTGAGTCCATACACAGCTTTATCCAGAATGTAGCAATGATTAGGATACTTTTCGTTCACGAAACCAGGAGGTTGCTTCACGTACACTGTTTCTTCGAGTTCTCCATTAAGAAATGCACACTTGACGTCCATTTGGAAAACTTCAAAGTTTTTGTGGGCAGCATAAGCAAGAAATATTCTTACAGATTCCAGCCTAGCTACAGGAGCGAAAGTCTCTTCATAATCAATCCCTTCTTCCTGACAATATCCTTTTACTACCAGACGAGCTTTGTTCCTTATAACGTTTCCTTCCTTGTCCATTTTATTCCTAAAGACCCATTTGAGACCAACAACCGAGGCATCTGGAGGAGTTGGAATGAGGCGCCAAACTTTATTCCTCTCGAATTCGTTCAGTTCATCTTGCATCGCTTGAACCCAATCGGAGTGATCGAGAGTAGTGTTAACTGTCTTCGGTTCAACTTTTGATACGAATGAGTTAAACATGCAAAATTCAACTTTTGAAAATAAGGATGTATGTTTTGCCTTTAGTTGTGATCGGGTCAGAACCTTTTCAGAGACATCACCAACCACTTGAGAGACAGGATGGTCTCTTGTCCATTTGGTGAGTGGTGGGTGATGAGGATCAAAGGTAGGATCTAATTCAGCATTTATCATTTCTTCTGGCTCGGACTGGCTTTCGTAGCCGTATGACATATCAGCTTGCTCCCCCTCGATAGATGAGCTTTCTAGAATGCTTTGAGAAACTTGAGATTCAGAGGTTTCTTGTGGTGCTGGGCTTTCAGGTGTTGATGCACCTTCGGATGGTGAAGCACTTTCGGTTGGTGAAGAGCTTTCGGTTGGTGAAGTGCTTTCGGGAGCAGTTGGAGACCTTGGCTCCCCCTCAACATGTGAGGTTGGCTGATTTGAAGACGGTTGATCCTCCCCCTCGACTGAAGCATTGTTTGATGGAGGTTCGTCAGAATTTGATCCTCCTTCATTCATACTTTTGGCAGCTTCTTCGACAATTTGCTTCATAAGGTCTACCTTGTTGTCTGCTGCGCCTGCTTCTGAGAGAGTAGCTTTCTCTGGTTCGTCAAATAGCTCCATAAACTTCTCGAATAGATTAGCGATCGAGACTGTGACTTGGCCAGTTTGAGGAAAAATTTCCCCAGCTGTGTCTTCTTTGGCCTGTAGCTTTTTGACATAGCTATCATCAAAAGTCACGTAATAAGTCTCTTCGATTTTCCTTGAACGCTTGTTTAATACTCTGTATGCTTTGGAAGTGAGAGAGTAGCCCAGAAAGATTCCTTCGTCGGCTTTGACATCGAACTTGTTGCGGTGTTCTTTAGAGTTAAAGATGAAACACCGTGAGCCGAACACATGGAAAAATTTTACATTGGGCTTCCTATTGTTGAGAATCTCATAAGGTGTGAGCGTGAATCGCTTGTTGAGATAAGACCTGTTCTGTGTAAAACAAGCAGCAGAAATAGCGTCAGCCCAAAAATAAAGAGGGAAGGAAGCGAAACTTAGCATGGTTCGGGCAGCTTCACATAAAGATCGGTTTCGTCTTTCGACAATTCCGTTCTGTTGAGGTGTGTAAGGAGCTGAGAAGTTGTGACTTATTCCCTTTTCTGCCAGGAATTCTTCAAATTCTCTATTTTTGAATTCCAGACCATTGTCGCTCCTGATGTTGCGAACAACCTTCTTCAGCTGTACTTCAATCTGCTTGATGAACACTTTCAGCTTATGAGTCGCTTCAGATTTAAGCTTTAGAAAGAACACCCATGTAAACCGCGAAAAGTCATCAACAATTACAAGAATATACTTGCTACCACCGATGCTTTCAATAGATGATGGACCACACAAATCAATATGAAGTAATTCAAGTGGTTCAACAACTTTAGTGTTTATTATAGATGGATGACTTTGACGACTCTGCTTCCCCATTTCACATGCAGCACACAAATGATCTCTATCATACTTGAGCAATGGAAGACCTCGAACATGACCTCCAGTGACAAGTTTGTTGATATCTTTAAAGTTGAGATGAGAAAGCCTTCAGTGCCACAACCAGCTTTCGTCAGATTGTGCTTTTGATAACAGGCATATAGTTGGGTTTCCTTTGATGGGTTTGAGGTTTAGAGGAAACATTTCACCCTTACGCTCCGATTTGAGAATAACTTTCTTTGTCTTCTTCTCAATAATTTCAGAACCCTCATCGTCGAATGAGACTTTGAGACCGGTACCTCCAACAAGCTGAGATACACTGATGAGGTTGTGTTGTAGTCCTTCCACGTATGCAACCTTTCTTATCGTGAAATCACCATTAGTAATCATTCCGTATCCCTTTATGGTGCCGAAGGAGTTGTTTCCAAACTTGACGTTGCCACCATTTGAAAGAGACCTGTATTCCCTCAGCTCTTCTTTCCTCCCAGTCATGTGACGCGAGCAGCCACTATCGATGTACCATTCTTCGTCAAACTGCTCGTCACTGATAACCTGCAAAAGTTAAGCAGATTTAGGAACCCAAAGTTTCTTGGGTCCACGTGAGCTTTTCACAAGAACAGGAATAGTAAGAGAGATGTCAACCAGATATGTTCGTTTTATTAGTGTTGTTTCATCTTTCCTTTTAATGGTAAAAACTTTGATTTTATTAGGATTAGGTGCGTTCGGTTTAGATTCTGGTTTGGATGCTGAAACCTTCTGTTTGCCTTTTTGTTCAGCTGAAGAATGAGATTTTTGAGAATGAACAGAATGGAATTTAGAGCGAGATGGAGATGAATTGGAAGAATTAGAAGAATTAGATGAGTGAGAATGAGAGAGCTTAGATTGAGATGACTTCTTGGCTGAAGACTCTAGGTGACCCTTTTGCTTTTGATCATTGGTGGGACTGACCTTAGAGTTTTGATCTCTTTTGATTTCAGAACCGAACCTTTGCTTTCGGTTGGAGTCATTCTCTGAACCGAACCTTTGCTTTCGGTTGGTATTATTTTCTAAACCGAACCTTTGCTTTCGGTTGTTGCGGCTCTCGTGCGTTTCAACAGGATTTTTCTCAAACTTTAGGTTCTTGTCTTGATGTGAGAAATATGCATTCTGGGATTGCCAGAACTGTTTTCTTTTAGAGAGATTCTTCCTGTATCTCTGATTCCTTTGACGTTTCTGATTTCTCATCTGCTTTGGTTGATGATGGATGTTGGCTTTTGGTTTCGGTTTTTCTTTGGCTGGTTCACTTTGAACTGAGGAAGTTTCACTTTGACTGAGGAACTAGAGGGAATGTCTTCTTTTGCCGAACTTCCATTTTCTTGAGGAATGTCTTTCGTACCACTGGTACTTGGCTCATTAAAATTATCAGGCTTGTTCAAGGGTTCTGGCACGTATCTACCTTTACTTTTCCATGAGGTCCTTTCAGATAAGCCTACCGTTTCATCAGCATTATCGATTGGAGCTGACCAGAAGAACTCATCGCAGTCATCAGCATTGTCTTCGTTTACAATTGCTGTGAGTTCAGCAGTCTGATGTTCGGTTACTCCGGTGACCTTGTATACTTGATTTGGAGTAGTCCTAACCTTTTGATATACAACAGCCTTCTCTGCTAGGATCGGGGACTATTGTTGGGACAATCGAGCGAACTCTACTGAATTTTCTGAAATTAGATTCTTGTGGTTTCAGGTTCGCTTTTCACAAATTCTGAGCAGTCAACCGTGTCCTCTACAGAAATTTCACTCATATTGTCATCCTCATTAAGCTCAGATGCATTTTCAACATCAATTTTGTTTTCTGAGCTTAAGTTGGCGTTTAAAGAGTCAAATTTTTGTATGGTTTCGGTTCTCAGTTTCAGTCTATCATTTTCATCCAAAAGGTTTTTGAGCATGTCCTTATGGTCCTTGGATTTAATGAAAGATTCTATTTTGTCCAGTCCATACATATACGTCGGATTAACGTCCTCAGATGATATCACACTTTCACAATTATATGCTTCAGCATCAATTTCGTCCTCCTTAAACTCAAGGAAGGGCAAAATCATGCGATGAATCCTTTGTCCTATTTCACAATCCAAATGAAGCTGAGTAATATTAGTGTAAAGACGTTTTGCAATCAAACAAAAAACATTTCGCTGTTTTAAAAGCTTTAAATTGTCTCTTTGTAAATAAATGTTTTCATCTTTTATTTTGACTAATTCCGACTCCTTCAATTCGATCCACATGCGCCGTTCCTCACTCTTCGAAGACACCCTGCTTAATTGATCAGTTAGGTTAGAATTGGTGACTCGAGTTTGAGTTAAACTACTATCTAGATCAGAGATTCGTGAATTAACACTTTTTAGTTCTTTTTCATATGAGCATTGTGGAACTTTAAACGAGATAAAAACCCGATTGTACCTTCTTGATTAGTTCATCGAGCTCGTTGAACTGTACGCTGAGCGGTTTGGCTGTAAAGCACATATCCTGTTGCTCCTTCGGTTCATTGCTCCCACTATCAGTATTGTATCCCCTCATCTGAGATAAGTCAGACACCATCAAGCACCTTCCTCCACTGCTTTCCTCTTTTGCCACACAAGCCATTCCATGGGAAGGCTTCCTCACTTCATCATCTTCAGAGTCGGTTGACCAAACCTCCACACCACCGAACTCGTCATCAGCAACCGAACCCTGCACAATTAGATCATTCATAGAAGGGTTAGCGGTAGATTTCTTCTTCCTGATCTCATCAAGCTTTTTCTGCAGCAAAGCTTCTTCATCCTTATCCTCATCCTTTTCAGCCATCCTTTTGAGGACACAGTCCTTTGCATAGTGGTTTTTCCCTCCGCAATAGTAACAGCTTACTCCAGAATCACCTTCTGCCTTCGGTTCCTTCTTAGACTCTTCAACCTTCGGTTCATCTTTAACCTTTTCTGAACTATAACTTCCCTGCCAGTTTCGGTTTTTATTGATGGGGAATCTCTTCTTAATGAACCTCTTGGGGTTAGACACCATCATAGCATAATCCTCAGACGTGAGGTCATACTCCTCCAAGTTGAGGTCTTCGTCCTCCATCACAGCTTTACTTTTTGACAAGAGGGCCAGCGAACCTAGGCTTGAGACCACATTCTTTTCCTGCAACACAATCTTCTCCTGAGATTTGAGAATACCCACCAGTTTCGCCAAAGAATATGATTTAAACTGCTCATGGGCTTTCACTGTGGACACAACAGCTCTCCACTCTGATCTGAGACCATTTAAGAACGTAACCTTCTGCTCAATAATCTTCCTTTCAATGTCATGTTTGATCATCTTGCTAAGAAGATGATTGAAGCGGTCGAACGTTTGGGTCACAGATTCATCGGCTCTTTGCCTGAATTCACCAAACTCAGACAAGAGTAAGGTTTGAATTGAGTGTTCAAGGTCTTCATCTGTAGAGTATAATTCATGTAGCCTGTCCCAAATCTCTTTTGCCGTCGTGCATGAACTCACCAGCCTAAAAGTATCGGACTGAAGGGCGAATCTAATCAATCTTAACGCCTTGATATTGCACTGGAATTTATCTTTTTCATCTTGCACAATATCTTTAACATCCTTCAGGAGATCATTATACTCCTTTTGAGTTTTAATAATCCTTGAAGTTGCAGAGTGAGAAAATGGTCCATTAACAATTGCTTCCCAGATGAGGTATCCATTATCCTCGGATCCTACAACATAATCTTCAAAGTGATGCGCCCAGACTTCATAATCATGGGTGTATAGGATGGGAATCTTCGTGGTTGATCCAATGTTGTTGGAAATATTGATGGGATTCGATTGCGACTCATCCATTATGATCAAATAACCTGTTCAAAGATCAGACTTGTAATAAATCAAATTAGGGCAAAACAATAAATATCAAGATACATCAATAATGAGATGACGGCTCAATAAATATCAGTAATTGCGGAAAACCCTAATTGAAACCTTTTTCACAGAAAAGAAGTGTATCGATTACACTGCCTCCTGCTCTGATACCAATTGATAAGATTAAAACTAACCTTGAAGATCGATTAGATCTTAAATAGGCAATATAAAGAACAAACAGCAAAAACACGAAAATAATAAACAACTCAAGAATGAATCAAACAAGTCGAATGATTATAAAACAACCCTCAGAAGAGCTCGACAAAGAACATCAACTGTAGAGGGTTAGAAGGTTTACAGGAACAATAAAGAAAGAACTTTATAATGCTATCTTCTTCTATCAATCATATTCTCTAGATCGTTAACCTAATATGCATGCAAGCATATTCTTATATAGTAAACCTAACAGCTCACGGTTGGACATGCCCAAACCGGAGTACAAAATAATTGGACTTTTAACCGACCCCAATGACGCAATTCTAAACGAATCTGCAACCCAACACCCCTTAATCAACATTTTAACTGTTTTTAAATGTTTTATGTGGGGGATACAAGTAGAATTATGCTAATTATTATATCAATCACATGTGATTAATAATCAACATTCAAATGATTGGCTACTCATTAGCCGTTTTACCAAACAATTTCCTTCAAATGTTTATCCTAAACACTTATTATGTTTAAAACTCCTTATTAAACTGTACATTTTTACTCCGTATGTTTCCATTCAAACTCATTTACAATTGCGTTTCAAACAAATGCTTCCTTATAGTTAAACTGTTTTATCAAACCAATGCCTTCAAACCGGTTTATAGATTGACATCAAGTCGATCTTTTCTTAGATAATAATTATGTTCAAAGGTTTCACAAAACTTATTTTATGCTTTTATATTATAAATTGCATGCCTCTATATGTATAGTTATATAAGAAATGATTAAAAGACTTAGGAAGGCTATCCACCCTGTTTCCTTTTCCTCGATTTGGATGTGGTCTGGTGGGATATCGGGTACTCGTCCGAAGGTCGTTTAAATATTAGTTATATATCATGTATACATATATAGTCATAAAGTCCCTTCTAGTTCGTCCCATGCCCTTGGGTAGCAAGGGTATACATCCATGTCCATACGTACCAGTTAGATTACTAGTAAACTACCATATGGGTAGTTTAGGTAGATTCTAGAATTATTACTAGAACGCGATATCATACAATGAGTCAGTTCATTCATGAGTCAATACTTTGTAGAACATTACAGTACATTACTATACTTGCTAGATAGAGAGAGCATACATTACAACTAGAACATTACAGTACATTACTATATCACTAGAAAGAGAACATATACAACTATACTAGGAGAGAACATATACAACTATACTAGGAGAGAACATATACAACTATACTAGAAAGAGAACATATACAACTATACTAGGAGAGAACATATACAACTATACTAGAAAGAGAACATATACAACTATACTAGAAAGAGTACATATACAACGATACTAGAACGAGTAACATTACATTACATATACATGAATACGTTAACAGTTGTGATCCTGTATCGGAGCATGACTTCAATGTCATGGCCCGAGTTGTAGCCAGAGTCTCTCAAAGGAAGAGCGTGAGTTTGCGTCTAGATCTATACTGGATTGACTATCCTACACCTTGCTCTAGCTATAGCCGGACCTGCAGTTTTGTGGGTGCCAAACATCATTTCTTTTTACGACCATACCTTTGTCGTTGTTACCAGTCGATAGTATGGTGCAATTAATCACATGATACCTTAATATAAATCCAGTTTAAGGTAGTTAGTACAGCAGTAATTCCTATAATACAACACTACAGTACTACATTAATTTCCCCTTTACATATATTTAGTGATCATTTCACTTAAACATTAAATGTACAAACTATATTTTGTTAATGATAGTTACTCTTGGGAGAATTACACACTTTTACGAGAAACGTACATTTAGAACAGTGATGTCCTGGTAGAAGAGTACAATTAGAATAGTTAGGTCTTGGTAGAAGACACCCTTATATAATAGTAGGAATCATAGGGATTTCTAGGTTTTTCAAACATTTATAGTTGATTTACAAAACATTGTTATACTTACAGACCATATACATTCTCAATACTTACAGTTCATATACATACAAATTTAGACACTAAAAGACTTATGATCTCACCAGCTTTAAAGCTGATACTCTCTTTCAAAATAACTTGTATCCTCAGGTCAAACATAGACAGGTAACGATGCAAGGTTTAGAGAAGATGGAGCTCGTTCAAGACTCATCTTTCATTTTGATTTATGCTTTAGTGTTTTATCAAAATTTGACAGAACACACTTGTATAATAATTATATTATTAATGCAATGGGTGATGTTGTTGCTTGTTTACTACTTTTCATTGTTGTGATACTGTACATGACGTCCTCCGCCCCAGAACGTTTCCCCCGCTCTTGGTTTTGGGGTGTGACATACAGCTACGTAGACAACTCATGCATCTCGTGAGGAGCCAACTAATATGGTGCCTTAGCTATCAGAGCCGCACCAGGGACTAGGTCAATTCTGAACTCCACCTGGCGCTCCAGAGGCATCCTGGGTAGTTCCTCGGGGAATACGTCCGCGAACTCTCGTACTACGGGCACCTCGCCTACCGTCGCCCTACCCGCCTCCCGGGTATCCATAACATACGCGAAATAACCTGTGCAACCCTGCTGGAGGTAACGCCTAGCTCTCGCTGCTGAACATAGGGCTGGTCCTCACTATGGCCTCTCGCCCTGAATCACCAGCTCTCCCCCACTTGGGGTCCTGATCCGCACCAACTGCTGCGCGCAATCTATTACTGCCCCATTGAGGATTAACCAATCCATACCGATAATAACCTTGTTCCGCCGCAAAGGTATGGGAATCAGATCCACCAGGTAACGCTCCTTGAATAATCTCAACACACAATCTCGAAAAACCGTCGATGCTCGTATCGAACGGTCATCTGCAATCTCTACCTCTAGAGGGCAATCCAACATGCCGGAAGACTCAGAAAATCTCTTGCTGAGCACAAGAGAAACAAACGATCGGGTAGCACCCAAATCAAAGAACACCTGAACTGGGATACCGTTCACATGGAACGATCCTAACAGAGAACATATATTGATGGGTTTTAGCCATATGAACATTCCTATGTGCACATGCAAACCCTAATGCTTGGATCTAGGTTTCTCTAATTAAACATGCATTGAATCCAAGACTTCTAATGACTAATAGAGCATAGTAACATAAGAAATCAGAATTAGAAGCTTACCTTGAATCACTTGCTTGATCTTCTTGTCCTTGGAGCTTTAGAGTCACAATTGTCACTCCTCTAATGGCTTACAAACACCAACTAGCAAGAGGATGATTTGAGAGAGAGGAGAGGGGATCAAGAATCGGCCAGGGTTTCTTCTAGAGCATAGGTGCCGATTTCCCTTGACCCTTAGGGTCTATTTATATTAGTAAGGCTCCTAGGGTTTCACCCTTAAACCCTAATTGGATAACTTAGGCCCTAAGCAATCCAATACCCTAATTGATAAGATCTTGGACGAATTCTAAGCTTATCCTAATCCCTAGAAATCATCCACCCCTTATCCATAAGGGATTATAGCCCAAAGTACAACTATCATACAACTGACAGTTTATGCCCCTTTATTCAATTAATCTCTTTAAGTCACCAAATTAATTCCTAATTAATTTATGACTTATATTAATCAAATAACAATATTATTATTCCTTATATTATTCTCATAATATATTAATAATATTTCTTCTCTCATAATAAATCATCCTGTCAAGTTGCTATGGTGAAAGGCAACCTAAAAGGACCATGCACAACCGGGTCAAATACTTTCCTAATATAGTTGCAGCCTTAGACACTATTCCAACAGTCTCCCACTTGGATAAGTCTAGTAACTACATATACAAGTATAATCCGATTAGCAATCGTAGCTCTCAAAGACGCTGTCAAACTCTGATCTAATCAATCTTGTCCTTCAGATAAGGGATCGTACAGTCCTCTGTTTAGATATCATGTTGACAATTCTATGGAACCAATTTGTCTAGCATTTGGTTTCTCGATTTCAGATTTATTTGACATAGAACTTAATCGAACACATCAATTTAGTTCTGACCGGGCCCGTCACATAAGTCAAATCAAATCATCGAGCGGCCGAGATATCTCTTTTACCCTCTTAGGATAAAAGTAACAGATAAACTTCGACTTATATGCATTTACTTATTCATTAATCAACTATACAAAACAATGTGTTTTATAACATCAAGTTACTAATGCGGTTTCGCATTATCAATGCACAGCCAATTAACAAATAACAAACCATATATCTTGGTTTTAAGACCATATGATATTATCGTCTTGCGATCATCCTTTTTATCACATTCCATAAGGTGATTCCAGCAAACGCGGGTTTGTTCCAATGCTCAAAACAGGTTCATAAGCACTCATGAACGTTGCAGCAACCTCTTGCTATTTCTAATACCATTTAGACAATCTACACACCAATTCATGACAATCTTCATTCATATCTACTTCCAACATATGAACGATTGTGGACAATTTGAATAATTCGATTATTCTTAATAAACTCAATTATTCTTGAAGTCAAAACATGCAAAGTGAAACAATAGTTAAACAATTAACATAAGACAGTAACATTACTCATAAATAATACTCTTTTATTTAATCATCAAATGTTAATTACATTTATCTATTACACGTTTCTACTACTATCTAATCTATACTAATATCATCCTTCAGCCCAATACTCCTAGCATGCTGCAAGTGCTTAACCCTACTCAGTCCCTTCATAAGCGGATCTGCTGGGTTATCTTCTGATGATATCCTCTTCACCACGAGTTGTCCTTATTCTACACGATGTCTAATAAAGTGATATTTTCTGTCGATATGTCGAGATCTACCATGATCCCTCGGTTCCTTGGTCAAGGCAACCGCTCCTTCATTATCACAGAAAATCTCCATGGGCTCCTTTATGGCAGGTACAACTCCAAGATCACCGATGAAGTTCTTCAACCATATTGCCTCCTTCGACGCTTCGCTTGCTACAATGTACTCTGATTCACACATTGAATCAGCTACGGTTTCCTTCTTGGAACTTTTACAAGTTACTGCTCCTCCATTCAGGGTAAAGACCCAGCCCGACTGCGAATGGTAGTTGTCCCTGTCGGTCTGAAAGCTGGCATCACTATATCCTCGCACCTTCAAGTCATCACTCCCTCCAAGGACTAAGAACCATTCCTTCGTCGTCCGAAGGTACTTAAGGATCTTCTTGACCGCAATCCAATGGGCTCTGCCAGGGTTCCCTTGATATCTACTAACCATGCTCAAAGCAAAGGCTACATCAGGGCGAGTACAAGTCATAGCATACAAGATTGAGCCAACTATGGAAGCGTATGGAACTCGGCTCATTTCTGTTATTTCAGCTTCGGTACTCGGACTTTAAGTCTTACTCAACTTGGCATTACTTTGTATCGGTAATTCTCCCTCTTCGAGTTTTCCATACTAAAACGTTTCAGTACTTTATCTAAGTAAGTGTTCTGACTAAGTCCTATTAGTCTCTTACTTCGTTCTCTCACTATCCTTATTCCCAAAATATAGGAAGCCTCTCCGAGGTCCTTCATAGCGAAGCCCTTCTCGAGCCAGGACTTAACCTCCTGCAGAGTCAGGATGTCGTTTCCTATGAGTAGTATGTCATCGACATACAGAACAAGGAAGCTTACTATACTCCCACTGGCTTTGACATATACATATCATTCATCTTTGCTTCGTACAAATCCAAACTCTTTGACTTTCTCATCGAAATAAAGATTCCATTTACGAGACGCTTGCTTAAGTCCATAAATGGACTTCTCTAGCTTACACACTCTATTTGGATGCTTCGGATCAACAAAACCCTCTGGCTGAGCCATGTAAACATCCTCAGCCAACTTCCCATTAAGGAAAGCGGTTTTGACATCCATTTGCCAAATCTCATAATCATGAAATGCGGCAATTGCTAGCATCACTCTAATAGAGTTTATCTTCGCAACTGGTGAGATGGTCTCATCATAGTCAATTCCGGGAGTTTGAGTAAAGCCCTTCGCAACCAATCGCGCCTTATATGTGTGTACGTTTCCATCCACGTCGGTCTTCCTCTTGAAGATCCATTTGCACCCAACGGTCTTACGTCCGGGCACATTATCAACCAAATTCCAAACTTGGTTGTCATACATGGACTGGATCTCGCTGTCTATTGCCTCTTTCCATTTTTGCAGACTCCGAACCTGCCATGGCTTCCTTATAGCTATTAGGTTCATCTAGATTTATTAGTGTACCATCACTAATATACGTATCCCCTTCGGTAGTAATATGAAAACCATAAAACTGGGGTTGAACTCTAGCTCTTTCGGAACGTCTAAGAGGTAAGGACTCATCAATCGGTTCAACCGGAGTTTCCTCCTCGGTTTGAGTGCCAGCGGTAGAGTTTCCTTCATCTATCGACTCTTGAATCTCTTCAAGCTCGATTTGCCTCCCACTGTCTCCTTGGCAAATGAGTTCTCGCTCTCGGAAAACTCCTCTCCTCGCAACAAAGACAACATTGTCCTTCGGTCTATAGAAGAGATATCCAAAGGATTTCTGCGGGTAGCCGATGAAAATATATCGCTCACTACGAGGTTCGAGCTTGTCGTGAGTATCTCATCTTACGAAAGCCTCGCAACCCCAAACCTTGATATGTGCTAACGAGGGAGCTTTCCCTGTGCACATCTCGTGAGGTGTTTTAACAACCTTCTTAGTAGGGACTCGGTTAAGGATATGGGCGGCAGTCTCTAAGGCATACCCCTAGAATGAGATAGGTAGTGAAGCACGACTCATCATAGAGCGGACCATGTCTAACAAGGTTCGATTACGCCTTTTTGCCACACTATTCAATTGCGGTGTCCTAGGTGGCATCAATTGTGAAACTATTCCACACTCCTTGAGATAGTCGTGGAATTCAAGACTTAGGTACTCTCCTCCTCGATCGGATCGAAGCATCTTGATTTTCCTGCTCAATTGATTCTCCACTTCATTCTTGAACTTTTTGAACTTTTCAAATGTTTCTGACTTTTGCTTGATTAAGTAGATATACCCATATCTACTATAGTCATCGGTAAAAGTCACATAGAAGCGGTTCCCATCCTTTGTGGTTAATCTAAACGGTCCACATACATCGGTATGTATAAGGTCCAATAGACCCTCACCCCTTTCACATGTACTAGTGAAGGGTGACTTGGTCATCTTTCCAAGCAAACAACACTCCATCCTTTTGGAGTTGGGCTATGCGCTTCTTGTTGACATGTCCAAGTTGACAATGCCACAAGGATGCTTTATCCATACCATTGGAAGAATCCATGCATAAAACATCATTTCCTAGGTTATCTACAGTCATAACAATTTCATAAATTCCATTACATGGTATTGCTTCAAAATAGGGCTGGCAATTCTCGACACGACACGCGACACGACCCGCGACATGACACGAAATAAATGGGTTTGGGTTGAGCTTTTCAACCCGTCAACCCGCTAACCCGCCAACCCGCCAACCTGTTTATTAAATGGGTCATATATGGGTTTCTCAAAAAATAAACGGGTTGACCCGCCAACCCGTTTATATTCTTAATAAAAAAATTATTTTATTTTTGAATGTATTTATGTATCAAGTATTAATATTTAACAAGTATTGTATAATATATACCATTGATTCATAGACCATTTGACTGTTTTGACATTTTGACTTGTGGTGGATGGTCTAAGGTTGTAAGTCGTAACCTATAAGGCTAAGTCTGTAATATATTTCTATGAATGTTTTTAATTTTCATTTGGATGTTTAAGACTTAAATGTCTAAAATTCAGACCCACAAACCCAAATCTAACCCATGAACCCGCCAACCTATGAACTCGTATAAATAAATGGGTTGGCGAATCATATATGGGTTTATGTTCCAAACCTGCCAACCCGTGACCCGCCAACCCGTGACCTGTATATTTAAATGGGTCGTGTTTGGGTTGGCATATTTTGACCCGCCAACCCGTCAATCCGCGACACGCCAACCCGAACACGACACGATTGCCAGACCTACTTCAAAATATAAGACACCATTTAGATAAGCACAAATAGAACCATTCTCATTATTAAAAGAAAATCTAAATCCTTGTCTAAACAAACCATGAAATGAAATGATGTTTCTTGCCATTTCTGGCGAATAGTAACAATTGTTCAAATCTAAACATAAACCATTCTTAAGCACTAGAGAATACACTCCAATCTTGGTCACAGGCGACGATCTTCTGTTCCCCATGATTAGATTTATTCTTCCATGCTCCACATCCCTATTTCTTCTTAGTCCCTACAATTCAGAACAAATGTGGTAACCACAACCAGTATCAAGGACCCAAGAAATAGCATGAGATGAATCATTAGATTTAATTTTGTATATACTTGCGAAAGACGGCTTGATCTTTCCTTCCCTGATGGCTTGCAGGTAGTCTGGGCAGCTTCTCTTCCAATGCCCTATTTTGTGGCAGTGGTGGCACTCTGCCTCCTTTGGGTTTGGGTTAGGCTTAGCGGGGTCAACTTTGGTCCCACTAGAAGAGGAACCATCTCAGGATTTTCCCTTGCGGTGGCTCTTAGACGGAGCCTTCCTCTTCTTGCCTCTTCCTTGCCCAATGTCCAAAACAGGAGCAGCGGGTGGATTGGGAGTGGGTGCAACAGACTTGTCCTTGAGGTTTCTTTCAGCAACCCTAAGGAGACCTTCGAGCTTACTTAGGGTGACCTCTTCTTTGTTCATGTGGTAGGTCATCCTAAATTGATTGTAACACGGAGGCAAAGAGTGAAGCACCATGTAGATCGCCAAGTCTTCCCCAAAGTCAACATTCAACTTGCGAAGACGATCAACATATCTTTGCATCTTTTGCAGGTGCACGGTTAGAGATTCTCCATGACCCATTTTGGCGGAGATCATGTTAGTGAAAATCTCATAACGCTCCTGCCTCGCGTTTTGGTGGTATCTCTCCAACAAGTCTTGGTGCATTTCGTACGGATACATGTCCTCATAGGACTTCTGGAATTCGGCGTTCATTGTGGCTATCATGATGCAATGAACCTTCGTTGCATCACATTCACGAGTCTCAAAAGCAGTCATTTCAGCCGGAGTAGTGATTTCTAGGTTGATCTTCTCGAGCTTCTCATCGAGGACATACTCCTTGTCCTCGTAGCGAGAAATTGTGCGAATGTATCTTATCCATTCGCTAAAGTTCGTCCCATCGAAAGTCACCTTTTGGCAAAGGCTCATCAATGTAAACAAGCCTGCAGCAGCGTTGTTTGCGTTCGACATCTACAAATAGAAAGGACAAAGATAGATTAGAATTTCAATCCCTAATTATCACCCAATAAGAAAAATTAGGGCTAGGATCCAACAACAATATTTACATATTAGAAAAGGGATGTCGTAATCTAACATGCAAACAATTTGAAGGTAAGTGAATGACGATTCACTAATTATCCATCACGAAAACATAACTTTAAGTTCTAAATGTATTGAGAATTCCTAGGTTTGGATGAGATTCATTGAAACTTTTCAATGGCATGTTTAAATCTCGATATGCCCCTCTCGTTTCGTTGGGTTTTGAGCATTCTAACACTCCTAAGTGTACATGCAACCCTAAATACCTTGGATCTATGTTTTCTCTATTATACATGCAAATATGAACATCCAAGGTATTACCCTAATCTAGCATACAAAACAATGAATGTAACAAGATAGAATACATACCTCTTTGATGTAGAAAGTCTTCATGAAGCTTGAGTGCCTAGTGCCCTAAGTGAGACACCTCAAATGGTTCACACAACACCAAATACAAATGGAATGACTTGAGAGAATTCTACACTCATAAAAATCGGCTAGCCCTTTCTTACTCTCTCTAGTGGCCGATTTTTCCCAAGAATGTGATCTTTATATAGTGTTACAATTAGGGTAAACCCTTAATTGTCATGGCTTTCCATTTCCTTGGATCCATGGTTTCAAATACACCATGGAGCATCCATGGACCATCCTATGGGTTTTAGCCCAACTTGATTATCCATGGAGCATTAGCCCACTATACAAGTATGGATGATTTACACAATCAACCCATATATTTAATTAGTCTTCTTTTGATCACTTAATTAATCGTAGATTAATTCTTGATCAATACTAATTAAATAATCTCATTATTCTTATTATTAATAGACTAGAACTTATAATATATTAATAACCATAAGTGTCTTATTTCTCTCATTTAGTCTATCCAAGTGCATGATGCCATGCAACCCAAATGGACCATGCCGGGTCGGGTCAAGTCTTACCAATTATAGTTATGGACTTAGACATTAATCCAATAGTCTCCCACTTGGATAAGTCTAAAACTATTATTGCGTATGACTTTAGGAACCAACTGGCAATCGTAGCTCTCAAAAGCTTCTTTCGAACTCTGACCTTGTAGATGAACTCTGACCTTTGTAAATGACTTGTCCATTAGATAAGGGATCATATATTCCTCCATTCTAGATATCATATGGACTGAGACATTAATTATAATCATTCTCTCTGTCCATTTGTTGTTTCCCGATTTCCGATTTATGACGACTGACTAATTGAACAAATCAAATCAGTCCTGGCCTGGCCGAGCACTTCCATTTGTCATCATCAAATCATCGAGGGGCCCACAGATATCGCTTTTATCCCGAAGGTAAAAGGAATGGATAAACTTCGACTCATATGGCTTGTTCTACTACTTGTTGAATCATACACAAAGGCACGTTTTATAGCACCGAGTTACCAAATGCGTTTTCGTGCCATCAATGTACAACCAACTCATAGTAACAACTCATATCTCTAGGTTTGAAGAATATAAGATATTATCGTCTCATGATCACTCGTGATAAAATCCATGAAGTGATTCCAATGAGCGCGGGTTGAATCCAATACTCAGAACTTATGAGCACTCATGAGTGTTGTAGCCCTTTGTCCAACACCTTAGACCTCTACAAGCCAACCCATGACAGTCTTAATTCATATCTACTTCCAACATATGACCGACTGTGGATGGTTTGAATAACTTAGTCATTCCGGAAGAATAACCCAGTTTATTCGGGAAGTCAAAACATGCAAAATGAAACACAATAATAATTGAATCCAATATGGTATCAACTCTTTGAACATAAATAAAACACCTTTTATTTATCACCATATGATTACACATTATTCATTGTATACTGTTTCAGCTATCAACTTTATTCTTGAATTTAAAATAATAGTTGTCCCATGCTCCAAGCATGTACACTATGTTTTCTTAAACACTAGTCATGCCATACACCAAGTATGCATACTATGTTTGTCTATGATCTTTACTTTGTGAACTAGATCAATTGAACATAACTTCAATGATTCTCTTTTCACACTCCCAAATCCTTACTGCAAATGCAAGAATTCCAAATTCATGCCATTTACTGAAATCTGTTAGATTCTAAACTTATATGCATTGATCCTCTTGTAATCATTATGCAAAAAGTCAGAAAGACTTGCCAACAATCGTTACAGAGTATTCCAAAGGAGATCAACTCCTTGGAAACATCCTTCTTGCATTAAGTTTCCTAATCTTAAATAGATTGAAAATTCTAACTTTGAAACATTTCCAGATTCCATTTTGACTATCACTTCTGAACAAGAGTTGCCTCCTTACAGATTATGTCAAATTGGGCCTTCCAGAATTATCACTATACTTCTAACTGTCCTTTAGCAACCAATCTTTGGTAAACCTTAGATTGTCCTCGACAATTGTTTAATCCTTTTAGTCATATCCAGTTCTAAGCCTTTTCCCTTCTCAATTCCCTAGGCATTTCTCAAATTTTAGAAAGGATGAATATAGCACATGTAATCAATCCTATATCCGAAGCATACATATGGGACACGATTCATGATGTCTCACATAAAGACTAAACCAGTCTTTTGCTATAATATTTCCATTTCAATTTGCCAAGTTCTCATAATTCAAATTATGAAAAGGGGTGCCGTAATCATAATCGAATTTTAGAACGCAAATAATAGATCCATATACAGAATTTCCTTATGTTGACCCATTCCAACATGAAATTCATATATATCCTTGACTAAATGATTAAAACCTCACGATCTAAACTTATAGATTTGAGATGAAGTATAATTTCCTCTCCCTTAATTATAGCAAAACAACTCTTTCCTAATTGAAACTTTTGTTTTCTATAATTAACATTGCTAACTTGCAATACTTATCATAATTATCATGCTCCCACTAACATGATGATTATTAGCGTAACACTTATGCTCCCACTAGCTTTGACATGTACTCAGAAATCAGCTGACATTCTTACCAAAGTTCAGATTTCAAATACTAGATTGTTTTGATAAAACTTTATCAAAATCATACACCTTCCCTTAGATAGCACACTTGTGTGTCTAAACAATTATGAAGAGGGATGCCGTAATCATAATGGTTAGACCTTTTTGCCACTTCTCACAAGTCCAGGTTAGTGTGCCGGTAAACCACACACGCTCCACTAACGACTTTGAGAATGCAAATATCACAATTGCTATCTAGCTAAAATCTACTTAGTGAAAGTGTTTCCTCACCATCATTTTCATGAATCGGAGAGAAACCTTATGACACTTAGATTTAATGGTGTATGTGTTCTTATCCATGTGAATTGTCAAAACCATAGACACAAGACAAGGATAATGACAAATCCACACTCATATGGATTGAACTCAATCTTAATTTCTTGCCACCTGGCAGCTCAAGGGTCTGCCATTGCTTCCAAGTTGTTGTGCAACTAATTGAGAACTCTAAGAACTCATATGCAAAGCCAACTTTAACTAGAATGGGCACAGAATATGTCAACATGATAGGTTATAAACCTCAAGTCGTGTGCTAGTGAAGAACTTCAGGTTTTTATTCTTGATTAGTTCTTGAGACTTTCAAGACCTTTAAGACTCCCACTGTCCTCTTGACATATAAGACTTTCTTGTCAATTATTCAAGAGATAGTGTGGATTCAAACCAAGACAAACACTTCACACAATTGGTCTAAGTTGGTCTTTGTTTTATCCAAAACATCACAACTTACCAATTTCAAATGTACAAGAGTAGAAAACTTTTACTCTTACATTTGACAAGTGTTTTAAACCTTCTTTAAGACATGTCACTCAAGTTACAATCTTGGAGTATGACTCTAAGACTTGTATTGGAACGAAGTATGACTCATATTCTTGATTTAACCATTTCAACAATTCAAGTTCCTCTTCTTAGTCATAAGAATACACTAAGATTTCCTTAGAGAACTAACTTTGATATGGTTTCTTAATCATTAAGATGATCACAAAAACTGATACTAAAGTACTCTCCCATCTTATTAGATTTGAGAAACTTTTATCCTTCTGCCTAAGTTGATTCTTCTTATTCGCTCTGCCATACATTGGAACCTTTTCTAATGTATCAGAGTTACACTTAAGCTTGTAAGTATAATCATATTTACTGAGCTTTAGTAAACTATGACGAATAGTCTTATCAATCTTTTGTGGTGGACTTAATCAGTGCACAAGAATGTGTACTCGATCCCTTAGTCCTTTACTTGACTCACACATCCATGTGAACAAGTAATTAGTCTTAATTTTTCCAATACTTGAAAGTTCTCATTCATCATGCTATACACCTTGCATGATTCCAAGTTCCGGTCCAATTGAAACTTGGGTGATGAGAATCTTTCCCTATTTGGTAAATTTAGACATTACCACAAATGAAAGAATCAATTTCATATTTCCACTCTTGCTATTAATGGAATCATATAAGCAACAATTTTTCCTCAAATGCCATTGTAAGGATATTTTAAAATAAATAAAATCAAAAATTTTCTTTTATTTTAAAACTTTGCGGAAACACTTATCCTTACAATCCATATGAAAACTTGTTGTTATCTATTCCTAAGCAATATCCCATAACTCCTAAGAAGCAGCTCAAGAATCCGATCTTCAAACTACACGATAGAAATCCATCTATGCGATCAGATTCAGCATATTCTTTCTTTAAGTTCCTTTACTTTTCTTTGATTCTAAAAACATCAACATGTGACCCAGTCACATCATGTAATAAGAATCTCATATTAGAAACTTAGCAGAGTTAGATAGTGGACTTTACCTGAAGTAGAGTCAAACTTATTGACTTTAACATCCTTAGGCAAATTTGGCAGCTTCGCAACCAATGCCCCTTTCTTTAGCAATATAAACATATGGACCCTTTGATAATGGTACACGGGACTATCACAAACTTAGCTTTTCTCTTTACCATTTGGTCAACCGAGTTGACTATGGCCGATCCCTTTCCATTGGGAAGAGAATGCTTTTTTGGATTTCCTGTGTCACTATTGTCAATGTCCATCAAGTTTTAAGGAAGTTGATCTTAACAAATAGATAAGATCATTAAGGGTCTTGTCATAGTCTGTTTCATAGGTGTCCCAAAGGAACTCACTATGTGACTTAGAAAGTGATTGAACCACCAACTTTCTCAAGACTTTGACACCCAACTCTCCCGGCTTGTCAATAGGGCTTGAGTGACCTTAAACTTTTCAAGAACCTGTGGGTTAGGGAGAATAGTTGGAGGAGGTGAAAGAAGTATGATTTCCAAGGGACATCATCTTCATTTAGGAAACCTTGTTTCAAGAGATTTGGGAAGATCATAGGTGTCTAAACCAGACATCTTTTGGGAGATATTCAAGATAGTTGATTTTAAGTCCTTAATATGACACCCAATATGAAATATTAAGGCTAGGACCCAACAAACTATTTTATAACTTAGAAGAGGTATGCCGTAATCCAAGCTATAAAATATTTGAAGGTAGGTGAATCACGATTCACCAATTTCCACCAAGATAAACGAAATGTATTATTAGGTTTTAATTGGTTTTGAAACTCCTAGATCTTTGAGATTCATTGAACTGTTCAAAGGCATGTTTCAATCTCGAGTGTGCCCTTCAGGTTTTGTGACTGGGATGCCGAGGATCACAAAACAAGGTGTGAAGTAACCATGCAAATTACTTGGTACCCTTAAGTGTTTACCCCTTAATCGATGTGCCGGTTAACCACACACGCTCCATCGATACTATGATAAACATTAAGTTACCCTTTGCCTACCTTGTTAAATACGCGTTAGTGTGCCGGTTAACCACACACGCTCCACTAACCGACTTAAACAAAGTGCAAAGTGTAATTTCATGGATTAGCACCTTATTCACATTTTTCCTAAGTAACTAAGATTGGGTATTATTAAGTGTTTAGTTACTTAGTATTATCATTAATACTTTTAATGAAGGGAGAATTCTAGTCCTATCAAACCCGTTCGGCTAACGACCCTCCACCAGTCAAGCAAGCGGCGGGTGAGAGTGGACACCCATTAAGTTGCCATTTTATAGGCAACAACCTTATACCCACCTTATAGACCGGCTTCGTGAATGAGGCGTACTAGCGATAAGACTGACTTTACTCTTATACATATATATATATATATATATATATATATATATATATATATATATATATATATATATTATAAACTTATAATATTATAAAGTATAAGGGTTGAATTTTAACTTTTAAAATTCTAAGGGCTAACTTGGAAGTAAAGTATTCATAAGTGAAAACTTTACAAATTCCAAAACTTGAGGGCAAGTTTTGAAACTATTCAAAACTAATTAATTCCATAACTTATGTGTTTAAAGTAGTTTTAATCCAAAAACTCTTCAAGTTCCATAACTTGAGGACAAGTTATGGAAGACTTTAAACTAATAAAAGAATTAACTTTTCTTTATTTTATAACTTATGGATTTAATTATGGTTACATATTTTATTACTTAATGAAGTGACTCTTGAACCTCCATAACTTAAGGACAAGACTCTTCATCTTTTGTAACCATTGCCAACTATTATGAGTTTTATGAAACTTAAATGTGACTTTTCAAATAACTTGATGACAAGTTACACAAACACATTTTAGAATCAACTCTTAGATTAATTTGGATTGAAAACACATAATCAATTAACTTTTCTATTAATCTAAGCAACTCATAAGAACAAGATAATTCAAATCAAACTTTTTCATGTAATTAGCCTAATCACTAAACTAATTCAAAACATGAATATATTGACATTTATCTTTGAAATTGGATTAGCATGAACATTACCACATCAAAAACAAGTTTATAAGTTCAAAAACAACTTAGGGTAATGTTCCTAGTCCATTTCTAGCCAAAAACCTCGAAAATATGCTGTCTGGGGCTCCTACTCGGCGAGTGCATGAACCTACTTGGCGAGTAGGATGATTTTACTCATGGACTCGGCGAGTTCATCTGTGGACTCGGCGAGTACAGTGCCTAGAAAGCTAGAAAATTGAGTTTTTCAGCATTTTTCAGCAATTTGCATCAAGTATAATTGAAAACAAGCCTAGGCTCTGATACCACTGATGGGTTTTGAGCATTCTAACACTCCTAAGTGTACATGCAACCCTAAATACCTTGTATCTATGTTTTCTCTATTATACATGCAAATATGAACATCCAAGGTATTACCCTAATCTAGCATACAAAACAATGAATGTAACAAGATAGAATACATACCTCTTTGATGTAGAAAGTCTTCATGAAGCTTGAGTGCCTAGTGCCCTAAGTGTGACACCTCAAATGGTTCACACAACACCAAATACAAATGGAATGACTTGAGAGAATTCTACACTCATAAAAATCGGCTAGCCCTTTCTAACTCTCTTTAGTGGCCGATTTTTCCCAAGAATGTGATCTTTATATAGTGTTACAATTAGGGTAAACCCTTAATTGTCATGGCTTTCCATTTCCTTGGATCCATGGGTTCAAATACACCATGGAGCATCCATGGACCATCTTATGGGTTTTAGCCCAACTTGATTATCCATGGAGCATTAGCCCACTATACAAGTATTGATGATTTACACAATCAACCCATATATTTAATTAGTCTTCTTTTGATGACTTAATTAATCCTAGATTAATTCTTGATCAATACTAATTAAATAATCTCATTATTCTTATTATTAATATACTAGAACTTATAATATATTAATAACCATAAGTGTCTTATTTCTCTCATTTAGTCTATCCAAGTGCATGATCCCATGCAACCCAAATGGACCATGCCGGGTCGGGTCAAGTCTTACCAATTATAGTTATGGACTTAGACATTAATCCAACATGTTTGTGACTAGGATACCGAGGATCACAAAGTGGGTGCGAATTACCATGCAAATTTACATGGTGCCTTCATTGTAACAATCACCTATTCGATGTGCCGGTAAACCACACACGCTCCATCAAACTATGATAAACAATGAATCACTCTTTGCCACCTTTGCTTAGAACCAATTAGTGTGCCGGTAAACCAGACACGCTCCACTAACTTCTTAGCAAGGGTGCAAAGTGTAATTTCATGGGATTGCATCAATTCACTTTTCTTAAAGTAACTAGGATTGGGAATTTTTGAAAAACATGTAGTTACTTTGTATTTCATATTATACTTTTAATGAGAAGATGAGGTTGCCCTATCCTACCCGTTCGGATAACGACCCTCCACCGATCAAGCAAGCGGTGGGTGTGAGTGTACCCCCATTAAGCGCCATTTTATAGGCCTCAACCTTATACCCACCTTATAGACCGACTTTGTGAATGAGGCCTACTAACGGTAAGACTAGCATTTTTAATTATACATATATATATATATATATATATATATATATATATATATATATATATATATATATATATATATTAATCTTGTAATATTATATTAGTATAGGGTTGAATTTTAAACTTGTAAAATTCTAGGGTTTGAAATTTAAATTTTCTAAATTAAACTTTTAATCACAAAACATAAATTTCAAAACTTGAGGGCAAGTTTTAAACTTTTCAAAACATAGGGGATCAAATAACAAATAATCTAAATTAACATTTAATCACATAATTATCCATATTTGATTTATTTAATAATTTCTTGCAAAACAATTTATCCATTTAATTAAATTAATTAATCAATTATCATATAAGGAAATTAATATTTAATTAATTGATAAATATCTTCAATTAGGTCAATAATATACTCATATATATCATAAAATCGGATTTATATTGACGTAGCATCATTAAGGTAAGTATTTAAAAGATAAACAACAAGAAATCCCGAAATTAGCTCTTTCTGACGCTTGGACTCGCTGAGTTCCACAATGGACTCGCCGAGTCTAGCCTACTCGCCGAGTCCACTATGGGACTCGCCAAGTTCATCTGGCAGAAACACAAAATTCGAATTTTGAAGGCATCAAACAACCAACCAATGCATCAATTCAATAGAAACCAATCTAGGCTCTGATACCACTGATGGGTTTTAGCCATATGAACATTCCTATGTGCACATGCAAACCCTAATGCTTGCATCTAGGTTTCTCTAATTAAACATGCATTGAGTCCAAGACTTATAATGACTAATAGAGCATAATAACATAAGAAATCAGAATTAGAAGTTTACCTTGAATCACTTGCTTGATCTTCTTGTCCTTGGAGCTTTAGAGTCACAATTGTCACTCCTCTAATGGCTTACAAACACCAACTAGCAAGAGGATGATTTGAGAGAGAGGAGAGAGGATCAAGAATCGGCCAGGGTTTCTTCTAGAGCATAGGTGCCGATTTCTCTTGACCCTTAGGGTCTATTTATACTAGTAAGGCTCCTAGGGTTTCACCCTTAAACCCTAATTGGATAACTTAGGCCCTAAGCAATCCAATACCCAAATTGATAAGCTCTTGGACGAATTCTAAGCTTATCCTAAGCCCTAGAAATCGTCCACCCCTTATCCATAAGGGATTATAGCCCAAAGTACAACTATCATATAATTGACAGTTTATGCCCCTTTATTCAATTAATCTCTTTAAGTCACCAAATTAATTCCTAATTAATTTATGACTTATATTAATCAAACAAAAATATTATTATTCCTTATATTATTCTCATAATATATTAATAATATTTCTTCTCTCATAATAAATCATCCTGTCAAGTTGCTATGGTGAAGGCAACCCAAAAGGACCATGCACAACCGGGTCAAATACTTGTCTAATATAGTTGCAGCCTTAGACACTATTCCAACATACATAACATATCAAAATCACAGTAGCATATCATAACAACATAAATAAGAATTCATACCCGTCACCACATTGGGTGCAGCGCGTGCCTCCTCGGTAGTCAACTGGAATGCCCGACTCCTCACCACTGGAGCCTCTGCCTTGCCCTGCTGGCCATCAGTGATCCGCAGGGTTGCTGATGCTACTGTCAACTGGGGCAATTGGCCTTTTTGTGGCCCATCTGGTTGCAGTGGAAACACAGCAACTTAGACGTCTGAATAATCGGTGCAGGGGCAGTACAATCCCTGCTGAAATGCCCCGTCTTGCCACACTTGTAGCAACCCGACGATCCCAATCTACACGCTCCCTCATGTGGCCTGCCGCATTTCTTGTAGCGGCCCGGTCCTGACTGGCCTTACAGCCTACCATCTGATCCCTTGGGCTTCTTCCCCGAAGCCCCAATCGACTGCCCCTCCTCCACTTTCCTCTTCCGGACATGCTCCATATCGATATCCCTCTCCCTCGTCATGCAATCATGGACTCCAGGGTAGGGCAAGCTGAAAAGATAACATGCTCTTGGATGTCAGCCCGTAACATGTCATGGTAGCGAGTCCTCCTCATATCCTCATCCCCCGCAAACTGGGGTACTAACAATGTCCTCTCCCAGAACTTAGCGGTGATCTCCGCCATAGTCTCCGTCGTCTGCCTCATATCTAAAAACTCCCTGGCCAGCTGTTGAAGCTCGACAGCCGGTGCAAACTCTACCCTGAACCTGGTCACAAACTCCGACCAGGTCATAGCCTCAACAGTCGAGGCTCCCAATGAGTCACCGACAGACTCCCACCAATCTCTAGCTCGGTCTTGCAAACATCCTGCTGCATATCTCACCTACGACCCCTTGGGGTAGAAGTTGGTCAGTTGTGCAGACTCAATGTCCGTAATCCATCGTCTGGCAGCAATGGGTCCTTCACCCCATGGAAATCCAGCGCACCACTGCCCCTGAAGTCCTTAAAGGACAGTGTGCGAGATCCTGACTGGCCAGATGCCAAGTCACTCTTGAACGCCCTGAGGCGGTCCCCCATCAGCTCAACTATCCCTTCCTTGATCAACCCGAAAATGATGGGCGTCGACTCAAGGATGCCTCTGGTGATCTCTGACGCGATGAACTCGCGTAGCCTCTCATCTACTGGCTCGGAACTTGATCCCGAACCCGATCCCTCTCCAGAGCTTCCAACTGTTGGCCTCTGACGTAGTAACACCATCCTGCAATACACACAGGCAACTATTAATGATATTGATACCTCTAAAGGGATCACATCTATTACAAGTTCCCCGGTCTTGTCTTAGCCTTCCTCAATTCGGGTACGGATCCTCTGCTTTCAGTAGTACGGGCCCATACTACCTTCCACATCTATCTGTACCTTCCTCAAGGACTTCCTTGACTCCACCAGATCCCTTTTACCACTGCTGATCCCTGCTACTCTTATCCTAGGCTTACCCTAGGAAACCTCTGACTCCACCCAACCCAGTCCTCAGCTGCTGTAGGTCTCTTTGTAATGTCAATTAGCCATTACCTGAATACAATCACATGCAACGAGGCTCAGATAATCCTTCGAGTAAAGGACTCATCCATACAACGGTTAGGACTCAAACAAGAGCTACAACAATAGGGTCAAATCCAACACTCTGATATTATTCAACCCAGATCACATGTGACTTTAACGTATTCACCTAACAGCTAACTCCCATCACTCAAAGCCCACATAGCACAAAGCAAACATCATTCGGACAAAAGGAAACAATCTCAAGCAACTCTATCCTGATAACAGGAACTGCACTAGCATACAATGCTAAGCTCATACTATCAGGCATGACCTAGACAGGCTATCCTACTACTGTCTACTCAATTTTAGCATGCAACTTTCATAAGCTGAAGCACATAAAGCAGGCACATAAGGCATCACTCCTAGATCCTTAGTCCTATTCTAGCATGTTGTTCTACTGAAACTGATAAACGTAACATAAACTTGTATGGGTACTTTGGGGAATACTTACTTGAGCTCGGCCGGTCGCACACATCACACACTTCGTTCTTTCTCAAAAACTATTTACTTAACTTTTAGAAAACATTTCCTTTTTCAAAATATTTTAATCCCTTGATTTGAGTTCAGACGCCCCCGAGGGTGTGTCCGAATCCCTCAAACCAGGGCTCTGATACCAACTTGTAACGACCCAATTTTTACGCCCAAAAATTTCATTTAATTTAAGTGGTTTGTAAAACATTTGTAGTAAAACATCATCCGATCATATTTCACAAAACATATCTCGTGTCTGAAAACCCAAAACATGAAAATAATAATAATGTCAGAGTACAATCCCAGAACATCTCATAATGCGGAAAACCAATGTGTGTGTGTATGATGTGCCGCTACCGCGCCAGCTCCTTCCCCTTCGCTGAAGAGGTACCTGAAACCTAAATTTAACACTCTAAAAATTTCAACCAATTTAAACTTTTCAAAAACAACCCAGTTTCATAAAGTTATTACGAAAAGGTTTTCTATACAATTATTATCAGAGTCTTCCCAGAACCACATCATAAAACATAATCATGAGGAGCGGTACGATCACACCTTTGCCTTGCCACGGTCTCCTAAAGAACCTGGAAAACATTAAACCACAACTGTCAGCCCGAAAGCTTAGTGAGATACCCCTAAAATACCAACCACATATACCATACACGCACAACATGCCACATCATAACAGTACACAGAACAGCCATGCACTTCGGGTCTACTGTGTGACTGGTCCGCCGTATCGGGCCTTCAGTCCACCTGGTCCACCCTCCAAGTCTAGCCATATACATCGAGTCTACAGTGTGATTGGTCTGCCCGCACTGAGCCTTCAATCCACCTGGTCCACTCTCTGAGTCTACAGTATGATTGGTCCGCCCGCACTGGGCCTTCAGTCGGCCTGGTCCACTCTCTGAGCCTTGGTACGTCTGGTACGCCCTCTTGGGGCCTACAGCCTATCCGGACCGCTCGCTGGGCCTTCGGGATAACCGGTCTGCCCTGGGTATGTTGGCCTACAGCACAAAGCAGGACCCGCCTCAACCCAACCCCAGTCCAACAACCATGTGCACATAAACATTCAATCATATAACAATTCACATCCAATCAAACCGATCTAGCAGATCACATAACATATCATTATCCTAACCTGGATACCGACCTAACCGGTCACTAGCATAGCATCATCCTATATACCAGGATACCGACCTTAACCAGGTCTCTAACATATACCATCCTAACTACTAGGATGCAACATAGCAAAGTAATAACATAACAACGATACCCGGAATACAATCCGATAAAGGGCCGGCCTTGGTGCCGTAGACCCTGTCGATATAGTAAGGATAACTCACCTGCAACTGACGACTGAAGAGATAAGACCAAGCTGCTCCGACCACTGACACGATCTCCACCACTAGCCAACACCAAAACACTGAACTCAAAACAATTGCCAACAATTACCAAAATGCCCCTGGAAGTCAACTGGTCAACCCTTGGTCAAAGTCAACCTCCAGACTGACTCTACTCGCCGAGTCAACCCGATGAGTCGTCGAGTCCCCATGCTCAGAACTTCCTAATCCGCGACTCAACTCGTCGAGTCCAACAAACTCTGAGTCCTTTCTCACTCAACTCACCGAGTCATCCCTTGACTCACCGATTCACAGCTTAACCAGAAAAAGGTTAGGACCTCACGACCAGACTCGCCGAGTCTAAGAACAGACTCGCCGAGTCCAAGACTATCTTCAACCAACTCGTCGAGTTGTTCTTCCAACTCGTCGAGTTCCTGTCCATCTTCAAGCAACTCGCCGAGTACACCCTTGTGACTCGC
This sequence comes from Lactuca sativa, assembly GCF_002870075.4. NCBI lineage: Eukaryota > Viridiplantae > Streptophyta > Magnoliopsida > Asterales > Asteraceae > Lactuca > Lactuca sativa. The sequence goes on along the minus strand of NC_056625.2, from coordinate 109,871,252 downwards.
CGAGTACCCTTAGGTCTTAATCCGTACGGAGGCTTTCCAGGCCATGCAGATGATCCAAACCATAGATCTACCCTTCTACAAACCATCCATCACGTAAAGTGGCAAACTTTACATGAATCCAAAGAGATCTAAGCATATAACACTCTATGGTTAGGGTTTGGGACAAGATGGCTTCACCAATCACTCAAGAACAGGGACTTTAATGCACTCTATATCTTCTCCATTCCAGATCTGAGGTAGCAACCTCAGATCTAACCTTCAAACTCAAAATATCACAAACTATACTTTCCGAAGACTCCAAAATGATGAATCTAGAAGAATGTCAGCCCAAGCAACAAAATAATACCTCAAAAGAAAGCTCCAACAAAAGAGAAATCCAAATCCTTGCAAAGCGCCTTACTCCAAGCCTCTTAACTCTCCAAGATCTCTTCCAAAAACACTTCTCCAAGGTTCAAATGCTCTCAAAATCACTCACAAACGCGCATTAGGGTTTTCTGGACTTCAAGGGAGAGTAACGAGGCTGGGGAGAGGGTATAATGTCCTTTATATAGGGCTCAACCCACGAAATTAGGGTTTTCTCCACACAGCACCAACTCGTCGAGTCCAGCCGCCGACTCGCCGAGTTGGCCACTTAACACGCGACCAGAATCCCGACCCTACTCGCCGAGTCCACCCATGGACTCGCCGAGTTGCCCATTCACAATCTCACTTTGAACCTTGAACTTGCACCCATGAACTCGGGATGTTACAATTCTCCCCCACTTAAATTAGGCTTCGTCCTCGAAGCCTGCTACACACAACTCCAGAACTATTCTCTCAATACACCACCTGGCATTAACCAACCCTGGTTCCTCAAAATACTACCATCGAAATCCAAAACCTAACTCTTCCCCTGCGGCGTCCTGACCACCGCTTCAAGCCGGCCACCGGCGTCATCCTCAGATAACCACACTTAACAACCAAGTACCACTCCATGATACTTCACTCGTTCCAGATCACAACAATCACTTGGCTCATACAAGCTAGAAATAACTCTAAACCACCAGGATCCCGATCTGAGTCCAACTTTATCCACTCCATGCTGATAGGATGACACATCCTTCAGCCTCAAAGCAACTCCCATGAGTTCTCCTCCGCAATCTCATACCCATGCTGAATTGGCTCTAGCATCCTCGGGTTGGGAAAACCCGACACACTGACGACACCTCCAAACATCCCCCAGGATGAATTACCACTACATACATAATTCCTTGATCAAATCAAACGGGGAATCCAAGACTCCAGTCCTGTATCCCTTCCGAGCCTCTTGGCTCTACACCCTCGGAATTCCTTCTGTGACCTCAGCAGACATCCAACCTGAATGTGATTCCATACCACTGTAACAAACACACTGCTTAATGACCATAGTTGGAACACCCCAATCATACCCCCGCACTACTGATTTCACTTCCGTGAACTTACACTCCCTCTCGGAGCTACATTCCTTTCCCTTATAGCATAACCGCTATCCCATGCACCATGCATGCTCTGAATCTGCCCGCAAAGACTCTCGAGTCCATGCACTACCTTCCACTAATCATGATCAATACCTGGGGCCAGACCTTCTAATGCTATCACATCGCAACATACTCCTTCCATCTCCTCACACAGATCTATCAACACATGCAGAGTCTTCAGCATGACTGGACCGCCTTACCAGGCCTTTAGCCAATCTGGACCACTCTCAGAACCTTCAGCAGGTCTGGACCACCCTCCAGGGCCTTCAGCCTGTCTGGACCGTCCTCCGAGCCTTCGGCCTGACTGGTACGCCCACCGGCCTTCAGTCTATTCGGTCCGCTCATCTAGCATCCAACATCCCGAATTATCCCTCCAGGAAAAACTCTCACATGCATATTGTTCTAGCCCTCTAGGGGCTCCGAACTCTGACTCCATCCTACATACTCAAACCCGGCCTGATCCCAGGCCTTCCACAATCAATCACCCTTTCTCCGAAACCCTAGGTCTGTATCCCACTCCCTCTACCTGTCACTTGCTCATACCAGCATGCGCTCTTGGCTGACCGAACCACTGCTGAATCCCCAAACAGCTAATCCACTACTCATGCTTATCGATCTTCCGGAGAATTTCCAATTCTCCCCACTTAGAGCACTAACTATCAACCACCGGTCGCCATCACCGACCTCCCTTAATAGCCCTACACAACATAATCCCTTACACGCGAACTGATTCTCATTAGAACGAGCAACCTTCACAAAATTACATATCAACACCGTTCATCTCGGGGTTGAAAGAGACCCGTCCTTCAGCTAACCACTTCTCAGACTGCAGATGCTCCTCGACATTCAAACCAATAGACGGATTTCCCACTAATAATCCTCATGAATGATAACCAACGAAATTCCCATCACCAAACCCTTAACCATACCATGACCCTCAAGGAACAACGATTACAATACCAGAAATCACACAACGGGACTAGAAGAAATACAATACTCCATAATAATCACAAGATAACAAGACATCAAGAAAGAAACATACTCGCAGCTGCATCCGGCACTGCCCTGACCTCCTCTGCTGTAAGCTGAAAAGCACGGCCCTGAGCCCTTGGGGGCTCCGCTCCACCCTAACCTCCACCCGTAATCCTCAAAGTGGCCGGTGCTGGAGCCTGCACCGGTCCTGCAGCAAGCTGTGGACAGTTGACCCTCAAGTGTCCAACCTTATGGCAGTGATAACAAATCCTCAAATCCTGAACCGGGGTTGTCTGCCGATAATCCCTCGCATAATGCCCCTCCTTTCCGCACTTGCGGCATGCACCACCGGACCTACAAACTCCGGTGTGACCCTTCCCACACTTCCCATAAACGCGGCTGCTCTGATCTCCCAATCTAGAATCAACGGTCTTTGACCGTTTCGGCGCCGGCTGCGACTGTGTCGGGGCCTGCCTCTGCTCTATCAACTGCAACTCAATCTCCAACTCACACCGCTTGGCGGCCTCCTGCAACTCTAAGAAGGTCTCGCACCTCTACGTAGACACAAACTGCCTGGTATCCCTCTTGAGCATATTCAGATATCGGGACATCTGAGCCTGCTCTGAAGCAAACTCATGGCAAAACATCACCCTCTCAGTGAACATCCTGGTGATCTCCATCACCGACTCCGATTCCTGCTTCAGCTCCAGGAACTCATGAGCCAACCTCTCTCTCTCAACCCGCGGAACATAACGAGTGCTAAACATCTCCCGGAACTGATCCCATGAAACTGCAGCCCTCTGCGCATCCGAATATGACCCCGTGGTCAATCTCCACCAATCCTTCGCCCCGAGCCTCAACAGGTTCAGAGCACACCTCACCCTTTGATCAGCAGGGCATGAACACGTGAAGAAACACCCCTCCACATCCGACAACCATCTCATAGCAACAATCGGATCCTGAACCCCATCGAAGGTAGGGGCTTCGTATTATCAAAGTTCCGATACTGAAAACCTCTACCAGCTCCTCCCCATACCGCTGCTACAGCCGCTGTAGCCGCCGCGGCAGACGTCTCCATGAGAGCCGCTTAGCGCTCATCAAAATACTAAACCATGGCGGTCTTGATCGACCCAAACACTTCCAGCAACTCGGCCCGGAACAACGCAGCAACCTCATCATGTAGGATCTCACAAATCCTAGCATCCAACTCGCCTGAGCTCATCTGACCAATAACCTCGGGCGGTATTGACCCATTCTGACCGCCCTCTCCTGCTCCCGATCCTAACCCGGATCCGCTCCCAGCATGTCTCGTAACCACCATACTGAAAAATACCGCAAGATCTTAGATACTTCCCACTAACCTGGGAACCAACCCCCAACCCCACCCTAGAGGTTGTGGCTTCCTTGATACGCGTATGGGTCCTATGCTTTCAGTCGTACGGGCCCATACTACCTTCCACACCTACCCATATTTATATCAATTATCACCACAACACCCTAGTGAAGAACATACATAACAAGCACTCAACCCTCACTCCTAGAGGAACACTGGAAATCTCCCTCGGAAGAAACCCTAGGCTAGCAAGCATCATAAATCAGGCAATATTATCATGAAATCCTGAAGATCCCTAGCCTAGTACTACCATGTTGTTCTATTATAGCTCAAAAACAAATATCATGTATGGTATTTTTGGGGTTACTTACTGGCTCTGACTGATCGTACCTCCGCGTCCTTTTTTACTCATTTTGAAAACCATTTTAAATTCTCTTTTGAAAACTCTCCTTGATTTGAGACTGGATTCACACGAATGTTCCTCCAATTCACTCAAACCAAGGCTCTGATAACAACTTGTAACACTCTACAAATTTCAACCAATTTAAACTTTTCAAAAACAACCCAGTTTCATAAAGTTATTACAAAAAGGTTTTCAATACAGTTATTATCAGAGTCTTCCCAGAACCACAGCATAAAACATAATCATGAGGAGCGGTACGATCACACCTTTTTCTTGCCACGGTCTCCTGAAAAACCTGAAAAACATTAAACCACAACTGTCAGCCCGAAAGCTTAGTGAGATACCCCCAAAATACCAACCACATATACCATACACGCACAACATGACACATCATAACAGAACATAGAACAGCCATACACTTCGGGTCTACTGTGTGACTGGTCCGCCGTATCGGGCCTTCAGTCCACCTGGTCCACCCTCCGAGTCTAGCCATATACATCGAGTCTACAGTGTGATTGGTCCGCCCGCACCGGGCCTTCAATCCACCTGGTCCACTCTCTAAGTCTACAGTTTGACTGATCTGCCCGCACTGGGCCTTCAGACGGCCTGGTCCACTCTCCGAGCCTCGGTACGTCTGGTACGCCCTCTTGGGGCCTACAGCCTATCCAGACCGCTCACTGGGCCTTCGGGATAACCGGTCCGCCCTGGGTATGTTGGCTTACAGCACAAAGCAGGACCCGCCTCAACCCAACCCCAGTCCAACAACCATGTGCACATAAACATTCAATCATATAACAATTCACATCCAATCAAACCGATCTAGCAGATCACATAACATATCATTATCCTAACCAGGATACCGACCTAACCGGTCACTAGCATAGCATCATCCTATATACCAGGATATCGACCTTAACCAGGTCTCTAACATATACCATCCTAACTACCAGGATGCAACATAGCAAAGCAATAACATAACAACGATACCTGGATTACAATCCGATAAAGGGCCGGCCTTGGTGTCGTAGACCCTGTCGATATAGTAAGGATAACTCACCAGCAACTGATGACTGAAGAGATAAAGACCAAGCTGCTCCGACCACTGACACGATCTCCACCACTAGCCAACACCAAAACACTAAACTCAAAACAAATGCCAACAATTACCAAAATGCCCCTGGAAGTCAACTGGTCAACCCTTGGTCAAAGTCAACCTCCTGACTGACTCTACTCGCCGAGTCAACCCGATGACTCGTCGAGTCCCCATGCTCAGAACTTACCAATCCGCGACTCAACTCACCGATTCCAACAAACTCTGAGTCCTTTCTCACTCAACTCACCGAGTCATCCCTTGACTCACCGATTCAAAGCTTAACCAGAAAAAGGTTAGGACCTCACGACCAGACTCGCCGAGTCTAAGAACAGACTCGCCGAGTCCAAGACTATCTTCAACCAACTCGCCAAGTTGTTCTTCCAACTCGTCGAGTTCCTGTTCATCTTCAAGAAACTCGCCGGGTACACCCTTGTGACTCGTCGAGTACCCTTAGGTCTTAATCCATACGGAGGCTTTCCAGGCCATGCAGATGATCCAAACCATAGATCTACCCTTCTACAAACCATCCATCACGTAAAGTGGCAAACTTTACGTGAATCCAAAGAGATCTAAGCATATAACACTCTATGGTTAGGGTTTGGAACAAGATGGCTTCACCAATCACTCAAGAACAGGAACTTTAATGCAATCTATATCTTCTCCATTCTAGATCTGAGGTAGAAACCTCATATCTAACCTTCAAACTCAAAATATCACAAACTATACTTTCCAAAGACTCCAAAATGATGAATCTAGAAGAATGTCAGCCCAAGCAACGAAATAATACCTCAAAAGAAAGCTCCAACAGAAGAGAAATCCAAATCCTTGCAAAGCCCCTTGCTCCAAGCCTCTTAACTCTCCAAGATCTCTTCCAAAAACACTTCTCCAAGGTTCAAATGCTCACAAAATCACTCACAAACGCGCATTAGGGTTTTCTGGACTTCAAGGGAGAGTAACGAGGCTGGGGAGAGGGTATAATGTCCTTTATATAGGGCTCAACCCCTAAAATTAGGGTTTTCTCCACACAGCACCAACCCGTCGAGTCCAGCCGCCGACTCGCCGAGTTGGCCACTTAACATGCGACCAGAATCGCGACCCTACTCGCCGAGTCCACGCATGGACTCACCGAGTTGCCCATTCACAATTTCACTTTGAACCCTAAACTTGCACCCATGAACTCGGGATGTTACACAAAATTGAAAACTGTAAGCACGAAGCTTAGTGAGTTCCCCCATCGTACCACATACCATACAATCACATCACATACATACTGCCAGGCATTTTTGAGGTGCCCGACCTACCCGGTACGGCCATTCTGGGGTGCCAACCTACCTATGCAGCCATTCTGGGATGCCGTCCTACCTGTGTCAAGTCATTCTGGGGCGCTGACCTACCCATGTTGAGCCATTCTGGGGTGCTGACTACCCTTCGGTCCTAACAACTGAACCTCGGGGACTATTTCACCCCTACTACTACTATTACATATATCATAGCATAATCTATTGTCAGACATATCTGGGGTGTCCAACCTACCCTTCGGTCCTAACAACCGAATCTCAAGGACTCTTCCCCCTACTACTACCTCTATATCATGTAACATATCATGCTAGCAGCTAAACATGCCATAACATACTGTTAGGCATATCCAGGGCGCCTAACCTACCCTTCGGTCCTAACAACCGAACTCTATCACTATCACATACCATATCACGCTAGCATATAACATATCAGGTAGTAACAACACAGATGAATATCACAAAGACAAACATCTAGCATACGATCCCTACTAGTGGGCCGGCATTGTGGCCGTAGACCCACCGCTACTGGAAGGTAACTCACCTCGTAGTAGCTGTTGAACTGCGCGGGAATCCTCTGACTGCTGCTGCTGCTGCTTCGGAAATCCTCCAGCTATAATTCCCACAAAACACTTAGTCAGAAACTGACATCTACTCTTAGGGTAAAATGACCATTTTACCCCTGACCAAGTCATCGTCAAAGTCAACTTCTAGTTGACCTGACTCGCCGAGTTAGCTCGCCAACTCGCTGAGTCCCTATCCTTCCATTCGACCTCATACCCGTCTCTACTCGTCGAGTTAGGCGATGACTGGACGAGTTTTCCTTCTATATGATCATCGACTTAATCCTCATCCGACTCGCCGAGTTGTATGAACAACTCATCGAGTTCATCATCAACTGATACATGGTCCTATCCTTGACTCGCCGAGTTGTATGAACAACTCGTCGAGTTCATCTTCATCCTTAAGAAGATTGCCTTGGACTCGCCGAGTCTGTTCATGCACTCGCCGAGTCCCATGAATTTCCAGAACAATGGCCTAGTCCAGAACGTTTGGTCACCCCTTGGGACCCCCTTAAAACCTTTCCACACTCAACTGGGTCCTTATGACCCTTAACTGATATGGGACAGAACCTAGGACTAGCCGAGTCCAAGAACGGACTCGCCGAGTTGGTCACAACCACTCACTGAATCTTCGATTTCTGATGTACAACCCTTGATCAAAATGTAGATCTATGCTTCTACAAACGATCTAGCACGTAAAGTTACAACCTTTACGTGCTTGCATGGGACTTTAAGCTCAAAAGGTCCTAAAACAAGCTCTCACAATGCATGGGGCCTTCCTTGAGTGCAAAAGCCACTCCTTTCTGCCTTGTAACACCTCTAAGGACCTAGATCCGAAACATCAACCTCAAACCATGCTTGAAATCATGGTTAGTGACCAAAATGGCTTAGAAAAGCCCTAAAACTCCACAAAATGGGATCTATCAAAAGAGCAAGCAAGGTATAGACTTTATACCTTCTGAAGTCTGCAAATGATGCTCAAAACCGAATCCTTGTAGCCTCCTCTTGATCCTTCAAGCTTTTCCTTCCTTCCTTGGATCACAAAAGCACCAAAATCACTCCAAATGCCTTAGATTGCTTCAATAACGGCTAGGGTTTGCTATGGGGGGTCTTCTGGGAGCAAATGAGACTAAGGAGGCTGAGTTAAGGTGCTTAAATAGGGTGCAAACCCTTGGATTAGGGTTTTTGTCCAATCAGGGTCTACTCGCGGAGTCCGGGACTCGACTCGCTGAGTCCACAACTTAAACTTCGCGCCTCATCCCGCTTCTACTCGGCGAGTTGGTCCTTCAACTCGCCAAGTCCAAGACCAAATGCAAAATATTTAAAGATTTAATAAAAAGAACACGTACCAAGAACCAGGTGCTACACCCTCACTTTGCTGGTCAAAGTTGTTCAAATTGTTTTTGTCATGTTAAACATAATACAATGTTTTTGAATTAATCATTGAAACAAGTGTTTATGTATTAAAATAAAGTAATTTAATGTTTAATATTTGTGCATAAAATATGTTTGTGTATTAAAATAAAGTAATTTAATTAAATTAGAAAATGAAAAAGGAAAAAATGATATGTTCGGAGTGTTATCATTCCTTACCAAATGCTAAGATTAGATGCTAAACGGAAAAAAAATAAAATAACAATAAAAAAGCTAATATGGCAAGGTATTAAAAATATTACCGCTCCCCTTACCCTAACACTCACAATCACATTTTAATTTTCTCTTCTTCTTTTTTTAAATTAACCTCAAATAACTTACTTTATCAATTTTCGTTAAGGATATTCGGATCTGAATTTTCCATTGATTTGGATTCAAGCAAGCTCACGTTGTCAACAACAAAGACGTGGCCACATGAAATGGCAAATCCCAGATGAACAAAATCATGCCGACACTGACTTCACAAATTGACTCTTATGACTTATCCACAACAGATTACAGATTTAGCACATATACGGATAGACCTAATTTCTCGTTTTCAGAACTTATTAAAAAGCATCAAAGCCGACTTATTTGAGACGTGTCCATCGTTTGATTGAACAGCTTTTAAAGTGGTTTAGTCATCACTTACCACGTGTGGTTCTCTCACATGCCATGCATCTTCATTTCACCACGTATACCATCTTTTCATCATCTCACTTTCTTCTATATAAAGCCCCTCAAATCTCACCCAAAAAGCACAAGATAATCACAAACCAAGTATTCAATTCAACGTTTTCAAGTTTCTTCTAAATATCATCGAGTGAAAAAATGGCACAATACGGAGGAGATCAGAAATACGGAAGAGAAGGTCGCCACACAGATGAGTATGGCAACCCTATTCGGAAAACTGATGAGTTCGGAAACCCAATTCACTCCACCACCGAAGGAACCATGGGTGATTATGGAATCACTGGCCATCAGGGTCTAGGTCACACCACCGGAGGTACAGGAACCGATTACAAAACTAGCGGCGGTTATGGTACCACCGGCCACCAGGGGCTGGGTACCAATATAGGTCATGCTACCGGTGGTTTAGGAAGTGACTATGGTACCACCGGCCATCAGGGTTTGGGTATGGGAACAGATTACAAAACCAGCGGTACCGGTGGTCATGGCACCACCGGTCATCATGGCATAGGCACTGACGTAGGCCATAGGACTGGGGGAACTGGAGATCATTATGGCACCGGTGGAGCCACTGAATCCTATCAAAACCAACCTAGCGCCACCCCTTTTGCAGGCGGCGGCATTGGCACAGGAACTGGGGCAGGGTACGAGGGACTTGGAGTCGCCGGTCACAAACAACCTAGTGCCACCCCTTTCGCCGACACGGTCACCGGCACCGGTACTGGGACTGGCTACGATCGACACAGAGAAGAAGGCCATGAGAAGAAAGGGGTGATGGAAAAGATCAAGGAAAAGCTTCCCGGTGTACATAGCACCGACGAGCATCAAAGGGTTTCCACCACAACAACTGGCGGCGTTGGTGGTGGTGGTTATGGGGAAGGAGGTGAAACCCATGAAAAGAAAGGGGTGATGGAGAAGATTAAAGAGAAGCTTCCTGGACATCATTAGATCGTATGATATATCTGTGTGATGATGCGTATATATTTACAGAATAATGAGATGACAGAGAATAATAATCTGGTATTGCTGTCGTTTGTCATGTATGTTGTTGATGGGTAGCAAGCAGAGGCGGGATTGAGCGTTGTATTGTGTGTTATCTGAATCTCGTATGTAATTTGGTTTAGTTTTATTGTGTTTATGGAGAATACTTTGCTTATTGTTTTTATGGAGAATACTTTGCTTATTGTTAATTATTAATTTCCTGTCTTCCAGTTATAACTTATAAGTACCTTAATTTCCCAGAAGATGTACGTTTTGTCGTTATACCTCAGTTCCTACTGGAAGTCTGAACCTCTTCAGGAGATGTACTTAACTTATTTTCTGTAAAAGTTCTTATTAAATACATAGCGACATGTCCTTTGCATATTATAGGAACTTGTTCAATTTTTTGGCTGAATTTTATCAACATGTATAGATATGTATTTTCAACTAATCGAATATTCGAAAAACTTTTAAATGAAATACGAACATATTCAAATAAAATGGCAACAATCTGATAAAGTCAAATCAGAACATTCAAAGTCATAATGTTAAACATGTGTTACAAATTTGAAACATATTCGAACAACATAATCACTATTACACGTCAGCTAAGTTTTCTAGAAATTGGTTTGGATCGGGTGGCGGTGATTGGTAGTTAGGAGATTGTGAGGAAAGTATTGTGCTTGTTTATCCGATACTTGTTTAAATGATGCATTAAACGTGTCATATATTTTATTAGAAACTAGAAATTATTCCATCCCCCACTAGACCCCTATGCCAATGACTTATTCTACTCCTACGCCTACATGTCATCTGAAAAGCTTATATATGTCGTCTATAAAACTCGTCGGTATAAATCTTGTCGATAGAAGAAAAAAATGTCGAGATAGATATCCGGATAGGACTCTTATGGACAAGTCATCGACAATCAACAAATGGTCGTCGAAGTGATTTTTGAAAGAAAATTAAAAATTCATTATATATTTTTACAGACGACGTGTCGGACGGTATAAAAGCAATCTATGCCGACGGTATAAAAGCAATCTATGCCGACGACAAGCTGTCAGCACGTGTGCCTATACTGACAACAAATCGTCGAGAAAAGTGGGTAATTGTCGTTTCCCTTTAAGTTATAGCGACGACTTGATGTCGGTATAACCTATTTTTTTATATTTTTCACAGATTTTATTATATATATCAAATTTTGTTTTTGAAAACAAATATAAACAATATATATATATATATATATATATATATATATATATATATATATATATATATATATATATATATATATATATATATATATATATATATATATATAACATAATGTCAAACACTTAATAAACATACAAACCTTCATAATTCAAAATCATGATCTACTAAATAAACATACAAACCTTTATAGTTCAAAATCATGATCTACTACATACCAAAATAATAACAAAATATTTAAAAAATATATCTTTAACAAAAATTGTTCAAAATAACATAAAAGTTCAATCACTACAATCTTCTCACGTCTCCTCGGTCTTGTAGATTGGCTCGGGGGTATTTTGTGGAATCATATTGGGATGAAATTGCAATTGTGGCATCGGTGGTGGTTGAGAGATAGAAATTATGGACGTCAATGATTTATTGTATGTGTGTTGTATTTATTGTTTTGGCTATTATCCGTATTTTCATATTAAGATTTAGAAAGAGGTTGATTTAAAATTAAATGATCGTTGATTCTTGGTTTCCTTTCAACTCCGCGAATATTTCTAAGTCTCTCACCGAAGGCACGAGTAAGACTATGAGACTCATTTACATGTTCGTCCCCCGGACCTCTTCTTGCATTTTCATATACACCACTTGAATTTTTTTTCCTAAAATAGAGAAAAAAAATACACAATCATTAATTAAAACAAATAATTAAATTTAAACACTAAAATAATAACAATAATAATAATAATAATAATAATAATAATAATAATAATAATAATAATAATCACATATTTAACCACGTGTTAACTTCGCTTACTACTTACCTAATATTGTTTCGCTTGCAGTGTACACGAACCCTGACTTTCTTTGAAACGCATCTCTCTCTAACCCGCAATATGGTGCGTCCTTTGTCCTTGTTCAACCAATAATAAGACAAAAACAATTAATATATTTATATAAGTGTTAATAAAAATTTTATATAATACAAATAAATTTTGTTACCTCTGTATGAGGTTTGTTAACACATGACCTACTACCATGAGCACTTATATGTGGAAGTTTGATCCTACATTCTTTACCTTTTACCGACTAATTCATATAACCCTCGTTCAAAAAAATAAGGTCAATCAACTCATTCCGTGCTTGGGCTTCTACATCTTCCGATGGATTTTGTCTTGTAGTTTCCACACCCTCTATCCGCCGACTTCGTCAAAATGACGTTTCACGACATGTATATGTTCTTTATATGCTCTTTGGTCGTCGGCATTTACAGCCGTTCAAACGCCTTCCCACAAAGTTGTACCCGATAGCTATTAAGATCAAAATATGTATGCAATAAAAAATATTTTAATTAGTATAAGAAATATTTAAAAAATGTAAAAAATTTGACATATATATAAAAAGTATTGTGTACTCGTTTCTAACTCGAGATAGATAACTTCTTTGTATTCGATGAGATCATGTTGTCAAGATCTATAATGGAGTGGTACATGTTCTTCCACTAAATTTGAGATAAATATTGTTAACATTTTGCCAGTCTTCCTTACAAATTGATAGGTCTCCCGTCACTATCAATTCCCACGGGGTAAAGGAATTTCACCGTTGCCCCTATACGCTTTATACATATTCAAACTTCTTCCTTTGCCACATTTTTTTCGGGTTTGCTACATTGACACGTAGAATTGGAAATTTAGAAATTTAGAACTTTAAAAATATATCCAATAATTAAGAATTTCATGTAACTTACAAGATTCACAACCCGTTGTTGTCTCGTGCGCACCCCCAATGTGGAGATCTTTCCCTGCCATCTCCTACATGCCCCCTCACGTGTGACATCCCCATTTTCACGGCCAAAAAAGACCGATTTGTTTATGCTTTGTTTTATAAAATCAAAGTAATATTTTAAAGAAAACAGTTGTGGAATTTGTTCCCAAAACAAAATATGATAAAAATTACCAAAACATTTCTTTAAAGAAATGTATTTTCATTATATAACAAAATCTCGGGATGTCATGTTTAATACAGACCAAAAGCATAAACAAAACAAAGTAGACCTTACAACAGTTATTCATAACTATTGGCCTATAATCCAAAATCTCTCGTCAAGTCCACCAACTTATACTCTTGTGCTATTACCTGTAATGCGAAGAAAACTGAGTGGGTCAGGCTTGGGAGCCTGGTGAGCATATAGGGTTTTCAACCCACAATAATATAATTATTATATTTAATTATCAAACAATCAATCCAATTACCCACCCCCATTATCTCCATTTATTTCTTAAAGATTTATCCTAAGAAGCAATTACCCTTCTCCCATTCATTCCTAAGGATTGCCCTAAGGAACTGGCACAATGTCTAGTGTTGCCAAGGTTCTTAGATTACCTCTGGTGAACATGCAATTCACAATAATTAATGAACACCTAGTTCAAGAACACCTAATGAACACTTAGTTCCAATATTACCCAATGAACACCTAGTTCACAAACACTTAATGAACACTTAGTTCAATTATCCCTGGTGAACCCAATCACCTAAGGAACACAGAGAATGAAAGCTCTTAGTTCAAACAATGTGATAATAAAGTATATCTCGATCTTGAGAAACCACTAATGTCATAAACACATATAAATTATATTTCTAAAACAATATATCCCATCCCGTCGATCCCAACATACTGACCCTATACAATGATCTTACAAGATCTAGCCTAAGGAATCGATATGAACCACAAACTGACGAAGCTGCTTCAGAAATTCACTGGCAACAAACGAGGATCCATAAAGACATCAATTGAGGGGAATGGAATAAGTTTCACCACGAACCTTCGTTCGTAAAAGAAAGAACCACAAGACATTTTAAGTCAGGGGTAGTTATCTAGATAACAATGCCTAGGCGTGGTCTGACTATCATGAGATATTATACCCCCAGACTTTACCTATCCCAGCATCGAACTTTTCCTAGCAGTGGCCTGAATACATGAGGTATTTCACCCCCAGACGCACCCTATCCAGCAATATAACACCAGACATACCTATCAGTGGTCTATAACCGGCACACTTTATTAGGCAGTCTATGAAGTTCCCTTAATTACTTCGTGAAAGAAAACACTGACATATGAAGCTCGGTCGATCACTTCATAAAAGAAACGCTGACTCCAAAGCTCTCTCAAAATAAAAGTGTGGGGAAATACTACTAGAGTACTCCCGTACGCTCCCGTAGCCGACACACAAGATTGTCAAAAAGACTTTGTACATGATAGTACTTCTGGCACATTATAGTACTCTGGTATGCGAAAGAATCGTACCCGAGAACATAATAGTACCCTGGCACAAGCAGCACCCAATACATAGAGCTTTGAAAAAGACTTCGTACATAAAATGTACTTCTATACGTAGGACGTACTCCACCGATCATCAATCTCACAACACACGTACTCTTAATAAGAGGCTACCCAATGTCCAAACTTAATTGAACTAAACATCCCTATTTAAGCCTTAACCCATCACTAGGCGAGCCTACAATGCTTATAATCAATTTTCGATATTAACTCCCTTTAGGAAATGCTAACTAGTGTATACTTAACATAGAGTTTTAGATAATAATATCATATATTCACGTCTTAACACATATTGAACCATAACTGATTCGCACGTTGTATATCATCAAATATATCTAACCCGTATTTCGGACAATAACAAATACTTTACATACATATGTATATTTCATACTTTAATCAATACTCGTATAAAAATCACGTTCCTAAAAGCGACTATACGTATGATACCTTTATCGTATGAACACATAATTCAAAAATACATAATCCGTACTCCCGGATCTAAAATTTACCTCCTTACCTAATCCATATTCCTGGATCTAAAACTAACCTTTTGATTTGATCTTTACTCTCGGATCTAAAACTAACGTCCTGACCTGATCCATACATCCAGATCTAAAACAAGTTTATCTCTTTATCCTTTTATCTCCTGGTCCAACCCACCTTTTATCACCTACCAACAACCTCATCTACTCATGTTCTACCCAACATATTTTTAGATACAAAATACATATATAGTTTAACTCATTAAAACTTATATCATTCATCCATTCCACAATCATCTAAATAAACAACAATATATTATACACATAGCACGTATTTCATAGAAAATACTTAATATTTATGTGTTAGAAGAAAGTGACCACACACTCACTTGATTAGAAGATGATCGGACAGCACTACGACTTGTAGAAGTAGTATTCTTCGGTAGATCTGGAAGATCTTCACAAAAATTGGCTTCTCGCGGGCAGAGTTTCAGCTCGGGAATCTCACTTCTCGGGGTCTTCGGGGCTTCGGGACTTGCTTTGGGGCTCGGGAATGATATCAGGGCTTCGGGATAATTCGGACACGAAAAACGATGTAAAACGGGAGAGAGAGAGAGAGAGAGAAGAGAAAAAGAGCAAAAATATCGGCTGCCCTCGCAAGCCTTTTATAGGAGGCTGAGGCCTCGCATTACGCGGGGCGTAATGCCTCGGATCGTCACTGCATGCGTCATCGGAGCACTCGATTCCGAGGCGGTGCTTGCATCGGGGTACGCTGGGCGTACTCAACTACGCTGGGCATAGTTCGGATCGGATCGATAACTCCCCCCCCCCCCTTCGGATAATATCGGAATTTAATAATTAAAGTTTAAATTTTAATTATTTAATAAACTTCGAAAATTCATAACTTCTTCATATGAACTCCGTTTTCGACGTTCTTTATATCCACACGTAGGTGAGACTACGCTCTACAACTTTCGTTTAGACTCTGTCGGCTAATTTTGAATTTATTTTATTTATTTATTTTTAGTAGGCCGGGGCAAGAAAACTTCGTTATAAATTCATAACTTCTTCATCCGACGTCCGTTTTCGCCTATCTTTTTATCGTTTCACTACAATTAACGAGATCATCAATTCTCATTTAGATTGTTTCGGCTAAAAACCGCTCGGTCTCAAATCGAGTATTCGGGCTGCATACTGCTAAGTCGAAACTTAGAAAAATCATAACTTCCTCATACGAAGTCAGATTTGGACGTTCTTTTCATGCACGCTCACGGTTTAACGAACTCTACAACTTTCGTTTAGATCGCTAAGGCTAAATATTGCTCTAACATAAATTCACTATTTGCGTCGCGCTGTGTCGTGCCGGTTCTGTCGCGAAACTTCGACAGGTCATAACTTCTTCATTATAACTCGGATTTCAGCGTTCTTTATATGCACGGAAACCTTGTAACATATACTATAACTTAGTTAAGATTATTCATCCTAAATAATCTTTCATCAAAAATTCATTTTTTTGACGCCTATCGTCTCTAAATTGACTAGCCCGGATCTACGGGCGTTACATTAAGTGGGTTAGATCTGATCCCATATCGACTGAGAAGGAGAACTAAGCATTCCTTATAAGGGATGTGGATACCTTCCCTATTACAACGCGTTTTAAATCCGTGAGGGCAGCAGATCCCATAAGAACTCTGCAGTTAAGCGTGCTCGGGCGGGAGTAGTACCAGGATGGGCGACCCCCTGGGAAGTCCTCGTGCCGAGTGGCCCAAAGCGGACAATATTGTGATACGTGCCAGAGGGGAATGCTACAAATGGTATTAAAGTCAGGGCACAGGTCGATGTGTTCGACGGGGACGTCGAACCCTATAATGGGGGTGAAAGTGGGTTAGATCTGATCCCACATCGGCTGGGAAGGAGAACTAAGCATTCCTTATAAGGGGTGTGGATACCTTCCCTATTGCAATGCGTTTTAAAGTCGTGAGGGCAGCATATCCCATAAGAACTCTACAGTTAAGCGTTCTCGGGCGGAACTAGTACCAGGATGGGTGACCCCCTGGGAATGTTACAAAGCAGACAATATTGTGATACGTGCCAGAGGGGGATGTTACAAATGGTATCAAATCCAGGGCACGGGTCGATGTGTTCGACGGGGACGTCGAACTCTATAATGGGGGTGAAAGTGGGTTAGATCTGATCCCACATCGGCTAGGAAGGAGAACTAAGCATTCCTTATAAGGGGTGTGGATACCTTCCCTATTGCAACGCGTTTTAAAGTCGTGAGGGTAGCAGATCCCATAACACTCTACAGTTAAGCGTGCTCGGGCGGGAGTACTACCAGGATGGGTGACCCCATGGGAAGTCCTCGTGCCGAGTGGCCCAAAGCGGACAGTATTGTGATACGTGCCAGATGAGGATGTTACATCACGACATGTGCTGCTATCTGTTAAGAAATATTATAAACATTCAAAATATATAATAAACAAACTTTAAGTAAAACTAATAAACAAATATTAAATCAATAAAAATATAAAATAACTGTAACATACAATCAATCCAAATCATCACAAGAACAATATACATGTACAACATAACCATTAATGAATTCGTCATCATTACTAAAACTATCATCATTATCTGAAGAGTACGTATCATCACCGTCATTATCATCATTAATGAAATCGTCATCATTTATTGTAGGAGCCACACTGATTCACCACCTTCATCATTATTTAAAGAGTACATATTACCACCGTCATTGCCTAAGTTGACAACCAAGGTAAAATCGGTTGATGGAGTGTTGTTCATAACATCTATCTCATCAACAACATTGACACTTGGATGAACCCAAAGTTTTCGATGATGATCATATTCCATAACTCTCAAGTTATTGTTTCGAGTAAGATCTTGGAGATAAAACATTTTTTTAGCCTGTGTGGCTAAGATGAATTGTTAATCATCATACCATGTGTTACTGACATATCATTCATGACTGGTATCAATAACAACCATATTCTTTTTAGTAATTAAGCGAACATTACTTAATGATGCATTGAACTATTTACCACGAAAGAGTAAAACGGAGTAACCATGTAAATAGTGCAACTCTATGATGTCCTCTGGCTAACGATACAATGGTGTAACGTCTACTCTTAATGTAACAACACCACTATTTTGAGTTGTGTGTCGGAGATCACAGCTACGCACAACAAATTGAACACCATTTACTATGCAGGTAGTGTAAGAATATGCATTCAACGGACCATATGCCAATGCCTTTAATTCGTCGGTACAATCCAAACACATATCTTTTTGGAGACGATAAATATGTAAGTGAATTTAATATTATATGTTTAAGTAATAATATAAATTAGTTTTACATTATAATATATAAGGTATTTACTTTTCTTTAGAAGCATGAAGGAAATTCTATTTTTAAATCACTTTCAAGCGATTTTGATTCGAATTTGCTGGATGTGGGACAAAACAATTAGAATAGTTTGAAGATATCATAACACTATCGAAACAGTAGTTAATAGATCACAAAACTTATGATTTTTATCCTTTCATCTCATCCTCATCACAGTTGTTTAGCACAAACGAATGCAATGATTTTTTGGCCTCTTTACAAAGTTCAGCGAGCTTCTTAGTAGACATCAGTTGAAATTCTGACGAGAACACAAAAAATTGCCTTTTTGGAAGGTCAGGATCCTCATTTCTATCAACACGGTTGAATTTGGTTTTCATACCCTCGGGATACATATACCAGAAAGTCAAAGCTTCTTCTGCAACATAACCCTCTGCTATTGAACCTTCTGCCTTGGCTTTGTTTCCAACATAATTTTTAAGTTTTTCAGGTATATTTAAAAAGGATACATCCATATCATGTGTACATGCCCTCCAAGAATGGATTCTTTAGGTAAATGAAGAAGTAGATGAATCATTATGTCTAAAAATGTTGGAGGATATATCAACTCAAGATGGCATAATATGTTCACCACTTCTGATTGAGCATTTCTCATGTCTCTAACATCCAATGGCCAGCATAAAATTTTGTAAGAATGTACATAAGTCAATGAGTGTTGTTGAAACGTTTATCAGGAGGCCTACTCGAAGCCATATGGGTAGAAATCGTTGCAAGAGAATGTAATGATCCAGAGACTTTAGCCCAACCATATTTGACTCGGTATCATTAATATTCTTCTTAAAGTTCGATCCAAATCCATCAAGTAGTCTCACTCCTTTAATGAATTAACAGAAATATCGTCGATCAATTGGTTTGAAAGAGTAATCAACATATGGCAATATCATTAACCTTCTTCTTGTTGTTGTATTTCGTTGGCTTGTTTTCTTTATTCCTCTTGTTGACTTTCTCTTTTAGCCATTGATTTGGCCGAATGCCCATATTTTTCAAGTCATAGCTTGCTTCTTTTTTGTCTTTGGTTTTTTCATTCATCAGTGCAGTATTCAACTCACTCTCATCTACATTTTTCTCCATGTGTATAACATATATATTGTGTTTTAGCTTGAGGGAAGAACAATACTCGAGCTCAATGAAGATACATTATTTTGTCCAATTCAACTCTCTCTTTTTGTTTCATCATCACACCATATTTTTGCACCCCCGTGCTTAGGATGTTTCCCTGGAATACGCTCAGGGAGACGAGCTAGTTGCTTTAATATAGTTACGTTACTGAACAATAGACTCTCTCGGGTTAACCACTAAAGAATAGACTCTGCCTCCAGCTATGACTCATACACAATAGACTCTGCCTCTAACTATGACTCATACGCAAGAATCTTCTGTCACCAAAATAACAAATCTTGTTAGTCACACGAATGAAAAGATGTTTCTTTGTTACAAATAGGGCATGCTAAATAACCTTGGCCACTCCATCCAAACAAATTGCCACGTGTTGAGAAATCATTGATAATCCATAACAACATCACACGCATATTGAATACAGTGTTGGTTGATGCATCTCTTATTCGGACTGCTTCAGCCCACAACATTTTCAACTCGTCCATCAAAGGCCTCAAGAAAACATCAATGTCCTTTGAGGGTGATCTAGGGCCAGGAATCGGTAAAGTTAGCATGAAAGAACACTCTTTCATACATACATACATACATACATACATACATACACACACACACACACACACACATATATATATATATATGTGTGTGTGTGTGTGTGTGTGTGGTGTATTGTAGGTAATCAATATACCCGACCAAGTACTATTAAAGTTGCCGAATGGATTAAATCCATCAGTAGGCAAACCTAAAACAACATTTGAGGTTCTTTGGCAAACTCTTGATATCTCTTATCAAAATCACACCTTGACTTCCCATCAACCGATGACGCATAATATCATCCATTGAGCATCCAATATTATGACAACAAATATCTTTAGATGTGAATCTGGAGCTATACATGCGTCGAAGCCTTGGAGTCAAAGGAAAGTACCGCAACACTTTTTTTTGGTACTTTCTTCCCATTTGTAGTTGCGTCCACTCATCGACTCTCTTTACAAATCGGGAAATTATGCATGTAATCATTCTCCTCAAACAAAGCATAAAATTTTGGGTTTATACCTCGTCCGTCTTCATCTATATTTTCTTCATTTGTATTTTGTTCCGCCATAACATCATCAATTACATCAAACATCTCATTAGTTATTGGAGTGTTTACCGAAGTGTTTATTCTTGGAGTCGAATGGTAGCCTAAATCCGAAGAAGCAACATGTTTCTCACCGTACTTTTATTAGTTTTAGTATAGCATTCTATTTTCACTTTTTTTTCATATTTATAGTATTTATAGCATATTTTTTTTTTCAGTTACAACATTTTACTTTAAATATTATTTTGTTTTTTTTTCTATTATACAATCGTACTTTTAATAGCAATGTACTTTTATTATTTTGTTTTCTTTTATAAATATAATCAAGAAATGAAAGTAGAAAGTTTTAATAAACAAACTGTTAACGTATCCTAATAGTAATGCGTCAAAGATAACTCTAAAGGATGACCTAGCTAACGGTTGCTACCCGGCATAAGTGTTAGGCTTGGGCCCTCACCCTCGCGGCTTCACATTTAGACCCTAATGCTCTAGCACCAAGCTCCAACTTAGAACGAGAAAATTCGGTCTATAGCAGGCTAAAACACTACTAATCGCTTCCTAGAGTGACAAGTGTGACGCTCAGAGCGCTGCCCTTCGGTGGTTCTGCACCAATAGCAGATAACCGCTAGTGGTGCACGATCCGCTAATAGGACGTCTCCACGTCTCGCGGTCCAAATAAAACAAAAGATATTGTCGGGGACAAGCTCCCACGACGATAGGTATAAAAGAAACTCTTCTTCTCCACAAGATAGGGTCGCCTTATTCTCTACCTTAAACTAAACCCTAATTCTCTCATGCATTTACTGACTAGACCGTCAGAGCTTCATTCTAGGACCCGCTCCCGGACGACAACTGAAAACGGTTCTTTCTTTGTTGTGATTCTCAGACTTAACCCAGACAAAGCGACCCCCAAACAGCGTTAATCAAGGAGTACATATCACAACACAAACTAATAAAAGTACATTGCTATTAATAACATTTATAGTTTGTTTATTAATTTGTTTAATAGCAACATATTTTTATTAGTTTGTTTATTAAAGCATTTTGTTTTCACTTTTTTTCATATTCATAATATTTATAGCATCTTATTTTTGTTTTTTTTAATTATAACATTATACTTTAAGTATTATTTTGTATATATTATAACAATTTACTTTTGTTTTTTTTAATTATAACATTGCATTTACATATTATAGCATTGCAGTTACCTATTAAGCACTTTACAATACAAACCAATATCAACTTACCTATTATAGCATTGTACTTACCTATTAAGCACTTTACTCAAACTAATAAACCTAAAATACTTAACACAATAACAAAACCATGCATATTATACATTCTAAACAAATAATAAAATCATGCATATTATACATTTTATACATCTAATTCAAAAGTCTGGAAACATATATTTGCCTATTTCATAAAAATTCAAAAACCGAGAAAGAACCCCCAAAACTGGAAAACCGCACCGCTATGAAATGCCACCGAAATACCACCGAAAATCGAAATTCCGATGTCTTTGCTGGTTTACTCATCAGAAAATAGCACCAAATTCGAAAACTAAAACAAAAAACGCAAACTCTCAAAATAGCAACCAAATTATAATAAAAAAAATTAAAAATAAAATAAAATAAAATAAAGGGATATTGTAGATTTACCTGCTACCCTTTAGTGGTGGTCGGAGATGAGTGGTAGAGGCTTCAGATTTCTACAAATTGAAACACAATGAACTCAAATCTATGGCTAAAATCTATGAAATCAGTAAAGGCAAAATAAAAGAAGCAAAATACTTGTAACATCCCAATTTTTCAGACCAAAAATTTCATTTTTGATATAACGTTTTCGAAAAACATTTATAAGAAAACATCATCAAGTCATATCATTTCAAAACCACAATCATATGTCTCAAAACCATACCATAAAAATAGTAATAATGTCATAGTACAATCCTAAGAATCTCATAATGCAGAAATCATGTGTGTGATGCGTCGCTACTATGTCAGCTCCTTCCCCTTTAATTAAGAGGTACCTGAAAAAAAAAATGAAAACTGTAAGCACGAAGCTTAATAAGTCCCCCCATCATACCCCATACCATACATAACACATACTGCATAATATAATTGGGTACTATTTACCCCTTCGGTCCTGTCGACCGGTACTTTGCCTAGCATATCCAGGTGCTACCCTCCCATTTGGTCGTGTCGACCGGTACCTTGCCTAGCATATCAGGGTGCTGGCCTACCCCTTCGATCCTGTCGACCGGTAACCTTGCCTAGCATATTAGGGTGTTGGCCTATCCCTTCGGTCCTTTCGACCGGTATTGGGGACTATTTCACCCCCTACTCTACCACATAGCATCCTAGTGCATAAACATACAAGTCATATACTGCTTAACTTATCTAAGTGCTGGCATACCCCTTCGACCCTATCAACTGGTATTGGGGTCTATCCTACCCCTTCTATCACATATCACATTACATCATAGCATACTAGCACATAACCATCACAAATTACAATATACCATATAATTATCACAAAGACAGTTATCTATACAATAACCTTTACTAGTGGGTTTGCCTTGGTGCCTTTAACCCACTTCTACTAGAAGGTAACTCACCTCAATGTTGTGAAGTGTCTGAACTGTCCTCGATGCAGTGATCAACTCCTCTCAACTCCTACATATATTAACTTTCCTTAATTACCATTTCATATTCTTAACCCTTTCAAGGGTCAACTCATGTCAAAGTCAACACCCTGGTCAAAGTCAGCTTTTGGTCAAAGTCAACTTCTGGTTGACTCGACTAGCCGAGTTGGTCCACTAACTCGTCGAGTTCCATAATCCTCATAGTGCTGGACTTCGATCCTACTCGTTGAGTTCTCCTTCATATAGAATCGGGACCTTTTGCACATGACTCGCCAAGCTTATCCTTGGACTCGTCGAGTCCTGCTCCATACAAGTTGAAGTGTTTAGTCTTTGACTCGCCGAGTTCTTCCTTGAACTCATCGAGTTCTTCTTCATATAGTTGATACATTTCCTTGAACTCGCCGAGTTCATTCTTGAACTCATCGAGTTCTTTGATCTTCAAGCCTATGTTCACATCCATCTTGTTTCGTCCTCTTTTAAACTCAACCAGATCGATCATGAACAAAAAAGGTTGGCGAACGATAACCCGACTCGCCGAGACCCATGAACGACTCGTCGAGTCCCCCAAAGTCCATGTCTATCCATTCGATTTTAGTTGGGCTTAATGCATCAAGAACATAGATCCGACCTCCTAGGGTCGATATAGCACGTAAAGTTACAAACTTTACGTGCATGTATGGGTTAACTAGCTTATAAGGACCTAAAATGAAGTCTACATGTGCATGGAACTCCCATGGCCATAAAGTTGGCACCTTTATGCCATGGGAACCATTAAAGGTTCAAGATCTGAATGTAAAACCCCAAAGATGCACACAATCCCGAAAATGCCTTCACTATGACTTAAAAAAGGTAGAAACTAGTCCTAAATGGAGATCTAAGAAATGAATAGTCAAGGTATCAGCTTTATACCTCAACTGAGCTGGAAATGTGCCAAAACCTCTAGATCTACTTGCTTTCTCTTGATTTCCCAAGCCTCCTATTTCTTCTTAAGCTTCAAAGACACACAAATGGCACACAAAGCTCAAGAACACTCAATAATCGATTTGGGTTTCGTGAAGAAAGTCTGAGGGTGATGAGGGCTGGAGTGGAGGCCCTATAACTTGTTTAAATAGGGTACAAACCCTCAAATTTAGGGTTTTGTCCAGATAGGTCTACTCGTCGAGTCAGGGCTTCCGAATCTGCGAGTAGATTCTTCCATCCGCGTCCAACCTTTGCCTCGACTCAACGAGTTGGGGCCTCCAACTCGTCGAGTCCTAGAGTAAAAGTGAAAAAATTCATATTTAAATACGTACCAGGAACCGGGTGCTACAATACCAGTGAAAAGGAATTTAAATCATGTCAAACTTTACATTGTCAGACTGTGGTGGGCGAAGACGGGTGGTGCTCAAAAATCAAACCCAAATTCTGTGAAATCGAACCACAAAAAACTCAAAATTGGACCCAGATTCTGTGAAATCACGAAAAGTATAATGGATGAAGTGTTATACTGACGAAAGGGGTGAAATATCGATGACATGTCTTCAATATAGGCTTAATGAAAAAGACATCGTAGTGAATTTCTCGCAAACAAAAAAATAATCAAAAATATTAATTTGTGCGACAAATCGCCTAGGTACACTTCACCCGAATCGCCACATCTTGTGCCGAAGACATGTCGTCGAGATAGATTTTGGCAAAACGACATCGTTTTTTAATTTCTTTACCAAGGAATATAAATTAATCGAAAATATAATATTTATAACCTATATCGGTGACATGTCGTCGGCATAGGTTTTCACAAGACCACCAACTTGCTATTCATTCATGTCGAAGCTATGGTGACGACCTGTCGTAGGTATAGAGGTCTGGGTTAAAGTTGTGAGAACCCTATACCGTCGACATGTCGTCGGGATAGCTGCCTTTGTAGCGAAACTTTTGTCGTTGGGATAGATGTTGTCGGCACAGGTGTAGTTTCTTGTAGTGCCCACTTCGTAAGGGACATATCGGTAATTTCCAATTGTTTTAGCCAATGTCATAAGTTTCAATATCCGTGTTGTGGGAATTAAACTCTAAATCTTCTATTAGGCAATGATCATTTTTTTAATATGTGGACAATTCGTTGTAAAAAAATTCGGCATAGGGATTTTGTTTTAAATTACAATGAAAAATTTATTTTCTACAAATGGACCAAACTTGACAACATATGAGAGTCTTGTGGTGATAGTGTCACACCCAAAAAATACTCTATTTAAACACATAGACTATCTCGGTAAAAATAATTATACAATGATCTTTATTGTAAATTACAGGGACAACTTTTGTAATTTATTTTATACATAGGACCAAACATGCCAACATTTTTGTTGCCAAAGTCTAAAACCCCAAAGTACACTATTCACAATTACTATTTAAACATATAGACTATTTCTTTAAAAAAATTAACAATAAAATAAAATAAAATAAAAACCTGCACAGAGACCTTTTCTTTAGATTACGGGGATAATTTTTGTCATTTATTTTTTAAATAGGAATCAACATGCCGAAATACTAAACTATTGTGGCCAAAGTCTAAAACTTCATAGTATACTATTCACAAGGCACTTGCTTTTTATTATATATAATAAGTCAAAGTCTAAAACTCCATAGTATACTATTCACAAGGCACTTGCTTTTTATTATATAAAATTTTCACATTCGCCTCTCGATTTTCTTTTTCGATTACATATCTTTCCTGAAAAATAGTAGTCACATGCCTTTAAGTTTATGTCAAACATCACCGTTGTGTCAACGGCGCTACTCAATTGCTTGCAATAGCACTTACATTTCGGCCATTTGTGCATCAAACTGTAATGTTGCTTCCAATCTTGCTTTCTCCAACTCTTACTTAATCTTGTTATGCATAGGACATGTCAAAAATTAACTAATAAAAACAACTAACATCAACAAAAGGTTAAAAAACAATGCAATTATTTCACAAGACATATGTGTTGCTCATAATTAAAACCATCTTAAAAGATACATATAAACTTTTAGTACCAAGTACCATGTGCTCTTTCCTGAAATATCATCCATTCCTTCTTCCAAACTATTATAATCTTAAAAATATTTAATACACTTTGATCATCAATATATCGCCTTTTATACTCGATTTCTTTACCAATCATGGAGAAAAGTGTTGATGATTCCATTGTCATTAATATGTTTTAGTCTAGTGCAGTAGGAATAATAAACTAAGTTTTTTTTATCTATTTTCTGTGATTGTATGTGCGGGTTGTGCATTTAGATAGTTAATAAAGACTTGGGAACATGGGGTATGAGCGCAACGTTGCCCCCTTAGGGGGGTCCAATAGGCATAGCTCTTGGCGGATTATATAATTTTCCCTACCGAAAGCCCAAAGTTGCATCTGTGCATCTCCATTTTTATGGCTCAAAAGACCTTTGATTTATAATTATTTTAAAAACAGAATAGTGTAGAATTTGTCCCATAAAAATATTTCCAAAGAAATGTTTTTCATTGATTATTAAAACTTGGGATGTCATAATTGATACAAGAAACATAAGCATAAACGTAATCATTACAGACCTTACAATATCTTTTATACTATGGCCTATATTTCCTCTAATCTTTTATCAGGTTCGAACATTATTATCTTTGTACGGCTTCCTGTGATACAAAGAATCTAAGTGGGTCATGTTGGGAAACCTTATGAGTACATAGGGTTATCAAACCATAATAATATAGTTAATTTGTTTAATTATCTATTTCGTATCAAACAATTAACCTGATTACTCATTCTCATTGTCTTCTTTATTCATCTATGGAGCCCTATCTTAAGGACTATCATTGCAATTATCATGGTTTCCATCTATATTCTATTAGATGACTACATCGTTAATACAATAGTAATAGTTCCTACATCATTAGTACAATCGTACCAGTCCTTACATCGTTAATACAATAATATCAATTCCTAGGTCGTTAGTACAATAGTACTATTAAAGTCATGATATCCTATCATTATTTGCATCTTTCATCGTATTATGTCATCTTATCATTTTTACCTTTTATTACCCAATGTATTATATTCATAAAAATACATGTACGGTATAAATCATATAAATTTATCTCTATAACATCTCATATAACACAGAACACCTTTGCACATAGGCACATATAACATTCAATTATCTAAATAATTCATATATATGAGTAAGATGAAAGTAAATATGCACTAACTTGTTAAAAGCGGATGACTGGAAAGTTGGGTAGCGCTTCGCTTCATTACTTAGCTTTTCCTTTGATGTGACCTAGGTTCATATCACTAAGTCTTAGTCTTATATTCCTGGCGACTAATGATATTCTAGATTCCTTACTTATTTCAATGTCTACATCTAAATCTATCAAGTAAGGAACAAGCATGTAGGATCATATCAGAGATAGGGTTTGTTTGGTATACAGAGTGTATTGTTTGGAAATCTCACTTTAAGCACCTCATTAAATCCATCCTAGACATCATTTCCGTAACTAGATCAATCAGTATAATGACTTGGAACCACTGATAAATCTTATTTATAGGTTCATAATAACGACTATGAACATAAATATAAGTTACACGTGAAATAAAATAAGTGTAGCTTAACTTACAGAGATTTTAGTGAAAACCGGGAAATCGTGCGAACAGAACTTTGTCCCGGGGGCTTCTATTCTCCGATTTTCTGACTTGCAGGGCCTCGCTAAAGTGGTCGGAAAACTACAGAGTAAATGGGCTAGAGGTACGGAAGTATTCCAAAGGATTTTAGTGGAAATGGTGTGAGGAGAATGTTGAAAAAAAAAGATATATATATATATACATATATATATATATATATATATATATATATATATATATATATATATATATATATATATATATATATATATATATATATATCTTTATAACTTAAGCCTCAAGTGCTGAATTTGAAGAGGTACAAGCAATTACAACATAATGTACAATGACTTTGTGCATTACATAAATATATTTTAGCTGGTCAATCATTGAAAAAGTCAATAAAAACGGGTTCAATTAACCAATTGTGTGCAAATTTTTGGCAAGTATCTCAGCTTTTGACCTGGCATTCTCATTCGAACTCATCAGTCGTTGCCTACAAAAATCCTATGCTCACAATTTCGATCACAATAGTCCCATGTCTTCCACCCAAATTTGTTTCTTGGAAACCCCAACTACAAAATTCGATAGCCACCACAAACCACCACTCTTGCGTTTCTACTAAACCGGTCACCTTCATCGACATATCTTCTACTAAACCCACCACCACTTTCATTGCGTCATAACACTCATCACCACTGTCGAAGCACCATTACACTTGTGCTTTTCTCTCTTTGAAAACCCTAGACCCATCACGATTCTCTAAAAACCTGTCACCACCATCATCGGCTACCACCTCCACCGTCAGCAAACCACAACACTATTTTCTGTCATAAGCGTACCCCCAAGGAACTAATTTCCACCACCATCAGATCATTCACCACCCACTACCATCTCCAATAGATGCTCAAAACCCAAATGTTACCTTCATTACTGTAAGCATCTCTTATTTCCTTTTCTCTCCCCTTAATCCACCTTTTACCCATCTCTAATTGTCACTATCGCTAGAGGACCATAGCATGAGACGTTGCCATATTTTATGTCACCATCTTCCACCCCTGCTACAACCACATGGCCACCATCACATACTATAGGTCCATTTATCTCTCTCTCTCTCTCTCTCGCTCTCTCTAAACCACTTTAAAACCACGTACTATTTAGCCTTATTTGAAAACCCTAGAAAGTGTTTCAGTTTTTTTTTGGCGAAAACAATTGTATAAAGATGCATTATCAACAGTATATATAGTTCAATACATATCGATTGAAGGCAAACGGGCAACAAGTTGCGCCGCTAACGGTAAGAATCAATGGTTGGTCTACACATCTTCGGTAAGATGATCGATTACATGTATGCTATAGATTTTCTGGTTTGATTTTGTCTTAAGTCGTTATCCTTTTTGATTTTACAGGTTTCATTCTGCATCTAGACTCGATTACATTTATGAAATCACTAATATTTCCTCTCTTTTTTTCTCTTGAGGTAACTTTAACCCATTTTCAGTCTGATTATTATATGTGTATAACAATTTCATTTTTTAGATACAAATGGTGTTCATGATCAATAAAACACAATGGTGTTGATATTTCTATCTCTTAAACATAAAAGTGACAAGTCTACCAAACAAGACTTAAAGATAAACAAAGATATATGAAAAGGTACACATTACATAATTTGGTTTTTTTACACATGATGTTGGAAATAAAGATTAAAAGAAGGATTTGTTGTTATATTTTGGTGCAGGAAAAGGCTGATGATTTAGTATCTAAAAAGCAAATAGGTTTGTCACACCCCAAAACCGGAACGGCGGAAACGTTCTGGGGTGGATGACGTCATGTCAAGTATCACAACACATGCATTATACTAATCAAATTACAACAAAACATTGCATTAATAGTAACAGTTTTACATGGTTACATTAATACATCAAAGTAATACAAGTAATAGAATAAATACAGAGCAGTACTAAGCTATCTTCATCAACAGCTCCGGGGATGTACCTGTCTAATGCTAACCTGAGAATACAAGTTATTTGAAAAGCGAGTATCAGCATTTTTACAAATGCTGGTGAGTTCATAAGCATTTAATGACGTTTTCATTCAAATAACTTTAATAAAAGTAGTAGTTTAAGAGATTTCAGTGTATTAGAGTCCTTCCCAGAAAATCCTATATTTTCTTTAATAAAAGCAGCCTTCTACCAAGACTGGTCAGTGTTATGTGGTAAAAAGTGGTTTTCCCTTAATTGCTATCATTATCAAAATACTGAATTTGATTATTAAAGAAAGCAAGAGACAACAGGGAAATAAGATATGCCTCAGTAGTGAGGACTGCTGACTAAGGCAAAGGAATCATAGACTCCAGGAGAGTATCGAACGAACGACACGCCTGGTTCAGTCTAACAAATAGAGACACAGACCCCAGAAGGTACCAAATGAAAGGTACAGCTGGTAAGGTCCGAAGCAGTGAATACAGACCGCAGACAATATCAAATGAAAGATACGTCTAGCCAGGTCTAAAACAGTGAATACAGTGAATACAGACCGCAGACAATATCAAATGAAAGATACGTCTAGCCAGGTCTAAAACAGTGAATACAGTGAATACAATGAATACAGCGGATACTGTGAATACAGTGGATACTAACCCCAGACAGCATCAAATGAGAGATACGTCTTGTAAGGTCAAAACAGAGAAGACAGACCCTAGACAGTATCAAATGAAAGATACGTCTTGTAAGGTCAAAACAGTGTGACTCTGAAAATGAGTTACCAGCATACAGTGTAAATTGCTGGCGAAATACCGTTACCTTAAAGCCATGAATTATAAGGTAACCCGGGATACTCGTAACCATACTGACTAGAGTACCAGACGCCCTACAAGCGTTTAAAATGTGACATTTGTCACCCGTTGGCTTGGTAGGCCGGGACTGTAGCTAGCAGTCTGGGTGCGGGGTTGTCAATCCCGTATAGATCTATACACACAATGTCCGCTCTCCCTACAGGAGACTCTGGTTACCAACTAGACGACGGAGAAGGCCGTGTCCTGAAGATGCATCCCAAATAGTGGGTAGAGACTTCCAACTAGTGGGTTTCTAATGTAAGTGTTGAACTAGAGGTAGAGACTCTTAACTGAATTGACTGAAGTAAACCCGTATGTCTATGCTTGTGTACATAATATATAAGTAATGAATCAAACGACCTTCGGATGGACATCTGATCCCACCAGACCACATCTCAACGAAGAAAAGGAAATAGGGCGGACAAGCCTTCCTAAGTCCTTCAATCATTATTTATATGCATCTATACAAGCACAGACATACATCTGACTACGACTGAGTGTGTATCAAGTAGAGGTGATTCTTGTGAAGTAGGAGTGTCTAATAAGTGAAGTAGGAGCGGTCGCAAGTGAAGTAGGAGTGTCGAACAAGTGAAGTAGAAGCGGTCGCAAGTGAAGTATGAGTGTCGAACAAGTATAAGCGTATCACGAAGTAGAGACGACAACAAGTGAAGTAAGAGCGTCTATCAAGTATAAGCGACTACAAGTATAAGCAAAATAGAGACAATACCAAGTATAAACGCATCACAAAGTGAAAGCGTTATTGAGTAGGAGTTTAAAAAAATAAGTATAAGTGAAGCAGCAGTAACTAACAATGTAAAAGTATACATGAAAACCTTGGAAAAACCTTTATACTCAGGAAAATCGCATTTGTATTCTTTGGTAAAATAAGTGTGAAAACCTTTAGAAATCTTTGGGAATCTTTCATAAATCAGTTTGAAAATGGAACTTTGATAAAGGAATAAAAGTAAGAACTTGAACAAGTGAAAACCCTTTTTGAAAGCCATTTATCGTTCCTACTCAGTAAAACAGTGTACAGTGGTAAAATCTTGTGCATGCGGGTTATCAATCACATGTGATTGATATGATAACTGGCATGTTTAACTTGTATCCACCCCTATAAAACATGTTAAAACATTTAAAAGGTTCATTCAGGGGTATGAACTCACCTGGTGTAAGTAGGTCCGACGAAGGTGCCGTTTGGGCGTTCGGCGTCACGCAAGGACTTGAACACACACAATGACCTATTTAACATATGATAACATATGTTCACATACAATTAGTATATTTAATACTAATTAAACAAATATACGCGCTCACAGGAGCGGGAAACACTTTAGATATGTGTTTGGGTGTCCCGGGTAGCGTCTAAGGGTGTGTATGGCTAGGGAATGGAGTTTACTCTCCAAGAGTAAACCCTTAACACTTAGTTTACGGCCCAGGGACTACTCCCCATGAGTTTACGGCCGTAAACTCATGGTGAGGGTGTCCTAGGATGTTTTAAGGCTTCTACTTGCTCATGGAATTTTCCTAAGTCCAAAACCATAAAGTGTGAATGAGTTTAAGCATGAAATGGCCCCATTGAGGAGTTTACGGCCATAAGCAAGGGAGCTTACGGCCGTAAGCTCCTATACATACCCTCTTTTGGTGTTTTTAAAGGCTTAAGTGGTAGAGGGTAATTTCCTAAGCATTTTGGTAATAGTCTAAGTCCATTTGGGGGACAAAATTTATGTTTTGGGGATGTTTAAGGGTGTTTACGGCCCTGGTACATGCCTGGGCCGTAAACTCCTTTTGACCCTTCATTTTGTTGTGTTTAATTGGTCCAAACCCTAAATACTAAGTCCCTAAATTATGTATGAAGCCTAAGGGTGTTTTAGGAGTGTGTTAGGGGCACTTTTGCATGTTTGTGAGGTGTTTACGGCCTTGGCAAGAGCCTGGGCCATAAACTCCATTTTACACCCTCATTCCTTATGTTTAAGTGATCTAAACCCAAGAGGATAAACCCCCAATTTATGTGTTAAGCCCTAGGGTGATTTTGGAGTGTATTTGGGACATTTAGACAAGGTTTAGAGGTGTTTACGGCCTAAGCTAGTGCTTGGGCCGTAAACTCTCTTTTATGCCCCAAAATGATTGTTTTAAATGTGCAAACACTCCTAGGCTAATTCCTCTATTTATTTCCAAGCCATTAGGGACAAGTTTGGGTCATTTTGGCCTTGTTTAAGGGGTTTACGGCCTAAGGAGGGGCTTAGGCCGTAAACTCCATTCTAACAGCTTCTAAGCCCGGATTTTTAGCTATAAACACAAATCAATATGTTTAGATTAAGCTAGGGTAAGCGGACTTACAATTTGGAAACGTTTGGTTGCGAATTTGGGGTGAAAACGGGTCTAGTGAGAGAGTATAGAGAGAGAGAGTGTAAAAAGTCTCCAATGGACTCCACTCACCTTTATATAGGTTTCCGAGTCGGGGCTCAGTGGAATGTTACCCGATGCTGCCGTTAAACGGGGCTTTTGGTCGCACCCGACTTAGTGGTCGTAATAATAAAACTTAACTTTTTCCAATTAAATGGAAATGTGTGTTATGTGTTTTTATTTCCTTTTATAACGACTTAACGGCATATTAACGTAAACCAATGGAATGTTTATTAAATTGACGCCCTCTAATTAACGGAACTTTTATACAGTGGAGTATCCCGTTAACGGTAACGGGGAAATGCAACGGGACAACTTGGGTTGTCACATCATCCCCCCGTTAGAGGGAATTTCGTCCCGAAATTCAGGTCTAGGCAAGGAAGTAGGTATGAATGGCCAAGTAGAGGTAAGCGAGTACTTCCTATACGGTTTTTCCTCGCATTCCCAAGTGATCTCTAGTCTGTGTTTTTCATTCCGACAGACTTTCACATACGGGATGCGGATTCCGTCTAGTGTAGCTAGTGGGTTCCGACTGGTGTATCTATGAAGTCAGGGTTCTCAATGGTTCCTATCAAGATGAGTGAGGTACGAAGAGTGATGTTGGGAGATCACATATCAAGTCTAAGAAGTGGATTGATCGAGTGTGAGTCTTGCGGGGTATCCGAAGGTAGTAGCGGCCTGAAAAGGGTTGGACCAAGTCTCCATGGGGACTCTCACATGGTCCTAAGCTCTCGGAATGGTAGAGTTTTCAGTACTCAGAACATAGTGTACTTCTATGGCAAGATCATCACTGGCGTGATCGCCAATCCGAAGTTCCCAACATTCTCACTCGTACTGTGCGCATAGTCCTTCAGGTTGGTTCTTAGGAATCTCGAGTGGTCTTTGGTTTCGTGTTTTCTGTCAACTGGCCAATAGAGGCTTTCTAGATCGTTGAGTGGGTTGCGTGACTATGGTTATCAGATTGTTGTAGAGTGTCTATCTCAAGCTTGTGCAAAATGAACCTGCACTAAGGAATCTTGAGATATGGAAACCCTGGGGGTCGGGGAGATAGGGTTTCACTAGACGAGTGATGTACTATCTCGGGAGGTGGTTCTACTATCTCTGCGTGAGATAGTACTCGTGGAACACCTAGTAGTCCAAGGATTCTCTGAGACTGTGGTTTATTCTAGCATGGAAAGTGCATGCTCCTGCATAACCCTTCGACTAACACCAGGACTGGTGTCAAGTCTATAACCTCTTCGGGATCTGGCTCATGAGGCTTAACGCAACTACTTTCGCACTTTGATCAAGTATTCTTGGTTGCGAAGGTTATCCTGTGGTTCTTGGTATCCTAGTGTTCACTTCGGAGAATGAAGTCTATTGTCTACAGGGCGACGACGATCTCCTCCATGCAAGAGGGTGGAGGGTGATAGGCATTGTTCGTCTATAACAGGGTGGACGAAGTGCCTGAGTAGTAAGAGCATCTACTGCAACTACTCTTCCGAAGGTTCTGAGTTTCCTCGGTCTAGGTCCATTCTAGTGAGTATAGGGTCTCATCACTCGGAACTTTACTAGCTCAACTCGCAACAATTCTCTTGACTCCAGCTCCTATGTTATGGAGTGGGTGAAAGTGTTTTGCGAAGAGGTTCGTGGTAGATCTCATGCTTGGCTTAACTACAAATACCGGGTGTATGCAGGCAGTATATAATTGAGGTCGGCAGGATGTTCAGCTGTGTGACTCCACCCCAAACCCACAACCCAACGAGGAACAGGGAATAGGGAGGAAACACACACCTTAAATCTTTTTTATCTCAATTATATGCCACCTTTATGCATATACCTGGTTATAGTGGTCAGTCTCATGAGTTCTGTTCTCTGGGTTCACGAACCTGACGTGCGAGGTGCGAAGGGTCTTTCCGGGGATTCTACGGAGTATGCTTCGGTTAGTTGTCGTCTTCTGGAGTATCTGCAGTGTCGTTCACTTCGGTGTTCATCTGACTACGAGGGGTCGGTCAACGGCGCACGGTACCCTCTCTTGGGTACTTCGGAAGGTTTGAGGTAAGAGGGAAGATTGACGGATCGCATTAGGTTTGATTATTTGTGTTAGGTTTAGGTTCGGGAGAACCTTTATTTGCCGACATGGCTATGGAGAAGTTCTTTTTACACAGCACTAAGGATGTACACACGGTTGCATGAAGTCAGACCGTGATCAATAGAGTCGTCGAAGTTGGCACACTCCGACATGATATAAAGTGAAGATCGATAGAGCCATGTGCCGAACAGGCACACAAGTTCTAGGCATCTCGGGTTTCGTCTTATATATCACTACCGCGGATACTTGCACCGATAGAGTCGACGCGGAACTATAGAGAGTTCTAAGTGTTTCCGAATAGAGTATCTTTTCATGAGTGGATTCTCACGAGGCATTTCTATAATCGCCTCACATATACTAGTCATGTATATTTAAGGTGGGGAGGACTGTTGACTGAGCGACCCCGCCCTAAATCCACAACCAAACGAGGAACAGGAAATGAGGCGGCATTCGCTCACTCTAGGTTTGTCCATCTTAAATATACATGGCCGTAACGTATATGTTTAGCCATTATAGTTTTACCTAATGAATTTTAAATTTTATAACAGTGCTGCGACTTTCACCTTACTGGGAAGAATTTACATTTGAATTAGTCTTTTAATGTATTTAGTTTAGTTATCTGAGATCGAGAGACGTACCAAAATCTAACGAGTGTCTTGATGCTTCTCCCTAAGCAGTAGAGTTAGGCTCCTCCTGTGTCTTTGTTGTTTCCTTCAGCTGGGCAATCCCTTTTGAAGTGTCCGATCGCACCACATAGATGGCAAACTGTGCGGGTCGCCACATTGGTGGTTGATGTAATGAACTCAACCGGGGTTCTGTAGACGCGAGCAGTATGCCCCAACATGTGGCACCTAGCACAATAGAGCTCTCGGCCGACACCATGATGATGGTAGCTGCACTTGCTGCAGTGGGGAAGGTCTCCTAGGTATGGTCTTCTTGAGGTCGGGAGGGAAGGATTGACAGGGGTATAGACTGTCTTAGCTCGTTGCCCTTCGGAAGGTCCTTGAGCCGAGGTACTTCCCTCCTCAATCTTGAGTTTTCTCTTTAGTGGGTTTGAGCGAGGTTCTTGGGTACTTGTCATTTTATTGTCGACCTACATCCCCATGATGTAGTCCTGGTAATCGAAGTGGGCGTATGAGTATCGGAAAAAGGCCATAAGATGCGAGTCGTTCCTACTAAGTTACCTTTATACTGGGAAAGGTTTCACTCTCCGGCCAGGAGAGATTTGAGAACGGTTCGGAACAAAACTGCGGAAAGAGAGGCTCATGTAAGCTCATGGCTAAGCACTCTCAATAAAGGTGCGAGGATCCGCCCTAATCGTGTATCTGGCAACGGGAATCGACGATTTACCTAATACACAGCGTGAGTAGTGTAACCACTAACTCACTAAATTGTATTATTTTAAGGGTTTATTAGTGTGACGAACACGAGGAAAAGACAATTCTCGGGTTCCATGTATTGGCTCCCTCGGTCTGCCTCGTATCTTTGACTGGAATCGGCGTTAGTTTCCTTCGGGTAGTTTCCTAGGGTTCTCTCCTCGTACGGACATATTGAATCTCTACTCCGCCTTCCTTCTGATTCCAACTCTGGGTGTCATCACTTCATGATGGATGACCGGGAATCTCCGAAGTTTAGGCGAGTTTCTCACCGATGTCCCTAAAAGATATAGGCACTTGGTGAATTCAATAGTCTCAAACCAGTTCATTTATTTCCGAACGGGAAATCTTCTCAATGAACCTCTTCTGGGTCTGCATCAACTCTTCTGCCGAGCACTGAAGTGGATAGGGTTTTCTACAAGGTTCGTGCGAGAATGGAAATGTCTAAAGAATCCTAAGAGATTATTAACATTTCACTGGATGATCCATATCGAGTCCTGCTACGATTACACAGGGTATACAAATCATATATAGCTTAGATCTGATAGGCCTTCGAATATGTGATACTACTCGGAATCCACATCAAAACAAGGAAAAGGAAGTAGAGCGAAACCACACATTCTTAGCCTATGGGATCCTTATTATATATAACCTTGGGAGTACACTCTCTGTAGTTGTAGGTATATCAATAAGGATCTTTTTAGTTCTTCACGCAAGGTTGTTTATGGATTCTAAAATACCCCTATGGTATTTTAATTCTTGTTTGATTCTTATCTTTGGATTATGATTCTGGGATTAGTGTGAATCTTTTAGCGTTCTAAAATACTCCTATAGTATTTTAACTTTATGTTTGGCTCTAGCACTTCTAGTTGGTAAGTTTCAGACCTGTTGTACACCACTATCACTCCCAAGCACACGTTCATCGCATCTCGGATAAATGTAGTTGATCAGGTTACATTTATCCCAGCTTACGATTACATAACTGCCCAGGTTTGACGGTAATGCTCAACATTCGAAGACTTTTATTATTGTTCTTCTTGTGATCCTTTTGTTCGATTGTTTAGATTCTGGATGTTATTATACTTTGGTAAAATATGGTTATATTTTAAAGTATAATTCTTGGTCAGAGTGTTTTATCCCATTGTGTTTATAGGTTGTATATCTTTTATGAATTGATATACTTAGCTCACTATAAACAATGCTCTGATACCAATCTGTCACACCCCAAAACCGGAACGGCGGAAACGTTCTGGGGTGGATGACGTCATGTCAAGTATCACAACACATGCATTATAGTAATCAAAGTACAACAAAACATTGCATTAATAGTAACAGTTTTACATGGTTACATTAATACATCAAAGAAATACAAGTAATAGAATAAATACAGCGCGGTACTAAGCTATCTTCATCAACAGCTCCGGGGATGTACCTGTCTAATGCTAACCTGAGAATACAAGTTATTTGAAAAGCGAGTATCAGCATTTTTACAAATGCTGGTGAGTTCATAAGCATTTAGTGACGTTTTCATTCAAATAACTTTAATAAAAGTAGTAGTTTAAGAGATTTCAGTGTATTAGATTCCTTCCCAGAAAATCCTATATTTTCTTTAATAAAAGCAGCCTTCTACAAAGACTGGTCAGTGTTATGTGGTAAAAAGTGGTTTTCCCTTAATTGCTATCATTATCAAAATACTGAATTTGATTATTAAAGAAAGCAAGAGACAACAGGGAAATAACATATGCCTCAGCAGTGAGGACTACTGACTAAAGCAAAGGAATCATAGACTCCAGGAGAGTATCGAACGAACGACACGCCTGGTTCAGTCTAACAAATAGAGACACAGACCCCAGAAGGTACCAAATGAAAGGTACAGCTGGTAAGGTCCGAAGCAGTGAATACAGACCGCAGACAATATCAAATGAAAGATACGTCTAGCCAGGTCTAAAACAGTGAATACAGTGAATACAGACCGCAGACAATATCAAATGAAAGATACGTCTAGCCAGGTCTAAAACAGTGAATACAGTGAATACAATGAATACAGCGGATACTGTGAATACAGTGGATACTAACCCCAGACAGCATCAAATGAGAGATACGTCTTGTAAGGTCAAAACAGAGAAGACAGACCCTAGACAGTATCAAATGAAAGATACGTCTTGTAAGGTCAAAACAGTGTGACTCTGAAAATGAGTTACCAGCATACAGTGTAAATTGCTGGCGAAATACCGTTACCTTAAAGCCATGAATTATAAGGTAACCCGGGATACTCGTAACCATACTGACTAGAGTACCAGACGCCCTACAAGCGTTTAAAATGTGACATTTGTCACCCGTTGGCTTGGTAGGTCGGGACTGTAGCTAGCAGTCTGGGTGCGGGGTTGTCAATCCCGTATAGATCTATACACACAATGTCCGCTCTCCCTACAGGAGACTCTGGTTACCAACTAGACGACGGAGAAGGCCGTGTCCTGAAGATGCATCCCAAATAGTGGGTAGAGACTTCCAACTAGTGGGTTTCTAATGTAAGTGTTGAACTAGAGGTAGAGACTCTT
Organism: Lactuca sativa; assembly: GCF_002870075.4. Taxonomy (NCBI): domain Eukaryota; kingdom Viridiplantae; phylum Streptophyta; class Magnoliopsida; order Asterales; family Asteraceae; genus Lactuca; species Lactuca sativa. Next base: position 109,831,848 of record NC_056625.2, on the reverse strand, counting down.
AACTGAATTGACTGAAGTAAACCCGTATGTCTATGCTTGTGTACATAATATATAAGTAATGAATCAAACGACCTTCGGATGGACATCTGATCCCACCAGACCACATCTCAACGAAGAAAAGGAAATAGGGCGGACAAGCCTTCCTAAGTCCTTCAATCATTATTTATATGCATCTATACAAGCACAGACATACATCTGACTACGACTGAGTGTGTATCAAGTAGAAGTGATTCTTGTGAAGTAGGAGTGTCTAATAAGTGAAGTAGGAGCGGTCGCAAGTGAAGTAGGAGTGTCGAACAAGTGAAGTAGAAGCGGTCGCAAGTGAAGTATGAGTGTCGAACAAGTATAAGCGTATCACGAAGTAGAGACGACAATAGGTGAACTAAGAGCGTCTATCAAGTATAAGCGACTACAAGTATAAGCGAAATAGAGACAATACCAAGTATAAACACATCACAAAGTGAAAGCGTTATTGAGTAGGAGTTTAAAAAAATAAGTATAAGTGAAGCATCAGTAACTAACAATGTAAAAGTATACATGAAAACCTTGGAAAAACCTTTATACTCAGGAAAATCGCATTTGTATTCTTTGGTAAAATAAGTGTGAAAACCTTTAGAAATCTTTGGGAATCTTTCATAAATCAATTTGAAAATGGAACTTTGATAAAGGAATAAAAGTAAGAACTTGAACAAGTGAAAACCCTTTTTGAAAGCCATTTATAGTTCCTACTCAGTAAAACAGTGTACAGTGGTAAAATCTTGTGCATGCGGGTTATCAATCATATGTGATTGATATGATAACTGGCATGTTTAACTTGTATCCACCCCTATAAAACATGTTAAAACATTTAAAAGGTTCATTCAGGGGTATGAACTCACCTGGTGTAAGTAGGTCCGACGAAGGTGTCGTTTGGGCGTTCGGCGTCACGCAAGGACTTGAACACACACAATGACCTATTTAACATATGATAACATATGTTCACATACAATTAGTATATTTAATACTAATTAAACAAATATACGCGCTCACAGGAGCGGGAAACACTTTAGATATGTGTTTGGGTGTCCCGGGTAGCGTCTAAGGGTGCGTATGGCTAGGGAATAGAGTTTACTCTCCAAGAGTAAACCCTTAACACTTAGTTTACGGCCCAGGGACTACTCCCCATGAGTTTACGGCCGTAAACTCATGGTGAGGGTGTCCTAGGATGTTTTAAGGCTTCTACTTGCTCATGGAATTTTCCTAAGTCCAAAACCATAAAGTGTGAATGAGTTTAAGCATGAAATGGCCCCATTGAGGAGTTTACAGCCATAAGCAAGGGAGCTTACGGCTGTAAGCTCCTATACATACCCTCTTTCGGTGTTTTTAAAGGCTTAAGTGGTAGAGGGTAATTTCCTAAGCATTTTGGTAATAGTCTAAGGCCATTTGGGGGACAAAATTTATGTTTTGGGGATGTTTAAGGGTGTTTACGGCCCTGGTACATGCCTGGGCCGTAAACTCCTTTTGACCCTTCATTTTGTTGTGTTTAATTGGTCCAAACCCCAAATACTAAGTCCCTAAATTATGTATGAAGCCTAAGGGTGTTTTAGGAGTGTGTTAGGGGCACTTTTGCATGTTTGTGAGGTGTTTACGGCCTTGGCAAGAGCCTAGGCCGTAAACTCCATTTTACACCCTCATTCCTTATGTTTAAGTGATATAAACCCAAGAGGATAAACCCCCAATTTATGTCTTAAGCCCTAGGGTGATTTTGGAGTGTATTTGGGACATTTAGACAAGGTTTAGAGGTGTTTACGGCCTAAGCAAGTGCTTGGGCCGTAAACTCTCTTTTATGCCCCAAAATGATTGTTTTAAATGTCCAAACACTCCTAGGCTAATTCCTTTATTTATTTCCAAGCCATTAGGGACAAGTTTGGGTCATTTTGGCCTTGTTTAAGGGGTTTATGGCCTAAGGAGGGGCTTAGGCCGTAAACTCCATTCTAACAGCTTCTAAGCCCAGATTTTTAGCTATAAACACAAATCAATATTTTTAGATTAAGCTAGGGTAAGCGGACTTACAATTTGGAAACGTTTGGTTGCGAATTTGGGGCGAAAACGGGTCTAGTGAGAGAGTATAGAGAGAGAGTGTAAAAAGTCTCCAATGGACTCCACTCACCTTTATATAGGTTTCCGAGTGGGGCTCAGTGGAATTTTACCCGATGCTACCGTTAAACGGGGCTTTTGGTCGCACCCGACTTAGTGGTCGTAATAATAAAACTTAACTTTTTCCAATTAAATGGAAATGTGTGTTATGTGTTTTTATTTCCTTTTATCACGACTTAACGGCATATTAACGTAAACCAATGGAATGTTTATTAAATTGACGCCCTCTAATTAACGGAACTTTTATACAGTGGAGTATTCCATTAACGGTAACGGGGAAATGCAACGGGACAACTTGGGTTGTCACAAGGTTCAACAAAGAAGAGACACAAAAACGATGTTTGAATAAAGATGTGGTTCATACATCCCTTGGCTTTAAACATTAACTTCTATAACAAAGAAAAATCAGATTCCTTTTATGTCTAAGACGAATCTGGAAGGTCACTTTTTACTAGCAATCTATAAACATCCAAGTCTTTTAGATAGCTAAATGACTTTTTGGTACTATAGTGATTTGGAATAAAATGAAAAATAGTTATAGAATACATATTGTTACATATACCTTTTTAATACGATCTTAAATGTTTTTTAAGAGGCTAAATGGAATAAATAGCTATTTACTTTCATTTTTTTTCTAATATATCAATTTATCTTTAGTTCTATTTTTATTATTTTATGATTTTTTTATTATACTTTGAAAGTATAATGCTATATTTATGAATGTATGTAAGTATGTGACTATGTTTGCATATGTTTGTTAAGAGTTCATCGATTAGTTTCTTTTTACAGGGATTAACTTCATGGATTTTCAAAATGTCATAAATTGACTTGATCATGAAAATACCATTCTTATGGACATGCATCTGATGTGCCTCATACTCTTCTAATCTTCATGCTTGATGATTGCATCAATGGTGATGATGGTATGATATATTCTTATCTTATATTTCCTTCTTCTCATAAAAAATGCTATTTCTCTTAAAAATTCTTTTTATTAAATAATCTTCAAATATTTTTGCTTGTCGTTTAGGGTTTGGGTTTATGTATAAGGGGTTGCATGTGCAATTTCCAAGTTCTTTTGGACATTCGATGTTTTGTAATATAGCCCGTTAAACTACTTGCTTGTATTCTATTTTTTTTCTTTATGAACACACAGTCAACCTCATATGCCTGAAGATATAAAGGGGCAGGGGGTAGGGAGTTATGGAAGGGGCAGGGAATGAAGAAGGTATTGTGATATCAGTTTCTTACAAGTTATCGAAAACGGGTGAACATTTCTCTGCTATAATGATTCTTATTGATAATTGTTTTGATGTAGAAAACTATTTGCACAAAATAATTGCTCGCCTCTAGAAACTAATTTCTGAAAAAACTATTTGCATCCGTCGATTGGCACAGGTAAACGGCTAGTGTGTGTGTGTGTGTGTATATATATATATATATATATATATATATATATATATATATATATATATATGAGAATTTTGAGTGTTGCACACTTGGTCGGGGTGGGTGTCGTGGCTCCAGCAATCATGTGACATATATATATATATATATATATATATATATATATATATATATATATATATATATATATATATATATATATATATTCATATTTTATTCATACGAACACCGTTTTTTACGTTCTTTATATCCGGTCGTAGTTATCGACGAGATCTACAACTTTCATTTACACTTCATCGGCTAATTTTCACTTTATTTTTAAAGTTATATTTTTAACAGACTTACACTATTAAAGTCCGTATAAAAGTCATAACTCTTTCGTACAACATTCGTTCTCGACTGTCTTTATATTGACGGAATCATATTGTCGAGATCCTCGACTCTCGTTTAGATTGTTTTTCCTAACAATCGACCGACTTGTATTTCGGTTTCTATGTTATACAATTGTACTGAAAACTTCGAAAAATCATAACTTCCTTACATGAAATCAGATTTGAACGTTCTCTATATGTACGCTCTCAGTTTAACAAATACTATGACTTTTATTTAGATTACTTAGGCTAATAATCAATCTATCTAAAATTCACTTTTTATGATATGCATAATCACGTCGGTTTAATCGCGAAACTTCGAAAAATCATAACTTCTTCATACGAAGTCGGATTTCAGAGTTCATTATATGTACAGAATCTTTGTCACATATACTATAATGTTGATTAAGACTATTTATTCTAAATAATCTTCTATAAAGATCTCGTTTTATCACTTATTATATCTTACATGTCTAGCCCAAAGTTGTGGATGTTATAACATTCATTAGTTGGGGCATTGTCCCCCCCTTAAAACCATTGTCTTTTATGTATATATAGAAGATTAGAATGTTGAAGAATAGAGACGAACACAAAAAAACTGCATCTTTTTCTTATCTCTACAAGTTATCTCTAGAAAAATACAATCAATTGCAAGGTATTTTTGTGTTGAATTTGGAATAGACTTGTATTCCTATTCGATTTGTTCTTGGATTATCCCAAATCGGATTTCATGATATCCATACAATAGAGTCGAAATCATATATTTTAGAAAATGTTCTTATATACAATCCTTGAATTATCCAAGTGCTATTATTGATATTTAAAACCCAATTTTGAACACAAAGTAAAATTACGAATTGTATTAACAAAAAGATTAGAAGCAATGATGGCGACAAACAATACTTTCTTCAAGGAAAACTGCAGTGGAAACCAACCTCTGTTAATGGCGACGAACAACACTAGAGATTGTATTGAATGAAAGAAAAGTGACGATGTGGCCAACTAAACTACGACTTTTGTTGCTTTCAAGTGCATGACTTCATAAATGATTGAGATTAATAAAGCAATCTTAGATCGAGTATCACAATAAAGAACCTTTTTAATAAACTTTTTGCGTCTAGTCATCCACACATCCACAAATCCAAAAGCTTTGTAAAACTTCATTGTAGTAATGATATTTCACAAAGCGGCTACCAATATCAACCATTCGATTTATAAAGTAAATGAATTAAATAATGAAACAACTCTATTTATTGAGCTTATAGTTTACAAGCAATGTGGAAAAGTTACAAATTAAATTAATTGTCATTAGAGTTACATGCTCATTACACGAGAAAAGGAAGATGAACAGTCCAAAACCTCCTGGGGACATCCGCGGCTGGCAAAAGGTCACACATCGCCGGAATAGATCACCGGATAAGGGGGTATCCCAGGAAACCACAATCTTCATCTCTAATCTTCCTGAGGGTTGCACAAGTAACTTATTATGGAAGATATTCAAATCCTTCTGTTATTGGCAATTGTCTGGGATTTAATCTTGATGGATTTGAAGTTCACGTGAAATCTTTGGTACTGGAGAATTGATGCGTTGAATGATGCGTTGATGCAATATAGTGATAGTGTTTTTTTTTCCTAATTTACCCCTGGCCGACATTGTATTCGAGAAGGAGTAAAGCCCAAGTTTAGTTTATTTTGTTTTTTTTATTTAGTCTTTATCTGTTAAGGTTTTCTAGTGGTATTAGGTTTCGTATTGTTTAGCTATAAGTACTGGGTCAAAACGTGCATCAGGTTTTTTGGTGTGTGATATTCTAAATTCGTTTTTGTTTTGCAATAAAGAGTCGAGATCAGTTTCTCAATTCTTGGTCGTCAGGCACACGATAGTGCCCCTGTTCTTTGCGTTTGACAATACGCCTAGTTAAATTGTCTTTTCCTGTAGTCACAGACTACATCAGGTGGTATCAAAGCCCAACATCCATGGCGGGCGAAGAAACCGATTCTGGACGAATCGTCAAGATCGAACAAGCCCTCCAAACCCTCCAACAATCCTTGCAGCAAATTACAGAAAGTTTAGCACTTCTTACAACCAACAACAATCAGAATCGTAAGGAGCAAGCAAACCAAGAAGCACTCAATCGCAATAACCAACCACCGCTCGTACAGTTCATTCGCAACCAGCAACCCATTCAGCGACCTCCTCCAATCATCAATGCTTATGATCGAATACGGATGCAGGAACAACAACTGAAACGACCTAAAAATACGACCCAAAAATTTCATTTTTCAAGATAACCAAAAACCATAATCTGAGTGTCATATCATAAAACCATACGTGATATATCCCAAACATAATAAAAACACTGTGCGGAAAACTGTATCATATCTATGTCATATCAAAATCAAAAACTAAATCAACTCCCAGGATAAGGCTGAAGCTGTGGTGTGTGCGATGCCATCATCCCGAGCTCTTCCCTCTGCTTGCGGAAGTACCTGAAACCAAAACTGAAACTGTAAGCACGAAGCTTAGTGAGCTCCCCCAAACTACCACATACCATACAATAACATATCAAGCACATACTGGGGCCTTGCCCCCTCCATCGAACCGAAGTCCGAAGCTCACTGACTGGGACCTTGTTCCCTACATCGGACCGAAGTCCGAAGCTAACTGACTGGGGCCTTGCCCCCTCCATCGGACCGAAGTCCGAAGCTGACATCGGACCGAAGTCCGAAGCTGACTGGGACCTTGTCCCCTACATCGAACCGAAGTCCGAAGCTGACATCGGACCGAAGTCCGAAGCTGACTGGGACCTTGTCCCCTACATCGAACCGAAGTCCGAAGCTGACATCGGACCGAAGTCCGAAGCTGACTGGGACCTTGTCCCCTACATCGGACCGAAGTCCGAAGCTGACTGAACATAGCAATAACATATCACTAGCATGAACACACATAAATCCTGTCTGAGCCACGAAGGCATCAAACATGCTAACTACTGCATCGGATCAATATCCGGATAGTACTGCTAGCTAAACGGGCCGGCATTATGGCCTTAGACCCGTTCCTACTGGAAGGAAACTCACCTCGTGAACTGGCTGCTAAGTGAATGGCTCTGAGGGCTAACTGCTGCTGCTCCGGTATCTCCCCGGCTACAAGTCCATAAACACACTCAATCAAATACTAAACACTGCACTGGGTAAAATGACTCTTTTACCCTCGGTCAAAGTCAACTCTCGGTCAAAGTCAACCCACAGTTGACCTGACTCGCCGAGTTGGGCCGCCAACTCGCCGAGTCCTTATTCTCACTCCTCGACCCTACTCGCTGCTACTCGTCGAGTATGGCATCGACTCGACGAGTACCCTCTCGATCCAAGAACTCAGACAATCTTCATCCGACTCGCCGAGTCATATGAACAACTCGACGAGTTGTTCTTGAGCTTAAGAAGATTGCCTTGGACTTGCCGAGTTGTATGAACAACTCGCCGAGTCCCTCCATTACTGAGTCTACCCTCAAACTCGCTGAGTCCACTCCACTACTCACTGGCCCCACTCGACACCGCTCAAAAGGAAGAAATCGGGGACTCGCGACTCGACTCGCCGAGTCGTTCTTCCGACTCGCCGAGTCACAGCCATGCAACTATTCTACACTCGATTCTGCTCGAATCCATTACATACAAATGATAGATCTGAGTCCAATAAGCTGATTTACCACGTAAAGTTTCCAACTTTACGTGTACAAACACATGAAAAAGGGAATAAAGGCTAAAAAGGCACTTAAAAGGGTAGATCTAGGGTTATGATGCAAAATAGCTCCATAAAGGCAATAGATCTGGGCTCTACAACTCCTAAATGAACAGATCTAAGGATATCTCGGCATAATAGGGCTTCCATATCAACATAAGGCTTGAGAAAAGCATCAACTAGATCTAGATGGGGTTTTAAAGCATAAAAGGGAAGGAAATCCGAAGAATACCTCAAAGAACTCTTGTTTTCCCTTGAATCTCTGCTCTACAATTCTTCTCCTTGCTCCTTTCTTCTTCTCCTTCTTCAAGCCTTCACAAATGCACACAAGATCACTTAAAACACTCAAGATCGAATTAGGGTTTTCTCACAGCTTCTGAGGGTGAAGGAGGAGAGATTGGGGGCTATAAGGTGGCTTAAATAGTGGGCAACCCGGGGATTTAAGGTTTCTCCCAGACAGACAGACTCGCCGAGTCCAGAATATGGACTCGCCGAGTCGCCAGCTAACACGTGCTCGAAATCTCGTCCCTACTCGGCAAGTCAGGATATGAACTCGCCGATTCCCTCTTGCAAAACTTCAAAATAAATACCAAGGAATCATCATACCGGAGACGGGTCGTTACAATTCTCCCCCACTTATCTCAGACTTCGTCCTCGAAGTCTGCTACGGCTGAATCTGCAAATATCTCTGGGTAGTGCTCTCTCATCTCCTCCTCAGCCTCCCACGTCCACTCAGACCCCTTCCGGTGTTGCCACTGCACCTTCACTAACTGAATTTCCTTGTTCCTCAAGGTCTTGGTCTTCCGGTCCAGAATCGCGACCGGCCTCTCAATATAATTCAGGCTGCTATCAACCTGAATATCCTCTAGGGGAACGACTGCTGACTCATCCACCAAACACTTCCTCAACTGAGACACATGGAAAGTGTTGTGGAGCTGACTAAGCTCCTCAGGAAGATCTAACCGATAAGCAACCCGACCCACCCGGGCCAAAACCCTGAAAGGACCAATAAATCTGGGGCCCACCTTGCCCCTCTTCCGGAACCTGATGACACCCTTCCAAGGTGAGACCTTCAGAAGGACCATATCTCCCACCTGGAACTCCAAGTCCGAACGCCTCCTGTCGGCGTAGCTCTTTTGCCAACTCTGCGCAGTCTGCAGTCTACTACGGACCTGCTGGATCAACTCGGTCGTCTTGAGCACCACCTCTGTGCTCCCGATGACTCGCTGACCGACCTCGCCCCAACAAATCGGGGTCCTACACTTCCTCCCATACAGCATCTCAAAGGGAGGTCGGTCAATGCTCGCATGATAACTGTTGTTATACGAAAATTCCGCCAACGGAAGATACGTATCCCAACTGCCACCGAAATCTAGAACACATGCCCTAAGCATGTCCTCGAGAGTCTGAATCGTCCTCTCGCTCTGCCCGTCCGTCTGAGGGTGAAAAGCGGTGCTGAAATGGAGACGAGTACCCATCTCGTCGTGGAACCGCTTCCAGAATCTGGATGTAAAACGGACATCTCGGTCTGACACCACCGATACCGGCACTCCATGACGTGCCATGATCTCCCGCACATAGATATCAGCTAACTTCTCCGCCGATATACTCTCCTGGATCGGGATAAAATGGGCACTCTGTTGGATAAGGTGTCTAAGTCCATAACTATCTCGGGCTTGTACTTGACCCGACCCGGCATGGTCCATTTGGGTTGCATGGCACCATGCAATTGGATAGACTAAATGAGAGAAATAACACTTGGAGATTATTAATATATTATAAGTTCTAATATATTAATAATATTATTTGATTAGTTGATCAAAGAATTAATTTGGAATTAATTAAGTGATCAAAGGATAACTAATTAAATATATGGGTTGATTGTGTAAATCATCCATATCTTGTATAGTGGGCTAAGAGGCTCCATGGATTATCAAGTTGGGTTCTACCCATAGGATGCTCCATGGATGCTCCATGGGAGTTACAAACCCATGGGTCATGAAAATGAAGAGTCATGACACATTAGGGTTTACATGGTGTAACCCTAGATGTGTCAACACTATATAAGAAGCATATTCTCCACCAAAAATCGGCACTACTAAGGAACTAGAGGGCTTGGCCGATTTTTGAGAAGTGTGTGTTATCTCAAGAGTCTTTCCAAGAGCATTTGGTGTTGTGTGAAGCATTTGAGGCATCACACTTGGGGTGCTAGGCTCACAAGGTTTCAAGGAACACAAGCAACAACAAGGTAAGTTATTCTATCTATGATTCAAGTTAAAATTGTTCCCCATGTATGCTAGATAGGAATATAACCTTGGAATTCAACTTTGCATGATAATTAGACAAACATAGATCCAAGGTTATTAGGGTTGCATGTACACTTAGGAAGTGTTAGAATGCTCAAAACCCATCAGTGGTATCAGAGCCTAGGCTTGTTTGTTTGTTATTTGTGCTTAAAAGTTGAAGAAAGTCGAAAATCTTGCTGTCTGACTGATGGACTCGGCGAGTCCATGGGGAAGACTCGACGAGTTCATGTGTATCTTCAACCTACTCGGCGAGTAGGTTTATGCACTCGGCGAGTAGGGTCGACAGAGTGCAGAATTTCGACTTGTGTTGCTGGAAATGGATTAGAATCATTACCCTAAAATGTTTTGGTACTTGAAAACTTATTTTAGAAGGTGTAATGTCTTTTCTAACTCATTTACAACAACTAGTTATCAAAATTACAAAGATTAAATGTGATTTTGATTTTTGAAAGTGTTCATATTCATGTTCTTGTTCTTATGATGTTTAGATGATCATAGGAATTATTTGTAACCTATGTGGTAGATTAATTCATGATCATAATGTGTTTTAATGGAGTCCATAACTTGTCCTCAAGTTATGGAAAACCAAAAGTCTCTTGGATTAAAAAAAAACCATTAAAAGAACACAAGAGTTAGAAAAATGAAAAGTCCTCATTTTATTACTCTATTAAACTCATAAGTTACAAGAAATGAAAAGTTTTGAAAGTTTACAAAACTTGCCCTCAAGTTTTGGAACAAGTAAAGTTAAGTTAAAACTTTAGTTCCAACCCCTAGAATTTTAAAAGTTAAAATTCAACCCTTATACTTATATTATTATGATTTAATAATTATATATATATGTATAAGAACAAAGTCGTCTTACCGCTAGTACGCCTCATTCACGAAGCCGGTCTATAAGGTGGGTATAAGGTTGTTGCCTATAAAATGGTGACTTAATGGGTGTCCACTCTCACCCACCGCTTGCTTGATCGGTGGAGGGTCGTTAGCCGAACGGGTAAGACAAGGACTTATTAATTCTCATTCAAAGTATGATGAATATTATAAAGTAACTAAATGTTTTATTAAATTCCCAATCTTAGTTACTTTAGGAAAAATGTGAATAAGGTGCTATTCCATGAAATTACACTTTACACTTTGATTAAGTCGTTGGTGGAGCGTGTGTGGTTAACCGGCACACTAACTTGGACTTAACAAGGTAGGTAAAGGGTGACTTAGGGTTTATTATAGTATCGATGGAGCGTGTGTGGTTAACCGGCACATCGATTGAGTGATAAACTTTAAGGGTACCAAGTGATTTGCATGGTTACTTCACACCTCGTTTTGTGATCCTCGGTATCCCAGTCACAAAACTTGGAGGGCACACTCGAGATTGAAACATGCCTTTGAAAAGTTCATTGAATCTCAAAGAATCTAGGAATTTCTAAGAACCATTCAAAAAAAACCTAATAGTAAAATATTGCGGTTTTCGTGGTGGAAATTGGTGAATCGTCATTCACCTACCTTTCAAATATGATATAGCTTAGATTACGGCATACCTCTTCTAAGTTATATTATATTGTGATTGGATCCTAGCCTTAATATTACATTTGGGTGTTTTATTAAGGACTCTCTTATATCTAAACTAATCTTGTCCTCCTTCCTTCAGATGTCTTTCAACAATGCTTCTGGCTCTAATCCTAATGGCTCCTTTTCCCTTATGAACTTGTGTGGGAAAGTCACCTTTGATGGATCCAACTTCAATGAGTGGATCAGAAACATCAGGATGATTACCCGCTACGAGGACAAAGAATATGTCCTTGACAAGGAGCTTAAGGAGATTAATGAGTCCACTGCAACTCCTCAGGAGATCGCTGAATTTCGGGCACATGAAAGGGATGCTACGAAAGTGGCTTGCATCATGACGGCCACGATGACAGCGGAACTCCAAAAGTCTTATGAGGATTTCTACCCTTATGACATGCACCAAGATTTGATGGAAAGATACCATCAAAGTGCAAGACAAGAGAGGTATGAAATCATCTGCTCCATGATAACAACCATGATGAAGGACGGGGAATCCGTCACGAGCCACATGCAGAAAATGCAAAGGTATGTGGATCGTTTGCTGAAGCTTAATGTGAACTTCCCGGAGGATCTTGCAATAGATATTATTTTGCATTCCTTACCATCGTGCTATGATCAATTCCGCATGACATACCACATGAACAAGGAAGAAGTCACCCTCAGCAAACTTCAGGGACTTCTCAAGACCGCAGAAACAGGTCTTAAGGGGAAGTCGGTTGCTATCACTCCTACTCAAAACTCTACTCCGGTTTTGGCAATCGGGAAGAATCGAGGGAGGAAGAGAAAGAGCTCTTCTAAGGGTACCAAGGCTCGGACCCTTGATGGCTCTTCTTCAAGTGGAACCAAGAAAGGTTTCGTTACTCCTTCTTCTGACCCAAAAGAGGCTGAATGCTTCTATTGCCATGAAAAAGCTCATTGGAAGCGGAACTGCCCAAAATACCAGCAAGATGTGAAGGATGGGAAAGTTAAACCCAACCATGCAGGTATTTACACTATCATTTCTAATAACTCACCCCATTCTAATTCTTGGGTCCTTGATACCGGGTGTGGTATTCACATTTGTTGTGACTTGCAGGGACTAAGAAGAAGTGAGGATGTGGAGCAAGGAAGGATAAACTTGATCATGGGGAATAGGAAAGTTATACCTGTTACCAAGATTGGAGTTTATACTTTATCGCTAAGTAGTGGGTTTAGTTTAGATTTGAATAAGTGTTGTTATTCGCCAGGAATGGCAAGAAATATTATTTCCTTTCATGCTTTGTACAAACAAGGGTTTACCTTTTCATTTAATAATGAAGTTGGTTCTATAGAAGTTTTCTATAATAATGTCTTTTATTTTAAAGCATTACCTTGTGATGGTGTGTATGAAGCTGTATCTGTTGTAGATAACTTGGGAAATAATGTTTTGTGTATTGATTCTACTAATAATAACTTGGATAAAGCATCATTATGGCATTGTCGTCTTGGACATATAAGCAAGAAACGCATAGGCCAACTCCAAAAAGATGGAGTCTTGGAGTCGTTTGACCTAAAGTCAGATGATAGTTGCGAATCATGCTTACTTGGAAAAATGACAAAGTCACCCTTCACAGGTTCATGTGAGAGGGGTGAAGGTTTGTTGGACCTTATACACACGGATGTGTGTGGACCATTCAAACATGCCACAAGGGATGCTAATCGTTATTATTTGACTTTTACTGATGATTATAGTAGATATGGATATGTCTACTTGATCAAGCATAAGTCAGAGACTTTCGAGAGGTTTAAGGAATTTAAACAGGAAGTCGAGAATCAATTGGGCAGGAACATTAAGATGCTTCGATCCGATCGTGGTGGTGAGTATCTTAGTTCAGAGTTCCTCGACTATCTAAGGGAATGTGGGATAGTCTCACAATTGACACCTCCCAGGACACCACAGTTGAATGGTGTGGCTGAGAGGCGTAATCGAACCTTGTTGGATATGGTTCGTTCCATGATGAGTCGAGCTACGCTACCAATCTCATTCTGGGGGTATGCCTTAGAGACTGCCGCCCATATCCTCAATCTAGTCCCTACAAAGAAAGTTGCCAAAACTCCTCACGAGATGTGGACTGGTAAAGTACCTAAACTAGACCACATCAAGATTTGGGGTTGCGAGGCTTTCGTGAGACGCGAGACTCATGATAAGCTCGAACCTCGAAGCGAGAGGTGTATTTTCATCGGCTACCCACAGCATTCCTTTGGTTACCTCTTCTACAGACCTAGTGACAATGTGGTTTTTGTAGCAAGAAGAGGAGTCTTTCGAGAAAGAGAGTTTATAAGCCAAGGAGACAGTGGGAGGCAAATTGATCTTGAAGAAATTCAAGAATCAAGCGGTGAAGGAACTTCAAACTCTAGCCCTCAACTTGAGGAGGAAACTCCTGTTGAGCCAATTGACAAATCTGTACCTCTGAGACGTTCCACGAGAGTTAGGAGTGCACCTGAGCATTACTATGGATTCCATATTACTGCAGAAGGTGAGACACTTATTAGTGATGAGACACTAGTAAGTCAAGATGACCCTAACAGCTACGAGGAAGCCATGGCAGGCCCCGAGTCTGCAAAATGGAGAGAGGCTATGGATAGCGAGATACAATCCATGTATGACAATCAAGTTTGGAACTTGGTTGAAAACGTACCAGGTCGTAAGACAGTAGGGTGCAAATGGGTCTTCAAGAAGAAGACTGACATGGATGGTAAAGTACACACTTATAAGGCTAGACTGGTTGCAAAGGGCTTCTCTCAAATTCCTGGAGTGGACTATGATGAGACCTTTTCTCCGGTAGCCAAGATTAAGTCTATTCGGGTTCTGTTAGCCATAGCTGCATTTCATGATTATGAAATTTGGCAGATGGATGTCAAAACCGCTTTCCTTAATGGGAAGTTGGCTGAAGATGTTTACATGAGTCAGCCAGAGGGTTTTGTCAGCAACGAGTACCCTAATAGAGTGTGTAAGCTTGAGAAATCCATTTATGGATTGAAGCAAGCACCTCGCAGATGGAATCTTTGCTTTGATGAAAAGGTCAAGGAATTTGGCTTTTCTAGGAGTGAAGATGAATCTTGTGTGTATGTCAAGGCTAGTGGGAGTATAGTTAGCTTCTTGGTATTGTATGTGGATGACATACTACTCATAGGAAACGACATTCCAACCCTGCAGGAAGTAAAGTCCTGGCTTGGGAAGTGTTTCGCTATGAAGGACCTTGGTGAAGCTGCCTATATTCTGGGGATAAGAATCTTGAGAGATCGGAGTAAAAGACTAATTGGACTTAGTCAGAGTACCTACTTGGATAAGGTGCTTAAGAGATTCAGCATGCAGGACTCCAAGAAAGGAGAGTTACCCATCCAGAGTAACACCAAGTTGAGTAAGACACAAAGCCCTAGCACTGAGGCTGAGATAGCAGAAATGAGTCGAACACCTTATGCTTCGGCTGTAGGATCGATCATGTATGCTATGACGTGTACTCGACCCGATGTAGCTTTTGCCTTGAGCATGGTTAGCAGGTATCAGGCGAACCCTGGCAAGGCACACTGGACTGCGGTAAAGAATATCCTCAAGTACCTACGGAGGACTAAGGACTGGGTCCTTACCCTCGGTGGGAGTGATAACTTGAGAGTTGTAGGGTATAGTGATGCTAGCTTCCAGACTGATAGGGATAATTTCCGCTCTCAGTCGGGCTGGGTCTTTACCCTAAACGGAGGAGCAATTTCTTGGAAGAGTTCCAAGCAAGAGACAGTGGCTGATTCTACTTGTGAATCAGAGTATATTGCAGCTAGTGAAGCAGCAAAGGAAGCGATATGGCTGAAGAACTTCATTGGAGACCTTGGAGTTGTACCAGCTATTAAAGAGCCAATGGAAATTTTCTGTGATAGTGAAAGTGCTGTTGCCTTAGCCAAGGAACCAAGGGATCATGGGAGATCCAGACACATCGACAGAAAATACCATTTCATTAGACATCGGATCGAAGAAGGACTCCTCGTGGCAAAGAGGGTATCATCGGATGAGAACCCAGCAGATCCCCTCACGAAGGGACTGAGTAGGGTTAAGCATCTCCAGCATGCTCGGAGCATAGGGCTGAAGGATGATATAAGTTTAGTAGTTAGATAACTCAGAAATTTGTAAAGTGTAATTGACATTTGATGATGAATAAAAGGTGTTTTATTTATGAGTAAAGTGTTGCTATCTCTTGTCAATCGTTTACTATATTTCTTTTGCATGTTTTGACTTCCAGAATAATTTTGTTTGGTGTAACATATTATTCAAACCTCCACAGTCGGTCATATGTCGGAAGTAGGTATGAATCAAGACTGTCATGATGGGTTGTAGAGGTCCAAGGTGTTGGACAAGGCTACAACAATCATGAGTGCTCATAAGTTCTGAGCATTGGACTCAACCCACGCTCACTGGAATCACTTCATGGAATTCTATCTCGAGTGATCGTGAGACGGTAATATCATATAAGTCTTCAAACCTAGAGATATGATTTGTTACTTACAAGTTGGTTATGCATTGACTGTACGAAACCGCATTGGTAACTCGATGTTATAAAACGTACTTTTGTGTGTAATTCAATGAGTGGTAGAACAAACATATGAGTCGAAGTTTATCTGTTCCTTCTTGGATTAGAAGCTGATATCTGGGCCCCTCGATGATTTTGTTTTGACCCATGTACCGGGCCCGGTCAGAACTAAGTTGATGTGTTCAATTGAGTTCTATGTCAAACAAATCGGAAATCGGGAAACAAATGCTGGACAATAAGCAAGACTATGTTCCATGTATTTGTCCGGCTGATATCTAGAACGGAGGATTATATGATCACTTATCTTAAATGGCGTACCATCATCTTCTCAAGTTTCGAGAAACCTTGTAAAGAGCTACGATTGCCGGTCGGTTCCTGAAGTACTAGAGATATAGTTATTAGACTTATCCAAGTGGGAGACTGTTGGATAAGGTGTTTAAGTCCATAACTATCTCGGGCTTGTACTTGACCCGACCCGGCATGGTCCATTTGGGTTGCATGGCACCATGCAATTGGATAGACTAAATGAGAGAAATAACACTTGGAGATTATTAATATATTATAAGTTCTAATATATTAATAATATTATTTGATTAGTTGATCAAAGAATTAATTTGGAATTAATTAAGTGATCAAAGGATAACTAATTAAATATATGGGTTGATTGTGTAAATCATCCATATCTTGTATAGTGGGCTAAGAGGCTCCATGGATTATCAAGTTGGGTTCTACCCATAGGATGCTCCATGGATGCTCCATGGGAGTTACAAACCCATGGGTCATGAAAATGAAGAGTCATGACACATTAGGGTTTACATGGTGTAACCCTAGATGTGTCAACACTATATAAGAAGCATATTCTCCACCAAAAATCGGCACTACTAAGGAACTAGAGGGCTTGGCCGATTTTTGAGAAGTGTGTGTTATCTCAAGAGTCTTTCCAAGAGCATTTGGTGTTGTGTGAAGCATTTGAGGCATCACACTTGGGGTGCTAGGCTCACAAGGTTTCAAGGAACACAAGCAACAACAAGGTAAGTTATTCTATCTATGATTCAAGTTAAAATTGTTCCCCATGTATGCTAGATAGGAATATAACCTTGGAATTCAACTTTGCATGATAATTAGACAAACATAGATCCAAGGTTATTAGGGTTGCATGTACACTTAGGAAGTGTTAGAATGCTCAAAACCCATCACACTCTTCGTCAACCGATCCACTACTACCCATATCGAATCCACTCCTCGTGCGGTCCTGGGAAGCTTAGTGACAAAATCCATGGTGATGTCCTCCCATTTCCACACGGGAATGTCTAACAGCTGCATCTTGCCGTGAGGTCTCTGGTGCTCCGCCTTGACCTTCCTGCAGGTCAGGCATCTCTCAACATACCAGGCGATGTCCCGCTTCATGCAGGGCCACCAATAATCAGGTCGAAGATCTCGATACATCTTCGTTGCTCCTGGGTGGATAGAAAACCGAGACTTATGAGCCTCATCCATCAACACTTGCCGTACTCCACCCCAGTACGGTACCCACACCCTCCCGTGAAGCGTCAGCAATCCCCGACTGTCATAATCAAATGAGGCTACTCGGCCCACTATCCTCTCACACTTCTGCCTCTCCTCCTTGAGGCCCTCCACCTGAGCCTCCTTGATCCGCTCCAACAACAGAGTGATCACTGTCATCCTCAAACACAGATCTCTGATAGGGGCCGCCGACACTTTGCGGCTTAGGGCGTCGGCCACCACGTTGGCCTTCCCTGGATGGTAAAGGATCTCACAATCATAATCCTTTAGCACATCCAACCACCTCCTCTGCCTCATGTTCAGACTCGGCTGATCCATAAGGTACCTCAAACTCTTGTGATCCGTGTAAATAGTACAACGGACCCCATAAAGGTAATGCCTCCAAATCTTGAGGGCAAACACAACTGCCCCCAGCTCCAAATCATGGGTAGGATAATTAGCCTCGTGAGGCTTCAACTGTCTCGAGGCATAAGCTATCACATGGCCTCGCTGCATCAATACTGCTCCCATACCTGTGATCGAGGCATCACAGTAGACTACGAAGTCCTCTACTCCCTCTGGCAAGGTAAGGATCGGAGCCTCGCACAATCTCTGTTTGAGGGTCTCGAACGCTGCCTGTTGCTCAGGCCCCCAACAAAATACCACCGACTTCTTGGTCAGTCGGGTGAGCGGCACTACTATCTTGGAGAAATCCTGAATAAATCTCCGATAATACCCTGCCAACCCTAGGAAGCTCCGAATCTCATATGGAGACTTCGGGACCTCCCACTGCATCACGGCCTCTATCTTGGCCGGGTCTACCAAAATACCCTTCTGGTTGACGAGGTGACCAAGGAACTGCACCTCGCGCAACCAGAACTCACATTTGGAGAACTTTGCGTAAAGTCTCTCCCTCCTCAAAGCCTCCAGCACCTCCCGCAGGTGCTCCTCATGCTGCTCCTGCGTCTTGGAATATACCAAGATATCATCTATGAATACTATCACTGACCGATCCAGCATCGGCCTGCACACGCGATTCATGAGATCCATGAACGCGGCCGGAGCATTGGTGAGCCCAAATGGCATCACCACAAACTCATAATGACCATACCTGGTCCTGAAAGCAGTCTTTTGTACATCCTCATCTCTAACCCGCATCTGATGATAACCGGAGCGTAGGTCGATCTTGGAGAACCAAGACGCTCCCTGAAGCTGATCGAACAAATCATCTATCCTCGGAAGTGGGTAACGGTTCTTCACCGTTACCTTATTCAACTCCCGATAATCTATACACATACGATGCGACCCATCCTTCTTCCTCACAAACAGGATCGGCGCTCCCCAAGGCGAACTGCTCGGCCGAATGAAACCCTTGTCTAACAGCTCCTGCAGCTGTGTAGACAACTCCTGCATCTCAGGGGGAGCTAGTCGATACGGTGCCTTGGCTATCGGAGCCGCACCAGGAATTAGGTCGATCCTGAACTCAACCTGTCTCTCAGGAGGTATCCCCGGCAAATCCTCGGGAAACACATCCGGGTAGTCTCGCACTATAGGAACATCATCAACTGTCGTCTTGCCCTTCTCCCGGGCATCCAAGACGTAAGCTACAAAACCGGCGCAACCCTGCTGAACATAGCGCCTCGCCCTTGCGGCGGAACAAAAGGTCGGTCCCCGCTGTGGCCTCTCGCCCTGAATCACTAACTCTCCCCCACTGGGAGTGCGAACCCTCACTAGCTGAAGCTCACAATCAATCACCGCTCCATTGGGGCTTAGCCAATCCATGCCCACAATAACCTTATTCCCTCGCAGGGGAATAGGTACCAGGTCCACTGAAAACTGCTCATCAAACAACTGAAGAGAACACCCTCTATGCACTCTGCCGACCCTCACGGTCCTATCATCTGCTATCTCAACCTCTAATGGACAATCCAGCTCCCCTGGAGCTTTACTAAATCTCTTGCTAAGCGCAAGCGATACGAATGATCGGGTAGCCCCCGAATCGAATAATACCATAGCAGAAATGTCGTTCACAGAGAACGACCCTAAATAAAACATACAATCATAAGCAATATTCAAACGATAATAATAATAAAGAGATGAAGGGAAGATACCTACCCGTCACCACATCAGGAGTCGCTCGTGCCTCCTCTGCTGTCCTCTGAAACGCCCTACTCTTCGCCACTGGCGCATCAGCTCGGCCCTGCCGGCCATCTGTAATCCTCAGAGTAGCAGGGGCAGGTGCAGCCACCTTCCCTGCTGCGGCTAAGCTCGAACACTGGGACTTTTTATGTCCCCTCTGATTGCACTGAAAGCAAATCAGATCTGATGCTGCAACGGCAGTAGCAGGGGCCGTACAATCCCTACTCAAATGCCCAATCCGACCGCACTTGTAGCAGCCGGAGCTCCCTGCCTTGCACGCTCCATCGTGCATCTTCCCACACCTACCACATCGACCGTGGCTCGGCTGTCCCCTGGACCTGTGATCTGAAACCCTGGGCTTTTTGCCCGAACCGCCTGAACCCGAAACCGCCTCCGGCTTCCTCTTCTTCTCCATCTCGAGATCAATCTCCCTCTCCCGAGCCCTAGCAATCATATCTTCCAGCGTTTTACAGCTGGACCGGCTCACAAACTGGCGGATATCGCTCCGCAACATCTCATGATAACGGGCCTTCTTCATTTCCTCATCAACCACGTACTGAGGAACGAGAAGAGCCCTCTCCCTGAACTTGGCGGTGATCTCCGCCACTGTCTCTGTAGTCTAGGTGAGGTCCTGAAACTCCCTAGCTAGCTGTTGCACCTCAATAAGCGGTGCAAACTCCGCCCTGAACCTGGTAGAGAAATCAGCCCAGGTCATGGCGTCCAATGCTGCATCATCCCCAATGGCATGTCCGACCTCCTCCCACCAATCTCGTGCCCTGTCCTTCAGAAGACAGGACGCCAATCTGACCTTGTCCCCCTCGGGACATCTGCTAGTGCGGAAAGCGTTGGCCACATCCGCCAACCATCTGGTACTCGCTATGGGGTCTCGCGCCCCATGATAGTCCGGAGCTCCACATGCCCTGAACTCCCTGAAAGTAAGGGTGCACGACCCCATCATGGTCGCCACCTCGGCACGGAAGGTTCCCAATCTCTCATCCATCAGCTCTAGAATTCCCTCCTTGATCGAACCGAAGATCACAGGAGTCTGCTCTATAATGATGCGCGTAATCTCCAAAGAAAGAAACTCTCGGGTCTGCTCATCCATGCGCTCATCCCCCGAGCCTGAACCTGATCCCTCCCCGGCACCTCCACTGCCGGCTGCTGGTCTCGAACGCAAAACCACCATTCTGAAACACATCACAACTACATCATAAAACTGAAATATCTCAAAGGATCACTGATACTACAACTAGCTTCCTGGTATTGTCTCAGCCTTTCTTGATTCGAGTACGGATCCTCTGCTTTCAGTAGTACAGGCCCATACTACCTTCCACATCTATCCGTACTTTCTTCAAGAACTGCCTTGACTCCACCAAGTCACTTCTACTACTACTGATCTCCGCTACTCTCATCCTAGGCTTGCCCTAGGGAAACCTCAGACTCAACTCAACTAGTCCTCAACTGCTGAAGGTCTCCTTATAATGCTAATTAGCCACCACCTGAACACCATCACATGTGACGAGGATCAGATAATCCTTCAAGTAAAAGACCCGTCCCTATAACGGTTGGACTCAAACAAGAGTTGCGCAATAGGGCCAGTTCCAGCACTCTGGGATTATTCAACCCTGATCACATGTGGTGTGACGTGTTCACCTAATGGCTAACTCCCATCACTCAGAACCCCACAAAGCACGAAGCAAGCAGCATTCGGATAAAGGAAACATACTCAGGCAAAACTATTCTCATAACGAGAAACTGTACTAGCAAACAATGCTAAGCTCATACTATCAGGCATAACCTAAATAGGCTATCCTACTGCTGTCTACTCAATACTAGCATGCAATACTCATAAAGCTGTAACACATAAAGCAGGCACATAAGGCATCCTCCTAGATCCTTAGTCCTATACTAGCATGCTGTTCTACTAAAACTGAAACTGAACACATAACTTGTATGGGTAATTTGGGAGTACTTACTTGAGCGGCTGATCGCATGCACCACACCCTTATCTCGTTTAAAAATTTCTTTCTTTCTAAGTGCTTTCAAAATTCTTTAGAAAACATTTTCCTTTTTAAAAATCTTTTTATTTCCCCTTAGTTTGAGTTCAGATACACCCGGAAGTGTATCCGAATCCCTCAAACCAAGGCTCTGATACCAACTTGAAACGACCTAAAAATACGACCCAGAAATTTCATTTTTCAAGATAACCAAAAACCATAATCTGAGTGTCATATCATAAAACCATACGTGATATATCCCAAACATAATAAAAACACTGTGCGGAAAACTGTATCATATCTATGTCATATCAAAATCAAAAACTAAATCAACTCCCAGGATAAGGCTGAAGCTGTGGTGTGTGCGATGCCATCATCCCGAGCTCTTCCCTCTGCTTGCGGAAGTACCTGAAACCAAAACTGAAACTGTAAGCACGAAGCTTAGTGAGCTCCCCCAAACTGCCACATACCATACAATAACATATCAAGCACATACTGGGGCCTTGCCCCCTCCATCGAACCGAAGTCCAAAGCTGACTGACTGGGACCTTGTCCCCTACATCGGACCAAAGTCCGAAGCTAAATGACTAGGGCCTTACCCCCTCCATCGGACCGAAGTCCGAAGCTGACATCGGACCGAAGTCCGAAGCAGACTGGGACCTTGTCCCCTACATCAAACCGAAGTCCAAAGCTGACATCGGACCGAAGTCCGAAGCTGACTGGGACCTTGTCCCCTACATCGAACCGAAGTCCGAAGCTGACATCGGACCGAAGTTCGAAGCTGACTGGGACCTTGTCCCCTACATCGGACCGAAGTCCGAAGCTGACTGAACATAGCAATAACATATCACTACCATGAACACACATAAATCCTGTCTGAGCCACGAAGGCATCAAACATGCTAACTACTGCATCGGATCAATATTCGGATACTACTGCTAGCTAAACGGGCCGGCATTGTGGCCTTAGACCCGTTCCTACTGGAAGGAAACTCACCTCGTGAACTGGCTGCTGAGTGAATGGCTCTGAGGGCTAACTGCTGCTGCTCCGGTATCTCCCCGGCTACAAGTCCATAAACACACTCAATCAAATACTAAACATTGCACTGGGTAAAATGACTCTTTTACCCTTGGTCAAAGTCAACTCTCGGTCAAAGTCAACCTACAGTTGACCTGACTCGCCGAGTTGGGCCGCCAACTCGCCGAGTCCCTATTCTCACTCCTCGACCCTACTCACTGCTACTCGTCGAGTATGGCATCGACTCGACGAGTACCCTCTCGATCCAAGAACTCAGACAATCTTCATCCGACTCGCCGAGTCATATGAACAACTCGACGAGTTGTTCTTGAGCTTAAGAAGATTGCCTTGGACTCGCCGAGTTGTATGAACAACTCGCCGAGTCCCTCCATTACTGAGTCTACCCTCAAACTCGCTGAGTCCACTCCACTACTCACTGGCCCCACTCGACACCGCTCAAAAGGAAGAAATCGGGGACTCGCGACTCGACTCGCCGAGTCATTCTTCCGACTCGCCGAGTCACAGCCATGCAACTATTCTACACTCGATTCTGCTCGAATCCATTACATACAAATGATAGATCTGAGTCCAATAAACTGATTTACCACGTAAAGTTTCCAACTTTACGTGTACAAACACATGAAAAAGGGAATAAAGGCTAAAAAGGCACTTAAAAGGGTAGATCTAGGGTTATGATGCAAAATAGATCCATAAAGGCAATAGATCTGGGCTCTACAACTCCTAAATGAACAGATCTAAGGATATCTCGGCATAATAGGGCTTCCATATCAACATAAGGCTTGAGAAAAGCATCAACTAGATCTAGAGGGGGTTTTAAAGCATAAAAGGGAAGGAAATCCGAAGAATACCTCAAAGAACTCTTGTTTTCCCTTGAATCTCCGCTCTACAATTCTTCTCCTTGCTCCTTTCTTCTTCTCCTTCTTCAAGCCTTCACAAATGCACACAAGATCACTTAAAATACTCAATATCGAATTAGGGTTTTCTCACAGCTTCTGAGGGTGAAGGAGGCGAGATTGGGGGCTATAAGGTGGCTTAAATAGTGGGCAACTCGGGGATTTAGGGTTTCTCCCAGACAGACAGACTCGCCGAGTCCAGAATATGGACTCGCCGAGTCGCCAGCTAACACGTGCTCGAAATCCCGTCCCTACTCGGCGAGTCAGGCTATGAACTCGCCGAGTCCTTCTTGCAAAACTTCAAAATAAATACCAAGGAATCATCATACCGGAGACGGGTCGTTACAAGAACGGAACAGGGAAGACTCCGATCTAGAAGAAGATGACGGTGATTAAGGTGCGAGAGGGCGTCCGGGTCTACGTAGGGATGCACATGATTTCGATTACCGCCAAAGAGCCAAAGATGTACCCTCTTTCAGCGGATCCATGAACATCGAAGGCTTCCTAGACTGGATGAATGAGCTGGAGAATTTTTTCAATTCTATGATATCCCGGGAAATAAACGGGTCACTCTCGTGGCTTACAAACTCAAAGGAGGAGCTCAGGCTTAGTGGAAGAACCTGCAAACCACGCGAGAACGACAAGGTAAATTACCTATTACTTCCTGGGATCGAATGGAACGTGAACTAAAGCGCAAGTTCTTACCCCCTAATCATGATCAAATTTTATTCAACATGTTTCAAAATTGCACGCAAGGAGATCGATCAGTGGAGGTTTACACCACCGAATTCCATCGATTAGCCGCTCGGAATGACCTCACAGAAACCGAATCACAACAGGTCTCGCGCTATACTAACGGATTACGCCCTCCGATTCAAGACAGAATATCCCTAGTACCTGTATATACATTGGATGATGCGTATAATCTAGCTATCAGGGCAGAAACACAATTGGCGAAGAATAGTAAAACCTTTTCATTCCCAGCTAATCGGAATAAATTCACCAGTGGGTCAACATCACAACCAACAAAAAATAGCCAAGTGGTTATAAGAACACCAACACCCGACAAGGGTAAAGGCATCACCGCAACCGCTACTACCACCCTGAAATCCACCAACCCTTACGCTCGACCCATACCAGGGAAGTGTTTTAAATGTGGTATCTCGGGTCATCGATCTAGCGATTGCATAGGAACAACAGCCAAAGTTAACCTTACCACAAGAGAAGAAGGAGAAGTTGATGATGAAGTTGTTAGTGAGGAGGGTGACAACGAAGAAGTTGAGATTTGTTTTGCAGCTGACGAGACTTTTTGTGAGGATGACATTGCTAAATCATGTGTCATCCGCCGCATTATGCTTGCGCCTAAAGTAACTGAAGAACCCTCGCAACGCCATAACCTGTTTCGGACTCGTTGTGTAGTACATCAGAAGATATTTGATGTTATTATTGATGGTGGGAGTACAGAAAATATTGTTTCTCGAACAATTGTGCAACAACTCAAACTACCTACCAGAAGGCATCTGCACCCATACAAAATAGGATGGATCAAATCAATTGGGGAGATCCGCGTCACTGATCAATGTAAAATCCCTTTTTCTATTGGAAAATATAAAGATGAATTGTGGTTTGATGTTGTGGACATGGATGCATGTCATATTTTGCTTGGGCGACCTTGGGAATTTGATAAGGATGCGATACACAAGGGCAAGGAAAACACATACTCCTTTAAGGTTAATGGGGTGAAGATGATTTTAGTCCCTTTGATAGAATCTAGTAAACCCACGACCCCTCATCACGATGTGAAGAAAAATAGCCTGGTGGTGTTGTCTCATCGAGATTTTGAAGAAGAGATAAAGGGGGAATCTGTCATTTATGCTATTGTTGCTACAGGTTCTATCCAGGAGGGGGGCGCAAATAACATTCCTACCCAATTAACACCTATCCTATCGAAGTTTAAATCCCTTATTCCCAGTGAATTACCAGCAAAACTTCCACCAATGCGCGATATTTAACACCAAATTGATTTCATTCCGGGATCTAAGTTACCCAACCTAGCACACTATCGCATGAGCCCAAAAGAGAACCAAATACTACAAGAACAGGTTGAAGATTTATTGAAAAAGGGTCTCATTCGTGAGAGCATGAGTCCTTGTGCAGTCCCCGCTCTGTTGGTTCCAAAGAAAGATGGTAGTTGGCGAATGTGTGTTGATAGCAGGGCCATCAACAAGATAACAGTGGCATATAGATTTCCAATTCCCCGATTAGATGACATGTTAGACATGTTGGAAGGGTCCAAGGTGTTTTCTAAACTCGACCTACGAAGCGGGTATCATCAGATCCGTATTCGCCCTGGTGATGAATGGAAGACAGCATTTAAAACTAAAGATGGTCTATACGAGTGGTTGGTCATGCCTTTCGGTTTGTCTAACGCTCCCAGCACTTTCTCTCGACTCATGAACCAGGTGTTAAAACCTTTCCTTGGATCTTTTGTGGTCGTTTATTTTGATGATATTCTCGTGTATAATAAGACAGAGAGTGAGCATCTTCTACACCTCACGGAGGTTCTTACTGTTTTGGACAGTAATAAACTTTATCTCAACCTAAAGAAATGTAGTTTCTTGACCAATCAGCTACTATTTTTAGGTTTTATCATTACTGCGGATGGAATTCGAGTAGATGAGGAAAAAGTACGTGTCATACGCGAGTGACCGGTTCCCAAAACCGTTAGTGAAGTCCGTAGTTTTCATGGACTTGCGACTTTTTATCGGCGATTTGTTCGAAATTTTAGTTCTATTATGGCTCCTATCACCCAGTGTCTGAAAAAGGGTCCGTTTCAATGGGGAGATGCAGCTACTCGAAGTTTTGCCCTCATCAAAGAAAAGTTGACTTCTGCTCCTTTACTAGTTTTGCCCAATTTCGATAAACTTTTCACTTTAGAGTGTGATGCATCGATTATAGGCATCGGTGCTGTTTTGTCCCAAGACGGGAAACCCGTGGCATTCTTTAGTGAGAAACTTAGTGAGGCACGACAAAAGTGGACTACTTATGAGTTAGAATTTTATGCGATTTATAGATCCATACAACATTGGGAGCACTATCTGTTCCATCGTGAGTTTATTATTTATACAGACAACGAAGCACTTAAGTATTTTAATAGTCAACAAAAATTAAATCGCATGCATGGGCGGTGGGTTTCATATCTGCAACGTTTTTCGTTTGTTTTAAAACATAAATCTGGTGATCAGAACAAGGTGGCTGGATGCGTTGAGTCGTCGAGCTGAGTTATTAGTAACCTTACGAACAGAATTCCTTGGTTTCGAAGATTTGAAGGAGTTATACGTTGATGATGAAGATTTTAAAAAGATATGGAGCAGCAAGATAGTTCCACCTATGTTTAAGCTTGATGGTTATCTGTTCTATGATCATCGTCTCTGTATACCCCGTACTTCTTTACGGGAAGAACTTATCAAAGAATTGCATGGAGGCGGATTAGTAGGCCATTTTGGAAGGGATAAGACTATTGCGTTAGTTGAAGAGCGTTATTTTTGGCCGCAATTACAACGGGATGTGGGTCGATTTGTTGCTAAATGTGTTATTTGTCAAAAAGCCAAAGGCCAATCCCAAAATATTGGTTTGTATACTCCATTACCTATTCCTAACGGCCCTTGGGAAGATATTTCTATGGATTTTGTTTTAGGTCTTCCCAAGACAACAAAAGGAAATGATTCTGTGTTTGTGGTAGTTGATCGTTTCTCCAAAATGTCCCATTTTATCCCTTGCAAGAAAACGGCGGATGCGTCTAATATTGCCTTATTATTCTTTCGGGAAATAGTTCGTTTACATGGCATTCCTTCAACAATCACATCTGATCGTGACTCCAAGTTTCTTAGTCATTTTTGGCGCACTCTTTGGAGGTTATTTCAGACCACGCTCCAATTTAGTACCTCTTTCCATCCCCAAACAGATGGGCAGACTGAAGTGGTGAACAAAACCTTAGGGAATTTAATAAGGTGTCTTTGTGGCGATCGCCCTAAACAATGGGACCAATTTCTCGCTCCAGCTGAATTCGCTTTTAATAACATGGTCAACAGGTCAACTGGTAAATCGCCTTTTCAGGTTGTTTACCAAAGGCAGCCTAAACATCCACTAGATCTTATTCAGTTACCTGCGTTGCGTGGGCACAGTTTAGCAGCTGAAAATTTGGCTAAAAAAATCGAAGCAGTCCAAGAAGAGGTTAAACAAAAGCTAGCGTTGTCTAATGCTAAGTATAAAGAAGCACGTGACAAACATCGACGTGAGAAAGTATTTGAAGTGGGTGATCTCATTATGGTTCATTTACGAAAAGAACGGTTCCCAATGGGTACGTATAACAAGCTCAAGATGAAGAAAATTGGCCCTTGCAAGATAATTCGGAAAGTGAATGATAATGCCTATGTTGCTGATCTACCGGATGGCTGGTCGATTTCGCCTACGTTTAATGTGTCTGACCTCACCATTTTTCAGCCGGATCTGCCTTTGTATCCTGATAATCACTCGAGGACGAGTTCTTTTTCAAGCAGGGGAGAATGATGCGTTGAATGATGCATTGATGCAATATAGTGATAGTGTTTTTTTTTCCTAATTTACCCCTGGCCGACATTGTATTTGAGAAGGAGTAAAGCCCAAGTTTAGTTTATTTTGTTTTTTTTATTTAGTCTTTATCTGTTGAGGTTTTCTAGTGGTATTAGGTTTCGTATTGTTTAGTTATAAGTACTGGGTCAAAACGTGCATCAGGTTTTATGGTGTGTGATATTCTGAATTCGTTTTTGTTTTGCAATAAAGAGTCGAGATCAGTTTCTCAATTCTTGGTCGTCAGGCACACGATAGTGCCCCTGTTCTTTGCGTTTGACAATACGCCTAGTTAAATTGTCTTTTCCTGTAGTCACAGACTACATCAAGAATGGCGTCAATACAGTTCCTCAATGAATTTCTTATCCATTAACATTCGTGGTGCTGGAGGTACCCCTAAGATGGAGTGGATACAAAGGCTAAAAAGGTCTCATAAGCTTCAATTCCTTGCCTTCCAAGAATCTCAGTTCACGGATTCATCTCTCATCCAATTCCGTAATTTTTGGGACGCCTCGGCTTTTGACTTTGCTGCAATCGATGCATCTGGTAGATCCGGGGGAGCTTTTTGTATTTGGAACCCGATGCTCTTCACGCAGAACTCGATCATTCGTAGGCAACATTTCACGGCGTTGCCTCGTGAATACTCGGATCACTGCCCCCTGGTTTTACAAACGACATCAATTGACTTTGGTCCTTCTCCTTTTCGTTTTTTCAATAGTTGGCTATCATACCCAGGTCTCTCTGAGCTAATCTTGGATACCGTCTCATCCTTCCATTTTATCAGGCCTCCGGATAAATCTCTAGCAACCAAAGTACAGAAAATAAAAGAATTCGTTAAAACATGGAGAGTGCAGGTTAAGGAAAATGAAGCAGGGGATATCATGAGACTCAAACAGTGGGTATGTGACTTAGATATAATTACAGAATCAAGACCCCTGTCCAGTACTGAATTGGAAAATCGTATTGAATGGAAAAGGAAAATACTCGAACTGGAGCATCGTAGGAGCATGGACCTCAAACAAAAAGCTAGAATTCGGTGGGCAATTGATGGAGATGAAAACTCTCGTTTTTTCCATGGTATTATCAATCGTAATCTTTCAAATAACAGGATAAATGATCTCTCGATAAATGGTGTTTGGTCAACTGATCCGGAGTCAATTAAAAACGAGATTTTTTCTTTCTTCAAGGATAAATTTTCTGAAACTATGAACTCCAGACCCTCCCTTTCTTGCAATTTTAACAAAACTTTATCTATACCTGACGCATCATTCTTGGTTGAACCCTTCAGCGCAACTGAAATCAAAGTAGCTGTTTGGGAGTGTGGTAATGATCGTGCACGTGGACCTGATGGTTTCTCATTTAAATTCCTCAAAAAAATTTGGTCCTCATTTGAAGCAACATTCCTTGACATTCTTTCTCATTTTCACACATATGGCATTATCAACCCGGGTTGCAACTCTTCATTCATAACTCTTATACCCAAAACCAGTGACCCATTGTGCCTGTCTAATTACCACCCCATCAACTTAATTGGTTGCATTTATAAAGTGATCTCAAAATTCCTTGCAAATAGATTAAAAGTTGTCATTGGATCTGTGATTGATGAGACCCAAACTGCATTTATTGTCGGAAGAAATATCCTTGACGGACCCCTTATGATCAATGAATTAGTATCGTGGTTGAAGAAGACAAACAGGAAGGCTCTGCTTATTAAAGTCGACTTCAATAAGGCTTTTAACTCGTTGCATTGGTGTTTTCTTGTCTCTATCATGGAGCAATTAGGTTTCCCGCCACGTTGGAACCAATGGATCATGGGTTGCCTTCAATCGTCAAGAACCTCAGTTTTGGTAAATGGTGCTCCCATCAAGGAATTCATGGTGAGTAAAGGTGTTAGACAAGGCGACCCACTATCTCCTTTTCTATTTGTAATTTCCATGGAGGCTCTTAATGTTGTCATTTATAAAGCATGCAATGTGGGGATTTTTAAGGGTATTTGTACTCCTAATATGGGTCCGACGACATCCCACTTGTTTTATGCAGATGACGCTTTATTTTTTGGGGAGTGGTCTCATATTAATCTCTTAAACCTTGCAAGGATTCTTCAATGTTTTAACTTGGCTTCTGGGCTTGGTGTAAACTTTACAAAAAGTAAAGTCTTTGGGGTTGGAGTGGATGCCTCTGATGTCGCATTTTTCTCCCGAATCCTAAACTGTCAGTCCGCCAACTTTCCTTTCATTTATCTTGGGTTACCAGTGGGGGCGAATATGTCTCTTATAAAACACTGGAATCCAGTGGTGGATAGATTCCAATCCCTTCTCTCGTCATGGAAAGCCAAAACTTTATCTTTTGGAGGTCGGATCACCCTCATAAAATCGGTGCAAGGAAGTCTGCCAATCTTTTATTTTTCCTTATTTAAAGCCCCTCTCAAGATCATTGATGAATTAGAAGGAATCAGAAGAAGGTTTTTATGGGGTGATGGCTCCGAAAAATCGAAAATTTGTTGGATTAGTTGGGATAAAGTTCTCACTCCAAAGTCTAAAGGAGGTCTTGGTGTCATCAGCCTCAGAGGAGCTAATTTATCCATTCTTGGCAAATGGCTTTGGAGATTAAAAGATGATCCGACATCCCTATGGGCTAAGTTAATCCTGGCACTTCATAAATCTGAGCGGGTTTGGAAACTCTTCCCGGTTCGATTGGAATTCACTGGTGTTTGGAAAAACATTGTAAGCATTACCAAAGACTTTGTTGTGTGTAACATTCACTTCCATGAGTTGTTCAAAAAAGAATTGGGTCGGGGCAACATGACGTCTTTCTGGTTCGAGGATTGGTCAGGGAGTGGCGTCTTCAAAGATATCTTCCCAAATTTGTTCAAGCTGGAATCAAGAAAACATTGTACAATTTCTGATAGATATACAAAATTTGGTGACACAATTGAATGGACGTGGGATTGGAAGAGATCACCAACATCAGATATGGGGAAAATTGAACTATCATGTTGCACCTTAATTCTTCAAGAAATAATTCCTAACTCCTTGAATGATAGGTGGATTTGGTTGGCTGATAACTCAGGTTCATTCTCGGTCCGCTGCCTCCGGCAGCTTTGGGAATCATATTCATGTAAGGACTTACCATACAAGCATTTTTGGAACAACTTGGTCCCTATAAAAATTAATTTTTTTGGTTGGCGTGTGGCGCTCGATTGCCTACCTTACAAGGTTGAGATAGCTAAACGTGGGATTGTTGTACCTTCCACACTTTGTGCTCTCTGTGAAAACGCGGAAGAAACAGGTACACATTTATTTTTGCAGTGTTGCTGGGTAAAAGAAATTTGGGCTTTATTGGAGATTTGGTGTGAATTAAGGGTCAATGAGATTAACTCTTTGGATCAGCTCTTATCTATATCACATGCTTATTTACAATCCCCGTTACAAAAGAAAATCACGCATGCCATAATTATGACCACTTTATGGTTCATCTGGAAGGCAAGAAATGGAAGTATCTTCAAATCGATGATATCATCACCGGTTCAGGTTGTATCTGAAATAAAAAGCAAACGCTTTTCTTTGGATAAAAAATAGAGGTAGAGGATTCTCTGTAATCTGGGAAAAATGGTGTTCTTTCCCATTCATGCTTTAGTAGTTGGTTGTTAGGTGGATGGGGGTTGGGAAGCTTGGTATCATTTGGCGTTATGTTTACTGCAGCAAGTGTGAGTTTGGTGTGTGTATCAGTTCATTGGGTAGATATAATATAGGCTTTTGCTGCAGTTTAAACATTTCTTTGGGGTGTGTTCTTTCGTGTTCATTGGGTTTGGGTGGGAGGGGTTTACACTTGGTGTTGGCGTGTGTGTTCTTTTTTTGATTGTATGGATATCATTTTGGTGGTCATTTAAATCCCTTTGTATTAGGTTGTTGTCACAATTTGACGGAATTCATATTTACAAACAATGTAAGTTGTTGATCGATTATACCCATGGAGGGAAGATATTGGTGTTGATCGTTGAGTGTTTCCGATTTGTTGGATCTCTGATATTTGTGTCTGAGATCGCATAGTGAAGATCTAATGTTTGCTGACGGATCTGCCCTCGTTTTGCTCTATGGATAATGTTTTTGCCGCAGTATTGAGGTGGAATGTAATTACCCTTCTTGGCTAACCGATGTTGGTGACTGAGTCTTTGAAGTATTGGACTTTCGGATTCTACTAGTCTTCCCTCTCCTTTCGTTTTCATTTGCTCTTTTGTTATGTTTAACATCATCTTCTTCATTCTCGCTTTAGTTTAACTTTTGTAATTTTGTTTGTTTTTTTTTCTGTTTCTTTCGTTTTTGTTTCCATGTACTCTTTGGTGGTCCAGCTTGCCGCTGGTCACTCTAATAAATTTTGTTGTTCAAAAAAAATTAACTTTATTAAATGAAATGACATTCTCACTTTTTGTTGCATTTAATTTCATGATAGTTGTATTTAATTTAATGGATTGGCTAAAAAAACACCCAAATTTGCTATTATTTTGGAACAAACCAAAAATAAAACATGAACTATTTTTATCACAATAGTTCGACTATATATAACTTATTTCACCCGATAAAGTCTTGAAAAAAGCTACTATTATAAACATTCGACACTCATATACGTGATATAGTTCGACTATATACTACTACATTAGAAACCACATTCTAGTAGGATTCAAATCCAAATATAAATTACAAGAAACGATCTTTACCACTACAACATGATCATAAAACTCTCCCATGGCTATGAGTGTTATATTCAAAATTTTCATGACACCAATACAAAATCTAATGAACAAACTCAAATTCCATATACCATTTCCACCAACACAACCACTCTCTAAAACTAAAACCACCAACCTATCATTCTCACTATAATCACATCATTTCCAACAACCAATATACACAAATAACACCAACTTAAAAACATCAATGGTGTTTTCCATTTTCCCTATTCTTCAACACATCCTTCAACACAACACCAATTCTATTCGCCATGTGATATTCCAAAAACATTTCTTTCACCCTTTCATACCCTCTCTTCCCCATTGTTAACCTTCTTTCAACATGTGTCGCCATTTTCACCATGTTTTTTGCAAGAGGAGTCACCCCTTCTTTTCCCGGAAGATGTAGAAACCCCGTTGACCCGTTGACCACAATCTCTGATGTCCCTCCTGCTGATGTTCCCTATGATCAACAAAATTAAATTAAAATAAAAAAGATTTGAGTTTAAAATTTAATTAAAAAGTCATCAAATATGTTTGATTTTGTTTTTTACCAATACGGGTAGCTGGAATGCCATTGCTTCGATTGTTATCCTCCCAAAGCACTCTCCTCGGCCCTATAAAGATTTGATAGATTTAAAAAAAAAAATGCATCGATCATAAATTATTAAATTATATTGTTTAATTATAATTATAGAATTTATAATTTACAAAACCAAAAGGTTAAACATCATAATAAAAGGATGATCACTAAGATGACAAAATGAGCATTGAACGTTTATGACAAAAAATAAATAAATAAAGCCCATTTTGGAAATTACTCTTTTTTGGGATATTATTCTTTTGTTGCGAAATTCTCATGGGACCATTATTAAAACAATTTCTCAAAAAAAAAAAGAAAAAGATATTTCCCAAATTATGAAAAAATGGGTGGTTTTGTTTATCTTGAGATAAATGTTCCAAAAAAGTGGTTACTTTAGTGATTATTACCAAAGGAGTAAATTACTGAAATGGTCCCTATGGTTTGGTCAAAATTACATGTTTGGTCCCTAACTTTTATTTTGCACTCGGATCGTCCCTGTGGTTTGATTTTGTTGCGTTTTTCGTCTCTTACATACATAAAGTTAGAGACAAGACGTGCAATTTTGACCAAACCATAGGGACGAAAAACGCAATAAAATCAAACCACATGGACGATCCGAGTGCAAAAAAAAAAGTTAGGGACCAAACGTGTAATTTTGACCAAACCATAGGGACCATTTCAGCAATTTACTCTACTGAAAGCCCAAAATAGATTGTACTTTAAAAATATTTTTAACTCATTCCAGAAAATAATATTATAGTAACTTAAAAAAAATCTATCATCAAAAAATCTAATAAAAATGGATTATATGACAAATTGTCATTCCATTCCATTATGTAACTAGAATAAAACACCTTTGCCAACGGAATGAACCATTCCATTCCATCAGGAATGGAATGAACCATTCCATTCCTTCTCCTATTCCATTGTACCCAACATCTATTCATTACATAATCATAAAAGAATCAAAGTAAACCATAATTACTTCAAAGCAACTTACCTGAGAATTCTGAACTAGAACATCAATGGCTGCAAGATATGGAGCAACATTTAGAGTTTTATTCACAAAATGAACTCGATGTTGAATCTTCTTCAAATTCACAAAGTTTCTAAGTTCTGTTTCAAATTTAGTCTGCATACTCATATCACTTCCTACAATCACTGCATGAACTGAAGGCACTTGAAGCTTCTTTTCTTGAATTATCTGTAAACTCTCATGAAATGAACGCAAAAATAAATCTTGACCTTTTCCACGCGAAACACCTGTAAATCATTATCGTATTCACACATAAACATATTCGATTCATCACCTTGTTTCTATATTGAAAGGAATAAAGTTACATTAACGCGAAAAACTTACTATTAATAGCAGCGAAAAGTATATCTTCATTGCGCACTCCTAGAAACTCTCGAACATGCTCCCTTAAAACCCTTTTTGCTATATTATCTTCTGCGACATCCATGAGTTCTTTACTGTTTCCGAGATGAACAACGTAAGTTTTTGGCATCTGAATCCTGGAAATTTAAGCGTGAATTGTTAAATTAAAGAAATGGGAAAGTTTATTTTAGGTGTAAAAAGAGATTGGGAAACAGAAAAGAGCTTGCTTTAATCGTTCTTGAGTTCTGTTTTTCCAATATTCAGCTGTAACGTAGGAATCGATCATAGACCCAGCTACCATTGGTAAATGCTTGACGTAATCCAATTTGAAGTAATGACCTCGCATTTCATGAATCCACCATAACACTTTTGGGAGAATTTGAGGGACGTTTTTATTCAGAACAGCGTCTAGCCATTTTCCGGCGACGGCAGTGTTTAGAACAAGCAAATCGGCTTTAATGGCGGTGGTTATAGCTTCTTGACCTTTAGCAGAGAAGACCTGTACTCCACGATCCAGCATCTTGTTCTCCAAACTGTAAATCACCTCCTCTTTCCCCGGTGGCTTTTGAAGTGTTATCCAACAAACTTCAGCACCAACACCTCGCAATAGAAACGCTAGTTCCATTAAAAGCAATGGACCACCTGAAAGACAAATCAACAAATTGAAAAGGGGGTAAAAGGTATCAGAATGTCGATTACATCATTTCCCCCTAATGGAATGAAGAATTGAAGAGTTACCAGAAAGAGAGAGTTCATGAGAAACGAGAAGAACAAGCTTGGACTTCATGAAACTGAGAGGATTCGCTACTTTGACTTTAGGCGGAGGCGACGCCTTCGGATTCACCGTCGATTGAAACCGTTTACCTGCATCAGGGACATCGAAGAGACGGCGATCACATGAGGAATCATAAGCGGCCCTGATAATAAACGCCACCGCCGTCGAGATGGATAGCAAGGCTAACAGAACCAGAAGCCATCGCTTCTTCTTGTGGAAGAAGAATGTTGAGGATCCCATGGACTGCTTCGCCATGGTTAGGATCTGTGAAAGAGGGTGTGACTATTTGAGATGATCCAAGTCTCGACATTGATCTAGGGTTCCTTGAAATCTTGTCATGCGCATCTGATCGACGTATAGAGAGATGGACACTTGTAAGGATTGCTGAAAAAGCAGAGCTTGAAAATTGAAATCTTTCCGGTGAGATTGAAATGGAAATTTGTGTATGGAATATTGATCTGTGGGTAATATGCGAGAGCCGACCATGAAAAAAAGCTTCGAGCTTTGGGTCCGCCGAATTGTGTTACCAAAAAGTGACATCTTTTATGGTAGACGTTATAATAATAAAGTCCTTAATATTTTCAAATTTTATATTATAAGTAGTAAAAAAAAAAGTCTGTCTTTGGTCCCGGATTTTTTTTCTTTTTACTTTTATTTTTAAAATAAACAAAAGCTACGGATCTTTAAATTCATCAATTAAAATACAAATGGTAAAGAAATACACTACAAATTCAATACATAATAATTTAGGGGTGTGTGCGGTACGGTTTGATGCGGTTTCGAGTCAAAACCGCAAACCATACCGCATATAGGGTTTGAATATTTTAGAAATCGCAAACCGCACCACAAATGTTCAAAACTGCGTGATGCGGTTTAGTTACGGTTTGTGCGGTTTGATGAATTATTCAACATTAAATATATCAAAAAACCAAAAACCTGACCGGGTTAAAAAAATTGATTGCTTTCATTTTATAAAAACAAATACAAATTTCAAGTTAAATCATTTTTAATAAATTGTGATTCATGCTACTATAGTTTTGTAAGTATCATTGTTATTGTTTTATATTGCCGTTATAGTTATTATATTCTTGTAAACAATGAGATCTTGATCTAATAGTGATTTCATGTTATGTTATAGATATTTGGTTATTGTAAGAAATATATTTATATACATCATTTCTAAATCGTGATTTGAAGTTATAACAAAGTATATATATATATATATATATATATATATATATATATATATATATATATATATATATATATATATATATATATATATATAACATGCGGTGCGGTGCGGTTTTAACTGCAATTATATAAATACAAACCGCAAACCACACCGCGTAGTGCGTTTTAATAAAATGATGAACAGCAAACCGCACCACGAAATTCTAAACCACATTATGCAGTGCGATTTTGTGCGGTTTGTACGGTTTTTTGCATAGCTCTATATAATATATCAAAACAAAAAAATAAAAAAATAAAAAAACATATATGTTAAAGTATAATGAGTATTATGCCAAAGTGTTATTTTTTAAAAATATTTATTTAGATGAGGATTGAAAAGTAAAAAACCAAAGTATAACTTTTACAAAATGGTGTGGTCAAAATCCAAAAAAATAAGACTTTATTATTCCCTAAAGATTTGTGTATTAATATATAAAAGAAGAAGGGCCAAAATGTAACATTTAAAAAGTGGTGTGGTCAAAACCCAACAGAATGAAAGTAAAAAAAAAAATATGGTGAAATTCAACAAAACCAAACAATGAGGGACCAAAACAGTCAATTTCTGAAACTATTGTGGCCAAACTCTTAAGCACATCAACTTTTCTATTCCTTAAGTCTATATGCTTTTAATATGTATATATTAATTTGTGTGTTAATATATAAAAGAAGAAAACCAAAAGTATAATCTTTACAAAATGGTGAATAAAAGTAAAAAATGGTGAAATTCAACAAATCAAACAATATGGGACCAGAACAGTCAATTTTGGAAACTATGGCCAAACTCCTAAAAACATCCTTTTCCTTAAGTCCATATGTTTTAATTAATATATACACTTATTTGTAGAGTTTATTTTTTTAGGGGGAGGTCACCTTTATTTGTATAGTTTATTTGTAGAGTATTAATTAAAAAGTTCTTTAAAGAATTTAGGGGGTAATTTCAAGACTTTCTTAAATTTGTAGAGTTTATCTTTTCTTTTTTTTTTTCTTTTTTTTTTTTTTTGGTTTACATTTGTTTTTATGGAGTTTTTTTTAACATTTATGCTCCACATCTATCTCAGATTAATCACATGTGAGGATTTTTGGCTGAAATGGCTTGTGTTGAAGTGCCTTATGTCAGTACAAAAGTTAAAGAAAGGTGACATCCCCCATAATCAACCTATAACCTTGCATACGATGGCACATAAAACAATTATAAATGGAGAATTAGAGGAGAATCGGAGGTGATGACAATTCTTCGGGAAATGTTCATGTATCACGCTAAACTTACATGTTTGGTAAAATTACATCATTTTTATTTATTTATTTATTTATTTTGTGCAATAGGTCATCTAACTTATATTGTACATATCGATTAAGTCATTTTCGTTAGTTTTTAACAGATCGAATGTAACGTTCCGTTCCTGGTACACAATCATTTAAATTATTTAAGAAATTAGTTGAGCTACTCGACGAGTTGGTAGCCCTGACTCGTCGAGTAGATGGCAAAAAGGACGAGGGTTTAAAGGGTCTACTCGGCGAGTCCAAACATGGACTCAACGAGTAGGTCTGCCAGAGGGAAACTCTATTTTCGGGGATTTGCACCCTATTTAAACAATTTAAACCTCCTTTGGTCCTCCCTTATCAGCCTCCCTGTCCTCTAGAAACCCTAAATCGTTAGAGAGCCCCTTTCTTGAGCTTTTTGAGTGTATTTTGGTGCCATTGAAGGAAGTTACAAGAGCTTGGAGCTAACAAACTTGGGGAAAGAGAACAAGATCCAGGAGCACACTCATCTTTGGCAACTTTCTGAGGTAAAAATTTCTTAGCTTGATGAACTATAGTTTAGATCTCTTATATGTTGAGTTTTTGGGTCTTTTGGCCATTTTGAGAAGGATGAGTTAGTTTTTATGGGTTGTAAGCGAAATAACCCCCTTATCCTATAGTATTAAGCCTCTAAGATCATAAAAGGAGGCTTGAATCTGTTTTCATCCAAGCCATGGTCACATTTATGTAAGTTGATTGCTATAACTTGAGTTTGGGTCCATTTGAGGTGTGCAAAGCCATCAAGTCTCCAACTTTATGGAAAAGGGCCTTGGAAATTATATAGATTTGTAATGTGGGGCTGTAGAAGTGAGAAACCAATGATCTAGGTTAGATTTGCAAGGGACTCGACGAGTTCCTAAGGGAACTCGGCGAGTCCGATGAAGAAAACCCCGATGATGTTCATAGGACTCGACGAGTCTGAGTACGGCTCGACGAGTCTGAGTACGGCTCGACGAGTCAGTTCATCCAATCACGATTTTGGTTAGCTTGGGAACTCGATGAGTCATAAGGTGACTCGACGAGTCGAGTCGTGAATTTTAGGGTTTTGAGTTCTGGAACTCTACAAGTCAATAGGCTGACTCGGCGAGTAGGTTTAACCAGGACGTTGACTTTGACCAGGGGTAAAATGGTCATTTTACCCTAAGAAGGTTTATCAGTCTTTGATTAAGTTTTGTTATGGAATTTATAGCCGGAGAATCGCCTAGGGATCCCTCACCTAGCTTTTCAGCAGTCAGTCATACGAGGTGAGTTTTCCTCCAGTAGGAATAGGTCTAAGGCACCAATGTCGACCCGTTTATATGTAGTTGTAGTATGTCGGGGGGTAGCCCGATGTAGTTTATATGTTCCGGACTTCGGTCTGATGTCGGGGTGGTCCCGAGAAGTAGTTATGTATGCTTGATGTATTTGTGTTTCATGCATGATTATGTTATGTGTCATATGTTCTGGACTCCGGTCCAATGTCGGGCAAGCTCGATGCAGTATATGTGATTATGTTATATGTTCATGTTTATGTTATGTTCAGTTTATCCCGGACTTCGATCCAATGTCGGGCGGGGCCCAAGTTATTTCGGACTTCGGTTCGATGTTGGGCGGGGGCGTAGTGAGCGGGGCCCAGTATGTGCTTTATGTGCTACTGTATGGTATGTGGTAGTTTGGGGGAGCTCACTAAGCTTCGTGCTTATAGTTTTCAGTTTTGGTTTCAGGTACTTCCACTAGCAAAGGGAGGGCTCGGGATGATCGCATGGCACACAGCACAGCTTTTAGCCTGGGATTTGTTGAGACCCTGATATATATTTTCTCATTTGTTTTGTTACAGTATTTGATATGAGATTTTAAGATACATGACACTTGGTTTTCTTATTGATTATGGATGATTATAGTTTTTATAATATTTTCAAAATGAAATTTTTTGGATGTTTCAAGTTGGTATCAGAACCTTGGTTTGAGGGATTCGGGCACACTTTCAGGTGTGTCTGAACTCAAACTAAGGAAGTGGTAAAAAAGTTTTCAAAAGAAAAACCATGTTTATAAAAGGATTTTGAGCAAGAAAACAATTTTAGAAAAGTATAAGAATTTTGAAAAGAGAAAAGGTTGTGGTGCATGCAATCAGCCGAGCTCAAGTAAGTACTCCCAAATTACCCATACAAGTTTATGCTAAGTTTATCAGCTTTATTAGAATAACATGCTAAATTAGGACTAAGGATCTAGGAAGGATGCCTTATGTGCCTGTTATATGTGTTCTAGCTTTATGAAAACTGCATGCTAGTACAGATTTGTCAGTATGATAGCCAATAGCCAAAGTAGTATATGCTTGATTATGTGTACTCGATGCTCGAATGTTGTTTGCTTCGTGGTTTTATGTCACAACTAGCATTTTTGCTAGGAAATTCTACTCTCATTCAATCATTCACCTAGTGTAATAACTTGTACTCTAAGTGAATACTATACTCCATTCTCATTCAAATATATCTCATATGTTCAACTAAGGGTTGGAAACCCTAGAAATCCCGACTCAAGTTCATTATGGACTAAGATTCTCTTATTGGGCCTAAGGGACCAATAAATTATCAATTCATCAATCTATAACATTTTGGGCCATTTGGGCCTAGAATGATTCATTCTACCTCTAATGGACCATGATGTGTCATAAATGATTTAATTAATCTTAATGGGCCATAAACCCATTCCTTTTCTTACCATTTTGGGTCGTGAACCTTCTTGAAGGCCCAATGGGCCGAAAATCTATTATTGGGCTTCATAAATTTGATCAACTTAAGAGAAGGTCCAAATTCCCTCAATTCCTTTCTCTTAAGCCCAAATTTTAGGCCCATTATGCTCATTAGACAAAAGAAAAGGAAAACAAGATAAATTGTGCACTTGCCACCTGTTTATTACATGGTGGATCTCCATGCACATCACCATACTCCCTCTCTCTCCTCCCTTCTTCTTATTCACGGCTAAAACACTTTAAACCACCCTCATTCTCTCAAAAATCTTTCAATAAAACTCTCTCAACCATCAAGAACATCCTCCTTTCATTCCATCCAAAATTTTGAAGATCTAGGGTGTTTTCAATAGGATTCTTCACCAAAATCATCATCCTTGGTAAGTTTATGCTTAGATCCATGGTCTAGT
Organism: Lactuca sativa; assembly: GCF_002870075.4. NCBI lineage: Eukaryota > Viridiplantae > Streptophyta > Magnoliopsida > Asterales > Asteraceae > Lactuca > Lactuca sativa. Next base: position 109,790,490 of record NC_056625.2, on the reverse strand, counting down.
ATCTTGATTACTTCAAAAATATTCTCTTAACTCGTGCATTTTCATGGATCATGACTCTTAGATCCATCTTGAATTCGAAAACTCCTCTCAAAAAGCAAGCTAGGCCGAATTCTCCTTCCATCTTCTCACCAAAACCGAACCAAACCCCAAGGTGAGTTCATACCCCTTGTTTTCTGTTTTTATATGATTTTTGGGGGAGAATACAAGTTGCTTTGTATAGATCTATATGTATATGCATGTCTATGTGCGTTTTCCATGAATTATTTGGTGATTATGTGTTGATTTCTTCACTAATCTAAAAATATGTTAAGAAACTTGAAGTTTATCACTAGGATCTTCATATGAATCTTGAGAAAAGTATGTTTTATCACAAGTATTACATGTGAACATGTAGATCTGGGATTTGTATACTTGATATAGCAAAAATAACTGTTGTGTTCAAAGATCTATAAACTAAACCCACAAAACAGCCCTTGATAGAAAACTTTTGGTCCAATCTCGAACTGTTTTGACCATCCAAATGGAAGTATTTTTCAAAACTGTTTTACATGGATAAAGTTCAGGTTTATAGCTTTAAAATGACTACTCGCACGTTTTCATACAATTTTTCTACAATTTTTGGCGAATTTTACAAAACTGCCTATCATATTTGAAATAATTTCGGACCAACCTGTGAAGATGAGTAATTTCACACTAGTTTGACGCCATCAAAATTTATGAGAAAAATTGTGAACAAAGTAGACAAAATTTCCAAACTTCCAAAATTTACGGATCCAGATTTCGACTTACGATGGATTTTCTACAAATTTTCTAAAAACTAGTTCGGAAAAGCCAAAAACCAGAAAAATATGTATTTTCACAGAACCAAGCCAAAAATGATATTTTTGACAAAAATGGGTTTAAAATGCTATTTTTATCACAAAGTAGTCATCAACACAAGTTTTTAACAAAATTGGAGATTAAAATGTTATTCTTACAAAATTGGGCCTTAATTGTAAATTTTTGGCTTATTGGGCTAAGAATGTCATTTTTACAAAAAGTGGGCTTTAGATACCAATTATGTAAATAATCAAGCTAAAATAAACAAAACAATAACAAACGGGTTAAAAACGACATTCATATCCTTATTGGTCCTGGAAATAATATACTTGTTTAGTTGGCATGAGTGTCCTTTTACATGTATATTGGGCTCAAGATAGGTATTCATATCCTTATTGGACCTGGAAATAATATACTTGTTTAGTGGGCCTTAGTGTTCTTTTACATGTATATTGGGCTTAGGATAGACATTCACATTCCTTGAGCCTGGAAATAATAGACACGTATAGTGGGCCTTAGTGGTCCACTTACATGTTTATTGGGCCTAGGAATGGGTTTTATATGCGTTATTCTTTTTATGCTATTTTAGTGGATACTATTTGCATGCTATTTGGGTCTATAAATACCTTACATGTGAAATGGGCCTTAGTTGTCCTTTCACACATATTTTGGGCCCATGTTATATAATCTCATTCCCTTTAGGTCTTGAAATGATTTACATGTTTAGTGATGCCTTAATGGTTCACTTACATGGATCATTGGTCCTAGAATGAGTTTATATATTTTTCGTCACGTAAATTCGATTAAGGATCTAGCGATTTTTTATCGGTTGGCACCTATTAAGTGTACGATCGTAGCCTGTAGTTATAACCAGAGTCTCTTGGAGGGAGAGCGGGGATTTGTGTATAGATCTATACGGGGATGACACCCCACACCTGAGCTGTTCGCTACAGTTAGACTAACTCAGTCTAGGGTGACAAAAACCTTATTCTATTTTCCGTCGGCGTCCAACGACGCCAAGACAGGCGAAATTGTCATTATTTAGTATGGTTATGATGGCTCGCTTAGAGGAATTAACGTTATGAAGTTTACGGAAGACCATTCACCATTCACCATTCTCTTGGATTACTCGGAAACATTCTCTTACTAGTACTCAACCTCGGGGGTTGGTACGGCAACTTTCTCTTGTACAGACAACATCGGGTTGTCTGGGAATATTCTCTTTACATGCTCTTATATTCTCTCTACATTCTATTTTACCTTTTTAGTCAAATAACAATAACATACACGCATTAATACAAGATCTTACGCAAACACACTAAACAATTTTCAGAAAATATCGGATTTTCTGGTGGTTTTCAAAGTTATACAAATCATTTTCACAAACATGCTTATGAACTCACCAACATTTTATGTTGACCGTTTTCAAAATAACTTGTATTCTCAGGAAGTCGTTGAAGCAGGATGAACAAAACAAACTAATGGATATTGTGTTATATTTTGTTTCATCATACTCTTACTATTTTGGGTATGTAATATTCAAATACAATACACGATGTAAACAATGAATGTTGTAATATTACATGTGTGATGATGATGATGTTATGTTTCAATTATATTCACTGTAATGATATTTCAAGATGAAGTCACACGTGCAAGCCCCCGGACGTTTCCGCCGTCTGGTTCGGGGGTGTGACATTTTAGGAGTCTTAGTTATCTTTTACTAACTAGTAAATGAATATGTTACGTTACATATTGCGAGGATTAAATAATTTTAGAAGGTTAGGTATAGCTCTATTGCGCAGCTCTTGTTTGAGTCTAACCGTTGTAGGGTAGGATCTCACATTCGAAGAATTATCTAGTCTTAGTAATATGTAATAGTATTCACAAGCTATTTAAGGGGAGGTATCAGGGACTTCTTGTGCAGCTGATAGCGGATAGTGGGTCGGTGGTTACCCTAGGTCAAGCCTAAGAAAAGTTTAGTATGAGATCAGTAGTAGTAGTAGAAGGGACTTGGTAGAGTCGAGGCAGTCCTTGGGGAACGTACGCTTAAATGTGGAAGGTAGTATGGGCCCATATTACTAAAAGCAAATGATCCGTACTCAAACCAAGGAAGGCTGAGATAAGACCGGGGAACTTGTAGTTTATGTGATCCCTCGAGTTATATTAGTATTCTGATGTTTATCATGATGTGTTTTCAGAATGGTGGTTTTACGCCCTAGACCAGCAGTTGGCAGTTCAGGTGCCGGAGAGGGATCGGGTTTAGGCTCTGGAGCCGAGCATCTAAATGAGCAGACCATGGAGTTTCTCTCTTCAGAGATTACTCGCATTATTCTAGACCAGACTCCGGTGATCTTTAGCACGATCAAAGAGGGTATTATTGAGCTATTGGACGAGAGGTTGAGTGTGACATCCCCATTTTTCACAGCCAGAAAAGACCGATTTTGTTTATGCTTTGTAAAAATCAGAGTACTTCTTTTCATAAAAATGTTGCGGAATTTGTTCCCAGAAAAAAAAAAAAAAACATGATAAATACGTTATTAAAACATTTTCGTATTTTATTCATTTCAAGACGTTTGGGATGTCATCGTCAATATAGAAACATAAGCATAAACATAACTTACTTTTATTTAGTGATCTACATCTCTTTAATCTCTCAGTGTAATGTGACTTCATATCAACACCTGAGATATAAATAAGCTGGAGTGGGTCAAGTTGGGAAACCTGGTTAGTACATTGGGTTTTCAACCCACAATAATATAATTATTATGTTCAAACAATCAAACAATTAAACCCCATTACCCATCCCCATTATCTTCTTTATTCTTTAGGATCTACCCTAAGAATCAGCTATTTCTCGTTCATTCATTCCTAAGGATTATCCTAAGGAATAGGTACGAATTCCATCGTTGTCAATGACACATCTGTCAAGCACAGCTGCTAGTTATGTCACTTAGGCGCAACTGCCAAAAATTGTGACATTCTCTACGAGGCACATCTGTTGGTATAGTCCTTTAGACGCTACTGTCATGGTTATAATGTTCTCTATTAGGCGCAGTTGCCGATACTATCCTTAGAGCCCAGCTGCTAGGATGTTTATCGTAGATCTAAAACATCTACAGATTTTGGCGCAGCTGCCAGTGCTCATCTATAGGGTACTAGGTCCATTGTTGCCAATGTTCACCTATAGGGCACTAGGTCCACACTACTAATGTTCCTCTATTTCAGCCTTCATCCCTCATCAGTCATCTACCCATGTTTTACCCAACATATCTTGTAGATATAAAATACATATACAATTTAAATCATTTAAAACATGTATAAAATCGTTCATCCAGCATAGACAGCAAGTATTCAGACAATATGCACACGTAGCACGTAATTTATATAAAATACTTCATATATATATATATATATATATATATATATATATATATATATGTGTGTGTGTGTGTGTGTAAGATGAAAGTAACTATGCACTCACCTGAAAAGGTGTTGAATCTGAACTCAGACAACGCTTCGCTTCTTAAAAATAATTTCCTTCGACGAAACCTAGTATTATTAACACTAGAGTTTAGTCTATTATTCACCGAGACTAATTAATAGTCTAGCTATTATTACTATTATATAAGCACCAAACAATACTTATATAACCCATAATAATAGTCCAGGTATTTATTATAAGTTCCTAATAACGTTACTATAATTAAATAAACGATATATTAAAAATAGCGTAGGCGTAGCTCACTTACAGCGGGTTTTATAGAAAACTGGGCTTTGCTTGGAGCAGCATTCCCGAGCCGAAAAGCTCTTCTTCTCGGAGCCTTTAAGCACTCCGGGGCTTCCGCCTCATGCTAGGGATGTTCCCTAGGCTGTTCGGGGGGTTTCGAGGCTAGAGAGAGGTTCTAGAGAGAGAGTAAAGAGAAGAAAGAATGAGAAAGGTGTGAAGAAAATGAGGGTGGGAGAGGTTCTATTTATAGGTTGAAAATTGGCTGAACTTGGTGCCACATGTCACCATCTAGTGGCAAGACTTGGGGAGAAAGCAATGGCCAAAATTGTGCCACATCACCCATTTTCGCACAGCACACTTCCGACTTCTAAAATCCGTAACTTTCACATACGACCTCCGTTTTTGACGTTCTTTATATCCACGCGTAGGTAAAAATAATATCTACAACTTTCATTTTTACTCCGTCTGCTAATTCTCGACCGATCTTAAATTTAATAGTATAAGAAGATTATACTGTTAAACGTCCGCGTAAAATTCATAACTTCTACATACGGACTCTGTTTTCTTCCGTCTTTTTACCGTTGAGTTCCTATTAATGAGATCTTCAACTCTCATTTAGGTCGCGTAAGTCAAAACCGCTCGAACTAAAATTCGAGTTTCGGGTCGTGCACTGCTAAGCCGAATCTTAGAAAAATCATAACTTCCTCATACGAAGTCGGATTTGGGCGTTCTTTTTATGGATGTTCTCGATTTAACATATACTACAACTTTAGTTTAGATAACTAAGGAAAAAAGTCCTCCATCATAAATTCACTTTTTACGCTTCCCGGTGCCGTGCCGGTTTTGCCGTAAAACTTCGACGGGCCATAACTTCTTCATTATAACTCGGATTTCGGCGTTCTTTATATGTACGGAACGCTTGAGATGTATTATACAACTTGGTTAAGATTATTTAGTCTAAATAATCTTTTGTCGAAAAGTCATTTTCGACCCATATTATCTCTAAATTGACTAGCCCGGATCTACGGGCGTTACATTGAGTGCTTTCCACACTGAGGTAGCGGCTATGATGGGGTCGCACACACTGACCTTCAGGGAGTTCAAGGCTTATGTAGCTCCCAACTATCATGGGGATCGGGACTCCATTGCGAGTACCAGGTGGTTGGCAAATGTCGCCAACGCGTTCCGTACCAGCAGATGTCCCGAGGGGGAGAAGGTCAGATTAACATCCTGTATTCTGAAGGACAGGGCACAAGATTGGTGGGAGGAGATCGGGCGAGCTAATTGTGATGAATCAGTATTGGATGTGATGACCTGGAGTGATTTCACGACCAAGTTCAGGGCCGAGTTCACACCTGACATTGAGGTGCAACAGCTTGCTAGAGAGTTTCAGGACCTCCAGTAGACGACAGAGACTGTGGCGGAGATTACCTCCAAGTTTAGGGAGAGGGCTCTTATCGTTCCGCAGTATGTGCTGACGAGGAGATGAAAAAGGCCCGATATCATGAGATGTTGCTGAGTGATATCCGCCAGTTTGTGAGCCGCTCCAGCAGCAAGATGCTGGAGGACATGATTGCGAGGGCTCGTGAGAGGGAGATTGATCTAGAGATGGAGAGGAAGAGGAAGCCAGAGGTGGCATCTGGCGCAGCAGATTCGAGCAAAAAAGTCCAAGGTGTCTGATCACAGGACTAGGGGACAGCAGAGCCACAGTCGGTGTGGCAAGTGTGGCAGGTTGCACGATGGGGTGTGCAAGGCGGGGAGTTCCGGCTGCTTCAAGTGCGGTCGGATTGGGCATATAAGTAGGGATTGTACAACTACTACCACTACCACCACTACAACATCTATTCTAAATTGCTCCCATTGCAATCAGAGGGGACACAAGAAATCCTAGTGTCCGAGTTTAGCATCATTAGGACGGGTGGTGGCATCCGCTCTTACCACATTAAGGATTACAGACGACCGTCAGGATCGGGCTGAGGCGCCAGTGGCAAAGAGCAGAGCCTTCCAGTTGACAACAGAGGAGGCACGAGCAACTCCTGATGTGGTTGTTGGTATGTATTTTCTCCATCTTCTATTTATTACTATTGATTATTACTCATGTTTATGTGTTTATTTATAGGGTCATTCCTAGTGAACGACATTTCAGCTATGGTATTGTTTGATTCGGGGGCTAGCCGATCCTTTGTGTCACTTGCACTTAGCAAGCGATTTAGCAAAGCTCTAGGGGAGTTAGATTGCCCACTCAACGTAGAGATAACGGACGATAGGACCGTCAGGGTCGCGAGAGTTCACAGAGGATGTACTCTACGGTTATTTGATGAGCAATTCTCAGTGGACTTGGTCCCTATTCCCCTGCGAGGGAATAAGGTTATAGTGGGTATGGATTGGTTGAGCCCTAATGGGGCAGTGATTGATTGTGAGCTACAGTTAGTGAGGGTTCACACTCCTAGTGGGGGAGAGTTAGCGATTCAGGGTGAGAGACCACAGTGCGGGCCGATTCTTTGTTCAGCGGTGAGGGCGTGGCACTACTTCCAGCAGGGATGCATAGGATACATCGTCTATGTCATGGATACCAGGGATAAGGGTAAGGCGACAGTTGATGATGTACCAGTAGTACAAGAGTACCCAGACGTATTCCCAAAGGATTTGTCTAGGATACCTCCGAAGAGACAGGTTGAGTTCCGGATTGACCTGGTCCCTGGTGCGGCTCTAATAGCCAAGGCACCATATCAGTTGGCTCCCCCCGAGATGCAACAGTTGTCTACGCAGCTGCAGGAGCTACTAGACAAGGGTTTTATCAGGCCGAGCAGTTCGCCATGGGGAGCCCCGATCCTTTTTGTAAAGAAGAAGGACGGGTTGCACCGTATGTCCATAGATTACCGAAAACTGAACAAGGTAACGGTGAAGAACCGTTACCCACTCTCGAGGATAAATGATTTGTTTGACCAACTTCAGGGAGCATCTTGGTTCTCCAAGATTGACCTACGGTCCGGATATCACCAGATGTGGGTCAGAGATGATGATGATGTACAGAAGACCTCTTTGAGGACCCGCTATGGTCATTATGAGTTTGTGGTGATGCCATTTGGGCTCACCAATGCTCCAACCGCTTTCATGGACCTCATGAACCGTGTGTGCATACCGATGCTGTATCGGTCTATAATAGTATTCATTGACGACATCTTGGTTTACTCCAAGACTCGGGAGCAGCATGAGGAGCACTTGAGGGAGGTGCTAGAGACACTGAGGAGGGAGAGGCTTTTCGTGAAGTTCTCCAAGTGTGAGTTCTGGTTGCGTGAGGTGCAGTTTCTTGGGCACCTCGTCAATCAAAAGGGTATTTTGGTAGATCCGACCAAGATAGAGGATGTGATACGGTGGGAGATTCTAAGGTCTCCATCTAAGATTTGGAGTTTCCTGGGTCTGGCAGGGTATTAGAGGAAATTTATCCAGGATTTCTCCAAGATAGTAGTTCCGTTGACCCGACTGACCAAGAAGTCGGTGGTTTTTCATTGGGGTTCTGACCAACAGACATCCTTTGAGACACTCAGACAACGATTGTGTGAGGCGGCGAGTCTCACCCTGCCAGAGGGAGTAGATGACTTCATAGTTTACTGTGATGCTTTGATCACAGGTATGGGAGCAATATTGATGCAACGAAGTCACGTGATAGCCTACGCTTCGAGGCAACCGAAGCCTCACGAGGCTAACTATCCGACGCATGATTTGGAGTTGGGGGTTGTGGTGTTCGCCCTCAATATTTGGCGAAATTACCTCTACGGGGTCTGGTGTACCATTTACACGGATCATAAGAGTTTGAGGTACCTCATGGATCAGCCGAATCTGAACATGATGCAACGTCAGTGGTTAGAAGTGGTAAAGGATTATGATTGTGAGATCCTTTACCACCCGGACAAGGCCAACGTAGTGGTAGATTCCCTGAGCCACAAGGCGGTGGTGGCCCCAATCTGAGACCTATGTTTGAGGATGACAGTGATGACTCCACTGCTGGAGCAGATTAGGGAGGCGCAGGTTGAGGGCCTGAAAGAAGAGCGCCAGAAGTGCGAGAGAGGATTATGGGCCGAGTAGCTTCGTTTGATTACGATGGCCGAGGATTGTTGACCCTGGATGGGAGGGTCTGGGTACCGTACTGGGGCAAAGTACGGCAGGTATTGATGGATGAGGCCCACAAGTCCCAGTTCTCCATCCATCCGGGGGCGACAAAGATGTACAGAGATTTCGACCCGATTACTGGTGGCCCTGCATGAAGCGGGACGTAGCTTGGTACGTGGAGAGATGCCTGACCTACAAGAAGGTGAAGGCGGAGCACCAGGGGCTTCACGACAAGATGCAGCCGTTAGACATTCTGGTGTGGAAATGGGAGGATATCACTATGGATTTCATTACTAAGCTTCCCAGGACTGCATGTGGGGGTGTCAATTCGATATGGGTCATCGTGGATCGGTTGACCACGATTGCTCATTTCATACCGATCCAGGAGTGCATATTGGTCGAGAAACTAGCCGAGATTTATGTGTGAGAGATAGTGTCACGTCATGGAGTGCCTATCTCGGTGGTGTTAGACCGAGATGTCCGGTTTACTTCTAGGTTTTGGAAGTGGTTTCATGACGAGATGGGTACTCGTCTCCATTTCAGCACCGCTTTCCACCCCCAAACGGACGGCCAGAGCGAGAGGACGATTCAGACTCTCAAAGACATACTATGCGCATGCGTGTTAGATTTTGGTGGTAGTTGGGATACGTATCTTCTGTTAGCAGAATTATCGTATAACAATAGTTACCATGCCAGCATAAACCAACCTCCCTTTGAGATGCTCTATGGGAGGAAGTGTAGGACCCAATCTGTTGGGGTGTGGTCGGTCAGAGGGTCATGGGGAGTATGGAGGTGGTACTTAAGACCAGGGAGCGGATTCAACATGTCCGGAGTAGGCTCCAGATTGCTCAGACTCGGCTGAAGAGTTACGCCGAAAAGCGGCGTTCAGACTTGGAGTTTCAGGTGGGCGATATGGTCCTCCTGAAAGTCACCCTGGATGGGTGTTATCAGGTTTCGGAAGCGGGGCAAGCTGGGCCCCAGGTTCATTAGTCCGTTTAGGGTTTTGGCCCGGGTGGGTTAGGTTGCTTACCGGCTAGATCTTCCAATAGAGCTCATCAAAATCCACAGTACTTTCCACGTTTCACAGCTGCGAAAGAGCTTGGTGGATGATTCATCAGTGGTACCCTTGAAGGATATTCAGGTTGATGACAGCCTGAATTACATAGAGAGATCGGTGATGATTCTGGATCGCAAGACTAAGGAGCTGAGGAACAAAAGGGTTGAGCTAGTGAAGGTGCAGTGGAAGCACCGCAATGGTTCGGAGTGGACGTGGGAGCCCGAGGAGGAAATGAGGGAGCACTACCCAAAGTTGTTTTTAGACGCAGCAGACTTCGAGGACGAAGTCTAAGACAAGTGGGGGAGAATTGTAACGCCCCGTTCCTGGTACACAATCATTTAAATTATTTAAGAAATTAGTTGAGCTACTCGACGAGTTGGTAGCCCTGACTCATCGAGTAGATGGCAAAAAGGACGCTAGGTTTAAAGGGTCTACTCGGCGAGTCCAAGCATGGAATCGACGAGTAGGTCTACCAGAGGGAAACCCTATTTTTAGGGTTTTGAACCCTATTTAAACAACTTAAACCCCTTTTGGGCCTCCCTTATCAGCCTCCATGTCCTCTAGAAACCCTAAATCATTAGAGAGCCCCTTTCTTGAGCTTTTTGAGTGTATGTTGGTGGCATTGAAGGAAGTTGAAAGAGCTTGGAGCTAACAAGCTTGGGGAAAGAGAACAAGATCCAGGAGCACACTCATTTTTGGTAGCTTTCTAAGGTAAAAAGTTCTTAGCTTGATGAACTATAGTTTAGATCTCTTATATGTTGAGTGCTTAGGTCTTTTGTCTCTTTTGAGAAGGATGAGTTAGTTTCTATGGGTTATATGCGAATAACCCCTTATCCTATAGTATTAAGCCTCTAAGATCATAAAAAGGAGGCTTGAATCCGTTTTCAACCAAGCTATGGTCACATTTATGGAAGTTGATTGCTATAACTTGATTTTGGGTCCATTTGAGGTGTGCAAAGCCATCAAGTCACCAAATTTATGGAAAAGGGCCTTGGAAATGATATAGATCTGTAATGTGGGGCTGTAGAAATGAGAAATCAGTGATCTAGGTTAGATCTGCAAGGGACTCGACGAGTTCCTAAGGGAACTCGACGAGTCCGATGAAGAAAACCCCGATGATGTTCATAAGATTCGACGAGTTGATAGAGGAACTCGGTGAGTAGTATGATTTGTCCCTTTTGGCTTATGCAAGGACTCGGCGAGTCTGAGGACGACTCAACGACTCAGTTCGTCCAGTCGCGATTTTAGTTAGCTTGGGAACTCGACGAGTCATAGGGTGACTCGGCGAGTCGAGTCGCGAACGAGTCGCGAATTTTAGGGTTTCTGAGTTCTAGAACTTGGCGAGTCAATAGGCTGACTCGAAGAGTAGGGTTAACCAGGACTTTGACCATGGGTAAAATGGTCATTTTACCCTAGGAAGGATTATTAGTTTTTGATTAAGTGTTGTTATGGAATTGATAGCCGGAGAATCGTCGGAGCAGCAGATAGGGATACCTCACCCATCTTTTCAGCAGTCAGTCATATGAGGTGAGTTTTCCTCCAGTATGAACGGGTCTAAGGCACCAATGTCGGCCCGTTTATGTAGTTGTAGTATGTCGGGGTAAGCCTGATGTCGGGGTTACCCGATGCAGTTTATATGTTTCGGACTTCGGTTCGATGTCGGGGTTGTCCCGAGAAATAGTTATGTATGCTTGATGTCTTTGTGATTCATGCATGTTTATGTTATGTGTTATATGTCCGAACTTTGGTCCGATGCCGGGCGGGGCCCGATGCAGTGGGCGGGGCCCAAGTTATTCCGGACTTTGGTCCAATGCCAGGCGGGGCCTGATGCAGTGGGTGGGGCCCAAGTTATTCTGGATTTTGGTCCAACGTCGGGCGGGGCCCAGTATGTGCTTTATGTGCTACTGTATGGTATGTGGTAGTTTGGGGGAGCTCACTAAGCTTCGTTCTTATAGTTTTCAGTTTGGTTTCAGGTACTTCCACTAGCAAAGGGAAGAGCTCGGGATGATCACATGACACACACCACAGCTTTCTGCCTGGGATTTTTTGAGACTCTGATATATTTTCTCATTTGTTTTGTTACAGTATTTTATATCAGATTTTGAGATACATGACACATGGTTTTCTTATTGATTATGGATGATTATAGTTTTTATAATATTTTCAAAACGAAATTTTTTGGTCATATTTTTGGGATGTTTCATCGAAGGCAGTTCGAAGATGTGGAGTGAACGTACAAAGTTTGTCTCCAAAGTCAAAGGTTACAAAAACAATCATCCCACATCTATTTTCTTTAGATTTGGGTGTTTTCATTATATATATATATATATATATATATATATATATATATATATATATATGTATATTATTGCACTCTAGTATTCAAGAATCTTAGTATTCCATAACATACAACTGAAAGTGTTTGTTCATATAATTTAGGAACCAGAAGGTTATTGTTGGTTTCAAGAATATATACATTGTATATCATATACACACTCTTTTAGAATTTTACATTGTAATTGTGCTTTTAGTTTAATGATTCTTTAAGAATGTTTTATGTTGGATGATTTTCGTTGTTATTTGTGAATTTTTTATTAAGGATTAAACTCCAGCATATGACACATAATTGTTTTTTTTCCAGTATCTTGATTACAACTTCAACAAAGAATTATTCTATTAGAATATTCAAAAAAGAATGTATTATTCTAGTAGAATGATATACAATAGAATGCTGAGATTTTGGCCAGCGAGTGCAGGTAAATCTAGGGTTTCAAATTCCATTCTTCTCACAACTTAGATCTGCTAGAATATATTCTATGTATTCTCTTATATTCTATGTGTTCCACCAGAATATATAAAGTGATAGGTAACTACAAGTAACATGTTTTTAACCATTATTGGTTTTTGTTGTATTTGTGATATGAATGGCTGGAAGAATGAGTTGAAGACCTAATAATGTTGTTGTTTTAATAATGTTGAAGAATGAATAAAGTTTGATCATACTCACATTTTAATAATGTTGTTATTTTTTCAAGAATTTTATTTATTTTTGTTGATATTCTTTTTGAATATGTATAATTATATTAAAATGTATAAGACTTTTAGTCTGTAAGAATATGTATAAATTTGTATTTAAGTTCGGATATATAAGAATATATTAAAATGTTGTTATTTTTCAACCTCAGATTCAAGAATTTTGTTATTCTTCAATAATATTCTAATCGAATAAAATTCTGAAAGCACATCATTCTAACAAAAAAAATATTCTGACAGAATAAAATCGGTTATGTTTACAAATTACGTTAGAATTAATTAAAAAAATTCAAAATTTTAAAATTAGGAGAATTAATTATCCCTAAAAATCCGGAAATTTCCTTTTATAAATGTAGTTAATTGTCCAAAATTACATTTTGCTAAAATTTTTTTGTGATTATATGGTACATGATATCCTATTGTAATATCATACACCCTCAAATCATGTCCATTGATTAATTCCATCCGTTGGTCCAGATATATGCATTCTGGCACACAATAGTTAGTAAAAACACAGTAACCTAAGCATATATATATATATATATATATATATATATATATATATATATATATATATATATATATATATATATATATATAGCTTTCTTCGATTTTATTTATATAATATTATGGACTAATCATATACACACAAGTGTAACTTATACGATAACAAAGAATATTTAATTTCCAGAATGAAGAAATTCATATAATGAAAGATACAAAAACATAGATAATGACATAATATAATGGAAATTCATAAATTCAAGATGGGGATGAGTTACAAATACTACTTCTAATGAAACCTAGATACGTTTATTACTCAGACGCACAACAATCACAACCACAACCTGGGAATTTTTGTGTTTCTTGATTTCCATCATCTTGGAAATAATCCGGTTAATAATCATAATCATAACCACCACCACCATGACATATCTTACATGTCGTCACCACAACCACCACCACCCTCCGGTCACTGGATAAGGAATTAGATATGAGTCTGGTAGTAAATTTAGCGGTGGTGCTGAATTTACTACAACAGAAAGGCAAAAAATTCAAATGAAAAAAGCAAATGTTGCTAACATGCTTGTTGAGGTAGTTAATTAACTAATAACCAAATTAAACCACTTCATTTTTATTTTTCATTCAAGATTCTGTACAGTTCAGCTATTAAGTTTGGATTTTTTATGGGTTTTCAAGGTGGAGAAAAGATACATACAATATCACCACCAAATGTAAATTGTAATTTATTGGTTGGAGCAAGCAGCTGGAATTGGTCCCCAAGAACGTATACTGCACTCGCACTACAAACAATTTCCAAACAATTCAGGTGCTTGAAAGATACGATAATAGGACAGATTAAGGCGACTAGCTGGATCATAAGGGACGAATATAGTTAGGTGGTGGTAGTGGAAAGGCTGAGGATAATTGTTTAAGGCTAAATTTTGTAAGTGGTGGCGATTAGCTGAAATTTATAAGTGGTGGCCGACTGGTTGTGACCAGTGGTGGATTCTGGTAGCTGGTGGGTTTTTGATGGTGGTAGTCGATGGTTGGTATTGATAGGTGGTGGTTAGAGATCAAGTGCTTATCTTTTTTAGAAGGAGGGACCAAGCACAAAAGAAACTGGAAATCGTAGTATAACATCTAGTTTCAAGAAGTTTCTTATATTGGAATGACGACCTTTAATTTAGTCAAGAGCAGGTATTGGGATTCAAATGATAGTTTGAACCTTATTAAATTTTGATAGTGTTGGTTAAGTGAATTAAGCCCCAAGATTGTGTATTGATTCCAAAAAGGGGTAAAATGGGAAAAAGTGATATTTTGGACAATTTACATGTATCAACAAATTAAGTTATGTATGCATTAAGTCAAAAGTAATTGCACAAAATGGCAGGGCTTGTTAATACCTTAGCATGTATATAAAGATCACTGAAAACAGGTTTAAAATGAAGAAGTTCTGTGTGTTCGAAGCTAAAAGCTAAAAATCTGGAATTAATCACAAAAGTGTGGAGCGTCTCTTAAAAAGTGTGGCAACTCTATTAAAAAGCATGGTACGCTTTCGACCCGGTAGGATGAGCAGTACTTTAGGGTTTTGTGACTATCTAGGGTGCATTAACTCCAATGGTTTGTCATTTCTTAGCCTCCTTAAGCACTAGAGTGTTCCTTGAGAGAAACCATAGTCTCCTTTGAGTGTTTTGAGGTTATCCTCTTTTCTTAAACCATTTTCGGTGCTTATTTACGTAATTTACTAAAGCTTGAAGATCAAGAAAGTTTCATTGGTTACAAGGATGGTGGTTTCAGTTGTAGATCCACACAAAGATACTTCATTTCTAAACCTTTGTGACTATAAAGTTTCTCACATGCTCTTTGGTTTGCTTGATCTAGTTTTTGTCATAGGTTTCACTTTTTTTGTCCTTTTTGAGCTTGTGATTAGTTGTGAGAACTCCAACATCTTTTGAGCACTAT
Organism: Lactuca sativa; assembly: GCF_002870075.4. Lineage (NCBI taxonomy): Eukaryota > Viridiplantae > Streptophyta > Magnoliopsida > Asterales > Asteraceae > Lactuca > Lactuca sativa. Next base: position 109,775,275 of record NC_056625.2, on the reverse strand, counting down.
GGAACACTTTTCATACTTGTTGGACCAGGAAAGTTGTGTTTTGGTGTTTGTCCATTAAGCCATACAGCTTGTGAGGTCCTTTAAGTGAGTTTTGAATGTTAAAGTTCAGATCATGTGTGATTTAGGTGTCTTAATGAATAAAGTCGGAAAGGTTATCCATTAATACATTAGAAAGAATCATATCTAAAAAAATAGTCTTAACTTAATGGATTAAGTCGAAAAACCCTTGAAAGAGCTGAGGCGCGACGCATCTGGTGAAGGAACGTGGGGTGCTTTCTGATAAATTAGAGTCGTGACTGATTTGGAACTGAGACATGACTATTTTGTCATGTAGTTGGCGTGGGGGTGGGGTGCATAGGTGAGGGCGTAGAGCGCCTCGTTAACCAAGTGTTGACTGTTTGACCTTTTGACTAAGTTTGGCCTTGGTTCAAACTTTAGGTTTCTAATCATAAACTGAGGTTTAAGCTTTCAATAAAGTCGACAATGGGCACCACTATTACATCATCGTCGCTTGGTATTAGTTTTGGGTTTATTTGGGCTTTTTTTACATATTGTATGCAACTTCAACCAACAATAAATCAGAGTTCGATTCAATAGTCAGTCATTTGTTCTTCTTCTAAGATGTTGATTAAAAAATGAAGCAAGGTTCACATTCTAATCTCAGATGCATAGACTATCATCAACAGTCCAAGACCATCGAACTCTTCCATCGCAAAATCCCATGAATGATCTTTCTCTTCCGTTGCAGAATTGCAACCCCAAGTAAGTTTGTTTGTTTGTTTTGCAATGTGCACTTAATGATGTTTTCCATGCATGTTTTATAAATTTTCTTTAATTTAATGCAATCTTTTTTAACCCAATATAGCCGGTTTAATTTCATTCATTTTAGGGTTCTTATGTATTTCCATTGTTTCATGGGAGATGGTTCCTAGTGGAGGTAAAATTAGGGGCCTTCAAAATTGTCCGTATCCGAAAATCCATTCCGAAAATCGGATATCCAATATTTCAGACTCGGATACGTATAGTCATATTCTGAATTTTCGGATTTTTCGGATATCCAATATCTAAATTATTTAATTTTACAATTATTTTTTATCTCAGAAATGTGTATTCGGGAAGAGTTGGTATTTCGTTATTTGTTTATTAACTTTAATCGGGCATCTTTCATTGCTGATTACTTTTTTTATTTTGGCTACTATGTTTATTTTATGTTTCTTTCTTATGATTTAATGTGGTCAAATGCGTCTACAATTCCGTGTCATTGTTTCTGCCAAATTTAAGTACATGAGATTTTAATGATAAACAAATATATTTCAAGAATAAAATTAAATAGTGCCAACCTTTTTTTTGCCTTTGGAATTATCTAACGCAATTAAGTGACGCCACGGTGCCTATCTTTTAATGTGTAGTGTTAAACATATTGATTATATATATTAGGTGTAACACCTAACGGGGTAATTAAAAAAAATAAATATAAAAATCTAAATATTTAAAAACGTTAGATTTATAAAAAAAAATCATAATAATAAATTATAAAAAAAATCATAATAATAAATTATTAAAATTGATTTTTTACATTTTAAATTTAAATAAATAAAATAAATTAATGAACTTTAATTTAGAAATTTTAAAATAAGAAGATAAGTCTATTAATAAAATTGATATTCATTTATTACTATATTTATTGTAATTATTACATTAAAGTATTATGTGAACTTTATTAAAATAAAAATAAAACTCATAAAATGATATATGACAAAAAAAATTAATTCAAAATAACCATAAAATAACATTTGAAAAATTGAATGTGAATGAGACATATAGCAAAAAAAAAAAAAAAACTTTCATTTATTAGAATAAATTTTTTTATTTAATCTTTATTTGCTTTTTTGCTAACATACATACCTATCGTAATAACATAATGTATTTCACTTGTTGTGTTAATTAGTATGATGATTTTTTTTATTTACGACCTTTAAATAAACTAAATGAAGAGATTTTTTATAGCTACAAAGCAATTGAAACATGTTTTTTTTTGTAATCCAATGTATTTTTAATATATATTTTTGAAAGGACAACATTTTCGAGTATCCGATTTAATATCTGAATCCGGATCTGAAATTTCGGACATCCGGATGCAATATGCACTATACGAAATTTTCGGATATCCGATTTTGAACACCCTCCGGTAAAAGTATCTTTCATGAGATTGTACTATGGTTTGGCTAGAACTAATGCAAGCATTTTACCGTAAGTTTTAATTTTCTTTTTTCTTAATTAATATTGGGATCATTGTATATTCTTATTGACCTCTATATATTTTTATTTTTTTTCCTTATAAAAACACTTGTGTTTTCCTATTTTTCGGAAAAATATTTATAATTATTTAATCCTTTCAGTGCATCAGCAATTTTATTGGTGTATATGAATCTACAAAGCAAAAATTATTGAAGAGTTGCCTTGAAAATCTTAATGCCTTTGGCTCACGTGGTGTATTCCACGGGTTGATTTAAAAAAAGATTAAACATTAAAGTATAAACAAAAAATATTTTTTAATGTATAACTTTAAAATAAGAAAGGAAAAAACATATACATTGCAATTTAATATCATATATATGATATTTAATACTTTACATATATAAATATATGACTTTGATTTTAAAAATTGAAACAAACCAAAAATTAACAAGTGGATAATATTTATTTAAAAAATACCACAAAATGACAAGTGTCAAAACTCATGAGAGATTGACACGTGGCAAAAAAAAACCTTCATTTATTAAGTAGGATATATATATATATATATATATATATATATATATATATATATATATATATATATATATATATATATATAGATAGATAGATAGATAGATAGATAGATAGATAGATAGATAATCTCCCTCTTATTATTTCGGTTGTATTCTAAACTTAATGTAGAATGTAGGTGTTGTGTGGAGTTGCTTCTTCTATGATTAATATGTTGCTCATAGTCACCGTGATCGGTAATGTGCATACGCATTACGTTCCAGATCTTGCATTTCGGTTCGTGGTATATTTTGTAAAGAGACTCAAGATCAACAAGCCCTACAATCGAATTATGAGGATGCTAAACCAACAAATCTTCAGGTTGCTGCTGAATAAACAAATTGTCAGCCGCTTAAACAACAAATTGATAGGCTACTTAAAGAAAAAGTACAAGTGAAAAAGATAGAAAGAACGAGTAAGAATTATTAGGGTGTTTAAACAAAATGTGTTTGTTTTTTTATGTAATTATTTGAAGAATGTATAGTTTTTGATATAATTCTTTTAAGGATATAACACTTTTAAAGAATGATTTTAGATTTTAATATGATCTTTTTGATTTTGATATAATTCTTTGAGGAAGTTGTTTGTTTTTTTTATATATTCTTTCAAGAATGAAAACAGATTTTGCTAATAATATATATATATATATATATATATATATATATATATATATATATATATATATATTCTAATAAATGAATGTTTTTTTAGTCACATCTCACAATCTCATTCAATTTGTCAAATGTCATTTTTTTGTTATTTTGGATTAATTTCTTTTTCACATGTCATTTTATGGGCTTTTCTATTTTAATTTTACATAGTACTTTAATATAATAATTACAATAAATGTAGTAATAAATGAATATCAATTATATTAATGAACTTACCTTCTTATTTCAAAATTTTCAAATTAAAGCTTATTAGTTTATTTTGTTTATTTATTTAAATTTAAAAGATAAAAAAATCAATTTTAGTAATTCATTATTTTTCTTACATTCTTATAAATTCAAAGTTCTTAAATATTTAGACATTTATATTTATTTTTTGTAATTAACCCATGTAATACATGAGTCTTACACCTACTCTCTATGTGTGTGTGTGTGTATATATATATATATATATATATATATATATATATATATATATATGCTTAGGTTATTATGTTCTATGTAATTATTGTGTGGATTTAGGAATCATCGTGAACCAATCATTTTAATTATTTTAAGAAAAGTTATTTATCCATATTATTAAATTAACAAATAAAATAATACCATCTAATTAAAAAAAAGGTAAAATTGTACATTTCCATTAATTTCATATTAGGAAACACAAATTTAAGAAATGAATTTTCGGATTTTAAGGGATTTTTTATTATTTTAATTTTGAATTCTGAATGTTTTTTAATTAATTCATTTTTAATTATGTCGGAATGCATATTTTGGTAGAATTCAAATTCTAATAGATTGCATATTATGATAGAATAGATATTCTGATTGAATGAACATATTGAAGAATATCAACATTTTGAACTATGAATTGAAAAATTAGAACATTCTTAAAGAATATTAATCTATTATTAACAATACTCAAGAAACTAATGTCCAAAAAAAAAAAAAAAAATAATATATCAAACAATTACATAATATGATTGTGATGCAAAAAACATTCTTAAATAATAACATTTTGAAATAATAACAAGTGTAATTTCTTAAAGAATAAAAATAACTTTTTTAAATTGTACGTGTGATTAATCTTTCATTTATTTTTCAAGTCATTCCTATCAGGTCTTCAAACTATTCTTCAAGTCATTCCGTCGTGCCCTTTATCATAGCATTTTATGAGAATAACTGTCATGAAATCATATTCTGTCAAAATAAGTGGTATTTAGAGAGAAACATTTATTACAAAAAAGGCAATCCAAGAGAAATATCTATTACAAAAAAAGGCAAAAAGAGATTCTAAAAGAATCATTAAATCTAAAATGCAATTACCATTTAATTCAGATGGAATATATATGACATTTTAAATTATGGAGGAATGCGTAAAAAATTTTAAATTAGCAATATGGGTTGTAATTTTGTCAGAATAATTAGGGAAATAAAATATGATCATAGTGTATTTTATTTACAATGTTGGTTGAATCAGACAATTCACCAAACACTTGGCGTGCCAATCTAAAGGTGATAACATAACCAAAGAATTCTACAAATTTGAAAACGCAAAACTAGACACATTTGATCTAAGTTATATGGAAATTATGATGCTGCAAGTAGCGAATTAACGCCAACCGTGAATTCATATGCAAATCAGTCTAATTCGTTTTATAATAATATTGAAGCTACGAAATACAATAAATAGCGGTAGTCAAATTACATTGCCGATGAGGATTTCGTTAGTGTGAGGTCCGTAGACGTAGGAGGTGTCGAGATGAGTGACGCTGGAGTTGATGGCATGGTGGATGACTTTGATCATCTCTTCTTCAGGTTTGGGAAGTCCATAGCCTTGAGACATTCCCATACATCCTAGTCCAATAGCTGAAATCTCTAGCCCCTGCGATCCAAGCTTAATTCTTCTCACACCTGACATTTTCTTCTTGCTCTTTTTGTTGATTCAAACCTTGTAAAGATGTTTAATTTTGTAGAATCGTAACAAAATCAAGTTAAGGAAAGCTGTTCGAATACGTACTGCGATGCTAAATTAAGAGATTATGAGAGAGATCCAATATTTCAGCGACTCGATCAATCAATATGTGAATGGTTGTGGTTGCGACCATTCGAATACAGAAAGGAGAAGCAAGTGTGAATGGAAACGGAGAAAGTAAAGTTGGGCTGATGTCAAATTAAAGAGATGGAAGTGCTATGGTCGAACGATGGTAAGGATGTTTGGATGATAGATAAAGGGGATAAATTTAGAGTTAGAAAAAGTCATTTTTTTTTTCATAATTAATTGCTTAATATAAATGATTTAGTTTAGGATTAATATCAAATTTATTAAATTAAAAATAGTAATTAAATGTAAGATTACAAAATTATCCTTTTGAAATGATTGGCTCACAATCATTCATACATCCACACAATAGATAGTTAGAATACATGAACCTATCTCTCTTTCTCTCTCTCTCTCTCTCTCTATATATATATATATATATATATATATATATATATATATATATATATATATATATATTTCTAACAACTATTGTGTTCCTGAATGCACCAATCAGAAATTAGCAAATAATTAAATAATTAATTAAATCAAAAAGGGTATTTCTGGTTTTTTACACTGGCAATTAATGGGATCATTTAATTAAATCCATGCAATTAAGGAAACAAAATAAATAGGTTTGACTAAATCTCTCTCTTTTATCTCACGGTAGTTGTTCTTCTTCACCTACAAAAGAAAAAGAAATCAAAGGAGTCGGCCATAACTTCACTCGTCCTAGCAACCCTCCTCGCCATCGGTTTTCCATCCTTCCTTCACTTCCGTTTCTGTTATTGTACAGCTGCCAACACAACCGATCGTGAAATATAGTCCAACACTTCGTAGAACACTTTTCTAAATGGTTTTCTTAATGTCAAATCTTCGATTTTTTTGAGGTATTTTTCTTAGTTGTATGCTCGACTCGTCGAGTAGAATCGGATTGGTCACGTGGGTTTAATGACCAACTCAACGAGTCAGAGAGCCGACTCGCCGAGTTGGCGTTGTGCGAGGAAAACCTAAATCTTCGGGTTTGTATCCTATTTAAAGGGTCTTAAGCCCTCATTTTCGCCTCCCTCGTCACACTTGAGCACTGTGAAGAACCCTAATTGAGTTTTAGCTTGTTGTGTGAGAAGGAGAGGCTATCTTGAGCATTTTGGTGCACCTTAAGAGAAGAAGAGGAAAGTATCAAGGCTTGGAGCAAGGAAGGATGTTTGGATCTAGAGGTTCTCAGAGGATAGATTTTGTTTGAGGTAAAAAGATGCTATCTTGATCATTTTTCTTGTGAGATCTTTGTTTGGGGGTGTTCTAGGGCTTTTCCCCATCCATCTTGTGTTATTGAGTCCCTTGAGCATGTATTGAGGTTGAAACCTCTGGATTGTAGGAGGTCTTGTGAGTCCAAAGACCCAAGCTTTATGGGGCTAGAGGCAAGCCTTCGAGCACCAAACCCTTGTGGGAGCTTGTATTGGCATTATGGAGCAAATATGCCATGCATGAACGTAAAGATCGAAGCTTTACGTGACATATATGATGAATTGAGACTTAAGACAACATATATGATGAATCTACGAGGTATCTTGCTCGTTTAGACATTCTACCATGGATGATGATTGGACTTGGAATGTTGATTACTTTTGAAGGTTTTTCCGGTTGATTTATGCAAGAAATCTAATTGATGTTGGTACATTGGTTAAAGTAAGTCATCTAATCATTGGAATAATTTGATTCCGATATAATTTAAAATATTAGCCTTGACCGTTTGCCCATGAAAACAATATTGAGGAGTAGATGTTCTTTTGCTTTTGTGCCCTTCTTATGATGGAAATGTGGAGATTTTAGATCATCTTTTTCAAGTTGCATGTTAGTTGTTTCTATTTGGTGTTAGATTGGCCATTGTTGGAATGTACATTTTCATCGTTTTCTTTGACTATGAAGTTGTTATGTTGGGTAGATGAAACACGACATATTGTGGTTGATAAATCACAGGTGTCCGATACAACTATTCTCACAATGTCAGGATCAATATGGATGTTTCGAAACTGATGGCTCTTTTATATTTCTAAGCCAAGAAAAAACAAATTATTTGACAAAATACTGACACAATCTTTATTTTGGTTTTCTAATAGATATCATATAAGGTATTATATGAAAATTGAAAAGTTAATTTGATAGTATATATCAAGGATGCTAATTTGAATTATTACTGCAATTTTCTAAATTCTTGTTAGTCTACTTTATATAATTTATATAATGAAGATTATCCTTCTTGTAACTCTTTCTACATTGAATAGAAAATAATCGACTATATGCAATTTACCTTAATGAATTAAAAAATTGTGAATTATAAACAAAAAACACCTAAACCAATTTCGAGCCTCCAAAACAATACTTGATAGCATTAAAAAGAAATAAAACCTCATCCATGAATACACCGACTCACTTGTGTCTTCATAGTGATTGTATGAATGCGAAGGTCAAATAGACAATAATAACAGAAAAGTGCAGGCAAGTTAACTAACCTGTTGATGTGGTTGACCTAACGCACAAACAAAACAAGGTTCCGATTTTATATTTCATATAATTATACATTTACGTTTAATAAATCTATACAATATCATAAAGGAAGTTTGAAAGCATTTTAAATTATATTATTAATAAAGATTTGTTTAAATGTTTCAACAACGTGTTTATTACTTTAATAGCATAAGGAATTATAATATAAACAATTCGCATATAGTTTAGATAATTTCAAAGGCATTAGGTAAATTTAAAATAAATATTTTGTGTTACGTCTCTATAACCAAATATTAATAACTTACAAAGTTAATCATTAAAATAACTAAATATATTGAAGCTAACTAAAGAAATAACCATTGTTTTGTAAACTTTAATAAAATGAACATTTTGTTTGCCAAATCCACTTCGTGAATCGCTAACCGGATATTGAATGATCCCATAGTAATTAAAAGTTAGATTTATTATGATTAATTTTTTTTAACCATTCATTTCCATGGAATTTTGAATCCCAAAGCTTTTTAGGGTGTTTGAACTTTACATTGTCTGAAATTTTACCAAGTATTCCACACTCTACCAAAAAATATCACATCATAACAAGTATTCATTTTTCATCCAATTTTTCCGAATTTGCTAAACTTTATATATATATATATATATATATATATATATATATATATATATATATATATATATATATATATATATATATATATATATATATATATATATATATAAATATATTTTGTGAACATGTAATCGTTTTTAAAAATAGTGTTTCCATGTTTTTACAAAATAATCTTTTATGTTTTTACATGTTAGGTTAATGTGGTTGGGTTTGGGTTTATGCTGATGTTATTTGACTATATTATTCTTAAATTAGGTTATTTTCCACTTGTTAAGCATAGATCTCTTGTAGTTGTTTTTCTTAGAATATACGCCTTGGATATTCATAGAGTGGTGTTTATCAGAGATCGTTTTCTCTTAGGTCGAGATCTTGGTATTCTTCGTCATTTGCCTAGGGGAGGTGTGGAGTAGAGCCAATGGGATGATTTTTTAGCTTTGGTTCAAATGTTCGGTTGCTTGATAGACCAATTGGCTGGAAGGGGGATGTGTCTGATATGTATTCTGGCTCTTCAGCTTGGTTAATTATTGATTCTAGTATGCTTCCAATCAAACTCAATATTCTAATTTGGTGGATCAATCTTGGGAGTATCCCTATTAAGGAGAGATAGTCTCATCGAGTCTTGGAGTTGCATTCGATCTTGTGCCCGATTTTGTCATATTGATGTGGAGACTATTGATCATATTTTTGTTGGTTGTAGTGAGTTGATAGATATTTGGAGATATATTGCTATTTGGTGGGATGTTCACTTTCCCGACCATTTTACCATTACAGACTTCATGTCGTGGTCTAATTCTAGTAGCATGAGGGTTGGTCAAAGAAAGGTTTTTGATGCTATAGTTATTTCAACTTTTTTGTGTCTCTGGAACTTCAAAAATACTACTGTCTCTGGAACAACTATTCTTCAGAAATCCCTTATTTTTAATGATGTTCTTGAGAGGACATTTTTTGGAATTCCAATAGGTGTAGTAAAAGTTTAGATGGACTATTTGGCTTCATAATCCTGCTTTAGCTTATATCTTGTTGTAATTTGTTTTGCTTTTCTAGCTCCTTGCTAGTTTTTTTAAGAAAATCTACTGTCCTTCTAAAAAAAATTAAATAATAGATTTAAAATATTCATAACCAAAGGGCTACAAGAATATTCCTATTAGAGGTCGAGGGTTCAAGTCTCGTTTATGACATATATTAAATTAGAAGTAGTTTATGAGTAAATTAGATTTGTCATTTAAAAAAAGAGTTAAAGTATTCATAAATGTATGTATATTTAAAGAAAAAAATGTATACATTTTTAATTTCTTTTATCCTATTCATTTGATTGATTTTACATTTAAAATAAAAAAAATAAAGAAAATAAATAACACCCCTTCCGCTTCTTCCTCTCAAACTCATTATTCACCACCCTATTTACCACCAGCACCACCACCGGCCGCCACCACCCCCGTCACCAGCACCAACACCACCTTCCCATTTTTTCCGTGTTTTTGTAGGTTTTCAGAAAAGGTGAACACAAAATAAACCCAACTTGTTGACATTTTTTATAAAGAATATTCAACAAATTCAAAATCAACAACACTCAGAGAGCATTCATAAAGTAACCAGAAGTATAAAAAAGATTACATGTTTGATTAACAAGAGTCAACACATGAATGACTAGGAGATAGATTACAATTTAGAAATCAAATTACAAATCATCAACCAAAATCAACACTCAACATGCCAAAAATATTATCAACTAACCAAATGACAATCATATTCAATTCACAAGAGAGAAAATAGAAGCTTCTAGCAGCCATGGAGATTCTTATTCCATAGACATTTAAGGTTTTTATGTAATTTCATAACCTTGGTCACTGGTGGTTGAGAAACAAGCAGTTAGTAGAGTAAGTCAGTGGTTGAGGATCTCTCTGGTGGTTGAGAAACTTTTCGGTGGTTGAGAAACTTTTTGGTGATTCTACTTCCACCGCCAAATCAACACCCAACCACCACAACCCCCTTCTCTCATAAGCTGGAACTGAAATCAAATCCTAACAAATGCAATACATTAGCCTCCAAGAAGATGGGGAATCAATTAAACTCTAATTGATTAGATCTATAACTGGATCTGAAGAAAAAAGGCCCAAATCCATCACACCCCGACAAGATAGAGTCCTGGTTAACTGGTGTAACATCCAAATCTTTGAGGAAGAAGAAAAGAATTTGGTACATAGATCCAGAAAAGAATCCATCTCTATCCATGTGTGCATCTTCTGGACTCATTTTAAGTCCTCAAGCTTTCACCTTTTTGAGGTTCTCTTCTTAGATCTAGGTAATTTAGTGTCATGATTTGCTTCATAAGTCGAGTTCAAATGGTTAAAAGAGATAAAGCTTGTAACTTTATGACTCTCCATAGTTCCTTGGACATTATATATTATGGATCTAGGATTTGTTGTAGTTTTGGTAGTCATGTATGAACTTTAGGTCCCTTTTCTCATATTTTGATATAGAGGACATGCATGGGGCATGCATGTCTATAAAGTTTGGATTTTTATGAGACCTGTGAGCCCTTAGAAGCCTTCTGGAAAGTATTGGCTAAGGAATTAACTGATTAAGAGATTGAGAAAAAAAGATGTTTCCGGCTCGTTCCTACGACATGACAAGTAGGGTGTCCGGACGTTGCGAAATTGGAAATTAAGATTGTTTTGTTGAGAAGTTCCCATGATGTTGCTAAAGGATGGCCATATGGAGGTCAACTGTCATTAACTTTGACCATTGACTTTTGACTAGGGTTGACTTTTGGTGAAATGCTAGTTTTAGAAGGTAGACTAAGGATTTACCTTGCGTGATTCGGTAGGTGGTGTGTAGAACCATTTCTTGGTTGTGTGAGCTGATTTCTATTGACTACGTTGCAAGGCGAGTCTTCTTACTATACTATTTAGGATGCTAGATGTCATTGTGACTCTTGCATTGTGTGCTGGGTGAGGCCTTTTTTTTATGTTGGGCGGGGCCTGATGTTATCTATGGTATATGGTATTTTGGGGAACTCACTAAGCATTGTTCTCATAGTTTATGTTTTAAATGTTTCAGGTACTTCTGGTTCCAAAGGGAATGACCCGACGTGATCGCAAAACATCCCCTTGATTTTATTACGCACTATTTATTTGATTTACTCTGATATTGAGGATATTTTATTGTGTTTGGTTTTGGAACAATTGGTTGTATCATTTTGGGTGTTTTAAAAATGATATTTTTACCAAAAGTTTTAGGACGTTACAATTTGGTATCAGAGCCCTGGTTTGTTGGATTCAAGCATACTCTCGGGTATGTCTAAACTCAATATGAGGAGTTGATGAATCTTTCTGTATGAAAAACAATTTTTCTAAGAATATTTTTAAAAAGAAAAGGGTGTGATGCATTCAATTAGCCGAGCTCAAGTAAGTGATTTCCAAAATACCCATACATGAGTATTATGCGTTGGTATGCTATTATGTGAGTTGTATGCTAGAATAGGGCTAAGGATACCTTCAAGAATTGCATGATATAATTTCCTGATATGTGTGATGCCTGATTGCCTAGGAGGAAGTGAATGTTATGTGCAACTTGGTGTCTAGTTTGAAAAAGTTAATGCTAAGTGTATGTTTTAAGGTTGTATTCGATTAGGATCACATAGCCCTAGAATAACCGATATAGCCTTATTTCTTGTTACTTGTGTGGTTGTGGGCTTTGGGTAGAATCATTTGTTCGATAGTCTTTTTGATATTGTTTGTGTATAACTTGCATGCATAGTGTAACGAACTGTGTTGGTAAAGGTTCCTAGTAATGCAGAAGAAAGTGAGATATGGATTCCTAGGAGAGCCTAGGAAGTGATATAGTAAGATATGTATGATGAGGGTAGTCGTAGTATAGGGTCTTAGAGGATTCATGATGATTCTTGAGGAAAGTATGGGTAGGTGTGAAAGGTTGTATTAGGTCCGTACTACTGGAATCACATGATCCGTACTTCAATCACGGAGAATGACGAAACTTTGAGAAGCCTTAGCATGAAGGATTTATCGGGTATGTTATGATCTTTTGTATTTTTGTATTTCAGTATGGTGGTGGTTACCCGATATTCTGGTTATGGTTCCAGTTCAGGCGCTGATGTTGGCCAATGGATGAGATAATGCGCGAGTTTATCACGTCTGAGATCATGCACTGTATTTTGGATGCGACTCCTGTGATGTTCGGTACCATCAAGGAGGTTATCATGGGGTGTCAGTACAAAGAGTGCGCATTTTATCCCAATCCGAGAGAGTATTTCTGCAGAGAAGCTAGCCGATATTTATGTTCGGGAGGTGGTGGCACGTCATGGGGTGTCAGTATCAATGGCTTCGGATCGAGATGTTCACTTTACTTCCAGATATTAGAAGCGATTTTATGACGAGATGGGTACTCGTCTCCACTTCAGTACAAATTTTCATCCGCAGACCGATGGACAGAGTGAGCGGACGATTCAGACTCTTGAGGATATGTTGCGTGCGTATTAGATTTTGGTGGGAGTTGGGATACATATCTACTGTTAGCGGAATTTTCGTATCACAACAACTACCACGCCAACATTGATCGGCCTCCTTTTGAGAAGCTCTATGGATGGAAATGTAGGACCCCAATTTGTTGGGGTGAGGTCGGTCAGCGATTCATAAGGATTACCGAAGTGGTACTCAAGACTACTGAGATGATTCAGCAGATCTGGAGCAGGCTCCAGACAGCCTAAAGTCAGCAGAAGAGCTATGCTGACAAGCATCGATCGGACTTAGAGTTTCAGGTGGGAGATATGATTCTCCTGAAGTTGTCACCTTAGAAAGGTATCATCCGGTTCAGGAAGCGGGGCAAGCTGGGCCCCAGGTACATTAGTCGCTTCAGGGTTTTGGCTTGGGTGGGCCGAGTTGCTTATCATCTGGATCTGCCAGCTGAGCTTAGTTAGATCCATAGAACCTTTCATGTCTCTCAACTGTGGAAGTGCTTAGTGGATGATTTTGCAGTTGTGCCTTTGAAGGATATTTAGGTGGACGATCGCCTGAATTATGTTGAGAGTCCAGTGGCAATTGTGAAGGTTTAGTAGCTGCACCGCAAGCGGTCTGTGTGGACTTAGGAGCTCGAGGAGGAAATGAGGGAGCATTATACAGGATTGTTCGAGGAGGCGGAGTTCGAGGACGAATTCTAAGACAAGTGGGGGAGAATTGTAATGCCTGGTTCCTGGTATGTATTTAAACTTATAAATTATTCAATTTTGTAGAGCAACTCGACGAGTTGATAGCCCCAAATCATCGTGTTGAAATGTTATGGACTGTGTGTTTTAAGTGACCGACTAGACGAGTTGGGAGGTCTCAACTTGACGAGTTGGCTAGAAGGAATGAAACCCTAATTTCGGGGTTTTTCACCCTACTTAAACAACTTAAGCCCCATAAGTTGGCCTCATTTCTAGCCTCCACTGTCCTAAACCCTAATCTCGAAATCTTAAGGCATCTTTGAGTAGTTGTGAGCCATTTTAAGTGTGTTGTGTGTGTTTGAAGCCATTGGAAGAAAGGGGAGCTTGGAGATACAAGACGGAGCTGCTAGATCTAGAATCATTGCTTCATTTTTGACATTTTTCTGGTAAAAAGTCTCAACCTTGCTTTGTGGTTACTTATATCTTCATCCTAGTGTTCTTTTGCTTGTTTTTGTCCAAATGAAGTGGTCATTAGGAGTTGGACGTCCCATATGGACATACTCTTTCAAATCTAGGGTCTTAAGGAGATTTCATGGCATAAAGGTGCCAACTTTATGGCCCTAAGAGCTCCATGCACCTTCTAAGCCCTCGTTTTGGCCTCTTAAGCTTCTTTTGACCATGTATGTGAGTAAAGTTGAAGACTTTACGTGACCTTTTAGCCCTTAAGGTCCAGAACTATGTTCATGAGCTCTATCTTGATGATATGGAAGTTTTTGGATTTAGGCATAAGACTTTTAGGATTAGGGTTTGAGCTTAATGCCTTTGGGGTGGTTCTTCATGGGTAAAGTTGGAAACTTTACCCTTCTAGATGCATTATCAGTCTAGATCTGGAAGATAGGGCTTTGGTATGTAGAATAGTGGCTTAGTGCATTAAGTGGGTTGGCTGATCGAAGAAATCGATGAGTTCTTAAGGGAACTCGGTGAGTTGGGTTGGAGTTGTCCTGATTCTGTTGAAATAGGAGGAACTCGGCGAGTTGGATCGAAATATCACGATTATATGCTTAATGGAAACTTGGCGATTTGTGGGATAACTCGACGAGTCGAGTTAACTCGATGTGTTGACTTTGACTTTGACATTGGCCGAGTTTGTCCTTTTATGGGTTTTGAAGCATGGATCAGTATCTAAGGGATTGTTTCTGTTTAGGGGTTGAGTAGAGCTATTTCTATGGCCGAGGATTTATCCAGTTATCTTTCAACATTCGAGGTGAGTTTCCTTACCGGGTTTAGCGGGTCGAAGGCACCAAGGCCGGCCTATGTTGACATTATGTTGTTAGTATGCTAGTTGTCTTCATGATTATTGCATGTACTGTGCTTATATGTTTTCCGGGTCAAGGCCCGATGTCGGGCAGGGCCCGATGTCGGGCAGGGCCCGATGGATATCTATATGCTATGTATCTTTGTGATTATTGCATGTGTATGTTTTTATTTTATATATGTTATTGTATGTTGGGCGGGGCCCATTTTACCGAGCTCAGCTCAATGTCGGGTGGGGCCAGATGCTAGACGAGGTCCAAAGCCCGATGACGGGTGGGGCCAACTATTTGCTTATTGTATGATTGTAAAGCCCAAAAACGGATCTACCAATGATCAAAGACAAATAACAGAAGCAAAAGATGAAACAATAAGCAAATAACAAACGAACCAAGCTTGCATACGCCTTAAAGCAATAAAATGTCAGATACAACTTGGAGAAAACATGAAGGCATCAACAACCTTTAAAGTCTGACACAACGCCCTATTTATAGACCTGACTTACAATCGCATGGAGTTTACGGCCGTAAGGAGTTTACGGCCGTAAACACATAACAACCGTAAACTTAGACAAAATCGGTTCTTCCTACACAATCACTACCACTAACTAGTATGCCTAGACAAAACCATTATACAGGGTTTTTCAATCTCCCCCTTGGTTTGGACTAGCTCGAACCCATTCCTTTGTTAACAGTCATCACGTCCATCTGGCCCATCGCTCCACTCCACATTCTCTTGCTTAGAATCTTCGCGACCATTGTTGTGTACACCTTGGCTCCTTCCTCGTATATATCTTCAACAACCTTAATCTGAAAGTTGCTGAGAAAATGAATATCCCACTTCCTGAACTGTAACAAGTCTCTGCGATCGTAGAGCCTGATGCACCCATTCTTAAGCTTAATAACGGCACCAGAAGTAGTTTCATCATAAACCCAACACTCCAATGAACTGAGAGACCCATCTGAATAACCTTGAAGCACAGGAAACTGCTTGACTTGTTTCGTTGCGGGCCATATCACTACCTGTAATGGCTTGTCAGTAGACGGTTCCAAAATATTTGTATGTTCAAATACAACAGATTCTGTTGTTGGCATAGACGGAAACCCCTTTTTCACTTGATCATCAAGGAAGTGCTTGAATTGAGTAACTTATGGATCATTCATTAAATTGATGAATGGAGCTTGAGACAGGTCTGTCAAATCAACCCTTGTGAACGAGCTAAAATCATGACTATTTCTGTACAACTCAGAATTACCGCTGTTGCGAATGACTATCCACATCTTAAGAGGGTCATGGAATCCCCAAGAAGCAACTCCCGATCTGTCGCCAAACGTATCTCGGAATCAAACTACTTCAAGATCGGTAACTGTGATTAACGGTTCGCCCCGAGAAGCATTTAGATTAGTATTCCTCTTGAACAGCAACTGACCTTTCTCCACTTCTTCTTCTTGACCACGTAGAATGATTTCTTAAATATGAGGAGCCAGAGGGGGTTCATCAACACCACGATCATCAGTACCAGAAGACTGACCGACTGGTAGGTCAACCGGAAAAGCTTGTACGTGAAGATTAATCCTCTGTTCTTCAACAGACGTCTGGTATCTCTCACCAAGATCAACTTCAAGCTTCTTCTTTAGCTCAAAATAGCTCAAAGTCAGCAGATTAAAATGATCTTGTAAATCGGAGATCTGCTTGCTTTTCAGCTTCTTATCCTTTTTGAGTTCAGCCAGTTGTCCGCCAAGACTAGATTTATCTGATTGTAGCTTGGATACTTGGATACGAAGATCGACATTCTCAGCACGAAGCTCTGCCACCTGAATATCGAGTTCAATATTTTTCTGGCTAAGAACCGAAATTTCTTTCTGCAGACCAGCTAGAGTAAGATGATCATCCCTAGCACCACCTTCTTCAATGGAAACACCCTTTCCTCGAGGATCTGGCGATACAAGTTGTTCTTCAGCCATGTGCAATGCCAACCTTTCAGAAGCAACATCTCGACAGTATCTAGGAACTAAGAAACCAGGCGGTGCAGAGGAACCACCAACATCAAATGTTGAACTCGAACCAGTAGGAAACATCTTTGTAGTGGTGAGCCTTGTAGTAGTAGCAGTGAAAGGTGGGGTAGGAAGACCACTAACCAAACTTGTGATCAATTCAGATTGTCTTGCATCAAGTCTTCTTCTTTTAGATTGTTGTTGATCATCTTCTGGAGAAAACAAACTCACAAATGGTTTGGGAGTAGGAGAAACAGACACAGGAGGGGAACATCCCATAACCATCTTCATAGGAATAGAAGTCGACACCATTTGCTTTGAAGTAGGAGTTCGCGTATCAAACGTCTCACTCGATTTCCTTGTCTCAGTTGTGTGAAAACCAACATCATCGACATTATGGAAAATTGTGTCAAGATTTTCATGAGACACAACATTAGCACTGCTTGCCAAAGAAGCTACAATATCATCGCGATCAAAACCAGTTAAATCAAGATCATCAAAAGAATCATTTCTCTCTTCACCAATACTCATCTCTCCACCAACTTGATCATCACTCAACTCTTTTTCATGTTCTGAGACAGTTTGAACTTTGGGAGTTGGTGAGTCTTCTTTCTCGGTTTCTTCATCTTCAGACACATCTATAACAATGTTGGTTGGCGTTGACTTTTCAGTAGATGTCTGCTCCGAGGAAGTTTGCTCAGACGACTCATATGACTCTGGTGTTTCATCCAGTTCAGTAAATTTTCCAAACTTTTCAAGAGGATATAGTCCTCGAAATATGACTTTGCCTTTCCGATTTTGTTTGATGAGTCCCACCGTGTGGGGACTCAAGGACTTCATATCTAATGTTTCTATCGTCTTCCTCATGTTTGGAAACTGAATGTTAATGAACACTTGTACGAAACGAGGATACAACAGAAAAGTATCCCGAGTAGAAGCTCTGATGTTGATAACAAATTCCTCAAGGATGAACTTTTAGAAATTAAAGCGAAACCCAGCAGCAAGAGATACTAGAGCACCAGTTGTGCGCTGAGAGATCTCATTTGACCCAAAACTCCTTCCCGAGATGCAGCTTACAAAAACATGGCCCAAAAACCTCCAGTATGGGTGTAGCAACTTTTTCAGCGTCGGCGGAAAGGTTCCCTCGTAACTCATTCTTCGTAGAACCCTTTGAACATCTTCGATTCCAATCTTTGTCGGGAAATTGGGTTGATCATCAATTAGCAGCGCTTCATGAATAAAGCCTTCATTAATGACAATCTCTCGACCCTGTACTTTCGCCTTCACCGTAAAATTGCCATCATCATCCATGTGTGTCTCTGCAGTCGCCCAAAACTCGCGTATTAAGCTTTGATGAACCACCGGATTGATAGTGATTGCGGATGCTAAGCAGCATTCACGCAAACGATGAATCATCGAACGCATATCCGAATGAATAGTCGGAGGGTCCGCAAGTACAATTGCTAAGTTGTGCATATCTGCAAATTTTAAGTTCGCCATTGCCTACACTCAAACACAACTGTAAGAAACCTCAAAATAAAATTTTATTTTGACCCAAAAAAAATATTCTAATTAAAAATATGACCAAAATAAAATTTCATTATAAAATTAAGTGACGATCGAGTTTACTGTTGAGTTTACTGCCAAAATCGAAAAAATTAGTTCTTGGGCCGTAAACTCAAACTTTACGGTCTAAGAACCCTTTTGAAAAGTTATCACACAATATTTCCTTATTTAATACATCCAAAGTTTAAGCAGTAAACTCATTGTTCTAGGGCCGTAAACTATGAGTTTACGCCCGAAGAACAGTCAATCGAAAAATCGCCAAAAATCGATCCTGCCTATCGAATTGATGCACAATACTTGAAGATACAAAAATGTAAACATTTGTAGCATCAATATAAATTAGAAACAAGTCCAAATCGCAAAACACTTGGAGTTTACGGCCGGAGCTTATGGCCGTAAGCTCCGTCGGATCTATTTTTGCGATTTCTGGCATAATGGCACGGTGAAACACGAAACAAAATACATATTTGTGATCTAGAAGTGATTACCTTTGTGATGGTGTAAGCGGTTTTCCGAAAATCAAAGAAAAAATTTTGAGCTTTTGAGAGGGTTTAAGAAGAGTTTGCGGCCGGAATCTCGTGAATGTGGAGATTCCGGTAGTTAACTCCTTTTTACCCCTTTTCACCATCACTTACCCTCTTACCTGATAACTACCCAGTATTTCCAACTTCCAACAATTAAAATTAAAATTAAAAAAAACTTTGAGGATTAATTTAATTTCAGAAAAAAATAAAATAAAATAAAACCTAACAAAATACAATTTAAATAAATAAAAAAACAAAATAAGAATAAAATTAAAATAGTAAAAGTAATAAAAATAAAATTAAAATTAAAATTAAAAAAAAATAACATTTTAAAAATAAAAAATTAAAAATTAAAGATAAAATTAAAATTAAAAATAAAATTAATAAAAATATTTTGACTGAAAATTGTTTTTACACAACAAAATTTAACCACTTTAACTTTTGTGATGTTTGGATCAAAGTTTTTGGACGGCCTTATTCCACTTGTCGGTACCCTTATCTTCACATCTTCGTCTGACCGATTGCCAGTATTGTGGTCCACTTAAACACGAAAAGATTTGTGACGTTTTTTGGACATTTTACCAATGACATGATTCAGGCATATATCTAGTTGTAAATTTCTGTAATTATGATACCTCTTAAATCTTAATTAAATTCACCTTATGACCATTTAACTGACTACAACCAGGGATATTGTTGTCCACCTAAATCGAGCAGCGAAATCTACAGACAATCTGTATGAGTTCAATTTTAAGTGTACTGGAATGTGTTTCCCGCTTCCTGATATGCCCCAGCCATCAAGAACTTCCAGAGTACTCCTTACACCGGGTGAGCAGACAACCATTCAGAGAGAGAAGAGATTCAGAATTCTATTGCTAACTACTTCAGAGGGGTTGAGAAGAAGAAGGTTGCATATGCTGTGTACCAGGTCGGATTAGAAGTCGCACAAAGGAGACAACATATGGCTAACAGATAAGAAGTATTTCACACACACACACACAGACATATATATATATATATATATATATATATATATATATATATATATATATATATATATATAGCCTGCAGAGAAATAGAGTTGCATATGTTGTGTACCAGGTCGGATTAGAAGTCGCGCAAATGAGACAACATATGGCTAACAGACGGAAAGAAAGAAAATGATATTCTACAAACCTAATTTATCGGAATTTACCAGTCGCCCCATCCAACCGAAATTAAGGACAGAATCCGCACATCAAGGAAAAGTTAAGCCACGGTTCCAAGTACGGGTTCAATTAATGTGACGAGTAGATTCTCATGTATATCTCCCTGCTCAACCTATCCGAGCGTCGTGACATCAGGTTAAACGGATCTAACTAGGTCAAAGTTCGTCAAGTCCTTTAAATTCATTAGGTTCAACTTTCCTAGTCAAGTCCATTTAAAATCTTTCGTACCTACCAGCACATCGAGTACAGAGCGTAGACGATTCAACTTAGGTACGTTACGCCGATTCAGGTTGCCCTTTATTAATTGTTAGTTTCATTTCCCATCACAGTACTTACAACCGAAGTTGTCAACAATAAATTTTAAAATGTTGAACAGAAATGACACTATTTTTGGATTTTTTTTTATAATTTTTGTTTTTTTGTTGTTTTTGGATTTTTATTTCTCCCCCTAAATTTGTGCATGGGTGAGAATACGAAACAAAATAATGCGCAAATTTTAAACTATCCTAGAACAAAAAAATTAAAATGTAAACTAATAAAGCCAAAATTAAATTGAGAAAAGAAAAAAAAAGAAAAAAAAAGAAAAAAACTTAATCCTCAAAACGTATCATTTTCAGAAATCCGACAAGCACATCGAAACAAGCTTTGTTAAATGGCTTTGTGAACAAGTCCGCCACATTGTTATCAGTGTGGACTTGTTCGATTCGAATTGAAGATCGTTCATAACAGTCCCTGATAAAGTGAATTTTAATGTCGATGTGCTTGGTTTTAGAGTGTTGGATTGGGTTTTTAGCTATTTGAATTGCCGCTTCATTATCACAATAGATAGGGGTTTTGAAGTAATTCAAACCGTAGTCCAACAACTGATGTTGGATCCAGATAACTTGAGAGCAGCAAGCTGATGCAGCAACGTATTCCGCCTCTGCGGTTGAGGTCGAGACAGTGTGCTGTTTCTTGCATTGCCATGAAACTAATCTGTCACCTAGGTATTGGCATCCTCCTGAAGTTGATTTGTTGTCAAGCTCACAGCCTCCATAATTACTGTCAGTAAAAGCATAAAGATTAAATTCAGAATTCTTCGGATACCAAAGACCCAATTTAGGGCTTCCTTTGAGAAAAATTCTTTTAACAGCAATATGATGAGAAAGTTTAGGATTAGCCTGATATCGTGCGCATTGACAGACTATAAACATATTGTCAGGTTGACTTGCAGTAAGATACATCAGCGATCCGATCATCGATCGATAGAGGGTTTGATCTACGGACTCGCCTTCAGGATCTGGGGACAGGAGAGGTCGTTCAGCCATCGGTGTAGAAGCAGATTTAGCATCGTGAAGCGCAAACTTCTCAAGAATATCCTCCACATACTTGGCTCGATGTAGCAGGATTCCGGTTGAATTCTATTTAACGTGAAGCCCCAAAAACATGGTCATTTCTCCCAACGAACTCATTTCAAATCTTTTCTTCATTACACTTTCGAACTCTTTGCAAAGCTTTTGGCTTGTTGATCCAAAGATTATGTCATCGACGTATATTTGTACGAGTATCTGGTCCTTGTCGACATGCTTTATGAACAGTGTTTGATCGATAGTGCCGCGAGTATAACCATGTTCGAGCAAATGCTTTGTTAGGGTTGCATACCATGCTCTAGGAGCTTGATGCAGCCCATATAACGCTTTGTCCAACTTGTAGACATGATTAGGATACTTCAAGTCGACAAACCCTGGAGGTTGATCAACGTAGATTTTTTCCTTCACCTTGCCATACAAGAAGGCAGTCTTGACATCCATTTGAAAGACAGTAAAGTTGATATACGAAGCATAGGCTTGGAAGATACGAATAGCCTCCAGGCGAGCTACTGGAGCATAAACTTCAGTGTAGTCAAGACCCTCGACTTGTCGAAACCCACGAACTACCAGTCTGGCTTTGTTTCGCACAATAACTCCTGAATCGTCCTGTTTGTTGCGATAGACCCATCGTGTGTCAAGAGACTTCTTTCCCTTCGGTAAGTCAACTAACTTCCAAACACCGAGTTTTTCAAATTGATGCAATTCTTCATGCATTGCATCCACCCAACTAGGTTCGTTTAGAGCCATTTCTACATTCTTGGGCTCAATTTGAGAAATAAAGCAAGAGTACAGACATGTATTCACGTCTCCACTCCGACTTCTAGTTTTAACACCATCATCTAGCTGGCCAATGACGTTTTCGATCGGATGACCCCGTTGAACCCTAGAAGGTATTTCTTGGCTGATGTCATTGAGAGACACAAGTAGAGTGTGAATGTTGAGACCTCCTTCATTTGCTGGTTGAGTAGTACCAGATGGTTCTGCGACATACTCATCTGCAATAAAATCAGGGAAGAGTAATTCCATAAGGGTTGAAAAGACAGCGGAAGCATCATTTGGAATGAACTCTTTCTCTGAAGATATGTGAGGTGTCGATTCAGCATCAGAATAATCAGTGTGGACTGATTGAGGACTATCATGTTCCAAGAATGGCCCCCCTTGAGGAGTAGCAGAGGACTTTCCCGAAGATATTGCAGAAGACTCCCCCTCAATTGCAGCAGAAGGCTCCCCCTCAGTTGCAGCAGAAGGCTCCCCCTCAGATGCAGCAGAAGATCCTCCTTTGTGCAAGTCAAAGGACTCTCCTTCAAGTGAAGCTTTAGATTTTCCTTTCGATGAATCGGAAGGTTTAGATACAGGCTTGTACATGACTTCTTCGTCTTCATCTTCAGAGATACTCTTCCAATGCGAACCAGTTTTAGATACATCATTTGAATACACATTTAAGGATTTAAAAAGTGACGTATAATCAAACAACCAATCCGGACCCACTCTTGCGTCTGTCTCGTTCTCTTCCAACCAATGCACGTCATAGGATTCCACAATCTATTTGGTTTTCTTATTGTAGACTCTATAAGCAGTGCGAGCAGCATACCCTACAAAATAGCAGTCATCGGCTTTGGCATTAAACTTCGGGTTGGCATCTAGATGAAGAAGGGTGCAAGGACAGCCAAATACTCGGAAGTGACTGACTGACGGCTTGTGTCCATAGTAAATTTCATACAGAGTTTTCATTTGAGCTTTGTTGATAAGCACTCGATTCTGAACATAACAGGCAATGTTTATCGCCTCTGCCCAAAAGAAAACAGCCAGCTAGCTTTGAGTCACACAACATCGTTCTTGCAGCGTCTTTGAGTGTTCTGTTCCGCCTTTCAGCAACACCATTTTGTTGAGGTGTATGAGCTGAACTAAATTGACGCAGGATACCCTTTTCAGCGCAGAAGTTATTGAGAACGGAATTCTTGAACTCTGTTACATTATCGGTACAAAGCGCCTTCACCCTATGATTGGTCTGATTCTCAACAAGTACAACGAACTTCTTGATCAATTCAGTGACACCGGCTTTGTTGAATAGAAAGAAAACCCACGTAAATCGAGAGAAATCATCAATCACAACTAAACAGTAAGAACTTCTGTTGATGCTTAGCACGTTCACTGGACCAAACAAATCCATGTGAAGTAATTGAAGAACCTGACTGATTGAGTTAACCTGTTTTGGCAAGTGCGGCTTTCGATGGTGCTTTCCTTGAGCGCATGACACACATTTTTCAAACGTAATAAAGTCCTTGACGGGCAATCCACGGACCATCTCATTTTTCGCAAGACGATTCAGATTCTTGGCGTTAGCATGACCTAATCTTCGGTGCCACAGTATTGCAGTTTGCTCGGAGATCTTGGAGAATAGACAAGTAACTTGTTCTGGGAGATTGGTATTCATATCAATAATATAGGCATTCCCATCCCTTTTAGATCTTACAACAATCCATTCTTCAGGGATGACAAAGCCTGGCTTTAAGACCATGCATTCCTTGTCAGTGAAATGCGTAGAATAGCCCTTGTCACATATCTGAGAAATGCTTAATAGACTGTGTTTCAACTCGGGAGCGAAATTCACATTTTCAAAACTTAGAACTCCATTTGACACGGTTCCCCTTTTAGTGATTTCCCTCCATCTCCACCCACAAAAGAGACATACCCCCCATTAAATGATTGAATGCTGTGCAGTTGGGTGATATCTCCCGTCATATGCCGGGAACAGCCACTGTCGACGAACCAGGGTCTGACGACATTTCCCCGCAACTTTCCCTGCAAAATGTGCGGGTTTAATTAGATTTGGGCACCCAGGTCATGATCTTCCTGGGTGATCCCGATGCCTTTCCAGATTTATTGCACTTAAAATTCTCTGAGGACGCAGATGATGTATTGGGAGCAGGTTTGGGCCTCCATTTATAATTAGGTTTTCTGAAAAACTCAGTTAACTTTGTCATTTTATGCTTAACAATCTGATTAAAGCACGTGTGACTTCTACTAGAGTTGGCTGAAGATCCACTACTGCTTTGGGATGAGCTTGACCTTGGCGTGGCTATGCTCCTTTTTGGCAGACTGCTCGGGACATGGTGATTAAAAACCTTTTTGTGTCTGTGAAAAATATCCCTTTTTCTATTTCGTTCATCTACCCAATCATCATTTCGAGAGCGACTTCTAGAGGAATTTCTATTTAAAGACCTTCCTCTGAACTCGTTCTCCCCTCTTGGAAGATTATTACTCACAAACATTCGGTTAAGACAATTTCTAGGAATATGACCACTAGTACCACAATTAAAACAAATCTGCTTGTTATTGTTAGAACTTGTGCTGCATTTATTAGATTCGTTTTCCCTACAAACACCCTTGCTTGTCTCACAAGAACATGCAACATTATTAGGTTGTGAAGCAAGTGAGGGTGCTATACTCGTGGAGGGTTGTGAAACTAGTGGTGTCTCAACATTTTTATCACAAACATTCAAATTGTCAACCAAATTGTTCAAAAATTTATCAGACATATTAGAAGCACTCAAAACAGTATCAGAAGTAACAACTACTGTATTAGAAGAATTAAAAACACCACAAGAAATATTGTCACTTAAAACATTTGAAAAAGAATTGTCTTTATTTAAAATGAAAACTTCAGGTTTAGACTCGATTTTATTTTCAGAAACACATCCTTCAACTTCGTGCTTTGACTGATTCAAGGATTGATCTGCAGGAGAAGTAGAAATGTTAGTACTTTCAACATTAATAAATCCTCCCGAAATAAAACCGGAGGGCTTGCCATAAAACATAAATGATTCATTGGCAATCTCTTCTTTGGACAAAGGCTTGGACACATATGAATGATTGAAAGGAGGGGGTACATGATTATACCCTAGACCTTTTGATTGATTCCTTTTACACTGCATACTTTGGTCTATCATATTTGCAACCACCTCACTTGAGAAATCATGTTTTCTAACATCAAGTTTGGCGGTTTCAAATTTTCCTTTCAAAGATTCAACTTCAGCCACTAGCTCAGCATTTTGTTTGACTACATAATCATAGTTTTCACATTTGTTACTGTAGTCTTCCTGGAGTCTCCTAAAGTCCTTAATTTTTGATTCTAGTTGAGCTTTAAGTGGTTTTTGTTCTTTTTCGAAGTTGGTACCCTTCATATCTAAGGTCTTCTACGTTTCTTATTAATTTTTCATTAAGTTCACGAAGAATCCTAAGATTTTCTACTTCATTGCCTAATGTCTCAATTTTATCCTGTAAAATTTTTACATAATCTATACAAGCCTTAGAGCATGATGGAAAACTTACCTTAGACGAATTAGGTTCATGGGAAGAGGATACCATCAAAGCAAACTGTAGCTTCATCACACTGTCTTCAGCTGCTACAATCCCTGCTGGAGCATCATCCCTTACCTGTGCCAGATGAGCATTTTCTGGTCCAGATAAGTTGAGAGCTTGTATTTGATCATCCCAATCGAAAGATTGCGCAACCATAGCCCTTTCATTGTTTGCTTGACCACTACTTCGGCTGTTCCCAACTGCAACCATTGTTCTGTCATTATTAACCCTTCTATCGGGGTGTGGGCAATCACGAGCAAAATGCCCTGGCTCATGGCAATTGAAACACCGAAGCTTTCCTTTGTTGAATCCAACCTTCTTATCAGCGCTCATTCCCCAATTGTTCTTCCCTGTCTTTTTGGCAAACTGTTTTGCCCTAAATACAGCCATGGCAATTTGCCATGTGATGTCCATTTCCTCAACGTCCTCCGGATGAATTTGATCAAGATCTGCAAGAGACAATAGAGGCGGAAGCTCCCCAGCTACAAGTGCATTTTAGCAATTCACTAGCCTTGCTGCAAAGACAAGGTTTTCATCACCCTCCTTTCCTTTTGAAGAAGAGGCTATATTTGAAGATGGAGCAGTTTGGGTAGACAGGAATGGTTGACTTTGTGGGTAGGGAATGACTGGTGCAGAGGAAGATGAACCTGTAGTGGTATAAGAGAAAGAAGAAAGAGCATTGTTAGTTGAAATGCCAAGGTTGGCAGCTGAGTAGGAGTTCACATGATTGATCTCTCGCTGCTTGTCATCAATATCACACGCTTTGATGACAACCATCACTTCAGCTAGAGAAAGGCGATTAAGATCCTTAGTCTTCTTAATCACAACTACGTTCATGTCCCAAGACTTTGGGAGAGCATTTAGTAGCTTCTTATTAATTTATGACTTTTTATAGAAGATCCCTGCCACAGTCATCTCCGTGTTGAGAGCTGTGAATCGCTGCAGCTGAGCCTCGAGAGTCTCTCCAGGCACATAGTTAAACATGTTGAATCGTTGCCTCAGCATATCTTGGCGACTCTCTCACATGTCTTCATTTCCCTCATATACTTCAATAAGGGCTTCCCATAGTGCTTTAGCAGAAGTATACTCTCTGAATCCTTGAGCAATGTCTAGAGATAGGGCCATAGTCAAAATGGCCAATGCCTTTTCTTGTTCTTCTACACTCTTAAAATCTTCATCAGTGTATTTTTCAATTTTCTTGTCAACCACCTGCCCCCCAACTGTAGTGGTGATTCTGATTGGATCCTTTATAACACATTTCCAAATCTTGAAGTCCTTCATCTTTATATATTTCTCAATTCTATATTTCCACTCGGGGAAACCATCAGCGGACATGAGTCTTGGAATGTGCGTGGTTGTTCCCATCACAGCATCGAGTTCTTGATATTGATTAGTATTTTGTGATTCCATTTTTTTTAAATTTAAAGTTAATTAATTATTAAATAAAACTTAATTTTTGATTTAAAAAATTTAATTAATTTACTGTTTACTGTGAATTCCGAAAATTACTTAACTAAGATTCAAGACAAGTTTACTGCCGAGAAATGTTTATGACTGTAAACTCCTAGTTTACGGCCCGTGAACCTTTTGAATTCTGAAACAGAAAAATTAAAGATGCAATTTATCTAAAATCGATTATCAGGTAATCGATTAACGGCCAATAATTTTCTGTTAAACACTTTAAGTTTACGGACAATGATTTTCTATTAAAAACTTTAAGTTTATTTTTTTTTAAGAATTTAAATGCAATGAAATATGATTATTAAAGCCTTAAATCAGGAACTCGATTTGCTGGAGAAGAAAATCGTTTGCGGTGTTTGAGCCTTGAATAGCTTGCGGCCGTGAACTTGGTGTTTACGGCCGTAAGCTCAGACCGTGAACTTCTGAACACACGGAATTTGACTGGAATAAAACCCTTCTTTCACTGTGAATATCGTTTTGAGAAAAATCACAACTGTAGGATGTCTTTGACACTGGTCTCGCTCTGATACCAATTGTAAAGCCCGAAAACAGATCTACCAATGATCAAAGACAAATAACAGAAGCAAAAGATGAAACAATAAACAAATAACAAACGAACCAAGCTTGCATACGCCTTAAAGCAATATAACGTCAGATACAACTTGGAGAAAACATGAAGGCATCAACAACCTTTAAAGTTTGACAGAACGCCCTATTTATAGACCTGACTTACAACCGCATGGAGTTTACGGCCGTAAACACATAACAACCATAAACTTAGACAAAATCGGTTCTTCCTACACAATCACTACCACTAACTAGTATGCCTAGACCAAACCATTATACAGGGTCTTTCAATGATTGGTATGTGGTAATTTGGGGGAACTCACTAAGTTTTGTGCTTACAGTTTTCAGTTTATGTTTCAGGTACTTTTGGTTCCAGAGGGAAGACCTCGAGATGACTGAATCATACACACCATTGGCATTTTGTTATGATGTTATACTCTGATTTATGACAATTGATACACTGGTTTATTTCAAATGTTTGGATGATATGGAAAATTACTATTTTATCTAATATTAAATCGAAAATTTTTGGGACCATATTTTTGGATGTTACAAGCTTAGCCAAATTCACAACACCTTTCATGTCTCTTGGTTGCATAAGTGTTTTGCTGATGATTTCGCAGTTGTTTCCTTATACGACATTCATGTTGATGAGCGACTGAATTATATGGAGGAGGTGTAACATCTGAATCTTTGAGGATGAAGAAAAGAGTTTGGTGCATATATCCACCAAACAATCCATCTCCATCATTGTGTGCATCTTCTGGACTCATTATAAGACCTCTAGCTTTCACCCTTTTGAGGTTCTCTTCTTAGATCTAGGTTTAATTTCATGATTTGCGTCATAAGTGGAGTTTAAATGGTTAGAAGAGATAAAGTTTGCAACTTTATGGATCTACATAGTCCCTTGACATTATATCTTGTAGATCTAGGATTTGTTGTAGTTTTGGTAATCATGTATGAACTTTAGGTCCCTTTTCTCATATTTTGACGTAGTTTGGGGGAAGGACATGCATGAGGCATGCATGTACATAAAGTTTGGACTTTTATGTGCCCTTTGAGCCTCTAGAAGCCTTCTAGAAAGTATAGGTTAAGGACTTATTTGATTAATAGCTTGAGCAAATAAGTTGTTCCCGGCTCGTTCCCACAATGTGACAAGTTGGGTTTCATGACGTGGTGAAATTAGAAATAACGACTGTTTTGTAGAGAAGTTCCCACGACGTGGCTAAAGGATGGTCATGATGTGGAGGTCAACCACCGTTGACTTTGACCGTTAACTTTTGAGTAGGGTTGGCTTTTGGTAAAATACTAGTTTTACAAAATAGACTAAGGATTTACCTAGTGTGATTCGGTAGGTGGTGTATAGAACCCTTTTGTTGGCTGTGTGAGCTGATTTATGTTAACCACATTGCAAGGTGATTCTTCTCATTGTACTATGTAGGATGCTAGCTATCTTTGTGACTCTTGCATTGTATGTTAGGCAGGGCTTGTTTGTATGTTGGGCAGGGCTCGTTGCATTGGGAGGGTCCCATTATGTGGATGGGGCCCGATGTTATGTATTTTATGTGGTATTTTGGGGAACTCACTAAGCTTTGTGCTTACGGTTTGTAGTTTAATTTTTTTAGGTACCTCTGGTTCCAAAGGGAATAACCTAATATGATCGCACAACATCCCCTTGATTTGACTCAACATTGTTTATTTGATTTACCCTGATGTTGTTGATATTTTATTGTGTTTGGTTTTGGAACAATTGGTTGTATCATTTTGGGTGTTTTGAAAATCAAATTTTTACCAATATTTTTGGGATGTTAGAACTAGAAATCAAAGCCAGCCGTCCAAAACCCAAATTATCCCTACAAAAAACAACTGGAATTTGTTATGAAAATGCTACAATCTTACCTTCTAATTATTCTCGCCCATGAGGCTCAGAAACAAGAGGAACGATTAGGTGAAGCCGCTTGTTACGATGCTTTCTTGATTCAAGGAGGTTATTGGACAGAGAATTTCAAAGAATTCAAAAACTGATAACATCAAAGATATTTCCAACATGAAAAAGGTAGGCGGCGAGAGGAAGGAAAGGGACGTATACCAGTGATGGTGAAAATGGGGGAGGGGATTAATGAGTTTGGGAAGAAGAGGGTGCTTGGAAAAGTTTAAAAGATTAGCTTTTTAACTTATTATCGGTTCCACACTGGTATAAGTTAGAATTAGTGTTTGGATAAACTGCTTTTTAAAAACAACTTATAGCGGCGTCGAAGCAAAAATAAGTCATTTTTAATAAGTTACTAACCCTTAACTCATCAAAACTATTTATAACTTATAATTGTCCAACATCTCTAGGAAAGTTTTTTTGGTCATTTTTCCAAACACTAAAAATGACTTAATAACTAATAGCATTTTGACACCGAATAAGCTAATCTAAACATTTTTTTTTAAATCTCATTTTGCCACCGCTATAAACTAATATGGTATAAGTTAAAAATTGCTTATCATTTTAAATAAACTTAGCCAAACACCCTTGAATAAGCATAAGGGGGTGTTATTTATTTATTTGTTTGTTTTCTTTTAATGGGAGTGGAGCACATGGTGATGAGATAGGGGTAGGGTGGGATGTCTAGGGTGGTTGTAACACCCGGAATTTGGAAGGTTAATTGTGGAAATCAATTCCCTTTCCTACGGACAAGCTCAGCGAGTTTATGGTGGGAACTTGACATGTTGGAGGCTTATGGGACGCACATTTTTATGAACAAACTCGTCGAGTTGGTGATGGGGACTCGACGAGTTGGACGTTAATTGAGAAACCCTAAATTTTAGGGTGTTTCACCCTATTTAAAGGCCTTAAGTTCTTTAGTTGGCCTCTTTACGAGCCTCCTCTATTCAAAAACCCTAAAATCGAGCATTGTCTTCCATTGTTGAGTGTGTGAGCTTGGGGAAAGCGTTAAGTGCTCATTTTTGGTGCAACTTGAAGGAACTAAGGAATTAGGAGTTGCTTGGCTTGAAGAAGAAGTCTTGGATCTAGAATCACTGCCTCATTTGCCAAGTCTTTGATGTATGAAGTTCTCACGATACTTATTAGTTGCTTAGATCTCTTCTTGGGTTAGATCTTATGCTTTTAGCCATAGTTGGGTGGATGTTAGGGATTAGGACATCCCAAATGCTTATTCTTTCAAATCTAAGGTCTACATGAGCTCTTTTGGCATAAAGGTGCCAACTTTATGGATTTAAGGGCTTCATGCATTCATTAAGTCTTTCATTTAGCCCATTTTCAAGTTTTTCAGCTCCTCCGAGTCATGCTTAAGCATAAAGTTGGAAACTTTACATGGCCATCTAGCCTTATGGGGTTAGATCTGCATTTTGGGGTTTTGTCTTTGATGATTAAGTGCTTAATGATTAAGCCCTCACTCTTTTAAGTCTCGGGTTTGGGTTTGGACCCATTTAGGTGGTTCCTAGGGGTAAAGTATGAAACTTTACCCTTCTTGATCTCATTTTGGTTGAGATCTAAGATTTGGAGCTCTCGATTCGATGAAGGCAACTTAATGCATTAAGTTGTTAGTTTTTTGGGAGAACTCAACGAGTTTGTTGGGCAACTCGACGAGTTGACTTGGTTTTTCCCGATCTGTGAAGTTGATGGAGGAACTCGACGAGTTGAAGGACAACTCGATGAGTTAGGTCAATTTGGACTGTTGACTTTGACTTTCGATTTATGTCATTGAGCAAGTCTGTCCCAAGGGGTTGCTGAGGTAATCTGATTTGTAATTAAGGGAATTATGAAATTAGGATAAGGCCCATATGGGGTTGGGCCTAATTTGGAAAATTGGGCCAATGGTTCGTTAGTGGGCTTTTGGGCCATTCAGATTGTAGTTTGGGTCATGGATTTG
The DNA here is from genome assembly GCF_002870075.4 of Lactuca sativa. Classification (NCBI taxonomy): domain Eukaryota; kingdom Viridiplantae; phylum Streptophyta; class Magnoliopsida; order Asterales; family Asteraceae; genus Lactuca; species Lactuca sativa. Next base: position 109,743,247 of record NC_056625.2, on the reverse strand, counting down.
GACAAGGCTAGGTTAGGGGTAAAATGGTCTTTTTACCCCCGGTATGGATTTATGGTTATGCATTGGAACTCAATTATTAGTTGGGTGCTGTTTTAATGATTGACAGTTCAGGGATTTGTCATCCAGCATCTAAGGATTTCTTTTAATGTGCTTCAACAGTGTGAGGCGAGTTTTCTTACCGGGTTTAGCGGGTCGAAGGCACCAATTCCGGCCGATGTTTATGTTGTGTTATTAGTATGCTAGCTGTCTTTATGACTCTTGCATGGGTATGTGTTTATATGCTTTCTGGGCTAAGGTCCGATGTCGGGTGGGGCCTGATGACTGTTTATATGCTATGTATCTATGTGATTATTGCATGTGTATGTGTTTATTTGATACATGTTATTTTATGTTGGGCAGTGCCATTTTACCAAGCTCAACTCGATGTTGGGCGGGGTCCGATGCCGAACGGGGTCCGATGCCGAGCGGGGCCCGATGACAGGGCGGGGCCCACTATGTGTATACTGTATGTTTATTGTATGGTTGCATGTCACACACCACATGTTTCCGCATATAATATCCTACTTTGATTTTTATGACAATTGATACATTGGTTTTCTTTGAGTTGTATGCTTGGTTGTGAAAACACTATTTAATATATTTTAAAAATGAAAATTTTGGGACCATATTTTTGGACGTTACAGAAGGTGTGCCCAATTCTTTTAATAAATAATATAAATACAAAGAACATATCTAAAATGATAAATGTGGTATTTTATGTCTGTTGCAGACAAATACCACCATAAAATATACCAGATGGAAGCTCCATGTAACTTTTTTCGAATTGGAACGAAACCTCAAGATTGAACCTAATCACATGGATGACCCGAATAATAAGGACAATTTTTAGTTATCCTAACAATAATAAAGACAAATAACACAAAGCGTATTTTCACAATTTTATTGGTTATGAAATTATACCACTATTTTCATAAAGGAAGATGGTTATTTCAACACATCAAAATCCCTTTACACACAAATTGTAAAATGTCAAATTGCATTTATACTCCATAGTTTATAATTTACACCCAAAAATGATATTTCTCCTTGAATCTCGTGTAGTTACAAAGAGGGATAATGACTTGAGAGGGTAACATACTACTGCTTTTGGTCACATTTTGTCACTAAACTTTTTTTTTCGTGATATAATAGCCCTTTAACTTGTTGATTTGTGTAGATTTCCCCCTTCCAACTGCTTTTTGTCAGTTTCAACGGTTGAATCGGTCCTATGTGTCTTTTTATCCTACATGGCAAATGAGGTGGCATGTAAGGCTAATTAATAAGGCTAGTATTAAAAGAGGGATGTTAGTGGTTCCTTTATTGTGACCTAATACCCCGATGATGGCTTCGTTCTACAGCTTCTTCTCGGCCTTTGATCGATCAAGCAAGAAATCAACAGTGAAGAACACAAAAGCTTGTGATTGTGTGTTCACTGCATGTATTCTAACATCAAAAACACCAAAGAATCCAGGGAGGCATTTCATGGTGTGCAATTTCATTTGAATCTTCCCTCTTCTCTGGAATCGTTATTCCTGAATTTCTTTATGTTTTCTGGATTGGTTATTCTGAATTTCTTCATCTTTTTTAATTGTTTGTTTTGAAGGGTAAATGCAAATATTGGAAGTGGTTGGATGTAGAACATGCACAGATGCTCGTAACCGATGTGGTGGAGGGAATAAAAGTTGATTTGGTAGCATTGAAGACTGAAGTAGAGAAGGTGAAAGAAGACATGGAACAAATGAAGAAGGAAAAGTACTCTGATGCCATTACAATGAAGGAAAAGTTATATAAGTTTACTATAAGATTTCTTTTGTTGATCATTATGTATATGATGAAATGATGTACTGAAAAATATTCTTTAAATGATGTATTGATTGGAATGATGTATTGAATGATCTTAACTTCTTATTTGAATGTAATGAAATCCGGAAAAGTTGCATAAATATTGGTTTACCATATATGATTCCATTCTTTGACTGGAATGGAATTAGTGAAACAACAATGGAATCCGGAAAAAGTAGCATAGATACACAATGAATACATATATGATTCCATTATGTAAATGGAATGAATACAATGCATACATATAACAAGAAACTAACTGAATATGGTGGTTGGATTCATTGAAATACTCCATTAATAGTCGACATTAAATAAAGGGCAAGTACTTGTATACATATACAAAACTTGTAGCCAGGAAACACAAAAGATGGGACAAATGATTCCTAAATAACAAGGACCACAAAAGAAGGGCCACCATGTGCCCACACACCCAAAAGAAAAGCATAAAGAAAACATAGTACTTTGTCTTTACATCAAAATTTGATAACAAAAGATGTGCCCACCCACTACCTACCCACTAACTTAATCAAGGACTGTAGGGTTCTCTACACTGCTCCCAACTCTAGGTATCTTCCTCCTCAGTGCCATTTTGACAATCCGTTCAGAATATTGCCTCTGTCAACTTCTACCAATTGGTCCCTTCTTCATGGGATACACCTGGTGGTGGTGGAGGTGGTTAGGCTGCTGATGCTGGTAGTGGTGGAGGTTGTTGGGCTGCTTCTGGTGGTGGTGGTGGTGGTTGGGTTGTTACTGTTGTTGCTGGTGGACTTGGTCCTGCTCCACTACCCCTAGATGAACTTGGTGCTTGCAAAAAATTAAAGTCTCAATTACTTATCAAAATGATGTATTATGTTCAGATGCATAAAATTTACCTGATGTATTTGTTTGCTGCTTAGATGGACATTTTTTCTTGTTATGCGCTGGTTCCTTGCAAACACTACACCGTATCAGGGTTCCCATTCTTATTACAGAATGTCTAACTAGGCCTCAACTCTCTTTCCACTGCATTCCTCTTCCTTTTCACTGATTGCCTACTAGGTAATCTTCTTCTTTTGGGAGGCAAAGGCTTGTGATAAGGAACTTCTTGCCACATATCACTACCATTGAGAGGGTTAATGCTATAATTGTAGCATTTTAGGTAAGCCTCTTTACTCTATGACTGGGACACATATGTTTCTGCATCTTGATTCAGGGAGGAGATTGCAGCCACTCCATGTAAGAATGTTATCCCTGTAAGTTGCCATATTCTACATGAACAAGTCTTTGCAATTAGATCGACTCTATATGATGCATCATTGAACCCAACTTCATACTTTTGATAACCACAAGGAGTAACCCCCCACAATCTGTATAAGGCAATAAAGACTACAAATTAATAACTAATAATACAAACTAATAAAAACCATATGTTGAATGGTAAAACTCTTCCTTCCAACCATCACTTACAACCTTAAAGCAACCATAGTACTTGGAAAACAGAGTTGTGGAATCTGGCATGATGTCTACATCCAACCTCACAGTAGAACCAGAGTTTGTCCTTAGAATTTCATGACCATATGACCATAATCTCCCATAATGGTCAATTAGATTTCATTCAATTTATTGTAATGCAAATTTCTTTGCATTTCTACATTGCTCACATTTATGTTGAATGTTGTTGAAACTTTAACTTTCATCTTCCTAACACTCATTTTTGGCTTCTCTATAATTTCACTCATAAACTGTTTGCCTATCCACTTATAAGTTACTATGGACCCAAACTTAAACAGCCTACTGCATGTATGTTCGCTATCTAGAGATTTTATCTAAAAAGTCTTCTCTTTAGTCATCCAAGAGGTCCAAAGTCTAAATGGACAAGTAGGTGACTTGTTTTTTTATAGGACTTAACTAACAACCTTTGGAAGTCATTTTTTTAAACCAAAGATCACACCCATTAGCAACTGCATAGTTCTCAACATGTTTTTAAGCTTATCAAGGTTAGAAAATCGCATACCTAACAATGGTTTCATCTGATTCCATGGTTGTCTATCAACATGCACAGGGTATTGAGGTTCAACATATTCATCATCTTCATCTACATCATCAACATTTACTGTACGTAGACAAAGTTTGTTTAAGAACCTGTCACCCATGGTTTTGTTGGCTGGGAATGGATATTCAACATCATCTTCTTTATGGTCAACAAAATAAATGTCCAACAAGACTGATTCTTCATCCTCTTCACAATTGTAGTCTTTATCTTCATTTTCCTCTTCATCAATCCACTCGAAGATTGGTTCATTTTGGTGGTCCACATACACATTCATTCTCCTCTCATTTGCATAAGCCAAATCCAAAAATTCTTTGTAATCACCCTCATTCAACAATGTATGAATTCCCTGACTTAAAGACTCTTGTGTAAGGCAGAAATAAATGTCTTTGCTTCTCCTTCTGGTGAGCTTGTGAAGGAATTCCATGAACTCCTCGTACTCAAATGCACTGAAGTCAATATCTCACACTGATGTTCTGCCGGGATCAAAGTATACTAATGGGTAGGGTGCAAATGTTCGAATGTAGTGGAAATCCACTACAATGAAGTTTCGATCAGTGGGACATTGTGATGAAGCCATTATAGAGACCAACTGAAAATTAATGGAGGTTAATGAGACTTCATTCCCTAATCGAATTTAAGGACCAAATGGGACTTTGGTCTTAACTTTAATGAGGAGGGGAGACAAAATCGGGGCCTACATGCCACTTCATTGGCCACATAGGATAAAAAAGACACCTAATACCGATTCAACTGTTGAAACCGACTAATATCAATCATAAGGGGAAAATCTACATGAATGAACAAGTTAAAGGGCTATTAGATCACGAAAAAAAGTTTAGTGACCAAATGTGACCAAAAGCAATAATATGTTACCCTCTCAGGGCATTATACCTTACAAAGATTTATCATTTAAATCTAGTATCAAGTAAACAAGCATGTCATAATTTCTTTCTCCGGCACCTACGATCATTTAAGCATCATAATGGCACTCCAATAACATGTAGTGAGCCTTTTAGCGAGGATATTGTGTGTCGCAAAGGTTTGCAAATTTTTTTCTTTGAAAGTCATGCTTTCCTTTGTACTTTAATGAGTACAATTTCATTAGCATGCAATTTCCATATCTATTCTAATAAGTGAATATTTTTTTTTTGCCACATATCACAATCTCATTTATTTTTCCAAATGTCATTTTGTGGTTATTTTGAGTTTATTTTTTTTCCATATGTCATTTTATGGATTTTTCTATTTTATTGAATTCCACATAATATTTTAATGTAATAATTAACAATATCTATTCTAATAAATGAAGTTTTTTTTTGCCACATGTCACACTCTCATTTATTTTGTCAAATGTCATTCTGTGGTTATTTTGAGTTAATTTTTTTCTCACATGTCATTTTATGAGTTTCTTATTTTATTAAATTCCACATAATAGTTTAATGTAATAATTAGCAATAAATATAGTAATAAATAGATATCAATTTTATTAATGGACTTACCTTCTAATTTTAAAATTTTCAAATTAAAGCACATTAGTTTTTTTTTGTTTATTTATATAAATTATTTGTTTAAATTTAAAAAATAAAAATAAACATTTCAATTTTAATAAATTATTATTTTTCTTATTTTCTTATAACTTCAAAGTTTTCAAATACTTAGATCTTAATATTTAACTTTAAAAAAAAAATTAACTTATGTAATATATAAGTCTTACAACCAGTATTTTAATAAGATGTAATTATTATATTTAATATTAACGAGAAAACAAAATTTAAATCTTAATTATTTTTCTAATACCAACAAAATGACATTGGTGTCAATATAATGTAGTGGGTGATTCTACTCCATCTTTTATTACTCTTCTCAAAATAAAATTATTAAAAAATACAAAAATATTGGTTGACCGACCCATATCCATCAGCACATGATTGCATTAAATTATTGACAAGGTTTATATAGCTTTCGATGTTTCCGTGTTATTTTATTCATACCTGCACGCGCCAACTTAACCAGTTCCATCCAAATCAATTATCTTAAGTTCTTAACTAAAACAACAAAATGCAATAAGAAATTTAACCGGTACTTAAATAAATGGGTAGTTTTGACCTACGTATAGAAATTATTCTATTTGTGTTGAATAATTTAAATGTTAACGGTATAATTAGAGATGAAAAACGAGTTTAATTATAAGTTAGATACTAAAGAGCTTGTATTCGGTTTTGTCATCCCTTTTTAAAGATGAGTGTTCAAGTTTCTTGGTGGACATAAGTGGATTTTAGGAAAAATTTAGGTATAAAATATATATATTTGCCGTTTTGAAAAAAAATTATAAGTTACACGGTAAAAGGCAATTTTAAATGTATGCATCATTAAACCATTTGAGTTGTCATGAATTGGTAAAGGCAAGTAGAAAATATCCATGTTTTGAAAACCGTACCGGACCGGCCGGTTCGACCGGTTCAACCGGGAACCGGTCCCGGATCCGGTTCTTAAAGGCCAAAAAACCGGTAATCGTTTGAACCGGTGAAAACCGATAAAAACCGGTCGAACCGGTAAAAACCGGTCCGGTTGAACCGGTAAAACTGGTCAAAACCGGAAATTTTAAAAAATATTTAATTTTTTCATTTTTTGTATTTTTTATATAATTAAATATAATTATGACATCATTCGGTTTTTCCGGTTTTTGAGACCGATCCGACTGGTTGGACCACCTGAACCATCGAACCAGTAAGACGACCGGTTCGCTCTCCGGTCTGGTTTTCAAAACCTTGGAAAATATAGTGAGTAACTCATTCACCTATATTTAAATCCTAATACTATTTATGTGCTGTTTGTTTTTTTGAAGCAAAAGTTCATAAAGTCAACAGACCGCCTCTACAACCTCTGCAGTAGAAGAGGTGGATCAAACGGCTGCAGACTGTAATGAGAAACATGTTTATTTTTTTAATATCTGCATGCTGCTGCAGATATTAAAAAATTAAAATAAACTGATTTCATAATCCAAAAATAGTTTTTTAATATCGAAAATTTAATGACGTATGACATTTTGGCAATAATTTATGATATTTCAACAAAAAATAATGATATTTTAACAAAAACTAAAGATATTTTAACATAAAATAATGATATTTCAATAACAAGTTATTATTATTCAATATAAAAAAAAATTTAACAAGAATAAACAAAAAAAAAAAAAACGAAAAAAAAAATGTGAAATAAGATTTCAGCAATACATAATTAATATTTTAGCAAGAAAAAAAGAAGAAGAAAAGGTTGGAAGAGGTAGGAAGAGACAAAACAAATGTTGTGCCAAGAAGAATACGCGCAAATGTTTTTTAATCCAAAGACTTCTGAAAAACAAACAACTGCGAGATGAAAAGTTTTATATATGCGCTGCGCAGCAGTAAAAGGTTTGAAAATGTTTTTTCTAAGAAACAAACAACACCTTAGACTCTGTGTATGAAATCAGGCCCGTAAATTGTCATTATTAAAGTACCCTTTTAACAAAAGAATGCATTCACTTGATCAAGATGTTTATGATTTATCCAATAAGTTTGTTCAAAAGATCAAATTCTTATTTCAATAATAGGTTTTGACCGATTATATATATATATATATATATATATATATATATATATATATATATATATATATATATATATATATATATATATATATATATATATATATATGAAATTAAAATAATAAACATTTATTTATTTGTTTATTTTATTCGATTTTTTTGGCGGGTTAACTCGATGCATCTTAATATTTACCTATGGACACAACTTAATTAGGTTTGAGTTACACAAGTGCTTGAATCCATGTATTTTATCAGTAGTATAACTTAATATTATCGATCTTCAATTCGATAATGATTTTATAGAACTTAGACAAAATTTAAAAATTTCCGAATTTTGTTTGATCAACTAACGCCATTGTATAACCTCGAAAATGCAAAAAACTTGGTCTATAAATACTTGAATCCAGGTTTCCACTTCTCATCACAAATCACAACACACAATTCCATTGACCATAGCGTCATCATATCATTCAAAGCTAGCCCCCTCACAACACTATGACTACTCACTCAATCACCACCTTCATGGTTCTCATATCCATCCTGGCTCTAGCCAATGCATCCAACCTCTACCCTCAGTTCTACGACCACTCCTGCCCACAAGCTAAAAACATCGTCAGGTCTGTTGTCACAAAAGCTGTCGCACAAGAGGCTCGCATGGCTGCTTCTTTGCTCAGACTCCATTTCCACGATTGTTTCGTCAAGGTTTGTATGAAGAAATGTAATCAAAGTCATAAGGTTTTGTTATAATAATCAAAAGACACTAACTTTCTGTTATTCGCATTGAAACGATCATTTAGGGTTGTGATGCTTCAATACTTCTGGACAACAGTGGAAGCATAATTAGCGAGAAGGGTTCAGTCCCAAACCGAAACTCAGCTCGTGGGTTCGAAGTTGTTGACCAAATCAAAGCCTCACTGGAGAAGGCATGCCCACAGACTGTCTCCTGTGCCGATGCCTTGGCTTTGGCAGCAAGAGACTCAACTGTTCTTGTATGTATCGTATCTTAAAGCGTCATAAATCAACAACCATGGATAAATGTTTATGTTTTTTGTTGTTTGTAAATTAAGATCATGATTTGAACTTGTGCATGCAGGCTGGTGGACCAAATTGGGAAGTGCCATTGGGGAGAAGGGATTCGTTAGGTGCAAGCTTGAGTGGTTCCAACCAAAATATTCCAGCTCCAAACAACACTTTTCAGACCATTCTCACCAAATTTAAGCTCAAGGGTCTTGACATTGTTGATTTCGTAACCCTTTCAGGTAAGTAATAAATTCGGCTGGATTGAATTCAAGAAAATCTTGAAGAGTCTGTTAAAAATCAAGAAAATTGATGGAGCCTCAACAGTCTCATGCTTATAACTTTTGCAGGAAGTCACACCATCGGAAATGCAAGGTGCACCAGTTTCAGGCAAAGGCTATACAATAACACCGGCAAGGGACAGCCGGACTTTTCGCTAGACCAATCTTACGCCGCAAAACTGCGCCAGAACTGCCCGAGATCCGGTGGCGATCAGAACCTGTTTTTCTTGGATCCTGTTTCACCGACGATGTTTGATAACAGTTACTACAAGAACTTGATAGCTTCGAAGGGGCTTCTTAGCTCTGATGAGATATTGTTTACTCAAAACCAGCAAACAATGCAGTATGTGAAGCAGTATGCGGCGAATCAAGAGCTTTTCTTTCAACAGTTTGCGAAGTCGATGGTTAAAATGGGAAACATCACTCCGTTGACCGGTAAAAGTGGTGAAATCAGGAAGAATTGCAGGAAAGTCAACAGTTGATTCTATCTCCTTTTGGTATACAAGTTGATTTTACATCATTTTGTGTGATACGTTGTATTTTATGACTTCAAGTACTATCAATGTACCCTGCCATATATGACAATTTTATTTGACATTAAGAGATACTGTATCTTTGTTTAGACTGATTCGCACCTACGTGATTTTATTTGTTGTTTTCTTTAAAGGCTTCGTTAATTTATCAAGTTATTTAATTTTGGTTAGAAGTTAAATTTATCAAGTTATTTAAGTGGTCTATGTCCTGAACTCACGACCTTCAATCTAATAGGCTTCCAAATCTACCAATTGGGTTTGTCCCACATTGGCTACATGAGTTTGTTTTAGGATGATATTTTTGGTATGAGATAAACAAATGAACTAAGAGTATTCGTAATGTTCAATGCAGGGGCGGAGCCAGAATTTATGAATAATGGGGGCAAAGATAGGATTATTATTGTTTGTTCGACGAATCAACGTTAATTACTCTTTGATATTACTATTCATTTAAAGTTGTAAACATGTATTATTAAAACCTTCCATAATAGTATTTGAATGCAATATAATTGTACATCATAAAAATCTTCTTTTCGGTTATAAGAAGCCATACTGAAGGGCTTCTAGTCCATCTGTATTCGATGTTGCTTTCCTGCCTTGATGTTTAGGGTTCGAGTCCCGCAGTAAATTAAAAATTATTTTATTATATTTTTCGTTTAAAAAAAAAGAATCATTACACATTACATAAAAGTTAAATGTGTAATAAGGAGTTAAAAATGACATTTTTCTTAATTCTTGAATTTTAGATTTGGAGAGCACATTAGATTTGGAGAGGGAAACAATGTGCTTAATTATGATATATGGAATTCAAGATAATAAAGGATCTAAAAAATAAAAGAATATACGGTGAATATATATTTTCAATATAATACTGATGATGCAAACCATAATTTAAATAATTTGTTAAATGTTTTCTAGTTGTAATTTCTATTCTTTTTGTTAGATATATTATTGTTCTTCTATTAATCTCTTATGCAACTTTTATGTAATTTTAGAAGGTATAATACATATGCGATTTAAAAGGAAAAATAGTTTATCCTAATTTTTTTAGGCATGATAGATTTGTTGTAACGTGATTAATTAAGGGCATACATTATTGGAATTCGTTATCTAATATATAGTAAAACTTTTTTAATAGAATTTAACACTTCAACGATTATATTAAGGGTAAATTTTTTTAATAGAATTTAACACTTCAAATATTTTATTAAGAGTAAACTTTTTTAATAGAATTTAACACTTCAAATATTATATTAAGGGTATGCATTTGGATTTTAGAGGGGGCAATAGGCTTTAGCCTTTAGGATCTTAGGTTATTCATGGTTGTTATGGTTCTTGAGAGTGTCTATTTGGTGGTCAAATAAAAAGTTAGCAGGCGCAAAGCACCGGCATGCCTCCTTATTCACTCCGCCACTGGTTCAATGAAAGAGTTAAATGAGATAACGTTTCAATGAAAGAGTTAAATGAATTTACAAATATGTCTGTCATTCAATGGATGGAATTTTACTATAGTGAAAACTCTTTATGAATAAGAAAGTTTTACAATTCTTGAATAAATATTATAAATTAACTTTTATAATATTTCTTTGAACTTTATAGAGTTCAAATACATTGTAAGAACAAATTGATATATTTTATGAAATATGGAATGATGAAGTAGTAATCCATTGATATTAATGATGTTTAATGCATTATAGATGCTATGACAATGTGGGGGTGATTCTATTGTTGTAGTTTTACTCATACAAAGAACTCTCCTCTTTGTACTTTTGACCTTTAGTTTCTTACTATTTGGCCTTCTTTTTCTAATATATTATTTGTCTACATCTCACATAGTACTCTCACATAGTAGACTTTGAGTGGTTGGTTGTGGGCTGGATAGGTGGGCGAGAATCAACTTCTTGGATTAATTAGGATAACACAATCCTAAAAGCATATACAATTAGACATTTTTTGAATGGTCAAATACTAATAATCAACAAAAATAATTTCTAGTGTTGAAGTGAATTGATTTTGGGTTAATGATACATTAAAATGACATATTTCCTTGGTTATTCTTTTTTTTTTTTTTTTTTTTTTTCTTCTGGTTATTATATTAGGGAAAATGACACATACGTCCTATAAAGTTTCTAGGGTCAAATATGTCATTTTTGAGAAAATAAACGGGTAACCCGGTTACCCCTTATGCCAACTCACTTATTTTTATATTTTAGTAAATTAAAAAAATTAAAAGGTCCCACAATCTCCCTCTCTCTCAATTGAGTAATTGTCATTTTCCGATGAAGACGATTTTAGATTCTCTGGTTCACCAAAAGATATCGGATTTTTCATCAAAATGGAACAACAGGGGGATATCGAAGGTTTTGGATCCAGTCCAAGCTTCATCTTTTACACTTCTGATACTTCAATATCCATAGCAGCCGCTAAAGTCATATGTGAAGAGCAGGCAGCTCGATTTCACGAATTTGGGGATTCCGATGAAGACGATTTAAAACACAAGAAGCCAACTGAATTCAAACCCGGAATAAAATACAAACAATACAAAATATTTGTTAATGAATCTTAGCGTTAATCTATCAAATTTGTTGTTTTTTGAGATTCACTCCAGTTTCTTGTGAAATCAAATCTTTCTTGTGAAATCAAACCTAAAACAAACCCATGAAATCAAACCTAAAACTAACCAGAGTTTGCAAGAGTTTGCACCAGTAGGGAGGGGAAAAAACAAACAAGGTTCCGATTTGACTGCCACCAACATCTTCGACCTTAGGGCAATAAACTAGGTTTTTGATTTAATTTGAAAGAAGTAAAGTATAGTAAGGTAGCCATGGAGTAAATCACAAGTGGTCTAGAGGCCTTTGAGCTTGCATCAAAATTCTGGTATGTACGAATCAGAAAGGAAAGTATATATGTCGCCAGATTCTTGAAAAAGACGGAGGGTTTTAAAGAAGGAAAGCATGTGCGAATCGGTAATGTTTCCTGTGCGTGTGGTTTTGATTTTAAAGGTTAATATTCTCAATTCATCTTGGGATTTTAAGAGAGAGAGAGAGAGAGAGAGAGAGAGAGAGAGAGAGAGAGAGATGGGTGGGCCCCAAGTTTTTTCTGTATGTCCCCTAGACGGGCTAAAACAACTAACGGGGACTAAAATGACAGGTTGCTCACAACTTGGTTCCCTCATAAAGCCACGAAAAAACTTAAGTGACTAAAAGAGTCAACCCTAAAAAATTCGTAGGCTATATGTGTAATTTTCCCATTATACTATTAACTTACGGAAGTGTTAAAAAATACCATTACTACCTATAATAACATATTTCCTCGCTTATTATTAAAAAATAAATGATGACGTGGGTATTATGTGGCAAAGAGAAGGGTGATGAGGTTTATCTTTGTTCAAAAAAATATAATTAAAGTTTATAATTTGTCCCATAAACACCATCTTTTTACTTTGGTCACTAGATTTTTATGTTGATTTATCTCTACTCTCTTACTCTCCCCCCATCTTTGTGTGTGTGTGTGTATATATATATATGTCTTTCTCTCTCTCTCTCTCTCTCTCTCTCTCTCTCTCTCTCTCTCTTTCTCTTGCTCTCTCCCTCTCCCCATCTCTCTCTTTATATATATATATATATATATATATATATATATATATATATATATATATATATATATATATATATATATATATATATCCTATTTTGAAAAGTTTTTTATTTCGGGATTGCGGACAATAAATGGATCAATTAAAGGCTTTGGGCTTCAAGAAAATAAGGTTTAGACCCTATTGAATTTTGATAATATTGGTTATGAGATCAAAGCCCTTGGTTTGTGTTTTGGAGTCAATGGGTAAAATGGAAAAAGTGATGTTTCATATTTCTTTCATGAATTAAGGATTTTTAGTTCGGTAAGTTTTAAGTCAAAGGCAATTAGATAGAATTGTAGGGCTCTTCAATACATTTCCGTGCATATAAGAACACTAAAAACATAGTTGAAATGAGGAAGTTATGGTTATTTGAAGTTGAACTGGAAATTGAGGGTTTTGTCCTACACAGGGCATAGGAGAGTTACACAGGGTGTAGATGCTACGCATGGCGTAGGAAAATTACGCAGAGCATAGATGCTGAAATATTGGACGTATGTTTAAAAACCTACGCATGGCGTAGGTTATGCTACGCGGGGAGTAATCGTGGCAGATACATACCTTAATTATTCGGTTTTAAGCCCTATTTAAGGGCTCTAACTTATGGGAAACCCTCACATGACCAACATTTTGCACCTAAGATCATTCCTTGAGAAACTATAGCCTCCTCTTACTTGTTTTGATCATCGACATCATTTATGAGCTTATTTTTTCAATTAGAAGGTTGAATCTTGAAAAACAAATGGTGGCAAAGTGTATAGAAGAAAGGTTCAAGTATAGATCCAACAATGTTACTTCATACCTGGACTATTATGAGTAAAAAGGTTCTAACTTGCTCATTGGTTTCATAGATCTAGTTATTTGTCATATTTGCCACTTTTTATCCCTTGAACTTGTGTTTTGGGAGTTAGAAGAACTCCATCACCTTTTGAGCTATATGGAACACTCTTAGGACTTATTGGACTTAGAAAGTTGTGCTTTGGTGCTTGTTCTTTAAGCCATGCAAGTTGTGTTAGCATTTTTTGTCATTTTAGTGCATAAAGTTTAGATGTTCAAAATTTATGACCTTGTTATGGATAAAGTTGGAAACTTTATCCATCTAAACATCATAATGATTCAGATTTGAAGGTTTGAGACTCTGACAAAATGGATTAAGCTAAGCAAGATGCATATTTGGTCCCTTTGAGACTTAAAGATTAGATCTTGGTTGTTTTGATATTCCTAATAGATAAAGATGGAAAATTTATCCATTATGGAGCTATTAGGAACCAGATATGAGAATTGGATGGTTAACATTATGTATTAAGCACTTAATGGGAAAATTGGACAACAACATGTTACACAGGGCGTAGTTTTGGATACACAACATATAACCATTTTCTGCATCGTTTGGAAGCCTTGTGCTCTATGTTGGGCGTAGAGAATCTTCTACATGGGATGTAGGTTGAATGAGGTTGACCATTGACTGTTTGACCGTTAACGTTTACCAAGTTTGACTTTAGGACAAATTGACGATTTTGGGTTGTAGCTTAAGACTGGGTCCCTGTTTGCTATATAGGTGACCTATAGAGCCGGTTATTGGATATGTATTCATCACTATTATCTTTTCAACTGCAAGGTGGGTCTTTTAACTATACTTGTGGGTCGAAGGCACCAATGTCGGCTCACTAGATTGCGTTATGTTGGATGCTATTTGTCTTTGTAACTTTTGCATGCATGTTTGGGTTGAAAGATATCCCAGGGTTGGGCCTATTATTGCATGTTTGGGTTGAAATACACCTCCAAGGTTTGGGCCATGATTGTATGGTGGGGTGAAATACACCCCCTCCCCCACGACTGGGTCCATGATTGTATGTTGGTTTGGAATATACCCTAGGGTTGGGCACACTGATTAGTATGACATATGGTATTTTGGGGAACTCACTATGCTTTGTGCTTATTTTTATGTTTAAAATGTTTTCAGGTACTTCTGGTTTCAAAAGGAAGGGTGCAGCTTGATTGCACAACATCCCATATCATGATTCCGCATTGATTACTCTTTTACTCTTATGAATTTGTTACACTGTATTGTGATTGAATTTGAGACACCTGATGTATGTATTGATTATTTTAAAATGTAATTTTTTTTTCTCTATTTTTAGGATGTTACAAGTTAGTATCAGAAGCTTGGTTTGAGGATTCAGGCACACTCTTGGGTGTGTATGAACTCAAAATGAGGATTTCAAAAATCTTTTAGAAGAAAATGATTTTCTAAAATGGTTTTTAAGAAAAATGGGTGAAATGAATGCAGTCAACCGATAGAATGCATGATAGAATGCTAGGAGAGATGCATGTATATGCATGTTGATTGATCTTTTGGAACTACAAGCTAGTATGGATTTCAGATGTTGGATAGAATGGCCTGATTTGTGATGCCTTGTAACCAGGGGTAATTGGATGCTTCGTCATATTTGGAATCTATGTTGGTGGAATTAATTGCTAAGTGTATACTTTAAAAATTATATACGATTAGGAACATATAGCCCTAGAGAGACTAATTTATCCTTATTCATGTTCCTTGTCTAGTTGTGGGCTTAGGATTGAATCTGTCACTTGACAATCTATGTGATCTTGTTTTGTGTATAATTTGCATGTATAAGGCAACTGACAGTGTTGGTAGAGGTTCCTATCATCGTAGAAGCAAGTTAGTTGGAGGATGCTTTTATGTTTTATGGCCTATAAAGTGTTACTACTCGAATGCTGTTTGTTTGGTGCTTTGTGGGACCCATATTGATGTGAGCTAACTATTAAATGAATATGTTAAGTAACATGTTGCAAAAGTTAAATAATTCTACAATGATTTCTTTGTCCCTATTATGCAACTCTCATTCGAGTCTAACCGTTGTAGGGTTGGGTCTTTTATTCGATATATCATTTATGTTTTACCGCACGTAATTATATTCATGAAGTAGTTAATTAATATTAGTAGGGATTCTTCAATAGATGATATCAATGTGAGGTGGGAGTCCTAGGAGAGCCTAGGAAGTGCCTTCGAGGAATTGGTGTGCAGTTTAGCGGTGTATATTTGTTGAGAATGGGTATATGTGATTTTATGGTTTAGCACCATGATTCACTACAATGTGTTTCTGTACTTATTGATTTATTGGTTATGGTTGTTTAGGATAAGGATGGGTCTAGTGAATTGTTGGGCCTTAGTGGAAATGCCAGTTTAGGATTGAATGGTGCAGACCTAGGTGAGTTAGTTGATTTTGAGTTCTTGAGGGCCTTGCTCGAGGTAGTGCCAATCGAGTCGCAAGAGACGACTCAAGAAGGAAGCGATTATGATGATCGACTTGAGGATTGCAGCCGGAGGATAATTGATTGGAAGATGGATTGGGATGTCACTATATTCGACGGGGGTTATATACTACCAACTTTCTGCATTCGGAGGAAAGAGAGAGCACACATGTGATTTTCAGAGTTGGGGAATGGACCCAACATGAGACTAGATAACTACGGTTTTTTGGTGACAAGTATGGTAGTGTGGGGATGCATAAGAGGATACTTGTGGTATGGTTGCCTTGAGATAAGGTCAAGGGTGTGCTTTCTTCGAATATAGTTAGGTCAGGTGCTAGTTGATCGTTTCGAGTGATCAGGGAAGTAAATCGGGAACAAAAATCTTTTGTCATCTCTGATGTATCCTGACTATGAGAATGATTCCTCTTGTATTTATGAATGATTCTCACGACGAATAAATTGTTGGGGATTTATATTAAATGTGTGTGGTAGTCCATTTGTTTCTAGATAGAGAATCGATGTTATGAATGGACCGTTAGAATTATTGCTTGTGCCTCTGCATGGGATTCTTGACGTTAGAGGTGGTTATGATTAGGGAGTTTCCAAGATCTCCATCTAAGATTTGGACTCTCTGTGAGTTTTATTGTTCCTTATCTGGAAGATCAACATGCATTGTGTTATGCATGTTTACTAGTATGTTTGTTTTGAATGGACAGTTAGAATTATAGTTTACTAGTATGTTTCTTTTGAACCATCCCTGATTTGTAGAAAAGACTCGATTATATACCGAGTTATGCTCGTACTTTAAAAACATATTTTTATAAACAACAAAGTAACATAACTTAAAAGAGTTTTTGAATTGATTTGATGACTTACAAAAGCATAAGAAATCATTTAATGTGATGGTTATCACAGGTAAATATTTACACAATATCATTGTGTTCAACTTGTAATCCCCCCTTAAAAGCATTTAAAACATTTATAAGATAAATTATAGGGGTATGAACTCACATTATGTGGGTGATTCAATTGAAGATTCGAGTAAGGATGAGAAGTTCCATGAATGAAGTCCCGAGGCACAAACGAGTTCTAAATGATATATATTGATAAATATATGTATATAGTTAATGTATATAACAACTAATCATGAAAGGAAACAACCTTAGGGACTAGAAAACACTTGAAATGAAGTGTTACAATGATATATTATTGTATGATAGGAGTTCACGACCACACAAGGAAGTGTTTACGGACAAGAAGTGTTCACGACCAAGGATGCTTGAAGGGTTTATGGCCCAAGCTTGGCCTTAATAAGGGTTTACGGCCATGGATGAAGGGTTCACGGCCATATCATGAGCCTATGAAGGGTTCATGGTCCAATGAAGGGTTCACGACCATGAACTCTTGAAGGATCATGCTTAAAAGGTGTTTGTTTCAAGGGGATTCAAGAGTCGGACAACAAGTATATGGATATGATACTTACTAATTGGAAGACTTTAAGGAGTTTACGGCCCAAGAACAAGTGTGTGTTCTTGGTGTAAAGATGGTGATTTGAAGATCTAAACCAAAAGTTTTGAATTCATGGATGAAATCAAAGAGCTTATTGTGAATAAGAAGGATATCAAGTAACAAGGGATGAATCAATTACAATTTTGAAGAGAAAGAAAAGTGTTCTTGATGATACTTGAGAGAGTTTTGAGAGTTCTTGACTTGAAGATGTAAGAAATGAAAGTAAATATATATATATATATATATATATATATATATATATATATATATATATATATATATATATACTTATATATATAGAACTGATTGCGGTCGAGGAGTTCACGCTCCGAGGTTCACGGCTGAAGCCTCGTTTACGGCTCGGTGTTCACGACTACGAGGTTTATGGCTGCGAGGAGTTTGCGGCCATGCGAAGGTTCTCTATTCTTTAAAGCTTTTCTCTTCCAAACCTTAATACTCTTAGTTAACTAGGGTTCAACACTTATAACCCAATAAACCAACTAATTTAAGACCATGGAACCAACGTTGACTTAACAAGAAAAAAAAAATTCGAGTTGTCACATTCCAAGGGTCTGGGATGATATATATATGGTTAAGCCGATTTGAGATTTGGTTTGTTTGCAATTCCAGTTGGTGGTGGTTCGAACCCTAAGTGGGGGAGAACTAGGTATTCCTCTTGGAGGATCATCGATATGTTCGGAGGGTGTATCCGGGTATGAGTTTTAGAGCACAATTGCTATGGGGGATTTCAATTCCGTTGTTTCTGAAGAAAGCAATATTAGATCCCTGATTCACCGCCTTATCCGCCGCCTCATTACCTTTTCCATTCACCATAGGAAGCACGGGGATAAGGTCATTAAATTAATTTATTCTTCTTATGGATAACTCTGGCACCTGGGGTATGTTGCAACATACCTTACTTTCTGGCAAGGTATTTCGCTGATTATGCGGTTAGTTCTCAGGCTAGAACCCTGATATGTGATGGGCATTTTGTGACCCGTTTAACATGTTCTTATGGAGTTATCATTCTTGGGATAACTAGGACTCTTACATGTGAAGAAGGGAATGAGTTTTATTTGAGCTATTTGGAAATAATGCGTGTGGTAGTTAATATGGGTACACATTGGAGTATACCTACCAATGACGAGGAGGATGAGCCACCACAACAAAAAGGAAGGATGACTGTGAGAAGAAGAGGAGAAAGAGAGAGAGATCAGTCGCTACATCAACATAAGCCCATGGGAGGAGGACCATCTCATGAGATGTTGTCAGGATATTTGGATCGGATGCATGTCAGTATGAATTGGATTAGTGGTACTATGGAAAATATGGTGCAACATTTCAATATCACCCAACCACCGAATTTGGGGTACCAGTGTACGATTTTCCCATCTTGGGGTGAGATGTGGTCAAGGCAACACTTTAGAGCATGCACGAGTGGAGCAGTTGATGATGAGAGAGATGACAAATGATGAAATTATCCTTTTTAGTGCATTTTTAGTTTTTGTCATTTTTAGTCTTTTTTATTTTTGGTGTGCTTGTTTTTGTTTGGTTTGATTGTTTAGTAAAACTTTGTGATGATTATGTTGGTTCCTTCCACATTTTGGTTGCTTGGTTGCAGAAAATCGTGAGAATATAGAGATAAGAGAATATACGAGTTAAGCCGTGTCATTT
Source organism: Lactuca sativa (assembly GCF_002870075.4). Taxonomy (NCBI): domain Eukaryota; kingdom Viridiplantae; phylum Streptophyta; class Magnoliopsida; order Asterales; family Asteraceae; genus Lactuca; species Lactuca sativa. Next base: position 109,723,827 of record NC_056625.2, on the reverse strand, counting down.
AGAATCGAGAGTCGAGACCCATATTGATTGATAAGTTTGGGGTTAATTTCATGAGTGAAACAAGATTAGCAAGGAAGAAAGAGTCAAGCAAATATAGTGTCATAGAAGGGTCTTAATATACTAAGACATTCAGTTACATTGCACTTAGAAGAAGTTTTTACAAGATGACATTCTGTGAGACCCAGTTCTCATGATGTGAGTATTCATCCCTCACGTCGTGAGCTCGAACACGATAATATTCAGAGGTCGATGATATACGACACCACGTTATGATTTTCATACCCCACGTCGTGAGTTATATATTTCTACGAGTTAGAAGCCTTGTATTCCATACTCATTTCAAGGCTCACTATTATCATGACTTATGATATCATAAATCTAGTTATTACTCTTTCTCTTAACCATAAAATGTGGCGTATGCCTTCCCATATTACGATGCATTACTTCGAAGATTTTATACACCATGCTTATTGAAGTTGTGAGTTTCTGCTTCACATTTTGTCGGCACATTCATTCGCATATCTTAGAAGATCCGAGTTCCATTCACAAGTTCAAGATGCTCAAGTTATCCGTGCTTTCCGACTCGACTTCGCCACTACTACCCTAGGGGATTCTATTCCTTTTTCTCCCTTTTATTGCTTCTAAATTATTTTGTGCATACAATGAGGGCATTGTATGTAATAAGTGTGGGGTAGGGGGTCAAAAAAGTAAATTAGTAGAAAATTTTAAAATTTAAAATTTAAAATTTAAAATTTTGAAAAATTTAGAAATAGATTTGGAATAATATCTAAAATTTGAATCTAGTAATAGTTTAAACTTAAGTTGCTAGTGTTGTGTGGGATGATGCAATTTGAGCTCAAATGTTTAATTGAGCCAACATATGTTATAGTATATTTGTGGCTTCCCAAGTCTTAGTGAAAAACCATGAGATATGAAAGGTAATCTGTTAGTTTATATGGCATAATAAGTTTTGTGGCATGTACCTGCAATCTATCAACGAGAGTTTATGTAGTCATTACCAAGGTTCTAAATGGCGTGAGGCGTGGCGTGGCGGCAAGGCCAAGCCTCAAGCTTAACAAGCCATGGCGTTTTTCAAGGCGTGATGTAAGGCGGCGATTTTGTATTAATTTAAAATTATATTAACACATAAATATAAATTTATGTTAAATATAACTACTTTTTAGAAGTGTTAGATCAATAACTAATAACAAAAAGTTAACAAAAACCACAATACTTATATCTCCGATTTGAAAAGACATAACAAAGAGCAAAAAACTGTGTCTCAAACAAAAAAACACGCGCCATAACACGCCATAATGCGCCATGGCGCGACATATCACGCCTTGCCATGCGCCACGCCTAACAGCAACGTTATGAAGCTTTTCATAACGGCGAAGCCACGCCTCACGCCATGGCGCGCCTTTTAGAACACTAGTCATTACACTTAGACTAATACCTCTAACCAATAAAGGTTGAAGTTAATCTCCCTTGCCTAAGCATGTAGGATTTGAGCAAAAAAGTGAGTTATATATAAAAAAAGAGAGAGAAATTACCAAAAATTGAAAGAGTTTTTGGAGCTATCAAAGTATGAAGATCAAAAGATAAAAAAAATTGTGAAGAAATTCAAAAATTTGTAGATACCAAAAATCAAACAATAAAGGTGGTGAATTCAAAGAAATCAAAGAGTAAATATCAAAGAAGTGAAGAACTCCAAGAGCTCCATTGTGGTATCAAAGTTGTAATTTTCTAGATTATGTATGCTTGGGTAGCTTAAGCAAAAATACCTTGAGGTTAAGATAGATTTCGGAGGATTGATTCGGAGGGTTGCAGAAATGAGTGTCGTATAAGCTAAGGGGTGAAAGTTCATAAGGATTATGAGTATTTAGGATTAGGAAGTTTTTAGGAATTTTAGACAAAAATATACACATTGAGGTGTTGATATAATGGATGAGTTCAAAATGGATTGTCTTATGTGATATTTGTGATGAAAATTTAACTTCAAATTAATTAGTTTTGATTGAGGGCAAGCAAATGATAGGTGTGGGGTATTTGATAAAAATATTTTAATACTAACACTCTTGAAGATAAAGGACCAAAAGCAACAAGAATTGGAATTTTGGAGGATTAGAGCTTAAAATGAGAAGAATCAAGCTAAAAAGTCAACCTCACGACATGAACCTCAAGCTTCTAGAAGATAGACATTCGGAGGACATAATCTGTGTTTGATACGAATTACAACTAAGTTCATGATGTGAGCTCTAAGCCTCACGACGTGAGCAGGGATTTTTTGAAAAATATATATAGTCCTTGGCACTTACGATTTTAAGACTTCACCTGGAGACTTGAGGGTTTAGTAAATGATTTCATGGGGAAGTTTAATCAGAAAACCAAGTCCAAGAATTAAAGGAAGGAGAATTTGGTTAAAGGTTTAGATATTAAAGATTATAATCATCACATTAGTTTGGTACATTCAATTATGTATTTAGTTATTGAATTTTCATGTGTGATTTTAGCCATGAGTAGTTGAATCTAGTTACTTCTGTTTAGCTACATGAAGCTTCTGATGGGTTATGAGTATTCTAACACTCCTATGGTGTACATGCAACCCTAGAAACCTTGGATGTATGTTTTCTCTATTATACATGCAAATATGATTTTTCCAAGGTTCTCATCCTAACTAACATACCATGGGGTACTTGTAACATTAAACTTAGTGGTATGACATACCTTTTCTTGTGGTTGATTCCTTAGAGCTTCAAGAGCCCAACACCAATAATGTGGATGCCTCAAGTGGAATCACAAATGACCAAAACACCTTGGAAAACTTGAGAGAATAGTAATCACACTAGAAATCGGCCCACTCTTGTTCACTCACACACTAGTGTCATTTCATGTGCCAAAGACCTCTTTATATAGTATGGAGGATTAGGGTTACATTCATGTAAACCCTAATACACATGACCTTTCATTTCCATAGGATCCATGGATTAAAAGCTCCATGGACTATCCATGCAAGCTTATCTCATCCTATATATATATATATATATATATATATATATATATATATATATATATATATATATATATATATATAAGAGTCCATATTTAGTTAGTTCCTTTTGATCACTAAATTAATTCTTGATCAATACTAATTAAATAATATGATTTCATATTAATATATTATAACTTAGAATATATTAATAAACCATAGACATAATATTCTCAAAAGACTATGCATACAAATTGTTTTGGTGAAGTGAAACCCAAATGGACCATGCTACTCTCGGCTCGAGTACATACCAATGATAGTTATAGGCTTAGACATCTAATCCAACAGTCTTCCACTTGGATAAGTCTAAAACTATTATTCAAGTATGACTCCAAGATCTCGACTAGTAATCATAGCTCTTAAAGTCGCTGTCGAACTCTGACCTAGTCAAATGACGTGTCCATTAGATAAAGGATCATATAGTCCTCCATTCTAGATATCATATGGACTGAGACATGGATTATAATCATTCTCTCTATCCATTTGTTGTTTCCCAATTTTTGATTTATGATGACTGACTAATTGAATAAATCAAATCAGTCCAGGCTTGGCCAAGCACTTAGGGGTGTCATCACTAAATCATTAAGGGGCCCACATATATCGCTTTTATCCCTCCAAGGGTAAAAGGAATGGATAAACTTCGACCCAAATGTTCGCTTGTACTTACTCATCAAATTACACACAACGATATGTTTTATAACAACCAAGTTACTGGTTGCGTTTACATATGTCAATGTGTAACTGATGCGCAACTACAACTCACACGTCTCGGTTTGAAGAATATAAGATATTATCGTCTCATGATCACTCGTGATAAAATTCATGAAGTGATTCAAATGAGTGTGAGTTTAATCCAATACTCGAATCTCATTCCAAGAGCACTTATGAATCTTGCAGCAAATTTTGCTATGTCTAATCACTTTAGACATCTACAAGCTCAATTCATGACAGTCTTGATTCATACCTACTTCCAAAGTATGATTGACTGTAGAGAGTTTGAATAACCTATTTATTCGGGAAGTCAAAACATACAAAGTGAAACACAAGAACAGTTGAATCCAATATGGTCTCAGAACTTATGGATATAAACAAAAACACCTTTTATTTATCACCATATTGATTACACATTATTCAATGTTTCGAATAATCAACTTAATACTTGAATTAAAATAATAGTCATGCCATGCTCCAAGCATGCACACTATGTTTGTCTAAACAATAGTTATGTCATCCTCCATGTATGCACACTATGTTTGTCTATGATCCTTACTTTGTGAAATAGACCAATTGAACATCATTCCAATGATGCTCATTTCACAATCCCAAATCCTTACCGCAAATGTAAGAATACAAGATTCTTTGCGATTTTCTGAAATTTGTTAGATTCTAAACTTATATGCATTGATTCTCTTGTAATGAATATGCACAAAAGTCACAAAGACTTGAAAACAAATATTTACAAAGTATTCCAACGGAGAGCAATTCCATGGAAATAAAGTCTCAAATTCAAAGTACATTCATTTGAACATTCTTCTTGCATTAAGTTTTCTAATCTTACACAGATTTATTGAATACCTTCCACCTATGGAAACATTTCTATATACCCATTTTAACTCTTACTTCTGAACAAGAGTTGCCTTTTTTTAGAATATGTCAATATGGTCCATCTCCAAAATTTTACACCATACTTCCAACTGTCCATCAGAAACCAATCTTAGGTAAACCTCATACTGTCCTCGACAATTGTTTAATCATTTCAGTCACATCCGGTTCTCTTCCTTTTTCTCTCTTAATGCCCTAGGCATTTGGAAAAGTTAGAATGGATAAGTATTATAGCACATGCAATCGATCCTATATCTAAAGCATACAAAACATGATTCAGGATGTCTCACAAAAAGACATGATACTTGACCAGTCTTTTGCTACAATATTTCTTATAATTTGCCATGTTCTCATAATTAGAATTATCAAAAGGGATACCATAATCATAATAGAATTTTAGAACGTAAATAATGTAATCATGATTAAATTTGATTAAAATCTCACAATCTAAGGTTTTAGATTTGAAATGAAGTATAATTTCGTCTCCCTTAATTATAGCAAAACAACTTTTTCAACCCCTGCAACTTCACGAATTGAAACTTTTGTTTTCTATAATTAAAATTGCTAACTTGCAATATTTACCATAATTAATTATGCTCCCACTAGCATAATAATTATATCTTAGCTTCATAACACTTATGCTCCCACTAGCTCTGACACATACTCAGAAATCAGCTAGACTTCTAGAAATCGATGCTTTATTGACTTTCATTACCAAAGTTCAAATTTCTGATACAAGATGCTTCGATAAAGCTTTATATAAGCTTCTCAAAATCATACACCTTTCCTTAGATAACTCACATGTGTGTCTAAACAATTATAAAGAGGGATGCCGTAATCATAATATTTAGACCTTTCACCATTCTCAGAATTCAAACCATGAAGAGGGATGTCGTAAGCATGATCAAATTTGAGAATGCAAATATCACAATTGCTAGCTACTTAAAATCTTGTAACGTCCCGTTCTAAGAGTAGTTATTTATGGTTCCCTGAGATCAAAGAGTAAGGGCGTTTCGGTCTTTTATTGGCAATGGGTTTTATTCGAGAAGGTTTTGGGTCGGGGTGTGTTGCTAGAAGTGTAGGGCTTCTCGCCACCTTTTCGTGGATATAAAGTTCGTCGAAATGGACTTGGAATAAAGGAGCTATGGCACTTTGAAGATATTGTCACTTATGGCACTTGATGGAAAAAGTTGACAAAGTAAGGCCATGCATGCATGGGACATGCGTGGGTACGCCCAGCGTAATGGAGTTAATGAAACGCGAGGTCCCTCGACGTACACCCAGCGTACTGGAATTACGCCCAACATACGTCCAGTATCGAGAAACCCTAATTTTAGGGCCAGCCACTATATAAGGAACATTATGGTTCCAACCCCAGCCTCCATATCTACCCTTTTACCCTTATAAACCCTAAGTAGTCGTTCTTCTTCCATTGTTGTGGGTATTTGACCTCGAAGAGCTTGGTTTGGAAATGGAGAGCCTAGAAGAAGAAAGAAGAAGTTGTCAAAGAAGGAGTGGGGTGGCTGAAGCTCGTAGATCTGGAAAGGCATCATCTTTTAGAGCCCTTTTGAGGTATAAAGTCTCTTGCTCGACAATCATATTGTGTAGATCTATGTGTTATGAAGTTTTGGACACCATTCTTGTCCCAAAAACCCCAAAGTGATGCATGATGCGAGTTGGTTGAGATTAGCTGTCCTTTCAGACCTTAGGAGAGGTCTTGAGTGAGAAAAATGAGGTCACAATGGCTTTGGTTGTCTGATGTGTGAGATAGGTAGGTCTTAATGGATTAAGACCTTGAGTTAAGAGCTTTACGGACGTCCTAAGTAATAAAGTTTGAGACTTTATGAATCCTAGGTATATTTGGTCTATGGATCTGAAGTTTGGGCTTAAGAGCTTAAGCTATTAAGAACTTAAGTGGGATTTTAGTTCAGTGGGATTACACCCCGCGTAAATGGATGTACGCCCAGCGTAGTGGGTCTGTGTCCCGGCTCCAATCTACGAGCATCGATGTACACCCAGTGTACCAAGAGGGGTACGCCCCGCGTACTCCCTCTGTTGGGTTTTGATTTTGGGCCTTAAGTGATTGGGTTGTTATTGGGCTAGTGGGGCTTGGTCCATGACTGAGCATTATAAATGGAGTAATGTAGACCCAATAATTATTATGGACCTTGGATCTAGGCCCATTTGGTGGGGTGGGCCCAATTTAGTAAATTGGGCTAATATTGGGCTTTGCATGAGAATTTGACTTTGGGTCTTCGCCCAATAAGATGATGATGGGCTTAATGAGTGTTGTGGTCCCTTGGTCTAGAAAGTTGTGATGGTTTCTTATGTAATGGCTTTCTTATAATAGTTGGGATTCCCGGCGAGTCAGCAGTCAGAGAGTTGCAGGATTTCAGCAGTTGCAAGGTGAGTTTTCCTCACTGTACTCAAGGGTCTAAGGCACCAAGGCCGGCGCTTTGAATTGTTGTTAGAGCCTGTTATGTTATGTGATGATATGTCTGCTAGTATCCTGGTAGATGAGATAGTGATATGAGAAGATGCTTTGTTAGCTTAGTATCCTTGAGAAATGGATAGTTGTATGATGGCTAGTTCCATTGGATCAACTCCCTGGTAGTTGAGTAGTGATTACTTATAGACCGGTAGTTGGTCTTGCACTACATGCACTGGTAGGAGGTACGTGCAGGTTATGTATGTTGAGCATTAGCAGAGGGTATTCCATCCCGGTAGGATGATAGGGCCCTAGTGTGTTGGTTCTATAGAGTGTTTTATGCCTGTTATGTGTGCATGTATGCTAGTGTAGATTGGCATTCCAACCCAATGGTTGTGGGCCAGGAGTATTCCATCCCGGTAGGATGATTGGACTCACAGTAGTTTGGCATTCCAACCCGATGGTTGAGGGGTATGGGGTATTCCATCCCGTGGGATGATTGGACCTATAGTAATAGTAGTAGTGGTAGTAGTTACTGTATGCATAGAAAGTGGAGCATTCCAATCCGATGGTTGTAGGCCAGGAGTATTCCATCCCAGTAGGATGACTGGACTCATAGTACGTTGGCATTCCAACCCGATGGTTGAGGGGCCTGGGGTATTCCATCCTAAGGGATGATTGGACCCATAGTAGCTAGTGTTGTACGTATAGGTGTTTCGGCATTCCAACCCGATGGTTGTGGGCCGAGAGTATTCCATCCTGGTAGGATGATTGGGCTTGTGTTATGTAGGCATTCCAACCCGATGGTTGAGGGCCGGGGGTATTCCAACCGGAAGGTTGATTGGAGCCGACGTATGTTGTTCTTTGTTGTATGCGTATGTTTATGTATGTATGAGTACTTTGGGGGAACTCACTAAGCTTTCGGGCTTACAGTTGTGGTTTATTGTTTTAGGTGCTTCAGGAGATCGTGGCAAGGCGAAGGCGTGATCGTACCGCTCCTCATATTTATGCTTTATGTAATATGATTCTGGGGAAAATACTCTGATGTTTAAAGTATTTTGAAAACAAGATGTATGATCGTAACGGTTTTTGAATGAATTAAAATGTTTTAAATTGGTTGAAATTTTTGGTCATTACAAGTTGGTATCAGAGCGTTGGTTTGAGTGAATTGGAGGAGCATTCGTGTGAATCCAGTCTCAAAATCAAGGAGAGGTTTTCAAAAATGGTTTTCAAAATAAGTAAAGGAGGACGCAGAGGGTACGATCAGCCGGAGCCAGTAAGTTACCCCAAAATACCATACAAGTTATTGTTTTGAGATATGTTAGAACTGCATGCTAGTACTAGGCTAGGAATCTTCAGGAATTGCGTGATAGAATTGCCTGAATTATGGTGTCTGCTAGCCTAGGGTTTCCTTGTTATGAGCTATTCAGTGTTCCTTTAGGGGTGAGGATTGAGTGCTTGTTGTGTATGTTTGTGCTTAGGGCGTTGTGGTGATACTTGAGACAAATATAGGTAGGTTTGGAAGGTAGTATGGTCCCATACTACTGAAAGCACTGGACCCATACGCGTGTCAAGGAAGTCACAACCCCTAGGTTGTTGATTTGAGGTTAGTCCTCGGTGGTTATGCGAGGGATCTGAGATTTTTATGGTTTATTCCACTATGGCGGATGCGAGATGTTTGGAGGCAGGATCTGGTTCGGGATCGGGATCAGGAGAGGGTGGCCGAGATGGACCCGTATCACCCGAAGTCATTGGCCAGATGAGTATGACTGAGTTAGACGCTAGGATTCATGATATCCTACATGAGGAGGTTGCTGCTATGTTCCAAGCTGAGTTGTCGGAACTGTTTGGGTCGATCAAGACCGCCATGGTTGAGTATTTTGATGAGCGCCATGCAGCTCTTGCAGAGACAGCGGCCGCGGCAGCCGCATCGGCTGTGGCAGCAGCAGGGGGAGGAGGCAGTCAGAGTTTTCAGTATCGGGATTTCGACAATACGAAGCCCCTTACTTTTGATGGAGTTCAGGATCCGATCATTTCTATGAGGTGGTTGTCAGACGTGGAGGGTTGCTTCTTCACGTGTTCATGCCCTGCGGATCATAGGGTGAGGTGTGCTCTGAACCTTCTAAGGCTCGGGGCGAAGGATTGGTGGCGGTTGACCACGGGATCTTATTCTGATGTGCAGCGGGCTGTGGTTTCGTGGAAATAGTTCCGGGAAATGTTAAGTACTCGTTATGTTCTGCAGGTTGAGAGAGAGAGAGAGAGAGGTTGGCTCAGGAGTTCCTGGAATTGAAGCAGGGTTCAGAGTCAGTGACAGAGATCACCAGGACGTTCACTGAGAGAGCGATGTTTGGCCCGGAGTTTGCTTCGGAGCAGGCTCAGATGTCTCGATATCTGAGTATGCTCAAGAAGGACATCAGACAGTTTGTATGCACGCAGAGGTGTAGTACCTTGTTTGAATTGCAGGAACCCGCTAGGCGGCGCGAGTTAGAGATTGAGCTCTAGTTAAGAGAGCAGAGGCAGGCACCGATGCATTCGCAGCCTGCACCGAAGCGGATGAGATCCGCTGATTATCGACATGGAGGTCAGAGGAGTCGCACTTGCGGGAAGTGCGCCAGGGTGAACGAGGGTAGCTATCGTTCTTCTTCGGGGTGCCTCAAGTGTGGCAAGGAGGGCCACATAGCTAGGGATTGTAGGCAGTCGACTCCAACAGCAGGGGTCCGACTTTGTTATCATTGTGATCAGGTGGGCCATATGAAGGCCCAGTGTCCTATATTGGCTGCCAGGTCAGTGCAGGCCCCAACGCCATCCACTTTGAGACTTACTGATGGAGGTCAGGGACGAGCAGAGCCTCCAAAGGCTCCAGGGCGTGCTTATCAGCTTGTGACCGAGGAGATTAGATCTGAGCCAGAGTTGTCTGTCGGTATGTTTTTCTTCTTTATCCTGTTTATGTTGTGATTATGAGTTGTTTCTTGCATGAGATGTTTAGTGTTGTATGTATTAGAGTTGAGCGAGCATTGAGGGTTCTTAGAGGGTTATTATCCAGTGTGGAATTCGTGAGAATGGAAGGTTATGGTTCGAGAATTTGAGAACTTTCAGCAGGAACTCAGTTTCCTCGAAGTTCGGTGTATCAGTGGGTTCGATTGAGCATGTGTGTTAGCTTCGCCACAACGGATGGTGATTAGTGCCCTAAGTGGGGGAGAATTAGAAATTCTCGGATAAGCCGCTGGTTGTAGAAGGTTGCCTGGAGCGGCTTGAACGTCGGTTATTGGGATGATGCGATGACGCGGTTCAGTTATTGTAAGGGTTTGCATGTGTCGAGGAAATGCGCCAGGTTATGTGTGGGTCGCTGGGTATGTGACCAGCCTCTGAGTATTTATGCATGATACAGGATAATAGTGAGCACCGCTAAGGGGTAATGTATAGCGGGGATTTGTCGCGGTGGCAATGATTGGCTGATGCATAAGCATGTTTTCAGTCTCCTTGGAAGAGGAGAGGGATAGTGGCTCCAGATTGGAGGTTTGGACAGAGGAAAGTGGGATAGCAGGTTAACAGACTCGAGAGCAGTCTGGACCAGTGATGAGAACTGTGTAAGATATTTCAGTCGGAGGTCAAGGACCTAGAGATCGTGATAAGTAGGTATGGGTGAGGTTACACTCAGATGTGGCGAACCGAAGGGTTCGAGGGTGACGCAAGGACAGGGTCCGTGGTTCCAAGTATGGTTATAGATTGAGTTATGTATTTGAAGGTATTCCAATCTGGGGTATTCTATCATGAGGATGACCGGACCCTATGATTGATTGGACCTGATGTGTTTGGTATTCCAACCCGAGGGTTGATTGGACCAAACATGTGTAGGGATGCGAGGGTATTCCATCCTGGGGATGAGCGGACCCGTCGTAGGCATACCTGGTATTCCAGCCTGAGGCTGATTGGGCCAAACGTGAGTGTTGGTTTGGTAAGAGTATCGATGTATGTTCGGTTGGAAATGAGTTAAGAGAGAGACCAAGTGTGGTCGACAGCAGAGTAGGACTCGTGGTCCTGTTTTCAGGTTGGGAATTTGGGTTCCCACGACTGAGTAGTTCCTTTTCATAGTAATGGGAAGAGGTCAAGGGATGGTTAGTTTGGACGGCCCGTCTGGGAGACGGATCCAATTTAACTTTCCGGGAGCAGGGCTTCCGGAGAGGTAAGTATTGAGTTTGCATGAGAAGGAGTAGGTATCTCTTCGAGAGGGAGTTCCAGCGGCACTAGTCTCCCTGGGTGGTCGTCACGCTTTAGGGTCGTGTATGTGCTTTTCAGGATTATGGACAGCCAGAGTTGGCAGTTGGCGATTTCGAGGGCGAAATCATATTTAAGTGGGGGAGAATTGTAACGTCCCGTTCTAAGAGTAGTTATTTATGGTTCCATGAGATCAAAGAGTAAGGGCGTTTCGGTCTTTTATGGGCAATTGGTTTTATTCGAGAAGGTTTCGGGTCGGGGTGTGTTGCAAGAAGCGTAGGGCTTCTCGCCACCTTTTCATGGATATAAAGTTCGTCAAAACGGACTTGGAATAAAGGAGTTATGGCACTTTGAAGATATTGTCACTTATGGCACTTGATGGAAAAATTTGACAAAGTAAGGCCATGCATGCATGGGACACGCGTGGGTACGCCCAGCGTAATGGAGTTAATGAAACGCGGCTGTAGCACTTGGTTCCTGGTACGTAAAATTTATCTTAGTGTTTTTCACTTTTTAGCCTTGGACTCGCCGAGTTGTAAGTCCGACTCGCCGAGTAGAGACGGGATCCGGAACACATTTAAGTGGCGACTCGGCGAGTCCATATTCTGGACTCGACGAGTCCCCGCTGTCTGATGAAACCCTAAATTTCAAGGGTTTGCACCCTATTTAAACCCTCTTATCCGCCCCTAAGCTCACCCCCTTCACCCTCAGAGCCTTATACTTCGTTCAAGCCTTGTTCCTTGCGAGATTGAAGCAATTGGGTGTGTTTTCTTGAAGTTTTGGAGAGGGAAGGAGAGTAGATCAAGAAGAGAAGAAGGAGGCCAGGCATATTTGTGTTATCTCAGTGATTTCCTTGAGGTATAACTCAGTTTCCCTCTATTTTTCATGCTTCTTGTCCCTTGTAGCTCCATGAAAGTCCTTCTTGAGCCTTTTCCCAAGCTTGTTTGTGTTTTAGGGTTCGTAATAAGTTGTTTAGCCTCTATATCTAGGCATGATTGAGCTCTAGGAGCTTGGATCTACTGCCTTTATGGAGCCATATTGCATGAAAGCCCTAGATCTACTCTTTTGGTGCATTTTGAGCCCTAAAACCCTCATGGGTGTTTATTTCCACGTAAAGTCGGAAACTTTACGTGTTAATCAGGCCCTAGAAACCCAGATCTATGAATGGCATGAGCTGGATTCAAGCAGAATCGAGTGTATAGTATTTGCATGTGGCAGACTCGGCGAGTCGTTCATCTGACTCGGCGAGTCGAGTCGCGAGTCCCCGAGTTTTTCCCCTTTTTCGTGTTGCGGGTTGGAGTAGTGAGTCATGGGGGTGTGACTCAGCGGGTCGGAAGCCAGAATCACTCATGAAGTAACTCAGCGAGTTCAAGCCAATCTTCTTGCCTCAAGAACAGACTCGGCGAGTTGTTCATACAGCTCGGCGAGTCTCAGCATAGAGTGTTCTTCGGATGAAGAAGAACTCGGCGAGTTATTCATACAACTCGTCGAGTAGGATGAAGGACTATTGGCCTTTAGTTTATAAGGAGAAGTCGTCGAGTCAATGCTTAACTTGACGAGTAGAGACGGGTTTATGGTCGGACAAAGGAATAGGGACTCGGCGAGTCGGGCCAACTGGCAGTTGACTTTGACTTGACTCTTGATTGGTAAGGGGTAAATGGTCATTTTACCCTGAGGTCGGTTAGCAGTATTTGACTAAGGGTTTTGTGGGAATGATAGCCGGAGGATTTCTGGAGCGGCAGCAGCAGCAGACAGTCAGTTCCCATGCAGATCAGCAGCTACTTTGAGGTGAGTTACCTTCCAGTAGTGGTGGGTCTACGACCACAACGTCGGCCCACCAGTAGGAGTTGTATGATAGATGATGGTCTCTGTGACATTCATCTAGGGTTGCTACTACATGTGTTATGTTTATGTGCTAGTATGATATGATGCTATGTGTTATGTGTTATGTGGTAGCAGTAGGGGGTGAAATAGTCCCCAGTATCCGGTCGTAAGGACCGAAGGGGTAGGTCGGGCACCCAGATATGCCCGGCAGTATCCGGTCGTAAGGACCGAAGGGGTAGGTCGGGCACCCAGATATGCCCGACAGTATATGTATGTTATGTGATTATATGGTATGTGGTACAGTGGGGGAACTCACTAAGCTTCGTGCTTATAGTTTTCATTTTGGTTTTAGGTACCTCTTCTTCGAAGGGGAAGGAGCTGGCGCGGTAGCGGTACATCACACACATGCTTTGTATTCCGCATTATGAGATCTTCTTGGGATTTGTACTCTGACACTTTTACGTTTTATAAAAATGTTTTCCAGACATGCAGTAACTTTGTGAAATGATATGAACATCATGCGTTTTATTTCTAATGTTTTGCTAAATACATATTTTAAAAATGAAATTTTTGGCTCATATTTTGGGATGTTACAAGTTGGTATCAGAGCCCTGGTTTGAGGGATTCGGACACACCTTCGGGGGTGTTTGAACTCAAATGGAGGGTTTAAGAGATTTTAGAAAGAGAAATTGTTTTCTAAAAGGCTAAGTAAATGGTTTTAAGAAAGAACAAAGTGTGTGATGTGCGCGACCAGCCGGGCTCAAGTAAGTATTACCCAAAGTACCCATACAAGCTTATGTTTTGTTTATTAGTTTCAGTAGAACAACATGCTAGAATAGGACTAAGGATCTAGGAGTGATGCCTTATGTGCCTGCCTTATGTGCTTCAGTGTATGAAAACTGCATGCTAGAATTGAGTAGACAGTAGTAGGATAGCCTGTTAGGTTATGCCTGATAGTATGATTTTAGCACTGTATGCTAGTTCAGTTTCTCTCTATGAGAACGAATTTGCATGAGATTGTTCCCTTTTTGTCTGAATCCTACTTGCTTTGTGCTTTGTGGGATTCTAAGTGATGGGAGTTAGCTATTAGGTGAATACGTCACGTCACATGTGATCAAGGTTGAATAATCTTAGAGTGCTGGATTTGGCCCTATTGCGCAGCTCTCGTTTGAGTCTAACCGTTATAGGGACGAATCTGTTACTCGAAGGATTATCTGAGCCTCACCACATGTGATGGTATTCAGGTAATGGCTAACTGGCATTACAAGGAGGCCTTCAGCAGCTGAGGACCGGGTCGAGTGGAGTTAGAGATTTTCCTGGGGCAAGCCTAGGATGAGTATAGCGGTGATCAGTGGTAGTGATAGGGACCTGGTGGAGTTAAGGCAGTCCTTGGAGATGGTACGGATAGATGTGGAAGGTAGTATGGGCCCGTACTACTGAAAGCAGAGGATCCGTGCCCGAACTGAGGAAGGCCAAGATAAGACCAGGAAACTTGTAGTAGGTATGTTTCCTCCAGAGGTATTAGTATCACTAAGGGTTATTATTTGTGTATTTCAGAATGGTGGTACTACGCTCGAGGCCAGCAGTTGGCAGTACAGGAGAGGGATCGCGTTCAGGATCAGGTTCCGAGCCTGTAGATGAGGGGCTACGCGAGTTCATCGCGTCAGAGATCAAGGGAGGCATCCTAGAGTCGACCCCCATTATCTTCGGGTCGATCAAGGAAGGGATAATGGAGTTGATGGAGGATTGCCTCCGGGCATTCAGGAGCGACATGACATCTGGCCAATCGGGATCCCGCACACTGTCCTTCTAGGACTTCCGGGGCAGTGGTGTGCCGGATTTTCACGGGGCGAAGGACCCCATAGCTGCCAAACGATGGATTGCAGACATTGAGTCTGCACAGATGATTAGCTTCTGCCCTGAGGGGTCAAAGGTGAGGTTCGCAACAGGGTGTTTACGAGATCGAGCTAGGGATTGGTGGGAGTCCGTGGGTGACTCATTGGGAGCCTCGACTGTTGAGGCTATTACTTGGTCGGACTTCGCGACCAGGTTCAGGGTAGAGTTCGCGCCAGCTGTCGAGCTTCAGCAGCTGGCCAGGGAGTTCTTGGATATGAGACAGACGACGGAGACTGTGGCGGAGATCACCGCCAAGTTCTGGGAGAGGGCGTTGCTGGTGCCCCAGTACGCGGGTGAGGAGGATATGAGGAGGACCCGCTATCATGACATGCTACGAGCTGATATTCGGGAGCACGTCAGGTTTTTTTAGCTTGCCCTACCTTCGACTCTATGATTGCCAGGGCAAGGGAGAGGGAGATAGATCTAGAGCACATCTGGAAAAGGAAGGCGGAAGAGGGGCATGTTATGGGGGCTTCGGGAAAGAAGCCCAAGGGATTGGGTGCGGGGCCGAAGGGCCAACAGGGGCGGGACCGCTGTAAGAAATGCGGCAGGGTGCACGAGGGAGCGTGCAAGATAGGATCGTCAGGCTGCTATAAGTGCGGCAAGTCAGGGCACTTCAGCCGGGATTATACCACCCCTGCACCTGTGATGCAGACGTCTGAGTTTCTGTGTTTCCATTGCAACCAGAAGGGCCACAAGAAGGCCAATTGCCCCCAGTTGACAGCATCAGCGCCGGTTAGGGCGCCAGCTCCAGCTACCCTGCGGATTACAGATGGCCGGCAGGGCAAGCCAGAGGCTTCAGTGGTGAGGAGCCGAGCGTTTCAGCTGACTGCAGAGGAGGCACGCGCCACACCTGATGTGGTGATGGGTATGATTCTTTCCCTCTGTTTTATTTTTATGATGTTGTGTTATTGATATGTGCTCTGTGTTCATGCGTTAGGATCGTTCCATGTGAACGGTATCCCAGTTCAGGTGTTGTTTGACTTGGGTGCCACCCGGTCATTTGTTTCCCTTGCGCTTAGCAAGAGATTTACTGAGTCTTCGGGCATGTTGGATTGCCCTTTAGAGGTAGAGATTGCCGATGATCGATCGGTACGAGCATCAGCAGTGTTTAGGGATTGTGTTCTGAGGTTATTTGAGGAGCGCTATTTGGTGGATTTCATTCCCATCCCGTTACGGGGGAACAAGGTGATTATAGGCATGGATTGGTTGAGCCCTAATGGGGCGGTGATAGATTGCGCACAACAGCTAGTGTGGATCAGGACCCCGAGTGTGGGAGAGTTGGTGATCCACAGCGAGAGGCCGCAGCGTGGACCTGCAGTATGTTCAGCAGTGAGAGCTAGGCGCTACCTTCAACAGGGTTGTGCGGGATATGTCGCGTATGTTTTGGATACCCGGGAGACGGGTAAAGCGACGGTGAGCGAGGTTCCAGTGGTGCGAAACTACACTGATGTTTTCCCGGAGGAGTTTCCTGGAATACCTCGGGAGCTTCAGGTAGAGTTCAGGATCGACCTAGTTGCTGGTGCGGCTCCAATAGCCAAGGCACCCTATCGGTTGGCTCCTCCCGAGATGCAGGAGTTGTCTACGCAGCTGCAGGAGCTGCTAGACAAGGGATTTATTCGGCCGAGCAGTTCACCCTGGGGAGCCCCGATCCTGTTTGTGAAGAAGAAGGACGGGTCGCATCGGATGTGTATAGATTACCGGGAGCTGAATAAGGTAACGGTGAAGAACCGTTACCCACTCCCGAGGATTGATGACCTCTTTTATCAGTTACAAGGAGCATCTTGGTTCTCCAAGATCAATTTGCGTTCAGGTTATCATCAGATGAGGGTCAGAGAGGAGGATGTACAGAAGACCGCGTTTCGGACGCGCTATGGCCATTATGAGTTCGTGGTGATGCCGTTTGGGCTCACCAATGCTCCTGCCGCGTTCATGGACCTCATGAACCGTGTGTGTAGACCGATGCTGGATCGGTCAGTGATAGTTTTCGTTGATGACATCTTGGTTTATTCCAAGACACAGGAGGAGCACGAGGAGCATCTGAGAGAGGTTTTGGAGACCTTGAGGAGGGAGAGCTTGTACGCCAAGTTCTCCAAATGTGAGTTTTGGTTGCGCGAGGTGCAGTTTCTTGGGCACCTCGTCAATTAGAATGGGATTTCAGTAGACCTGGCCAAGGTGGAGGCCGTGATGAGATGGGAGGTTCCGAAGTCTCTATCCGAGATTCAGAGTTTCCTAGGATAAGCAGGATATTATCGGAGATTCATTCAGGATTTCTCCAAGATAGCCATACCCCAGACACGGTTGACTAGGAAAGTCGTGGTTTTTCGATGGGGGCCTGAGCAGCAGGCAGCGTTCGAGATTCTGAGGCAGAGATTGTGGGAGGCGCCAATCTTAGCCCTGCGCGAGGGCGTAGAGGATTTTGTGGTGTACTGTGATGCGTCTATCTCGAGCTTAGGCGCAGTATTGATGTAGAGGGGACATTTCATTGCTTATGCCTCGAGGCAGCTGAAGCCTCACGAGGCAAACTAATCGACACATGATTTAGAGTTGGGGGCGATGGTCTTCGCCCTCAAGATATGGCGGCATTACCTCTATGGGGTTCGATGTACCATTTTCACGGACCACAAGAGTTTGAGGTACCTCATGGATCAGCCGAATCTGAACATGAGGCAGCGTCGATGGCTGGACATGGTGAAGGATTATGATTGCGAGATCCTTTATCACCCGAGGAAGGCCAATGTGGTGGCCAATGCGCTTAGCCGCAAGGCGGCGCCGATTAGGGATATTTGCATGAGGATGACTGTAGTGACTCCCCTGTTAGAGCAGATTCGGGAAGCTCAGCAGGAGGCTTTGAAGGAGGAACATCGGAAGAGTGAGCATATATTGGGTTAAGTCACCTCCTTCGATTATGATAGCCGAGGGTTATGACCGAGAGGATCCAACAGGTTCGAAGCAGGCTTCAGACTGTGCAGAGTCGGCAGAAAAGTTACGTCGACAAGCGTCGGTCAGACCTGGAATTCCAGGTCGGGGATATGGTTCTCCTGAAAGTGTCGCCTTGGAAAGGCGTCATTCGATTCAGGAAGCGGGGCAAGTTGGGCCCGAGATACATTGGTCCATTCAGCGTTGTAGCCCGGGTGGGCAAGGTGGCATATAGGCTGGATCTGCCAGCCGAGCTCAGTCAGATCCACAGCACCTTCCATGTCTCCCAGCTGCGGAAGTGCCTTGTGGATGATTCAGCGATGGTGCCGTTAGAGGATATACAGGTTGATGATAGCCTAAATTACATTGAGCGTCTAGTTGCAATCCTCGACCGGAAGTCGAAGGATCTAAGGAACAAGAGGGTGGAATTAGTGAAGGTGCAATGGCAGCACCGCAAGGGTTTAGAATGGACTTGGGAATTGATGGAAGAAATGATGGAGCATTACCCCGAGCTGTTTCAGGATCGAGCGGCAGACTTCGAGGACGAAGTCTAAAATAAGTGGGGGAGATTTGTAGCACCTGGTTCCTGGTACGTAAAATTTATCTTAGTGTTTTTCATTTTTTAGCTTTGGACTCGGCGAGTTGTAGGTCCGACTCGCCGAGTAGAGACGGGATCCGGAACACGTTTAAGTTGGCGACTCGGCGAGTCCATATTCTGGACTCGGCGAGTCCCCGCTGTCTGATGAAACCCTAAATTTCAAGGGTTTGCACCCTATTTAAACCCTCTTATCCGCCCCTAAGCTCGCCCCCTTCACCCTCAGAGCCTTATACTTCGTTCAAGCCTTGTTCCTTGTGAGATTGAAGCAATTGGGTGTGTTTTCTTGATGTTTTGGAGAGGGAAGGAGAGTAGATCAAGAAGAGAAGAAGGAGGCCAGACATATTTGTGTTATCTCAGTGATTTCCTTGAGGTATAACTCAGTTTCCCTCTGTTTTCAAGCTTATTGTCCCTTGTAGCTCCATGAAAGTCCTTCTTGATCCTTTTCCCAAGCTTGTTTGTGTTTTAGGGTTCGTAATAAGTTGTTTAGCCTCTAGATCTAGGCATGATTGAGCTCTAGGAGCTTGGATCTACAGCCTTTATGGAACCATATTGCATGAAAGCCCTAGATCTACTCTTTTGGTGCATTTTGAGCCCTAAAACCCTCACGGGTGTTTATTTACACGTATAGTCGGAAACTTTACGTGTTAATCAGGCCATAGAAACCCAAATCTATGAATCGCATGAGCTGGATTCAAGCAGAATCGAGTGTATAGTATTTGCATGTGGCAGACTCGGCGAGTCGAGTCGCGAGTCCCCGAGTTTTTCCTCTTTTTCGTGTTGCGGGTTGGAGTAGTGAGTCATGCGGGTGTGACTCAGTGGGTCTGAAGCCAGACTCACTCATGAATTAACTCGGCGAGCAATGCCATGACTCGGCGAGTTCAAGGCAATCTTCTTGCCTCAAGAACAGACTCGGCGAGTTGTTCATACAGCTCGGCGAGTCTCTGCATAGAGTGTTCTTCGGATGAAGAAGAACTCGGCGAGTTGTTCATACAACTCGGCGAGTAGGATGAAGGACTATTGGCCTTTAGTTTAGAAGGAGAAGTCGTTGAGTCAATGCTTAACTTGACGAGTAGAGACGGGTTTATGGTCGGACAAAGGGATAGGGACTCGGCGAGTTGGCAAGTCAACTCGGCGAGTCGGGCCAACTGGCAGTTGACTTTGACTTGGCTCTTGATTGGTAAGGGGTAAATGGTCATTTTACCCTGAGGTCGGTTAGCAGTATTTGACGAAGGGTTTTGTGGGAATTATAGCCGGAGGATTTCCGGAGCGGCAGCAGCAGCAGACAGTCAGTTCCCACGCAGATCAGCAACCACTTTGAGGTGAGTTACCTTCCAGTAGCGGTGGGTCTACGGCCACAACGCCGACCCACCAGTAGGAGTTTTATGATAGATGATGGTCTCTGTGACATTCATCTAGGGTTGCTATTACATGTGTTATGTTTATGTGCTAGTATGATATGATGTTATGTGTTATGTGTTATATAGTCCCCAATATCCGGTCGTAAGGACCGAAGGGGTAGGTCGGGCACCCAGATATGCCCTGCAGTATCCGGTCGTAAGGACCGAAGGGGTAGGTCGGGCACCCAAATATGCCCGACAGTATATGTATGTTATGTGATTATATGGTATGTGGTACAGTGGGGGAACTCACTAAGCTTCGTGCTTATAGTTTTCATTTTGGTTTTAGGTACCTCTTTTTCGAAGGGGAAGGAGCTGGCGCGGTAGCGGTACATCACACACATGCTTTGTATTCCGCATTATGAGATCTTCTTGGGATTTGTACTCTGACACTTTTACGTTTTATAAAAATGTTTTCCAGACATGCAGTAACTTTGTGAAATGATATGAACGTCGAGCGTTTTATTCCTAATGTTTTGCTAAATACATATTTTAAAAATGAAATTTTTGGCTCATATTTTGGGATGTTACAGCGGCGTCCCTCGACGTACGCCCAGCGTATGTCCAGTGTCCAGAAACCCTAATTTTAATGCTAGCCACTATATAAGGAACATTATGGTTCCAACCCCATCCTCCATATCTGCCCTTTTACCCTCAGAAACCCTAAGTAGCCATTCTTCTTCCATTGTTGTAGGTATTTGACCTTTGAGAGCTTGGTTTGGCAAAGGAGAGCCTAGAAGAAGAAAGAGGAAGTTGTCAAAGAAGGATTGGGGTGGTTGGAGCTCGTAGATCTGGAAAGGCATCATCTTTTAGAGCCCTTTTGAGGTATAAAGTCTCTTGCTCGACAATCATATTGTGTATATCTATGTGTGATGAAGTTTTGGTCACCATTCTTGTCCCAAAAACCCCAAAGTGATGCATGATGCGAGTTGGCTGGGATTAGCTGTCCTTTCAGGCCTTAGGAGAGGTCTTGAGTGAGAAAAATGAGGTCCTAATGGCTTTGGTTGTCTCATGTGTGAGATAGGTAGGTCTTAATGGATTAAGACCTTGAGTTAAGAGCTTTACGGACGTCCCAAGTAATAAAGTTTGAGACTTTATGAATCCTAGGCATATTTGGTCTATGGATCTGAAGTTTGGGCTTAAGAGCTTAAGCCATTAAGAACTTATGTGGGATTTTAGTTCAGCGGGATTACGCCCCACGTAAATGGATGTATGCCCAGCGTAGTGGGTCTGTGTCCCGACTCCAATCCGCGAGCATCGATGTACGCCCAGCGTACCAAGAGGGGTACGCCCCGCGTACTCCCTCTGTTGGGTTTTGATTTTGGGCCTTAAATGATTGGGCTGTTATTGGGCTAGTGGGGCTTGGGCCGTGATTGAGCATTATGAATGGAGTAATGTACACCCAATAATTATTATGGACCTTGGATCTAGGCCCATTTGGTGGGGTGGGCCCAATTTAGTAAATTGGGCCAATATTGGGCTTTGCATGAGAATTTGACTTTGGGTCTTGGCCCAATAAGAGGATGATGGGCTTAATGAGTGTTGTGGGCCCTTGGTCTAGAAAGTTGTGATGGTTTCTTATGTGATGGCTTTCTTATGATAGTTGGGATTCCCGGCGAGTCAGCAATCAGAGGGTTGCAGGATTTCGGCAGTTGCAAGGTGAGTTTTCCTCACTGTACTCAAGGTTCTAAGGCACCAAGGCCGGCCCTTTGAATTGTTGTTTGAGCCTGTTATGTTATGTGATGATATGTCTGCTAGTATCCTGGTAGATGAGATAGTGATATGAGAAGATGCTTTGTTAGCTTAGTATCCTTGAGAAATGGATAGTTGTATGATGGCTAGTTCCATTGGATCAGCGCCCTAGTAATTGGGTAGTGATTACTTATAAACCGATAGTTGGTCTTGCACTATGTGCACTGGTAGGAGGTACGTGCAGGTTATGTATGTTGAGCATTAGCAGAGGGTATTCCATCCCGGTAGGATGATAGGGCCCTAGTGTGTTGGTTCTGTATAGTGTTTTATGCCTGTTATGTGTGCATGTATGCTAGTGTAGATTGGCATTCCAACTCGATGGTTGTGGGCCACGAGTATTCCATCCCGATAGGATGATTGAACTCACAGTAGTTTGGCATTCCAACCCGATGGTTGAGGAGCCTGGGGTATTCCATCCCGAGGGATGATTGGACCCATAGTAATAGTAGTAGTGGTGGTGGTAGTTACTGTATGTATAGGAAGTGGAGCATTCCAACCCGATGGTTGTGGGCCAGGAGTATTCCATCCCGGTAGGATGACTGGACTCATAGTACGTTGGCATTCCAACCCGATGGTTGAGGGGCCTAGGGTAT
Organism: Lactuca sativa; assembly: GCF_002870075.4. Lineage (NCBI taxonomy): Eukaryota > Viridiplantae > Streptophyta > Magnoliopsida > Asterales > Asteraceae > Lactuca > Lactuca sativa. The sequence continues at coordinate 109,701,554 of NC_056625.2, read as the reverse complement.
TCCATCCTAAGAGATGATTGGACCAATAGTAGCTAGTTTTGTACGTATATGTGTTTGGGCATTCTAACCCGATGGTTGTGGGCCGAGAGTATTCCATCCCAGTAGGATGATTGGGCTCGTGTTATGTAGGCATTCCTACCCGATGGTTGAGGGCCGGGGGTATTCCAACCGGAAGGTTGATTGGACCCGAAGTATGTTTTCTTTGCTGTATGTGTATGTTTATGTGTGTATGAGTACTTTAGGGGAACTCACTAAGCTTTCGGGCTTACAGTTGTGGTTTATGGTTTCAGGTGCTTCAGGAGATCGTGGCAAGGCGAAGGCATGATCGTACCGCTCCTCATGTTTATGCTATATGTAATATGATTATGGGGAAAATACTCTGATGTTTAATCTTAACCTCTTGCCACCTGGCAGCACAAGGTCCTACCATTGCTTCCAAGTAGTTATGCAAACAATTCAGAACATGTAGAACTCAAAAATATATATAGCCAACTTAACTGGAATGGGCACATAAATGTCAACACAATAGGTTATAAACCTCTAGTTGTGTGCTAGCGATGAAATACAAGTTTTTATTCTTGATTAGTTCTTGAAACCATTTCATGATCTTTTAGACTCCCGCTGTCTTCTTGACCTATGATACCTTCTTGTCAAATATTCAAGAGATAGTGTGGATTCTAATCAAGATAAACATTTCACACAATTGGCCTTAGTTGGTCTTTGTTTTATCCAAAACATCACAACTTACCAATTTCAAATGTACAAGAGTAGAAAACTTTTACACTTACATTTGAGAAGTCTTTTTAAACCTTCTTTAAGATATGTCACTCAAGTTATAATCTTGGAGTATGACTCTAAGATTTGTTTTGGAACGAAGTATGACTCATCTTCTTAATTTAACCATTTTGACAATTGATAACTCCTCTTCTTAGCTATCAGAATGCACTTAGAGGATGAATTGTGATAACGTCTCTTAATCATTAAGCTGATCATATATACATGATACTAAAGTACTCTCCCTTTTTTCAGATTTGAGAAACTTTTATCCTTCTGCCTAATTTGATTCTTCTTATTCGCTCTGCCATACATTTGGAACTTTTCCAATGTCTCAGAGTTAAACTTATGCTTATAAGTATAATCATATTTACTAAACCTTAGTAAATCATGACGAATAGTCTTATCCATCTTTTGTGGTGGACTTTGACAAGTGCACAAGAAAGTCTACTTGATACCTTAGTCCTTCACTTGAGTCACATATACATGTGAACAAGGAACTAGTCTTAATTCCCCAAAAACGAAAACTTCTCATTCATCATACTATCCAACTTGCATGATTCCATGTTTCGGTCCAATTGAAAGTTGGGTGATGCCAATCTTTCCTTACTTGGTAAATTTAGACACTACCACAAATGAAAGAATCAAATTCATTTTTCCAATGTTGCTAGAAACATACAAACATCAAGTTTTCATAAATGCCATTGTAAAGAGATATAAAATAAAGTAAAACAAATTTTTATTTATTTATCAAAACGCGGAAAAACTTTTTCCTTACAATGTAACTTGAAATGAAAACTATGCTATTACATGTTTCCTAGCAATCTATCATAACTCCTAAGAAGTAGCTCAAGAATTCGATCTTCAACCAAGCAAAAGAAATCTATCTTCATGATCAAATTCAACATACTCTTTCTTTAAGTTTCCTTCCCTTTGCTTGATCCTGCTGAATATCAAAATGCAACCGAGTCCCATTTTGTATTAAGAATCATCAACTGGGAACTTAATAGAGTTAGATAGTGGACCTACCTGAAGCAGAGTCAAACTTTTGATTCTTCTTTCTTTCAGGTAGCTTGGGCAGCTTCGCTTCCAATGCCCCTTTTTTTCACAATATGAACATATATACTCTTTGGGAATGGTACACAGGCTATTCCAGACTTAGACATTCTATTTACCTCCCGGTCAACCGGGTTGACCAAGGCCGATCCCTTTCCATTGGGAAGAGAAAGTTTTTCTAAACATCCAATGTCACCATTGTCCATGCCCATGGAAGGTTTGAGAAATAGACCTTCCATCCATATTTGCTTGACTATTGCACCAAATCATTTCTGATTCAGCAGCAATAAGCAAATAAGAAAGATCCATTAGGGTCATGTTGTGATCTATCACATAGTAGTCTTTCTATATGACTTAGGAAGTGACTGAAAGACCCAGTCAATAGCCAACTTCCTTGGGACAACGACACCTGACATTATCAATGTGTCACTGTGTGACTTCAGTCCTAAGACATGAGTGCACACAGGACTTCCAATTTTATGTTTTATTGTGAGTACGGATTGAGTGATCTTGAACTTTTAAAGTCCTTAAACTTGTGGGTCAGGGAGAATAATTGGAGGAGGTGGAGGAAGAGAAGTATGACTTCCATGAGCCAAACTCGGGAAGTCATATTCATTAGGAAAGCTTGATTTGGGAAGAATTTCCTCACCATCATTTTCATGAATCAGAGAGAAACCTTATGAAACTTAGATTTTATGGTGTATGTGTTCTTATCCACGTTAATTTGTCAAAACCATAATGACAAGACTAGGTTAGTGACAAATCCTAACTCATATGCATTGAACTTGTGCAATCTTAACCTCTTGCCACCTGGCAGCACAAGGTCCTGCCATTGCTTCCAAGTAGTTATGCAAACAATTCAGAACATGTAGAACTCAAATATATATAGCCAACTTAACTGGAATGGGCACATAAATGTCAACACGATAGGTTATAAACCTCTAGTTGTGTGCTAGCGATGAAATACAAGTTTTTATTCTTGATTAGTTCTTGAAACCATTTCATGATCTTTTAGACTCCCACTGTCTTCTTGACCTATGATACCTTCTTGTCAAATATTCAAGAGATAGTGTGGATTCTAATCAAGATAAACACTTCACACAATTGGCCTTAGTTGGTCTTTGTTTTATCCAAAACATCACAACTTACCAATTTCAAATGTACAAGAGTAGAAAACTTTTACTCTTACATTTTAGAAGTCTTTTTAAACCTTCTTTAAGATATGTCACTCAAGTTATAATCTTGGAGTATGACTCTAAGATTTTTTTTGGAACGAAGTAGGACTCATCTTCTTAATTTAACCATTTTGACAATTGATAACTCCTCTTCTTAGCTATCAGAATGCACTTAGAGGATGAATTGTGATAAGGTCTCTTAATCATTAAGCTGATCATATATACATGATACTAAAGTACTCTCCCTTTTTTCAGAATTGAGAAACTTTTATCCTTCTGCCTAATTTAATTCTTCTTATTCGCTCTGCCATACATTTAGAACTTTTCCAATGTCTCAGAGTTAAATTTATGCTTGTAAGTATAATCATATTTACTAAACCTTAGTAAATCATGACGAATAGTCTTATCCATCTTTTGTGGTGGACTTTGACAAGTGCACAAGAAAGTCTACTTGATACCTTAGTCCTTCACTTGAGTCACATATACATGTGAACAAGGAACTAGTGTTAATTCCCCAAAAACGAAAACTTCTCATTCATCATACTATCCAACTTGCATGATTCCATGTTTCGGTCCAATTGAAAGTTGGGTGATGACAATCTTTCCTTACTTGGTAAATTTAGACACTACCACAAATGAAAGAATCAAATTCATTTTTCCAATGTTGCTAGAAACATACAAACATCAAGTTTTCATAAATGCCATTGTAAAGAGATATAAAATAAAGTAAAACAAATTTTTATTTATTTATCAAAACGCGGAAAAACTTTTTCCTTACAATGTAACTTGAAATGAAAACTATGCTATTACATGTTTCCTAGTGATCTATCATAACTCCTAAGAAGTAGCTCAAGAATTCGATCTTCAACCAAGCAAAAGAAATCTATCTTCGCGATCAAATTCAACATACTCTTTCTTTAAGTTTCCTTCCCTTTGCTTGATCCTGCTGAATATCAAAATGCAGCCGAGTCCCATTTTGTATTAAGAATCATCAACTGGGAACTTAATAGAGTTAGATAGTGGACCTACCTGAAGCAGAGTCAAACTTTTGATTCTTCTTTCTTTCAGGTAGCTTGGGCAGCTTCGCTTCCAATGCCCCTTTTCTTCACACTAAGAACATATATACTCTTTGGGAATGGTACATAGGCTATTCCAGACTTAGACATTCTCTTTACCTCCCGGTCAACCGGGTTGACCAAGGCCGATCCCTTTCCAATGGGAAGAGAAAGTTTTTCTAAACATCCAATGTCACCATTGTCCATGCCCATGGAAGGTTTGAGAAATAGACCTTCCATCCATATTTGCTTGACTATTGCACCAAATCATTTCTGATTCAGCAGCAATAAGCAAATAAGAAAGATCCATTACGGTCATGTTGTGATCTATCACATAGTAGTCTTTCTATATGACTTAGGAAGTGACTGAAAGACCCAGTCAATAGCCAACTTCCTTGGGACAACGACACCTAACATTATCAATGTGTCACTGTGTGACTTCAGTCCTAAGACATGAGTGCACACAGGACTTCCAATTTTATGTTTTATTGTGAGTACGGATTGAGTGATCTTGAACTTTTCAAGTCCTTAAACTTGCGGGTCAGGGAGAATAATTGGAGGAGGTGGAGGAAGAGAAGTATGACTTCCATGAGCCAAACTCGGGAAGTCAAATTCATTAGGAAAGCTTGATTTGGGAAGATCATTGTTGTCTAAACCAGACATCAACAATGGGAGAAATTCAAGTAAAGTTGATTTAAGTCCTTAATATAACACCCAATATGAAATATAAAGGCTAGGACCCAACAAAGTATTTTATAACTTAGAAGAGGGATGCCGTAATCCAAGCTATAAAATATTTGAAGGTAGGTGAATGACGATTCACCAATTTCCACCAAGATAAACGAAATGTATTATTAGGTGTTAATTAGTTTTGAAACTCCTAGATTCTTTTGAGATTCATTCAACTTTTCAATGGCATGTTTCAATCTCGAGTGTGCCCTTCAGGTTTTGTGACTGGGATGCCGAGGATTACAAAACAAGGTGTGAAGTAACCATGCAAATATACTTGGTACCCTTAATATTTACTCCTCAATCGATGTGTCGGTTAACCACACATGCTCCACCGATACTATGATAAATATTAAGTTACCCTTTGCCTACCTTGTTAAATCTAGGTTAGTGTGCTGGTTAACCACACACGCTCCACTAACGGCTTAAACAAAGTGCAAAGTGTAATTTCATGGATTAGCACCTTATGCGCATTTTCCTAAGTAACTAAAAATGGGAATCTATAAATGTTTATTTACTTAGTATTTATCATTATACTTATAATGAAGGGAGAATTATAGTCCTTGTCCTACCCGTTCGGCTAACGACGCTCCACCGGTCAAGGAAGCGGTGGGTGAGAGTGGACACCCATTAAACTTCCATTTTATAGGTAGTAACCTTATACCCCCCCTTATAGACCGGCTTCGTGAACGAGGCCTACTAATGGTAAGACGACTTGCTCTTATACATATATAAATATTATTAAACTTATAATATTATAAAGTATAAGGGTTGAATTTTAACTTTTAAAATTCTAGGGATTGGAACTAAAGTTTTAGTTATTACTTTACATGTTCCAAACTTGAGGACAAGTTTTATAAACTTTCAAAACTTTTCATTTCTCATAACTTATGATTTAAAGGATTATTAAAATGAGTGGCTTTTCATTTTATGTTACCATTGTGTTCTTTTAATGGATTTAATGACTTGTGACTTTTGGTTATCCATAACTTGAGGACAAGTTATGGAATCCATTAAAACACATAATGATCAAGAATTAAACTACCAAGAAGGTTACAAATAATTCCTATTTATCATCTAATCTAATAAGTTCAAGAACATGCATATCAAAAATTTCAAGAATCATAAAATTAACCATATAAAACTTGAAATTTTGATAACAACTCTGAAATTGGTTTACCATAATTATTACCACATCAAAAAATAGTTTTTATAAGTCTAAAACAGTTTAAGATAATGATTCTAGACCAATTCCAGCACCGAAACTCGAAGATATGCTGTCAGGGGGTCCAACTCCCCGAGTGCATGAACCAACTCGACGAGTTGGTTGCATTTTGCCTTGGATTCGTCGAGTCCATGAGTGAACTCAGCGAGTCCACTGTCCAGACAGCAAGATAACTTCAATTTTTCAGCAATTGCATCAAGTATATAAGAAAAAAAGCCTAGGCTCTGATACCACTGATGGTTTTTGAGCATTCTAACACTCCTATGGTGTACATGCAACCCTATAAACCTTGGATCTATGTTTTCTCTAATATACATGCAAATATTAAATATTCCAAGGTTTCATCTTAACTAGCATATTATGAAGCACCTATACTACAAAGTTCTAGTTAGATGACATACCTTTTGATGTAGCTTGATGTCTTCAAGCTTTAAGAGCTTAGCCCCAATAGTGTGGAAGCCTCAAGTGGAATCACAAATCACCAAAACACCTTGGAAGAACTTGAGAGAATATGTATGAACACTAAAATTGGCCCACTCTTATGTCCTCACACACTTGAGCCATTTCTTTTGCCAAAGACCTCTTTATATAGTATGGAGGATTAGGGTTACATTCATGTAAACCCTAATACCCATGACCTTCCATTTCATATGATCCATGGGTTAAAACTCCATGGACTATCCATGAAAGCTTAGCCCAACCTAAATGAACTTGGCCCATTCCATATATATATATATATATATATATATATATATATATATATATATACATATATATATAAGAGTCCATATTTAATTAGTTCATTTTGATCACTTAATTAATTCTAAATTAATTCTTGATCAATACTAATTAAATAATATGATTACATATTAATATATTAATATAAATCATAAATATACTATTCTCAAAAGACTATCCATATAAATTGTGTCGGTGAAGTGCAACCCAAATGGACCATGCCGAGTTGGGTCAAGTACATACCAAATATAGTTATGGACTTAGACATTAATCCAACAAAAAAGTCCATGGACTATCCATGCAAGCTTAGCCCATCCTAAATGAACTTGGCCCATTCTATATATATATATATATATATATATATATATATATATATATATATATATATATATATATATATATATATATAAGAGTCCATATTTAATTAGTTCCTTTTGATCACTAAACTAATTCTAAATTAATTCTTGATCCATACTAATTAAATAATACGATTTCATATTAATATATTATAACTTAGAATACATTAATGAACCATAGACATACTATTCTCAAAATACTATCTATACAAATTGTTTCGTTGAAGTACAACCCAAATGGACCATGCTACTCTCGGGTCGAGTAAATACCAATAATAGTTATGAGCTTAGACATCTAATCCAACAGCTTCAACTTTATGGATGAGTTTAATTAATTATGGATTTTTGAGGGTTGGTTTGTTGGATTAGTGTCTAAGTCCATAACTATTTTGGTATGTACTTGACCCGATTATGAGCATGGTCCTTTTGGGTTGCCTTCACCACTAAGCAACTTGTAGGATGAATTAAGAAGAGAAGGGTTTAATTATGATTAATTAATATATTATGAGAATAATATATTAAAGGAGAAATCATATTGCTTAATTAATATTAGTCAAGAATTAATTGATAATTAATTTTGTGGCTAAAAGAGATTAATTAAACTTAAGGGACTGGAATTGTAATTATAAGATAATTGCAAGAGTGGGCTAATGGACTCCATAGAGTGGAGTGGACGAAATTTATGGGGAAGCCCATAAGATTTCGTCCATGACTCTAAAGAAAGGGATACATGGGCTGCTTAGGGCCTAAGCAGTCAGATTAGGGTTTCCAAGTTGAAACCCCTAATAGCCTACATGTATATATAGATCCGTATGGCCCCAAAAACGTGGTAAGGAGTTCCTCTAGGGTTTCTAGATGTTTTGGGCAGCCTCCTCTCTTCTCCTCTTCATCCAAGTTGCTTAGTGGTGTTTGTGACTCCATTAGAGGTGCAACACTTGAGGCACTAAGCTTTCTAAAGCCAATCAAAGCAAGGAATTGATTGTTATTGCAATAGAACAGTCAAAGGTAATTCTCTAAACCCTAATTCAGTTTATTATATGTTAGATGTTGGGTTTATAGCTTTGGATATTCAATTGCATGTTCATTAGACAAACTAGATCCAAAAGCTATTAGGGTTTGCATGTACACCATAGGATTGATGTATTGCTCAAAACTCATCAGTGGTATCAGAGCCTAGGATGATTTTCTAATGTATTTGATGCAAAAGTTATGTTTTCAAAGCAGATTTTTTTTTTTTGCTTCTACCTGATCACCACGAGGTGGTGGTCCATCACGAGGTAGTGTCGGGGCAGATGGCAGAATACTCAGGATTTTGACCTATTTTGAGCTTGGATAATTACCAAAATTGTTTTTGATTGATAAAATCCAAATTTTATTAATTTGTTATGATTATCCTTTTCAAAATTAGAGATAATTGTCATTTAATTAGATAATTATTGCCTTATTTGATAAACCCTAATTATTTGAATTATTTGTTTTGAATTATCTTATAAGAAATTGAATTAGGTCAAATTTAGATAATTCAAATTATTTGATTAATTTAATTATTTGTAATTTGATCTAGATAGTTTTGAAAAGTTTCAAAACTTGCCCTCAAGTTTTGGAATTTAAATTTTTGATTTAAAATTTAATTTTGAAATATTTAAATTCTAAACCCCAATGTTTTGAAATGTTTCAAGACTTGCCCTCAAGTTTTGGAATTTAAAAGTTGATTAAAATTTTAATTTTGAAATGTTAAATTCTAAAACCCTAGTATTTTGAAAAGGTTCAAATTACACCCTTATGGTTTTATTAATTAATTAAAGTGTATAATTAAAAGAGATTTAATAAACCCATAAAGTTTTGGTTTACATTTAAATAAATTAAAAGTATAATTTGCTAAATTAGACCACTTAGTATTTTAAAAGTGTAAAATACATCCTATACTATATATATATATATATATATATATATATATATATATATATATATATATATATATATATATATATATATATGAGTAAAAGTCAGTCTTACCGTTAGTAGGCCTCATTCACGAAGCTGGTCTGTAAGGGGTGTTTAAGGAAATTGCCTATAAAATGGCGATTGAATGGGTATCCACTCTTACCCACTACACTCTTGACTAGTGGATGGTCGTTAGCCGAATAGGTAGGATAGGACAGAAACCTTCCATTATAAGTATAATGAAGTACAAAGTAACTAAATGCTTATACAAATTCCCAAATCATAGTTACTTTAGGCAAAATGTGAAATTGTATGCTAATCCAGGGGATTACACTTCGTACCCTTGTCAAACGTTAGTGGAGCGTGTGTGGTTAACCGGCACACTAATTTGGGGATGACATTGGTGGCGAAAGGTGGCTCGATGGTTATCATAGATCAATGGAGCGTGTGTGGCTAACTGGCACATTGATTCGGTGATAGTAGCATTGGGTGCACCACATGATTTGTATGGTTATTCACACCTTGTTTGTGATCCTCGGCATACCAGTCACAAATAGTAGGGCATAATCGAGATTAAACATGCCATTGAAAAGTTCAATGAATCTCAAAAGATCTAGGAGTTTCAATTCATTTAAAACTTAAACTTCCTTTTCGTTTTTCATGGTGGAAATTGGTAAATCGTCATTTACCTACCTTCAAATATTCTGCGACTAGATTACGACATCCCTCTTCTAGGTTGTACAGTATTGTGTTGGATCCTAGCTTGATGTTTCATTTGGGTGTTACATCAAGAATTGTAATCAACTTAACTTGAATTTTCTCCCGTTTTATAGATGTCTAGTTCTGACAATCATGGTCTTCCCAAATCCCATGGAACAAGCTTTCCAAATGAAAAATGATGTTCCACGATATGATCGAGGAACAAGAGATCATGCTTCACTTCCTCCACCTCCTCCAATTGTTCTCCCTACCCTACAAGTTCAAAGGCTTGAAAAGTTCAAGCTCACTCAAGCCCTATTGGCAATTAAGCATGAAGATGGAAAGTATGTGTGTACACACGTCTTAGAGATAAAGCCGCACATTGATAGGTTAAGGATGTTGGGTGTCGATATCTTAGAAATATTGACTGTTGACTGGGTTCTTCAGTCACTTGCTGAATCATATAGTGAGTTCGTTAAAGAGTACTATATGATGGATCACGATGTGACCCTCATTAATCTCACCTATTTGCTTATAGCTCCTGAATTAGCAATGATTTGGCGTGCTGGTCAAGAAAAGTTGTCTGGTGAATCAAACTCCCAAACTTCAATGGACACAGGAAACATTGTAAGTCCAGAAAGAACTAAGTCTGTGATTGTCCAATATGCTGTACCAAAGGAGTCCATTTGCTTTTATTGCCAAGAGAAGGGGCATTGAAGACGAAGCTGCGCAAACTACCTGAGAGATCTAAGAGATGGGAGAGTCAAGACGTATGGCTCTACTTTAGGTAAAATCCATTATCTAACTCTTTTAAGTTCCTATTCTAGATTCTTAGTACATGATGTGATAAGATTACATGTTGATGTTTTGTAGGATTGAAGAAAAGAGAGAAAGCTTATGGGAAGAATTGAGCCGAATCTAATCATGAAGAAATGGATTTCGATCGCATTGCTTGAAGATTGGATTCTTGAGCTACTACTTGGAGTTAGAATAGATTGCTAAGAAATATATAATAACATAGTTTTTCAGTTGAATTGCATTGTAAGGACAAGTTTTTCCGCAATAATATAAATTTTGATTTTGTCTTATTTATTTATCCTTACAATGGCATGTATGAAAATTGATGTTTGAAGGTTTCTATTATTAGCAATAATGGATTTGATTCTTAATTATTTTATTTGTGAAGATGTCAAGAATTTACCAAATAGGGAGAGTTTCTCATCGCCCAAGTTTCAATCGGACATAAACTTGGAATCATACAACTTGGTTGTGTCATGAATGAGAAACTTCATATTTGGAAATTAGACTAATTCTTTGACAAAGTGTCAATTGAAGGACTAGGAGATCGAGTACACAAGATTGTACGTTGATCAAGTCCACCACAAGAGTGATAAAGATATTCGTCATGATTTACTAAAGTTTAGTAAATATGAATGTACTTATAAGATTAAGTGTAATTCTGAGTTGATTGAAAAATGTTTCAATGAATAGCAGAACGAATAAGAAGAATCCAGTAGGCAAAAAGATAAAAGTTTCTCTATTCTAAGAAGAAGGGAGAGTAACTTTTATTGTGTTTTATGATAAGCCTTAATGATTAAGAATCATATCTCAATTGATTCTCTAAGTGAGTCTTAGTACATTTGTATGTCTAAGAAGAGGAATCGGGAATTGGTTAAATCAAGAAGTCAATCATACTTCGTTCCAATATCGAATCTTAGAGTCATACTCCAAGATTGTGAATTGAGTGACAAGTCTTAGTAGGTTTATAACACTCAACAAATATGGAATTTGGAAAAGTTTTCTTAATCTTGAACATTTGAAATTGGTAAGTTGTGCTGTCTTGGATAAGACAAAGACCAACCAGGACTAATTATGTGAAGTGTTTTTGTCTTGATAAGAACTACACTAACTCTTGAATATTTATTTTGTTTAGAAATGTTTTTTGACAAGAGAATAATATATGTCAAGAGGTCAGTGGGAGTTTTAATGATCTTGAAAAACTTTTAAGAACAAATGAATAATAAACCTTATCAATCATCACTAGCACACAACTTGAGGTTTACAACCTATCGTGTTGACATTATTTTATTTCTATGCCATTCCAATTGAGTTAATTATGTATGTGAGTTCCATGAGTTCTCATTTGAATGCATAAAGACAAAACGCCTTGATCGATGGAAAGTACATTGATATGTAAGGACAAGTTGCTAAACTACTTGGAAGACCTGGTGGGCACTCGTGTTACCATAAGGCTAGAAGTCAAGAAAGTTCAATCCATATGAGTTTGGATTTGTCGCAAACTTGGTTTTGGCAAATTCACATGGATAGGAACTCATACACCATAAAATATAAGTGTCATAAGATTCCCTCCTTCATGAAAATGACTATGAGGAAATGCTTTCACTAAGAGAGATTTTAAGAAGATAGCAATTGTGAAAATTGTATTCTCAAATTCGATTATGGTTACGACATCCCTTTCCAAAGTTCGAATTGTGAGATATGACAATTAGTCTAACATTTGGGACTTATTGATATAAGTTCTGAATTGTTTAGACACACGTATGAGCTATCTAAGGAAAAGGTGTATAAGTTTAAGAAGATTAGATAAAGGCTTATCGAAGCATCTGGTATTAGAAATATGAACTTCAGAAATTCAGTAGGCATTGTTTTATAGAAGTTCAGCTGTTTTCTGAATACATGTCAAAGCTAGTGGGAGCATAAGTGTTTTGCTTATATGGTAATAATCATCTTGATAGTGGGAGCATAAGTGTTATGCTTGTATGATTATTATGGCAAGTATTACAAGTTAGCAATATTAATTATAGAAAAACAAAGATTCAATTTGCAAAGTTGCATGGGTTGAAAAATTGTTTTGCTATAATTAAGGGAGAGAATATTATACTTCGTTTCAAAATCTAAAGCTTAGATTGAGAAATTTTAATAAATATAGTCAAAGGATGGATAGTGGGTTCTCAAATTTCGATTATGATTACGGCATCCCTTTTAACAGTTTGAATTGTAAGAACGTGACATATAAAATATTATAGCAGAAGATTGATAAAGTATCATATCTTTAGGTAAGACATTATGCATCGTGTCCCATATGCTTCAGGTATAGGATCGATTGCAAATGCTATAATATTTGACCATTCTAAATTTTCCAAATGTCTAGCGCATTAAGTGAGAAAAAGGACAAGAATTGGTTTTGACTAAAATAATTAAACAACTATCAAAGAACGATCCAAAGATCGCTGAGGATTGGTCGCTTGTGAGTAGTTGGAAGTATGGTATTGGATGGACCATATCGACATTATTATGAATAGAAGATTCTATTAAGAATGAGTTGTCATATGGCAAATATGGAAATGTTTCCATATTGGGAGTTGGATATTAAGAGTCTATGTCTAGATTAGAAGATTTTATGCAAGAAGGATGTTCAAAGGAATGTACTTTGAATGTGAGACTTCACGTCTATGGAATTGTCTTGTAACAATTTCCGATAGAGTACTTTGTAATTTCATTGGCCAAGTCTTGGTGACTTTTGTGCTATGACTTTGCGAAAGGATCGTTACATAAAATGTTAGAATCAAGCATATTCTAGTAGTGGCAAGAACCTTGTGTTCTAACACTAATGATAAGGATTGGGAATTGTGAAATGAGCATCATTGAAAAAGTTTTTCAATTGATCTATTTCACAAAGTAAGGACCATAGGAAACATAGTGCGCATGATTTGTGCATGGGACAACTATTGTTGTAGTTTGAGTAATAAGTTGATTATCTGAAACAGTAAACGATAAATAATGAGTAATCAATATGGTGGTTAAATAGAAGTGTTTTATTTACTCTCACAAGTTTGGGGCCATATAGGATTAAGTATTATTGTTGTGTTTCATTTTTCATGTTTTGACTTCCAGAATAACTGGGTTATTCGAACCTCCACAGTCGATCATACGTTGGAAGTAGGTATGAAAGAAGACTGTCATGAATATGTTTATAGATTGTCTAAAGTGTTTAACCATAGAACAAGTTTGTTGCAGGGTTCATGAGTGCTTTGATTAGATTAGAGTATTGGATTAAACCCACGCTCACTTGGATCACTTCATGGATTTATCACGAGTGATTAGTGAGACGATAATATTGTATATTCTTGAAACTGAGACGTATGAGTTGCTATTTGCTGGTCAGTTGCGCATTGATAATAAGTAAACGCACCAGTAACTTGGTGTTATAAAACTTATTGTTGTGTGTGATTCGATCAGTAAATGCAAGCGAGCATTTGAGTTGAGGTTTATCCATTCCTTTTACCCAAAGTGGGATAAAAGTGATATATGTGGGCCCCACGATGATTTAGTGATGACACCTAAGCGCTTGGCCAAGCCGGGACTAAGTTGATGTGTTCAATTGTAGTCTGTTCTCAGTCGTCACAAATCGGAATTCGGGAAACAATATAGAGAGAATGATTTAAATCCATGTCTCGTGTCTATACGATATCTTGAGAATGGAGGAATATATGATCCCTAATCTAAAGGACACGCGTATCTGAAAAGATCAGAGTTGACAACGGCTTTTGAAAGCTACGATTGCTGATTAGGTTCTGAAGTCATACGGAAAATAGTTATTAGACTTATCCAAGTGGGAGACTGTTGTTTTAGTGTCTAAGTCCATAACTATTTTGGTATGTACTTGACCCGATTATGAGCATGGTCCTTTTGGGTTGCCTTCACCACTAAGCAACTTGTAGGATGAATTAAGGAGAGAAAGGTTTAATTGTGATTTATTAATATATTATGAGAATAATATATTAAAGGAGAAATCATATTATTTAATTAATATTAGTCAAGAATTAATTGATAATTAATTTTGTGGCTAAAAGAGATTAATTAAACTTAAGGGACTAGAATTTTAATTATAAGATAATTGCAAGAGTGGGCTAATGGACTCCATAGAGTGGAGTGGACGAAATTTATGGGGAAGCCCATAAGATTTCGTCTATGACTCTAAAGAAAGGGATCCATAGGCTGCTTAGGGCCTAAGCAATCAGATTAGGGTTTCCCAGTTGAAAACCCTAATAGCCTAAATGTATATATAGATCCCTAAGGCCCCAAAAACGTGGTAAGGAGTTCCTCTAGGGTTTCTAAACGTTTTGGGCAGCCTCCTCTCTTCTCCTCTTCATCCAAGTTGCTAAGCGGTGTCTGTGACTCCATTAGAGGTGCAACAATTGAGGCACTAAGCTTTCTAAAGCCAGTCAAAGCAAGGAATTGAGTGTTATTACAATATAACAATCAAAGGTAATTCTCTAAACCCTAATTCAATTTATTATATGTTAGATCTAGGCTTTATAGCTTTGGATATTCAATTGAATGTTCATTAGACAAACTAGATCCAAAAGCTATTAGGGTTTGCATGTACACCATAGGATTGATGTATTGCTCAAAACCCATCATGGTTATGTGCTTGTGTTCGATTGTTAATACTTAGCATATTAATATTTGATACTTAAAGTGTCATGTGTAGCTTAGTGACTATTAAATTACATGAACTTGATACCTAGTGATTTAGTGACCATTGAATTGCTAGAGCTAGGATCGATGCAATCTTAGATAAGTAATCGAAGTAATTAAATTTAGCTATGCTGGAGAACATAAATTATCATTATAATTGTGTTTGTTTATGTAACGCTAGTCAAAATAGGTCAATAGACAATCACATGTGATTATGCCAATCATGTAATGTGATTATGTTAACCTAGTAATGTGGTAAGAATGCTATGTATTTCATGATAAATTCTAATACAAATATGAACTTTCTTTATGATACAACTCAAAGTATACGTTCATACAATTCCAAAAATATAGAGAACGTCTGAATCTGACTTCGCATGAAGAAGTTATGATAACCGAACACTATAAATCTCTATAATAAGAGAAATTTAAAATAGACATAGAATTAGCTATTTAAGTCTAAAAGAGAGTTGTAGTACTCGTAAATACCTACACGTTCATATAAAGAACGTCAAAAACGGAGTTCGTATGGAAAAGTTATGGCTTTCCGAAGATTTAGTTTTTAAAAACCCTAAACTAGCTAATTCAAGACGTGAGTTTTATGAGACTCACGACGTGAGGAGTCATTCTGTCATAATTCAGAATCTAGAAGCTGGGAGAGGATAGGATCCAAAATTCACGACATGAGTTTTATGACGCTCACGACGTGAGGAGTCATTCTGTCATAATTCGGAATCTAGAAGCTACGAGAGGATAGGATCCAAAATTCATGATGTGAGCTTTATGACACTCACGACGTGAGGAGTCACATGGCCACCTTCCAAACCTAGGGACGCAAATGGCAAGTCTACGGAGTGAATCAGGCAGACTCACGACGTGAGTCTTATGACACTCACGACGTGAGTGGCATAAAATCTTACTATAAATAGCAAAATCGACCCCGACCATTCTTACACCTGATCTCCTTTCTCCTCTCTCATTTGCTTAAGCCCTCTTGCATCCCGAGCCCCGACGACCTCGTATGCTTACCGTTTCTGCTTAGATTACATAAAATCATGTTACTAAGGTGAGTTTCACGGCCCCACTTTCTAATATTTCAGGGGAAAACGCATGCTAGTCATTGTATATATGTTATTATTATGTCTATATGATAGTAAATTAGTATGAACATAGATAGTTATAATAACCGGGATATAGTTATTTCGTATATGAAAATATACAACTATCGTAACGTTGTTAACATGTTATCGTTATAGTAGTATATTAATGTAGATCTTGAGTTATACTTAGGATTCTATATATATTTTGTGTGCGATATAGTTTTGAAGTTATATTCGGAAGTTTTATATGTTAAGTTATATAGTATGTTGCAATTAATAGTTTTATGTCAAGATAAAACTAGATATGTTATATGTTGTTATTATTAGTTTTATGTCAAGATAAAACTAGATATGTTATATGTTGTTATTATTAGTTCTATGTCAAGATAAAACTGGATATGTTGTTATTGTTATTTATATGTCAAGATAAAACTAGAAACGTTATATGTTGTTATTATTGGTTTTAGGTCAAGATAAAACTTGTTTTTTACTTCAAGATATAGTTGTTATACTCCCTAAATATTATGAAGTTAGGAGCAATGTTTAAAAGCAAAGTCTAGTAACTTAAGGTTTTAGACATGAAGATGCTTTTGTTGTTAGCGCTATAGGAAGCCGTCAAAGTCTACAGGAGTAATTGTATTCATCAACTAAGATTGGGGATCTTAGCGGAAATCCTCTAAACTGTAACCGTTAATCTCGTGTAAGTGAGGAAGTCGTGTATAATTAGTATACGGGCTGACCACCCCACTTGTGACTGTTAGCTACAGTCAACCAAAAACAAGTGATGAACTATCCTTTTATTTGTTATTGTTCCGACATCGATATAGCGTATGGTGTTGTTTCTCATGGTAAATCATGAGTGTATTGTTCTATCAAAGGTATTATGTCATAGCAGCGGTTACAGGCTCATGGTAGCAAATTGTTAGAAACATTATACCTTGTCGTATACAAGTATTAATGTTAAGTATAAGTTTTCCCCTACTTATACCTTAAGATTAAGAAATGTTTAGGTATAACACTTATTTGATAAGTATACAATTATACCTAATGTTGGAGAGTTAAAATGATACTTTCAAAACTATACTTTTGAATGTGTAAAAATGTATTATTTTATGGAGTCAAAACTTGTGGACTCACCAAATTTATGTTGACATATTTTAAAATGCATGTGTTTTCAGGAAGTTGAAAAACGGGTATGTATTCGAACAGGAGAAGTTTTACTAGTACCTTTCTGTTATTTAAGAAGTATGTCATAGTCGGATATTATGTAATAAATACTAGGAAAAACAATAATGTAACTTTCAATCATCAATAAAGGTATGTATTTTCTTTAAGTATTGTTCAATGTATGTTATATAACTGTGATACGAAAAATGACGTTACACTACCCGGTGTTTCCGCCGACGCCCGGGGTGTGACAGTTTAATAAATCTTACATCGCCAATTTCATAATCAATAACTGATTATGTGTTTAATTGTGTGTGAGCATGCATAGTTTTACATGAATTAGTGAAACATTAGTAAAATTGGACTCAAATTACTAATAATATAATATTTAGTGAAACATGATACGTGCCAACGAGGGAACTTTCATTGTTGACATCTCTTGAAGTGTTTTAGAAACCTTTTTAGTTGGGAAAAGATTGAGGATATAGGTGGTTGTCTCTAAGGCATACCCCTAGAAGGAAATGGGAGAGTAGCTCGACTCATCATGGAACAAACCATGTAAAACAAGGTTCGATTGCGCCTCTCAGTCACACCATTAAGTTTTGGTGTCCTAGGAGGAGTCAACTGTGACATTATTCCACATTCCTTGAGGTAGTTGTGGAACTATATACTAAGGTACTCTTCTCCTCTATCAGATCAGAGCATATTTATCTTCCCGCCTAATTGATTCTCGAATTCATGCTTAAACTCTTTGAATTTTTCAACAGTTCTTATTTATGTTTGATCAAGTAGACATAAAAATATATGATATAATCATCTATAAACGTTACATAAAATTGATTAGCATCTCTTGTGCTAGATCTGAAGGGTCCACACACATTTGTATGTATGAGTTCCAACAAACCCTCACCTCATTTACATGATCCAATGAAAGGTGATTTTGTCATCTTTCCCAAAAGACAAGATTCGTATTCATCATTTAGCCTTAGGTCAAAAGATTCCAATATTCCATCCTTTTGGATTTGGGCGATGCATTTCTTGTTAATGTGCCCAAGATGAAAATACCACAAGCATGCCTTGTCTAAAACATTAGACAAATCAATGTGAAATACAGTATTGCCTAATCTATCAACATAAGTCATAGTTTCATACAAACCATTACAAGGTAAAGCTTCAAATATAAAAACACCATTTTGAAATAGTAGCGAAAACCTTGTCTAGACAATGCATGAAGAGAAATAATGTTTCGTGTCATTTATGATGAGTAGCAACAATCACTTAAACTAATCCTAACAGCACTACTAAGCACAAGTTGATAACTCCCAATCTTGGTAACAGGAGAAGATCACCTATTTCCTATGATCAGATTCGTCTTCCCATGCCCAACTTCCTCACTTCTTTTAGCCACTACAAATCAGAACAACTGTGAAATCCACATCTTGTATCAAGGACCCAAGAATGAGTAGATTGTCATTTATTAGTTTGAATACTGTATACAATGTTAGATTATGTATCTAAGCCTATAACTATAATTGATATGTACTTGAATTGATAGTGGCATGGTCCTTTTGGGTTGCCTTCACACTAGCACCTAGACATGATGATTAATTGAAAAAGAGGAAGAACTTATTAATTTGATTAATAAATTGGAATATATGATTTATTAATATGTTATGGAAATAATATATTAATTAGTAATCATATTATTAATTAATATTTAATCATAAATTAATTTGGAATTAATTTTGGGATTAAAGGAATTAACTAAATGTGCAGGGGCTGTTTTGAAATTAATTAATAGTTATGGTTTGGGCTCTCGGATCATCCTAAGTAGGGTTGGCGAAATATATAAGGGATGCCCTTAGAATTTTGTTCAAGGCCTTAAGGAGGTGGATCCATGGGCTGCTTGGAGCCTAAGCTGGAACTTGGGGTTTCCACCTAGAAACCCTAGCTTTGGGGCGAAGCAACCTAACTATATAAGGCCATTACCCCTTGTGATTCCGAAACACTCCTAAAAAACCCTAGAAGAGCCGAAATCTTGAGCAAGTTCTTCCTCTCTCCTCTCTCTCTCTCATAATCATCATCTTGCCTTGGTGTGTTTGTGAGCCATTAGAGGTACTACACTTGTGGTACTTGTTCTCAAAGTCAAGATCTTCAAAGGAAATCATTGTTATTACTAAATAACAATAAAGGTATGTTTCTAATCCTTCTTCTGTTGATTTCAAAAATTCTAGGAGCATGTTAAGGTTTCTAGTTTTTGTGTTCAATGCTTGTATGTCTAATAGTCAGTGTTGTAAAAATCGGTCTAGGCAGCCGATTAATTGGGGATTAATCTCTAGGCAGTCTTCAACCGAATAGGATTAAGGCTAATCAGTTGGCTTAATCGTTTTTGGTCAAAGGGGGTCAAAGTCGGAGCTAGACGGTTCTAATCGGTCCTAGGTGGTCCTAATCGCTCCTAGGCGGCCTAATCGGCCAAAATTTCAAAATTACAAATCTTTAAATATTAAACCAAAATTTTAAAAATTTCAAAAGTTCATAGTATTTCAATGTTCAAATAATATATAAAAAAAATTCAACAGATTAAAATTTAAATTTTTCCTCCAAAATTTTCAAAATTTCTATGTTTTCTAATATACAAATACCCAAATTTATTTTTCTTAAGATATATTAAAATTTGAATAACTTTTCTTATTAATTGGATGATAAATTTTTGTGCTTGTTAAACTTATTATTAAACTTTTATGCTTATTTATTTATATTTTTAAGATTGAAGTTAGATTTATAAATTTTTGAATAATTTTCTTAATAATTAATGGTCCCCGATTAATCCCTAGACCTCAGTCCACCGACTAGCTAACGTCTAACATTTTCTGCAACCTTGCTAATATTGAAAACATAGATCCTCCAAATTAGGGTTTTATCCACATATAGGATTGTTTGCTATGTATAAAACCCTTCATATACCTGCCAACGATGGCTTCACCTTGCCATCCTTGATGTCTTGCAATTATTTGTGGAAGCTCCTCTTCCAATGGCCCTTTTCATTGCAATATAACAAGTGGCCTCTTTGGGGTCACTAACAGCTAGAATGTTTGAGTTGGGCTTCACCTTTTGCCCATTGCTTGATGACCCTTCATGGGACTTGTTCTTCCAGTTAGCTTTGGGAGCAGCCTTCCTTTTTCTTTCCTTTTCCTTTATCAATGGCGAGAATGGGAGCATTAGTAGGAGGGGCCGAATTATTCATATTTAATCCTGACCTAACAGTCTGTAGCAAGTTGTGGAGTTGGGCCAATATGGTTTCTATGTTGTTCAAATGATAAGGTAATATGAACTGATCATAACAACTTGGAAAGGATTTTAAGACCATGTCAATGGCCAACTCCTCGTCAAAGTGAACATTGATCTTGACTGCACGCTCCACATATCTTTGCATTCTCTGCACATGGTTGCAAAAAAAACTCACCCTCTTTCATCTTGCAGGCCACGAGGAACTTGACCACTTAAAATTTCTCTTAATGAGCTCTCTTGTGGTACTTTTCCATAAGGTCATTATGACTGGGATACCGAGGATCACAAACTATATGTGAATAACCATACAAATATGTTTGGCACTCTCAATGTCATTTATTATCTCATTTTAACGTGCCGGTTAACCACACACGCTCTATTAATCAATGATAATTTTTTAGTGCCCATTAATTCTCTTTATAGTCACTATTAGTGTGTAGGTTAACCACATGCACTCCAATAACTACTATAAAGGAAAATGTGAAATTTTATGGATTATGATACTTTTCACATTTTCCTAAAGTAACTAAGAGCGGGATTTTATAAAAGATGCTTTAGTTACTTTAATAACATTATAATTATTAATGAGGTTATGTCCTATCGAATATGTTCGGCTAACGACCCTCAACCATACAAGTGAACGGTGGGTAAGAATGGATACCCAATAGTGTTCATTTTATATGTTGCTTCCTTAAAATCCCCTTATAGTATGGCTTCGTGAATGAGACGTACTAGCAATTTGACTGACTTAGTCTTATGCATATTGTAATTATCAAAATTTGAATTTTACATATAGTATAAGGTGTATTTTAAAACTATTCAAAATACTAGGTTTAATTTATAAATTTCAAAATTAATAAAATTAATTCAATTTAAATTAAACCAATTAGGATTAAACAATTTATTTACAATTAATCTACTTAATCAAATAACATTTAATCCTAATCCAATACCTCTAATTTCGAAATTAGGCTTTGTGATTTACCAAATTTATAATTATCCAATTTTAAGACATTTAAAACTAATAATTACCAAAAACAAGGACACCCTAAGGAACCTTACCAATTTCGAAAAAACAAGAAAGAGGCTAGGGTTTCTAAAACCCTTTCCCAAATCGAAAGTCACCACAAAAGGGCTTTTCATCTTATTCAAATTTATGCAAGATCACAGAGAACAATGGCTTTGATACCATTTATGGGTTTTATACATAACAAAAATCATATTTTAGGCAGAAAAATATCTAAGTTTGCATACACCCTAAAGGGTCTATGTTCTCACTATGATTTGCAAAAAACACTTTGAGTTCAAGAACCCTAAAGTAGATTGTTGTTTTTGAAATTGAGTAGGGTTATTAGAAAAACATACCTTTAAGTTTATTGTTGCAAATAAACTTGAATTCCTTCTTTGTAGAACTTCAGAAAGCCAGAACCAAAATTCTCGTGCCTCTGATTGCTCACACCCAAACACTAGAAGTTGGAGGCTACTAAAAAAGAAATGAGAGAGGAGAGGGTTTTCAGCTATAAGAGTTCATTAGAAGAGGTTCCAAAATTATGATGCTAGGGAAGGGTTTATATAGGTGTACAAGGAGGCTTGGATAAGGCAGGTTTCCTTGGATAAGCCTTGTCCCTTTGCTTTTCACCCCAAGTTTCCTTAGAGCCCAAGAAAGGCTCTAGAAACTATCTAGAACACCTCCTAGATTTTCTTTGACCCTAGTAGGTTCTAGAATTTATCCGATGCTCAAATTTTGAACATTGTCACATTTAGTCGTTTCACTTTTAATTATTCCTGTTAATCCTAAAATTAATTCCAATTAATTTCTGATTAATGTATAATTAAATAATATAATTTTGAATTAATATATTATTCTAAAAATATATTAATTAATTATTTTGATTTCTAATTAATTTATTAATCATAAAAGAAGTTAATAAATCAGTTTCTCTCTCCAAATAGCATTTCAGTCTCTTACTAGGTTTGAGGGCAACCTAAAAGGACTTTTCTTATAATTTCAGTTTATAATAATTTAGTTAATGGTTTAAACACCTAATCCAACAATGTTTGGGTTGAAAGATACCCCAGGGTTGGGATCCAAGGTTGGGCTCATTGATATGTAATGGGTTGAAAGATACCCTAGGGTTGGGCCATTTATTACTTGTTCGGGTTGAAATAAACCCTAGGGCTGGGCCCGTGATTGTATTTTGTGTTGAAATACTCCCTATGGCTGGGCCCATGATTGTATGTTGGGTTGGAATATTCCCCAAAGCTGGGCTCACTAATTAGTATGTCATGTGGTATTTTGGGAAACGTACTAAGCTTTTTGCTTATGGTTTATGTTTAAAATGTTTTCAGGTACTTTTGGTTTCAAAAGGAATGGCCCGACTGGATCACACAACATCCTCCCTCATGATTCTATGTTAATCACTATTTTACTTTGATGATTTTGATACACTTTATTTTGATTGATTTTGAGACACCTGATGTCTGGATTGATGATTTGTAAAATAAAAAATTTTATCTTTATTTTTGGGATGCTACGCATACACACACACATGCTCTCTCTCTCTCTCTCTCTCTCTCTCTCTCTCTCTCTCTCTCTCTTTCTTTCTCTCTCTGTATCTCTCTCTCTCTCTCTCCCTCTATCCCCCTCTCTCTGAATTGTGTGTGCTCAGGTTTTTAGAGAAAAAATAATCATTGCGATAAGTAACAAAAAAACATCAAAACATGTATTATTCGAAAAAATAAACATTGCAAGTAGTAACAAAACAAGCATGAAACATTCTTATCAATATCAACATAAAATTATCTTGCTTCTTCTGATCTTCAATGCTTATAAGAACACGTTCAAGGGGTTTCACAACTTCATCATCACTTCTATTCTATTGAGAAAGATAAATCATAGAAAAACCTTAATTTGACTAGCATGCTCACCTATCAATGCATCCAATTATTTCTTCTTTCTTCTTGAACTGAACAAATACATGCTTTATCAACTTTAAGTTCTGATGTGTAGAGAATTCTTTTGTCATTTTAGGCCTGAGAAAACAAGGCCAATTAGCAATTGTAGTCTTGACGGGTTAAATTTTGCTTGTTGGATGACGAAGAAGACAGGTTGAAGGAGAAGTTAGATGATGAGAAAATGGGGTAGCAAGGATTAGCTAAATATGTATCCTATAAATAGTAAACACAAAATAAGCATAAAATGTGTATTTAATTGAAGTCAAAGAATCCACCAAAATGTTTTCTCTTCATTGCATTTAATGTAGAAGAAGCCACCTAATCGTATTGCCTTCCATGTTTCTTTGTGATGCATATAACTTTAATAGCCTCGTAAACTGAAAAGCCTCCAAAATGTCTAGTTGAGATCATGTAAATGTATTCTATATATAACTACTTGGCTTCATGAAACCTAAAAATAATCACAATTACCTGATTTCATGAAACCCCAAAATAAAATTTAAACTTAAATCAAAGTAAATATATAGAATAGAACATGCAACCTGCTTTACTTTGTTTTGTGTTTATCATGTTCATCACTTTGAGATTCATGAAGACTATCAATTAAAATATTTATCTTGTTTACTATTTTCCGTAATCGTTTGGTGATTCAAGGTCGATGGGGGAAAATAAGTGTGAAGGGAACTAAAGGTGATGTCTAGTTTGTCAATAGGCAAGGTTTTAGTCATCATTGAGATGATGTAGGTATGAGACAATGTTGGTTGGCATTGTTTGCATCATTTCCTTGATGGTGATACAATGTCAGTGGGCAATGTTTAGATCGCGAACGTGACGACACCCGTGTGAGAAGATGAATGCTAGTGGTCAGCTCCGGAGAAGATAGTGGTTGATTGTACGGTCCAATGAGATGAAAAATTTGAGAGTTACGAGTCAACTTCAGTTAGTATAATCGTCACCATTTTATATGAGGAATTTTGACATTTTGAAATCACATTCGATATACAAATTGCAAAGGAGTCATATATATATATATATATATATATATATATATATATATATATATATATATATATATATATATATATATATATATATATATATATATAGACACACACACACTAAAATTTTACCTATATAAACCCATCAATTTCACTATTTTAATTCCACTCAATTTTCTCTCAATTCCATTCCAAACCTATTTAGTTCTCCTTAATGGATTTTCGTGACAAATCCAAACAAGTCGGTTCAAGTTAGATATGCAAAATCCAACAAGTCGGTTCTAGTCAAGATATTTCATTTTTTTCTCTGGAATCCAAAAACCCAAACTGTCAACAATACGAAAACTATCAATAACAATATTACCCGGCACAATAATCCTACAACACATTTCATATTTCACATGAAAATGAGGGTTATAATCAATACATGCAATTTTCTCAAAGGGTTGTAAAAACCCAATTCCAATGTTCTTCTCCCGGGGGTTCTTAGTTTCTTGATACTTACAACATAGAATCTGAAGATTGATGACACAACTCCCAAAGGAAATAAACAAGGAAGCGATGAGCACCAACCTATTGTTGAGAATGAATACGACTATACAAGGCGGAAAAAGTCAAAGAAAAAGTTTTAAAATGAAGAAGTGGATTTTGCTAGGGCGTGTGTCAATGTTTTTGTGAACATTTTTATTTTCAACTGGGACAAATCAGACATGTCATTAAGTGAACTCAAAATTGAAAGACCTTCAAAAGAAGTGTAATGATTTCAACTGCATCTACAACCGTCAGATGAACAGTTTGGCTAGCTGGAGATCTGAGGTCAATGCTTTCGAAGATGCACAAAACTGAGTATTTGAGGCATAGTAACCAAAAAGCTTTTCCTTATAAAAAGCTTGTGATATTTTTGAAACACCATGCAGAATGGTTACATTTTAAAAAAAAGCCAGTGAAGGCCCTCTGCCTCCTTCAAAATGAACCAAAACATATTAATCATGTTGGATTAGGTGTCTAAGCCATAACTATATTTTGTAGGTACTTGACCTGGTTGTAGCATGGTCCTTTTGGGTTGCCTTCACCAGAGCAACTTGAATGAAATGAATAATGGAGTAAGAGGTTATTATGGTTTTTATATATATATATATATATATATATATATATATATATATATATATATATATATATATATAATATTAAAGGAGAAATCATATTATTTAATTAACATTGGTCAAGAATAAATTTAGAATTAATTTTGTGGTCAAAAGAGGTTAATTGAATTAAGAAGACTGAAGTTGTAATTATAAGATAATTGCATAATGGGTGAGGAACCCTTTGGAAAGGGATTGACGAAATCTTATGGGAGCCCATAAAGATTTCGTCCAAGGGCTAAGGTTCTGGAAGATTCTTGTGGGCTGCTTAGAGCCTAAGCAACCGGATGAGGTATTTGACTGAAACCCTAATTCTTCAGCTATATAAGGACTCCTTTGGCATCCCAAAACCAGCCACTTGAACCCTAAGGATTATAGAGTCGGTTTTGAACCTTCGACCCGTCTCTCCAAGATCATCCAATTGCTTTGGTGTTTGTGACTCATTAGAGGCATCACATTTGAGGTTCTAGGTTCTCAAAAGCTCAAGATCATCAAGCTACAATCAAAGGTAACATTCTTACTAGTTTATTTATGTTGATTTCAATTTTGATATGCTAGATCTAGGGTTTGAGATCTTTTGATGATTATTGCACGTACAAATAGAAAAACCTAGATCAAAAGCTTTAGGGGTGTGCATGTGCACCCTAGGATTGAAGTTTTGCTCATAACCCAACAGTGGTATCAAAGACTAGGTCGTTTTTCTTTTGTATTTGATGCGTTGTTAAATTGTTCAAAGTTGAAAGTTGAAAAATCTTGCCTCTGCCTGATGAACTCGTCGAGTCACCTGATAAACTCGAAGAGTTAGAGCAACTCGACGAGTCCATTCTATGACTCAGCGAATCGAGCAGTCTGGGGGCTGATTTTTCGGGATTTTGACTGAAATTAAATTAGGATAATTACCAAAAACATTTTTGGCTGATTAAATCCGATTTTTTCAATATGGTATGGATTATCCTAAATTAATTTAAAGATAATTGTCATAAATAAGATAATTATTTGTTTTATATGATAAAGATTAATCATTTGTATTTTGATTTGAATTATCTTGTCAAGAAAATAAATTAGGTCAAATTATGTGATAAAGATTAATAATATGATTAATTAATTATTTTTCAAATTTGATCTAAAAGATGTTTTGAAAAGTTTCAAAACATGCCCTCAAGTTTTGGGATTTAAAAATTTAACTAAAAGTTTTAATTTTGAAATATTTAAATTCCAAACCCTAGAATTTTACAAGTTTAAAATTTAACCTTATACTATTAATAATCTTATAAGACTAATAATTATATACATGCATAAGATAAAGCTAGTCTTACCATTAGTAGGCCTCATTCACAAAGCCGATCTATAAGGGGGGTATAAGGTTGATGCCTATAAAATGTCAGTTTGATGGGTGTCGACTCTCATCCACTGCTTCCTTGATTGGCGGAGGGTCGTTAGCTGAACGGGTAGGATAGGGCAAATAATTCCTCATTAATAAGTATAATGATTATATAAAGTAACTAAATGTTTTTATAAAATTTCCAATCTTAGTTACTTTAGGAAAAATGTGAAATGATGTTATTCCATGAAATTACACTTTGCATCCTGTTAAGTCATTAGTGGAGCGTGCATGGATAACCGACACACTAATTTGGGACTAGAAAAGGTGGGAAAGGGTAGCTCGAAGTTTATCATAGATCAATGGAGCGTGTGTGGTTAACCGACACATTGATTAGGTGGTAAATGACATCGAGATTACCAAGTACATTTACATGGTTATTCACACCTTGTTTGTGATCATCGGTATCCCAGTCACAAACTTGAGGGGCGTCTCAAGATTTAAACATGCCATTGAAAAGTTCAATGAATCTCAAAAGATCTAGGAATTTCAATACATTTAAAACTTAATTGTCTTTTTGTTTTTCATGGTGGAAATTGGTAAATCGTCATTTAGATACCTTCAAATTATTTGCAATTAGATTATGACATCCCTCTTCTGAATTGTAAATAATTGTGTTGGGTCCTAGCCCTAATTTATCATTTGGGTTTTTAATTGGGGATTCTTATCTAATCTAAACTTTGTTCCTTTTCTATTTTAAATGTCTACTTCAAACAACAACAATGCTTCTGGCTCGAACCCTTCTGGCTCATTCTCACTCATGAACTTGTGTGGAAGGGTGATATTCAATGGGTCCAACTTTAATGATTGGATCCACAACATTCGTATGGTCACCTGTTACAAGGACAAAGAGTATGTTCTTGACAAGGAGCTGAAGGAGGTTAATGTGAACACCGCCACTCCCAAAGAAATTTCTGCTTATGAAACTCATGAGCGAGATGCTACCAAGGTTCATTGCATCATGCTCGCAACAATAATTGCAGAACTCCAAAAGTCCTATGAGGATTACTATCCCTACGAAATACACCAAGATTTGATGGAAAGGTGCCATCAAAGTTCCAGGCAGGAACGGTATGAGATCATCGTTGCGATGATCGCCACCAAAATGAAGGATGGAGAGTCCATCAAGGCCCACTTGCATAAAATGCAGAGATACATGGACTGCTTGCTGAAGTTAAATGTTAACTTTGATGAGGAGCTGGCCATAGATATTATTCTACACTCTTTACCTCCTTGCTACGACCAGTTTCATATGACCTACCACGTGAGCAAGGAGGGGGTCACTCTAAGCAAGCTTCAATGCCTGCTAAGGACTGCTGAGAGTAGTCTTAAAGGAAAATCTATTGCATCTAGTCCTCCTACTACTACCCCTGTCTTGGCTATTGGGCAAGGAAAAGGAAAGTATATGAAGGCTCCTTCTAAGAGCCACAAAGGAAAGTCTCACGATGGTACCTCTTTTAGCGGAACAAAAGTTGGTCCTGCTGCTCCCTCTTCCAACCCAAAGGATACAGAGTGTTACTACTTCCATGAGAAAGGACATTGGAAATGAAGCTGCCCGAAGTACCTGTACGGCATAAATGATGGGAAGATAAAGCCCACCTTTGCAGGTATTTATACTATTCAATCTAATAACTCATCACATGCTATGTCTTGGGTCCTCGATACAGGATGTGGTTTTCACATTTTTTCTGATTTGTAGGGTCTAAAAAGAAATAGGGATGTGGATTCTGGGAAGATAAACTTGATCATGGGGAATAAGAAAGCATCGCATGTCACCAAGATTGGAGTTACTATTTAGTTCTTAGTAGTGGGTTAGGTTTAGATTTGAATAATTGTTGCTATTCATCATAAATGACACGAAACGTTATTTCTTTTCATGGTTTGTATAAACAAGGTTTTATATTTTCATTTAATAGTGAAATTGGTTCTATTAAAGCTTTCTTTAATGGTACTTTCTAATTTGAGCATTGCCTTGTAATGGTATATATGAAATTGTGATGGTTGTAGACCACTTAGGAAATGATGTATTGCATATCGATTCTTCCAATGGTTTGGATAAAGCATGCTTGTGGCATTTTTGTCTTGGACATGTCAACAAGAAGCGCATAGCCCAACTCCAAAACAATGGAGTGTTGGAGTCATTCGACCATATGGACGATGACACGAGCGAGTCTTGTTTACTTGGAAAGATGACCAGGTCACCCTTCACTGGTACTTGTGAAAGGGGTGAGGGTTTATTGGATCTCATACATACCGATGTATGTGATCCCTTTAGATCCACCACAAGGGATGTGAACCGCTTCTATGTGACTTTCACTGATGATTATAGCAGATATGGGTATATCTACTTAATCATGCACAAGTCAAAAACCTTTGAAAAGTTCAAAGAGTTTAAACAAGAAGTGGAGAATCAGATGGGAGCGAAAATTAAGATGCTCCGATCCGATCGAGGAGGAGAGTACCTTAGTGTTGAATTCCACAACTACCTCAAGGAATGCAGAATTGTTTCGCAATTGACGCCACCTACGACACCGCAGTTGAATGGTGTGGCTGAGAGGCACAATCAAACCTTGTTGTACATGGTTCATTCCATGATAGGTCGAGCTTCGTTAATTATCTCATTTTAGGGGTATGACTTAGAGACTCCCGCCCATATCCTTAATCTAGTCTCGACTAAGAAGGTTGCCAAAACAGCTCATGAGATGTGGACAGGGAATGCTCCCTCATAGGCACATATCAAGGTTTGGGGTTGTGAGGCTTTCATAACACGAGAGACTCCTGACAAGCTCGAACGTCATAGTGAGCGGTGTATTTTCATCGGCTATCCGCAGAAGTCCTTTGGATATGTGTGACAACCCGAAATTTCCATTCGGTCAAACCCTAAAAGTCAACCACTTCTTATTATAAGTTAATGTCATTATTTCTTATTTTTAACAAATTTAAAGTTCGTTTAATTATTTTAATATTATTTTTAAACGAACGGGTGAAAGAAAGTGTCGTCTCGGGTTTTGAATTTTAAAAACCGCAAACACCTCGTGTCTTAGAAGTTCGCGGCCAAACTTTTATGTTCGGGTCGAAAAATCACCCAAAAACCATGAACTCATGCATATGCATGAGTTTACTCCCCAAGACTAGTCATTCTTGTGTTTACTCCCCATTTACCAAAAGAGTAAACTCCAAAATATCCTCTCAAGTATCATCCTAGATTTTGTTCAAGATCTTCAAACTAGTAAGTGTTCTAACCATTTCAAGTTGGTATAACACTTAATCTAGTGTTTGTGCATCTATTCATCCATTCATTTTTGTATTTTGATTAGATTTCCAAAAACACCAAGAACACACACTAAGTGTTCTTGGACTTTTAGCTCAAATCAAGCTTCCTTATAGTAAGTACTTCCATCCTTGAGTCTTATTAAGCTAGTATTACATGTTAGCATCAAGAAAATATGCCAAGAACACAAGGTTTAAGGTGTTCACGGTCCAAGAATGTTCTTGGGCCGTAAACACCAAGAATGGCACCAAAGTGTGCCTAAGTCCTTTTCTAAGCCCTAGTTTGATGTTTAAGCCTTCCTTGATATGTTTCAACCTTCCCTTAGCCTTGAAAAACATCAAATTCCAACATTTTAAGTGTTTATGGTTTGGGGATCTCCCAAAACCGTAAACACCCTAAGGTGTGTTTATTTGGGTCCTTTTCCTTCCTTAGGCCTAAAAACTAACCTAGACAATTACCTAGATGAGTTAAGGACTTGAAAACATAGAAATACCATTTCCCATATGGGTTTATGGTAGTAAACCCAAAGGGAAATGACCATGAGGTCGTAAACTCCTCAAAGGGGTGTTTTGTTGCCCTATTCCCTTCCAAAGGCCAAACCACCAAGTAGAAATGCTTCAAAAGACTTGTAAAACCACAAAACAACACATGGTCATAAGGAGTAGAGTATACGACCGTAAACCCTTGAGTTTACTGCCGTAAAATCCTTGGGTAATGGTCATTAAAACCGTAAACTCCGAAGGAGTTTACCCTTGAACTCCAAACACACTAGCTTTGTCCAACAAACACTTGGATGCAACCCTTGTAATCTTTAACACTTGAAACAAAGTGTTTTCATGTTCTAGAGTGTACCAACTTAATTTATTAGTTATAAATTGGCTAATTAGTTATATATATGTTCATTATATGATAACTAGGCTCGTGCATGTGTACAAGTCTCCATTTTTCACCTAGCACGGTATCCGACACTTCAATCCAATCCACTCACTACAAGTGAGTTCATACCCCTTTAACTAACCTTTGAAATACTTTTAAATGTTTTAAATGCTTTTATGGGGGGATACAAGTTGAATACTTATAGTTATTACATCAATCACATGTGATTAATAACTACAAAACTAATGATTTTATTACTGTTCAAACTGTTTATCAAACTGTTTTACTTCAAACTGTTTTACAAATTCTTTTACTTATCAAATACTTTTACTTAAACTTTGTTATACTTATTATAAATTGCATGCCCATATATGTATAATTATATAAGCAATGTTTAAAAGGCTTAGGAAGGCCGTCCGCCCTATTTCCTTTTCGCGCTTGAGATGTGGTCTGGTGGGGTATCGGGTATCCGTCTGAAGGTCGTTTCAATATCAATTATATATCATGTGTACATATATATTCATAAAAGTTCTTCCATATTCATACGTACCAGTTACATCATTAATATGTTACCATATGGGTAGCATAGGATAATACTTATACTATTGCTAGATCTATGAGATGTTCAATGAGTCAATTCATTCATGAGTCAGTACTTATTACTATGAGAACATATACATTATATTACTATGAGAGCATATACATTACATTACTATGAGAACATATACAACTATACTAGAAAGAGAACATATACAACTATACTAGAAAGAGAACATTTACAACTATACTAGAAAGAGAACATATACAACTATACTAGAAAGAGAACATTTACAACTATACTAGAAAGAGAACATATACAACGATACTAGAACGATTAACAATACATTACATATACTTGAATACGTTAACATAATTGTGATCCACTGTATCGGAGCATGCCTTCAATGTCATGGCCCGAGTTGTAGCCAGAGTCTCTTGAAGGGAGAGCGTGAGTTTGCATATAGATCTATAATGGATTGACTATCCTACACCTTGCTTCTAGCTACAGCCGGACCTGCAGGTCTGCGGGTGCCAAACATCCATCCTTATTACGACCTACATTTTCGTGTTACCTAGTCGATAGTATGGTACAATTAATCACATAATACCTTAATATAAATCCGGTTTAAGGTAGTTAGTACAGCAGTAGTTCCTATAATACGACACTACAGTACTACATTAATTTACCCTTTACATATATTTAGTGATCATTTCACTTAAACATTAATGTACGAACTATATTTTGTTAATGATAGTTACAGTTGGGAAAATTACACACTTTTACAATAAACGAACATACAAAACAGTTACGCCTTGGTAGAAGGCTACTTTTAATACAAAATATAGGTTTTTCTGAGAGATTCAAACTTTTACAAACACTTACAAACATTCACATACTTTTATCACCAATGTTTACAAACTCATACTTTAAACCACGTTCAAACGTTTTGATACAAACACCGACACTAAAATATTTATGAACTCACCAGCTTTAATGCTGATAAACTCTTTCAAAATAACTTGTATTCTCAGGTCGTCAATAGACAGGTACCGAGGCCAACTTTTGAGAAGATGGAGCGCATTCAAGACTCATCTTATTATTTTGATTTACTTTTTGGTGTCTATAACTGTACAGAATACGCTTGTATTAAAATTATATATTTAATGCAATGGATGATGTTGTTTGCTTGTTTACTGTTATACTGTGTTGTGATACTTTACATGACGTGCTCCGCCCCATAACGTTTCCGCCGTTCTCGGTTTTGGGGTGTGACAATATGTCTTCTATAGACCAAGTGAAAATGTTGTCTTCGTTGCGAGGAGATGGGTTTCCCGAGAGTGAGAACTCATATTCCAAGAGGACAGTGGGAGGCAAATTGATCTTGAAGAGCTTCAATAATCAAACGATGAAGGAACCTCTAACACTGGAGCTCAACCAGAAGAGGAAACTCTTGTTGAACCGATTGACGAGTCCTTACCTCTTAGACGTTCCAGTAGAGTTAGTGTTCCACCCGTATTGTATGGTTTTCATATAACTAGTGAGGGTGATACGTTTATTAGTGATAGTACACTGATAAATTTGGATGAACCTAACAACTACAAGGAAGCGATGGCAGGCCCGGAGTCTGCGAAGTGGAAAGAGGCGATGGAAAATGATATTCAGTCCATGTATGACAATCAAGTTTGGAACTTGGTTAACAATGTGCCAGGTCGTAAGACGGTTGAATGCAAATAGATCTTCAAGAAGAAGACCGACATGGATGGGAAAGTACACACATGTAAGGTGTGATTGATTGCGAAGGGCTTTACTCAAACTCCCGGATTTGACTATGCTGAGACCTTCTCACCAGTTGCGAAGATTAAATCTATAAAGGTTATGCTATCCATAGCTGTGTTTCATGATTATGAAATATGGCAGATGGATGTCAAAACCTTTTTCCTTAATGCGAAGTTGGCTGAAGATGTTTACATGAGTCAGCCAAAGGGTTTTTTCAATGCAGAGCACCCTAATAGAGTGTGTAAGCTTGTGAAATCCATTTATGGTTTAAAACAAGCATCTCGCAGATGGAATCTTTGTTTCGATGAGAAAGTCAAAGATTTTGGTTTCTCAAGAAGCAAGATGAGTCCTGTGTATATGACAAAGCCAGTGGGAGTATAGCTAGCTTTCTCATACTGTATGTGGATGACATACTGTTCATAGGAAATGACGTCCCAACCCTGTAGGAGGTTAATTCCTGGCTTGGGAAGTGCTTTGTTATGAAGGACCTCAGAGAAGCTGCTTATATTCTTGGGATAAGGATATTGGGAAATAGGAGTAAAAGACTAATAGGACTTAGTCAAATTACTTACTTGGATAAAGTGTTGAAACGTTTTAGCATGGAGAATTCCAAGAAAGGGGAGTTACCAATCCAAAGCAATACCAAGTTGAGTAACCCTCAAAGCCCGAGTACCGATGTCGAGATAGAAGAGATGAGTAGAGTACCTTATGATTCCGCAGTTGGCTCAATCATGTATGATGTGACATGTACTCGCCCTGATGTGGCCTTCGCTTTGAGCATGGTCAGCAGATATCAAGGGAACCATGGTAGAGCACATTGGACCGCAATGAAGAATATTCTTAAGTACCTTCGGAGGACTAAGGAATGGTTTCTTATCCTCGGTGGGAGTGACGAATTGAGAGTACGAGGGTATAGTGACGCTAGTTTTCAGACTGACCGGGACAATTTCCGCTCGCAGTCGGGCTGGGTATTTACCCTGAACGGAGGAGCAGTGACTTGGAAAAGTTCCAAGCAGGAGACCATAGCTGATTCAACATACGAATCAGAGTACATAGCAGCGAGCGAAGCATCAAAGTAGGCGAATATGGCTAAATAACTTCATCGGAGACCTTGGAGTTGTACCGGCCATAAAGGAGCCTATGAATATTTTCTGCGATAACGAAGGTGCGGTTTCCTTAACCAAGGAATCGAGGGATCATGGAAAATCCAGGCATATCGACAGGAAATATCATTTCATTAGACATCGGGTAGAAGAGGGACTCCTCGTAGTAAAGAGGGTATCATCAGATGAGAACCCAAAAAATCCCCTTACGAAGGGACTGAGTAGGGTTAAGCACTTGCAGCACACTATAAACATTGGGCTGAAGGTCGATATTAGTTTTAGCGATTAGATAGTCTTAGAAACTTGTAATAGATAAATTGTAATTGACATTTTGATGATTAAATAAAGGTGTTTTATTTATAAGTAATGCTACTGTCTTCTATCAATTATTTACTATTGTTTCAATTTGCAAGTTTTGACTTACTAAACAATAAGATTATTTAAACTATCCACACTCGATCATATGTTGAAAGTAAGTATAAAAGAAGACTGTCATGAATTAGCTTGTAGATTGCCTAAGCGTTTAGACATAGCAAAAGTTTGTTGCAACGTTCATGAGTGCTTATGAAATATGATTTGAGTATTGGATTAAACCAGCACTCACATGAATCACTTCATGGAATTTAATCACGAGTGATTGTGAGATGATAATATCATGTAGTCTTTAAACCTAGATATATGAGTTGTTGTTTACGAGTCGATTGTGCATTGATAATGCATAAATGAATCAGTAACTTGATGTTATAAAACACAATGTTGTGTACGATTTGAGGAGTATAGTACAATCATATAAGTCGAAGTTTATCTGTTCTTTTCATCCTATGAGGCTAAAAGCGATATCTTGGGCCCCTCGATGATTTTGGTTTGACTTATGTGTCGGGCCCGGTCAGGACTAAATTGATGTGTTCAATTAAGTTCTATGTCAGACAAATCAGAGATCGAGAAACAAACTGTTCGACAAAAAGTATGACTATGTTCCATGTAATTGTCCACACGATATCTTGAGAATGGAGGAATATATAATCCCTTATCTAAAGGGCGTGTCAGAGTTCGACAGCGGCTTTTGAGAGCTACAATTGCTAATCAGATTTGAAGTCGTACTTGCATTTATATTTATTAGACTTATCCAAGTGGGAGACTGTTGGATTAGGTGTCTAAGCCATATCTATATTTTTATGTACTTGACTCGGTTGTAGCATGGTCCTTTTGGGTTGCCTTCACCAAAGCAACTTGAATGGAATAAATAATGGAGAAAGAGGTTACTCTGGTTTATTAATATATATATATATATATATATATATATATATATATATATATATATATAATATTAAAGGAGAAATCATATTATTTAATTAACATTGGTCAAGAATTAATTTAGAATTAATTTTGTGGTCAAAAAAGGTTAATTAAATTAAGAGGACTGAAGTTGTAATTATAAGATAATTGCATAATGGGCTGAGGAACCCTTTGGAAAGGGTTGGACGAAATCTTATAGGAGCCCATAAGGATTTCGTCCAAGGGCTAAGGTTCTGGAAGATTCTTATAGGCTGCTTAGAGCCTAAGCAACTAGATGAAGTCTTTAACTAAAACCCTAATTCTTCAACTATATAAGGACTTCTTTGGCATCCCAAAATCGGCTACTGGAACCTTATGGATTCTAGAGCCGGTTTTAAACCTTCCTCCCCTCTCTATAACATCATCCAATTGCTTTGGTGTTTATGATTCATTAAAGGCATCACATTTGAGGTGCTAGGTTCTCAAAAGCTCAAGATCATCAAGCTACAATCAAAGGTAACATTCTTACTAGTTTATTTATGTTGATTTCAATTTTGATATGCTAGATTTGGGGTTTGAGAGCTTTGGATGATTATTGCATGTACAAATAGAAAAACCTAGATCCAAAGCTTTAGGGTTTGCATGTGCACCATAATATTGATGTTTTGCTCATAACCCAACAAATCCAACACCTACACAACATCTTTCATACACAATTTCCATCCGGATTTGAACAACAACAACATATGTTTCATGTTGAAAATCCATCGACGCGGGGACAATGAAAAGGAATAAAAGTGGCATTGACATCATCATCATTAAATTAAATAGTTGATCTCGTCCACAAAATTTTCGGTATCCCCACCATAAACGTAACAGAGGAGGAAGAGAGAAAATAATATCAGGAGGAAAAATCGGTTCTTATACGAAAAAAGGGAAAACAGACACCTTTATTGTTGGAACGGGAGATAGAGTCCTGATATGTGCATATTTAGTGTGTATTTAGTATAGTTTTTATTCATATATTAGCTAAATTATCGCATATTATGGATGCGATATTAGGTACTTAAAAGTGTTAAATTATGTTTTTCAGTCCAAAGATGAAGCTCGGAAGCAAAAGGAAGCAAGAGAAGCGGTTAGGAGCTTGAGAGTGGAATGAAGAAGGAGAAAACACTAAAAAAAGCTTCTACTCGTCGAGTCAGATAGCTACTCGACGAGTCCGGTCGAGGAATCAGAAGGATAATGATTCGGAAGTCCAGATAGTTATCGCAATACGGGGAATGTGAGAGGGACTCGACGAGTCACCACTTGACTCGACGAGTCGGATCGCTTATTTAAAGATAACTCCACAGATCGATAAGAGAGAGTTCTGGGACGATTCAGAAGTATCTTGCTACGATTGAGAAGCCTGAAAAACCCTAGAAGACGACGAAGGAAGCTAGAATTCAATTCCGGAGAGTAATTAAGGCAAAATTTCATCATTCCATTTTTTCTTTTGTTTATTCATCATGACTAAGCAATTTGACTTTGATTGTTTGCTGTTATTTACTTTAATTATGAGCTAAAACCTTTAGACTTCTGTTTGGGGATACAAAGTTGACAATATGGTTTGATTGATTGGTAGGATTAATTCCAAGTTGGTGAATTTTTGTTATTTTAGCTTGCTAAAGAACCTTGTGTGTGAATAATAATTAATTTTCTGTTAATAGGAAGATAATTGATTAGCATGAACATCTATTGATTATCAATCTCATATGATATATTGTGACCACATAGTTATATGTCTAGGATTAATGAATACGAAACTAGAATTAATAAGAAAATTGAGTAAATTCATGTGCAAGCTTGTAAGATGACTATCAAACAAGAGGTTAATTAAAAAAAAACTAAATTAGTTAACTATTGCAAGTCTAACTTAACCCGAATAATTAATCTAGTAAATATAATTAAATTAGACAATTGGCCACTGTTTGAGTTAGTTTATTTGCTAAGGATTAGGGTAGTGAACACAAATCTAAATCACTTGAATCGGTAACCAACGAAAGAATTAATCTATTGCACTAATACCTTGAAAATCAACCATAGAGTTAACCAAGTTGAACTAAAACAGAAGTTCCTTTCCAATTATTGAATCTAGTTAAATCGTTATTTTCTAGCTTTAAATTAATAATAATTAGTAAGTTTCTAGTCTTGTAAAACTAGAGAACAACCCCTACTTTTTAATTAACTTAGATTAAATTAGTTTTTAGTTTAATTTGCTGTTCCCTGTGTTCGATACCTTGCTTATTTAGCTATACCACAATTGATAGGTTCACTGCCTTTTGTGTGTTATTTGATAATTAAAAGTAGGTTTAAAACTAGTGGGTTTTACACACATCAAGTTTTTGGCGCCGTTGCCGGGGAACGGTTCTAAAATTAATAATAAAGTCTAGTTTAATCGATCCTTTGTGTGGGATTTATCTTACACAAAGTTATTTACAAAGCAAATCCAGTAAGTAGACTTAGTTTTATTACAATTCCGTTTTTTTTTTACTAGAAATTTTTCTTTTCTGTTTTTGCCTTGCACTCGCCGAGTGCACTCGTGTCGACTCGGCGAGTCCATCGCTGTTTTAGTCTTTATTTTTTTTATTCCGTTTTTGTTCCTTTTACGCGTTTCGTTTCTTTTGTTTCGTTTTTTTTCAGCTGTTTCATGACCCAAGGATCGGACACACCTCTAGTACCACCTTTGGAAGACCCGAAATCCGCACTAAAGAGAAGCAAAGGAAAAGCCGTAGGAGAAACCGCAACTTCAAAAAACTCACCACTCAAGAACTTGAAATCCGTTTTCAGCAAGAAGAAAGGCAGCAAATCAGGAGCATCCAGTGCCTCGTTAACAATTGAAGAACCAATTCACGAAGATATCGAGTACGAGACCGAGGAAGAAGAAGAGCATATTTCCGAGCACGAAACCGATTCCGAAGAAGAGTTATCTATCACTATGGCTAACATCGATGAAGTCCCCATGGGGGAGTAGAAGAAAAGGATGCGTGATGACACCGGGCCGGGACTTGTGCAACCCGCAATTCCCGCAACCGCCACTTTTGAACTAAAAGGCCATATTCTCGCCCAACTCAAAGAGATCCCTTTCTACGGGAAGGATCATGAAGACGCTTGCAAGCACTTGTACGAAGTGAATGATGTGGCAGATTACTTCAATGTACCCAATGTGCCTCGCGAGATCCAGCTTCTTCGCATGCTTCCTGTCACATTTAAAGGCGCTGCAAAAGATTGGTTAAAATCACTTCCTCCCGGATCGGTCACCACATGGGCCAAGATGAAAGAAGAGTTCATTGACCATTTCTGCCCACCTTCCAAGATAGCCAAGCTAAAGAAAGCCATTGCCAACTTCGAGCAACAACCCGGAGAATCTCTTTATGAAGCTTGGGAAAGGTACAAGAGCCTACTTAGAAATTGCCCACACCATGATCTTAATATCCAACAAGAGGTCTCCATCTTTTATGATGGAGTTAATGTCACCACAAGGCAACTACTCGATTCACAAGGCCCGCTCACCCGAAAGCCACCTCCGGAAATAAAGGAATTAATTGAAGAATTCTCTAAGCATTCTAGAGAATACCACAATCCGAGGAATGAAGTGAGTCGTGGAGCAGTAAACTCGGTGAACGATGGCATGACGACGGTAATAGCTAAACTCGATAGCCTAGACCGAAGAATGACGAAAATGGATCAAACGATCCATGCTATTAGGGTAGGATGCGAAAATTGTGGCGGCCCCCATCTTACCAAGGATTGTGATCGAGACGAGAATGGAAATAAAAAGGCTCAAGTATTCTATTCCAGTGGCGATAGATACGATGAAGACTGGAGGAAACCGAAGAAGGAATGGCTCCCATACGAAGAATATAAAAAGGCTAAGAAGGAGAAATACAAACAGAGGGAGAGGGGATTCTATCAAAAGGAAGAGCCGGTGACGGAAAAGAAGGCAAATTTAGAAGATATACTCACAAGGTTCATAACCGCGTCCGAGAAAAGACATAATGATCACGATGTAGCAATGCAAGAAACCAGAAACATGTTGAGGAATCAGCAAGCTTCCATTCTCAACATTGAGAAACAGCTGGGACAGCTTGCACATCAAGTGAATGAAAGAAGACCGGGTCAACTTCCGAGCAACACCGAGCCCAATCCAAGAATGGAGAACGTGAGCGTAATAACCTCCAGCAGTGAAGAAAAATTTACAGAAGCACTAAGGATCTCCAAGAAGAAGGAAGAAAAGGTAGAAGAATCGGAGCCAGCCAAACCCGACCCGACTCGCCGAGTCACTCCTATGGACTCGACGAGTCCATGCAAAATAGAGAAACCCATCAGTTCTTCGAAACCTTATAAGCCTCCACTGCCATACCCAACCAAAGCCATGCCTGCAGAAAAAGTTGAAGCATACAGAACCTTCATGAATCATGTTAACACTTTACAAGTTAATGTGCCATTTGTGGAAACAATACTTCAAACGCCTAAATACTTCAACTTGCTTAAAGGCCTTTTTGCTGCTAGGAAGGATTTGGCTGAAGTTGCTGAAGTCTTGATGAGTGAACTGCCTAAAAAGAAGGGTGATCCAGAAAATATTGTGCTTCCTTGCCAATTTGGTAATAAAGTCTTCACACGAGCATTAGCTGACTCAGGGGCAAGCATCAATATGATGCCTTTGTCATTCTATAAGAAGTTGAATCTACCAGAACCAAAACTGGTGAATATGAAGATCCATTTGGCGGACAAGACGACAATCCATCCAAAAGGCGTTTGTGAAGATCTCCTTATAAAAGTTGACAAGTTTATTTTCCCAGTAGACTTCGTGGTTGTTGATATGGAAGAAGACCCCGAAATTCCAATTATTTTGGGGAGATCTTTCTTGAACACCGCGTGTGCTTTAATTGATATAAGTGAGTCTACATTGACATTGAGAGTGGGTGATGAGGCTGTGACGTTTAAAGCTATTCCAGAAATCAAGCAAGAAGAGGAAAAGATTGATGAAGTCTCAATGATCCAATTGGATGATGAGATATTAGAACAAGAGCTTGCACGTTTGATGAAAGAAGACCCAAGCAAGTTTGTGATACACTCTGAAGAAGAAGGAGATGTTAACAAGGACTTGGATGAATTAGAAAAACTACTGGAAGGAGCCCACTCAGAAAAAACCCAAGATTTTATGGAATTCGTACCGACTCGCCGAGTCACTTTAATGGACTCGACGAGTCCAGTCGATTTGGGCAAACACTTGGCCGACTTAGATCTGCTTGTTACTAGTTCTTCACATACCTTGGATTTCAATAATATACATGATTCTTTAGAAGAACAAACAGCAGAAAGAGGAAAGGAAAGGAGAGTCCAATACGCCGATGTAGCATGTCTTCATACGGTTCATCTTGAAGATGGGTTAAGCACTGGAACGAACGAAGAGATAAAGGAAAGGAGGGAGGAAGTTGATCACCTATTCACCACTAAACCTAGAGCACGGACCATTATGAAATGTGAAGTTATTAAATTTAAAGAGAAGGAGGTTCAAGAGATGGTGAAAAAGAAGGGGGTAAAGAAGAAAAAGAGAAAAAGGGAAGCCTAAACAGCTGAAGATGAGGCAATGAAAAGAAAAAGGGATGCATTAAAAAGGGCTTACAAGAAAAAGATCCACGCTTACAAGACCAAGTACAAATCACAAAAAGTTAGGCGTGCGTTCCCGATGCTCGAAGATGACAAAACGTAGATGGAAAGGAGTCTAGCTAATGACTCCTCAAAAAGAAGCGCTTGGCGGGAGGCAACCCGTTATATAGAGTTTGCTTTCTTTTACGTTTTCTTTTTATTTATTTATTTTCCCTTCGTTTTTTTTTTAAATCTTAATCTTCCAAATCATCGGGCATGTCTGCTTGAGAGTGTGCATAAGCTAAGTGTGGGGTGAAATGATTTACAATACATAACAAAATTTTGAAAATTATGCATTTTTTTAAGCGACTCGCCGAGTCTGACCACGACTCGACGAGTCCACATGGATTTCAGAAAAGAATTGACTTCACGACCAGACTCGCCGAGTCTGACCACGACTCGACGAGTCGGTATTATTTACAGAAAAAAAAATATTTCGAAATTACTTTTACATTGGGTAAGTAGGGTTTTAACCCTAAGAATCAGTTTTCACAAACCACACTCGTCGGGTGCCGCTATTTTCATTCTCTCTCAAGTATTCATCATTCTTCTTCAATTTCTTTCAAATTTCTCAAGCCCAATCCAAAAAGGTAACAAATTTCTTCCTATTTTCTGTTAAGAGCATGATTATAAGGCCATCCATGGTAGTAATTGCATGAAAAACCCGTTTTTGAGAAGTATTAAATTTCTAGGCTTTTGATTTTTCATGAATTAAGTTGTTTTGAATGTCTATTTTGGCCTTAATACATCAATACTAAGTGTTGAGACAAAACCCTTGAAAGAATTTACAAGTTTTATGGTCCAATTTGTAGTGACCCGTCGACCGACTCGTGCAGGTTGCGCGACTCATCGAGTCGGGCATGGACTCGACGAGTCCAGTCGAGTTACAGACAGCAGACATTTTTTTTAATTATATTCTGTGTTTTCTGGGTTTTGTGTATTTATTTTGCAGAAATCATGTTCAGAAGGGGACAAACTTCAAGTGGCAACCAAGGGGAGTTTCCATGGCTAAACTTCCCGCAAATTGAGTCCGCCTCAACAATGAGGAAATGGAAGAAGAAGCTATCTAATATTAAGAAGAAGGAGGTTTATGTGCCAAACAGGATTGATTGGGAGTGGCTGCAAAGTGTTCGATATGAGGAGGAATTAGCTCCTTGCCTTTTAAAGGAGTTCCAACATGAAGGCGAAACAATGATCTGCGACGGGTGGAGCCGGGTCTTCCGTATACAAGAGCCGGTCTATTTAGAGCTTTGTTTGGAGTTTTTCTCCACGGTGTCTTTCACCGGGGGAGTGGATGTCTTTCACCCAACAAGCTTCAGTTTTTGCCTTAGGGGCGAGTATCGTCAATGCTCGGTGGTGGATCTTGCATGCCGATTGGGAGTGTATGACCAGCCCTTGGTTTCAACAAACATCTTTCGGGCCTTTTTAGCACAAGCACATATGGCATTTCCCGATGGAGTTACAAGCACGGGTTGGTGGAATACCATTGGAAATAAAGTTTACATCCCGAAGTCTGCACAGGAAGGGAGCATCCGATCCCCAACTCACCGCCTCATTCACCGCCTTATTTCCTCTACCATCAATCAAAGAAAAGATGATGACAAGGTTTCCAACCTTGACGTTTTCTATTTATGGAGTATAATTACACCCGGCGTCTTTTGCAACATCCCTTGGTGTATAGCTTCATACCTTTCGGAGGGTGCGGTCAAGGATCGCAAAACCTCCCGTATTAATGGTGGAATGTTTGTAACCCGATTGGCTAACTCATTCGGGTTAATGAACCGCGGTGCATGGAACTTCATGACATTGATCCCGACACCTCCGTTCAATCCCATTCTTTTCCGAAGAGCACGGATTATTGAAGACTATGGTGGTGGCCATTATGCCATCCCAAATGATGACCCCGTTGTTGGTCCCGAAGCATCGGGAAGGAGGGTAAGATCAAGAAGAGAGCGGGATGTGGAGGACGAGCCGCCAGTGATTCCGGTCGAGAATGAAGACGTACCAATGGATTGGTACAATGTGGAGATGAGGCGGATGCATGATCAAATGGCGAGGGGGCTGAACTTTAGCAACCAATCCCATATACGACTTTTTGACCACTTCAATATCCCACATATTGATGGTGGAAATTACCCCTTTATTCCATCTTGGGATGAGGTGATTGGTGCGAGACGAAGTGGAGCCGGAGGAAGTGGAGCCGCCAATGATGATGAGGAGGACGAAGATTGATTTTTGTGTTTTAATTAAACAATTTTTATTTTTGTTTTGTTTTTATTCTTATTTGGTGTGTATGACTTGTTTGAGATTTTATTGTGTTTAATGATTGTATGCTTTAGTTATTTTTCAGGATTGGATTAGGATTGCTTGCTTAGGATGGTTTAGAGTTATAGCATGGATGTTATCACGAGTGAAAGCGAGTCAAGGAAGCGGAACTTTAACGTCAAAGTGTCGAGTCCGGTCCTTAGGGGTATGAGCAATTGAGTCTAAACATGGGGAAGAGTTAGAGAAGTTTTTAGAGGCTAAAACAGTTGCAAAATACCAAGTT
This sequence comes from Lactuca sativa, assembly GCF_002870075.4. Taxonomy (NCBI): domain Eukaryota; kingdom Viridiplantae; phylum Streptophyta; class Magnoliopsida; order Asterales; family Asteraceae; genus Lactuca; species Lactuca sativa. The sequence goes on along the minus strand of NC_056625.2, from coordinate 109,657,189 downwards.
TTTTTCGTTCAGTGTCCTACTCGACGAGTGCACTAAGCTGACTCGACGAGTCGCCTTGTATTTCTACATATTCTAAGAAGGCGCGCTGGTACTCGACGAGTCCACCATAAGACTTGACGAGTCGTTCAATTTTTCTACCGACGGACTGTTGATTTGATGCTGCTACTTGTCCCACTTGCTCACTTATTCTTCCATATCCATTCTTGAAGATCTTACACTGATTTCCGCGTATTTGGAGCGACCCACACGAGACGAGACACCCAAGGCATGGATGAGATGTTTCCATGTCTAAAGTTGATTGAAGTTGGAGCTTAAATGAGAGTGATCAACCTATCCACTGCTATCCCAGGGGAGTTTGTTCCAATTCCCTCTTTAGTTTCTTTTTATGTTTTTATGCATCATATGCAATGAGGGCATTGCATCACACAAGTGTGGGGTAGGGGGTTGGTTACATAATAGTCAATTTTAAAAAAAAATTTGCATACCAAAAGTATTATTTAGGACTTAATTAGAAAACTTTGGTAAAAAAATTAGGATTCCATGTTAGGATTGTGTTAATAATTGCATGATAACCCAAATGTTTAGTTGAGCCTATATACGTTCTAGTGCATTTGTGGTTTCCTTATTCTAGTGAAATCATGAGACAAAAACACGACCTTGCTCAGCCCGAGGGATGCAATATGTTTAGCAGCCTAAACCTGAAATGTATCCAGGAAAATTTTTATCATTAGCCAATAAAGGTTGAGATTGAGCGCCCCTGCTTAAGCATGTAGGGTTTTAAGTGAGAAAAAAAGTGAGGTATACATGTAAAAAAAAAAAGAGAGAATTACAAGAAAAGTTGTAAGAATTTTGGAGCAAATGAAGTGAAGATCTAAAGATCAAAATTCCAAGAAATCCAAAAAAGTTGAAGATGCCAAAAGTCAATACAAGTTGGTGAATTCAAAGATATCAAAGATCAAATTATCAAGAAAGTTAAAGAATTCAAAGAATTTCATAGTGGTATCGAAAAATTGTAATTTTCTAGAATATGTATGCTTGGGTTGCTCAATTAAAAATACCTTGAGGGTAAAGAGGTTTTTTGAGGATGGATTCAGAGGGTTGCATAAAATGAGCATAGTTCGGGGTGAGTGGGTGAATGTTTATGAGGATTGTGAGTATTTGGAGTATGGGGGTTCTTTAGGAAAAAATTTAGACACAAATGCATGCGTTGCGTTCTTGGCATAATGGCTGGGTTAGATTGGAGTTGTTATACATAATTCTAATGTGTTAAAATTCAGTTTTGCTTGAGGGCAAGCAAAAGACAAGTGTGGGGTATTTTGATATGTGCATATTTAGTGTGTATTTAGTATAGTTTTTATTCATATATTAGCTAAATTATCGCATATTATGGACAAAAGGTACTTAAAAGTGTTAAATTATGTTTTTCAGTCCAAAGATGAAGCTCGGAAGCAAAAGGAAGCAAGAGAAGCGGTTAGGAGCTCGAGAGTGGAATGAAGAAGGAGAAAACACTAAAAAAAGCTTCTACTCGTCGAGTCAGATAGCTACTCGACGAGTCCAGTCGAGGAATCAGAAGGATAATGATTCGGAAGTCCAGATAGTTATCGCAATACGGGGAATGTGAGAGGGACTCGACGAGTCACCACTTGACTCGACGAGTCGGATCGCTTATTTAAAGATAACTCCACAGATCGATAAGAGAGAGTTCGGTCTTTTATGGGTTTTGGGTTTTACTCGAAAGGTTTTAAGGCTTGGGCATGTTTCTAGGAGCGTAGGTCTTCTCACCACCTTTTCATGGATATAAGGTTCGTTGGAAATCGACCTCGGATGAGGAAGTTATGACACTTTGAAGTTATTGGCAATATTGGTCCCTAATGGAGATAAGTGGTAAGGAAATCCTATGCATGCAAGGTGGCATGCGCAAGAGTACGCCCAACGTAGAAGGGAGAAGTGGACACGGGTGTGGGAGGCATACGCCCAGCTTACGTTCAGAGTCCCCAAACCCTAATTTTTAGGGTTGAGCACTATATAAAGAACATTATGTCCTTCAGACCAGCCTCCCTCTCACCCTTAGATAGCTCCCATAAAACCCTAGTCCATAGTTTGTATGTTCTTATTCTTGGAAGGCCTTTTGGAGAACAATTTTTTTTGACTAAGTGTTATTTTGGTAATGATAGCTCGGGGAGTCGTCGGAGCAGCTATTAGAGATTCTCTAATGTGAGATTCCGCATTCAGATTTGCGAGGTTAGTTTCCTCCTATTTGAAAGGGTCGAAGGTACCAATGTCAGACCGTATTTATGATTGTGTGTTTCCGTACTACGGTTCGATGTCGGGCGGTGCCCCATGAATGTTTGTATGCTTTCGGACTACGGTTCGATGTTGGGCGGTGCTTGATTAATGTGTGCAAGTTGAGTTATACTTGTTATCTATGTGATATTTGTATGTGTCGGGCTAGGGAAGTGAGTGTGGTCGGGGTCCCGTATCTCACCACTAGCTGAGTGTGGACGGGGTTCCATATCTCATCATTAGCAGAGTAGGGGCGGGGCCCACGATAGGCGAGGCCTTAGGACTGGAAATTATAGTACTGTGTATGTTGTCTTTATGTGCTTGCAAGATTATGTCATTTTGATTGTATACGTATAGCGGGCGAGGCCCAATGACAGGTGGGGCCTAGGATAGACAGATTTGTATACCGAGAGGGACTCTATGTCAGGCAGGGCCCGATGCCGGGCGGGGCCCGATGAAGGGGCGGGGGACCAGTATATGTGACTTTGTGTATGGTATGTGGTATTATGGGGAACTCACTAAGCGTCGTGATTATGGTTTTCAGTTTTGGTTTCAAGTACTTCTGGTATCAAAGGGAAGAGCTCGAGATGACTACATTGCACACACCATGATGATTTAGCCTAGGATGTTTACTCTGATGTTTTTATGTGATACTCTGATTTGATACTATAACTTATGTTTTTGATGGAACGATTTTAATAAGTATGGTTTTATTTAATGGTTTAAAACGAAATTTTGGGTCATGAATTTTTGTGATGTTACAAGTTGGTATCAAAGCCTTGGTTTGAGGGATTCGGGCACACTCTCGGGTGTGTCTGAACTCAAACTGAGGACTTGGTAAAAAAAGAAAACCATTTTGATAAAAAAAAGTATTTGGAAAAGAGAAAAGGGTGTGGTGTCTGCAATCAGCCAAGCTCAAGTAACTTCTCCCAAATTACCCATTGTCACACCCCGAAACCGAAGGCAGAAACGTTCCGGGGTGGAGGAAGTCATGAAGTATCGCAAACAATGTACATATTAAGCATAGTAAACACAAAACTTTACATTACATAGATTCATTTACATTGTCTGAAAACAAAGAGTTACATGTGTTGTACATATATATCATATCAACCAAAGCTAAGACGGGTCTTCAATACACTCCGACTTCTCCAAAAGATCGCGGGGTACCTGTCTAACGTAAACCTGAGAATACAAGCAGTTTGAAAATCAGCATAAAGCTGGTGAGTTCATAAGAGGTTTGTTTTCTAAAAATGTACAAGTTTCCTTTGGTTTTCTGAAAAAGTTTGTTATCTAAGAAAATCCCATATTTTCTTATATGTATAGTTTAGTTATACGTTTTTTATACGATCCGGTTATGTACAGTTTGTTATCCAAGGAAAAACCCTTATTTTCCTTAAAAGTTTATAGTTGGTTATCGGTTTCTGAAAGTAATGTACAAGTGTCTACCATACTTTTTATGTTCGTGTGATGTTTCCTGAAAATATGTTTATCCTTGAAAAGTACATTAGTTTTAACACGTATATAAAACTAATAAGTAAATATAAAAGTATTTATAATCTAAATTGCGAGTTCCATAACCATACTATAGACTGGATAAGGCTCGAAACAGGGGCCAGTATCTTTTTATGACTTTTGTCACCCTTGAACCTTTCGGTTCGACTGTAGCTAGCAGCCAGGTGTGGGGTTTTCAATCCCGTATAGATTTATACACTCAAGTCACGTTCTCCCTCCAAGAGATTCTGGTTACGAGGGTAGTCCTACACTCTCGTAACTAGGGGGAGTGTTACAAGTACGTGTCTCCAATCTTATGATTAATGAATTAAAAGACAATAAAACGGGAAATTCTGATTAACTATTCTTTCACTCTCGTAACTAGGGGGAGTGTTATCAAGGACTTGTCTAAATTTCTAAGTTTATGTTACTATTCCTCCACTCTCGTAACTAGGGGGAGTGGTAAGGTTCCTAGCTTAATGTTATTATTCCTTCACTCTCGTATCTACGGGGAGTGGTAAAGTTCTAAGTTTAATGTTATTAGTCCTGCACTCTCGTATCTACGGGGAGTGATATCAAGAACGTTTTAAAGCTGTAAGATTCATGCTTTTTAACAATAAAGATATGGAAATTCATTTGTGAAATATAAAATATAACATTTTAAAACGAGTTTCACAAATAATATGAAGGTTTACTCTACAAGTTGAACGATTGGTTAATACAGTTTTCCGTGTTAAAAGCATACGAAATATGAAACATTTCAAATGAAATCATAAGTTTGAGTACAAGATTTCCTTGTACTTTTGCTTGTATTCCTCGCCCTGAAAACATTGAAAACATGGAAAAACGTAGGGGTATGAACTCACCAATCGTAGAATGTGTCAGTTTAGATGCTAAACGCCAGTTCGAGGTTTGAATGCATGCGAGGTTCCTATGTAATATGAAAAGATACACATTTGTATCTAATTAGGCTTTGTACTACTAATTAATTGAGAATATACACTCCGAGACGCGAAAACACTCCAATACAAGTGTTTGGACTGACCCGGGTAACATCTAAGGGTGCGTATGGCTTGGATATGGAGTTTACTCTTCAAGAGTAAACTCACTTAGGAGTTTATGGCCCTAAGACCATGTCCCCATGATTTTACGGTCGTAAACTCATGGTGGGGGTGTCCTTAGGTGCCTAATGGTCTTACAACTCTTGTAGGGTAATGCTAGGCTTGGTTTTAAGGCATTGGAAGGCAAATTGGACATCCTAAGGACCATTTGAGGAGTTTACGGCAGTAAACTAGGAGTTTACGGCTGTAAACTCTTGTGTACCCAACCTTAAAATGTTTTGGTGGTCCTAGGTCGATTACAATGCACAAAGGAAGGTTCTAGGGTTGATTCCATGACTTAGGAAGTGATTGGGACTTGAATTGATCTTGGAAAGGAGTTTACAGTCTATGAAGATGTTCTTGGTGAGTTTACTACCTTAAACACATGAGTTTATAGCAGTAAACTCATGTTTGTCCATGATTCATGTGATTTGGTGGTTGAAAGTTAAGCATGCTAAGTTCTAGACCCATCTTTAAGCCATACAAGGTGTTAAGGGCACTTTAACACCCATTGGAGGAGTTTATGGTCTAAGAAGGGGTGTTTACGGTCCAAGAATGTTCTTGGGCCGTAAACTCAAGTGTGACTCTTTTGTGTATGTTTTGGTGCATCTCTTGAAGGATTATAAGGTTCTATACTCTTATGGAAGCTTTTTGGAGGTGTTTAGGGGCAAACTAACACCTTAAATGATGTTTATGGCCCATGAATGAGGTTTTATGGTCCAAGCATGTTCTTGGACCATAAACTCAAGTTTACTCCCCAAAAGGTAAGATTTTGGTGTTCAAATCTCGTACATGCAAGTCCTTTAGCCTTATCTAAGCACTAGAAGTGATTTGGAAGGGTTTTGGGGCTCCAAAACCCCATTTATAGGTGTTCACGGTTTGGGGAGGTTCCTAGACCGTAAACAAAAGTATTTGGTCCTATTTCATGATTTAAACACGAATTTGAAGGCTAAAGATGCTATACTATGAGCTAGGATAGTTACCTTGAAGATTTGGAGCTTGAATTTGATGATTTTTGGACCTAGAACTTGGATTGAGGAGAGAGGGTAGAGAGAGTGTGTAAAAGGCTTCAAATGAGGCTCTCTTAACTTTATATATGGTTAAAGTTTGAGACACGGTGGAATTTTACCTGATACTGACGTTAAGCGAGGCTTTTGGTCGTACCCGATTTAATTGTTTTATAACTCGACGGAATAAAACTAAAATTTTTCAAAATAATAATTTGTGGCGTTTTCATGAGTTTCTAACGTGTTTGGATACCAATTAAGTCATAATAGAAGTCTAAAAAATAATGACTTAATTTAAAAGCTTAAACGGAAACAATTCGAAAAAGATGAATTTTATGGACGGAAACGGGTTACGGCGATGGACCAAACTTCGGGTTGTCACACCCATAAATGTTTATGTTATGATATGAATTGTGAATATGTGAACTGAATGCTAGATTAGGGCTAAGGATCTAGGAATGATGCCTTGTATGCCTACCGTATGAGCTTATGTAGTACTGATTAGTCAGTGATATGATGGCCTGATTAGGATATGCTTGGTTTTGGTTACTCAACGCTTGAATGTTGCTTGCTTTGTGCTTTAGGAGTCCTAGTTATCTTTAATTAACTAGTAAACGAATACGCTAAGTTACATATTACTCGGACTAAATAATTTCAGAAGGCTAGGTCTAGCCCTATTTCGCACCTCTTGTCTGAGTCCAACCATTGTAGGGTACGACCTCTCATTCGAAGAATTATCTAATCTTAGTAATATGTAATAGTGTTCGCCTTTTTAGGGAGAGATAGCAGGGATTTCTTATGCAGCTAATGGCGGAGAGTGAGTCGGAGATTACCCTAGGGTAAGCCTAGGATGAGATTAGTGTTGGGAGCAGTAGTAGTGAAAAGGAATTGGTGGATTCAAGGCAATTCTTGAGGAAAGTACGGCTAGATGTGAAAGTAGAGGATCTGTACTCGAGTCAAGGAGGGATGAGATAAAACCAAAGGACTTGTAGTGCATGTGTGACCCCTCAATAGTGATGAGTATTCTGATGGTTGTTATGATATGTTGCAGCATGGTGATGCTACGTACTAGACCAGTTGGCAGTTCTGGTGTCGGCGAGGGATCATGCTCGGGCTCTGGAGCTGGACAGCTTGATGATCAGATGAGATAGTTTATTTTAGATGAGATTAGGCGCAGTATCATTGACCAGAGTCCTGTGATCTTCGGTACGGTCAAGGAGGGTATCTTGGAGATTCCTGATGAGAGGTTGAGTGCGTTCCGAGAGTTAAGATCTTGGGGAGCTCCAGGCTATCATGGAGCTAAGGACCCCATTGCTAGGAGCCGTTCGTTGGTAGATGTCGCCAACGCTTTTCGTACTAGCCGGTGTCCCGAGGGGGACAAACTCCGACTCGCCTCCTGTCTCCTGAAGGACACGGTAAATGATTGGTGGGAGGAGATTGGGCATGCTATTGGAGATGATTCCGCTATTGATGCAATGACATGGAGTGACTTCTCGCCCACATTCAGGGCTGAGTTTGCACTAGTGATTGAGGTGCAGCAGCTAGCACGGGAGTTCCAGGATCTCCAGCAGACGACTGAGACGGTGACTGAGATCACCGCCAACTTCAGGGAGATGGCCCTTCTTGTTCCTAAGTATGTGGTGGACGAGGAGATGAAGAAGTCTCGGTACCACGAGATGCTGAGGAGCGACATCAGGAAGTTTGTGAGCCGGTCCAGCTGCAAGATGCTGGAGAATATGATCGCTCAAGCCAAGAAGAGGGAGATCGACTTAGATACGGAGAGGAAGAGGAAGCCAGATGAGGTTCAGACATTCGCGGGATCAGGCAAGAGGCCCAAGGTATCAGATTCTAGATTGAGGGGCCATCATGACCGTAGTCGCTATGGCAATTGCGGCAGGACACACGAGGGTGCACGTAGGAGTGGTAGCGGTGGTGATTTTGGCTGCTTCAAGTGCGGCAGTATCGGTCATTATAGCAGGGATTGTACTACTACCACCACACAAGGATCAGACATGATCTGCTTTCATTGCATCCAGTTGGACAGGTGATGGAGCCTGCCCCTGCGGTACTGAGGATCATCGACGGTCATCAGGGCCGGGTAGGGGCGCCTGTGGCAAGGAGCAGGGCTTTCCAATTGACTATAGAGGAGGCACGAGCAACTTCTAATGTTGCAGGTGTGTATCTTTTGCTTTCCTATCCGTTCTTATTTATGATTTTATTGCTAATGTCTTGCATCGGTATGAGTAAGTGTATCTTGGAGTTATATTTTCTGCTTATGTATGGGCTATATGCCATCTGCATACCATGAATCTTAGAGTAGTAATGTGAGGTCGTCTCTTTATATAGAGGGTTCCCAGGTTGCGGTAGCTGTAACAAGTGTGATTGGAACTCGGGAAGTGTTCCGTTAGTCTTCAATAGTTGTATTGTTTTGGTATTGGTTAGTTTTGGAACGCTAACAGTGATAATTGTTGGTTGCCAATGGATTGATCATTGGATGGTAAGAAGGATTGAGAATCCTTCCAATCTTGTGTATTGTAAGACTTTAGTTGAATCAAAGTGTGGGAGAACTGTTCAGGTATTTAGGATCCGAAGTAGGTGCGGAAATAGGATGAGCTTCGCATTCCCGCCGGAGAGGAGGGCGGCCCCAGTGGCTGTTTGGATTGAGGAGTGTGTGAGTTAGGAGTTTGGGAAACTTCCCAACGTTGTGTTTGCATCTTCTTGTTGTTGATAACTGGTGTTGGGGGAACCAGGTTGAGGTTCCAGTTAGGACATGAGTCCAGTTTAGGGAAGTTAGCCCATGTGTGTGCTCGACTTTGGATGTATTCGGATTGGTAATCCACGGTAAGACGATGGTCAGCGGTTGATTTAGCGTGGGAAGTGTTGTAAGACTGAGGGATAGCTGTAGCATTCACCAGCAGCCAGATATCATGAAAAGTATTGTAAGACTGTGGGATATCTGTAGCATTCACCAGCAGCCAGATAGCATGTAAGTGTTGTACGATTGCAGGGCAGCCGTAGCATTCTTCATGCGGTCAGATAGTGTGGGAGAGTGTTGTTAGACTGCGGAATGAGACGTAGCATTCACAGATTCATTCAGATAAGTTAGGCCAGGGTGGCTCAATTAGTAGGATCGTGGAAAGGCCACAACAGGATTGGAATCAGGAAGGGATAGGTCGATGGAGCTCGAGGTGGGGCTGGGCCTATATAGCCCTAGATAGGTGGGACATGTGGGCAAGGCCGCTCCATGATATGGTTTGGGTGGTACCCGTGGGCGAGGCCCGTATTCTTATAGCAATACAGGTGAGACCTGGCAGAGACCGTTGGGTCAAGGTATGGGATCGAAGATTCCAGCATTTATGAAACCAGGAGTGGCAATGTGGACAAGGCAGTTTTGATAGCCATAGTTTTCTTCGGAAGTCACGGGGAGCAACTAAGAGGGTGTTCATTGTCTCAACAACCGGGTGGGAATCCGATATTCCAGATGGTGACAGATAAATTGGGACATGGGAGGTCTCGGCTCATTCGAACAGTGGATACGGGGCAGCAGGATGTTCGGGAAAAAGTAGTGATGAGAGGATTCTTGTGTGTGGAGTAGCCTGATGATCGAAGGTGCTAAGTCACTTACAGTTGGATTAAAGAATCTCAGAGTAATTAATTTGACATGTTGCGCAGCTCTTCTCTGAGTCTAACCGTTGCAGGGATTAATCTTCTACTCGGAGGATTATCTAATCCTTTTGTCAAGTATAATTGTCCTGAAGATGGTTATGCGTGGGCAATCTGCTAGGTAGACAAACCAACATGGGATTCATACTCTAGGGAGGTAGAAGTGGTTTGCGGAAGCTCGAAGTTCGCTTTCTTTCGGATGGAAGTTCGGCTTGGTTTTCGGTTGTCTTGAGAAGATTGTTTTACACGTAGAATCATCGGTTGTGTTCCTCATATCATTTTTTGGGATATGTATGTTCCGGACTACAATTTAATGTTCGGCGGTGCCCAATGAATGTGTGTATGTTTAGTTATACTTGCTGTCTGTGTGATACTTGTATGTGCCTGGGTAGGAAAGTGAGTGTGGGTGGGGTCCCGTATCTCACCACTAGTTGAGTGTGGACGGGGTTCCATATCTCATCATTAACAGAGTATGGGTGGGCTCATGATAGACGAGGCCTTATGACTGGAACTTTTAGTACTGCGTATGTTGTCTCTATGTGCTAGCATAATTATGTCATTTTGATTGTATATGTATAGCGGGTGAAGCCCAGTGACAGGCGAAGCCTGGGATAGACAAATATATATACCGAGCGGGGCTTGATGCTAGGCTGAGCCTGATGCCGAGCGAGGCCCGATGAAGGGGCAGGGGCCCATTATATGTGATTATGTGTATATATGGAGAACTCACTAAGCTTCGTGCTTACGGTTTTCAGTTTTAGTTTCTTTCTTAACGTTTTTTAGATTTATAAATTTTGAATCTTTTCTAGGAGTAAATAATAAATGGTTCATATATATATATATATATATATATATATATATATATATATATATATATATATATATATATATATATATATATATATATATATATATATATATATATATATATATATGGAAAAGTTCAATAGAGAACCATAAATATGAGTTATTCAAGGAACCAAATCTTTTTTTTTAATTTCTAGAGCTTATTCTTTATTGAAAAAAAAATCTAAAAATATCTAAATTCATATATTAACATTATGAATGTGAAAAATATTTTTCGGATTCACCGTGTGAATCCGGATTCACCTCACGTTGTGAATTTTCGAAGATTCACTTTGTGAATTTGACGTAAAAAAAATCGAATTTTATATCATTGGAAAAAGGATAAAAAATTATGAATTTCTGTACTTTTAGTTTTTTTTTTTTTTTTTTTTTTTTTTTTTTTTGATAAAAAATAAGTTTTAAAAATTGAAAAAAGATTGGTTCATTATGGTTCTCTATTGAACCTCATCCTATATACCTCACCCTATCTCATCCTATATATATATATATATATATATATATATATATATATATATATATATATATATATATATATATATATATAGCATGAAGAAAATAGTTTGGTACAAAATATTTGGATACAAGCGAATACACTTTCGACAATGAAATAAATAAATAATAAGAACGCATTTATAAAAGTTAAAACATTAGTGGGAAGGTCAAATAGACAGGGATAACAGAATAAGGGGCAGTTAACTAACGTGTTGACGTGGTTGACCTAATTCTAAAACAATATTATTTTTGTGAAATTCAAATCCAAACGATGAAAAGATTCTTATTTTATATTTCACTTATTCTACTTAAAAATACATTAAAATTTAATAATTACTAGAAAATCAGAAAACTGTTTATAAGAAAATTTTCACAAACATTACATGCGCATCAAGTTATGTGTACGTATGTTACGCAAAAACAAAAATATATTTAAAATTTTTGTAAATGTTTGTTTTTTAAATATATAAATAACGTTGTAGTTAATTCGTATGTAATAAATCTTAAAGTACGTTGATATAACTATTGTTTGTTTTGAATTATATGATAACATTCATATTTTTTAAAATTCTATAATCTCAGATGTCTCAATGGCTTTTACCTGTAGATTACTTATGAATAAAATTAAATATAATATATAGATTAATGATTTTTATAGTTATAGTTACGATTAATCAATTTTAAAAAGTTTATTTGATTTAGATTTTAATTTATATCATTGAAATTTTTTAAAACATCAAATATTGTATTTTATTTTTAAAAGTAACAATATAATTTTTGTATAAAATGTTAATTTTAGCTGCTTTTGTTGTAAGTTATTTAAAATAAGGTATTTGGAAACTCTTAATTATTTTAATTTGGTTTTTAATTTAACTTTTTTAAAATTTATTTAATGAATATTGTCAGTTTTCTTTGATTGTAATTATTTAAAATAACAAACGTTACTATTGTTTTTTAAAGATAACAATATAATTTTTATATAATATTACTTTTAACTATTCTTAATATAAGTTATTTTTAAGTTATTTATTTGAAAATTGTTAATGATTATAAAAAATACTTTCATCTTCTTTTTTTTTAATTTAGAATTACAATTTAGGTTTAACATTATAATTTATAACTTTTTACTATTTATAAAGTAGTCCCTTGATTATTTTTCAATTTTAACTGAAATTTTGATTTAAGTTAACCGTTTAACATTATATTGAAATTAATAATTTAATTATTTTGCATAATATCATAAATTATACAGAAGTCGTGACTTTAAAATGAAAGTTGTTTACATACGATAACATATTTAAACTAATAAGTTAACTATAATATATTAAAACGTTGAAGTCTAAATCTTATAAATATAAGTAAAATATGATATTTCAATATTGTAGTTTTGTTAACTTATGATTAAAATTTAGTTTATACATTAATTTAACATTATTACTCAATTTATAATAATTGTTATAAAGAAAATTGAAAAGTCATGGGGTTCTAAATGCAAGTGGTGCAAATGAAAGTGCCTCTTTTATAAGTATACTAGGCAAATACACACGCGTTCCGCAGAATACAACAATATATTTGAAATCTTTACAAATATAAGTTTTTTAAATATATATCAGTGACATTGGTGTTGGATTTTATATCATAAATCATATAATAAACTGGTATAAATATTGTTTGTTTAATTATATGATAATATAATTACATCTTTTAAAATTCTATAATCCTAGTTGTCTCATTTGCCTCTATCGATGGGTTAATCATTAATAAAATCAAATATAATATATGGTTTAAAGATATTCAGAGTTATTGTAATTAATTAATTTTAAAAAGTTTATTTGTTTAAGATTTTAATTTCTATCATTGTAATTATTTAAAACATCAAACATTGTTTTTATTTTTAAAGGTAACAATATAAATTTTATATATAATGTTACTTTTTACTATTGTTGATGTAAATTATTTAAAATAACATATTTGGAAACTCTTAATTATTTTAATTTGGTTTCGGAAATTTAACCTTTTTAAAAATTACTTGTTTAATATTGTTAGTTTCTTTGATTGTAATTATTTAAAACAACAAACATTGTTTTCTTTAAAAATAATATTATAATTTTTTATATAATATTATTTATAACTATTTTTATTGTAAGTTATTTTTATGTTATTTATTTGAAAATTCTTAATGATTATAAAAAATAGTTTCATGGTTTGTTTGTTAATTTTGGATTACAGTTTAGGTTTAACACTATAATTTATATCCTTTAGCTATTTATAAAATTGACTCTCGTTTTTTTTCAAGTTTAATTGAAATTTTGATTTAAGTTAACCGCTTAACATTATATTCAAATTAATAATTTAACTAATTTGTATAAAGTCATAAATTATACGAAAGTTATGACTTTAAAATGACAATTTTTCACATACGATAACATATTTAAACTAATAAATTAACTATAGTATGTTAAAAAGTTAAACTTATAATTTTATAAATAGAAGTAAATATGATATTTTAATATTGTAGTTAGTTCATTTATGATTACAATTCAGTTTTTGCATTAATTTAACATTATTAACCAATTTATAACAATTATTAAAATGAAATTGAAAAGTCATAGAGGTTCAAATGCACGTGGTGCAAGTAAAAATGTTTCTTTTATAAGTATATTAGGCGAATGTCCGTGCGTTGCACAGAAACACCTATATAGTTGAAGTCTTTACAAATATATGTTTTTTTAAAATATAACAATAATGTTGTTGTTAAATTTGATATAATAATTTGTATACTAAGTTGATCTAATATATTGATTATTTTGAATTATACGATAATATATACATCTATTATAACTGCATTATCTCAATCGTTTCGGTGACTTCTACCCGCGGGTTACACATGAATAAAATTAAATATAATATACTGTTTAATTTAAAATATCAAACATTATTTTATGATTTTAAAGGTAACAATATAATCATTTATATATAGTTATTTTTAACTATTGTTATTGTAAGTTATTTTAAAATTGAAATTTAGTTTATTTATGATTATACTTTAGGTTTGATATTTATTTAACCTTATTAACCAACTTATAATCATTATTAGAAAGACACAACAATTTATCACTTTTAACTATTTATAAGATATTTTTTGGGTTGTTTAAGGTAAACTAAAATTTATATTTAAGTTGACCCTGTAATTTTATATTTAAATTAATAATTTAACTATTTTATATAAATTGTTCCAAAATTGTATCTTTAAAATGATAATCGTTTACATCCAACAATATATTAAAACTAATAAATTAAGTATAATATGTTAAAAGTTAAAAACATAACTTTATAAGTAGAAGTAAATATATTATTTTAATATTGACATTTAGTTTATATATGATTACACTTTAGGTTTGATATTTATTTAACCTTATTAACCAACTTATAATTATTATTGGAAAGAAATTGACAAGTCATGGGAGTTTAAAACGAATGTGGTGAAAGGAAAAATGGATAGGAGTTTCAAATACATGAGGTTCAAGGAAAAATGCTAGCTTTATAAGATACTAGACGAATTTCCGCGCGTTGCGCAGCGAAGAGTAAAAATATATTGTTAAAATATTGAAAAATATATGTTTAAAATGGTTATTTTATTGACATTAACTTTGAGATAATATTTTTACAATATATATATATATATATATATATATATATATATATATATATATATATATATATATATATATATATATATATATATATAATCTCAATTATTTTGAACAATAATATTCATTGACATCAACCTACATTTCTCATTAATAGAATTAAATATAATTATCTATTTAGTATTATTTTTAACAATTATTATTATTGATTAATTATATTTTTACTTATGCGATCATTTTCTAATTTCAATAATGATGTTCATTTAAAATACAATTTATTTATAGCTAAATGTAATTTATAATTTGATGTTATTATCATTGAAAATTGTTATTCATTAATTTTAAACAAGTTATTATTAATAATAAGTTAAAGAAGACTTTAAAGAAACACTTAATATTATTATTAAAATGTGAAACATACACTAAATAATAAAGTGATAAGATAGACAATTTGCATTTTAAAAAAGACTTGCATGGATAATATGACATATCCATGTAATTTGATTTTATTATTTATAATTATTGCTTATTAATTTTAAAACCACTTGTTATTATTAATACGTGAAAGAAACTTTTAAAAAGAACTTATTATTATAATTAAAATCTTAAACATATACTAAAATATAAAGTGATAAGATAGACAATTTGCATTTTAAAAAAGGCTTCCATGGATAATATGACATATCTATGATTTTTAATTAATTATTGTTTTGAAGCAACATGAACATACAAACATGTATACAAGAGTTAATTAAATATTATATATATCAACTTCCATAACATATGATCGATAACATGAATCTTATCTAATATACATTAAAATTTCAACCACAACATACATTGTTATTCTTAAAAGAATACTTAAATCAAGAAAACACAAAAAAAAAAAAAAAAAAAAATTAGTATATAACAAACTTACAAATTAAAAACTTCAACATAATAACATGGCTTGAAAATTGTTCAAATCCCTCAAACCAACACAAAAAACTTTAAACTTGTTTTCTTTGTGAAATTTGTATGTGATTTGTATTTGTGTGTCTACTGAAAAAGATTGACCTTTTTATAGTAGAGTATCCATTAATTGTTTATTAAATATATTATATAAGTTATAAAACCTTTGAATTGTTAATCATTATTGAGAGACTTTTGAGTGGTATTCATTAAAATATGAGGTTTCAAATGTATGAGATTGCAAATTTTTATGGGGGTTTCAAATGCATGAGGTTCAAGGAAAAATGATAGCTTTATAAGTATGTATGATATATATATATATATATATATATATATATATATATATATATATATATATATATATATATATATATATATATATATATATATATATATATATAGATTAGGCGAATGCCCGCGCGTTGCGTAGAAACATCTATATAGTTGAAATCTTTACAAATATATGTTTTCTTAAATATAATAATAACGTTGTTGTTAAATTTGATATAATAATTCGTATACTAAGTTGATAGAATATATTGATTATTTTGAATTATATGATAATATATACATCTACTAAAAGTGGATAATCTCAATCATTTAAATGACCTCTACCTGCGGGTTACTCATGAATGAAAATAAAAAATAATATATGGTTTAATGTTATTTATAGTTGATGTTATTGTTAATTAATTTTTTAAAATTTATTAGCTTAACGTTTTAATTTCTATCATTATAATTATTTAAAAATCAAACATTGTTTTTTGTTTTTAAAAGTAACAATATAATTATATATTGTATAATTATATATTGTAACACCCATAATCAAAAAGACCAAGAAATGAAAGGAAAACCCTAAGTCAAAGGGTGAACTCGTCGATTCCAGGGAGGAACTCGGCGAGTCGGAGCGGGATTCGGGGGATCGATTAAGTAGCCACCTCGGCGAGTCAGCAAAGAGGACTCGGCGAGTCCGTTCTGAAGAGGGAAACCCTAAATCCGGGACTTTATGTGCTATTTAAGCATCTCATTCTCTCCCTTAGGGTTCCTTACAGCTTCTCTCATCCAGAATACCGAACCCTAGCCACTATAGCCGTTTTTTAGCAAAGATCTAGCCTTGGTGTTGTGATTTGAAGCTTGGAAGAGAAGTAAGTTCATAGTGGTGCAAGAGGAAGCCTTGGATCCAGAGTTGGTGTGACTTTTCAAAGCATTTGGAGGTAAGAAGTCGTTACCTTCACTCTTTTGCATATAGTTTTCCCTTTGTTATGAGATTTTGGGCTTTTATGCCATGTCCTTGAACCATTTCGAGTTAGAGCTCAAATCTAAAGTTTCTACTTCAGATCTAAGTGTCTTCTGACCTAGAGAGTCATAAAGTATCAGTCTTGGGGGTGTAGGTGAAGCATGGTTGTCTTAAACCCGAGTTTGGAGTGTTTTGGGCGTAGATCTCCTTAGCTACACGTAAAGTTTGCACCTTTACGTGAGGGATAGGCTTTGGAGGAGTGGATCTACAGTTTGGAGTCTCTACATGACTCAAAAAGCCTTTAAATGTACAAAGGACTGAATAGACTCGACGAGTCCTTCGAGTGGACTCGGCGAGCAGTATGAAGATTAGGAGGAACTCGATGAGTTGGATGAACAACTCGGCGAGTCTGTTGAAGATTGTCTTGGACTCAACGAGTCTGTTTTTGGACTCGGCAAGTCAAGTCGCAAAACCCCAAACCCTTCAAGTTAAGACCCAAATCAGTGAGTTGAGTGGGGACTCAGTGAGTTGGACAGGTCAGGACTCGGAAATCGGTAGGCTCGACGAGTCAGGGGCTGACTCGGCAAGTCGAGTCGCGAATGGAAGGATTCTAAGATAATGAACTCAGCGAGTCAGTAGGCAGACTCGGCGAGTAGGGTTGACCTGGAAGGTTGACTTTGACCAGAGTTGACTTAGTTGACTTTTGGAGAACAGTTAAGCTAAGTGATATATGTTTTGATATTGGTAGCTCGGGGAGCTAGTGGAGCAATGGTTCAGGGAATTGTCGGTCAGCATCCAGAGGGGTTACTAGCAAGTTCAGCAGTACAAGGTGAGTTTCCCTTTGTGTGAATGGGTCTACGGCCACAATGCCGGCCCAGGTAGATATGAGTAGGAAGACCCAAGGGTTAGCCCTAGGCACGGTATGCCAATATGATAATTAGGACCAAGGTCCATCGATAGCGGGCGGGTGCCTAAGGAATGGTTGCATGATAGAGTATACTTGTTGTCTGTGTGGTACTTGTATGTGCCTGGTAGGGAGGTAAGTGTGGGCGAGGTCCCGTATCTCACCAATAGCAGAGTGTGGACGGTGTTCCACATCCCATTAGCAGGAGAACAAGGGTGAGGCCCAAGATAAGGAAAGAGTGAGTGTGGGCTGGGCCCGTATCTCACTATCAGTAGGAGCGTGGACGGGTTTCCATGACTCATCAGTAGTAGGACGAGGGCGAGACCCAAGATAGTCGAGGCCTTAGGACAGGATCCATTAGTATATGTTTAGCTTATGTGTTGTGATATGCTTATGTGTTAGTATATGTTAGCGGGCGAGGCACAGTGGTAGGCGAGGCCTAAGCGAAACAGATCTGTATCCGAGCGGGGCTCGAAGCAGGCGGGGCCTGGAGCGGCGAGGCCGTTGTAGCGAGCGATGCCCATAGTAGCGGGTGTGGCTTAGTATATGTTGTATGTGTTTGTGCAGGGTATGTGGTAGGTTGGGGAACTCACTAAGCTTTGTGCTTACAGTTTTCAGTTTTGGTTTCAAGTACTTCTGGTAGCGGAGGGAAGAGCTCGGGGTGATCGCATGGCACACACCATAGATTAGTTAGCCTGGGATGTTTTACTCTGATAATGAACATATGTTTTGGAATTTATTACTCTAATTTTGTTATGGATTGACAAATATGTTTTAAGTATTGTTTTATAAAAGAAATTTTAGTCTTGAAAATTGGGACGTTACATATATATAGTGTTGTTTTTAGCTATTGTTATTATAAACTATTTATTTGAAAAGTTTTAATGATTATAAAAATATCTTTAGGAAATATTTTAGTTCAATTGATATTACAATTTAGTTTTTGCATTTAACACTACAATTTATCACTTTTAACTATTCACAAAATATTCTTTGGGTTTTTTAAATGAAACTGAAATTTATATTTAATTTGACCATGTAATGTTATATTTAAAATAACAATTTAAGTATTTTATACAAACTGTTCCAAAGTTGTAGCTTTAAACTGATAATGGTTTGCATACAACATATTAAATCTATTAACTTAAATATAATATGTTAAAAGTTAAAGAGATCACTCTATAAGTAGAATTAAAGATAATATTTTAATATTGAAATTTAGTTTATTTATGATTACACTTTATGTTTGATATTTATTTAACCTTATTAACCAATTTATAATCATTAATAGAAACACATTACAATTTATCACCTTTAACTATTTATAAAATATTATTTTGGTTGTTTAGGTTGAATTAAAATTTATAACTAACAATTTAAGTAATTTATTAAAAATGTTCAAAAATTGTAGCTTTAAAATTATAATGGTTTACATGCAATAGCATTATAAAGTAATAAATAAACCATAATATGCTAAAAGTTAAAGACATAACTTTATAAGTAAAAGTAAAAGATATTATTTTAATATTGAAATTTAGTTTATATATGATTATACTTTAGATTTTATATTTGTTTAACCTTATTAACAACTTATAATCATTATTAGAGAGAAATTGAAAATTATTAGAGTTTCAAATGAATGTGGTGAAAGGAAAAATGTTTCATTTATAAGTATACTAGGTGAATGCCTGCGCGTTGCACATAAATACCTATGCAGTTGAAATCTTTAGAAATATATGTTTTCTTAAATATAACAGTAACGTTGTTGTATACTAAGTTGATATAATATATTGATTATTTTTAATTATATGATAATATATACATCTATTAAAACAACATAATCTCAATCGTTTGAATGACCTCTACCTGCGGATTACACATAAATGAAAAAAAAATTATATATGATTTAATGTTTTTATAGTTGGCGTTATTTTTAATTAATTTTTTTTAAATTTATTTGATTAACGTTTTAATTTCTGTCATTGTAATTATTTAAAACATCAAACATTTTTTTTTGTTTTTAAAGGTAACAATATAATTGTTTATATAAAGTTAATTTTAAGTATTGTTATTGTAAGTTATTTTAAGCTACTTATTTGAAAATTTTTAATGATTACAAAATATCTTTAGGAAATATTTTAGTTAAATTGATATTACAATTTAGTTTTTGCATTTAGCTCTCCAATTTATCACTTTTAACTATTCACAAAATATTTTTTGGGTTTTTTAAGTGAAACTGAAATTTATATTTAAGTTAACCGTGTAATGTTATTTTAAATTTACAATTTAAGTATTTTATCCAAATTGTTCAAAAGTTTTAGCTTTAAACTGATAAAGGTTTACATACAACAACATATTAATTCTAATAAATTAAGTATAATATGTTAAAATTTAAAAATATAACTTTATAAGTAGAAGTAAAGATATTATTTAAATATTGAAATTTAGTTTATTTATAATTACACTTTAGGTTTGATATTTATTTAACCTTATTTACCAACTTACAATCATTATTAGAAAGACAATATAACTCATCACTTTTGACTATTTACAAAATATTCTTTAGGTTGTTTAAGTTGAACTAAATTTTATAATGTTATATTTAAATTAACAATTTAACTATTTTATCAAAATTGTTCAAAAGTTTCAGCTTTAAAATGATAATTATTTACACACAACAACATTTTACACTTAATAAATTAAGTATAATATGTTAAAATTTAAAGACATACTGTATAAATAAAAGTAAAGATATTATTTTAATATTGAAATTTAGTTTATTTAATATTACACTTTAGGTTTGATATTTATTTAACCTTATTAACCAACCTATAATCATTATTATAAATAAAATGAAAAGTCATGGAAATTTCAAATTAATGTGGTGAAAGGAAAACATGATTTCTTTATAAGTATAATAGGCGAATACCCGCGCGTTGCGCAAAATACAATAATATATTTGAAATCTTTACAAATATATATATTTTTAAATATATCAATGACATTATTGTTATCTCTTATATAATAAATTTTATAATAAGTTGGTATAAACATTGTTTATTTTGAATTATATGATAAGGTAGACATCTTTTAAAATTATATAATCTCAATGTTCTCAATAGTCTCTACCGGTAGACACCTTTTAGCCCAAAGGGCCTATGAAATATGAAGGGTCATGTTGGGTTAGGGTTTGCATGGATGTAAACCTAGACTATATAAGAAATTTGTAACACCTAAAATCGGTTACCCATGCACACAAAGAGTTGCTAGCCAATTTTGAGCTCCCAAGCCTCTCTCTCAAGTCCATTCTCTTGTTCTTAGTTTGTTATAAGACATTTGAGGCATCACACTGGAGGTGCTAGGCTCCTAAATCAAAGACAAGCAAACTACTACACAAGGTATTCTTCTAACTATTTTTTATGATTTAAATTTTACCTTGCATGCAAGTTTAGGTTTTATGCTTTGGAAAAACAATGTTGCATGTATAATTAAAGAAAACTTAGATCCAAAGCATTAGGGTCATATATGCACCATAGGAATGTTAGAGTACATAAAACCCATTACCTGAATCTTGTTGTTATCGAAGAACATGAAAAAAAACCCATAATCTTGTCCACCACCACAAGATCAAGGAATACTTGAATCATGAGATCTTTGAGGAAAGGAACCTATACCTGAAGCTTTAACATTGGCTTCTCTCTAAGGGTTGTTTTGAGATCAAAGATAATATTTTTTAGTTTGAAACTTTAACTTCTGAGGGGTTTATTATTGGTCATCGTAGTATGATAACGAGGGTGATATGGCTGCCTGAAGTGATGGTCACTAGAAGTTCCTGACATAGGAAGTGAGAGATATAAAGAGAAAGAACCATTCCACCACTGATGAGGGTTTCCCTATTCTTGATCTGTTGTTTGCAATCAAAGTGGGAGGATGGAAAAAGGTTTCACCATTGCAGGGAAGGGAGAAAGGAGTAATTGAGGTGGTTATGTCAAAAAATTTGGGTGGTCCATCACTGCCGCCTCTCGATTTTTCGACGACGCCAGTAGTGGTGCAAGCGGTGTTCTAAAGGGGTGGTTTATGGTTGGTGTGTATAGGAGGGTGTCGATTTATTTAATTCTTTTATTTATCACACGTGGTTTTATGGCTTACCTCCTAGGGATTATTCTTATACATGGACGGACAAGCTAGCTGGAAAAATGAGTCATTTAGACGGGTTTCTTCTTTCAGAGGATCTTTTGGAGATGTTTCCGTATATGGTTAGACTTATCTTAGATCATCATTTATCTGATCATCGTTTGATTCTTCTTTGTGAAGTGATTTCTAATTATGGCCCTTCTTCATTTAGATTATTCCATTCTTGGTTTCATGTTGATGGTTTTCAGAAGGTTGTTGAAAACTCTCGGAAGAATGACAGGATTATAGAGTCAAATATTATGGTTTCTTTAAAAAAAAAGTTACGATTCTTTAAAAAAACTTAAAATTTTGGAAAAAAAGTTGTTAGAGAAAAATGCAATACTACTAGAATTTGCTTTGCTTAATAAGTTGGTTGAGTTGGATTCTAGGCTGGATCGTGGAGAAGGTGATCTTCTAGATGGGTTGCTCGGATGTCGTTAAACGATATAGGTGATATTTATCATATTTATGCTTTCGATGTCGCACAAGGAGCTAAATTGAAGTGGGCTATCGAGGGGGATGAAAACTCTAAAAACTTTCATGGCATTATGAATAAAAAAAGGAGTTTGGCAATTTGTGGCGTTTTACAAGATAGGGAGTGGGTAGATTCACCTGCTAGAGTAAAATTAGAATTTTTGCAGCATTTCCAAGATAAATTCTCGTCCCATTTCACCTCTCGGCCTATCGTCACGTAGAATTTCCTGAAAGTTTTAACTTCAGACGAAGCTGTGAACCTAGAGTATGAAGTTTCTTGTGTGGAAATCAAGCGTACTTTTTGGGATTATGGTATGGATAAGTATGCAAGCCCTGATGGATTCACATTTGAATTCGTTAGGAAATTTTGGTATCTTATTGTGATGGATGTTATAGTAGTAGTTAAGGAATTCTTTAGCTCGGGTCTTTTTCCAAAAATGTGTAATTCATCTTTTATCCCTTTGATTCCTAAAGTCTGATCCTAAATGTGTCAAAGATTCTCGGCTGATTAGTCTAATATGTTGTCAATAAAAAATTGTTTGCAATATATTGGATAATTTTTTGGTGTCGGTTGTTGACAGATTGGTGAGTATGGAGTAATATGCATTTATTTGTGATAGACAAATTTTAGATGGTCTATTGATTATGAATGAAGCGGTTTCTTGGTGTAAGATAAAGAAGAAAATAGTTATGGTTTTTAAAGGTAACTTTGAAAAAGCTTATGATTATATCAGATAGGATTTTTTGGATGATGTGTTATGCCGGATGGGTTTTGGTAGCTTGTGGAGAAGATGGATCCAAGGGTACATCACTTCTTTTTGGGGTTCCGTTCTAGTTAATGGTTCAGCTACAGATGAGTTCCAATTTTATAGAGGGCTTCACTAAGGGGATCCCCTATCCCCTTTTTTGTGTCTTTTTTTAATGGAAAGTTTACATGTCGCCTTCCAATGTGTTATAGATAGAAATCTTTTCTCTGATATCTCTATTGGTGAAGACTCAACTTTTCATATCTCTCATCTTTTTTTATGCTGATGGCATTGTATTTATTGGGGATTGGAATGAGTTGAATATTGCTACTTTTATGTGGGTTTTACATTGTTTTCAGTTGGTTTATGGTCTCAAGATAAATGTGCATAAAAGTAAGAATTTTGGTATTGGCGTTCCAGTAAGGGAGATTGAGGAAGTGCCGGATTTGATAAGATGTGTGATAATGAAGCTTCCTTTTCCATACCTCGGCTTGGTTATGGGTGGTAATATGTCCAAATTGTATACTTGGTGGGATTTAGCGGACAAATTGTGTCTAAACTTTCCAATTGGAAGGTGAAAACTTTATTATTTATAGGCAAATTGACTTTATTAAAGTCAGTGTAAGGTTCTTTGCTAACTTAATTTATGTTTTTGTTTAAAGCACCATTATGTATCTTAAAAAACTTAGAAGCCTTGCGTAATAACTTCTTTGTTGGGGGTGATCTAGATGAAAGGAAATTGACTTGGATTAGCTGGAATAAAGTGATGGCTAGTAAAAAGGATGGTGGTTTGGGAGTTAGTAGTTTCCTTGCTTTGAATAGAGCTCTTCTTTTCAATTGGGTGTGGCAGTTTCATTCTAGCCCTAATTTTTTTAGGGTTAGAGTCATTAAAGCTATTTACGGTTCGAAGGGTCTTATTAGGTGTTGTATTCCTAAGAATCGACACTCAGCTTGGTTGGATACTATGAAATTGGTCGAGACTATGAACTCTAAGGGTGTTAGTCTTTTGCCTTCGTGTAAAAAGAATCTGGGTGATGGCAGTTTGACTATGTTTTGTGTTGCCATTTGGTTAGGAGACACTCCTTTTAAATCCTAGTTCCCTAGAGTTTACGCTCTTAAGTTGGCGAAGCAAGCTATAGTCAAACACAAGGGTAGAGCAGGTTTCGTTCGTGGCGTTGCTTAAAACAATTCCTAGGGGGATCCGAGAATTGAGACAGATGGTTTTGGGCACTTTCGAGTACATGTGATTTCTTTATGGCTTTAGTAAGGTATTTTATTGATGAACATCTTCTCCCTTCTTCTTCTTCTATTCCTAGTTGTTGGATTAGTTTGGTGCCTATAAAGGTCAATGTTCCTGCGTGGCGTTTGAGTCTTGTTATAGTTCCTACAAGAGTGAATCTTGATAAGTGTGGTTTGGATATTCCAACTCTTTTGTGCCCGCTTTGTGATGTGGATTTGGAGTTGACGACTCACTTGTTTTTCTCATGTCCTATGGTTAAGAATTTGACGTGTTAAGTTCTTAGATGGAGGGAAATGGTAGCTCCGGTTTTTGTGTCTTACGCTGACTAGTTGGTTTGGTTTACTTCCTTATGGTTGCAAAGAGAGGGTCAAAATTTTTTAGAAGCGGTTTTCTATTGCTTGTGGTGGTAGGTTTAGAACTTCATAAATACTCATATATTTGCTACTTCACAACCGAGGGCGATAATTCTTTTTGACAATATTGTTTCTCAATCGTTTTTTTGGTGTAATGCCAATGCTAGAAAATTAAGTTATCAAATAGGTCGGGTGGCTTAAAACCCAAAAACTAGCTATTATGCGATTTTTTGTTTTGTTGCGTAGCTTCTTGCCCGTCCTTCTAAAAAATGGATAAAGTGATAAACATGTGGCTCTAGCGGAGAAATTGGGGTATGTCTAAGCACCCAACAAATTGATCGAAGTTTTTGAAACAATGATTACTTGTGTACAAAAAAAAACGATGTTGGAACAGGGGATACAAGCACTAGAAATATAAACGACGTTATTTATTTATTTGTGTATTATGCGAGTGATTATGGTAGCCAACTTGTAAAATAAAAAAAAAAAATCTCTTGAAATATAAAACATTATAAGGTCATGAACTACTGTTTTTTTCTTTCTACCATACCAACGGTTGCAATGATATTAAAAAAAACAAACAAAAAAAAACAAAAAAAAAAAGGACAATAGTTTGTTACTTTCTGGTGGCGTTTTTTAGTTTAGTGGGCTTTTAGAACATTTTCAAAACCCTATTATGACATTAACCATAAGATAATCCAGTTGCTAAAATAAATATATAAAACTCTATAATATTACTAAGACTAAACTGCACAAATGGTCCCTGTGGTTAGCTGAAAATTGACACTTTTGTCCAAAAAAGTTTGGACTAGCACCAGAGGTCCAAACTTTTCATTTTGTTGCGATTTTGGTCCAGTTTAGTTTTAACTTTTTTATAATGACGGATTTGCCCCTGAATTTATCCTTTGTATTTTCTTTTTTGAATATGTTATTATAGAAATTAAAAAATACCTCTCTTTCGTATTTTCTTTTTTGAATATGTTATTATAGAAATTAAAAAATACCTCTCTCTCTCTCTCTCCCTCTCTCTCTCTCTCTCTCTCTCTCTCTCTGCATTCGTTCCCTTCTGCCCTACCCATCCCGTTCCCTCACCTGTTCCATGGTCGACGACCACGTTATACCCACCAACGATCTCCCTCGTCGCTATCAATCGACCCAGGAGCACCGGGATTAGCCGCCTGCAAGCCTTCTTCCCTTCCCCTCGCGAATCGCCATCCACCGTCGAACCACACCTCTCGTCGCTTCATCCTCTTCACGATCGGTCATCAATCGAAGGCTAATGTTTGATTTCATCCCTGTTTCCTTCGTGTCTACTGTGGTTCATCCGCGTTCATATTCTCCTTCACCTTCTAGCTCCTCCTTTCAAATGTCACTTCTACATTCTCTTTCCTCTGTATTTTGTGTTAGGTTAAAACCCAGATCATATATAACACGACCCAAAGTTATGAAGTCGAAATCGTTTCAAGCCCTAATCGGAGGAGAGAGTATTAATTGGTGAGATTGTGCATCTTCTGCAAACATGGGGGTTTTCTTGAAAACATCATGAATATAAAACTGGATCTTGAAAGGATGTACATGATGCATACGTTTAGGTTAGATTTTCTACATATTTCTTTCTCTTTCATTTTCTGCAAATTTTTGGGTTTGTAAACTCATAACCAAATTTTCGATTGTGTGGTATTTGTGTGTGTTTATCATGACGTTTTAGAAATCTTCAGTCAGATTGATAGGTTTCATATGCAATTACAGGTTCCCATTCTCGATGGATCAGCGAGGGAATGGGTGGAAGCTATCGAGCAAGTTGGGATTGTACTTGCTATGGATTCCAATGGCAGAAATTGTGAGAAACTAGCACCATATCTTACTCAACCTGTTCATGTGTAAACCTAAATCCCTTTATTTCCCTTTTATAAATCAATGTCTCCGATGCTGCCTTCCGACGAACAGGTTTTATGACATATCAAGCTCAACCAGCTTCGACGGAGGTGAGGAAGACGAAGACGAATAATGAGAGGGAGATGTGGTGGCGACGGTGATGCCATCTTTTCCGGTGGTAGTTAGTAATGGAGAGAGAGAGTGTGTGTGTGTGTGTGTGAGAGAGAGAGAGAGAGAGAGAGAGAGAAAGAGAAGAGATTTAATTTTATTTTTTTAATTTGAAAATCAGAAAAACAATTAAGAAAAAAAAAAGAAAATCATATTAACAGGGGCAAATCCGTCATTTTGAAAAAAATCAGAATTGATTGGACCAAACAAGCAACAAAATGAAAAGTTTGGACCTCTGGTGCTAGTTCAAACTTTTTTGGACCAAAGTGGCAATTTTGAGCAAACCACAGGGACCATTTGTGCAGTTTTGTCTATTACTAATAACTTATTATATTTATAAATATAATTGATTACAATCAACAAAATTTATAAACAAACAAGCAAAAAAATAGCCAAAATTTATAATGTACTTCAAATTACAGAGTAAAACTTTCTTGTGAGTCAATTCTATTGTACTTTTGGCAGTACAAGTGAACCCAATATTTGAAGATCGTCTTTTAATATCAACAAATGGGATCTTGTCAATGCAGTAGGTAATTTACTCCATATTCATCACTTTTCTTAATATAAAATAAAATAAAACAAAACAAAAACTTGAGTTCGTTGTTGACCAACTCATATCCGCATCGCACATGATTGCATTGCATTAGTTTTGATGTTTTCCTTGTTATTTTATTCATGTTGGCATGCATAACTTAACCAATTCCACAAATAAAGCAAAATAATCAAACAGCCAAATGTAGTAAGACACTAGAAGTTAGTATATTTGTTTCTTTTAGAACAACATAACATTATATTAAATAAACTAGTAAGACACTGGGTGGAAGTAAAAACGATATAATAATAATAATAATAATAATAATAATAATAATAATAATAATAATAATTAATATTTAATAAAGTTAGAATTGGATTTTAAGTCAATCAATTCGATTAAATTTAAGTTTCTTAGTTTTATTATAAATCCAAAAATACGACCAAATGACAATTTTTCGAAGATAAAAGTTTCTTCAGTATGTTTGAATGAAATAAAATGGCACTGCGAGAGATCACCAAAGAAAGCACATAGTCATAATACAACCTCTAAACTTTCCTCTTAAAGTCACCGACATTGGTAATTTGGTATTAGGGCTCAAGATGGTACCGTAACAATTAATTTTTTATTTAAATCGTGCACAGTATCAAATATATATATATATATATATATATATATATATATATATATATATATATATATATATATATATATATATATATATATATATATAGAGAGAGAGAGAGAGAGAGAGAGAGAGAGAGAGAGAGCTAGGTTCAAATGTTTTTAGCAACTATTGTGTTCCTAAATACATCAACCAGAAAATTGCAAATAATTAAATAAATAAGGGTATTTTCGGTTTTTTGCACTAGCAATTAATGAGATCATTTAAATAAATCCCTACAATTAAGCGAACAAAAGAAATACCTAATATATTTCTTTTACAAACGTGGACATCAATTTATTCCCTTTATTATCTCTTCTCACTCTCTTTCTCTAATCCTACCTTTGCATCTTCATAACCATAACCAAATTGTCGGCCATCCCATTTCTGTCATTCACACACACCATCATTCCGCCGAAGAAAAGTTTGCATCTATCTTCATTATTGATTTAGGTAAAACAAAATGTTCCTCAATTATTTCTGTTGGTGACCAAAATTTTGACTCTTATATGTTTTTAATCAATTCCAGACAATGATTTCAAACCCATTTCATGATACATCTTTTGTTCTTCTCATGTGATATGAATATTATCATAATTGATTTTTTTCTACCATTTTCAATCAAAACCGAAGCCACATAACCATTTATGCTTTTTTTTTTCTTCCATCGTATGGAAACCGAACACAGGAGGTATACCCTCCTGTGTAACTCATTTGATGTTGATGGTTCTGAATTGGTTTTTTTTTTCATTCATGATTCATAAAAAATGTGGTGACTTAGGAGCGCCCTTAAAGTGTTTGATGAAACGCCAAAGAGAAATATGACAGTCTCAGATTGTATTCATGGTTAGTGATGGAATCACCGGTTAATGAGGAGATGCTGGTAAGTTTACATGAACTTTATTGATCTTTGATTAAGTTTTTTGAGTTGGGTTTTTGTAATTTTTTTTTTCAGAAATTACCATTCTTTGATGGCAGAGAACTTGTAGCTGGAAGTATTGATGATTCAATCTATATTTATGATGTTGAAGCAAACATCTATCCTGATCATAGATTTGATGTTGAAGCAAACTGACTTTTCCTTATGTTTATGATGTTGAAGCAAACAGACATATGGGCTGATCATAGCTTTGACCTTGTTTATCTTTTTATAATATTTCCATTTTGAAAGAATAGTTTATTATATAAGAATATTATTCCTTTAGTCTGATAGAATTTGTAGTTAATTAATTATATGTTTAATGTGCAGTTGTTACAAGTGTATCACTATAAAGTATTTGGCAATGAATTTGTGATAGAAATGGCTTGAAGAATCTCTTGAAGACCTGATGGGAAAGGCTCATTGTATAAAATCATTCTCAAGCAATACAATTCTGACAGAATGTCAATGTCACAAAATGTCAATCTCATAGAATGCTAGCATATTTTGAATTGGCTTAGAGGTCAAACATACACAAGACATCTAGAATGTTGTTATTTTTTAAGAATTATATTTGTTATTATTTCAGATTGTTTGTTATAATTCAATGAATCACAATTGTACAATGTAATTATTTGGTATATTATTAGTTCAAGAATCGATTTTGTGTATTCTTTCAAAATATATTTACTAGTTTATGGTTGACATTCTGTCATTCTAACAGAATAAAATCGAAAAATATGGTTACTACTTTATGGTTAAAATTTTATCATTCTGATAGAATAAAAATCAGATTTTTAATTTTAAATTAATTTAAAATATTAAATTTTTAAAAAATAAAGGAATTAATTATCCCTAAAAATCCGAAAATTTCCTTTTTTAATATAGGTTAATTGACTAGAATGCCCTTGTGCTCAAATTTGTGTGATTATATGGTACATGTTATCATATTCTACTATCATAGACCCTCAGATCATGACCTTTGATTATATTTCATCCAATGGTCCAGATCTGTGCATTCTAGCACACAATAGTTATTAAAAACAAAATAACATAACTATATATATATATATATATATATATATATATATATATATATATATATATATAAACTTTCCTCTTAAAGCCACCGACATTGGTAATGTGGTATTAGGGCTCAAGATGGTACCGTACCAATTGATTTTTTATTTAAATCGTGTACAGTATCATATATATATATATATATATATATATATATATATATATATATATATATATATAAACTTTCCTCTTAAAGCCACCGACATTGGTAATTTGGTATTAGGGCTCAAGATGGTACCGTACCAATTGATTTTTTATTTAAATCGTGCACGGTATCAAATATATATATATATATATATATATATATATATATATATATATATATATATATATATATATATATATATATATATATATATATATATATATATATATATATATATATATATATATAGGGAGTGGTTCAAATGAGAGCCAAAAAAGGTTAAGAACCATAAGAACCTCTAACTTTAGATGTTTATAAAGGGTTTTGGGTTTAGGGTAAACTCTAAACCCTAAACCTTATATAAACACCCTAAACCCTAAACCCTTTATAAACATCTAAAATTAGAGGTTTTTACGGTTCTTAACCTTTTTTGGTTCTCATTTCAACATTTACCTATATATATATATATATATATATATATATATATATATATATATATATATATATATATATATATATATATATATATATATATATATATAGGGAAAAGTTCAATAGAGAACCATAATTATGGGTTCTTCAAGGAACCATTTTTTTTTTCAATTTCAAGAGCTTATTCTTTATCGAAAAAAAAATGTAAAAATATCTAAATTCATATATTAACATTGTGAATGTGAAAAATATTTTTCGGATTCACCGTGTGAATCCGGATTCACGTTGTGAATTTTCGAAGATTCACATTGTGAATTTGACGTAAAAAAAAAGAATTCGAAATTTATATCATTGGAAAAATGATGAAAGTTATGAATTTCTGTATTTTTAGTTTTCTTTTTGATAAAAAATAAGTTCTAAAAGTTGAAAAAAAGATTGGTTTCTTGGTTAATTATGGTTCTCTATTGAACCTCACCATATATATATATATATATATATATATATATATATATATATATATATATATATATATATATATATATATATATATATATATATATATATATATATATATATATGGTTATGTTAATGTGAGACGATTTAATTTTGTGAGACCGTGAGACGCAATCCTAACCATTCATTTATTAGATAAAACAAAAACATTTTTAAAATACAAAAATAATTGAAAATTTTCGAAAAATTTTTGTTTCCAATATTATTTTTGGAATACATATTTTGCAAAAAAAAAATTAAAAAAATACCAAAAAAGGTAAAAAATAAATACAAAAAAATACACTTTTTTTTTTACATATTTTAGTAGAATATATAGAATATTCTTCATATCTGGAAAATCTAGTATAATATTCTAAACATTCTAAAAATCATATTACAATATGTACAGTGTAATATTCTATTAGAATATTTCACGTATTTTAAAAAAAAACGGTATTTTTTTTTATTTTTTTTAGTGAAGTAAAGTTCCGAAAATAATAATTAAAAAAGGAATTTTTGGATTTTTCCTTTTATTTTGCATTTTAAAATTATTTTTAGATTTGGTCTCACGGTTTCAAAAAATTAGCATGGTCTCAAATGAACCTGAATATATATATATATATATATATATATATATATATATATATATATAT
Source organism: Lactuca sativa (assembly GCF_002870075.4). Taxonomy (NCBI): domain Eukaryota; kingdom Viridiplantae; phylum Streptophyta; class Magnoliopsida; order Asterales; family Asteraceae; genus Lactuca; species Lactuca sativa. The sequence continues at coordinate 109,625,592 of NC_056625.2, read as the reverse complement.
ATATATATATATCTTAGGTTATTTTGTTTAAAGTACTTATTGTGTTATTGTATGCATAAATGTGAGCCAATCAAATTTACTTATTTTAAGAAAGTGATTAATATATATTATTGAATTAAATATAATTGAAAAAATCATCTTAATTAATTAAAAGGGTAATTTATTCAATTAATATAAATTTAATGAAGGAAAATTACATTTTTTAAGGGATCATAGATTCTATTAATTTTAAAAAACCGATTTTACGAATTATAATTTTTTTAATTCGGACATTCTGACAGAATATGTTTATGAATATATATTCAAAAATAAAAATATTCTTGAACTACAAATAATAAAAATATTCTTGAACCTATTTCTTGATGATGAATTTAAAAACTTCTTGAAGAATAACAACTTCTTATAGAATAACAAAATCTTGAACAATCAATTGAAGAATAAAAATAAAAAAATACTTTATTTCTTATAGAATACGGGTAATAATTGTTAAGAATTACATTAATAGTTAAAGAATAAAACTAAAAAAACAATCAAAACGGGGAAGAAAATATCAAAATCTAACAACGACTAATACATTCTAAAAGAATAATGTGGTCCGTTCTTCAAGCATCAACTTCTGTGATTCCAACAGTATTGGAATTCGTCATTCCATTCCAACAGAATTGGAATTCGTCATTCCATTCCAATACAATTGGAGTCTCACCAATATTATCCATTGAATCATCTACATATATGAATAAGATTATTCCGAGATTCACAATGTACAGAAAGCCAAACATGATCTGAAATAACAAGAAAGATATTAAGCTAGCAACAAATTTATGTAATTGTGAAATACCAAATGCAAGTAAAAAATCACTTGGGCAGAATACAGCTGGCCTCCTGTAACATATTGTATGTCACCTTCATTCTTTAACAACAAAATCGATAAATAATGTTTAAAATATATATGAGAAAATGAAAGAAAGACCATTGAAATATGAATTTAAAACCTTAAAACGGGTTCTTGAGCTTTTGTTATGTTCTTTGGCATTTTATGGTCAACCCATTGAAGTCTAAATTGAGTCCACCGAAGTAGTCCTGTTTTCAGAAATGACATAACGAATTACAATCAGGAACTGTATACTAAAAATAATGGATAAAATGTTTGGTAGATTGTTTTAATAATTCCTGTTTTTTTTAAAGATTTGTGAGAAAATATCAATAACTACATCATACGTTATGATGAGTGAAACTATGAAAAACATTGCATTGTATCCATTAGGTTCACTGAGTCGAAATGAAAACAACACTTAACAATGTATAATAAATCCAGAAAAGTAAGAAACTTGCCATGATTTATGAATTTAGGCTCGATGATGTTGCTTCCATTTCCACTAAAGCGACTGAGACTATGATTCGGTGTACTGATCTCGATTTCGCCTCTGATCGTTTCAGCGGATTCGGAATCTGGATCGTCGGGGTCGATTCTGGACCTATCGAGAACTGAATATGTGGGAAGAATTATCTCTTAGGCGTAAGAACCCACCTTCGGGCTTGCGTAATCCACGACATCTCCAACTTTGCAGAGATAGGTTCTTATTGAAAAAAAAAACGCATAAATCGACACAGTAGAACCGTAGGCGATGGGGGAAGAAATTGACATTCAAAGTAAGGAAGAAGACGTGATGATCAGTAAGGAAGAAAGGGAGAACCTCGATTACCACCACCAATACCACCTCTGTTCGATGCCTGATCGCTTGATTCTTCCCTCTCCCGATCTATAAAGAAGACTATGAAGGGTCGCTGGTGTCGATTTATTCAATTTAGGGTTTTCAGAATCGGTTTTTAGATAAAGAAAAGAACGAGATTTAAACTGTAGAGATACCATGATTATAGGGATTTTTTGGAATTTATTAAGCAAATTACTAAATTACCCTTATTTAATTATTTTTATTATTTAATTTTTTATTTAATTTTGATTGGTCCATATTTGTGCATACAATAACACAATACTTAGTTAAAACATTTGAACATATATATATATATATATATATATATATATATATATATATATATATATATAACAAAGGTGTACGTACATAAATAAAGAGACTGATTATGGCCTTGATTGGGCTCCTTCCCATCTATCTTGACCGGGAAGATGGGGGAGTCTCTTGTGGAAGCCCTGCTCGCCCTTCTCTATTCTATTGGTAATTTGGTATTAGGGCTTAAGATGGTATGGTACCAATTTGTTTTTATTTAAATCATGTACAGTATTAACTATAGTTGATATATATATATATATATATATATATATATATATATATATATATATATATATATATATATATATATATATATATATATATATATATATTGCTAACATTACGATACCAAGTATATTTGGTATCAACTTATTTGGTTATCAACAAATTTGGTTGGTACAAATTAATAATCATATATTACCAACGATATGAGATAATTATCTTGTCTATTAATATAAATTAGTAAAGTAAACATTTTAGTTTTTACTAAAGAATTTTATTAATTAACTTTGAAGTAACTTTTTAGTTTTTTTAATTTAATGTGATAATAATTATTGACTATGCTTAATTTCTAATATCATTCTTTTAAAATTATACAGTAAACATAACTGACAGTTGAAAACTCGATTTCGCTTATATATATATATATATATATATATATATATATATATATATATGTGTGTGTGTGTGTGTGTGTGTGTGTGAGTTAGTTGGTATGGTGATATTGTGGTATTTAAAATTTAATATCATTACTGTACCAAGTTTATCGAATTAGTACAGTACTACGAACTAAACATGTTGGCTACCAAATATATTGATAACTAATTTTCTTGGTTTGGTTGGTAGCATGTTGGTTGGTTCTTCATGGTACATATTCGGCAGCCATATTTGGTATTGTGTACCCAAGTGAAGAACCCATCCATCGATAAGGGTACTACAAAGACTACAATGAGTGGGTGCGCCAAACCTACTCACCAATCTATTAACTTGCCTTCAACATTGCCCTCTAACATGCGCTAAGAGTGCGCGACCAGGTCCATTCACCGACAATTTAGCGAGATAAGAGAGGATAGTTAGTGTCATTGTTGTTTGTGATTGGTTGTTTTTTTTCAAAAGTATGTTAAGACATTACCACTCCCTAACACCATGTTATGCTTGTATGACGTGTAAAAAAATGATGTGACACCATAACATACACACCACCATTCCCTCTTGTCTAATCAGGCCCCTTATTTCCTAAATCCTAACTTAACCCCTAGGGGTATTTTTGGTATAATCGTAAAATCAACACTAATGATTAACATATCATCACATTTAATTTAAATAATGATTAATTTTACTTTATTAATAATTCATATTAGTTATTAAAAATATATTAAGTATTATGTATGTTTTTTTTATTTTAAAATAACCAAGCTTTTTCTTCTAATTATTTAGCATAATCTTATTATTTGTGTTTGTTTTTTAATATATTATTTGGAGAGTTCTAATTGGCAAATGCTCTTTAGTTGTGTTGATATAGGGTTGTGTTGTCTGGTTGAGATACGTTATGAGACGTATTTGATTGGCTAGATATAGTATTGTTAGCAGGAGAGAAAAAAACGGGGTTGGAATCGATTATTCAGACGGACCTTTGGGTGATGTAGATGTTTTGAAATGATATGTTATTTTTTGAACTGCTTCTGTCTAAAATTTTGATTTTGGATGATATTTTGTATATGTGGAATCAAAATAGAAGACCTATTTTGATCTTTAAAAAACTTTTATTGTGTTTTCGGAAGTTGGGGATTCTTGGATTACATTGGGCGTAACAGGATTTTAATGAATTATTTTGGGTGTAAATAAGAGTATGTTGGGTGTAATTGGCTAGTGTGCAAACCCTAATTTCGGGGTTTTGAGTCCTATTCAAACATCTTAACTTCCATAAACCCTCTCCATTCTTAGTCTCCATCATCCCAAACGACCCCTTACAAACCCTAATGTCTATTTTACAGTATTTGAGCTATTTGAGTGTTTTGTGTTCATGTTGGAAGGAAGGATTCCATTGGAAAGCAATTGGGAAGCTTCAAGCTTTGTGGATCTGGAACTTTCATCTCATTAGAATTCTCTAGGAGGTATAAAGTTCTGAACTTGATGAATGATTTGTTAGATCTAGCTACGATGTCAAGTTTAGGTCCTTTTTGTCTCGTATTCATGATCAAGTTGAGTATTAGTAACTCCAGACCTTATGGACAACATTTTCAGACATTTTTTGGGTGCTTTTAGTCATAAAAATGTGAACTTGTTTCTTTCCTTTAAACCATGTGTAACATCCCAAAAGTACAATAAAAATTTTCATTTTTAATTTAAAGGAAATCATTGTTTTAAAGCAAACCCATCTCGTTAATAGGAGCTCAACGATATAAACACAGTTGAAAACGTATGTCGGATGACAAAGTTATAAAATTTTAACGGACTGTAACTATCTAAGATTGTTAAAATATAACTTTAAAAATAAATTCAAAATTAGCCAACGGAGTCTAAATAAAAGTTGTAAATTCCGTCGATAGCTACACGTGGATATAAAAAACATCAAAAACGGAGCTCGTATGAGAGTGGACCAAAGTTGAAATTGCGTATTTAGGATGCTTAGTTGAATAAATGATAGACTTGCATTAGTTATTTCAGGGCCTTTTTATTTACATTGTAACGTATGTGTGGATATAAACTAATGACATCCTGAAGGTTTTAATAAAATAACTTTTTTTATTTCAAAAATGTTTATTTAACTGGGAACTTCCGCATTTCAATACTTAAAAGCGTAAAGAAAATTTTTAAATTAGTTCTGAAAATGGGGGATGTCACATTTTCTTCTTTAGAAACTTGACTTAGGCAAGAAGCTTCGAATTCGGTGGCTAATTTTTTGAGGATCTTGACGTATAGTGCTAGTCTTTTCCCTTTTACTGCATATGATCCATTAAAATGATTAGTTAATACTAAGGAATCAACAAATACCTGGAGATCCTTGATTTAAATATCATTGGCCAATTGTAATCCCGCTATTAGTGCTTCCTTTTTAGCCTCTTTGTTGGTTTCATCGAATTCACAGTTGACTGCCTGGGTAGGATGTCCCTCTATGGTGATGTTAGTATGATCCCTAGGACTATTCCTCTAAAGTTGTAAGTTCCATCAGTGAAGTGTGTCCATCTTCACGTGCTTTCTTCTTTTTGGAGTTCCTTTCTTTCCAATTATGCTTCAGGTTGTAGATCATCACTGAAATCGGCCATAAAGTCTGCTAGTGCTTGCGATTTTATTTTTGATCTTGGTTTATATATGATGTCATATGTTCTTAGCTTCATAGACTACTTTGCCATCCTTCCTTACATCTCTGTTTTTCTCATAACATTCTTAATGGGGTAATTATTCTTACATGTAGTACATGTTTCAGAATAATGTCTTAATTTCGTGGAAGCAATTACTAATGCAAGTATTAGTTTTTCAAGGTGGGAGTACCTGGTCTCAAGATCCAAGAGACTTTTACTTACATAGTAGATGGGATGTTGGTCCCCGTTAAGATCCTTGGCTAAAACTGCACTTACAACATTAGAGGATACTGAAAGGTAGAGAAAGAGTGGTTCCCCATCTAATGGTTTCACCAACATGGGTGTTGAACTTAAATAATTTTTAAATTCCTGAAAAGCATCTTCGTGTTGTTTAGTCCATTCAAACCTTTTGTTCTTCTTCAAGATGTCATATAAAGGTTTACACCTCTCTGAGGATCTTGAGATGAACCTGTTTAGAGCTGTTATTCTTCTTGTTAGTCTTTGAATATCCTTTGTCGAGGATGGGGATCTTAAATCAATGATGACCTTTATTTTCTATGGAATTGCTTCTATTCTTCTTTTAGTTACCATGTATCCAAGGAGCTTTCCTGTTCTCATTCCAAAATGACATTTGGAAGGATTCAGCTTCATGTTGTATCCGTCTAGTATGTAAAAGGCTTCATCAAGATACTTGAGGTGATCTTCAGCTTTATTTGACTAGGCCACCATGTCATCGATGTAAACTTCCATGGTGTCCCCCAATTTGTCCTTGAACATCCAGTTAACTAGCCTTTGGTATGTTGCACCCACATTTTTAAGACCAAAGGGCATAGCGGTATAACAATATATACCTGCTGAGGTTATGAATGCAGTATCCTCTTGGTCAGATTGTTCCATTTGAATTTTTTGGAACCCTGCTGATGCATCCATGAATGTTAATAATTCATAGCCAATCGTAGCATCTATCGCGGGATCTATGTGTGACAAGGATAAAGATCCTTGGGGAAAGCCTTGTTAAGATCTGTATAGTCCACACATACTCTCCATTTTCCATTCTTCTTCTATACGACGACCACGTTGGCTGTCCACCGTGGGAACTTGACCTCCTTTATCATCCTTGTCTTAAGAAGTTTTTCTACTTATTCTTGGATGATCTGATTCCTCTCGGGCGCAAACTTCCTTCTTTTTTGATGTATGGGTCTGAAAGAAGGATCAATATTAAGTTTGTTGGTTATAATATTTTTGTCTGTACCTACCATGTCTTCATGTTTCCATGTGAAGGTTTTCCTTCTTTCTTTTAGTAATTTTAGTTTATCTTCTTCTATGTTTTATGGCATTGAGGATCCTATGAGTACTTTTGCATTAGGATCATCAAGGTTTAGGGGCACTTCTTTTGTATCTTGTTGTTCGGCTTCCAGTACATGTCGTTCCCTTTGCTTTAATTTCTATGCTTGTCGTGGGATTGTGGAAGCCTTCATAAGGGTCTTGTAGAACTCCTTAAATTCTTGTTGATCACATGTGATCTTCACTGTCCCCCATGGAGTGGGCATCTTCACACATTGAAGGTATGTTGATGGGACCTCCTTCATGTCGTGGATCCATGTTTTACCTAACATAACATTATAGGAGGATAATGTATCTATTATGCAAAATCGTTGCATAGAGTTTACCCCCTCTATGTAGATAGGAAGCTTTATTTTGCCGATTGTATGTTTTGTTTTGCCACTGAGTCCTATTAGCACTAAGGATTTTTTTGATTATTTAGGACTTCGAGATGTTCATTCCTTTTAAAGCATTGAGGAGTATAATGTTGAATGAGGAACCTCCGTCAATAAGGATCCTTTTGACAAAATGGTTGGCGATGTAAAAAGTGATCACCAATCCGTCATGGTAAAGATCCTGAATGTCTGCTATATCTATTTCATCAAAAGTGATCTCCTTCTCGTTCGTGATTGACGTGTTTTTCCGTGGTCCTTCTTCTTTTTCTGTTTTTGACACTTTGGCATGTCTTTTTGCTACAAAATAAGAGGTACCACAAATGTCAGAACTTCCAGAGATAACAATGATTACCTTGGCGTCTGCAAGAGGAGATCCTGGTTTTTTAAGGATCTTATGAGGATCCTGATCCTTTTCTTTGGATCTTTCTTTTCTTCTCCCAAGGATCTCTTATAGGTATCCCTTGCCTAGGAGGTAACTGATCTCCTTCTTGAGGGCTATGCAATCTTTTGTAATGTGACCAAAGTCCTCGTAGTATGCACACTACCTAGACTTATCTTTCCGGGTGGTGGACTTTTGTCCTTTTCTTGGCCATCTGGTTTTCTCTCCAAGATCCTGTATGGAAAATATTAAACAGAAACATCCACATAAAAGTAATAGTCAGTGATCTTGGGAAATTCTTCTTCATATACTTCATCTTCAAGGGCATTAACCTTATGATGATTGAGTTTGGAATATGCTTTTGACTTAGGAATTTTGGACCGAGGAGTCAGCCTTCTTATTAGGGTTATGGTATATGTTTGGTGGGTTTCTATCATTTGGATCTCCTTGTCTTGTTTGAGACTTATGAACCTTAGTGATTTGTTTCATAATTCGTCCAATCTTTTGCATGGAGTCATTACAAGGTCTTCGTAGAAAGGAGAGTCCTTTTTTAGGCCCATTTTGAAGGCTTCCATGAAAGTTTCCATATCGATGTTGGGAATACTTAGATCCTCCCTACCAAACCTGCTCACATAAGCCTTACAGGATTCCTTATGGTCCTGAACTACCCGGTAAAGATCACTTGTGATTTTTTTAAATGTTCTGCTACGAGAAAATTGATTGTTAAAAAGATTAACTAAGTGAGCAAATGCAGTAATAGAGTAAGGATGAACGTTAAGAAGCCATTTTAAGGTTGATTCTGTGAGGGTCGAACTGAAACCCTTGCATAGGAAAGCTTCCTTCAAATGTGTGGGAATGGGGATGATCTCCATTCTTACCCTATATTGTGTCACATGTTCTTCAGGATTTGTAGTTCCATCATAAGACTTCATGTTGGGAGTTTGGAAGCGATTTGGGAATTCAATATCAGTGATTGCAGGAGCAAATCTTAAGATCTTGTGACTCGTGGGGGATACCTTTGGTATAGGTTGGACTACTCCGGGCACACTTGAGATCATCTGCCTTAACTACTGAAGTTCCTTGGCCATGACCAGGCTCATTTCTGCACCAAGGTCCATAGAGTTAGTATTAAAAGTATTATTATTCACGAAGTTACCAGGATCCTTGTTATTATGAGTGATGAAGGATTCATCGGCATCCTGGATCACATGGGCTCGCTCGTTTGGAGTCACACCCCAGGTGGGGGCAGGTGTTGGGATTGTGGATTCTATCTACTGATGGTTTCATGAGGATCTTGTATTGTAAGATTTCAGGATCTTACGCTGCAGGATCGAGGGTGCTGCTTCTTGGGGTTTATGGATCTCCTCCCTTATTCTCTCTATTTCCTTGAGCACCATCTTGTTGTCCTCCTATTGATGAGTAAGTTGTCGTTGCAATCTCTTCATCATAGAAAGGAGCTCGTTGTTGGAATTCACTACAGGAGGATCCTGAAATCCTTAGGTAGTGACCGAAGAAGTGTTTTTCTTCAGTGCCTCAAGAGTCTTTTTAGGAGCTCCACTTAGAGGCAGTGGAAGGTTTTTAGAGGAAATGGAAGGAATAGAGGAAGAGGATAAGTTTGGTTGGGTAGATATGATTCTTGAACGATTGTGAAGACCACGACCCCACGGTGGGCGTCAAATTGTGTTGGTCAAAAATTGAGCAAGTATTATTCAACCAAATTGTATGAGATGCTATGGTGTTTAAGGTAACACAAGTATCGAATAATGATCAAAGTGAGACAAGTGAGTTATCCAACATAAAATCTTCGAAGATGATAATAATCACTGTCTTGCTGTTTTTATTGATTTGAATGTGAGATTATAGAAATGGTGATGATAATATGAATAGAAGTGTAATAGTATGCTAATTGTGTATGTAGTGTATGATTTATGGGTGTATTTATACTCTAGACGAAATAATAATACGTCTGATATATTTGTGATCCTCTTGACTGGGTATATGCACGTTGTTTGACTTGGTATCCCATGGTCTTAAGCCTGGTTGAAGCGATTCTTCATTGATAATGAGTCTTATGTTGACCATTTCTACACATGTGAGAAAAAGAAATAGAAATATATCCGTTAAAAGTGTGAGGAAATAAATTATAATGAAAATGATCAGGATCCTAAGGTATGTTTAAGGATCCTAAGGCTTCGTTAACATCAAGGATCCTAAACATGGTTCTGGGATCCTGCACTTAACATATGTATGTATGTATGTATGTATATATATATATATATATATATATATATATATATATATATACATGGAATGATCAATAGAAAATGTATGAACATTGAAAACCTAAAATACCTAGAAAATCAATAGAAATACATCGAAAATAAATAATTGGAGATATTCTTTTTTTACCTTTACAAACCTAATAATCGCAGATATGTATGATAATTCGCTGAAAATAATTGAAATTAAAAAAACAATATTTTTTTTCAGTGATTTTGAGTAAAACATTTTGATTTTTTGGATTGTAAAGTCAAAAAAAAAAAGATTAAATTTCTCAAACTATTTTTATGTATTTATAGTGTTTCTAGGGTTTTTTTTTTAGGTTTACGCATTTTATTATTATTCCTCCCTCAGTGTAATGTGACTTCATGTCAACACCTTTGATATAAATAAACTGAGTGGGTCAGGTTGGGAAACCTGGTGAGTACATAGGGTTTTCAACCCACAATAATATAATTATTATGTTTAAACATTAAACAATCAACCCAATTACCCATCCCCATTATCTTCTTAAGGATTTACCCTAAGAATCAGCTACTCCTCGTTCATTCATTCCTAAGGATCATCCTAAGGAAACGGCATGAAGTCCAACATTGCCAATGATACAGTTGTCAAGCACAGCTACTAATATTATCACTTAGGCGTAGCTGCCAGAATTGTGACATTCTCTATGAGGCGCTTTTATCGGTATTGTCCTTTAAACGCTACTGTCATGATTATAATGTTCTCTATTAGGCACAACTGCCCATACTATCCTTAGAGCGCAACTGCTAGGATGTTTATCATAGTTTTAAAACATCTACAGATTTTGGCGCAATTGCCAGTGCTCATCTATAGGGTACTAGGTCCATTGCTGCCAATGTTCACCTATAGGGCACTAGGTTCATACTACTAATGTTCCTCTATTTCAGCATTCATCCCTCATCATTCATGTACCCATGTTTTACCCAACATATTTTGTAGATATAAAATACATATATAGTTTAAATCATTTAAAACATGTATAAAATCGTTCATCCAACATAGACAACGAGTATTCAGACAATATGCACACATAGCACGTAATTTATATAAAATACTTCATATCTATATGTAAGATGAAAGTAACTATGCACTCACATGTTAAGGTGTTGATTCCGGACTTATACAGCGCTTCGTTACTCTTGAAACAATTTCCTTCGTCAAAACCTAGTATCATTACCACTAGGGTTTAGTCAATCATTCAACGAGACTAATTAATAGTCTAGCTATTATTACTATTATATAAGAATTAAACATTACTTATATAACCTATAATAATAGCCCAAGTACTTATTATAAGTTCCTAATAATGTTACTGTAATTAAATAAAAACAATATTAAAAATAGCGTAGACGTAGCTCACTTACAGCGGGTTTTATAGAAAACCGGGCTTCGCTTGGAGCAGCATTTCTAAGCCAAGGGCTCTTCTTTTTGGAGCCGTCAGGCGCTCCGGGGCTTCCTCCTCATGCTAGGGAGTTACCCTAGGCTTTAGGGGGTTAGGGAGGCTTAGAGAGAGGTTCTAGAGAGAGAAAGAAGGGTTTGAAGGTGTGAGGAAATGGCATGACTCGACACTTCTATTTATAGGGTGAAATCCTGATGGACTCGTCGATTCGGTTCCCTGACTCGCTGAGTCGGTGTCACATGTCAGCTTTCTGGTGGCAAAACGTGTGTGGCCTACATTGTGCCACATCACCCCTTTTGCAGCAACACCCTGCCGAATTCTAAACCCCGTAACTTTCCCATACAAGCTCCGTTTTCGAAGTTCTTAATATCCACACGTAGGTAAAAACAATATTTACAACTTTTATTTTGATTACTTCGGCTAATTCGTGACCGATCTTAAATTTCACAGTAGGAGGAGATTAGACTGTTAAATGACCGCGAAAAATTTGTAACTCCTTCATACGGACTCCGTTTTTCTCTGTCTTTTTACTGTTGAGTTTCTATTAATGAGATCTTCAAATCTCATTTAGGTCGCGTAAGCCAAAAACCGCTCAAACTAAAATTCGAGTTTCGGGTTGTGCACTGCTAAGCCAAATCTTAAAAAATTCATAACTTCCTCATACGAAGTCAGATTTAGGCGTTCTTTTTTTTTTTGTATGTTCTTGGTTTAACGTATACTACAACTTTTTTTTTATATCACTAAGGCTAAAAAGTCTTCTATCGTAAATTGACTATTTACGTCTCCAGGTGTCGTGCCGGTTTTGCCGAAAAACTTCGACGAGCCATAACTTCTTCGTTATAACTCGGATTTCAGCGTTCTTTATATGTACGGAACCCTTGAGACATATTCTACAACTTGGTTAAGATTATTTATTCTAAATAATCTTTTGTGGAAAATTCGTTTTCGACCCCTGTTATCTCTAAATTGACGAGCCCAGATCTACGGGCGTTACAATTATCTCCCCCTTAGGATGATTACGTCCCGGAATCATCAACGAATCAGGGTAGTATAATGACTCCATACGTTATCTCTTCATCCTAGATAATAATCGTAACCTCCTTGTTCCTTCAAATGAGTCTCCAACTGTTGGACTCCTTGACTGCAGGCGGTGCTCGATCTTGCGCTTGCTTCCTATTTCATGTTAGACTCCAAATTATGACCTTAAAGTCACAATATTGATCCTCACTGGATACGAACTTAAGATAAGTTCTTTTATTACTACAATGGAACGATGTGTCATATTCTAATGACCTATCATCATATGTTGCTACGCTTAGACTCGGGTCTCTTAGAGTCTTCTAGAACAGACTATACTTTCCTTCATGTTCTAATCTCATCTTAAAAGGTAGCATTTCTAGCAACCGTCATGATACCTCTACTAATCGCTTTGATTAATTCTTCTGGCTTAAGTCAGGTGCTACATCGAACTTGGTTCTCGGAACCATATAACATACTCGTCGTAGTCAGACTCAATTTGGTATGACCACTAGGGTCGGAATAACAACAATCTTCTTAGTCATTACCGAAACAATGGTAACGACATACTTTGTAACGACGTAAATTTCAAAACAATTCTTTTTTTGTTTATTATTTTACATTTTAAAAACACGCTTTCATTCATAATAGTTATAAAACTGTCATTGTATCACATAACAACTCATAGCATTACATCCCAAGATCATAATATAAAAACTCCTCATGTGTGTACTGATCAAGCCGATGTCTTCCCGCGATCCTCACTGGTACCTGAAACACATAACGCAACACTGTAAGCATAAATGCTTAGCGAGTTCTCCAAAATACCACATACAACACATATGCCTTTCAAAACAATTCTTATTATTATTATTATTATTATTATTATTATTATTATGATTATTATTATTATTATTATTATTATTATTATTATTATTATCATTATTATTATTATTATTATTATTATTATTATTGGAGTCTTAAATTTATTTTTTGGATCATTTTTCTTACATATTTAAGACAGATACAATTAAAAATCATACTAATAGTACTAATAATAGTAATATTTATAAACATCATAATAATATATAATAATAGTAACAAATGTGTTTAACACACAGACAAACGACTAAATGAAAAAAAAATTACATTTAACACATCAATAAGGTGAGATAATCTATGTTTAATTTATAAATATTAAAAAAATGATGATAATAAAGGGAAATATTAATTTGTATGTGCATGTAAGTATTTATTTATGTATATATGTATCTTTATGTATATGTATGTGTATGTGTATATGTATGTGTATGTGTGTGTGTATATATATGTATGTGTGTGTATATTTATATATGTATATGTGTATTTAAATGTGTATGTGTATGTGTGTATATGTATGCGTATGAATGTGTGTATGTATTTGGTTTAACACTATAATGTTTATTAATACATTCACATCAAAATATTCACAAACACGTATACATACATACATACATGTACACATATACCACAAATCATTCGTGTACATAAATATACATATACAAACATAAACCCATCACAAGTTGGCAAAAAGTATAGACATTACAATGTTAAACCATGAAACGAGTAATGGATCCCGACGGTGCACACGCCTTTATGAATGATATTGATAGTTATAAGCTGGTGAAAGTATAGATAATCATGTATAACAGAGGTGTGAAAAAAACGAAGCGGAAAAAACGACGTTGGGTGCCTAAAAAATCGTAAATATGAAAAACCTGTAGCTAATCCGCAGTTAATTACCTATGGATTAGCAACAAATTTTCTTATTTTCGATTTTTCGGGCACCAAACGTCGTTTTTCCGCTTCGTTTTTCTCATGCCACTATTATACATGATTATCTCTATTTTCACCGACTTATAACTATTAATATCATTCATATATGGGATGCGTTAGTCGTTTAATGGTTTAACGCTATAATGCTTATTAATACATTCACATACAAATACTCACAAACATGCATACATACACACACACACACACACACACACACACATATATATATATATATATATATATATATATATATATATATATACCACAACTCATTCATGTATATAAATATACATATACAAATATAAACCCATCACAAGTTGGTGAAAAGTATAGACATTATAATGTTAAACCGTAAAATGAGTACTTGATCCCGAAGGTGCACGTAACTTTATGAACGATATTAATAGGTATAAGTTGGTGAAAATATAGATGATAATGTATTATAGAAGTGTGAAAAAACGAAGCGAAAAAAACGACGTTTGGTGCCCGAAAAATCGAGAATAAGACAAATCCGTAGCTAATTAGCTACGGATTGTTTTTATTTTCGATTTTTCGGACACCAAACCTCGTTTTTTATGCTTTGTTCTTTTCACACCTCAATTATACATGATTATCTATATTTTCAACAACATATAGCTATTAATATCGTTCATAAAGTCATGTGCACATATGAGATTCATTACTCGTTTAATGATTTAACACTATAATGCTTATTAATATATTCACATACAAATACTCACAAACACGTATACATACACATATAAACGTACACATATACCACAACTCATTTATGTATACAAATATACATATACAAACATAAACCCATCACAAGTTGGTGAAAAGTATATACATTACAATGTGAAACAATGTAATTAGTACATAATCTCAAAGGTGCACACGACTTTATGAACGTATTTAATAGCTATAAGTTTGTGAAAATATATATAATCATGTATAATATAGGTGTGAAAAAAACTAAGCGGAAAAAACGACGCTTGTTACTTTAAAAATCGAAAATAAGAAAAAGACGTATCTAATCTGTAGTTAATTAGCTATGGATTTTTTTATATTTTCGATTTTATGGGCACCAAATGTCGTTTTTTTGGCTTCGTTTTTTTTTTTTTTTTTTTTTTTTTTTTTTTTTTTTTTTACATTTCTAATATACATGATTATCTATATTTTCACTAACTTATAGCTATTAATTTCATTCATAAAATCGTGTGCACCTTCAGGATATCTTACTCGTTTAATGGCTTAATATTGTAATACTTATTAGTATTTGCGATTTTTGATACGCATATATGTAGACACATACACACGTACATAAACATAGACATACACATTCAAATACACACATACACATATATACTTACACACACATGCATACACATACACATATACATGCACATTCAAATACACACATAAACATACACACATACATTTACATACGCACCCACATACACATACATACATAAATACATACACACACATACAAATATACATATTTCTCTTTATTATAATCATTTTTCATTATTTATAAATTCAACATAAAAACTTATTGATGTGTTAAACGTAGTTTTATTTTTTGTTTAATCATTTGTTTGTGTTAAACACATTCGTTACAATTATTATATATTATTATTAATAATACTATTAGTATGATTTTTAATTATTTATGTCTTAAATATGTAAGAAAAATGATCCAAAAATTTAAGACTCGAATAATGAAAAATAATAATAATGGAAGTAATAATAATAATAATGGAAATTATAAATCTGTCGGTATTTCGTAGCTATTCTGTAGTCATTTTTTTCGTTGTTATTCCGTAGCTAATTAGCTACAGATTCGTATCCGTCGGTATGCCGTAGCTATTCCATAGCTATATTAGGGCAGCTAATCCATCGCTACGGATTCGTATCCGTCGGTATTCCGTAGTTATTCCATAGCTATATTAGGGCATCGCATTCTGTAGCTGATCCATAGCGATTCCATAGCTAATTAGCTATGGAAATTTTCCGTAGCTATTTTCTGTAGAAAAACCTCCTATTTTCTAATAGTGTTGATGGACCTAGGACCCGGCCTGTTAAGGCTTACTAGTTAAGATTTACTAGGTCCCGGTCTAGGTCCAATCCGGAGGTCTAAATGCTCACCTATACACATATGTGTATGTGTGTATGTTTTATATTCTATTTTAATGGGTTAAATTTATACTTGTAGAAAAGATGTTAGCTAAGACATATTTGAATGTTTTAGGAGTAGTTAAAAGTGCTTCAATAATTTCCAACCTTTTCAAATCAGTTTATTCAAAATAATCAAATCATTTCTTAATAATATTTTCTATTATTATATTTAATATAAGAATTGTTTAGTATTTAAAAAATATACTGAAAAGTTATTGGCAAGCTAACCAATTAAACTAATTAAAAGCGATCTTGATAGAAAAGGCAAAATGATTCGTCTATAAATACATGAATCCAGGTTCCACTTCTTATACAAATCACAACACAAACCTTCCATTGACCATAACGTCTTCATTCGAAGCTAGCCGCATCACATGAACACAATGGCTCACTCCATCACCATGATCATCGTCTTCATATCTATCGTAGCTCTAACCAATGCATCCAACCTCTACCCTCAGTTCTACGACCACTCCTGCCCACAGGCTAAAGACATCGTTAGGTCTGTTGTCACAAAAGCTGTCGCAAAAGAGGCTCGCATGGCTGCTTCTTTGCTCAGACTCCATTTCCACGACTGTTTCGTAAAGGTAGTTTGTTCTTAATCATAATTAATTCCTATATTTAACCCACGCACTGCTACAAAAATGCATCATTTGATTAGAAAACTAACTTTCTTTTGCAACCAAATGATATCCTTTAGGGTTGTGATGGTTCAATACTTCTAGACAACAGTGGAAGCATAATTAGCGAGAAGGGGTCAGTCCCAAACCGCAACTCAGCTCGTGGGTTCGAAGTTGTTGACCAAATCAAAGCTGCATTGGAGAAGGCATGTCCTCAGACTGTCTCCTGTGCGGATGCATTGGCTTTGGCAGCAAGAGACTCGACTGTTCTGGTACGTATCGTAATCCATGGATAAAAGTTTCGATTTTGTTGTCTGTAAATTAATGAAGCATGTTTTGAACTTGTGCATGCAGGCTGGTGGACCTAGTTGGGAAGTGCCATTGGGAAGAAGGGATTCATTAGGTGCAAGCTTGAGTGGTTCTAACCAAAATATCCCAGCTCCAAACAATACCTTTCAGACCATTCTCACCAAGTTTAAGCTCAAGGGTCTTGACATTGTTGATTTCGTTACTCTATCTGGTAAGAAAATCTTGGAACTGGGTTAAAATTCAAAAAAAAATTGATTAATGTTCAAGAAAATCTTGAAAACTCGGTTTACATTCGGACGTAGTTACCTGATAAAGGTTGTGGTATTTAATTTTGCAGGAAGTCACACAATCGGAAACGCTAGGTGCACTAGTTTCAGGCAAAGGTTATACAACAACTCCGGCAATGGGCAGCCGGATTTATCGTTAGACCAATCTTATGCTGCAAAACTGCGTCAGAACTGCCCGAGATCCGGCGGCGATCAGAACCTGTTTTTCTTGGATCCTGTGTCACCGACGAAGTTCGATAACAGTTACTACAAGAACTTGATAGCTTCGAAGGGGCTTCTTAGCTCTGATGAGATACTGTTTACTCAAAACCAGCAAACAATGCAGTATGTGAAGCAGTATGCGGCAAATCAAGAGCTTTTCTTCCAGCAGTTTGCCAAGTCGATGGTTAAAATGGGAAACATCACTCCGTTGACCGGTAAGAGTGGTGAAGTCAGGAAGATTTGCAGGAAAGTCAATAGTTGATTCTATCTCCTTTTGTAGACGATTTTATTAATGTATCTCATTTTGTGTGCGATAAGTTGTATTTTATGTCTTGCAATTTGTACCCTGCAACATGGTAATCCAATTTGGGATAAACTATCTTTATCAAATATGCTAATATACGAAAATATAATAGTGATTTTTAGCATTAAATTTTTTTGCAGATCACAAAATACCAAAACCAGAGATGTATTATCATGAACCTATCATTCTCTTGTTAATTT
This sequence comes from Lactuca sativa, assembly GCF_002870075.4. Lineage (NCBI taxonomy): Eukaryota > Viridiplantae > Streptophyta > Magnoliopsida > Asterales > Asteraceae > Lactuca > Lactuca sativa. The sequence goes on along the minus strand of NC_056625.2, from coordinate 109,607,529 downwards.
TATGTATATCGCATGATAATTAACCACTAATTTGGCAATATTGTGAAATCATTTATGTAAATAATGACAGTCCAGACAGTTTAGCTTTAGTTAGTAATCACTTTGAGAAATCCATATATTCTTGTCAAATGTTGAAATTTATGTTATATAATAAGATGCACTTTAATTGAGGAATCACAAAAATATTTGCTCCATTTTAATCTAATATTAATATTCAAAGCAATGTTTTAAAAACGGTTTGAATCGGTTGGACCGGGAACCGAATTAGAAAGCAGTTCAACTAGCATCGTTTTTATGTTTATTTCTGAATCGGAATGAATCTGTTGATTTTTATCAAAAATGGGTTGAATCAGTTAAAATAAATAAAAACAAACGGAAATGAATCATTTTGCATAACAAACTTTAATATTCTTTTCATATCTATTTAGATTTCTTTGAAAAAAAACATATGCTAAATGTTATGGTGTTTTTTCATACATTTGTATTCATCGAAAACTATATTTGTTTTCGTATTATATTTTATTTTTCTTTTTAATATATATGGATTGACGTAAAACTTATGGTTATTTGTTTTGTTAATATATTTGGATTGATCTACAACTTGTATTTGTATGTATTTTTAATATTTAAATTTGTAGATGTCTATGTGTGTAGGAAAATTAAAAAAAAAAAAAAAAAAAAACAAATGAAGATTACAGAAACCCGTCGAACCGGTTAAATCGAAAACCAATCACCATACCGGTTCAATTAAAAAATGTAATACCCGATTTCGAGTCGTTTCATAATTCGGGGGGCATAACCCGAAGATCAATTATCATATGGCTTCGGGCGTTGAGGAAAGTGAGGTTTACACCCATTTGGATGTGGGTAATTTAGATTTTGTGATCCAAGAGTTCGGTTGTGCTTTGCAACCCAAGGGTAAAATGGTAAAAGTGATGGTTCGGGCTTTTTATGAATTAAGGATTTTAGTTTGAAGTGTTTAAGTCAAAAGTAATTAGATACGGTTAAATCGAAAACCAATCACCATACCGGTTCAATTAAAAAATGTAATACCCGATTTCGAGTCGTTTCATAATTCGGGGGGCATAACCCGAAGATCAATTATCATATGGCTTCGGGCGTTGAGGAAAGTGAGGTTTACACCCATTTGGATGTGGGTAATTTAGATTTTGTGATCCAAGAGTTCGGTTGTGCTTTGCAACCCAAGGGTAAAATGGTAAAAGTGATGGTTCGGGCTTTTTATGAATTAAGGATTTTAGTTTGAAGTGTTTAAGTCAAAAGTAATTAGATACGGTTATAGAGCTCATCACTATCTTTCTGTGGATATAAGGATCATCGAAAACGAAGTTGGAGATCACCGGAGTTTGATGGAGGCAAGGACCCGATTATGGCGATGAGGTGGTTGTCTAATGTTGAGGGTTGTTTCTTCACATGTTCATGTCGTGCTGACTAGAAGATCAATTGCGCCCTGAACCTTTTTCGGTTAAGGGCAAAGGATTAGTGGAGATTGGTGACTAGTTCATAAACTCCTGAGAAGAGGATTACGGTTACTTGGGAGCAGTTCTTGAAGATGTTTCGTACGAAATATGTTTCCATGGAGGAGAGAGATAAATTGGCTCAGGAGTATCTAGATTTGAGGCAGACGAATGAGACGGTGAAGGAGATCACCAAGATGTTCAAGGAGAGGGTTGTTTTCTGCCCTGAGTTTACTGCTTCGGAGCAGGCTCGGATGGATCGGCACTTGAACATGATCAGATGGATATTCGGCAGTTTGTTTCTACACAATGATACAATACCCTCGCTAAACTCCAGGAGTCTACAAGGAGGCACGAGATTAAGATAGAGGCGCGGATGAGAGAGCAGCGTCAGGCTCCGGGTCAATCATAGCCTGCAGCGAAGCTGTTAAAGCCCACTGATTAACGATCAGGAGGTCTGAGGGGCCACACTTGTGGCAAGTGCGGTAAGGTTCATGATGGGGTTTGTCGATCTTCTTCTTCTGGGTGCCACAAATGTGGCAAGGAGGGACATTATGCCAAGGATTGTCGTCAGCGGGTCCCAATACTAAGCACTAGGATTTGTTACCATTGTGATCAGGTGGACCACGTGAAGGCCCTGTCCATTACTTGCCGCCAGGCCTATACAGGCACCAACTATTGCTACCCCTAGGATCATGGATGGACACATAGGAAGGGTGGAGCCCCCAAGGTCATAGGGTCGTGCTTTCCAGCTTATGGCAGAGGAGGACATGGCAACGCTAGATGTTATTACCGGTATGTTTCTATTTATCAATCAATCATGATATCTATTTGTATACTTATGATTGTATTCCTGCTAGGTACATTCTTAGTGAACTCCTTGCCTGATCTTGTGCTTTTTGACTCGGGTGCAAGTCAGTCTTTCGTGTCTCGGTCTTTTAGTAGGAATCTTGATGACTCTTGGAGAGATGGAGTGTCCGTTGCGGGTATCTATCGCCAACGAACACGGGGTTTCTACATCGCGTGTCTATCAGGGTTGTCTTTTGAAGATTTTTGGGGTACCTTATCCTATTTATCTAATTCCTATGCCCATGGGGGATGTATGCATGATATTCGTGTTGGATTAGTGTCTATGTCCATAACTATTGTGGTATATACTTGACCCGATGGTGCATGGTCCTTTTGGGTTGCCTTCACCAAAGCAACTTGATAGGATGAATAATGGAGAGAAAGGATTAAATATGATTTATTAATATATTATGAGAACAATATATTAAAGGAGAAATCATATTGTTTAATTAATATTAGTCAAGAATTAATATGAATTAAGTTTGTGGCTAAAAGAGATTAATTAAACTTAAAGGACTGGAATTGTAATTATAAGATAATTGCAATTGGGCCGTGGATTACCTTATATTATAAGGTTGGACGAATTCTATGGGGAAACCCATTAGAAATCGTCCAAGGCTTGGTAAGGATGGAGTCCATTGGTTGCTTAGGGCTTAAGCATCCAAATTAGGGCTTCCTTGTTAGATAACCCTAATAGCCTCACTATTTAAAGAATCCTTATGCCCCAAAAACGTGGTGAACTAATTGATTAGGGTTTCCACACGTTTTGGGCAGCCTCCTTCTCTTCTCCTCTTCATCCTCTTGCTCTTGGTGTTTGTGAACCATTATGGGAGTGACATTTGTGACTCTAAGCTTTCTGAAGTCAATACAAGGAGGATCTGAGATTGTTATTGCTACATAACAATCAAGGTATGATCTAAACCCTAATTCATATGTTATATTGATTATCATATTCTAGATCTAGGGTTTATAGTCTTGGATGAATTGCATGTACAATAGAGAAACCTAGATCCAAGCATTAGGGTTTGTATTAGCACATAGGATGTTCTTATAGCTAAAACCCATCAGTGGTATCAGAGCCTTGATTGGTTTCTATTGTATTGATGCATTATGTGTTTATTCAAGTTGCAAAATCGTTTTTCACCCTTCTGCCTGATGAACTCGGCGAGTACCATAGTGTACTCGACGAGTAGGCCTCAACTTAGCGAGTCCAGTGTGGTACTCGGCGAGTTCGAGCATCAGAAGGAGCTATTTTCGGGATTTCTTGCTGTTTTACTCATGAATATTTGCCTTATCTGTTTTAGATCATTAAAATCCGATTTTATACATATTTATGAGTATATCCTTGATTAAACAAAAGATAATTACCAATTGATTAGATAATAACTTCATTATATGATAAATTTTGATTATTTGTATTAATTGGGTAACTTATTTTGCAAGAAATTGAAATTAGGTCAAATATAGATAATGATGAAATTAATTGTTTAATTTATATTATTTGTTATTTGATCCTTGTGTTATGAAAAGTTTCAATTTTCCCTTTTAGGTTTTATAGTTTAAATTTGAACTCAAAAGTTTTGTTTTGAAATTCAAAATAGTTGAAACCCTAATGTTTTGAAAAAATGTTTCAAAACTTGCCCTCAAGTTTTGGAATATAAATTTTTATTAAAAGTTTAATTTTGATGTATATTTAAATTCTAAACCCTAATGTTTTGAAATGTTTCAAAACTTGCCCTGAAGTTTTGGAATTTAAAAGTTGATTAAAGGTTTAATTTAGGAATGTTAAATTCTAAAACCCTAATATTGTTTTGAAAAGTTCAAATCATACCCTTATGGTTTTATTAATTAATTAAGGTGTATAATTAAAAGAGATTTAATAAATCCATATAGTTTTAGGTTTACATTTAATTGAGTTAAAGGTATAATCTTTAAATTAAACCACCTAATATTTTAAAAGTATAAAATACACCCTATACTATATATAACATTAAAAGTCTAACATTATATATATATATATATATATATATATATATATATATATATATATATATATATATATATATATATATATATATATATATGTATGAGTAAAAGTCAGTCTTACCGTTAGTAGGCCTCATGCACGAAGCTGGTCTATAAGGGGTGTTTAGGGAAATTGCCTATAAAATGGTGATTGAATGGGTATCCACTCTTACCCACCGCACTCTTGACTAGTGGAGGGTCGTTAGCCGAACGGGTAGGATAGGACAAAACCTTCCATTATAACTATAATGAAGTACATAAGTAACTAAATGTTTTACAAAATTCCCAATCTTAGTTACTTTAGGCAAAAGTTAATTGATGCAATTCCATGAAATTACACTTTGTGCCCTTGCGAAGACGTTAGTGGAGCGTGTGTGGTTTACCGGCACACTAAATGGTTCTAAGCAAAGGTAGCAAAGGGTGACTCAATGTTTGTCATAGTTCGGTGGAGCGCGTGTGGTTTACCGGCACATCGAATAGGTGACTGTAACATGTGGGGGCACCATGTAAGTTTGCATGGTTATTCACACCCGCTTTGTGATCCTCGGTATCCCAGTCACAAACTAGAGGGGCATATCGAGATTTAAACATGCCATTGAAAAGTTCAATGAATCTCAAAGGATCTAGGAGTTTTCATAAATTTAAAACTTAAATTTCTTTTTCGTCTTTCATGGTGGAAATTAGTGAATTGTCATTCACTTACCTTCAAATATTCTGCAACTAGATTACGGCATCCCTTTTCTAGGTTGTAGCATATTATGTTGGGTCCTAGCCTTGGTATCTCATTTGGGTGATTTACTAAGGACTCAATCAATCAACTAACTTGAATTTATGTTCTCCCGTTTTGTAGATGTCAAAGTACGACAACTATGGTCTTCCCAAATCCCGTGGAACAAGCATTCCACATGAAGATGATATTCCACGATTCGATCGAGGAACAAGAAATCATGCTTCACTTCCTCCACCTCCTCCAATTGTTCTCCCTAACCCACAAGATCGAAGAATTGAAAGGTTCAATGACACTAAATCCCTGTTGGATATGAAACATGAAGATGGTAAACCCGTGTGTGCCCACGTTCTAGGAATGAAATCACACATCGATAGGTTAATAATGTTGGGTACGTCATTCCCTGATAAGTTGGCTGTGAACTGGGTTCTGCAGTCACTTCCCGAATCATATAATGAGTTCAAAAGAAAGTATTATATGATGGATCATGACGAAAACCTCATTGACCTAAATTACATGCTCATTGCTGCTGAATCAGAAATGATTTGGCAAAGCAATGGAGCGTATTTGTTGGGAAAGTCAACCAACCATGCTTCTGAGGACGTTCTAGGAGAGCCGACCTGCGTTTGCTGCCAAGGGAAAGGGCGTTGGATACAAGTCTGCCCTAAGAGCCTGAAGAGTCCAAAAGATGGGAGAGTCAAAGAGTATGGTTGTGCTTCAGGTAAAATCCACTATCTAACTCCATTAAGATCTTATTCGTTGATTCTTAATACATGATGTGATAAGATTGCATTTGAATGTTTTGCAGGATCAGTGAAAAAAGAGGAAGATTGATGAAAGAGCAAGATAAGTCTAATCACAAAGAAATGGATCTCGATCGCATGGATTTGAAGATTAGATTTTGAGCTTAGAAAGTTATGATAGAATTGTTAGGAATATTTGACTACATAGTTTTTCAGTTGATTTTGCATTGTAAGGACAAATGTTTTCCGCTGCTTTTATGAATAAAATAAATTTTGGTTTGACTCATTTATTTATTTATTTCCTTGCAATGAAATCATTATGAAAAATTGATGTTTGCATATTTCTACAACGAATGGATAAGATTCTTAATTATGTTAATAGTGGAAATGTCAAGAATTTACCAAATATGGAGAGTTTCTCATCGCCCAAGTTTCAATTGGACAGAAACTTGGAATCATGCAACTTGGTTGCACGATGAATGAGAAATTTCATATTTTGAAATTAGACTAATTCGTTGACAAAGTGTCAAGTGAAGGACTAGGAGATCGGGTACACAAAGTTGTATGTTGATCAAGTCTACCACAAGGGTAACAAAGATATTCGTCATGATTTACTAAAGGATTAGTAAATATGATTATACTTATAAGATTAAGTATAATTCTGAATTGATTGAAAAGGTTTAAATCAATAGCAGAACGAATAAGAAGAATCAAGTAGGCAGAAAGATAAAAGTTTCTCTATTCTAAGATGAAGGGAGAGTACCTTTTATTGTTTATGATATGTCTTAATGATTAAGAACCATATTTTAATTGATCCTTTAAAATAAGTCTTAGTACAAGTGTATGTATAAGAAGAGGAATCAAGAATTGAAGAAATGGTTAAATCAAGAAGTCAATCATACTTCATTCCAAAACAAGTCTTAGAGTTAAGATTGTAATATTGAGTGACAAGTCTTAAAAAGGTTTACAACATTCATCAAATGTAGAATTTGGAAAAAGGATTTCCTATTCTCGCACATTTGAAATTGGAAAGTTGTGATGTATTGGATAAGACAAAGACCAACTGGGACCAATTTTATGAAATGTTTTCTCTTGATAAAGGCTACACTAACTCTTGAATATTTGTTTGTCAAGAAATGTTTATTGACAAGAGAATCTTATATGTCAAGGAGTCATTGGGAGTCTTAATGGGCTTGAAAGGTTTCAAGAACAAATCCATAATAAACCTTATCGATCATCACTAGCACACGAGTTGAGGTTTACAACCTATCGTGTTGACATTATCTTGTTTCCGTGTCGTTCCAATTGAGTTAATTATTCATGTGAGTACTATGAGTTCTCATTTGAATGCATAAAAGGCAAGGACCTTGATCAATGAAAAGTACATTGATAGGAAAGGGTGTACTGCTTAACTACTTCGAAGACGTGGTGGGCAGCTGTGTTACCATAAGGCAAGAAATCAAGATTAAGAAAGTTCGGTCCATATGAGTTTGAATTTGTCGTAAACTTTGGTTTTGACAAATTCACATGGATAGGAACACATACACCATTAAAATCTAAGTGTCATAAGATTCCCTCCTTCATGAAAATGACTGTGAGGAAATGCTTTCGCTAAGAGAGATTTTAAGAAGATAGTGATTGTGAAAAAAAATTGGATTCTCGAATTCGATTATGGTTACGGTATCCCATTCCATGATTCGAATTGTGAGATTTAGCAGTTAGTCTGAATTGTTTAGATCACATATAAGCTATCTAAGACAAAGGTGTATAAGTTCAAGAAGCCTTGATAAAATATTATCAAAGCATTAGGTATTAGAAACATGAACTTAAGAAATTCAATAAGTATTGTTTTTCTAGAAGTTAAGCTGGTTTCTGAATACATGTCAAAGCTAGTGGGAGCATAAGTGTTATGTTTATAATAATAATCATCGTGATAGTGGGAGCATAAATGTTATGATTATATGATTATTAAGGCAAGTATTGCAAGTTAGTAATATTAATTATAGAAAAACAAGAGTCATACTTTGCAAAGTTGTAAGGGTTGAATAGTTGTTTTGCTATAATTAAGGGAGAGAATATTATGCTTCATTCCAAATCTAAAGGCCTAGGTTGTGGAATGTTAATAAAATTAGTCAAGGATACATAGTGTGTTCTTAAATTTCGATTATGATTACGGCATTCCTCTTCATAGTTCGAATCATGAGAACGTAGCACATAAAATATTATGGTAGAAGATTGATAAAGTATCAAGTCTTTATGTAAGACATTATGCATCATGTCCCATACGCTTCGGGTTTAGGATCGATTGCAAATGCTATAATATTTGACCATTCTAAAATTTTCCAAATGTCTAGCGCATTTAGAGGGAAAAGGACAAGAATCGGTTTGACTAAGATAATTAAACAACTATCAAAGGACAATCCAAAGTTCGCCGAGGATTGGTCGCTTGTGAGTAGTTGGAAGTATAGTATCGGATGGACCATATCGACATTATTATGAATACAAAAGATTCTATCAAGAATGAGTTGTCATATGGAGAAATATGGAAATGTTTCCATATTGGGAATAAGATATTGAGAATCAATGTCTAGATTAGAAACTTTTATGCAAAAGGATGTTCAAAGGAATGTACTTTGAGTGAGAGACATCACATCTATGGAATTTTCTTGTAACAATCTCCGATAGTGGACTTTGTAATTTCATTGGCAATAGTCATCGTGACTTTAGTGCATTGATATTACGAAAGGATCATTGCATAAAATGTTAGAATCTAACATATTCCATAAGTGGCAAGAATTTGATATTCTTTCACTTGTGAAAAGGATTAGGAGTTGTGAAATGAGTATGATTGGAAATGTGTTCATTTGATCTATTTCACAAAGTAAGAACCGTAGGTAAACATTGTGTGCATGTTGAGAGCATGGGACAAGTGTTGTAATAATTCAAGTAAGAAGTTGATTACCCGAAACAACAAATAATGAGTAATCGATATGGTGATAAATAAAAGGTGTTTTATTTATACTCAAGGTTTGAGGCCATATGGGATTAGTATTATTCTTGTGTTTCACTTTGCATGTTTTGACTTCCTGAATAATTTAATTGGTTTAGAACAGTCAAATTATTCGAACGGGCCACAGTCGTTCATATGTTGGAAGTAGATATGAATGAAGATTGTCGTGAATTGGTGTGTGGATTGTCTAAAGAGCATTAGACATAAGCAAATGTTTATTGCAATGTTCATGAGTGCTTATGAATATGATTTGAGCATTGGATTAAACCCACGCTCACTTGGATCACTTCATGGATTTTATCACGAGTGATTGGTGAGACGATAATATCTTATATTCTTGAAACCGAGATGTGTAAGTTGTATCTTGAGAGTTGGTTGCACATTGATAATATGTAAATGCACCAGTAACTTGGTGTTATAAAATATATTGTTGTGTGTGATTCGGTGAGTGAGTGCAAGCGAGCATTGAGTCAAAGTTTATCCATTCCTTTTATTCAAAGTAGGATAAAAGCGATATTTGTGGGCCCCTCGATGATTTAGTGATGGCACCTAAGCGCTTGGCCAAGCCGGGACTAAATTGATGTGTTCAATTGTAGTCTATTGTCAGTCATCATAAATCTGAGATCAGGAAACAGCACATAGACAGAGAGAATGATTTGGATCCATGTCTCAGTCTATACAATATCTAGAATGGATAAATATATGATCCCTTATCTTAAGGACACGCGTATCTGATAAGATCAGAGTTGACAGCGGTTTTGGAAAGCTACGATTGCAGATCAGGATCTGAAGTCATATGTAGAATAGTTATTAGACTTATCCAAGTGGGAGACTGTTGGATTAGTGTCTAAGTCCATAACTATTTTGGTATATACTTGACCCGATGGTGCATGGTCCTTTTGGGTTGCCTTCACCAAAGCAACTTGATAGGATGAATAATGGAGAGAAAGGATTAAATATGATTTATTAATATATTATGAGAATAATACATCAAAGGAGAAATCATATTGTTTAATTAATATTAGTCAAGAATTAATAAGAATTAAGTTTGTGGCTAAAAGAGATTAATTAAACTTAAGGGACTAGAATTATAATTATAAGATAATTGCAATTGGGCCGTGGATTACCTTATATTATAAGGTTGGACGAATTCTATGGGGAAACCCATTAGAAATCGTCCAAGGCTTGGTAAGGATGGATTCCATGGGTTGCTTAGGGCTTAAGCATCCAAATTAGGGCTTCCTTGTTAGATAACCCTAATAGCCTCACTATTTAAAGAACCCTTATGCCCCAAAAACGCGGTGAACTAATTGATTAGGGTTTCCACATGTTTTGGGCAGCCTCCTTCTCTTCTCCTCTTCATCCTCTTGCTCTTGGTGTTTGTGAACCATTATGGGAGTGACATTTGTGACTCTAAGCTTTCTAAAGTCAATACAAGGAGGATCTGAGATTGTTATTGCTACATAACAATCAAGGTATGATCTAAACCCTAATTCATATGTTATATTGATTATCATATTCTAGATCTAGGGTTTATAGTCTTGGATGAATTGCATGTACAATAGAGAAACCTAGATCCAAGCATTAGGGTTTGTATGAGCACATAGGATGTTCTTATAGCTAAAACCCATCAATTCGGGATGGATTGGTTGAGCGGGTTTGGGGCTATGATTGACTGCAAGGGTCACCAGGTGGTAGTTCGAACCCCAAGTGCGGGAGAACTGGTTATTAGGGAGAGTGAACCATGATTGGATAAGTCTTTTATTCTGCTACTAGGGCTCGGCAGTACATGTAGCATGGGTGTTTGGGTTATCTTACATATGTGGTTGACAACCAGGTTAGGAAAGAGATTTTGGTTTTGGATGTGCCCGTTGTGATAGAGTTCGCTGATGTGTTCCCGGAGGAGTTACCCGACGTGCCTCCTGAGAGGCATGTTAAGTTTAGGATCGATTTGGTTCTAGGTGCGGATCTGATTGCTAAGGGATCGTACCAATTGGCACCACCTGAGATGCAGGAATTGTCCTCACAAATTCAGGAGTTGTTGGGCAAGCAGTTTATTACATCGATCATCTCGTCATGAGGAGCACCGATTTTTTTGTAAAGAAGAAGAATGGTTCACATTGGATGTGTATTGATTACCGGCAGTTGAACAAGTTAACGGTGAAGAACCATTACCCACTTCTGTAGATTGATAACCTCTTTGGTCAGTTGCATGTTACAACTTGGTTATCCTAGATCATTTGAGGTTGGGGTATCATTAGATGAGGGTTAGAGAGGAGGACGTGGTGAAGACCGTTTTTCGGATTCTTTATGGTCATTACGAGTTCGTGGTGATGTTGTTTGGGCTCACCAACTCAGTGACAACATTCATGTTAATCGAGTGTGCAGGACGATGCTCGATTGCTCAGTCATTGTTTTCATTGATGACATCCTGGTCTATTCCAAAACTAGGAGCAGCATGAGGAGCACCTTCGCGAGCTACTGGGACCTTTGAGGTGGGAACGACTATAAGCCAAGTTCTTGAAGTGTGAGTTTTAGTTTCGAGAGATCCAGTTCTTAGGAAACCTCGTTAACTGGAACGGGATTTTGGTCGACCCGACCAAAATTGAGGGTGTGATGCAGTAGGAGGTTTTGAAGTCTCCATCGAAGATCAGGAGTTTCTTGTTTTAGTAGGTTATTATCAGAGATTTATCTAGGATTTCTCCAAGCCAGATGTGCCCCTCACTCGTCAGACAAAGAAGGGCATCGATTTCCATTTGGGGCTTGAGCAGCATGCTACGTTCGAGACACTGTGCGGAAGTTATGTGAGGCCCCAGTGTTGACCCTCCCTGAGGGTGTTGAGTATTTTGTGGTGTATTGTGATGCATCCATCACCAGCCTGGTGGCAGTTCTTATGCAATGCATGAGAGTTATTGCTTATTCTTCTCGGCAGCTGAATCCGCATGAGGTTCATTATCTAACTCATGATTTGGAGTTGGGAGAAGTGGTGTTTACTCTCAAGATTTGGTTGCGTTATTTGTATAGGGTCCGGCGTACTATCTACATGGATCACAAGAGTTTAAGATATCTCATGGATTAGCTGAATTTGAATAAGAGACAACGTAGGTGGATTGACGTGGTCAAGGATTATGACTATGGGATTTTGTACCACCTGGGAAAAGTGAATGTGGTGAAGGGTTTTGAGCATTCTAACACTCCATAGGTGTACATGAAACCCTAGAAACCTTGGATCTATGTTTTACTAATATACACACAAAATTGTTTTCCAAGGTTCTTAACCTATCTAGCATACCATGGGGAACTTTTAAACATAAATGCTAGAAGAAGAACATACCTTTTTGTTGTTTGGATTCCTTGAGAACCTTGTGAGCCTAGCACCTTAAGTGTGATGCCTCAAATGTCCCACACAACACCACAACACTTGGAATAACCTTAAGAGAAGTTCACTAACACCTCAAAATCAGCTAGCCCTCTATCTTGTACAAGTAGTACCGATTTTGCTTGCATAGGGGTCTTTATATAGTTGTGGCACAAGTAGGGTCACACCATGTAAACCCTAATTGTCATGGCTTTCCATATTCCATGATCCATGGTTTTGTAACCTCTATGGACTATCCATGGAGCACCTTATGGGTCTTAGCCCAATCCATACAAACCATGGACCATTAGCCCACTATACAAGAATAGATGATTTACACAATCAACCCCATATATTTAATTAGTCTCTTTTTGATCACTTAATTAATTCCAAATTAATTCTTTGATCAATACTAATTAAATAATATTATTAATATATTACAACTTATAATATGTTAATAATCCTTAAGTGTCCTTTCTCTCATTTAGTCTATCCAAGTGTTGCAATGCCATGCAACCCAAATAGACCATGCTAATCAGGTCAAGTACATTCCAAGAATAGTTATGAACTTAGACACCTAATCCACCAGTCTCCCACTTGGATAAGTCTAACTATAACTGCAAGAATGACTTCAGGAATCGATCAGCAATCATAGCTCTTTCAAGGTCTCACAGAACTGAGATGATGATTATACGCCATTTAAGATAAGTGATCATATAATCCTCTGTTTTAGATATCTGGCGGACAAATACATGGAACAATGTCTTACTTATTTTCCAGCAGTTTGGTTCCCGATTTCCGATTTGTTTGACATAGAACTTAATTGAACACATCAACTTAGTCCTGACCGTGCCCGGTACATGGGTCAACACAAAATCATCGAGGGGCCCAGATATCGCTTCTAATCCAAGAAGGAACAGATAAACTTCGACTCATATGATTGTTCTACTACTTGTTGAATTATACACAAAGGCACGTTGTATAACATCGAGTTACCAATGCGTTTTCGTACAATCAATGCATAACCAACTCATAGGCAACAAGTTATATCTCTAGGTTTGAAGACTTATATGATATTACCGTCTCACGATCACTCGAGATAAATTCCATGAAGTGATACCAGTGAGCATGGGTTGAAGCCGATACTCAGAACTTATGAGCACTCATGAGTGTTGTAGCAACATTTTGCAATGTCCAACATCATAGACATCTACAAGCCAACCCATGACAATCTAGATTCATATCTACTTCCAACATATGACCAAATGTGGAGAGTTTGAATAATATGAAATAGCATAACATAATTATTCCGGAAGTCCAAACATGCAAATTGAAACGATAGTAAACGATTAACAAAAGATAGCAACACTTTACTCATAAATAAACACAACTTTTATTCATCATCAAATGTCAATTACATTTTACACATTTCAAAGCTATCTAACTACTAAAACTAATATCACCCTTCAGCCCTATTCACCTCGCTTGCTGGAGATGCTTAACCCTACCCAGTCCCTTCGTGAGGGGATCTGTCGGGTTCTCATCCGATGATACCCTCTTTTCCACAAGGAGTCCTTCTTCTATTCGATGTCTGATGAAATGGTATTTTCTGTCAATGTGTCTAGATATCCCGTGATCCAATGGTTCCTTGGCTAAGGCAACTGCACTTTCACTATCACAGAAAATCTCTATAGGCTCCTTTATAGTTGGTATAACTCCAAGGTCTCCAATGAAGTTCTTTAGCCATATAGCCTCCTTTGCTGCCTCGCTTGCCGCTATATACTCTGATTCTCAAGTTGAATCAGCTACTGTCTCCTGCTTGGAACATTTCCAAGAAATTGCTCCTTCGTTTAGGTAAAGACCCAGCCTGACTGAGAGTGTATATTACCCCTATCAGTCTGGATGCTAGCATCACTATACCTTAATACTCTCAAGTCGTCACTCCCACCGAGGGTAAGGACTCAGTCCTTAGTCCTCCACAGGTACTTGAGAATGTTCTTTACTGCAGTCCAGTGAGCCTTGATAGGGTTCCCCTGATATATGTTGACCATGCTCAATGCAAAGGCCACATCAGGACGAGTACATGCCATAGCATACATGATCGAGCCTATAGCGGAAGCATACGATACTCGACTTATTTCTGCTATCTCAGCCTCTGTAATCGGACTTTGAGTTTTACTTAGTCCGGCATTACTTTGGATCGGTAACTCTCCTTTCTTGGAATTCTACATGCTGAATCTATTCAGCACCTTCTCCAAGTAGGTACTCTGAGTAAGTCCAATTAGTCTTTTACTCCTATCTCTCAGAATCCTTATCCCTAGGATATAGGTAGCTTCTCCAAGGTCCTTCATAGCGAAACACTTCCCAAGCCAGGACTTCACTTCCAACAGAGTTGGGATATCATTTCCTATGAGTAGTATGTCATCCACATACAACACTAAAAAGCTAACTATACTCCCACTATCCTTGACATATACACAAGATTCATCTTCACTTCTCGAAAAGCCAAATTCATTGACTTTCTCATCGAAACAAAGATTCCATCTACGAGGTGCTTGCTTCAATCCATAGATGGATTTCTCAAGCTTACACACTCTATTAGGGTACTTTGTACTGACAAAAACCTCTGGCTGACTCATGTAAACATCCTCAACCAACTTTCCATTTAGGAAAGTGGTTTTGACATCCATTTGCCATATTTCATAATCATGAAATGCAGCAATGGCTATCATAACCCTAATAGACTTAATCTTCGCTACGGGTGAAAAGTCTCATCATAATCAACTCCCGGAGTTGAAGAAAAGCCCTTTGCAACCAGTCGCGCCTTATAAGTGTGTACATTACCATCCATGTTGGTCTTCTTCTTGAAGATTCATTTGCACCCGACTGTCTTATGACTTGGTACATTGTCAACCAAGTTCCAAACTTGATTGTCATACATGGATTGTATCTCGCTGTCCATAGCCTCTTTCCATTTAGCGGCCTTAGGGCCTGCCATGGCTTCCGTGTAGCTGTTAGGTTCATCTAGACTTACCGGTGTACTATCACTGATAGGTGTATCACCTTCAACAGTAATGTGGAAACCATAGTAATGCTCAGGTGCATTCCTAACTCTCGTGGAACGCCTCAGAGGTACAGACTCTTCTGTCGGATCAACAGGAGTTTCCTCCTCATGTTGATTGCTAGGGTTTGAGGTTCCTTCACCACTTGACTCTTGAATTTCTTCAAGGTCAATTTGCCTCCCACTATTTCCTTGGCTTATGAATTATCTCTCGCGAAAGACTCCTCTCCTTGCTACAAAGACCACATTATCACTAGGTATGTAGAAGAGGTAACTGAAGGATCTCTGTGGGTAGCCGATGAAAATACACCTCTCATTTCGAGGTTTGAGCTTATCGTGAGTCTCGCGCCTTACGAAAGCCTCGTAAACCCAAATCTTCATATGGTCCAGATTGGGAACTTTTCCGGTCCACATATCATGAGGCGTTTTGGGAACCTTTTTGGTAAGGACTAGATGAAGGATATGGGCGGCAGTCTCTAATGCATACCCCCAAAATGAGATTGGTAGCGAAGCTCAACTCATCATGGAACGAACCATATCAAACAAGGTTTGATTGCGCCTCTCAGCCACACCATTAAGTTGTGGTATCGTGGGAGGTGTCAATTGTGAGATAATCCCACATTCCTTAAGATAGTCAAGGAACTTTGTACTAAGATACTCACCACCTTGATCGGATCGAAGCATCTTAATGTTCCTACCCAACTGATTCTCCATATCCTGTTTAAACCCTTTAAATCTTTCAAAGGTCTCTTACTTTTGCTTGATTAAGTAGACATATCCATATCTACTAAAATCATCAGTAAAAGTCACATAGAAGCAGTTAGCATCCCTTGTGGCAATTATGAAGGGTCCATACACATTAGTATGTATGAGATCCAATAAACCCTCACCCCTAGCACAATACCCAGTGAAGGGTGACTTTGTCATTTTCCCATGCAAAGAAGATTCACAACTATCATCTGACTTTAGGTCAAATCACTCCAAGACTCCATCCTTTTGGAGTTGGCTTATGCGTTTCTTGCTTACATGTCCATGACGACAAGGCCATAATGATGCTTTATCGAAACTAGTGGAAGAATCGATACACAATACATTATTTCCTAGGTTATCTATAACCGAAACAGTTTCATACACACCATCACAAGGTAATGCTTTAAAATAACGAACATTATTAAAGAAAGCATTAATACCACCACTTTCATTATCAAAGGAAAAGGTAAAACCTTGTTTGTACAAACCATGAAAGGAAATATTATTTCTCGCCACTTCAGACGAGTAACAACACTTATTCAAATCCAACACTATCCATTACTTTGCAATAAAGAATAAACTCCAATCTTGGTGACAGGTGAAGCTTCCCTATTCCCCATGATCAAGTTTATCTTCCCATGCTCCACATTCTCACTTCTTCTTAGTCCCTGCAAATCAGTACATATGTGAATACCATAACCTGTATCAATGACCCAAGAATTAGAATGGGGTGAATTATTAGATAATATAGTGCATATAGCTGCAGGTTTGGGTTTTGCTTTCCCATCCTTCACATCTTGCTGGTGCTTTGGGTAGTTTCGCTTCCAGTGCGACTTTTCATGGCAATAGAAGCATTCAGCCTCTTTAGGGTTAGCAGAAGGAGTGACGAAACCTTTCTTGGTTCCACTTGAAGAGGAGCCATCAAGGGTCTTACCCTTGGTACCCTTCGAAGGGCTCTTCCTCTTCTTTCCTTTGCCTTGCCCGATTGCCAAGACAGGGGCCATGGTAGGAGTAGGAGTGGTAACAGCCAACTTACCTTTAAGATCACTTTCCTCGGTCTTCAAAAGTCCTTGAAGTTTGATGAGTGTAACTTCCTTATTGTTCATGTGGTATGACATATGGAGTTGATCATAACACGAAGGTAAGGAGTGCAAAATGATGTCAATTGCCAACTCCTCAGGGAAGTTCACATTTAACTTCAGCAAACGGTCCACATACCTTTGCATTTTCTACATATGGCCTGTGATGGGTTCACCATCCTTCATTCGGGTTGTTATCATGGAGGAGATTATTTCATACCGCTCTTGACGAGCACTCTGATGGTAGCGGTCCATCAAGTACTGGTGCATCTCAAAAGAGTAGTAGTCCTCATAGGACTTTTGGAGCTCTATTGTCATGGTGGCCAACATTATACATGCCACTTTGGTAGCATCTCTCTCATGTGCCTGATATTCAATGATCTCCTCAGGAGTAGTAGACGACTCTAGTTCCTTAAGCTTCTTGTCGAGGACATATTCCTTGTCCTCATACCGAGTGACCATCTTAATGTTTCTGATCCAATCCATAAAGTTAGATCCATCAAAGATGACTCTCCCATAAAGGTTCATGAGAGAGAAAGAGCCGGTAGGGTTCGAGCCAGAAGCAGCATTGTTTGACGACATCTGAAAAGAAAGAAGGACAAGTTTAGTTTAGATAAAGATAGTCCTTAATAAAACACCCAATTGTAATATTAAGGCTAGGACCCAACACAATATTTTATAACATAGAAGAGGGATGCCGTAATCCAAGCTTTAAAATATTTGAAGGTAGGTGAATGACGATTCACCAATTTCCACCATGAAAAATGAAATAAATTATTAAGTTTTAACTGGTTTTGAAACTCCTAGATTCTTTGAGATTCATTGAACTTTTCAATTGCATGTTTCAATCTTGAGTGTGCCCTTCAGGTTTTGTAACTGAGATGTCGAGGATCACAAAACAAGGTGTGAAGTAACCATGTAAATTAATTGGTACCCTTAATGTTTAACACTCAATGGATGTGCCGGTTAACCACATGCGCTCCACTGACCTATGATAAACCTTAAACCACCCTTTGCCTACCTTGTTAAGTCCAACTTAGTGTGCCGATTAAACACACACGCTCCACTAACGACTTAATCAAAGTGCAAAGTGTAATTTCATGGGTTAGCACCTTATTCACATTTTCCTAAAGTAACTAAGATTGAAAATTTATAAAAACATTTAGTTACTTTATATTCATCATACTTTTAATGAAGATTTAAAGTCCTTAACCTACCCGTTCAGCTAACGACCCTCCACCGGTCAAGGAAGCGGTGGGTGAGAGTGAACACCCATTAAGTTTTCATTTTATAGGCAGCAACCTTATACCCCCCTTATAGACCGACTTCGTGAATGAGGCCTACTAACGGTAAAATGATTTGTTCTTATACATATATAATTATTATTAAACTTATAATATTATAAAGTATAAGGGTTGAATTTTAAATTTTAAAATTCTAGGGTTTGGAACTAAAGTTTTTAAGGTTACTTTACATGTTCCAAAACTTGAGGGCAAGTTTTGTAACTTTCAAAACTTTTCATCGTTCATAACTTATGAGTTAAATGTTTTATTAAAATGAAAGACTTTTCATTTTATGTAACCTATGTGTTTCTTTAATTGACTCTAAAAGAATGACTTTTGGTAATCCATAACTTGAGGACAAATTATGGATTCCATTAAAACACATAATGATCAAGAATTAAACTAACAAGCAAGTTACAAATAATTCCTATGATCTTCTAAACTCATAAGTTCATGAACATGCATATCAACAATTTCAAGAATCATAAATAAACCATATAAAACTTGAAATTTTGATATTAGCCATTGAAAATGGATTAGCATAAGCATTACACCATCTAAAACAAGTTTTATAACACCAAAAAAGTTTAGGGTAATGTTCCTAGTCCATTTCCAGCAGCAAAACTTGAAAATCTGCATTTTGGGGCTCCTACTCATCGAATGCACGTACCTACATGGCGAGTAGGATGAATTTAATCATGGACTTGGCGATTTCATGTGCAGAATGCAGAAAATTTGAGTTTTTTTCAACAATTTGAATCAAGTATCAAGAAAACAAGCCTAGGCTCTGATACCACTTAAGGGTTTTGAGCATTCTAACACTCCTAAGGTGTACATGCAACCGTAGAAACATTGGATCTATGTTTTGCTAAGATACATGCAAAATTGTTTTCCAAGGTTCTTAACCTATCTAGCATACCATGGGGAACTTTTAAACATAAATGATAGAAGAAGAACATACCTTTTTGTTGTTTGGATTCCTTGAGAACCTTGTGAGCCTAGCACCTCAAGTGTGATGCCTCAAATGTCTCACACAACACCACAACACTTGGAATAACCTTGAGAGAAGTTCACTAACACCTCAAAATCGGCTAGCCCTCTATCTTGTACAAGTAGTACCGATTTTGCATGCATAGGGGTCTTTATATAGTTGTGGCACAAGTAGGGTTATACTATAGAAACCTTAATTGTCATGGCTTTCCATATTCCATGATCCATGGGTTTGTAACCTCCATGGACTATCCATGGAGCACCTTATGGGTTTTAGCCCAATCCATACAAACCATGGATCATTAGCCCACTATACAAGAATAGATGATTTACACAATCAACCCCATATATTTAATTAGTCTCTTTTTGATCACTTAATTAATTCCAAATTAATTCTTTGATCAATACTAATTAAATAATATTATTAATATATTAGAGCTTATAATATATTAATAATCCTTAAGTGTCCTTTCTCTCATTTAGTCTATCCAAGTGTTGCAATGCCTTGCAACCCAAATGGAACATGCTAATCGGGTCAAGTACATTCCAAGAATAGTTATGAACTTAGAAACCTAATCCAACATGTGGTTGCTAATGCTTTGAGCCACAAGTCGGTTAGTTCCTCGATTGGGAGTTTATGTATGAGGATTTTGATTAATTTTCCATTGTTGGAATTCATTAGAGAGGCTTGGGTTGAGGGAGTCAAGAAGGAGAACCAGAAGCAGGAGAGAATCAAGGGCGAGATTGACAAGTTTTCCACTGATAGTCGTGGACTGTTGACCCGGTGTGGTCAGGTTTGGGTACCAAATTGTGGTGGGATCAGGCAGACTATGCTGGAGGAGGCACATAAGTCTAGGTTTTTAATACACCTTAGAGCTACCAAGATGTATCAACATTTGAGACTTAGTTACCTGTAGGCATGTATGAAGAGAGAGAGATAGTCTAGTATGTCATGAGGTGCATGACCTGTCGGATGGTCAAGGACGAGCACTAGAGACTGCCTGGTAAGTTTTGGCCATTGGAGGTTCCCATATGGAAATGGGAACATATTATTATGGATTTCATCACAAAGTTACCATGGACGGCTAAGGGGTTTGATGCGATTTGGGTAATAGTATACCGTCTGACCAAGAGTACCCACATCTTAGCTATTCGAGAGAGTTCCTTGGCCGAGAAATTGGTCGATGTGTATGTGCGTGATATTTTTTCTCGGCATGGTATTCCAGTCTCCATTGTATCCGATTGATATGTTTAGTTCACATCTCGTTTTTGGTAGAAGTTCCACGAGGAACTGGGTATGATGTTGCATCTTAGCATTCATATCATCTATAGATTGATGGCTAGAGCGAAAGGACCATTCAGAAACTCGAGGATATGTTGAGAGCTTGTGTCATAGACTTCGGTGGGAGATGGAACTTCTACCTTCCCGTGGCTAAGTTTTCTTATAGTAATAGCTATCAATCTAGTATTGGTGCATTATGGGAGGAAGTGTGGAACCCCAGTTTGTTGAGGAGAGGTTGGTAATAGATTCATGGGAAGGACTGAAGTAGTCCTTAAAATAATTGAGCTTATTCAACAGATTAGACAGAGACTACGGACAACTCAGAGTCGATAGAAAGGTTATGCTGACAAGTGTCGATCTGAGTTGGAGTTCTAGGTCCAGGACATGGTTTTGCTGAAGGTATCACCCTGGAAGGGTGTAATACACTTCAGGAAGAGGGGTAAGTTAGGGTGCCGATATATTGGGCCATTTTGAGTGATTTCCAGGGTTGGCAAGGTTGCTTACATACTGGATTTTCCTAAGGATCTTAATCAGATTCACAACACCTTCCATGTTTCTCAGCTTCGGAAGTGTGTGTCTAATGAACCAGCGGTTCTTCCTCTGGATGATATTCAGGTTGATTGCCGCCTAAACTTTATTGAGAGGCCAATAGCGGTTTTGGATAGGAAGATGATGACCTTGTGAAACAAGGTGGTTCCATTGGTCAAGGTTCAGTGGCAGCATCGAAAGGGTTCCGAATGGACTTGGGAAACCAAGGTAGAGATGCGGGGGCACTACCCTAAATTGTTCGAAACAGCGGACTTCAAGGACGAATTTGGATTCACGTGGGGTAGAATTGTAACATTCGGTTCAAGTGAACATTTATCAGGTTTAAAATTTGTGAAATTTAACCCAGCTCACGACGTAAAGGGTTTTTATCACATCGTGAGAAGAATAATGGAAACGCATATCAGCTCTGGGCTCACGATGTGAGCATTTATGGCTCACGACGTGAGGCCGGTCTAAGAGGAAACCTTAATTTTTGGGGGTTTATTCTATATTTAAAGGAAATAAGGGCTAGGGTTAGCCTACCCTTATCCCCCATCACATACTTGCACTCCCCTTTGAAACCATAACATCCATATTTGATCTTGAGCTTATTTGTGGTGATTCTAGCCAAGAATAAGAATAAGAAGGGCATCTAGCTCATCATTTATGCATTCACGCCTCACCATCAATCATTCTCCCACCTTCTGTACCTTTTATGAGTTTCAAGTTCATTGCTTTATGAGTCCATAAGCTTATATCTATATTTTTATGCTTTATCCTTCATATACAATATAATGTATTGGTTAGAATCCATAAAGTTGCCAACTTTATGGATCTCCAGTGTGCCTTGAGTGGTATAGATGTTAGATCTAGGATATGGTTGGGTTTTACGACTCTTGCATGATATTTTGTCTCATTTCCTCCTTTTGTGCCCTAGTTAGTGTTTGGGACATGCATGGCCAAAAAGCCATGATTTTTTTGATGTTCTAGAGTAAATAAGACACAATGGAGGATTTGGTTGCTTGTCCAAAAAGGGATTATGATTTTTATTAAACACTTCTATCCAAAACATCCTCACGACGTGAGAACTTGGGTGTCACGAGTGGCTGTGGGACTTTCGAGTGTGGATTCAATTTTGACTTTAATCAGATTTTTACCAAGTTTGACTCATGGGGTATTTCGGGTAATTTAAGTATTAAGTTGAGATGGATCACCATTTTTGTATAGGTGATCAGTAGAGTCAGTATCTAGAGCGGTGATTTGTTCAGCTATCATTTCAGACTGTGAGGTGATTTTTTTCCTCACTGTACTTATGGTTCGAAGGCACCAATGTTGGCCCAATAGATTATATGTTCTGGTATATAAGATGTTGCTATCCTGTAATGATCTGTAGATCTGCATGTTTGTCTGATGATTGGTTATATGATTATATGTTTAATGAGTATCTGTTATTTTTTGTGTGTGTAACGCCTGTAGATCCCGGCTAGTTAATTTAGAGATATTAGGGGTCGAAAACGATTTTTCGACAAAAGATTATTTAGACTAAATAATCTTAACCAAGTTTTAGAATACATCTCAAGGGTTCCGTACACATAAATAACGCCGAAATCCGAGTTATAACGAAGAAGTTATGGCCCGTCGAAGTTTTACGGCAAAACCGGCACGGCACCGGGAAGCGTAAAAAGTGAACTTACAATAGAAGACTTTTTAGCCTTAGTTGTCTAAATCAAAGTCTTAGAGTATGTTAAAAACGAGAAAATCCATAAAAAGAACGCTCAAATCTGACTTCGTATGAGGAAGTTATGATTTTTCAAAGTTTCGCTTAGCAGTGTACAGCCCGAAATGAGAGTTAAATATCTCATTAATAGGAACTCAAAGGTAAAAATATGGACGAAAATGGAGTTCGTATGAAGGAGTTACAAATTCTTCGCGGTCATTTAACAGTCTAAACGCCTCCTACTGTTAAATTTATGATCGGTCGAGAATTAGCCGACGGAGTCAAAATGAAAGTTGTAGATATTATTTTTACCTACGTATGGATATAAAGAACGTCAAAAATGGAGATAGTATGAGATAGATATGGACGAAGCTTAGTCTCTACTCTTCGAGCGCGATAAATTCGATACAGTTTTATAAATCCGAGATAGAATGAGAATTAGCCAACGGGGTATAAATGAAAGTTGTAGTACTCGTAAATACCAACACATGGATATAAATAAAGTCAGAAACAGAGCTTGTATGCGAAAGATATGGACGAATCTTAGTCGCTACTCTTCGAGCGCGATAAATACGATACAGTTTTTGTAAATATGAGATAGAAGGAGAATTAGCCGATGGGGTCTAAATGAAAGTTGTAGTACTCGTAAATACCAACGCGTGGATATAAATAACGTAGAAAACGGAGCTCGTACGCGGAAGATACGGACGAAGCTTAGAGACTACTTTACTATAAAACTCCTATAAATACAAGGGTGAACTCCTCATATTTTCTTCACACCATAAGCCTCTCTTTCTCTCTCTAACATCTCTCTAGCCTCCCTAAACCCCTCCCAAGTCTAGGGAACCTCCCTAGCATGAGAAGAAAGCCCCGGAGTGCCCGACGGCTCCAAGAAGAAAAGCTTTCGGCTCGGAAACGCTGCTCCAGCGAAGCCCGGTTTTTGATAAAAACCCGTTGTAAGTGAGCTACGCCTATACTATACTTAATATAGATTTTATTTAATTATAGTAACATTATTAGGACCTTAAAATAATTATTTGGGCTATTATTATGAGTTATATCGAGTGTTATTTAACGCTTATATAATAGTAATAATAGCTAGACTATTAATTAGTCATGGTTAATGTTAAAAACTAAACCCTAGTGGTATTGATACTAGGTTTTGTCGAGGAAAATTGTTTTGAGATAAGGAAGTGTTGTTTGAGTTCGGAATCACCACCTAATCAGGTGAGTGCATGGTCCCCTTCAACTTACACATAGATATGAAGTATTTTAATATAAATTATGTGTTATGTGTGCATATTGTCTGAATACTTGTTGTCTACGCTGGTGAAAGATTTTTATATATGTTTTAAATGATGTAAACTATATAAAGTATTTTATATCTACAAAATATGTTGGGTAAAACATGGGTAGATGAATGATGAGGGATAAAAGCTGAAATAGAGGAACATTAGTGGTACGGACCTAGTGCCCTATAGGTATACATTGGTAGCAGTGGACCTAGTACCCTATAGATGAGCACTGGCAGCTGCGCCACAACCCGTAGATGATTTAGATCTACGGTAAACGTCCTAGCAGCTTCGCTCTAAGGACAGTATCGGCAGCTGCGCCTAATAGGGAGCCTTATGACCATGACAGTAGTGTTTAAAGGTCAATACCGGCAGAAGCGCCTCATAGAAAATGTCCTAATTCTCGCAGCTGCGCCTAAGTGACAATATTAGCAGCTGTGCTTGACCAATGTGTCATTGGCAACAATGGACTTCATGTTGTTTCCTTAGGATGATCCTTAGGAATGAATGAATGAGAAATAGCTGATTCTTAGGGTAGATCCTTAAGAATAAAGAAGATAATGGGGATGGGTAATTGGGTTGATTGTTTGATTGTTTAAACATAATAATTATATTATTGTGGGTTGAAAACCCTATGTACTCACCAGGTTTCCCAACCTGACCCACTCAGTTTATTTATATCACAGGCGTTGATATGAAGTCACATTACACTGAGAGATTTAAAAGAGATATAGATCACTAGTGTAAATGAATGTACGTTCTGTTTATGCTTATGTTTCTGTATTGAGGATGACATCCCAAATGTTTTAAAAGTGAATAAAAATATATTTCTTTAGAAATGCTTTGATAACCGATTATCATGTTTTTCTGGGAACAAATTCTGCAACCTTTTTTATTTAAAGAGATACTCTGATTTTTATAAAGCATAAACAAAAAATCGGTCTTTTCCGGCCGTAAAATGGGGATGTCACAGTGTGTATATCGATATGGTATGGTGGGGTTGAGACTGTTGCTATCTTGTAATGATCTGTATTGTTTTGTGTTATCCGTCAATAGACCGGGGCATCTCAACCGAAAGGTTGTGGGCCGGGGCATTCCAACCAGAAGGTTGTGGGCCATGGGTAATCTAACCAGAAGGTTGTGGACCCAATATGTATTAGGCAATCCAACCGAAAGGTTGTGAGCCTAGGCATTCCAACCGGATGCTTGTGGGCTAGGGATAATCCAACCAGGTAGGGATGAGCATTTGGACCGGGGAACCGGCCGGAATCGGTACCGAAACCGGAACCCGATAGAACCGATCGTTACGGAACCAGGATGATATTCTTGTGGATTTTTGGAACCGAGAACTGGTAGAACCGAAAAAAACCGGAACTATATGTTGCTATTTTTCGAGGACTAGTTCCAATATTGAAGACACTATAAGAACCGGCGGTCCGGTTCGGTTCCTATTTTCCACCAAGTTCGGTTCCCGGGCCGGTTCCAGTTTGATCCGGTTTCAATGCTCATCCCTAAAACCAAGAGGTTGTAGACCCAATATTTGTTTAGTTATATCTTTTTTGTGGTGGTACCTTGGGGGGAACTCACTAAGTTTTGGCTTACAGTTTTTGTTTATTGTTTCAGGTGCATCAGATGATTGTGGCATGTGAAGGTGTGATTGTCCACATCCTTCAGATTTTATGTTATTCGATTTTGGGATTTTTTTGATTTATGAATTATACCTTTGAAACAATGTTTTGTAAATAGTTAATATCTTTGGGTTGTTTTGGAAAAACAAAAATTTTTACTCTGGTTTTTGGATGTTACATATTGTTCACAAGTGCACTCAAGAACATTTTATATGTAACAGTATGACAAGAATTTTGGCATAAGCGGTTTTGACATTGTTACAATTTAATTTGATACATTTACAATACTTTAAAGGTATTTTTGAGGTACTTAGTTGAGTTTGAAAGTACGTATCCAATGGTGTTTAAGTGATTTGATATATCCCCATTTTTCCCATTTATTCCATTTGAGAGAGTTTAGTCCTTAGAGACATTTTTTGGCACTAATTATTTTCCACTTATCTCTTCTTAAGTTTGAAAGTTCTTTTGTTGAAGATCGGTTTCATCTTAGGGGAGTTATTTTAAAGATGTTATGAAACACTTTTCTTTGCATAAGTAATGTGCTCTTGTTAGTGCAACCTTTTTTTGGAAGTGTTGTTTTTACTGTATTAAATTAAGGCAGTACATTCCTTTTATGCACACTTTTTCCCATTGTTGCTTCATATTTATCATATTATGTCGAATCTGAAAATTCCATTATTTGTATGGTTATTAGACAGTTACTATCTTTGTAATATATCACACCACTAGTACATATAATGCATTCTAATGTCCATTCACTACAAGAAATTTTTGTGTTTACCCACACATGTTATGTGTGGGTAAAAGCATTATATGTGTTGGTACTCATTGTTAGCTACACATAAATTAAGTGTCATTATGTGTTGGCTCATGCATGTTGAAATAGATCATTACCATTACATAATTTATGTGTAGTTAAGGATAAATCTATACCTACATATAGATGCGTGGCTAAATATAGTAAATAGGCGTGGGTATAGGCATTGTAATTTGTTTAGGATGTTGATGACGTGGCCTCTTATGTGACCGCTTACATGACTGTTGTTGTGGACGCTGACTTGGTTGCTTACATGACTGTTGATGTGGTCATTAATGTGTACTACGCGTGTCATGAAAATATATGTAAGTAATAGTGTTTTTATTTGGAGGTAGTATTAGAATCTACGAAGGTATTGAGATGAATATATGTTGGTAAAAATATATTTATATGTGGGTATTAAAAGAGATATATGTAGGGAATAATCTTCAAATATACACAAAATAAATACAAGCATTTGTATAAATAAAAACATATGCCTCAATATATCATTATAAATTGAAAATTGTCTAACATAATAATTTAAACGACAAGAAATTGCAAGTCACAAAACTTCAAATACTTAAACTAACAAAAGAAAGCTTGAAATATTTATATCGATAAATTAGTCATAAGTAGCTAATTGAAATTACTAGAAATTCTTGAATGTTCATTTGATATCATCATACCTATCATCATTTTCATTACGAGACTATCCCGATTGAGTGTGGTTAGATGTATCACCATTAGATTGTCAAGGTGATGTGCTTAGAGGAGGAGGAATGATGTTTTGTTCTCAATCAATATTTTCTTTATAGTTTCTTGTTATGCTTTCATTGTTTCCAATTGATCCACCAATTCATCGTAACTAGGACGCTTAGTGTTCCTAGAAGAACCTGTGGTGTTTCCAGCGACAACGAGATCACGTCCCCACCAAAACAAACGAACATAGCTTTGTTCGTGTACCTTATCTAGAATCAACTTGTCACTCATTGATTGCGTAGAATGCTCATTTCTTATCTTTTTCATTTCTTCCTACTAGCATAAAAAATATAAGACAAGTACAGTAAATAAATTATTTACCAAATAGTGCATGCATGCTCTCTGACTTTTCGAGAGCTTTATGGATGCGGGGCTCCTATGTTCTTCGAGAAAATGACCTCATTGTTAGTAGGTGATGGTTGGCAGACATCACAAAGGCATTTAGGACTAGCTTTTGCCCCAAGGGGTCGAAGGTCAGATTTGCATCCTATCTTTTGAAGGACAGAGCTCATGATT
This sequence comes from Lactuca sativa, assembly GCF_002870075.4. Classification (NCBI taxonomy): domain Eukaryota; kingdom Viridiplantae; phylum Streptophyta; class Magnoliopsida; order Asterales; family Asteraceae; genus Lactuca; species Lactuca sativa. Next base: position 109,579,658 of record NC_056625.2, on the reverse strand, counting down.
AGTGGGAGGAGGTAGACCATACCTTAGCAGGCGAGGCCATTAAGACGATTATATGGGAGGATTTTTTGATGAGCTTTAAGGATGAGTTTGCACCGTTGATCAACGTTTAGCAGCTCGCGAGGGAATTTCAGGACTTTCGTCAGACTATTGAGATTATGGAAGAAATCACCGCCATGTTTCGGGAGAGGTATTTATTGGTTCCACAGTATGTGGTGGATGAGGAGATGAAGAAGGAGAGATACCACGATATGTTGAGGGATGACATTCGGGAGTTTATGGGCATGTCCAGCAGCAGGACCTTAGATGACATGATCGCTCGAGCCCGGGAGTGGGAGGGGGAGATTGATTTGGAGCTTCTAAGTAAGTGGAAGTCGGTTCAGGCTCAGACATCTTAGGGGGAAACAAAGAAGCCTAAGATGGTTGATTCGTGTTTGAGAGGCCAGCAGGGCCGAAGCCGATGTGGCATGTGCGGCAAGATGCACAAGGGGGTTTGCAGGGTTGGTTGTTTTGGCCGCTTCAAGTGCGACAATACTGGTCATTACAACATGGATTTCACCGCCATCACCACCACCCAAGGTTCTAGTATGATTTGCTTCCATTGCAGTTAGAGGGGCCGCAAGAAGGCCGATATTCTGAGTTTGGCAGTGGGATCGATAGTATCACCCGCTCCAACGACATTGAGGATCACTAACGGCCGCTAGGGCATGGCGGAGGCTTCACTTGTGAGGATTAGAGCTTTCCAGTTGATAATCAAGGAGGCTCGTGCAGCACATGATGTGGTTACTAGTATTTATATTCTCCATATCTTATTTATTGTTTTCTTTGTTATGTTTATTATGTGTGCTGCTACTTAGGGACATTCCTAGTGAACGGTGTTACAACATTGGTTATTTATTATTTGGGCGCCACCCGATCATTTGTATCTCTTGCTCTCAGTAAGAGATTTGGTGATGCTCCTAGGGAGCTTGGTTATCCACTAGAGGTGGAGATCACCGACGATTATCCAATACATGTATCAAGGGTTCATCAGGGTTGCGTGCTAGAGTTATTTCATGAGCGGTACTCGATTGATTTAGTTCCTATACCTTTGCATGAGAGCAAAGCTATCGTGGGTGTGGATTGGTTAATCCCCAATGGAGAGATGATTGACTGTGGGCCCCAGTTAGTTCGAGTTTGAACCCCAAGTGGGGAAGAACTAGTGATTCATGGTGAAGGTGCTTAACATGGGACATTTCTTTATTCAACTGCGAGAGCTAGGAGGTATCTTCAGCAGGGTTGTTATGGTTTCTTGTCTTACATATTGGATACCCATGAGGAACAATAGAAGACGGTTGATGAGGTGTTGGTCGTTCAGTATTACCCTGATGTGTTTCCATAGGAATTTCCTACAGTACCTCCGGAGAGGAAGGTTGACTTCTATATAGAGTTGGTTCCAGGTGCAGCTTTCAGCTACGTCTCTGATAGCCAAAGCATCATATCTTTAGCACCTCTAAATATGCAAGAGTTGTCTACACAGCTACAGGAGTTGTTATACAAGGGATTCATCAGACCGAGTAGTTCACCCTAGGGAGCACCAATTATGTTCGTGAAGAAGAAGGATGGTTTTCACAGGATGTGTATCGATTATCGGGAGTTGAACTGACAAACGGTGAAGAATTGTTACCCACTTCCGAAGATCAATAAGTTGTTTGATCAGCTACATGGCCCATCTTAGTTCTCCAAGATTGATTTGCGGTTGAGTTATCACCAGATGAGATGCAGGGAGGAAGACATGCAGAAAACTACTTCTAAGACTTGTTATGGTCATTACAAGTTCGTGGTGACGCCTTTTAGGCTCACCAATTCTCCAAAAGTGTTCATCGATCTCATGAATAGGGTTTGTAGACCGATGTTGGATCAGTTGTTGATAGTACTCATTTAGGATATCTTGGTTTATTCTAACGTCGAAGAGAAACATAAGGGGTACTTGAGAGAGGTTTTGGAGACACGAAGTAGGGAGAGACTATATGCCAAGTTCTCTAAATGCGAGTTCTGGTTGCATGAGGTGCAATTTCTTGGGCACCTTGTCAACTAGAGAGGTATATTAGTCAATTCGTCCAAGATCGAGGCAGTGGTGAGGTGGGAGATTCTGAGGTCTCCATCTAAGATTCAGTTTTTTTCTAGGGTTGGTCGGGCATCATCGAAGATTCATTCAGGACCTCTCCAAGACTGTTATTCTATATACGAGACTAACGAAGAAGTCAGTTACTTTCCATTGGGGGCCAATATGACAACCCGAAGTTTATTCCGTCATTGTAACCCGTTTCCGTCAATAAAACTCGTCTTTATCGAATTGTTCCGTTTACATTTTTAATTAGGTTATCTAAATTAAGACTTTTATTATGACTTCATGAGTGTCCAAATGCATTAGAAACACGTGAAACACCCTCGATATTCTTTTTAAAAGTTTTAATTTACGACCACGTCGGGTTACGACAACTTAATCGGGTACGACCATCAGCTCCGTTTAACGTCAGTATCGGGTAGATTCCCACCGGGCCCGAAACTCAAACCCTATATAAGCGTGAATGGACCTCCATTTGAAGCTTTTTCACCCTCATAACACTCTCTCACTACTCTCTCTCTCTCTCTCTCTCTACAACTCCAATTTTGATCCAAAATCACCCCTTTGAAGCCCCAAATTGGTAAGTGATCTATCCTAGCTTATAGTTCAGCTTGTTTAGCTTACAAATTCGTGTTTAAATCATCCAAATGCATAAAAAAATTGTGTTTACGGCCCAGGAACAACCCCAAACCGTAAACACCTATAAATGGGGTTTTGGAGCCCCCAAACCCTTCCAAATCACTTTTAGAGTTTAGATATGACTTAGGGGCTTGCATGAATGCGCTTAGAACATCAAAATCATATCATTTGGGGAGTAAACATGAGTTTACGGCCCAAGAACATGCTTGGACCGTAAACCCTCATTCATGGGCCGTGAACACCATTTAAGGTGTTAAATTGCCCCTTAAACACCTCCTATGGCTTGGATTAATGTCTAGAAGCAACAACCAATGAGTTATGGACTTAAAACTTCAAGGAAACCATGACCTTAGGAGGTCAACTGGTGCTTTAACTTCCTTCCATGGCTTGTACATTGGACTAGAATCATGTATGCTTAAACTAGAACCCTCAAAACACAAAAGAAAGAGACAAGTAAGAGTTTACGGCCGTAAACTCTATGTTTACATCCGTGAACTCCCCAAAATGGTCCATTTGAGGACTTAACCACTTCATATGCCATAGAATTGAACCTAGCCTACTTCCACAAGTGTTGTATGACCTTTGAACATCCAAGAACACACCACCCATGAGTTTACGGCCGTAAACTCATGGGGATATGGTCATTGGGCAGAAAACTCCCCTACGAGTTTACTTTTGAAGAGCAAACTCCATATCTAGGCCCTATACTCCCTTAGATGCCACTCGGATCCTTCCTAACACTTGAGATAAAGCGTCACTACTAGAAAAAAGGCCTTTTACGACGCTCATTGCGCGTCGTAAAACGCTCAGACGACGCGCAAATGCGTGTCAAGGAAGGCCCTGTCATAAAGAGAGACGACGCGCTTTTGCGCGTCATCTATAGACGACGCGCATTTACGACGCGCATTTATGACGCGCATTTACGACGCGCGGTTACGACACGCATTGCGTATCAAGGAAGGCCCTGTCATAAAGGAAGATGACACGTATTCGCGTGTCGTAACGTTACGATGCGCACGTTAATGACACGCAATGCGTATCAAGAAAGCCCCTGTCAAGAAAGGCCATGTCATAAATGAAGATGACACACATTTTTGCGTATCGTAAATTTAAATGTTTAAAAAAAAATATTATTTATAGATTTACTTATTTTCAAATTAAATTTGTATTTAATGTTTCATAATAGAAATTAAAATATAATATACAAAAAATAGAATCCATTGCATCAATTTAATGTCATACAAATAATCGTTCCATGGAAAGAGGTTTTCCTAACTATATAACCTAATACTACATTGTTATTAAGGAACACCTTCTTCTTTCTACTTCTTATTGTTATGTTTCTGTTTCCGCATGATACCTATTTTCATCGTCAACACATTAGTATTTAGAAAGGCTTCAAGCATCATCAATCTATGTTATAAAATATTAAAATTTAATACACATGTAGTAACATACATTTTTCCAAGAATCCAAAGTTCAATATAACCAATTAATGAATAACTTGAAATACGGTCTGGGGTTGAATGATGTACATCATGAACCAACACAACACAACAGATATGATAGTTACCTTGAATTGCAAAGTGTTGTTAATGGCATCACTTATAAGCTCCCGGTTGGACCCATATCATGAACCAACACAACAAGTGCCTGATGAGACAACACACATTTTATCAAATCAAGAATTTCCCTTTGTACCACAATTAATATCTCGAGAGTTATAGAATTTCATGTCAATTTTGGTGAAATTTCGAAATGGATAAACAAGCTTTTCAATCTATCACTATACAGTTTTTGATCAACCAAATTAATAGTACCAAAGATTGATTAATTTAATCAAGTCTTTAAAAAATGGTGCAACACTTACTGTTCGTGAAAGCAAGGAATGAAGAGCATGCTCAAATTCATGGAAAAGGGTATCCACATCAGAGTGGTTAAGTCTCACGATTGATGAATTTTGGTATCTGTTTCAAGAAAATGACTATATTTTTGGGGCCAAAGTTGAAAACAATCAAGTATTTCTTGGAACAAGGATCAAAAAAGTTATAAGAACCTCAAAGGATGACCAAAACTGCAAGAGAAAACTTTTGGGACCAAAATGAAAAAATAAGCCATATTCAGAGACCAAACATTTAATTTACTCGATAAAAGAAAATTGGGAATATTCATAGAAATGGATATGTACCTCATCAGGATGATGAAGGGCAACTGGTATTCTGTTTTGGAAACTTTTGGGACCCTTTTTGACATTTTTACCCTTCAACTGGTTGTTGTTTTTCTTGCCCACCACAAGCTTTGACTTTTTTGCATTGGTCAACTCCCCTGCCTGCACTTTAGGTGGTCTTCCCCTGCGTTCTAATTTCTTGAAAAACGCCACGTCATCAGTCAGATGTAATGATGTAGATTCACCTTGTGTCTTAGGAGGTCTTCCACGACGTTTTTGCTTCTTCTGTGGTTGACCAGTCTGTTGAATGTTTACATTGACTTCTTTGAGCTCAGTTTGATCGAAGGAAATTCCCATATGTTGACTCAATCACACACAGTGTTCCCTCAACAACCACCCTTTACAATGACACAGCAGCAGCAGCAACACGTGTTGCAGAGCCAGCTTGGCATTCAGGCCCCACGAAGCGGAAGTGGGACCAGCATGGAAGGTCAAGGATGTGGAGTTTTTCCTGATTTCAGCTTTGGGGAAGTAGCATCCTCACATGGCGTTAGAACAGCAACCTTTTTAACAGCTAAAGATAACAGAGGCATAGCTGGTAGTGCTTCTAGTCATGATACTCATGAACATGAAGGTTCACACGACTTTCCACAAAAGAAAGGAAAATTAACCACAACAACAACTTAACGCTAGCTGTCTCCCAAGTAAGAGACAGAGTTCAATGAGTTTTGACCCTGAGTTGACTTCTTTTTTTAGATGTGCTACTTTGTACTAGCTCTACCTGGTTTATGTTGTAATAAGATAAGATGGTTTACAAGAATGTGAATTCAGATAAATACTGTTCTATGGGTGTCGCCATTAATGGTTTGTTTTAGGAAAAAGAAATTAGTCAAGGACTTGAATAATTAATTTACTTTTCTTAAATCTTAAATCTTATGTATATACACACAAGATGATAACATTTAGCTTCCATCTTTCTTTTGAAGCAAACAAGACTCTCACAGAGCCCACTCTAATCCACCTTGACACTGTCACTCTTCATCATAGGCCTTGTCCTCAGCACCCTACCATTTAGATAACAGCAAGTGTTACAATCAAGTAAACCCATTTACAAATTACTCCTTTATGTATAACTAAGCTTGTGTATTAGAGGCCGACTAGCAAACCATGTGTTTCTTAATAAGGGTGTCGCGCTCCTTCTCAAATAACCCAGAGATACTTAATATTGAACTCTGAAGTGCTACTGTTCCAGATTCCCACCCAGAAGATTAACCGGAAACCTGCATGCATAAATGATGTCAGCTCAAACAAAATGAGGCCAATCATTCAACCATCAAAATTATTAAAAAAAAAACAAATAATAACAATATGAAGTTTCAAGCATATTAAAAGATCCCACCTTGGCAACCCAGTTCAAGTTGGAAACATCGTTATGCAAAACCAAAGCTGGAAGAAGCCAACAGTAACAATATTGAATGAAATTACTAGCTTCCACATTGAGAACAAAAGGTTCACGTGTCTGCAAAGACCAAATGAGATTAAATGTACATCCAACAATGTCTTCCATTAAATAGTTGTGTTAATATTACCTCAACTAATGCAGCCAAGCTTACACCACACTGGACCCAGAAGAAAATAATTGATGCAATAAGCTCTCCAATGTACTACAAAACAGCTAAATTCAATCACCTTGATGTATAATAACCTCATAAACAGCTACTTCTAGTTATTCACAAAAAAAAAAAAAAAAAAAATTCTAGATAGCTCAGTTTTGTCCCTCAATGACACAATCAATATCAATCTGTATTATAAGCTAGTGAGAGGATTAAAGATAAACTGAAAAAAAACCTCTGATCTGGAGTTGTATCGTAGTTTTTTAGAAAGGTTGTCAAGTACAGCAGCAACCAGCTCCCTGCAGTAAAGTGATTGCAATAAGTATAAAGGCTTTGGTTGGTCGACAAATAAGTACAAGAATAGTACCTCTGGGAGGAATCAATAGCAGCAATAACACAGATCATAAAAACAGCTTGCATGAAATTTAAAAGGTCAACAGAAGCATACATATCCCCACCAAAGAAAAATCAGTCCAAAAACTTGATAACTATTACACATCTTCTACACAAATTTGCCTTTGTAGTGCCTCACTGAAAATTAAATCAGTCAGATAAGAAAAAAGAACATGTGGTGAATATTTTTCACAAGAAATAACGTTCAATAAAATTTAAAAGGATTTAAATACCTCCAACTCAATTTTCTCACTATGCAGGGCAAGATACAAAAGGGTTACAATGATGGTTTCCATGATAAGGCGTGGTTGATGACCAGCAGCTAAAACCGCATTGGCTTTAACGACCTTATCCTTAAATAACACCACCAATTTTACACTAAAATTTGACCTGGAAAATGGAGAAACATAATCAGGCCACATATAGCAGTCAGTACCTTAGTTGGCTGAAGCTTAACATCAGAAAGCCTATCAACCATGTTGTCCAGTGATATAACCTGCAATACCACATATCAATGAAAAAATTAGACAAAAGAAATATCTATTGTCACTATATATTTACAGGAGAGTACCATATCAGAAAACCCTTGACAATAGACCAAAACCCTACCCGCTTCAAGGTTCAAGACCATTCAACCACAGCTCAGACATTAAATAACAAATAAACTGTGAATAAAATCTCAAATGTGGATATTTTACCTGATAACCGGATGAAGACGCAATGATAATAGTTGACATGAAGTTGGATTTCAGACCATCGATATGCTGAAATAGTGAAAAAGGAAATATTAAGCGGCTATGGAAGGGATAAAGGAGAGAGAATGAAGAAGATTTTGCGTTTTTGCTTCGTGATGATGCGAATATTTTATGGATTGAGCACCACCTGTAAGAAAATTAGGCGGGATTTTGCAAATTAGTTCCATGAACCAAGAGCTGGATTAAGATGGGAAGAAGCAGAGGGATAGAGATGATGAATTCGAGATTGAGATGATGAATTCGAGAGATGGAGATGAAGAAGCCCTTTTTCTCCTCACACTGTTTTCTAATTTCACTACTAGAAAACAGCCTGATGCTTAGGGCAGGGAGGGATAGAGATGATGAATTCGAGATGGAGATGAATTCGAGAGGTGGTGCTCATTGTTTGCGTTTTTTCTCCTCACACTGTTGGCGAGTATTCTCAATAACAGCAGAGAGATGAAGAAGGTGAAATTACAGCAACGATGAAGTAGATGAATGGAAATCAGAAGCCCTTTTTCTTGATTGAGATGATGAATTCGAGAGATGGAGATGAAATCGTAACCTTCGATCTTTGATTGAGAAGTTGCACAACAGTGTGAGGAGAATGAAAGATGCGTGAAAATGCTTAGGGCAGGGAGGGTAGCGGGCTTTTCTAATTTTTTGGCTTTTCTTTTCCCGCTTGTAACTAAGGAACGCGCGTTCATTAAAATTATAAAGCGACACATATAGAGGGCGCGCATTTAAGGTACAGCGCCCTCCGTGTTTTTAATTTTTTTTCTTTTGACACTAATTTAAAGGCACGCAATAATGCGTGACCTAAATCCTTAAATTTTTTGAAGAGATGACACTTTTTTAATGTCACTCTCGTTTGCGTAACATATATTAATGAGTGTCGTAATTTGCGCGTCGTAAAAGGCTATTTTTCTAGTAGTGTGTTTTCGCGTCTCGGAATGTACTATCCTACTTAATTAGTAGTTCAAAGTCTAATTAGATACAATTATGTATCTCCTCATGTTACATAGGATCCTCGTGCGTATTCAAGCCCTAATCTGACCCTTAGCATCCAACCGGCACATTTCTCGTCTGGTGAGTTCATACCCCTATACCATTTTCCGTGTTTTTCATGTTTTCAGGGGGAATACAAAAAAAAAAGTACAAGGAAATCTTGTACTCAAACCTAATCCTCAACCTCTAACCGAAACATCTCCTTAAACCTAATCCTCAACCTCTAACCGAAACATTCACCATCGAGAAGGCTAACGGTGAGAGAGAGAACGCTAACAATATATTCATAGGCTACACCCTTACCCTGAATGATCATTCCTTTCCCATTGACCTAATGCCAGTTTCCATCAAGAGCTTTGATGTTATCATTGGCATGGATTGTTTGAGCCCCAATCATGCCGATATCCTTTGTTACGAAAAAGCTATCCGTCTTAATCTTCCTGCTGGTCAAACTCTCATGATCTATGGCAATAAACTTAGTTCCAATCTTCGCATCATTTCATGCATCAAAGCTCAAAAGCTTCTGTGAAAGGAGTGCCATGCATTCCTAGCCCATGTGATAAACGAGAAACAGGAAGTTAAAGACCTCAAGAGCATCCCCCAAAGTCTGCAACTTTCCTGATGTCTTTCCCGAAGAGCTTCCGGGAATTACTCCCGAACGTCAAGTTGAGTTTTGCATCGACCTAATCCCTGGAGCTACCCCCGTAGCCAAATCTCCGTATCGATTAGTGCCAACAGAAATGCAGGAGTTATCCAGTCAGCTCAATGAGCTACTCGGCAAAGGGTTCATCCGACCGAGTTTCTCACCCTGGGGAGCCCTGGTATTGTTTGTAAAGAAGAAAGATGGATCCTTTCGGATGTGTATCGACTACCGCGAGTTGAACAAGCTGACCATCAAAAACCGTTATCCTCTTCAACGAATAGACGACCTCTTCGATCAGCTTCAGGGAGCCAACTACTTCTCAAAGATAGACCTTAGATTAAGGTACCATAGCTACGAGTTTATGAGAATGATGTTTCCAAAACAGCATTCATGACTCGATATGGTCACTACGAGTTCGTAGTGATGCCCTTCGGTCTGACCAACGCACCGGCAGTGTTCATGCACCTGATGAACCGGGTGTGTCATCCTTTTCTAGACAAGTTTGTCATCGTGTTTATTGACGATATACTTTTCTATTCCATAAGCGAAGAAGATCACAAGCAACACTTAAGGTTAGTGTTGGACACACTTAGAACGGAGAAGCTATACACGAAATTCTCCAAGTGTGAATTCTGGATTCAGAGGGTAACTTTCCTTGGTCACGTGGTAAGCGAGGAGGGTATATATGTGGACCCTTCCAAGATCAAAGCGATAGAGAATTGGTCGACACCGAAGACACCCACAGAAATCCGTCAATTCTTGGGTCTCGCCGGCGATTATCGTAGATTCATTCAAAAATTTTCCAGAATTGCCAAACCCCTAACCACTCTGACACAGAAGGGTGTACCCTTTTGTTGGAGTGAAAAGCAAGAAACTTCATTCCAAACGTTAAAGCAAGCCTTGTGCAGCAAGCCTTGCGATGCGTCCAATCAGGGCTTAGGCTGTGTGCTTATGCAGCGAGGAAAAGTTATTGCTTATGCCTCAAGACTACTGAAAGCACACGAAGTCAACTATACGACTCACGAATTGGAGTTAGGAGCAGTGGTCTTCGCACTGAAGATTTGGAGACATTATCTCTATGGAACCAAGTATACGATCTTCACTGTCCATAAGAGCCTGCAGCACATATTTGATCAGAAAGACTTAAACATGCGACAACGGCGATGGGTAGAGTTGCTCAGTGACTATGAGTGCGAAATCCTCTACCATCCCGGCAAAGCCAATGTGGTGGCAGATGCCCTTATCCGAAAAGAAAGTTCAAGCCACAAAGTGAAGACGCTGACAATGACCATCCATTCCCACTTATCCGTACAAATCTGAGGCTCAGTTGGAAGCCCTAAAACCAGAAAACGTATCAAACGAATCCTTGAGAGGAATGGATATGAATCTTGAGATCAGAGGTGACAGAGTCTATTGTTTCATGGATCGAATCTGGACCCCAAAGTTCGGAGGATTCAGGGAGGTTGTCATGGATGAAGCACACAAGACTAGATACTCCATGCACTCGGGTTTAGATAAGATGTACCTGGATCTCAAGAAACAATACTGGTGGCCAAACATGAAAGCCGAAATCGCTACCTTCATGGGCAAGTGCCTGACTTGTGCCAAGGTGAAGGTTGAATACCAGAAACCCTCGGGTCTGCTCCAGCAGCCCGAGATACCTGAGTGGAAATGGGAGATGATTACCACACATTTCATCACCAAGTTACCCAAATCTCTAAGTCGGTACGATACCATTTGGGTAATTGTCGGTCGTTAGACAAAATCTGCTTATTTCCTTTCGATTAAAGAATCGTTCAAAATGGAAAGACTCATACGAATCTACATCCAAGAGATAGTCCAGTTGCACTGTGTATATATGATATGTGGTGTTTTTAAGAACTCACTAAGCTTCGTGCTTACAGTTTATGTTTAAAATGTTTTTAGGTACTTCTAGTTCCAAGGGGAAGAGCTCGACGTGATTGTATCACATCCACAAGTATTCCGCATTTATGATATGGTTTGTACTCTAATAATTATTCTATACATTATTATAGTTTGATGGGTTTTTTAATGAATGATTGGTGTTTTAATTGACTTTAAAATAAAAAAAAATTACTTAGTATCTGTGGGACATTACAAAATGAAGAACTAGACGATTAATTATGTCGAAAATGTTGGAGGATATATCAACTCAATATTACATAATATCTTGGCCAATTCTAATTGGGTATTTCTCATGTCACTTAAATCTAATGTGCATACATAAAGTTTTTGAAAGAATGTACAGAATTCAATGATTATTGTTGAAACATTTTGTTTGGATACCTGCTCGAAGCCCTATATGTAGCAATCATTGCATGAGGATGTGATGATTGTGAGACTTTTGCCCACCTAAATTTGATCCGGTATTAGAAACCTTCTTCTAAAAGTTTGATGCAAAACCATCAGTTAGTCTCACTCTTTTAATGAATTAACAGAAACATTGTCGATCAATTGGTCTGAAAGAGTAATAAACACGTGGTAGTATTACTTTCTTCATTTTATTGTGATCTTTATCTTTGTTGTCTTTATTATTCTTTTTACTGTATTAATTAGCAATTCATCTGGCCGAATACCCATTTTTTAAAGTCATTTCTTGCTCCTTTTGTGTTTACATTCATCAGTCTAGTATTCAAAACACTCTCGTTCACATTTTTGTCAATGTGTATAACAACTATATTGTGTTTTATGCTGAGGGAAGAGCAATACTCAAGCTCAAATAATATATTTCATTTCATCCAATTCAACATTCTTTTTTTTTTGTTTCATCACCACACCTTTTCTTGCACCCCCGCGCTCAGGATGTTTCCCCATAATAAAATTAGGGAGACGAGCTAGGCGCTTTAATATATTTGCATCACTGAATCGTATTAGATGCGATGTTCTCTCAGGTTGATCATTAAACAATAAACTCTGCCTCAAGTTATGAAACATCCGCATGAATCATCTGTGACCAACATAATACATCTTGTTGGCAACTTGAATGGAAGACGTGTCTTTGTTACAAGTACGGAATGATAAATAAGCTTGACCACTACATCCAAAAAAATTGTCAAGTACTAGGAAATCATTGATAGTCCATAACAACATCGCACACATATTGAATACAATGTTGTTTGATGCATCTATCATTTAGACTCCTTAGGCCCCCAACATTTGCAACTCATCCACCAAAGACCTCAAGAAAACATCAATGTCCTGTGAGAGTGATCTAGAGTAAAGAATCAAAAAAATTAGCATGAAAGAAGACTCTAAAACACATATCCATTGTGACGTATTGTAGATAGTCTGTAACATCCCAGAATAGCAAGAGTAAAGTTGAAGGACTAAAAGAGTAAAATGGGAAGGAGCGACTCGGCGAGTCCAAGAGTGGACTCGGTGAGTAGGGTCACGACACTAGTCGCGTGTTAAATGACCAACTCGGCGAGTAGCATGGGTGGACTCGGCGAGTTGGTGCTGAGTGGAGAAAACCCTAAATCCGGAGGTTGAGCCCTATATAAAGAACATTATGTCTCCTCCCCAGCCTCCTTATCACCCCTTGAGTTCCAGAAGCCCTAATTTCGTGAGGAAACCCCATTGTTGAGTGAATTAGAGCTTGGAGAAGGTGCTTTAAGCTTGAAGATTGGAGGCTTGTATTAGGAAGCTTGAGGAAAACAGCAATCTACAGTTGGTTGGGCTCATTCCAAGGGTAAAGGACCATTTCCTTAAGCTATTTTCTTCATGGATTCATGTGTGGTGGTTGGTATGGCATCTAAAGTGAGATAGAAGCTTGGATCTGAGGACGCTACTTCAGATCTAAGCTTGTGATGGTCCTATATGTCATAAAGTCCCTGTTGATGAGTGTTTGAAGGAGTTATTTTGTCCCAAACCCAGCCCTAGAGTGCAAAGTGCCTAGATCTCCTTGGATTCACGTAAAGTTTGCCACTTTACGTGATGGATGGCCTTAGGAAGGGTAGATCTATGGTTTGGATCATCTGCATGGCTTGGAAAGCCTCTGTATGGATTCAGGCCTGGTGGTACTCGGCGAGTCACATGGGTGGGCTCGGCGAGTTGCTTGAAGATAGGCTGGGACTCGACGAGTTGGAAGAACAGCTCGGCGAGTTGGATGAAGATGGCCTGGAACTTGACGAGTTGGAAGAACAACTCGGCGAGTAGGTTGAAGATAGTCTTAGACTCGACGAGTCTGTTCTTGGACTCGGCGAGTCTTGTCGAAGAGTCCCAATCTTTTCTTGTTGAGCCGTGAATCGGTGAGTCAAGGGATGACTCGGTGAGTTGTGTGTGAGTGGACTCAGAGTTGTTGGACTCGGCGAGTCTCGGGGTGACTCGGCGAGTTGAGTCGCGGATTGGGGGAATTCTGAGCATGGGGACAAGGTGAGTCATTGGGTTGACTCGGCGAGTAGAGTCAGTCAGGGGTTGAATTTGACTTTGACTTTGACCAAGGGTTGACCAGTGATTTCCAGGGGCATTTTGGTAATTGTTGGATATTGTTTTGAGTTCAGTGCCTTGGTGGTTGTCCAGTGGTGGAGGTCGTATCAGTAATCGGAGCAGCTTGGGTTATCTGTTCAGTCGGCAGTTTCGAGGTGAGTTATTCTCACTATATCAACAGGGTCTAAGGCACCAAGGCCGGCCCTTATCGGATTGAGATCCGGGTATTTTTTGTTATGTTATTGCTTTGATATGTTTGCATCCTGGTAGCTAGGATGTTATATGTTAGAGACCTGATTGAGATCGGTATTCTGAGATGTAGGGTGATGCTATGCTAGTGACCGGTTAGGTCGGTATCCTGGTTAGGATGATGATATGTTATGTGATCTGTTTGATCGACTTGTTGACTATGAATTGCTATATGATTGTATGTTTATGTGCACATGGTTGTTTGGACTGGAGTTGGGTTGAGGCGGGTCATGCTTTGTGCTGTAGGCCAAGATACCCAGGGCGGACCGGTTGTCCCGAAGGCCCAGCGAGCGGTCCGGATAGGCTATAGGCCCCAAGAGGGCGGACCAGACGTGCCGAGGCTCGGAGAGTGGACCAAGCCGACTGAAGGCCCGGTGCGGGCGGACCAGTCATACTGTAGACTCAGAGAGTGGACCAGGTGGATTGAAGGCCCGGTGCAGGCGGACCAATCACACTGCAGACTCGATGTATGTGGTTAGATTCGGAGAGTGGACCGGGTGGATTGAAGGCCCGGTGCGGGCAGACCAATCACACTGTAGACTCGAGGTATATGGCTAGACTCGGAGGGTGGACCAGGTGGACTGTTGGCCGGTGCGGCGGACCAGTCACACAGTAGACTCGAAGTGCATGGTTGTTCTGTGATCGGATATGTTATGGCATGTTATGCGTGTTTGGTATATGTGGCTGGTATTTTGGGGATATCTCACTAAGCTTTCGGGCTTACAGTTGTGGTTTAATGTTTTTCAGGTTCTTCAGGAGACCGTGGCAAGGCGAAGGCGTGATCGTACCGCTCCTCGTGTCTATGTTGTGATGAGATTCTGGGAATACTTAAAATAAATTGTATTGAAAACCTTTTTGTAATAACTTTAATGGGATCGGGTTGTTTTCGAAAATTTTAAATTGGTTGAAATTTTTGGTCGTTACAAGTTGGTATCAGAGCCTTGGTTTGAGTGAATTGGAGGAACACTCGTGTGACTCCAGTCTCAAATCGAGGAGAGTTTTCAAAAGAGTATTTAAAATGGTTTTCAAATAAGTAAAGGAGGACGCGGAGGTACTATCAGCCGGAGCCAGTAAGTAACCCCAAAATACCATACATGATATTTGTTTTGAGCTTTGTTAGAACAACATGCTAGTCCTAGGCTAGGGATCTTCAGGATTTCATGATAATGTTGCCTGATTTGTGATGCCTGTAGCCTAGGGTTTCCTTGTGAGAGATTTCTAGTGTTCCTCTAGTTGTGAGGGTTAAGCGTTGTTATGCATGTTTTCGCTAGGGTGTTGTGGTAGTACTTCATACAAATATGGGTAGGTGTGGAAGGTAGTATGGGCCCGTACTACTGAAAGCACAACCCATACGCGTCTCAGGGAAACCATGACCTCTAGGGTTGGGTTGAGAGAGTTGGTTCCTGGGATAGTGGGAAGTGTCTGAGATTTTGTGTGGTGTTTTTCAGTATGGAGATTTCGAGGCATGCTGGGAGTGGATCCGGATCAGGATCGGGAGCAGGAGAGGGAGTTCCGGGCGGGTCAGTACTGCCCGAGGTTATTGGTCAGATGAGCACGTGCGAGTTGGATGCGAGGATTCGTGAGATCCTGCGTGATGAGATTGTTGAGTTGTTCCGGCCTGAGTTGCCGGAGCTGTTTGGGTCGATCAAGACCGCCATGGTTGAGTATTTTGATGAGCGTTATGCAGCTCTCATAGAGACGGCTGTCACGGCGGCTACAACAGCTGTAGCAGTGGCAGGGGGAGGAGCTAGTCGGGGCTTTCAGTATCGGGACTTCGATAATACGAAGCCTCCCACCTTCGATGGAGTTCAGGACCCGATTGTTGCTATGAGGTGGTTATCGGACGTGGAGGGGTGTTTCTTCACGTGTTCATGCCCTGCTGAGCAGAGGGTGAGGTGTGCTCTGAACCTATTGAGGCTTGGGGCGAAGGATTGGTGGAGATTGACCACGGGGTCATTTTCGGATGCGCAAAGGGCTGCGGTTTCATGGGAACAGTTCAGGGAGATGTTCAGCACTCGCTATGTTCCGCGAGTTGAGAGGGAGAGATTGGCTCAGGAGTTCCTTGAGCTGAAGTAGGATTCGGAGTCAGTAACTGAGATCACCAGGATGTTCACTGAGAGGGCGATGTTCTGCCCTGAGTTCGCTTTGGAACAGGCTCAGATGTCTCGATATCTGAGCATGCTCAAGAGGGATATCATACAGTTTGTGTCTACGCAGAGGTGCGAGACCTTGTTGGAGTTGCAGGAGGCCGCCTGGCGGCGCGAGTTAGAGATTGAGTTGCAGATGCGTGAGTTGAGGCAGGCTCTAGTGCAGTTGCAGCCGACGCCAAAACGGTCCAAGACCGTTGATTCTAGAGTGGGGTCTCTGAGTAGCCACACTTGTGGGAAGTATGGAAGGAGTCACACCGGAGTTTGTAGGTCTGGTGGTGCATGCCGCAAGTGCAGAAAGGAGGGGCACTATGCGAGGGATTGTTGGCAGTCAGCGCCGGTTCGGGATTTGAGGATTTGTTACCATTGTCATCAGGTTGGACATTTGAGGGTCAACTGTCCACAGCTCGCTGCAGGACCGGTGCAGGCTCCAGCATCGGCCACTTTGAGGATCACGGGTGGAGGTCAGGGTGGAACGGAGCCCCCAAGGGCTCAGGTTCATGCTTTTCAGCTTGCAGCAGAGGAGGTCGGAGCAGTGCCGGATGCAGCTGCGGGTATGTTTCTTCCTTGATGTCTTGTTGTCTTATGATTATTGTGGAGTATTGTTTATGTGCTAGTATCTTTGTGTGGTTCTTGGTGTGGTATTTGTTGTTTTTGAGAGTTATGGTATGATTATGGGTTAGTGTTGGGAATTTTGTTGGTTATCATTCATGGGGTTGTTAGTGGGAATTTGGCGTTGGTCTAAATGTCGGGTAGCATCTGCCTTCTGAGGAGTGGTTAGCTGCAGATTGAGTTTCTTTCGAGCGGGAGGATCGGTGTGGAAATGTGATTTTGTGAAGGTTGCTAGTGCTAGTGGGAAATCAGTCCGCATGTAGGTGTGGTGTTGTGCAGGGTTGTTTTGGGAGGTCGGTGATAGCGACCGGTGGTTGATAGTCAGTGCCCTAAGTGGGGGAGAATTGGAAAATTCTCCGGATGATCGATGAGTATGTGAGATTGTTGAGCTGTCTGGGATTCAGCAGTGTTCTGTCAGCCAAGAGCGTAGGCTGGCATGAGTAAGTGGCAGGCATGCGGGGCGGAATACAGACCAAGGGTACTTATTTGCGGAGGATCTGGGATCAGGCCGGGATTGAGTTGTGTGATGGAGATAGAGTTCGGAACCCCTAGAGGGCTAGAACGGTATGCATGGGAAGATTTCCCGGAGAGATAGCTCGGAATTATGAATGCTAGTTGAGCGGTCCGGATAGACTGATGGCCGGTAGGCGTACCAGTCAGGCCGAAGGCTCGGAGAACGGTCCAGCTAAACTGAAGGCACTGAGAGCGGTCCAGATTGGCTGAAGGTTCTGAGAGTGGTCCAGATTGGTTAAAGGCCTGGTGAGGCGGTCCAGTCATGCTGAAGACTCTGCAGGTATTGTTGGATCGGTTCGAGGATATGGTTTGTGTATGTTGCGGTGTGATAGCATTTGAAGGTCTGGCCCCGGGTAGTGATCTTGATTAGTTGAGATAATGCATGGGCTTGAGAGTCCCTGCGATCAGAGTCAGAGCATGAGTGTTGGATGGATATCGGTTACGCTATGAAGGAGTGGTGTAGCGTTGGGCGAGCACCGTGGCACTTGTCGGAGTGACAAGGCGGCCAAGTGGATTCCTTGGTAAAGGAATGAGAGAGGAGTGTAACTCCAAGAGGGAGTGCAAGTTCACGGATGTGAAAGCGGCAGAGCAGAGTTATGATTAGGGTGATCCGAGTATGGTCATTGAGCAGCGTGTTTGCGGCAGTGGAACGAAATCACATCCGGTTTGGGATGTCAGCTGAGGTCGCGGAAGGAATTTCGCGGGTGTAGAGCCAAGAGGCTCGGAAGGGATGCAGCGAGGGAGTCTCGGGCTCTCAGTGTGATTCTGATCAGGGAAGTGCGTATGTAGTAGTGGTTCATCCTTGGGGATGTTTGGAGATGTCATCAGTGTATCGGGTTTTCCCAACCTGAGGGTGCTAGAGCTAGTTCAGCATGTGTATGTGATTGCAAGAGGAGAACTCATGGGAGTTGCTCTGAAGAATGTGTCTTCTGTCAGCAGAATGACTAGAGTTGGACTCGAATAGGGAATCCGGTGGTGCATGGTTATTTCTAGCTCATATGGGTCGAGTGATGGTTGTGATTTGGAGCAGTGTTGCATCATGAATAGTACTCAGTTGTTAAGTGGAGTTATCAAAGGGTAAAGCCGGTGGCCGGCTTGAGACGGTGGTCAGGACACCGCAAGAAAGGAGAAAGTGAGTTCCGGTTTTGATGGTTGTGCGTTAAGAATCCTGGCCCGGTTAATGCCAGGTGATGCATTGCGGGAGTGGTTCTAGAGTTGAACTGCCGCAGGCTTCGAGGACGAAGCCTAATGTAAGTGGGGGAGAATTGTAACATCCCGGAATAGCAAGAGTAAAGTTGAAGGGCTAAAAGAGTAAAATGGGAAAGAGCGACTCGGCGAGTCCAAGAGTGGACTCGGCGAGTAGGGTCGCGACTCTAGTCGCGTGTTAAACGACCAACTCGGCGAGTAGCATGGGTGGACTCGGCGAGTTCGTGCTGAGTGGAGAAAACCCTAAATCTGGAGGTTGAGCCCTATATAAAGAACATTATGTCTCCTCCCCAGCCTCCTTATCACCCCTTGAGTTCCAGAAGCCCTAATTTCATGAGGAAACCCCATTGTTGAGTGAATTGGAACTTGGAGAAGGTGCTTTAAGCTTGAAGATTGGAGGCTTGTATCAGGAAGCTTGGGGGAAACAACAATCTACAGTTGGTTGGGCTCATTCCAAGGGTAAGGGACCATTTCCTTCAACTATTTTCTTCATGGATTCATGTGTGGTGGTTGGTATGGCATCTAAAGTGAGATAGAAGCTTGGATCTGAGGATGCTACTTCAGATCTAAGCTTGTGATGGTCCTATATGTCATAAAGTCCATGTTGATGAGTGTTTGAAGGAGTTATTTTGTCCCAAACCCTAGCCCTAGAGTGCAAAGTGCCTAGATCTCCTTGGATTCACGTAAAGTTTGCCACTTTACATGATGGATGGCCTTAGGAAGGGTAGATCTATGGTTTGGATCATCTACATGGCTTGGAAAGCCTCTGTATGGATTCAGACCCGGTGGTACTCGGCGAGTCACATGGGTGGGCTCGGCGAGTTGCTTGAAGATAGGCTAGGACTCGACGAGTTGGAAGAACAACTCGACGAGTTGGATGAAGATGGCCTGGAACTTGACGAGTTGGAAGAACAACTCGGCGAGAAGGTTGAAGATAGCCTTAGACTCGACGAGTCTGTTCTTGGACTCGGCGAGTCTTGTCGAAGAGTCCTAATCTTTTCTGATTGAGCCGTGAATCGGTGAGTCAAGGGATGACTCGGTGAGTTATGTGTGAGTGGACTCAGAGTTGTTGGACTCGGCGAGTCTCGGGGTGACTCGGCGAGTTGAGTCGCGGATTGGGGGATTTCTGAGCATGGGGACTCGGCGAGTCATCGGGTTGACTCGGCGAGTAGAGTCAGTCAGGGGTTGACTTTGACTTTTACTTTGACCAAGGGTTGACCAGTGATTTCCAGGGGCATTTTGGTAATTGTTGGATATTGTTTTGAGTTCAGTGCCTTGGTGGTTGTCAAGTGGTGGAGGTCGTATCAGTAATCGGAGCAGCTTGGGTTATGTGTTCAGTCGGCAGTTTCGAGGTGAGTTATCCTCACTATATCAACAGGGTCTAAGGCACCAAGGCCGGCCCTTATCGGATTGAGATCCGGGTATTTGTTGTTATGTTATTGCTTTGATATGTTTGCATCCTGGTAGTTAGGATGGTATATGTTAGAGACCTGATTGAGATCGGTATTCTGAGATGTAGGGTGATGCTATGCTAGTGACCGGTTAGGTCGGTATCCTGGTTAGGATGATGATATGTTATGTGATCTGTTTGATCGACTTGTTGACTGTGAATTGCTATATGATTGAATGTTTATGTGCACATGGTTGTTTGGACTGGAGTTGGGTTGAGGCGGGTCCTACTTTGTGTTGTAGGTCAAGATACCCAGGGCGGACCGGTTGTCCCGAAGACCCAGCGATCGGTCCGGATAGGCTGTAGGCCCCAAAAGGGCGGACCAGACATGCCGAGGCTCGAAGAGTGGACTAGGCCGACTGAAGGCCCGGTGCGGGCGGACCAGTCATACTGTAGACTCAGAGAGTGGACCAGGTGGATTGAAGGCCCGGTGCGGGCGGACCAATCATACTACAGACTCGATGTATGTGGCTAGATTCGGAGAGTGGACCGGGTGGATTGAAGGCCCGGTGCGGGCGGACCAATCACACTATAGACTCGAGGTATATGGCTAGACTCGGAGGGTGGACCAGGTGGACTGTTGGCCGGTGCGGCGGACCAGTCACACAGTAGACTCGAAGTGCATGGTTGTTCTGTGATCGGATATGTTATGGCATGTTATGCGTGTTTGGTATATGTGGCTGGTATTTTGGGGATATCTCACTAAGCTTTCGGGCTTACAGTTGTGGTTTAATGTTTTTCAGGTTCTTCAGGAGACCGTGGCAAGGCGAAGGCGTGATCGTACCGCTCCTCGTGTCTATGTTGTGATGAGATTCTGGGAATACTTAAAATAAATTGTATTGAAAACCTTTTTGTAATAACTTTAATGGAATCGGGTTGTTTTCGAAAATTTTAAATTGGTTGAAATTTTTGGTCGTTACATAGTCAAAATAATTGGCCTAGTACTATAAGTACTATTAAAGTTTGCGAATAGAATAAAACCACCAGCAATGAAACCTAAACGAACATTTCTAGGTTCTTTGGCAAACTCTAGATATCTCTGATCAAAATCTTGCCATGACTTCCCATAAACCGGATGATACATAATACCATCCACTGAGCATCTAATATTATGCCAACTCCTATTTTTAGCTATGAATCTGGAGCTATATATTTATCGAAGCCTTGGAGTCAAATAAAAGTACCACAACACTTTTTATGGTACTCTCTTCCCCTTTGTAGTTGGATCCACCCATCTACTCTCCTTACAAATCGGGCAATTATGCATAGAATCATTCTCCTTCCAAAAAAAGCATAGTGATTTTTGCAAACATGGATGGATTTAAATCCTCATCCTATCTTTCTCGACTTATTCTCAACTTTATAGTGCGAGGGTGGAATCTTGCTCTTCGGGAAAGCATCTCTTAGTAAATCTACAAGTTGGTGAAACAAACTATCTATCCATTTATTAATCACTTTAATATGCAACAAATTTTTCTAAAAATTTTAAGGAAGACATCTCGCTACAATCAGGGTGTAACTCGGTATTGAGCTCCCCAAACAAAGCATCAAATTTTGGGTCTATATCTTGTCTATATTTTCTTCATTTGTATTTGGTTCAGCCAAGACATCATCAAATACATCAAACATCTCATTAGTTGATAGAGTGTTAACTAGAGTGTTTATTCTTGGAGTCGAGATGTAGCCTAAATCTGAAGCTACATGTTTCTTACGGTGATAAATCCACATAGTATGTGATTATAGAAACCCACGGTTATGTATGTGGGCATAAACTGTACGCAACAATTGTCGATACATATTTACACATCTTTTGCACGGGCAATAGACTTTGCCTTCAGAGTTGACATATTTCTCGTTAATCTTCTTAAAGTTATTAACACCTTCCGAGAATTTTGAAGACATTTGATTCTCTCTAATCCAACTCTTATCGACCGTCATTATTGTTTCATTATTAAAAATTACATTGCATACATAGTTATTGAAAGTGAGATTGTATTTGGCTATATAAAGAAATATATACATGAGAATGGATAGAGTATTCACAAGTATATAAGAAAATATATACCCGAGAAGTAAAAATTTGATGGAATGGATAGAGTATTCAAAAGGGTAGACTTCTAAACCCACTTTTTGAATACCTTATCTCATATAAGAATGTGTATCGCATGATTGTTTGTTTAAGAAAATTTCGACAACATTTCCCCTTAGCTCCTAGTTATATAAAGAAATATGTACTCCAGGAGTAAGGAGAAAACGATAACCAAATTTTTCTTAAGAAAACAATCTTAAAATACATATTCAAACCCTAAATGAGATGAAGTATTCAAAAAGAAATCCCAAAATGGGGGCAACCCGATATTCATTTCTAAATCACTTGCAGAAGGATATTTATAGGCTCTTGATGATTGTAAAGAAGAAACTTAAACTAAAAACGAATTATTCAACGTTTTCTAATACTTTTGTTTGTTGTCTATTATAACGTCGTACTTTTAATAGCAACATACTTTTGCTAGTTAGTTTTCTATTATCAATATAAAAAATAAATTAATATAAAATACTTTAGTAAATAAACTAATAAAAGTATGTTGCTATTAATATCCTTTACAGTTATGTTATATTTAATATCAATGTAGTTTTATTAGTTTTATCATTAGATCATTTTATTTTCACTTCTTTTTTATTATTGGTTTTTTATAATAACATTACTTTAAATAATTTAGTTATTAGATTATACATAATAGCATTAAAATTTAAATATTTTTTGTTTTCTATTATAAATATAAAAAAGAAATGAAAATAGAATGATTTAATAAACAAAGTAATAAAAGTACGTTGTTGTTAATAACCCTTCTAGTTAGGTTTTCTTTAATAGCAATGTACTTTTATTGTTTGTTTATTAAAGCATTCTATTTGCACTTTTTTTTTTTCATATTTATAGTATTTATAGCATCTTATATTTGTGTTTTAACTATATCATTGTACTTTAAATATTATTTTGTTTTTTTTTCTATTATAACAATTTACTTTTGTTGTTTTTCAACTATAACATTGTACTTTAAACAATCATATTACCTAATTAAGCTAAAGTCATAATGATTACAATTAAGTCATTAACAATATTAAGCATATTAAGCAATTTACAATACAACCCATTAGCAACTATTCATTAAGCATTCACCTATAGAATAAATTAAGCACTTATCACAAAAATAGAAACACATTAATCACTTGTCAATTAATTACTAAGAACTTATCATGAAATTAAATACAACCCCTTTAAACACTTATCGATTAAGCAATTTATCACTTCATCTTATATGTACTCAAACTAGCAAAAATAAACAACTAACACAATCTTATACATCCAAAATAACCACTCAACATCAATAATTACCTAATAAAAGATTCTAAATGCATACAAACATCAACATCAACAATCACCTAGTCAAAGATTCTAAATACATACCACAATAACCTAATCAAAGATAAAACTAAAGAAAAAACTAGAAACCTTATATGTTTTCCTACTATGGTAGATGTAGATGGTGGTCCTCTGGTAGTGGTTGGTGATCACCGGAAAACACCCTAAATCAGGGAAAAAAACTGAGAAATCAAAAAACCTTACATGCAACTCCTATTGTGGTGGCTGGAAGTAGGTGGTTGTTGGAACTCAGTGTCGTCGTCGGTGGTCCTCCAATGACTACCTTATCGGGAAACCAAGCAAAACCAGAAAAAACCCAAACATCTCAAAATCCAACCAAAAAAAAAGAGGGAAACTGGAGAAGAAAGAGTGACCTAGAAGTTACATAAGGGTCGACGTTGCAACCGGAGAAGAACGAGAATCGTCGATGATCGAGAGAGAAACAAATTTTGGTGCGACACTACAAATGAGGGTCGATTGACCCAGTGCCATATCATAAAACCCTATGTTGACGAGAAGTCATCGGTATAAGGTTAAGATATACGACATCATTTTGTTGTTTATGTAAATCGGAAAAAAAAAAAAAGAACAAAAAGATAAAAATTTGTACCGATTTCACACGGATCGCCAACAAGTTTACTGACGATTTGTCGTTGGCATAACAATTAAGATATACAACATCGTTTTATTGTTTCTTTAAATTACAAAAAATTAAAAAAATATATGTACCGACAACTTGTCGTCGGGGTAGATTTCACACAGATCGTCAGCATGGTTTACCGACGACTTGTCGTCGACATAACTTTCTAGAAAACGCCATCACTTTTATTACAACATGAAATATAAATACATAGAAATTATATTTCTTGTAACCTATACTGACAACGTGTTATAAAATATCGTAAGAATAAGTTTTAAGAAAACTGTATATCTTATTTCATTTTCTGCCTAAGCTATGGTGACAACATGTCCTTGACATAGACGTCAAGGTCAAAGAAATTCAACGTCTGACAACTTGTCGTCAAGATAGGTTAAGTTGTAGAGACGACTTATGTCGTCGGAAGATGGTACATTTATTGTAGTGAAATGTCAACTAAACATGTAACTTATCCATCTAGATGTTAATAGAAATAAGTGTAACCATGTAATTTCAACTGCAAGTCTTTTTTTTTTGTCAAAATTTATTATTTTTATTATTTATCAAAATTAAAATATAAGAATTTAACAAAAAAAAAGACTTTGTATTCGATTTAAAAATGATCTAGTTACACTTTTTTCTATTAACAACATGAAAATTACCAGCTTACACTTATTTCTATTAACAATAGGAGTCCGGGTGTATAAGTTAGGCCGAACGGTATCATAGCAGGAAAGGGGTGACGGAAGCTTCCCTCACTCTGGAACACCATCCCTTGGGTGAGGGAAACAACCCGCGGGAAAGAGGTGGGGGAGGAGTGTCATACTCTCTCTCTTCATGTTATTGGACAATTTTTTTAATCTTTTTTAATAGTTATAAAATGATATACCTAATAAAAAAATATAAAAAATATATCAAAATTTATGGTTTTTAATTCCCTACAAAATAAGTATATTATATGTATAAAATATATTTTAAAAAAATTAAAAAAATAATGAGGGAAACTTCCAACCCATTCCTTAGGTTTTACGTGAGGGAAAGGAAAGTGAGGGAAATGATGGTGTGGCCCAAAAAAAGTGAGGAAAATATCTCTCCCATACCCTCCAGTCTTACAAAGTTGTATATTGACTTTGTTAAATTTTTAGCTCTTAAATTTCTGGTTGTGTTAAATTGATGGTTCAAGAAAAGTTGTTTTGGTCATGGTTGTCTAAAATTTCATTAAGCTGGTATTGCATCATAAAGGGTGTTTGGTTTATCTTTTGAGAGACCAAAAAATGTTTGGTAAAAGTATTTTAAAAACAACTTTTGGGATTTTGATATAAGGAAAACTGACTTTTTGGAAAAGTCAGAAAATCCTGGTTTTTTGTGACTTTTCCCAAAAGTGCTTTTGCTACGTGAAAAGATAAGCCGAACACCCCATAATATCATTAAATTTTGAAAGGTTAAAATAATGAAGAAGAAAAATATATACCATTATTGATTATTGATATACATGTATAAACCACCCAAAAGACACTACTCATGGAAAAAGCAACCGAGTACACGAGTACTCTTGGAGATCATCCTATTATCTGGATATGAAAGTTGGTCTGTTCTAAACCTGTGTCATGACTCATGAACTTCAATTGCAAATTAATACTCGTTCGAAATATAAATGAATCAAGTTTCATGGTTTTTCAAACGTATTCAAGATTAAGATACCATTTTATTATCTGCTCTAGTGATTTATTTTGAATCCTACCTTGTCGCTTCATGTCTGCTTCAAATATGTCTAAAAGAGTAAAAGGAGCAGCAATTGGTATTGATCTTGGAACGACCTATTCATGTGCTGGTGTCTGGCTTCCCAACAAAAATCGAGTGGAGATCATACCAAATGAACAAAGGAAACAAGATCACTCCATCCATCGTAGCATTCAACGAGAAGGTGCAAAAAACCAAATCGCGAGGAAACCCTACTAACACCGTATATGGCAAGTTTT
Organism: Lactuca sativa; assembly: GCF_002870075.4. Lineage (NCBI taxonomy): Eukaryota > Viridiplantae > Streptophyta > Magnoliopsida > Asterales > Asteraceae > Lactuca > Lactuca sativa. Next base: position 109,553,697 of record NC_056625.2, on the reverse strand, counting down.
ATATTCAAAACAGCTTTGTTTCTTCCTCAATTTGAATTCACTTAAAAATATAACTTCATTCATTACACTAATTGGAACTCTCTAAACTTTCATATGTTAAACGTTTGATTGGGAGCAGGTTTGGTGACCCTCAAGTGCAGAAGGATATGCAGTCGTGGCCTTTCAAGGTCACTGGAGGACCTTCGGAGAAGCCAGCTATTGTAGTCGAGTTCAGGGGCGATGAAAAGAGATATGCACCTGAAGAATTATCTGCCATGGTTCTCAAGAAGATGAAAGATGCTTGTGAAGAATTTCTTGGGACCAAAGTCACTGATGCTGTGATCACTGTTCCTGCTTATTTTAACAGCATGCAACGAGAGGCAACAAAAGCAGGCCTTAATGTGATGCGATTGATAAATGAGCCTACAGCAGCTGCAATTGCATATGGCGTCGACAATTATATGGCAGACAAGGATACCCACAAGTGTAAAAGACTGCATGAGTGTTGTTATTCCCAGAAATACAAGCATACCCACAAGTGTAAAAGAAATATTTTATTCACAGGTGAATCAAAGAACAGTATGTATTTCAGTTTATCAGGGAGAGGGTATCAAAGTTAAGGACAACATATTACTTGGGCAGTTCTCCCTTTACAACCTGACTCTAGGTTTAGATACAATTAGAGGTTTGCTTCAGTATAGACGCCAATGGGATCCTTCAAGTCTCTGCAGAAGAAACATCTACTGGTCAGTGAAAAACCATTACAATCACTAAGACCTGAACTCACCTGGATTTCTTAATTCAATCACAAGACCACGGGATTTCAAATATTTTATTTCCGTTTCAGCTTTCTACTTTATTTTACATTTAAGAAAATAAACTAAAAATTTCGTAGCAAGCTATTTAACAAGTTACTAATTTCCTCAAGTTGCTTTTAATTTTTGCTCAACATTAACTCTATCTGTCTCCAAAGCATTCATACTATATAGTGTTGTTAGTATAATCCAATTATAGTAGTGGCGGATTCAATGGGTGGTGCATTTTACATAAAATATTAAACAAAAATAAAAACATTAAACCACGTAAAAAAGGCTACAGCTGGGTACTTTCAAAGATGAAAAACCCGCTAGTGAAGTTCTTGGGGATTTGTCTGGATATAGTTTACTTCTGAAAATTAACTGGATACCACATATATACGTTTGTTTAGATGATTAAAGTTGCTCAATCTAAACTGTAAGAGCAATCTTGAATCTCATTTAAAAATAACTCAATCTAATCCCTAAAAAATCTCAAAACAAGTTTTAATATCAATCTCATTAGGAAACTGTCATCGCTATAATACTAAAAATTAACCCCAAAGCCAATCTAATTTACAATTTATGAACTTAGTTCTTAGAAAAACTGAAAACCCTATAAAAGTATCGGCATAACGCTGCGCCGCCTTCGCCGGCTGCAACTCGAAATCTAACGGGAAACTTGCTCTCCGCCGGACCACTGCCTTCTTAACTTTCTTTCAGTCGGACTGCTCGGTTATCTCCTCTCCGGTGGACCAGACTCCCTGTAACCTTGTTTAGTACTCTCTCTCTCTCTCTCTCTCTCTCTCTCTCTCTCTTTCAAAGTCTCATATTTTAGTCACTACTACTACTCATGTCATGTATTATTTATCTATAAGGCTATACGATGAACTTCCAACGCAAAAGGTATAGCCTAAGAAAAACAAGGCGTGATGAGTGTAACAACTGCAAACCCAAGAATACAATCAAAACAATTGAACAAAGGGACCTGCTATTACAGATTAAAACATGTTTCACACTTTCACTTCTTATAATTTTGATTGTCGACAAACCATGCCAAACGAAAGAAACAACTGCACATTATTTTCTTATTGGTTTATTAATTTGCTCGTACATAATAAATTTAGATACTATATGGAAATAAAGTTCAAATTTAATAAAAGTTAAAATATTGAAAAAAGAATTAGTGGAGAGGCTTATATATGGTGATTGGAATAAAACCAATTCAATAAAGATAGTATATACTCCTTTCAAATAAAAGTTTACACCTTGTTCACTCGCTTGCTGAAATATTAGTTTTTTTTGCTTAAAAGTTAGTTTATAAATAAACTATGTGAAATAACTTATCAAAAATCTAGTTTATAGGCTAGATAAACTAGTTTTGTGGTTTCACCAAAGTTAGTTTTATGTGTTCCATCCCCGGATAATTATGTCATAAACTTTAATTGCAAAGTCAGGCTCATTCGGAATATAAATGCATTTGAAATATAAATGAATCAAGTTTCCTGGATTCTCAAACGTATTCAAGACTAAGATAACGTTATATTCCTTTTTTCATTTAATTTTTCTTGAGTCTTGCAGTTTCATTTCTGGTTCAAAAATGTCTCAAAGAGGTAAAGGAGCAGTAATTGGCATTGATCTTGGAACAACATACTCATGTGCTGGTGTCTGGATTCCCAAAAAAAATCGGGTGGAGATCATACCTAATGAACAAGGAAACAAGATCACTCCATCAATGGTGGCATTCAATGATACAGAAGTCTTGGTAGGAGAGGGTGCAAAAAATCAGATCTCTAGGAACCCAACTAACACTATATATGGCAAGTGTTTTTAGTCATATTTTCTCATTTCATGTTTTCATTTGGATTATAAAACTCAAAGAAGTGGGAACAACATAACGCTAATTGGATCGGAATCCTCTAAATTTTCAGATGTTAAGCGTTTGATTGGGAGCAAGTTCGATGAACCTCAAGTGCATAAGGATATGGAGTCATGGCCTTTCAAGGTCATTAAAGGACCTTCAGAGAAGCCATCTATTGTAGTCGAGCTCAAGGGTGAGGAGAAGAAATTTGCACCTGAAGAATTATCAGCCATGGTTCTCAAGAAGATGAAAGAGGCTTGTGAAGAATTTCTTGGGACTGAGGTTACGGATGTTGTGATCACTGTTCCGGCTTATTTTAGCAACAGCCAACGAGAAGCAACAAAGAAAGCAGGTATCATAGCCGGATTCAATGTTATGCGTTTAATAAATGAGCCTACAGCAGCTGCAATTGCATATGGTGTCGACAATATGACAGATTATAAGGATAAAAACATATTAGTCTTTGATTTGGGTGGTGGAACCTTTGATATATCTCTTTTGAAAGTCGATAAAACAGGTGGTATTGATGTGAAAGCTGTTGGGGGTGACACTCATTTAGGTGGTGAGGATTTTGATGTAACACTTGTTAATCACTGCATAAAGGAATTCAAGAAAAAACACAATGACGACATAAGTGGAAATCCAAAAGCTTTGGCAAGATTGAAAGTTGCTTGTGAGAAAGCAAAGAGGGACTTATCATCAACAACACTAACTTCAATCGAAATCGATTGCTTATATAACGGCATCGAATTTTCCACTAAAATCAGTCGTGGAAAATTCGAGGAACTAAATTCAAGTTTCTTTGACAAATGCATTCAACAAGTGGGTAGATGTTTAAGTGATGGGAAAATGCAAAAGGAGGAAGTGGATGAGGTGGTTCTTGTTGGTGGATCGAGTAGGATTCCAAAGGTACAAAGAATGTTGGAGGATTTCTTTAATGGGAAAAAACTTTGTAAGAGCATGAATGGTGATGAGGCTATTGCATGTGGAGCTGCAATATTGGCTGGAAGGTTAAGCGGATTTGAAAAAGAGAAGAAACAAGATATGGTGTTGTTGGATGTCACTCCTCTCTCACTAGGAATAGCAGTTGATATTGTTGAAATCGGTGAAAAAGATTGCATGAGTGTTGTTATTCCAAGAAATTCAAGCATACCCACAAGCGTGAAAAAGATATTTTATTCACAGGTGAATCAAAGAACAGCACGTATTTCGGTTTATCAGGGTGAGGGCGTCAAAGTTAAGGACAATATATTACTTGGGAAGTTCTCCCTTTCAAGTCTTACTCTAGGTTCAAATGGGGATTCAGAGTTGGAGGTGTGCTTCACTATAGATGTCAATGGTATCCTTTTAGTGTCCGCAGAGGAAATGTCCTCGGGTCTGCGAAACTCGATTACAATCACCAAGATCTGAAAATGAAGTGTTTAAAGTCTTGGTTTCGTTAATTCAATCACAATCAAGATCTCACGAGGATTCCAAATATATTATTTACATCTAGATTTCTACTTAGCTTTACATTTAAATGAATAAACTATAAATTTAGTGGCAGGCTATTTATCAAGTTACTGATTTCCTCCATTTAAAATCTTGTGTAAATTACACAAATGGTCTCTATAGTTTTGGGATAATTTGCACGTTTGGTTCCTAACTTATTCTTTTAACTTGGGAGATGTTATGCCCCGGGATTTGGATCTCGTGACTGGCCTTGTACTTGCAGTTACAGGAGCCGTGAATCTCCAGTAACCTAGCCCCCTGCTGCAGGAGACTAAGCCTAAACAAGTAAACTGATATTATTCTCTGATTGTTAAGAAATTCAAGCATACTTTATTCCAATAAAGACTGCCCTTTAAATAGGGAAAACAATTACTCAAAAATAAGGAAGCAAATCTCCTAAATCACCAAGACTTTGGAAACAAAATCAAACTCAAAACTAGACATTATCTTGAATTAAAATACTCCTAATTAATAGCATGCATTAAAAAAATGAAATCCTTTTTAGCCTCCTCCAATTGCCATAGATTCTTTCTTACGCTTCTGATAAACTTTGCCATATCTGTTATTGGCGACCATAACATTACTCCCCTCCTCCGCATTGAGCTTGTCCTCAAGCTCAAAATCTGGATAAGCTTCCTGGAAGGTGGCTTGATCTTCCCAAGTAGCACTCTCGACAGAATCAGGAGCCCACTGAACCAACAACTCTGGTTTGCCTTGCAAATTCCGCATACGCAACACTTTGACAGGAGTACATAGAGTCTTTCCATCCAAGAGCTGTGGAAGTTCGGTAACCATATCAGGTGGGGACCCGTGATGTGGCTTCAATAAGGACACATGAAACACGTTATGGATACGAGACCCCTCTGGTAATGCCAACCGATAGGCGACTGACCCGATTTTTTCAATAACACCAAAAGGTCCATAAAACTTAGGAGACAAGTTATTAAAAGTATTCTTAGAAACGGACATCTGGCAATAAGGTTGCAGTTTTAGCCAAACCCAATCACCCACCTGAAACTCCAGAAGGCGATGGTGATCATCATAAGTTGTCTTCATGCGTTGTTGTGCTTCAGCTAGACGGTTGCGTGCTTCTTGTAGGAAGGTCGTACGGTCGATCAAGGCTTGGTCTACCGCATCCACCTTACAGTGACCTCTCACATAATTAAGCAAACTAGGTGGATCCCTGCCATAAACAAGTTTGAAAGGTGTCGCCTTAAGAGCTGTGTGGTAAGAAGTATTATAACAGTACTCCGCCCAAGGTATCCATGTAAGCCAACGACGCGGTCTATCCCCTGTCAAGCAACGTAAGTACATTTCGATGGTGCGATTAACCACCTCTGTTTGGCCATCACTTTGTGGATGGTAGGCTGTAGAAAAAGAGAGTTTTGTTCCAGAGAGACGAAATAATTCTTTCCAAAAGGCACTTTGAAAGATTTTATCCCGATCAGACACAATGGTTTCGGGAAGACCATGCAGCCGGAAAATTTCCGAAAAAAACACTCGTGCAACTGATTCAGCCGTGTACGGATGCCCGAGGGGAATAAAATGGGTGTATTTAGAGAAACGGTCTATGACAACGAGTAAAGCCGATTTTCCCGACACCTTAGGGAGAGCCTCAACAAAATCCATTGAAATATCAGCCCAGATCATAGTAGGGATCGGTAAGGGCTGCAAAAGACCTGCAGGCTGTAGTGTTTCCCATTTATTGCGTTGACACACCACGCAATTACGAACATAGTCTTGAACCGTCTTTTTCCATCCCTTTCAATAGAAATCTCGACGAATCCGCTTTATAGTTTTCTGAGTCCCTTCATGAGCCGAGTCATGAATGCCTGATAGAACTGTCTCTACCAGCGGTGAAGTTGGTTGCAAATATGCTCGTTTATTGTAAAAAATGAGTCCATCTCGGACTGACCACTTGGTCGCCTCGGTACCGCCTATAATCTGCTGGCGCAAGTCTTGAAGGTCCGCACTAGTGTCAATCTCTTGTTGGAGGGAAGAAAAAAATATCTATGCAGACTTCTGATAAAGCAAACAGCTCACCCACCCCGATCTCTTCTTCCCGCCTGGATAAGGCGTCTGCTGCCTTGTTGAGGGCCCCTGCACGGTATTCAACCTGAAAATCAAAGCCAATAAGTTTACTGACCCAATGTTGTTGTGGCGAGGTTGTGAGGCGCTGTTCCAGCAAAAACTTTAAGCTATAATGATCTGTTTTGATCAGGAATGGTCTGCCCCACAAGTAGGTCTCCAATGGGCAACGGCCTTAGCTAAGCCGATTAGTTCTCTCTCGTATGCCGGAAGTTTGTGGTGGCGGTCTGCAAGTTTACGGCTAAAGAAAGCAATTGGGTGGTTGTTTTGCTGAAGGATTGCGCCGATGCCACTACCTGATGCATCACACTCGACAACAAAAGTGTTTGAGAAATCAAGCAATGCTAAAACTGGTGATTCTGATAATGCACGTTTCAAGTTTGTGAATGCTGCCTGTGAATCTTTGCTCCATGTAAAACCGTTCCTTCTAAGCATGCTAGTTAATGGGGCGGCAATGTTGCCATAGTCTTTAATGAACTTTCGGTAATAGCCCGCCAAGCCGAGGAATCCGCGTAGAGTTCGGATATTATGAGGTTTTGGCCAATCTTGAATTGTTGCAATCTTACTTTGGTCGACCGAAACCCCTTTCTGGTGAATAATGTGACCTAGATATGTGACTTCCTTGCGACCGAAGGAGCACTTGGAATTTTTTAGAAAGAGTCTGTGTGCGCGTAACAGGCCGAAAACTGTTTGGAGGTGATGAAAGTGCTCCTCCCCTGTTCGGCTATAGATTAAAATATCATCAAAAAAAAAAACAAGACGTACTTGCGCAGTTGTTGGCGGAAGACGTCATTCATTAAACTTTGGAATGTCGATGGGGCGTTTGACAACCCGAACGGCATGACAAGGAATTCGAAGTGTCCGTGGTGAGTGCGAAAAGCCGTTTTCTCGATATCCAAGGGTGACATGCGGATCTGGTGGTACCCGGAGGCTAAGTCGAGCTTAGAAAAAAACATCGCTCCGTGTAGCTCATCAAGGAGCTCCTCTACTACCGGGATAGGGAACTTGTCTTTGACTGTTTTGGCATTTAATTCTCGGTAGTCAACACAGAAACGCCACGATCCGTCATGCTTTTTGACCAGGAGAACAGGAGAACTAAAAGGTGATTGACTAGGCCGAATTATTCCGTTCTGCAACATCTCTGCACACTGTTTTTCAATTTCATCCTTTAGGAGATGGGGGTATCGGTAAGGTCGCACCGTAACTGGTTCGGTGCCTGAATGAAGCCTGATCTGGTGATCACATGACCGAGAAAGGGGCAGACCCTGGGGTTTTTCAAAAATACCCGAAAAGGACTCCAATAATTTATCGAGGTTTGGCTCATTCTCATCAGAACCACTAAGAGCAGCAAGTGTTGTCGTGTCAGGTGTCTCGCCATGCCATTTAATCGCCCTACCATCGATAGTAAATTCCATCTCCCTAACTGTAAAATCCCATAGGATGCGCCCCAATCGTTTCAGCCAATGAATCCCTAATACCATGTCGAACCCTTCCAGTGGAATAGCGAAGAAATCGGCTGAAAACTCGTAGCCTTGAACCGTCATTTGTGTATTGCGACGTATCCCAGTACTCGCTATTCTCCCTCCATCTGGTAGTGCGACACGAAGTCCTGGGCGGTGATGCACCGGGACCTGAAGCTGGTCGGCTGCTCTGCTGGCAATAAAATTGTGGGTGCTGCCACTATCAAGAAGCACCCATGCAGTTCCGGAACCAATAAGTGCTCGTACCTGAAAGGTTCTGTCAGTTTTTTCTCCACGTATGGCACTCAGCGAAATTTCTGGTGTTACTTCAACTTGAGTCTGATCTTCTTCGTCCTCATCTGCCATCATAATGCAAAACAATTTGGCACACTTGTGGCCGACTGAGAACATCTCGTCGCAGTTGAAGCACAACCCCTTTGCTCTCCGTTCTGCCATTTCAGATGTCGTGAGACGCTTCCAAGTAGGGTTCCTTGGTTCTTTTTTTGTAGCAGCTGCCCCTGTTGCTTCCCGATTTCTGATTGCATTTGGGGGTCGACTTCCCGATGGGGGTGCTCCAAGCCCTCTAGCATGGCCCTCTTCTGACAATTTGAGCTCCATTTGCCTTGCTAGGTTCATGGCAAAATATAGGGTATTTGGTTTCGCGTACTCAACTTCATACCGAATTGCATTGGTTAAACCTGCACAGAAGTGCCAAATACTCTGTTCTGGTGTGACCCCTGTGGTCCGACCCAAAAGGGATTCGAAACCTTCACAGTAATCTTCCACAATTCCAAGTTGGCGTAAGCGGGTCAGCTCCCCTAGCGGATTTATGCTCATAGGTGGCCCGAACCGGATTTTGCATTCTTCTGAAAAATCATTCCACGTCATTCTGTCCTTCATCCTCCTGAGATTATGATACCAACCGCTGGCTCGCCCTTGCAGAGAAAACGTGGCTTGTCGGACCCATGCATCAACTGGTGTTTGTTGTTCTTCAAAGAAATCTTCACATTTTTGTAGCCACTCCATTGGGTTAGTTTTTCCATCATAAGTCGGGAATTCCATCTTTGCGAACCTTGGTACCCGGGTGCCACGGTACCCTGTGTCCTCAAGGTCTTCCCACTCCTTTTGTGGTCGCTCCTGGCGGATAAATCCTTCTGTTTTGTACTGGTCCCAACTGTGCTTAAATGGTTGTGGTTGCCCAGTTCGCCATGAATCATTCCCCTTCCCGATTACTCGACCTGATCCATTTGGTTGTCCCCCAACAGGACCCTTTCCCCGTCCAACGACCGTGGTAGTTGTCGGTCCTTTAGCTTCTCGAGCACTGACGGGGCCGAAACCTGTCCCCCTGCCTCTTCCTTGACTTTGCTCTGGTGGATCATCGAATGACTCCATCTCTATCTCCTCCTCCACACTAGCTTCCGAACCCCCTTGTTTATTGGATTTGTTATGGCTCCGTGCAGATAAGCCTTCCTCCAATGTCGCTTGCTTGGCTTGCAAGGCTTCCACCGCAGCCTTCAATTCACTTGTGCTTTGGGTTTGTTGGGTCATGAAGGCTTCCAGTTTCTTCATAAATTCCTCTGATTGGTTTGTCATCACGAGCGGCTCTGATACCAAATTTGTTATGCCCCGGGATTTGGATCTCGTGACTGGCCCTGTACTTGCAGTTACAGGAGCCGTGAATCTCCAGTAACCTAGCCCCCTGCTGCAGGAGACTAAGCCTAAACAAGTAAACTGATATTATTCTCTGATTGTTAAGAAATTCAAGCATACTTTATTCCAATAAAGACTGCCCTTTAAATAGGGAAAACAATTACTCAAAAATAAGGAAGCAAATCTCCTAAATCACCAAGACTTTGGAAACAGAATCAAACTCAAAACTAGACATTATCTTGAATTAAAATACTCCTAATTAATAGCATGCATTAAAAAAATGAAATCCTTTTTAGCCTCCTCCAATTGCCATAGATTCTTTCTTACGCTTCTGATAAACTTTGCCATATCTGTTATTGGCGACCATAACAGGAGATTCTACTATTTGTTTTGTTACACGTTTGGTCTCTACTGTTTATTTATGTTACGCGTTTGGTCCCCGTTTTACCTAAAAAGACTATTATTTAAGTAGAAAAAATTATGGTGTAGGTAAAATATGGTGAGGATGGGCTTAGGGTGTGTTTATTTAAATAAATTAAAAAATCATTGGCAAAATAATCTTTTTAGGTAGGACATGTACCAAATGTGTAACAAAAACAAATAATAGGAAGCTTCCGAGTTAAAATAATAAATTAGGAACCAAACACACAAATTACCATAAACCATAGGGACCATTAGTGTAATTTACTCTAAAATCTTTTTAGCTTTTCTATCAACATTAATTTTATCTGTCATAAAAGATTAAACACAAATTAAAACATTAAAAAGTTGTGAGAATTTGAGATTTTTTTATCAAAAAATGGTAGAAAGATGGGATTTTTAGCAAATGATGATGCTGAAAAGGTTTTTCAGTTAAAGAAAGATACCTGGAAAGTTTTTTAGTAAAATGTGGGGTAGGATCCATACAATCAATACCAGTGATTGTGAAAATAAGTCTCCTTTGCAAAAGTTGTTGGCTGGTTGGCTTGTTACAGATGAAGAATTGTAAGTATTTCACAATCGTAAGCAATAGGCTCACGAATTGTTTGATGTCATATCTTTTGATGCAACATTGATATTGTCGCAGATAAAGAATTGTAAGTATTACAAACTACATATTTCTTCCTAGTAATTTGTTGAAATTATGGCGGTAAACGAGCTGAACAAACACGAACAATAGTTCTCCATGCTTGTCCATATAAGTTTGTCAAACAACAAATGAACACGAACGTTAAGCGAATGAGTTTCTTTGTTAATGTTCATTCGTTTAACAAATTACATTTTTAATGCTCGTTCATTTATGTCTATAAACAACTTATGTCTATTAGCATGCTAAACGAACGAACATAAACAAACGGAGACATATATGAACATAAGCAAGCATATAAAATAGTAATTACGGGCGGTCTATTGGTTTTTCATGTCTAGGACGAGATAAAGAAATGATGTCGTGTGCTCCCACTGAAACATTGCATGAAGCAATTATATAACAAAAAAATTTAAAATAGAAGTGCAATAATTTTTTATGTGATTAAATTATATACTAGTACAACTTTATAGTTCTACCCTTCATAGTTAAATAAATTACAAATACATTTTCACAAATTAAGAATCTACTTAAGCGCCACACTTTACATTTATACCCTTCATGGGTAATAATATTACAATGCATTTTCACAAATTTAGAATCTACCTTACACTATGTAAAACAATCAGGCCTCTATTAGCGGAATATATGTTGTATATTAGCGGAATATATATTGTATTTATTATCATATATGTATTGTGAGGAAAGTCAGTAATCCTCCTTATTTAGAAGAGGTTAGTTAGGCATGCATGTATTATATATTGTCTCGATAGTCATCAGTAAAGACACAATACAGAATACTGGCTTTTATGGTATCAGAGCCAACTTTCTAACCCTAGCCGTCGATTCAACAGCCTCCAAGAATAATAATACCAATGATCCAAAGCCATTACACCCAGTTTACTCTGTTGCCAACATTCAAAATAAAATCAGAACTTTAGATGGTGTGAAGGTCACATATTCGTCTTGGGTTAAATTGTTCAAGTTGCATGCGCATGGGTACGATGTGTTAAAGCACACTGACGGAAGCACTCCTCCAGTGAAGACGGACGCGACTTACGAGTCGTGGTCGAAAATTGATGCCATTGTCCTTCAATGGATCTATGGATCATTATCTGATGAATTATTGGCTAGAGTTCTAGACACTGATGCTACGACACAGCAAGCATGGAATCGAATTCAAGATATTTTCCTCAACAATAAAAGCTCACGTGCAGCAGCCCTCGAACACCAGTTCATTAACCTGACACTTGCTTCGTGTTCATCCATGGACGAGTACCAACAAAAACTCAAAGATCTGACAGAACAGTTGAATGATGTAGATCACACCGTGCCTGAGTCACCTCTTGTCCTACAAATGGTACGAGGTCTTCCTCAAGAATATGACACAGTAGCCTCCATCATCCAAAATAAAGAAAACACTTCTTGAGACAATGCATGCTCAATGATTCAAATAAAGCAGCAACGCGTCTCCGCTCACCAGAATCTGGATCAATCGGCGTTCACAATAACTCATTCAGGTATGCAGCAAGTTGGTCGAAACATAAACCCATCGCTTGGTCAGTACAACCCCACAAGCAACCACCAATCACAGGGATTCGAGCAGCAAAGTGGTCGCCAATACTCCTCCCGGGGACGTGGCCGTGGTTGCAATAACCGTGGTGGTAGGGGGCGTGGACGACAACAGTACAACCAATCAAGTCCTCCACTGCAACCATCTGGTAATTGGATCTGGACTCCATCATCACCTCCTTGCCCACATCCAACTCAGTCCAATTGGTCATCGTCTTGGCCAAACAGGCCCACAGCTCACTCCAGTCAACTTGGGTACTCGGCTCAACAGCGTGGTCACTACTCGGCTCAGCAACCTAGTTACTCGGCCAATTTGGCTTACTCGCCAACCTATCCAACACATCCCACATACTCTCAAAGGCCCACTGTTGACCCGCTCAATCCTACTGACCTTGGCGTTGCCCTCTCCACTGTGAAGTTAAATCAACCAGATCAATCCTGGTACTTGGACACTGGAGCCTCCTCTCACATTACTTCAGACCCTGGTAAGTTACTAACACCAAATTCTATTTCCTTTAATGGTGATTTATTTGTTAATAATGGGAACACATTGTCGATTATGTGCTCGGGTAATGGCTTACACATAACTCCAAACCACACTTATCGCCTTAATAATATTCTTCTAGCCCCTCACATAATTAAAAATATGATTTTTGGTAAAAAAATTTACTCTTGACAATTCAATTTCCGATGAATTTGATCCTAACGGTATTACTTTGAAGGTCTCAAGACTGGCAGGTTCCTTTCGCGCCGTGAAAGCACTGGTGACCTCTATCTGTTCACTTCATCTCCGCTTGCTTGTCTCACAACTTCAGCAATAAAGTGGCATGATCATCCGGGCACTCAATTCCTTGACACTCTTTTTAGCCGTTCTTACAATCCATGTAATAAAGATATTTCAAAAGTTTTTTTGCAATTCTTTCCATTTGTCTAATAGTAAACGTTTGCCATTTGTTGCTTCTCATTCTTTTACAACTTCACCATTTGAGATTATACATTGTGATTTATGGACATCACCCATCCTCAGTAACTCATCATATAAATATTACATGGTGCTTATTGATAATTTCTCACACTACGTTTGGGTATATCCCTTAAAATTTAAATCTGAAGCTTTTCCAACTTTTGCTAAATTCCAAAACTTATCCAAACACAATTCCACAAATTTGTTAAAGCTTTTCAATGTAATTTAGGGGGCGAGTTCGACAACCATGAATTCCATACTTTTGCCCATTCTCATGGTTTCCTTTTTTGATACTCATGTCCACAGACTTCCCCCCAAAACGGCAGGGCTGAACACATGATTTGACGATTAAATGATATCATTCGTTCCTTACTCACTCATGCTAACTTACCTCCCCGTTTTTGGGTTGAGACTCTCCACACTTCAGCCTATTTACATAATATTTTTCCCACCAAATGCCTAAAGCTTCTTACTCCTACGTTTTCATTATATCAGAGACACCCTACCTATGATCATTTACGGGTGTTTGGATGTGCATGTTATCCTAACATGTCTACCACACAACCTCACAAACTTCACCATCGGTCCATACGTTGCATCTTTCTTGGCTATCCCTCTGAGTTTCTATAACATCCAAAAATTTTAAGCCAAATCTAAACTTTTTCAACCATAAAAACAAATAGTGTTTTACAAAATGTTTTCAAAATAATATTCATCAGAGTGTCCCAATAACAAAATCATAAGGATGTGGAGCGGTACAGTCATGCCTTTGCCTTGCCATGATCTCCTGAAGTACCTAAAACAATAAACTGAAACTATAAGTCCAAGGGCTTAGTGGGCTACCCCTAAAATACCAAAACCACACTGATAATACCATATCAATAACAGATAATCAACAACATGCTTACTGGGCCTTTGACCTGACTGGACCACCCTATAGGGCCTACAGTCTATCTGGGTCTATCCCGAGCCTTCAGCATGACTGGACCGCCACGTGGGCCTAAAATCTCTCCGGAAAGCTCGTAGGGTATGTTGGCCTTCAGCACAAAGTAGGACTGCCCCAACCCAATCATCAAGCAAATAATCATGTGTGCATAACTAACATATACTGGCATAACAAATATCAAATATAAATATATCACAAATCATTGATCATAGCAATCTCTCCTAACCAGAGCACTGACCTAACCAGGTCACTAACATACCAATCCTAACAGAGCATAAGAGCATAACAGCATACTGTCTATCCTGATACCGATCTAACTGATCATACCCGCATGTAGCGTACTATAACCAAGATAACAACTAAAAGGGCCGGTGTTGGTGCCTTAGACCCTATTGATATAGTGAGGATAACTCACCTTGCTAGTAGCTCGGAATGATACTGTCCACACCTCCAGATATAGTTCTAACCACTTCGCCTGTACCCATAAGTGGTCCACTCAATAATCACTCAAATTACCAAAATACCCTTGGGAGGTACAAGATACCGCATAGCCAAAGTCAAGTCACTGGTCAATGGTCAACAGTCCATGTTGACCTATTTGCTGAAAATAACTTTCTCTGCCTCGAGTCTCCACCGATTCCAGAATTTCTCGACTCGACTTGCTGAGTCTAAGAGCAGACTCGTCGAGTCGATATGCGATCCAGTGCTTGGAACTCAAACTGACTCGTTGGGTCATCTCCCAGACCTTGTCGAGTCCATGCGGGACTGATTTGGACAAAACCCTAAACGACTCGCTGAGTCATCTCCCAGACTCGTCGAGTCCAAACGCATATTCTCATGTTCAAGTGATTCTGAGTTATCCCTTTGATCCAATCTATAGATCTAGGTCCCTAGAGTGTATTAGCAACGTAAAGTTGCTACCTTTACGTATTTACATGTCTCAAATTCCACATCCAAGCTTGAAATGGGACTTTACTCATAAACAAGGGTTCCTTCATGACCCTATTAGGAACTTTATGAACTTAGGGCTCAAAAGAGGTTCAGATCTGAAGTTTCAACTTTAGATCTAGCTCCCATACCATAATCCCTTCATGAATAGCTAAAGAAAGCCCTAATCTTCACATATGAAAGATTCTAGAAGAAAATAGGTCAAGGTAACAACTTGTTACCTCCAAAATGTGCCCAAGCTGAAGTAGACTCTGGATCCACATGAAATCTTTGATGCTAGCCCCTTGATCTATAAGTTTCCTTCACAAAAATCACTTCCCAAGCTCCAAAAACACTCTCCAAGCTCCCACTCACGAAAATTAGGGTTGCTGGCTCTCAAGGGGTGATAGAGGACAGTGGGAGGCGCTAATGCTCCAATATATATGGTGCAAAAACCCTGAAATTTAGGGTTTCCTGTGCCAGTTCCTACTCGTCGAGTCCCTCATTAAATGATGTGGTCCTGTCCCGCTTCTACTCGACGATTCATAGCATCAACTCGTCGAGTAGACCTTAAAACTTGAAATTTTGAAGGGATAATAATGATACCTGACAGTTGGGATGTTACAATTCTCCCCCACTTAACTTAGACTTCATCCTCGAAGTCTGCCGTAGTGAGTAACTCCGGGTAATGCTCCCGCATCTCATCCTCCGGCTCCCATGTCCACTCAGATCCCTCCGATGCTCCTACTGAATCTTCACTAATGGAAACTCCTTGTTGCGCAGCACTTTCACTTTCCTTTCCAAAATGGCAACCGGCCTCTCAATATAATTCAGGCGCTCATCAACCTAAATGTCATCTAGTGGCACCACTGCCTCCGGGTCCATAATGCACTTTCGCAACTGCGAAATGTGAAAGGTGTTGTGAATACGGCTGATATCATCTGGTAATTCCAACCTGTATGGCACGTTATCAACCCTGGCAATGACCCGGAACGACCCAATGTAGCGGGGACCCAACTTTCCCCTTTTTCTGAAGCGAATCATGCCCTTCCAGGGTGATACCTTCAAGAGTACCATGTCATCAACCTGAAACTCCAAATCTGATCGGTGTCTATCAGTGTAACTCTTTTGTCGACTCTGGGCGGTCTGCAGCCGCTGTCTGATCTGCTGGATCTTTTCGGTAGTCTAAAAAACTACCTCCGTCCGAACCATCACTCTGTGTCCAACCTCACCCCAACAGATCAGGGTTCGACATTTCCGACTGTACAACAGCTCAAAAGGCGGGGCGCAAATACCGGCATGATAGCTGTTGTTGTAAGCAAACTCTGCAAGAGGTAGATGAGAATCCCAACTCCCTCCGAAGTCAATAGCACACGCCCTCAACATATCCTTGAGGGTATGAATAGTCCGCTCACTCTGCCCATCAGTCTGAGGATGAAACGTTTTACTAAAGTGCAGTCGCGTACCCAGTTCCTCATGGAACTTCTGCCAGAAACGGGAGGTAAACCTGACATCCCGATTGGAAACGATGGAGACCGGTACTCCATGGCGAGGGACAATATCGCGGACGTCCATGTCGGCCAATTTCTAGGCAGACGAACTCTCCCGAATAGCCAAGAAATGGGCACTCTTGGTCAACCGATCCACAATGACCCATATAGCATCGAACCCCTTCGTCGTCCTTGGCAGCTTCGTAATGAAGTCCATCGTGATCTGCTCCCATTTCCACATGGGAATCTCTAGAGGCTGCAGCTTACCATGTGGCCTCTAATGCTCGGCCTTGACCATTTTTACAGGTCAAGCACCTCTCGACATACCAAGCGATTTCTTGCTTCATACATGGCCACCAGTAACTCAAACTTAGATCATTGTAAATCTTGGTAGCCCCCGGGTGTATAGAAAAATGAGACTTATGAGCCTCCTCCATCACTATCTGCCTGAACCCACCGACATCGGAACCCAAACCCGATCGTATTGGCCCAATAATCCACGACTATCCCGAACAAATCGGGCGCTCTCGCCCTTGCCCCTTTCCAACTTCCAGTTCTCTGGCCGCATGCCCTTAACCTAGGCATCTCTAATCAAGCTCACAAGCGGGGACTCCACCACTATCCTCATGCACCTTGCTGGGGTAGAAGACCCAGCTGACTTGCGGTTCAAGGCGTCCACAACCACGTTCGCTTTACCGGGGTGGTAAAGGATCTCGCAGTCGTAGTCCTTGGCTACATCCAACCACCTACGCTGCCTCATATTCGGGTTCGGCTGATCCATGATGTGCCTCAAGCTCTTGTGATCCGTGTATATGGTACAAGGGACCCCGTACAGGTAATGCTTCCAAATCTTGAGAGCGAATACCACCGCTCTGAAATCCAGATCGTGCGTAGGGTATCTCGTCTCATGCGGCTTCAGTTGTCGTGACGCATAGGCTATCACTTGTCCTCTCTACATGAGGACTGCCCCCAAACCTGTGATGGATGCATCACATAATCCTACAAAATCCTCAACTCCCTCGGGGAGTGTCAATACTGGCGCCTCGTATAAACACTGTCGGAGGGTCTCAAACACCCTCTGCTGCTCAAGGCCCCACCGGAAGTCCACCCCCTTCCTCGTTAGACGAGTGAGGGGTACTTCAATCTTGGAGAAATCTCAAATAAATCTCCGGTAGTACCCTGCTAATCCCAAGAAGCTCCTGATATCTGAAGGAGATTTCAGAATCTCCCAATTCATAACCGCCTCATCTTTGGCCGGGTCGACCATAATCCCCTCCTGGTTAATGAGGTGCCCAAGGAACTGGACCTCTCGCAACCAAAACTCACATTTCGAGAACTTGGCATAAAGTCGTTCCTGCCTCAAAACTCCCAATAGCTCCCTGAGGCGCTCCTCATGCTGCTCTCGGGTCTGGGAATACACCAAGATATCATCTATGAACACAATGATCGAGCGATCCAGCATCGGTCTGCAAACCCGATTCATCAGATCCATAAACACTGTCAGCGTGTTGGTGAGCCGAAACGGCATCACCACGAACTCGTAATGACCATAACGAGTTCGAAATGCGGTCTTCTCCACGTCTTCCTCTCTCACCCTGACTTGGTGATATGCAGATCTCAAATCGATCTTGGAAAACCAAGATGCACCCTGCAACTGATCAAAAAGATCATCTATCCTCGGGAGTGGGTAACCGTTTTTCACCGTTAACTAGTTCAACTCTCTATAATCAATGCCCATCCGGTGCGAGCCGTCCTTCTTCCTGACGAAGAGGATTGGTGCTCCCCACAGAGAACTACTCGGACAAATGAACTACTTACCTAGCAGTTCCTACAACAGAGATGACAACTCCTGCATCTCTGGCGGTGCCAAACGATACGGCGCCTTAACGATAGGAGCCGTACCCGGCTCTAGATCAATCCTAAACTCAACCTGCCTCTCCGGTGGCACTCTCGGTAACTCCTCCAGAAACACGTCAGCAAACTCTCTAACCACCGGGACCTCTAAAACTAAAGTCTGGTCCCTGACCCGCATATCCCTCACATACGCTAAATAATCGGCACACCCATGCTGAATATACTGTCGAGCCCTGGCTGTCGAACAAAACCCTGATCCTACTCTTGTGCCCCTCATCATATACCACTAGTTCTCCCCCACTTGGGGTTAGAACTACTATTCGTTGTCCCTCACAATCGATCATGGCACCAAATCGATTGAGCCAATCCATCCCACAATCACACATACTTCCCCAATGAGAATAGGAATCAAATCTATCAGGAAGGATACCCCGAAAATCTCTAACTCACATCCCTGGTAGATCGAAGAAGCAGAAAACCCATGTTCGATGGCGATAGAAACTTGCAACGGACACTCGAGCTCATTTACCGGTACACTAAATCCCCTACTGAAAGTCTGAGATACAAACGATCAACTCGTCCCCGAGTCGAATAAAACCAATGTAGGAAAAGAGTTTACTAAAAACGTACCTAAACATAGGTACAACAGATAAGAATCACACAGATATAATGACTGAAATAGAGTATAGAAACATACCAACAACCACATTCGGTTCTGCCCTGGCCTCCTCGGCCGTGAGCTGGAAGGTACGCCCCTAAGCCTTTGGCGGCTCCTCCTTAACCGGCCTCCCATCCACAATCCTCAAAGAAGCTGGTGCGGAAACCTGCGCTGGCTTGGCGGCGAGCTGCGGACAGTTGGTCTTCATGTGACCAAGCTGATGATAGTGATAACATATACTCATATCTGCCGGAGGGGCGGACTGGCGACAGTCCCTAGCATAGTGCCCCTCCTTTCCACATTTGTGGCACCCACCACCTGCTCGACAAACCCCAGAATGACCCCTGCCACACTTTCCACTAGTGTGTCTCTGCTGACCTCCTGTCCTAGTATCAGCGGTCTTAGACCGCTTAGGTGCCGACTGAGACTGTACCGGAACCTGACGCTGCTCATTCAACCGCAGCTCTATCACCAACTCACGCCGCCTCACGGCTTCATGAAGATCTAGGAGAGTATCACAACGTTGCATGGCAACAAACTGTCGAATATCAGTCTTGAGCATACTCAGATAACGAGTCATCTGAGACTGCTCTAAAGCAAACTCCGAGCAAAACATAGCCCTCTCTGTGAACATGCGAGTGATCTCCATCACCAACTCTCCATCCTGCCTCAATGTTAAAAACTCCTGATCAAGCCGCTCTCGCTCCACGCGTGGAACGTAGCTAGTGCGGAACATCTCCCTGAACTGCTCCCATGTAGCAGCAGCCCTCTGATCATCGGTGTACGACCTAGTCGTCAGTCTCCACCAGTCATTGGCCCCGAGCCTCAGCAGGTTCAGGGCGGACCTGACCTTCTGGTCAGTAGGACACGAGCTCATGAAGAAACAATCCTCCACGTTAGATAACCACCTCATAGCCCTGATTGCATCCTGAGTACCATCAAATGTCGCGGGCTTCGTGTTAGCGAAGTCTCGGTACTGGAAAGCCCGACTGGCTCCTCCTCCACCCCCTGCCGCTGTTACAGCCGATGTGGCTGCAGCGGCAGCCGTCTCTGCTAAGTCCACATAACGCTCATCAAAGTACTCTACCATGGTGGTCTTGATCGACCCAAACATCTCTGGTAGTTGCGCTCGAAACGCAGCAGCAATCTCATCATGCAGGATCTCTCGAATCCTGGCATCCAACTCCTCTATCCCTATCTGCACCACGGGCTCAGATGCTATAGGCACATCCAGGCCTCCGCCCCCTGATCCTGATCCCGATCCAGTCGTAAAGCGTCTCGTCATCACCATACTGAAAATATACCCAAGACATCAGATAAACAACATAATATCGGTATATCAATTTTCACGAACACTAGGGGTTGTGACTTCCTTGATATGCGTATGGGTCCTGTGCTTTCAGTAGTACGGGCCCATACTACCTTCCACACCTACCCATATTTGTCTTAAGTATCATCAAAATGCCCTAACAATAGACATCAACATAGTAAGCGCTCAACCCTCACTCCTCGAGGAATGCAAAACTATCTCACAACTGGCCTCACGACTTCTCACGACCCATTCATCCAAGAAACTTCCACCAACCCTGCAGCATTAATGTATGCTAGCCACACATAACACTGGACCCGATAGACTTTTGAATATCCAATTCTACCCTAAGGTCGAATCAAACATTCTCAGGCTATAAGATCTTGATTATGCACAGCCGTGATGCATACACTAAACAACTACAATAATGATGTCAATTCCATATAAAAGAAACCCTAGGCTAGTAGGCATCATATAACCAGGCAAGTCTATCCTACAATTTCTGAAGATCCCTAGCCTAGCACTAGCATGCTGTTCTAACATATCATAATATCAAATAACTGCATGATATTTTGGGGTTTACTTACAGGCTTCGGCTGATCGTACACTCCGCATCCTCCATCCTTTATTTTGAAAACCATTTTAGAATTTATCCCGAAAATTTCCTTGATTTGAGACTGGATTCACACGAGTGTTCCTCTAAATCACCCAAATTAAGGCTCTGATACCAACTTGTAACATCCAAAAAATTTAAGCCAAATTTAAACTTTTTCAACCATAAAACCAAATAGTGTTTTACAAAATGTTTTCAAAATAATATTCACTAGAGTATCCCAATAACCAGTGGCGGACGCAGAACATTGTCGTAGGGGTGGCACTAGAAAAAATTCCAAATAAATCTATATTATTAGTGTCATTCGTGTTTTAAGCCGGTTCACCCAATAGAAAAAACAGTAAAAAAGCTTTAAATTTTTTTTACACTACATGCCAGCGTCGGAGCAGCGGCCCGGGACCCCTGGGGCACCACTAAGGTCCGCCACTACCAATAACAAAATCATAAGGATGTGGAGTGGTACGGTCATGCCTTTGCCTTGCCATGATCTCCTGAAGTACTTGAAACAATAAACTGAAACTATAAGCCCAAGGGCTTAGTGAGCTACCCCCAAAATACCAAAACCACACCGATAATACCATATCAATAACAAATAATCAACAACATGCATACTGGGCCTTCGGCCTGACTGGACCGCCCTGCGGGGCCTACAGTCCATCTGGTTCTATCTCGAGCCTTCGACATGACTGGACCGCCATGCTGGCCTACAGTCTCTCCGGACCGCTTGTAGGGTATGTTGGCCTTCACCACAAAGCAGGACCGCCTCAACCCAATTATCAAGCAAATAATCATGTGCACTTAACTAACATATACTGGCATAACAAATATCAGATATAACTATATCACAGATCATCGATCATAGCAATCTCTCCTAACCAGAGCACCGACCTAACCAGGTCACTAACATACCAATCCTAACGGATCATAAGAGCATAAAAACATACTGTCTATCCTGATACCGATCTAACTGATCATACCCACATGTAGCATACTATAACCAAGATAACAACTAAAAGGGTCGACCTTGGTGCCTTAGACCCTATTGATATAGTGAGGATAACTCACCTTGCTAGTAGCTCGGAATGAAACTGTCCATACCTCCAGATATAGCTCCAACCACCTCGCTTGTACCCATAAGTGATCCACTCAATAATCACTCAAATTACCAAAATTCCGTTGGGAGGTAAAAGATACCCCATAGCCAAAGTCAAGTCATTGGTCAATGGTCAATAGTCCATGTTGACCTATTTGCTGAAAATAACTTTCTCTTCCTCGAGTCTCCACTGATTCCAGAATTTCCCGACTCGACTCGCCGAGTCTAAGAGCAGACTCGCCGAGTCGATATGCGATCTAGTGCTTAGAACTCAAACTGACTCGTGGGGTTATCTCCCAAACCTCATCGAGTCCATGTGGGACCGATTTGGACAAAACCCTAATCGACTCGCCGAGTCGTCTCCCAGACTCGCCGAGTCCAAACACATATTCTCATGTTCAAGCGATTTTGAGATATCCTTTTTGTGACAACCCGAAATTTATACCTGGTACTATTATACAAATCAGTCAAGTCAGACTCGTTTCTACCACTTTCTAGCATTGTTTTGAGTCAATTGAGTGTTCTAAATCTAGCATCTTCGAGTTAGAAACTTAGATTTGAGTACCGCAAGTTCACCCGAAACAAAAAGTGTCCAAACACTCCCACCTAAGGAGTGTACGGCCATACACTTGGGTGTGCGGCCGCACCCCTCTTCTGGCAGCACACTCACGACTATAAGATGGAGTCTAGGTCTTCATTCAATCCTTTTCATCCTCCTAGTCAAGAACTCGTTTTCTCTCAAGTAGCTCCTGATTTTTCAACTAGATCTTCAAGTGGTAAGTGTTTTTATCCTTTGATTTGTTGATTCCTTACCCCATATAACGTAAATCACTGATTTCATCCATGAAATCATTCCATTTTAGTAGATCTTCAAGTGTTCTTCAGTTTCACCAAGAACACCTACAAGGTTCTTGGGCTCCAAAAACCCCTATACGCTTCTACATCGTAAGTACCCTACTCCTACATGTTATTAACTATATTTGAGCCTTAGAAAATGTCCAGAACTCAATCTTCAAGGAGTATGCGGCCGCACACATTCAAGTGGCCATACACCCCTTATCTTAGTGCTTTAAGGCCTCAAACTCGACTTGTATGCTAGCACATGAGCAAAGACACTTAGGGGATATAAGATATGACCTTGGAAATACGTTTTGAACCATTTTTACTAGGAGTGTGCGGCCGCACACTCCATGGCCGCACACACCTGCACGCATACCCAATGGGCAGCACACCAGGTGGCCACACACACCCATGTACGACCATACACCCATTTCGGACGACTTTTGGTGCTTCTAACACTTCAATCTAAGTGTTTTCTAGGCCCTAGGGTGTTTTCCTCTCATTATAAATTGTTTAATGACTAATTATATACATATATGTACCAATATATTCTTATTAGGATCCATTGTGATCGAGCCTTCTTTTGGCACTCAGCATCCACACCGACTTTACACTCAAATCCTACGTCAAACTATGAGTTCATACCCCTACGTTTTCCGAGTTTTCATGTTTTCAGGGGGGATACAAGTAAAATTACAAGGAAACTTGTGCTCAAAATATACTATGTTTTCTAAGATAATTATATTTTTAGTATGCTTTTAATATGGAAAATAGTTTTTACCAAACGATTAAGAAATCAACTCGTAGAAACAGTTTTCAAGACTAGGGTGACTAACTTGTGAATCATGTGGTAAAATATATTATTTTATAAGGGATTCATGCAAATCAAAAATAGGATTTTCAATATTATTACTTGTAAATTTGTTAGTCTAAATGTTGGAAACACGTCCTTGGTAACACTCCCACCGAATTCGAGAGTGTAGGACTAGCACTTGTAACCAGAATCTATTGTAGGGAGAGCGTGACTGTTGTGTATAGATCTATACGGGACTGACTATCCCACACCTGAACTGCAAGCTACAGTTAGGCAGCCATGCCTGGGGTGACAAAGTCATAAAGGATAACGACCCCGTTACGTGTCATATCAAGTTAATGTATGGTTATAAAGCTTGCAACCTAGATAACAGATATTTACTTTTCTAATAATGAATCAAGTGAACTAACCTCAAAATAATAACCGATTTGATTACTAGAGGGTATTAGTAATACCTTCAGGATTTAGTTCACCATGTATTTATTAGTTTTATTTATGTAATAAAGCTAAAACCTCTCGTATTCCAGGGAAAATAAGGGATTTTCGTAGCCTTAACCTACTTCTAGTGATAACCAGGATTACCAATAAGAAACTATGTTTAACCTATATAAGTATTGTAGACATTTATACTTTCCGATCTAAATCGAGTAATTCAATAGTTCTCACTTAAGGGAAATGTAGGATTTTCCCAGGGTAATCATCAGTATTTTAGAAACAGATGGTTTATCATTCAACTAATGAACTTTCATTATTAAATTCATGATCTCTGAGTTTATTCATAACTAGTATGAACTAAGAAGTCATAGAAGAAATGGATTTAAACATGCTTTTTTATAAGAAAATATGGGATTTTCTTGAGGAACACTTTCAACTAATATCAAAGAGTCGTTTTTCTTGAGGTTATATAAATTTATTTCACCAGACAGTATGAGATTTCCGGAAAAGATATAGCATTTTTCAAAAGAACCGAGAACTATATATCCTAAAACAAAATGCTTATGACCTCACCAGCTTTATGCTGATACTCTTTCAAAACCTACTTGTATTCTCAGGACTTTAGTAGACAGGTACACCCGAAGTTTCGAGAAGACTGCTTAGCACCGGACTACGACTCCTGTTGTCTTTTGTATTTCCTTGATGTTAGAATATATAATGTTTAAAACCCTTATGTAAAACTTATACTTATTAATGCAATGGTTGGTTGTACTTTGGTTACTATAATGCATGTGTTTTGATACTTACTTGACGTCATCCGCCCCCGAACGTTTCCACCGTTCCGGTTTGGGGGTGTGACAGATTGGTATCAGATCCTTATTTATAGTGAACTCAGTATATCAGTCATAAAAGATATACAACTATAAACACATTGGGATAAAAACACTCTGACCCAAAATTATACTTTAGAAATATATATATATATATATATATATATATATATATATATATATATATATATATATATATATATATATATATCATTATGTTATAAAAGTATAAATATATATACACAAAATATGGATATATTAGAACAAGAATCGTAAGAAGTACATAATAAAAGTATTTGGATGTTGGACACTGTGGTTAAACCTTGGCAGTTATGTAATCATATCTACGATCAATATAGCATGTTCAACTATATTTATTTGTGACATGACCAACATGTGCTTGGGAGTGATTGTAGTGTTTCAACAAGTCTAAAACTTACCTAGGTACCCAAAAAATTTCTAGAACCAAACATAAAGGTTTAAAATACTATAGGAGTATTTTAGCTACTATAAGATAACAACGGAGTGCCGAGCATACGGTTACAATACTGTAGAAGTAGTACTAGACTAAATGTTTGTTAACTATCTCTTTACCCCCATTCTCGTGTAGATATCATGGCAGGATTCCACCTCCCTGGCGACCCGTACTTTCCCAACCTATAAAATGGAGGATGGCTTGAGGATGAACCAGAAGAAGAACCTGCAATCCCCTTAGATGATCACTCCGCCGAGAACTATTCGGAGAGTTCCGACTCCAAGCCCGAAGTCACTAATCTACCTTCGGTGGCCCCTGTTCCAAATCCAAATCCTCGTCCGGTGTTTTAAGGCCCGACGCCTCCATAGGTGGAAAGCTTGGAAACATGGAGTCAAGAGCAAAATCAACTTATGAACTTCAATGGAGACAGAAGTTTTTATGATCTGAGCACATGAGGCTTAGCGGACAGGGTCTTACCAATCCTGGTCCGCAGGGTTTCTCGGAACGAAATACATGGTAGGACGGCCCTCACCAGAATCATGGAAGTGGATGCCAATACAATAATGTATACAGTCCGCACCATCCGTCTTGAAGATGCTCGTGAGAGGTCTACGAGAGACAACAAGGCCCTACAGCGAGAGCTTGCTGTAACTCGAGCTAAAGTCATAGAACTCTGAGTGTGCCAAAGAGTATTCGAACGACACCTTCTTGACATGGAGCGCCAGCTAGCTAACTTAAGGATCCGTTCAAGGAGTGCCCGTCACTAATACGACTACTCTACTCATCCTTTCTTTTAGTTAAGAACAGTCTTCCTACCTATGCTCTAAGTAGCTCTTTTTCACGTAAACATATCTGTATTGCAAGTACTGTTTTTTACTAGTTCTTTATGTTGTCAATTTTCCCTCTGTTGGTATGATGTAGACCTATTCCTAGGTCAAATTCCCCTAACTCTGTGTAATCATAATACCAACTATAAAGACAACAGTCTTAATTCAGATAAAGATCATCGTTATCAAACATATATCTCAGATCAGTAACCTGTGAACTAAGTAACTTTATCAAAGACATATCACCACTTCATCTTAGAAACATGTTCATAGACTGTACTCTTACCCTGGGCGATTACTCTTTTCCCATCAAACTTATGCTGCTATCCCTAAAGAGAGCTTTGATGTTATAATTGACATGGATGGGTTGAGTTTCAATCACGTTAGTAACCACTGTTTCGAGAAAACAATTATTTTTGGCGAAGCCCTCGTTATTTTTCGTGATAAACTTAGTTCAAACCTTCGTACCGTTTCATGCATCAAAGCCTGGAAGTACTTACAAAAGGAATGCTCCGCATTCCTAACTCATGATGTTGATAAAATGCAAAAAGTTAAAGACCATGAGAGCATCCCCGAAGTCTGCAACTTTCCTGATATCTTCCCCCGAAAATCTTCCCAGAATTTCTCCCGAGCGCCAAGTCGAGTTTCGTATCGACTTAATCCCCGAAACTACTCTTATAGCTAAAACACCATATCATCTAAACGCCGACCAAAGTGCAAGAGTTATCCAACCAAATCGATGAGATGAGTATCAAAGAATTTATAATTTTATTGTATGCGAACTTTATTATAAATTGTTTTCAAATCTCTTCGAAAGTTGGAAATCGATATTCGCCAATCAAAAGTAACATAGTTCAGATGACACTCGGTTTATTCTAGAAACTTACTTTTATTCTTGCCAGGACCACGTGATAGGGATGTGGGCCGAATTAATGAGAACCAGATAACAAAATGGGAAATTTTCATGCATATATATAAACATTGAAAATATAGCCAAAGGCAACCATTGTTGCTTACAAACTCCTTTTCTTGACATGTAGCAGATCATGCCTCCGAAGAAACGTAATCAACCCGCTCGTAAAACGCCAAACCTTCAGATGGATTCAGCTACGTTCCAAGCTATCGTCATAGCTGTTGGATTAGTGTCTAAGTCCATAACTATTTTGGTATGTACTTGACCCGATGGTGCATGGTCCTTTTGGGTTGCCTTCACCAAAGCAACTTGATTGGAGAAATATATAGAGAGAGAGGATAATATGATTTATTAATATGTTATAAGAATAATATATTAAAGGAGAAATCATATTTGTTTAATTAATATTGGTCAATAATTAATTAAGAATTACTTTTGTGATCAAGTGTAATTAATTAAACTAGAGGGGCTGAATTGTAATTATGTGATAGTTACAAAATAAGGTAAGGATTATCTTATATATATGGTGAATGAATTTGAGGTGTAAATCCCTTAGAATTTGACTAGGATAAGGATTTCTAGGACTTATCTTATGGTTGCTTGGTGGATAAGCAACTAGATAAGGATAAGGACTAAAACCCTAATCTTTACACCTATATAAACCCTCTAGGGCTTAGGAATTCGTCCAACCCTTCCCAAGAGGTCCTAAGGACGAATTCTAACCTCCCTCCTCTCTCTTTATACCTTCTCCACTTGCTTATGGTGTTTGTAAGCCATTAGAGGACTGACACTTGTGACTCTCAGCCTTCCAAAGCTAATTCAAGGAGGAATTAGGATTGTTATTGCTACATAACAATCAAGGTATGTTCTTAAACCTAATTACATGTGTATTCTGATTTCCATATGCTAGAATTAGGGTTTATAGTCTTGGATTCAAAGCATGTACAATAGAGAAACCTAGATCCAAGCTTTAGGATATGTATGAGCACATAGGATGTCTTATGACCAAAAACCCATCAACAGCAGCCGTAGCAGCTGCCATGGCTATCCTTAACCCTAGTTGTGCGAATACTAGTGGAAAAGTTAACGGCAATCCTAATCATGGTGATAACCAATTTCATCAACAAGTGCCTACTAGAAAAGGCACACCTGATCTCAAATCTAATACCCTGAAGCGAAAGTTCGAGAACGAAAAAGGGAGTTGTTCAACCCAAGGACCTACTAAAAGGAAACGAACTAGGACAGCTAATACCCCTGTCAACTCTGCTATTCGTACACCAACCACACCCTACTTGGGAAACTTCCCGTACTGCAGCGAATGCAACTACCATCACTATGGAGTCTGCCGAGTGTTGCATTGCACTAGATGCAACAAGAAGGGACACACCATCTGCATCTGTAGGACCCCAATGCTGGGACTAATCCAACGTGTCACCTATGTGGTGGAGTAGGACATTTCAAGAGTGACTGTCCAACAGAAAAGAATGACGGGGAGGCGGGAGGAGTTTGACCCACAGAGAATGGGGAAGCATCAAAGAACCTTGCTATATTTTGGTACGTTTTCAAAACCCCCAATAATTTTTTATAGTTGTGATAACTCTTTCGCTCAAATTAAATCACAAAATTCATTTAAAACTTGAAGCCCTAGTAGGTAAATTATGATGGCTTCGTAAAATAATCCTCCCTTGTTTCCCGTTCCTTGCTTTGTTGAGGACTTAGGACAGGGTCATGCAGTCAAAGGTCTTACCAATTTTAACTATATGTGACTTGTATACACCAAGCGGTTATAGAGAGACTTATTAAGAATCATTTCATAAAAGGTCCATAACTTCAATGCATCAGAACCCTCGTAATAGTAGTAACCGCCAACTTCGAACAAAAACACTTCCTCCGAACTAACTTAACGCGCGATTCTACGACGTTATTCCTCATAGTTCGACTAAGACTACGTCATACCAAACCCGCACGTCCCTAAGGAGACCCTTCACCTTAAATCACTCGAATCCCAAAATTCTCATCACCCATAACGGCAAACTAGATGCGAACTCCTAAAATTCATTTCCCTTTAAAAACCAAAGTATTTATGAGAAAAGTAAGAATCTGAACAATGGTCACAACAGTGAAGATTCGCTGAAACATCCAACGAGAGTCCAAATTCAAAATGGAGAGACTCACCCGAATACACCTTCGAGGTGTAGTCTGCTTTCCTGGGGTACCTATATCCATTATCTCCGATCGAGATAGCAGGTTACCTCGAGATTCTGGCGGTCACTACATAAGGCTCTTGGAACTAAGCTGGATATTAGCACGGCTTATCATCTACAGACATATGAATAGAGTGAGAAAATAGTCCAGACATTTGAAGATACATTGAGAGTCTACGTATCAACTAGGGCACGTCGTAGGATACTCATCTACACTGAGTCGAAATTTTGTACAACAACAACTACCATACCAGCATCAAGGTTGCGCCGTTTGAAGCCCTCTATGGTCATAAGTACAGATCCCCTCTGTGATGGCCTGAAGTGGGGGACACATAGCTAGTCAAGGGTCAAGTCCCTGACAGCACACTCATAGGTCCTAAGATCATCTGAGAGTCGACTGAAAAGATCGTATAAATTCAAGGTACATTGAACCATTCGAGATCCTCGCTAGGATTAGGTCATGTAGCTTACAAACTATGTCTACCTCAAGAACTTAGAAACATACATTATCCCCTTCACGTCTCGAACCTAAAGAAATGTCTGTCCGATAAGACACCCGTCATTCCTCTCGACAGGATCGAACTAGACGAGAGTCTACACTTCGTGGAAGAACCTGTTGAAATCATGGACCAGGAAGTTAAACGAACGAAGCAGAGTCGCATCCTGATAGTGAAAGTCCGCTGGAATACCAAACAGGGACCTAAATTCGCTTAAGAGCATGGGTATTCAATGAAACAGAAGTACCCTCGTCTTTTTCCAAATCCATGACTTGTATCTTTATTCTTGAATTTCAGGACGAAATTCCCTCTAACGGGGGGATGATGTGACAACCCGAAATTTCTACCTAGTACTATTATACAAATCAGTCAAGTCAGACTCGTTTCTACCACTTTCTAGCATTGTTTTGAGTCAATTGAGTGTTCTAAATCTAGCATCTTTGAGTTAGAAACTTAGATTTGAGTACCGCAAGTTCACCCGAAACAAAAAGTGGCCAAACACTCCCACCTAAGGAGTGTACGGCCATACACTTGGGTGTGCAGCCGCACCCCTCTTCTGGCAGCACACTCACGGCTATAAGATGGAGTCTAGGTCTTCATTCAATCCTTTTCATCCTCCTAGTCAAGAACTCGTTTTCTCTCAAGTAGCTCCCGATTTTTCAACTAGATCTTCAAGTGGTAAGTGTTTTTATCCTTTGATTTGTTGATTCCTTACCCCATATAACGTAAATCACTGATTTCATCCATGAAATCATTCCATTTTAGTAGATCTTCAAGTGTTCTTCAGTTTCACCAAGAACACCTACAAGGTTCTTGGGATCCAAACACCCCTTTACGCTTCTACATCGTAAGTAACCTAGTCCTACATGTTATTAACTATATTTAAGCCTTAGAAAATGTCCAGAACTCGATCTTCAAGGAGTGTGCGGCCACACACATTCAAGTGGCCGTACACCCCTTATCTTAGTGCTTTAAGGCCTCAAACTCGACTTGTATGCTAGCACATGAGCAAAGACACTTAGGGGATACAAGATATGACCTTGGAAATATGTTTTGAACCATTTTTACTAGGAGTGTGCGGCCGCACACACCATGGCCGCACACCAGGTGGTTGCACATGCCCGTGTACGACCATACACCCATTTCAGACGACTTTTGGTGCTTCTAGCACTTAAATCTAAGTGTTTTCTAGGCCCTAGGTTGTTTTCCTTTCATTATAAATTCTTTAAAGACTAATTATATACATATATGTACCAATATATGCTTATTAGGGTCCGTTGTGATCGAGTCTTCTTTTGGCACTCAGCATCCACACCGACTTTACACCCGAATCCTACGTCAAACTGTGAGTTCATACCCCTACTTTTTCCGAGTTTTCTTGTTTTTAGGGGGGATACAAGTAAAAGTACAAGGAAACTTGTGCTCAAAATATATTATTTTGTCTAAGATAATTATATTTTCAGTATGCTTTTAATATGGAAAACAGTTTTTACCAAACGATTAAGAAATCAACTCGTAGAAACAGTTTTCAAGACTAGGGTGACTAACTTGTGAATCATGTGGTAAAATATATTATTTTATAAGGGATTCATGCAAATCAAAAATAGGATTTTCAGTATTATTACTTGTAAATTTGTTAGTCTAAATGTTGGAGACACGTCCTTGGTAACACTCCCACCGAATTGGAGAGTGTAGGACTAGCACTTGTAACCAGAATCTCTTGTAGGGAGAGCATGACTGTTGTGTATAGATCTATATGGGACTAA
The DNA here is from genome assembly GCF_002870075.4 of Lactuca sativa. NCBI lineage: Eukaryota > Viridiplantae > Streptophyta > Magnoliopsida > Asterales > Asteraceae > Lactuca > Lactuca sativa. Next base: position 109,522,281 of record NC_056625.2, on the reverse strand, counting down.
CTATACTGCACCTAAACTGCTAGCTACAGTTAGGCAGCCATGCCTAGGGTGACAAAGTCATAAAGGATAACGACCCCGTTACGTGTCATATCAAGTTAATGTATGGTTATAAAACTCGCAACCTAGATAACAGAGATTTACTTTTGTAATAATGAATCAAGTGAACTAACCTCAAAGTAATAACCGATTTGATTATTAGAGGGTATTAGTAATACCTTCAGGATTTAGTTCACCAAGTATTTATTGGTTTTATTTATGTAATAAAGGTAAAACCTCTCGTATTCCAGGGAAAATAAGGGATTTTCGCAGCCTTAACCTGCTTCTAGTGATAACCAGGATTACCAATAAGAAACTATGTTTATCCTATATAAGTATGGCAGACACCTATACTTTCCGATCTAAATCTAGTAATTCAATAGTTCTCACTTAAGGGAAATGTAGGATTTTCCCAGGGTAATCATCAGTATTTCATAAACAGATGGTTTATCATTCAACTAACGAACTTTCATTATTAAATTCATGATTTTTGAGTTTATTCATAACTAGTATGAACTAAGAAGTCATAGAAGAAACGGATTTAAACATGTTTTTTTACAAGAAAATATGGGATTTTCCTGAGGAACACTTTCAACTGATATCAAAGAGTCATTTTTCTTGAGGTTATATAAATTTATTTCACCGAACAATATGACATTTCCGGAAAATATATAGCATTTTTCAAAAGAACCGAGAACTGTTTACCTAAAACAAAATGCTTATGAACTCACCAGCTTTATGCTGATACTCTTTCAAAACCTACTTGTATTCTTAGGACTCTAGTAGACAGGTACACCCGAAGTTTCGAGAAGACTGCTTAGCACCAGACTGCGACTCCTGTTGTCTTTTGTATTTCCTTGATGTTAGAATATGTAATGTTTAAAACCCTTATGTAAAACTTATACTTATTAATGCAATGGTTGGCTGTACTTTGGTTACTATAATGTATGTGTTGTGATACATACATGACGTCATCCGCCCTCGAACGTTTCCGCCGTTTTGGTTTGAGGGTGTGACACGTTTGATCCAATCAATAGATCTAGGTCCCTAGAGTGTATTAGCAACGTAAAGTTTCTAGCTTTACGTATGTGCATGTCTCAAATTCCACATCTAAGCTTGAAATGGGACTTTACTCATAAACAAGGGTTCCTTCATGACCCTATTAGGAACTTTATGAACTTAGGGCTTAAAAGAGGTTTAGATCTGAAGTTTCAACATCAGATCTGGCTCCCATACCATAATCCCTTCATGAATAGCTAAAGAAAGCCCTAATCTTCACATATGAAAGATTCTAGAAGAAAATAGGTTAAGGTAACAACTTGTTACCTCCAGAACGTGCCCAAGCTGAAGTAGACTTTGGATCCACACGAAATCTTTGATGCTAGCCTCTTGATCTACAAGTTTCCTTCACAAAAATCACTTCCCAAGCTCAAAAAACACTCTCCAAGCTCACACTCATGAAAATTAGGGTTGCTGGATCTCATGGGGTGATAGAGGACAGTGGGAGGCGCTAATGGTCCAATATATAGGGTGCAAAAAACCTGAAATTTAGGGTTTCCTCTGCCAGCTCCTACTCGTCGAGTCCTCCTTGCTGACTCGTTGAGCCCCTCATTAAATGACGTGTCCCTTCCCGCTTCTAATCGATGAGTCATAGCGTCAAATCGCCGAGTAGACCTTAAAACTTGAAATTTTGAAGGAATAATAATGATACCTGACAGTTGGGATGTTACAGTTTCCAGGTTACCAGTGTCTTGACCCTACTTCCAAAAAAATTTATATATCTCGTCATGTTCAATTTGACGAGTCATCCTTCCCCTTTGCTGAACCAATATTGACCCAAAACTACAATTTCCTATCTAATGATTCCAACACTTTTCACAATTTAAAATTTCCTTCCTCCGCCTACCAACCTCCGACACCAACACCCCTGGCTACCCAATCCACCGTACCCACTGCCCTTTATCCAACTCCCAGTGACCAGCCATCAATTTCTACATCTTCTATTATTCCATCCGCTTCCACTACCCCTTGTAACACACACCCGATGACCACCAGAGGTAACGTCAGGGTCTCTAAGCCTAATCCTCGCTATGCATTTCACTCCTCTCATATGTCTCCATTTCCCTCCTCTTACATCAAAGCTTTAGCCGACCCTAATTAGCAACATGCCATGATTAATGAATATAAAGCATTAATGGATAATAGCACTTGGGAGTTGGTACCTACACCGAAATCTCATCCAATTATTCGGTGCATGTGGCTATTTCGCCACAATTTTAAGTCTAATGGTAGTCTTGGCAGGTATAAAGCCCGTTTGGTTGTAAACGGGAAGTCTCAAACAGTGGGAATTGATTGCATTGAGACTTTTAGCCCGGTTGTTAAACTGGCAACCATCCACACTGTTTTATCTTTAGCTCTTACAAGAAATTAGCCTATTAATCAGTTAGACGTTAAAAACGCATTTCTCCATGGACATTTGGAAGAAACGGTTTACATGCATCATCCACCGGGTTTCGTAGACAACACTAAACCACAACATGTATACCGATTGCGAAAATCTTTGTATGGCCTTAAGCAGGCACCTCAAGCATGGTTCACTCGTTTTTCGATGTTTATTACATCACATTGTTTTAAAGGAAGCATTTGTGATAGCTCCCTATTTGTTTATCACCACGGGGATAAACTTGCTTATTTACTTTTATATGTTAACGATATCATGCTCACTGCATAATCTACAGATTTTCTTCACAGCATCATACAAACCTTATCTCGAGAGTTTGCCATAACAGATATGGGATCCCTTCACCATTTCCTTGGCATTACTGTCACTAGAGACTCAGCCGGTATGTTTTTGTCTCAGTCACAGTATACTAAAGACACTTTGCATCGAGCTAACATGAAGTCGTGTAAACTATGCGCTACCCCGGTGGATACGTCCTCTAAGCTTAGTGCAACTAACGGCACACTCCTTTCAGACGGTAGTATTTATAGGAGCTTGGTTGGAACTCTACAGTACTTAACTTTCACATGTCCTGACATCTCCTATGTCGTACAACAGGTTTACTTATTTATGCATGCTCCTCGAGAACCACACTTGGCTTTGATGAAGAGGATACTCCGATATATACAAAGGACTATTGACTTCGGCTTACGACTTCACAGCACCCCCGACACTTCGCTTACAGCCTACTCCGATGCTGACTGGGGGGGGGGGGGTTGTCCCGATTCAAGGTGGTCAACTTCAGGTTATTGTGTAACATCCCAAGATTTGTCATTTATAGTCCCTGGGATGGAAGGGTAAAGCCATGAAAATCCTAAGGGCTAAGTTGCAATTTTAGGACCAGGAGGAGTACATTGCGCGTACATAAGGGTACACTGAGCGTACTAGGCGTGCCCTAGTACACTGGGCGTACACTTGTGTATGTTGGGCGTACTCATTTCAGGTGGAAACCTAATATTTAGGGTTTGGGTTCTATATAAACAAACTTATGAGCTCATAACCCTCCCTTACCTCAACCTCCACTTTTTAGAGTCGTTTTCCCCAAACCCTAGCGATTTCCTTGAGTATGTGAGCTTATAGAGTGTATTTTGAGTGTTTTGAGAAGAAGGTGTTGCATCAAAGAGTTGGAGAAGAAGATCAAGCTTGTAGATCTGAAGTTGATTAGAGCCCTAGAAGCTCCAGAAGGTAAAAAGCTTCAAACTTTATGCTTACATGTTATAGATCTTGCCATTTTAGCTTTAAGGAACCATTTCTTGTCCCAAAAGTCCCAAGATGGTGCATGATGTGATTTGGAAGAAATAAATTGTCCTTCTAGATTCTTGAAGAGGTTTTGAGTGATAAAAATGAGGTCCCAATGGCTTAAGATGTCCCATGCATGGAGTAGGAATGTCTTAATGGTTTAAGACCAAGTACTAAGAGCTTTATGGACGTCCAAAGTGATAAAGTTCATGACTTTATGGGTCCTAGGCACATTTGGTCACTGGATCTGAAGTTTGGGGGTTAAGGGCTTAAGCCATTAAGCACTTATAAGGGTTTTGTCAAAACCTCGCGTACGCCCCGCATAAATTTTGTATGCCCAATGTACTGGGTCAACCACCCCAATGGTGGTCAGCGTCAGGAAGAGTATGCCCAGCATACTAGAGGAGTATGTCCCGCGTACATCCTTTGTTGGGCTTGTGTTGAAATGGGCGTTGGGATTGGGCCACCTTTGGACTAGTTGAACTTGGGCCTTGATGGGCTTTCTGAATAAGGAAGTTTTGGACAAGTTTTGAATATGAATCTTAGAATAAGGCCCAAATCGGGAGTTGGGCCTAATTTGGTAAATTGAGCCAATAATAGGCTTTGTATGAGGACTTTCACAATTATGGATTTGGCATTAGGCCTTGACCCAATAAAGAGAAAGGTCATGATGGATTGTGGAGACCCTTAGTCAAGACTGGCATCTTGTGTATTGACTTGGTAATTATTATGTGATAGTTTGGGATTTCTGGTGAGACAGCGATCAGAGGTTTTCAGTACTTTCAACACTACTTCCAAGGTGAGTTACCCTCACTATATCAATAGGGTCTAAGGCACTAAGGCCGACCCTTTACCGGATTTGTATCTGGGTATTTGCTTGATATGTTATAAATCTGCTAGATCTGCATCCTGGTAGTTAGGATGGTATTATGTTAGTGACCTGGTTCAGGACGGTATCCTAGTATATAGGATGATCTTATGTTAGTGACCGGTTAGGTCGGTATCCTAATTATAGGATGCTTACTGTTATATATATGCTAGCGTATGATATTTATGTGCACATGATTGTTTGATTAGTATGGGGGTTGGGTTGAGGCGGGACCCAGATCTAGGATCCGATTATCATCAGCTCCGAGTCCGCGAAGAAGATATTCCAGAAATTGCTTTCCGAACTCGATATGGTAATTTCGAATTCGTTGTTATGCCTTTTGGTCTGATGAATGCCCCGGCAGTATTCATGGACCTCATGAACCGAGTTTTCCGCCCATTCTTAGTCAACTTTGTAATTGTTTTCATCGATAGCGTACTTGTCTGCTCTCGGAACAAGAATGAACACGGTCAACACCTACGACAGGCTTTGGAGGCATCGAAGCTGGAGAATGCCATGAATGAAGCACTGTGTGGAATAGATAAAAATCTTGAAGTCAAAAATACGAAGCTCGTTATCCCATAAGTCGGATCTGGATCCCAAGATTTGGAGAATTCAGAGACATAGTCATGAATGAAGCCCATAAGACGTGATATTCCGTCCATCCAGGTTCCAATAAAATGTACCTGGACATCAAACAATATTATTAGTGGCCGAACATGAAGGCAGAAATTGCCACTTAAGTGGGCAAGTGTCTCACTTGTGCCAAGGTTAAAGTGGAATATCAAAAGCCCTCATGATTACTACAACAACCTGAAATTCCCAAGTGGAAATTGGAAAGGATTACAATGGATTTCATAACCAAGTTACCTAAGACGGAAGACATATTGGATGCTATCTGGGTGATTGTTGATAGGTTAACAAAATCTACCCAGTTTCTACCAATCAAGGAGACATACAAAATGGAGAGGTTAACACGAATCTATATAAAAGAGATCGTGAGACTCCATGGGGTACCGATATCTATTATCTCAGATCGAGATAGTAGATTTACTTCACGATTTTGGAAGTTGCTTCATGAAGCTATGGGAACACAGCTAGACATGAGCACTGCCTACCACCTCCAGAATAACGGTCAAAGTGAGCAGACCATTCAAACACACGAAGACATGCTTTGATCCTGAGCGATTGATTTTGGCAAGGCATGAGATACCCACTTTCCCTTAATCGATTTTTTATACAACAACAGTTATCATACGAGCATTAAGGTGGCATATAAGTTGCAGCTACCTGCGGAGCTCAACAACATACACCCCATGTTCCACGTGTCGAACTTGAAAAAGTGCTTATCAAATGAAACCCTCGTTGTTCCCCTGGATGATATCGAAGTAAATGAGAATCTCCTGTTCGTCGAAGAGCCGGTTGAGATAAGGGATAGAGAAGTGAAGCGTACAAAACAAAGCCGCATTCCGATGGTGAAAGGTTTGATGAAATGCTAAGTGTGGACCGAAATTCACATGGGAACGCGAAGACTAAATGAAGCAAAAAATACCCTCACTTATTCTCTAGTTCCTAAAAATAACTTTCAAAAGAATTTCGGGAAGATATTCCCTCTAACGGGGGGATGATGTCACAACTAGCATTTTTGGCTAGGAAATTCTATCTGTGTATGATTAACTCTTGATGAATCTTGAAGCTATTCATGTTATTCAATTCAAAAACAACTATTCAAATCAAAACTCACCCGTGAAGCCCTAAACCTAATTCAATATATTTCATACACTCAATGATGGGTTATAACCCTAGTTTTTCCCGATTAAGACTCTTTTGGGCCAAGAATCATTTATTGGGCCTAATGCGCCAATAAACCCATAACTTGATTATTTTGGGCTAAGAATCCTCTTTTGGGCCCTAAATGGACCCACTTTCATTAAACTATAGCATTTTGGGCCATAAGACTTTTTATGGGCCTTATTGGGCCTAAAATGTCTTGCTTTGTTTTCATGGGCCTTATTGGGCCGTAACAATTTTCTTGAAACTCATTGGGTCGAAAACCCTTTGATTTTACCTCTTTTGGGCTGAGATCCACTAATGGGCCTTCATGACCCGAAAAACTTCTATTGGTCCAATGTGTTTTAGGATGCATTTAAACTCAAGCCCAAAACACTCCTTTCTTTCTTTCCCTCTCATTCTCGACCCTATACACAAAAAAAAGGAAAAGATGGGATAATATCATGGAGACATCTCACCTTTTCATGGTGAATATACATGCACAATACACACCATACAACAATGAGATCTCATGTTTCTAGGCAATGTCTTCTTAATCCCTCCCTTCCCTTCTTATTCTCGGCCAAGGAACAAAGCACCACCATCACTCTTATTTTTCCCACTTCAAACTCATTAAGAATCCTCTCACATTCCACTCAAGAGCACAAGATAATCCTTACCTTTTCTCATCAAAAGTCGTGGTTTGTGTGTGTGTGTGTGTTTCAAGAGTTCTTCCTCCAAGATCACCAAAAGGTAAGTATAATCACACTCAAATGATTTGCTTCCATGATTCACTAAAGGAATCTTTTCTCACATAACCCTATTTCATGTTCTAACTCCCTAGGACCATCAAGCTTCGAAAACCTCTTGAAGAGGCTAGCTAAAGCCGAGAACTCCTTCAAACTTCTTCAAAAACCGAATCCATCAACCAAAGTGAGTTTATACCCTGTATTTTCGGTTTTTATTATGTTTTGGGGGAGGATACAAGTTGCTTTGTGTTATATCTATGTGTATATGCATGTTTATGTGTGTTTTCCATGATATATGTTGTGATAATGTGTTGAAACTTCATAAACTTCGAGAGATCTACTAAAATATGGTGATGTTTGTAAATCAAAACACTTTATGCAACTTATCATGAAGATGAAAGGATTAAACATGTTAAGGATGTTTGAAAAACTAACTAAAATATTGTAAAGGGCCATTTTTGACAAAATAAACAAAAAGTGAGGTTTTTATGTTTTCTCACGGTTTTAAGAGGACCAAAAGAGTCATTTTTAAATAAAGATGGGTCTTTATGGTATCCATGGTTTTAAAAGGGCCAAAAGTGTTAATTTTCACAAAGTGGGCCTCAAATTGGGCCTTCACGACTCATGGGCCAAATGTATAACTTTTTGGACTTTTGTGGGTTAAAATTTTATTTTAAACAAATTTGAGCCAAAAATGTAAATTTTCGGTTAAATGTGCTGAAAATGAATGTAACGACCGAAAAATACAACCAATTTTTTAATTTTTCAAAAACATCTCGATTCCATTAAATCTTTACAAAAAGGTGTTCAATACAAAACATTTAACGTGTTCCCAGAATCACAATACTACGAAATCATGAGGAGCGGTACGATCACGCCTTCGCCTTGCCACAGTCTCCTGAAGAACCTGAAAAACATGAAACCACAACTGTAAGCCCGAAAGCTTAGTGAGATATCCCCAACATACCAACCACAAATACCATACACGCATAACATGCCATAACATATCCGATCACAGAACAGCCATGCACTTCGGGTCTACTGTGTGACTTGTCCACTGCACCGGCCTACAGTCCACCTGGTCCACCCTCCGAGTTTATCCACATACATCGAGTCTGCAGTGTGATTGGTTCGCCCGTTCCCGGGCCTTCAATCCACCTGGTCCACTCTTTGAGCCTATAGTATGACTAGTCCGCCCGCACCGGGCCTTCAGTCTCTCTGGTCCACTCTCCGAGCCTTCGGCACGTCTGGTCCGCCCTTTCGGGGCCTACAGCCTATCCGGGCCACTCGCTGGGCCTTCGGGACAACCGGTCCGCCCTGGGTATCTTGGCCTACAGCACACAGCAGGACCCGCCTCAACCCAACTCCAGTCCAAACAACCATGTGCACATATACAAACAATCATATAGCAATTCACAGTCAACAAGCAGATCAAACAGATCACATAGCATATCATCATCCTAACCAGGATACCGACCTAACAGGTCACTAGCATAGCATCACCCTATCTCTCAGGATACCAATCGCAAACATAACATAGCAACAACATAACAACAACTACCCGGATCTCAATCCGATAAGGGTCGGCCTTGGTGCCTTAGACCCTGTTGATATAGTGAGGATAACTCACCTCGAAACTGCAGACTGAACAGATAACTCAAACTGCTCCGATCACTGATACAATCTCCACCACTAAACAACCGCCAATGCACTGAACTCAAAACAACAATCAACAATTACCAAAATGCTCCTGGAAACCACTGGTCAGCCCTTGATCAAAGACAAGGTCAAAGTCAACCCCTGACTGACTCTACTCGCCGAGTCCCCATACTCAGAACTTCCCTCAATCCGCGACCTAACTCGCCGAGTCACCCCGAGACTCGTCGAGTTCAACAACTCTGAGTCCACTCGCACACAACTCACCGAGTCATCCCTTGACTCACCGATTCTCAACTCGACCAGAAAATATTGGGACTCTTCGACAAGACTCGCCGAGCCCAAGAACAGACTTGCCGAGTCTAAGGCTATCTTCAACCTACTCGCCGAGTTGTTCATACAACTCGCCGAGTTCCAGGCAATCTTCATCCTACTCGCCAAGTTGTTCATACAACTCACCGAGTTCCAGGCCATCTTCAAGCAACTCGTCGAGTCCACCCATGTGACTCGCCGAGTACCACCGGTCTGAATCCATACAGAAGCACTCCAGGCCATGCAATTGCTCCAAAACATAGATCTAGCCACCTACCACTCATCCATCACGTAAAGTGGCAAACTTTACGTGAATCCAAAGAGATCTATGCATTTTGCACATTAGGGCTAAGGTTTGGGACAAGATAGCTTCATCCAACACTCAACACAGGGACTTTCATGCATTCTAACTCTTCTCCATCCCAGATCTGAGGTAGCAACCTCAGATCTAGCCTCTAAACTCCAATACATCCAAAGGATATGATCTCAACACCCCCAAAATGAAGAATCTAGACAATAGCAGCTCAAACAATGGAAAGATACCTCAAAAGGAAGCTCCAGGAGAAGATTATCCCGAATCCTTGCAAAGCCCTTTGATCCAAGCCTCTTCTTCTTTGGAATCTCTTCAACAACCACCTCTTCAAGCTCCAAATTGCTCAACAATGGTGCTTCTCCACGATTTTAGGGTTTCTGGAACTTAAGGGGGAACAAAGAGGCTGGGAGGAAAACATAATGATCTTTATATAGGGCTCAACCCCGAGAATTAGGGTTTTCTCCACTCAGCGCCTACTCGCCGAGTCGGCTACTTAACATGCGACCCAGTCGCGACTCTACTCGCCGAGTCCACCCATGGACTCGCCGAGTCACTCATTCCCAATTACTCTTTTAGCCCTTCCACTATACTCTTGATATTTCGGGATGTTACAATTCTCCCCCACTTAAATTAGGCTTCGTCCTCGAAGCCTACAGCAATTCAATCACAAAGATAGTCCCACAACGTGCCACCTGGCCTTAACCGGGCCAAGTCCCTCAAGGCATACCCATCGAAACTCAAACACACTTTCTCTTTCCTTACGGTGTCCTGACCACCGTCTCGAGCCGGCCACCAGCTGTACCCTCTGATAATCACACTCAACAATCGAGAATTACCCGAGATGCATCACTGCTCCAAATCTCAAAAATCGTTCGACCCATAAGGCTAGAAAGCCATGAACCATCGGATCCCCGATCCGAATCCCACTCTATCAATTTCGCGATGACGGAAAGACCCATTCTCAATCTCAGAGCAACTCCCACGAGTTCTCCTCTTGCAATCACATACACATACTGAACTTTCTCCAACACCCTCAGGTTGGGAAAAACCTGATACACTGATGATATCTTCCAACATCCCCCAGGATGAACCGCTAATACATATCCAATACCATGATCAGAATCACACTGAGAGCCCAAGGCTCTCTCCCTGCATCCCTTCCGAGCGTCTTGGCTCTACATCTGCGGAATTCCTCCGCAACCTCAGCAGACATCCCAAACCGGATGAGCTTCTATTCCACTTCCGCAAACACGCTGCTCACAAACCATACTCGAATTACTCTAATCATAACTCTGCTCTGCTGCTTTCACTTCCGTGAACTTGCACTCCCTCTCGGAGTTACACACCTCTCTCACTTCCTTTCCCAAGGAATCCACTTGGCCATATTGCTACTCCAACAAGTGCCACGGTGCTCGCCCAACGCTACACCACCCCTTGCGTATCCGCTATCCATCCAACACATATACTCTGACTCTCATCGTAGGGACTCTCAAGCCCATGCACTATCTCCACTAGTCAAGATCACTACCCGGGGCCAGACCTTCTAATGCAAACGCACTGCAACGAACACAATCCATATCCTCAAACTGATCCAATGATACCTGCAGAGTCTTCAGTATGACTGGACCGCCTCACTAGGCCTTCAGCCCATCTGGACCACTCTCTCAGAACCTTCAGCCAATCTGGACCGCTCTCAGTGCCTTCAGTTTGACTGGACCGTTCTCCGAGCCTTCGGCCTGACTGGTACGCCTACCAGCCTTCAGTCTATCCGGACCGCTCAACTAGCATTCAACATTCCGGGCTATCCTCCCGGAAAATCTCCCATGCATACCGTTCTAGCCCTCGAGGGGTTCTGAACTCTAACTCCATCATACATACTTGATCCTGGCCTGCTCCCAGGCCCTCCACAATCAAATGCCCTAGGTCTGTATCCCGCCCCGCATGCTCGATACTCACTCCTATCAACCCATACTCTGGGCTGACAGAACACTTGCTGAATCCCAACAGCTAAGCACTTTCGTTTACTCATCGATCTCCCGGAGAATTCTCCAATTCTCCCCCACTTGGGCACTAACTATCAACCACCGGTCGCCATCACCGACCTCCAAGAACAACTCTTCCACAAAGAAAACACTTACACGCGGACTGCTCCCCACAAGCATAAACAACCTCAACGAGATCTCACATCAACACTGATCAACCTGCTCGAAAGAAACTCGATCTGCATCTAACCACTCCTCAGAAAGCAGATGCTACCCGGCCTGCAACCCAATGCCGGGTTTTCAATAATAATCCTCATGAATGATAACCGACGGAATTCCCAAAACTATAACCCATAACCAAAACTACAACCCGTAAATTGAAGAATACCACATCGAAAACCAACAAAATACCAGCTCATAAACATTACACCACAAAAATCACAAGGTAACAAGACATCAAGAAAGAAACATACCCGCAGCTGCATCCGGCACTGCCCTGACCTCCTCTGCTGTAAGCTGGTAAGCACGACCCTGAGCCCTTGGGGGCTCCGCTCCACCCTGACCTCCACCTGTGATCCTCAAAGTGGCCGGTGCTGGAGCCTGCACCGGTCCTGCAACAAGCTGTGGACAGTTGACCCTCAAATGCCCCACCTGATGACAATGATAGCAAATCCTCAAATCCCGAACTGGCGCTGACTGCCGACAATCCCTCGCATAGTGCCCCTCCTTTCCGCACTTGCAGCATGCACCACCGGACCTACAAACTCCGGTGTGACCCCTCCCACACTTCCCATAAGTGTGGCTGCTCGGATCCCCCACTCTAACATCAACGGTCTTGGACCATTTCGGTGTCGGCTGCGACTGCACCGGAGCCTGCCTCAGCTCACGCAACTGCAACTCAATCTCTAACTCATGCCGCCTAGCGGCCTCTTGCAACTCCAACAAGGTCTCGCACCTCTGTGCAGACACAAACTGTCTGATGTCCCTCTTGAGCATGCTCAGATATCGAGACATCTGAGCCTGCTCCGAAGTGAACTCTGGGCAAAATATCGCCCTCTCAGTGAACATCCTGGTGATCTCAGTCACCGACTCCGAACCCTGCTTCAGCTCAAGGAACTCCTGATCCAATCTCTCACTCTCAACCTGCGGAACATAACGAGTGATGAACATCTCTCGGAACTGATCCCATGATACCGCAGCCCTTTGCGCATCCGAATATGACCCCGTGGTCAATCTCCACCAATCCTTCGCCCCGAGCCTCAACAGGTTCAGAGCACACCTCACCTTCTGATCAGCAGGGCATGAACACGTGAAGAAACACCCCTCCACGTCTGATAACCACCTCATAGCAACAATCGGGTCCTGAACTCCATCGAATGTGGGAGGCTTCGTATTAGCGAAGTCCCGATACTGAAAACCCCGACTAGCTCCTCCCCTTGCCGCAGCTACAGCCGTTGTAGCCGCCGCGGCAGCCGTCTCAGTGAGAGCTGCATAGCGCTCATCAAAATACTCAACCATGGCGGTCTTAATCGACCCAAACAGCTCTGGCAACTCATCCCGGAACAACTCAGCAATCTCATCACGCATGATCTCACGAATCCTCGCATCCAGCTCGCTCGTACTCATCTGACCGATAACCTCGGGCGGCACCGATTCGCCCGGAACTCTCTCTCCAGCTCCTGATCCTGACCCGGATCCACTCTCATCATGCCTCGGAATCTCCATACTGAAAAACACCACACAAAATCTCAGACTCTTCCCACAACCTGGGATCCAACTCTCTCTCAACCCAACCCTAGAGATCATGGTTTCCCTGATACGCGTATGGGTCCTGTGCTTTCAGTAGTATGGGCCCAAACTACCTTCCACACCTACCCATATTTGTATGAAGTACTACCACAACGCCCTAGAGAAACATGCATAACAACGCTCAACCCTCACCACTAGAGGAACACTGAAAATATCCCATAAGGAACCCTAGGCTACAGGCATCAAAAATCAGGCAACATATCATGAAATCCTGAAGATCCCTAGCCTATCACTAGCATGCTGTTCTATCAAAGCTCAAAAAAACACAATAACATGCATGGTATTTTGGAGTTACTTACTGGCTCCGGCTGATCGTACCTCCGCGTCCTCCCTTACTCATTTTGAAAACCATTTTAAATACTCTTTTGAAAACTCTCCTCGATTTGAGACTGGAGTCACACGAATGTTCCTCCAATTCACTCAAACCAAGGCTCTGATACCAACTTGTAACGACCGAAAAATACAACCAATTTTAATTTTTCAAAAACATCTCGATTCCATTAAATCTTTACAAAGAGGTTTTCAATACAAAACATTTAACGTGTTCCCAGAATCACAATACTACGAAATCATGAGGAGCTGTACGATCACGCCTTCGCCTTGCCACAGTCTCCTGAAGAACCTGAAAAACATGAAACCACAACTGTAAGCCCAAAAGCTTAGTGAGATATCCCCAAAATACCAACCACAAATACCATACACGCATAACATGGCATAACATATCCGATCACAGAACAGCCATGCACTTCGGGTCTACTGTGTGACTGGTCCGCCGCACCGGCCTACAGTCCACCTGGTCCACCCTCCGAGTCTATCCACATACATCGAGTCTGCAGTGTGATTGGTCCGCCCGTTCCCGGGCCTTCAATCCACCTGGTCCACTCTCTGAGCCTACAGTATGACTAGTCCGCCCGCACCGGGCCTTCAGTCTCTCTGGTCCACTCTCCGAGCCTTCGGCACGTCTGGTCCGCCCTTTCGGGGCCTACAGCCTATCCGGGCCGCTCTTTGGGCCTTCGGGACAACCGGTCCGCCCTGGGTATCTTGGCCTACAGCACACAGCAGGACCTGCCTCAACCCAACTCCAGTCCGAACAACCATGTGCACATATACAAACAATCATATAGCAATTCACAGTCAACAAGCAGATCAAATAGATCACATAGCATATCATCATCCTAACCAGGATACCGACCTAACAGGTCACTAGCATAGCATCACCCTATCTCTTAGGATACCAATCTCAAACAGGTCTCTATATACCATCCTAGCTCTCAGGATGCAAACATAACATAGCAACAACATAACAACAACTACCCGGATCTCAATCCGATAAGGGCCGGCCTTGGTGCCTTAGACCCTGTTGATATAGTGAGGATAACTCACCTCGAAACTGCCGACTGAACAGATAACTCAAACTGCTCCGATCACTGATACAATCTCCACCACTGAACAACCGCCAATGCACTGAACTCAAAACAACAATCAACAATTACCAAAATGCCCCTGGAAACCACTGGTCAACCCTTGATCAAAGACAAGGTCAAAGTCAACCCCTGACTGACTCTACTCGCCGAGTCCCCATACTCAGAACTTCCCTCAATCCGCGACCTAACTCGCCGAGTCACCCCGAGACTCGTCGAGTTCAACAACTCTGATTCCACTCGCACACAACTCACCGAGTCATCCCTTGACTCACCGATTCTCGACTCGACCAGAAAATATTAGGACTCTTCGACAAGACTCGCCGAGCCCAAGAACAGACTCGCCGAGTCTAAGGCTATCTTCAACCTACTCGCCGAGTTGTTCATACAACTCGCCGAGTTCCAGGCAATCTTCATCCTACTCGCCAAGTTGTTCATACAACTCGCCGAGTTCCAGGCCATCTTCAAGCAACTCGTCGAGTCCACCCATGTGACTCGCCGAGTACCACCGGTCTGAATCCATACAGAAGCACTCCAAGCCATGCAATTGCTCCAAAACATAGATCTAGCCACCTACCACTCATCCATCACGTAAAGTGGCAAACTTTACGTGAATCCAAAGAGATCTATGCATTTTGCACATTAGGGCTAAGGTTTGGGACAAGATAGCTTCATCCAACACTCAACACAGGGACTTTCATGCATTCTAACTCTTCTCCATCCCAGATCTGAGGTAGCAACCTCAGATCTAGCCTCTAAACTCCAATACATTCAAAGGATATGATCTCAACACCCCCAAAATGAAGAATCTAGACAATAGCAGCTCAAACATTGGAAAGATACCTCAAAAGGAAGCTCCAGGAGAAGATTACCCCGAATCCTTGCAAAGCCCTTTGATCCAAGCCTCTTCTTCTTTGGAATCTCTTCAACAACCACCTCTTCAAGCTCCAAATTGCTCAACAATGGTGCTTCTCCACGATTTTAGGGTTTCTGGAACTTAAGGGGGAACAAAGAGGTTGGGAGGAAAACATAATGATCTTTATATAGGGCTCAACCCCGAGAATTAGGGTTTTCTCCACTCAGCGCCTACTCGCCGAGTCCATCTTACTGACTCGCCAAGTCCGCTACTTAACACGCGACCCAGTCGCGACTCTACTCGCCGAGTCCACCCATGGACTCGCCGAGTCACTCATTCCCAATTACTCTTTTAGCCCTTCCACTCTACTCTTGATATTTCGGGATGTTACAATGAAAATTTTATTAAACTTGGGCCAAAAAGGTTAATTTTTATGTATTTGGGCGGAAAATGTCAACTTTTATAAAATTGGGCAGAAAATGATAATTCTAACAAAAGTGGGCTAAAAATGTCATTGTATTTTGAAACAAGCCCTTAAATGTAAATTTTTGGTCTTAAGGGACTTAAAGCGTCATTTTTACCAAAAATGTGTCTTAATTGTTAATTTTCATTTTTATGGTCCAAAAGTGTCATTTTTACAAAAAGTCGGCATTTTATGTCATCTTAGGAAACAATTGAGTTTAAATGATCAATGTAATAACAAACGAAACAAATACGTCATTTACACTTTTAATTTGTTCTGGAATAAACATTACATGTTTATTGGCCCTTTGTGGACCATTTACATGTTTATTGGGCCTGTAAGACACATTACCTGTTTATTAGGCCTTTGTGGTCCATTTACATGTTTATTGGACCTTTGTGATCCATTTACGTGCATATTGGGCCTGGAATACACATTACATGTTTATTGGGCCTTTGTGGTCCATTTACATGCTTGTTGCGCCTAATAAACTTAAAACATACACGGAAACATTATTCATTGCGATACATAGTGTAATACAATATTCACGTAAATTCAGTTAAGGCTCTTGTGAGACATTTCATTCATCTGTACCTATCTAGTATACAACCGTAAACCTGTAGTTATAACCAAAGTCTCCTGGAGGGAGAGCGAGAGTTTGTGTATAGATCTATACGGGGTTGACCCCCCCCCCCCCTCCACACACACACACACACACCTGAGCTGTTCGCTACAGTTAGACTAGACCAATCTAGGGTGACAAACCTTACGATAAACAAGTCGGCGCCTAAAAAACGTAAAGACAGACGAACCAGTCGTTATCAAGTATGATTATAACGACTCACATAGAGAATAACTGCATCGTATATTTACGGAATACATATACCATTTTTATGATACAAAAACATACATACACTGATACTCAGTCTTAGGGTTTTAAGACCACAACACTTTTATAAACAGAAAATATCGAATTTTCTGGGAAAACATACAATTATACAATACGTTCTACTTACAACAGAAAATATAAGATTTTCTAGAATACTCTCTTTATTGTTCCACTAGCTAGGATAAAATTATAAGATGTCCCTTGCATTATTACAACCTTCTTTTTTGATGTCAAAGACCAGAAGCTACGCGAAAATTTTCATTCGATCTTGGTTGTTCTTAACACCGATGGCTATTCATTTAAGTCTTCGGGTAGCACCACTAGACCTTCAACAAGGTGGAAATTCTCGTATTCCTTATGTACACGTTCCTACGGCTCGGATGATACATTTTAAAACAAAAACACACATGCTTTAGCACAGGATTGGACACAAAACTTTCAAACCATTTTTTACAGAACATATCAAATTTTCTGCTGTTTACTAAACGATACAAAACTTTTCATTCAAACATGCTTATGAACTCACCAACATTATATATGTTGACGTTTTCAAAATAACTTGTATTATCAGGAAATCATTAAGCAAGTAGACATCAAGAACATGTGGATTTTGTTGCATTTTGTTGCTATTATAAACCTTATATTTTTGGGATGTAACTTTTGTAAACAATTACAATGATCTAAACTCAATATTGTTGTATTATTGTATGTGTGATGATGATGTTGTCTTGTCTCAATTATACACACTGTGATGATATTACAAGATGAAGTCACCCAACCCCCGGACATTTCCGCCGTTTCTCCGGTTCGGGGTGTGACAATGTTGTAGTGCTCAAAATCCATCATATACATCATAACCAAAAATCTCTACTTGGATAAAAAGACCATTTTACTCCTAACATAGCTTGGTCCAAGAATGAAGCGCACAACCACAATCCTATGGGGCCAAAAGTTAAAAAAAAACTATCAAGGCCCAAAATATGGCTCAATTTCCATTTGAGCCAAATCCCTTCACATGGGCCTTAGCCCAAGGCCTAATAATATTCATGGCTTAAAACCTATCAAAATCAGATGGCCCCACTAAACCCTAGCCTTCTAAGCCCAAACTGAAAGTCCAACATCGAAAATGCCACCAGACTCAGTACGCTAGGCATACTCAGCTGGTACGCTAAGTGTACTGGCTCGAGGGCTTGTACACTGCACGTACAGGCTTGTACACCCATCGTACTTAACCAGTTCAACCACCTTCTAATTTAAGCACTTAACTCGTTAAGACTCCACCCCAAAGTGCAGACCTAGCCTCTTTAAACTGAAATATCACGTAAAGTTGCTAACTTTACGTCCATACATGACCATAAGTAGCTCTAAAGCTCAAAAAGGACTTAATGAATGCATGAGACCTCTAAACCCATAAAGTTGGCACCTTTATGTCAAAAGAGCCCATGAAGACCTTAGATCTGAAAGAATAAGCATTTGGGACGTCCTAATCCCAACATCCATCCAAACCATGGCTAAAACATAACTATTTAACCCAAAAAGAGATCTAAGCATCTAGCAACCAAGATAAGAACTTGATTGTAACATCCCAAAAACACAGTCCAAAAATTTTGTTTCAATTTAACAATAAACCATAGTCATCATACGTCATAGAAAAATCGTAAACAATGTAGCTCAGAATACTATAACAACTGTCATGTATATCAGAATATAAACATCCCAGGCTGAACAAATGGTGTGTGCACTGCAACCTTCTCGAGCTCCTCTTTTGAAAACTGAAGTACCTGAAAACAAAACTGAAAACTGTAAGCACGAAGCTTAGTGACTCTCCTCATACTACCACATACCATACACATAATCACATAACTTGGGCCTAGCCCATTGCATCGGGCCCTGCCTGGCATCGGACCGTAATCCGGTACATATAAACAAATCCACAATGCATATAACATAAACACATAACATAAATATAACTCTAAGACTACTCCCAACTGCATCGGGATGAATCCCGACATCGGCTTACCTGGCATCGGACTCCTGCCCGACATCGGGCTCACCCCGACATCCGACCGCATCGGGCATCGGGCTCACCCCAGCATCAGGCTTGCCCTGGCATCGGGCTTACCCCGACATATACACAACATAGAATATATCACATAACATAATCACATAATCTGCATCGGGCTTGCCCCGACATTGGACCGAAGCCCGTAACATATAACATATAACATATAAACTAGCATACATTGGGCTTGCCCTGGAACACATTGTCGGATATAGTGTCTAAGCCCATAACTATATTTGGTATATACTTGACCCGACCCGGCATGGTCCATTTGGGTTGCACTTCACCCAAACAATTTATGGATAATATTTGAGAATAGTACAAGTTATGATTTATTAATATATTATAAGTTCTAATATATTAATATAAGATCATATTATTTAATTAGTAGTGATCTATAATTAATCTAGGATTAATTTAGTGATCAAAGATATTACTAATTAAATATGGGCTTCTATATTTATATAGTGTGGGCTTATGCTTATTTGGAATGGGCTAGGCTTGGATGGAGAAGTCCATGGATACTCCATGGAGCTTTAACCCATGGATCTCATGGAAATGAAGAGACATGGGTATTAGGGTTTACATGGATGTAACCCTAATCCACCACACTATATAAAGGAGGCTTTGGCTCTTGAAATCACACTAGTTGACACATGTTGAGGTGAGGGCCGATTTCAAGAGAAGTGTGACTATTCTCTCAAAGTTCCAAGTTTGTGGTGATTTGTGACTTTCATTTGAGGCATCCACATTATTGGTGCTAGGCTCTAAAACTCCAAGGAATCAACTACAACTACAAGGTAAGTGTTTCTACTAGCTTTATTTGATTCAAGTTCCCCATGCCATGCTAGTTAGGATATAAGCCTTGGAAAAATAATTATTTGCATGTATCTTAGAAAAACATAGATCCAAGGTTTATTAGGGTTGCATGTACACTTAGGAAGTGTTAGAATGCTCAAAACCCATCAGTGGTATCAGAGTCTAGGCTTGTTTGTTTGATACTTGTTGCAATATGCTTGAAAAAGTCGAAATCTTGCTGTCTGACTGATGGACTCGCCGAGTCCAAGGGGGGACTCGCCGAGTCCACTTGTATCTTCAACCTACTCGCCGAGTAGGTTCATGCACTCGACGAGTAGGGTCGAAAGAGTGCAGTTTTTCGACTTTAGTTGCTGGAAATGGATTAGAAACATTACCCTAAACTGTTTTGGTACTTGAAAACTTGTTTTAGAAGGTGTAATGTCTTTTCTAACTCATTTACAACAACTAGTTATCAAAATTACAAAGATTAAGTGTGATTTTGATATATGAAAGTGTTCATGTTCATGATCTTGTTCTTATGATGTGTAGATGATCATAGGAATTATTTGTAACCTATGTGGTAGATTAATTCTTGATCATAATGTTTTTTAATGGAGTCCATAACTTGTCCTCAAGTTATGGAAAACCAAAAGTCTCTTGGATTGAAAACCATTAAAAGAACACAAGAGTTAGAAAAATGAAGAGTCTTCATTTTATTACTCTATTAAACTCATAAGTTACAAGATATGAAAAGTTTTGAAAGTTTACAAAACTTGCCCTCAAGTTTTGGAACAAGTAAAGTCAAGTTAAAACTTTAGTTCCAACCCTTAGAATTTTAAAAGTTAAAATTCAACCCTTATACTTATATTATTATGATTTAATAATTATATATATATGTATAAGAACAAAGTCGTCTTACCGCTAGTACGCCTCATTCACGAAGTCGGTCTATAAGGTGGGTATAAGGTTGTTGCCTATAAAATGGTGACTTAATGGGTGTCCACTCTCACCCACCGCTTGCTTGACTGGTGGAGGGTCGTTAGCCGAACGGGTAAGACAAGGACTTATAAATTCTCATTCAAAGTATGATGAATATTATAAAGTAACTAAATGTTTTATTAAATTCCCAATCTTAGTTACTTTAGGAAAAATGTGAATAAGGTGCTAATCCATGAAATTACACTTTACACTTTGTTTAAGTCGTTGGTGGAGCGTGTGTGGTTAACCGGCACACTAACTTGGACTTAACAAGGTAGGTAAAGGGTGACTTAAAGGTTTATTATAGTATCGATGGAGCGTGTGTGGTTTACCGGCACATCGATTGAATGATAAACTTTAAAGGGTACCAAGTGATTTGCATGGTTACTTCACACCTCGTTTTGTGATCCTCGGCATCCCAGTCACAAAACCTGGAGGGCACACTCGAGATTGAAACATGCCTTTGAAAAGTTCATTGAATCTCAAAGAATCTAGGAATTTCTAAGAACCAATCAAAGCCTAATACTTAAATATTTCAGTTTTCGTGGTGGAAATTGGTGAATCGTCATTCACCTACCTTTCAAATATGGTATAGCTTAGATTACGGCATACCTCTTCTAAGTTATATTATATTGTGATTGGATCCTAGCCTTAATATTACATTTGGGTGTTTTATTAAGGACTCTCTTATATCTAAACTAATCTTGTTCTCTTCTTTTTAGATGTCTTCAAACAATGCTGCTTCTGGCTCTAATCCTAATGGCTCCTTTACCCTTATGAACTTGTGTGGGAAAGTCACCTTTGATGGATCCAACTTCAATGAGTGGATCAGAAACATCAAGATGATTACCCGCTACGAGGACAAAGAATATGCCCTTGACAAGGAGCTTAAGGAGATTGATGAGACCACTGCAACTCCTCAGGAGATCGCTGAATTCCGGGCACATGAAAGGGATGCTACGAAAGTGGCTTGCATCATGATGGCCACGATGACAGCGGAACTCCAAAAGTCTTATGAGGATTTCTACCCTTATGAAATGCACCAAGATTTGATGGAAAGATACCATCAAAGTGCAAGACAAGAGAGGTATGAAATCATCTGCTCCATGATAACAACCATGATGAAGGACGGGGAATCCGTCACGAGCCACATGCAGAAAATGCAAAGGTATGTGGATCGTTTGCTGAAGCTTAATGTGAACTTCCCTGAGGATCTTGCAATAGATATCATTTTGCACTCCTTACCATCGTGCTATGATCAATTCCGCATGACATATCACATGAATAAGGAAGAGGTCACACTCAGCAAACTTCAGGGACTTCTCAAGACCGCAGAATCAGGTCTTAAGGGGAAGTCGGTTGCTATCACTCCTACTCCAAACTCAACTCCGGTTTTGGCAATTGGGAAAAATCGATGGAGGAAGAGAAAGAGATCCTCGAAGGGTACCAAGGCTCGGACCCTTGATGGCTCTTCTTCAAATGGAACCAAGAAAGGTTTCGTCACTCCTTCTTTTGACCCAAAAGAGGCTGAATGCTTCTATTGTCATGAAAAATCCCATTGGAAGCGGAACTGCCCAAAGTACCAGCAGGATGTGAAGGATGGTAAAGTCAAACCCAACCATGCAGGTACTTACACTATCATTTCTAATAACTCACCCCATTCTAAGTCTTGGGTCCTTGATACCGGTTGTGGTATTCATATTTGTTGTGACTTGCAGGGACTAAGAAGAAGTGAGAATGTGGAGCAAGGAAGAATAAACTTGATCATGGGGAATAGGAAAGCTTTACCTGTTACCAAGATTGGAGTTTATACTTTATCGCTAAGTAGTGGGTTTAATTTAGATTTGAATAAGTGTTGTTATTCGTCAGGAATGGCAAAAAATATTATTTCCTTTCATGCTTTGTACAAACAAGGGTTTACCTTTTCATTTAATAATGAAGTTGGTTCTATAGATGTTTTCTATAATAATGTTTTTTATTTTAAAGCATTACCTTGTGATGGTGTGTATGAAGCTGTATCTGTTGTAGATAACTTGGGAAATAATGTTTTGTGTATTGATTCTACTAATAATAATAACTTGGATAAAGCATCATTATGGCATTGTCGTCTTGGACATATAAGCAAGAAACGCATAGGCCAACTCCAAAAGGATGGAGTCTTTGAGTCGTTTGACCTAAAGTCAGATGATAGTTGCGAATCATGCTTACTTGGAAAAATGACAAAGTCACCCTTCACAGGCTCGTGTGAGAGGGGTGAAGGTTTGTTGGACCTTATACACATGGATGTGTGTGGACCATTCAAACATGCCACAAGGTATGCTAATCGTTATTATTTGACTTTTACTGATGATTACAGTAGATATGGATATGTCTACTTAATCAAGCATAAGTCAGAGACTTTCGAGAGGTTTAAGGAATTTAAACAGGAAGTCGAGAATCAATTGGGCAGGAACATTAAGATACTTCGATCCGATCGAGGAGGTGAGTATCTTAGTTCAGAGTTCCTCGACTATCTTAGGGAATGTGGGATTGTCTCACAATTGACACCTCCCAGGACACCACAGTTGAATGGTGTGGCTGAGAGGCGTAATCGAACCTTGTTGGATATGGTTCGTTCCATGGTGAGTCGAGCTACGCTACCAATCTCATTCTGGGGGTATGCCTTAGAGACTGCCGCCCATATTCTTAATCTTGTCCCTACAAAGAAAGTTGCCAAAACTCCTCACGAGATGTGGACTGGCAAAGTACCTAAGCTAGACCACATCAAGATTTGGGGTTGTGAGGCTTTCGTGAGACGCGAGACTCATGATAAGCTCGAACCTCGAAGCGAGAGGTGTATTTTCATCGGCTACCCACAGCAATCCTTTGGTTACCTCTTCTACAGACCTAGTGACAATGTGGTCTTTGTAGCAAGAAGAGGAGTCTTTCGAGAGAGAGAATTTATAAGCCAAGGAGACAGTGGGAGGCAAATTGATCTTGAAGAAATTCAAGAATCAAGCGGTGAAGGAACTTCAAACACTAGCCCTCAACTTGAGGAGGAAACTCCTGTTGAGCCAGTTGATGAGCCTGTACCTCTGAGGCGTTCCACGAGAGTTAGGAATGTACCTGAGCATTACTATGGTTTCCATATTACTGCGGAAGGTAAGACACTTATTAGTGATGAGACACTAGTAGGTCTGGATGAACCTAACAACTACATGGAAGCCATGGCAGGCCCTGAGGCTGCTAAATGGAAAGAGGCCATGGATAGCGAGATACAATCCATGTATGACAATCAAGTTTGGAACTTGGTTGAGAATGTACCTGGTCGTAAGACTGTAGGGTGCAAGTGGGTCTTCAAGAAGAAGACCGACATGGATGGTAAAGTACACACTTATAAGGCGAGACTGGTTGCAAAGGGCTTCTCTCAAATTCCTGGAGTGGACTATGATGAGACCTTTTCTCCAGTAGCCAAGATTAAGTCTATTTGGGTTCTGTTAGCCATAGCTACATTTCATGACTATGAAATATGGCAAATGGATGTCAAAACCGCTTTCCTTAATGGAAAGTTGGCTGAAGATGTTTACATGAGTCAGCCAGAGGGTTTTGTCAGCAACGAGTACCCTAATAGAGTGTGTAAACTCGAGAAATCCATTTATGGATTGAAACAGGCACCTCGCAGGTGGAATCTTTGCTTTGATGAGAAAGTCAAGGAATTTGGCTTTTCGAGGAGTGAAGATGAATCTTGCGTCTATATCAAGGCTAGTGGGAGCATAGTCAGTTTTTTGGTACTGTATGTGGATGACATACTACTCATAGGAAATGACATCCCAACCCTGCAGGAAGTAAAGTCCTGGCTTGGGAAGTGTTTCGCTATGAAGGACCTTGGTGAAGCTGCCTATATCTTAGGGATAAAGATTTTGAGAAACAGGAGTAAAAGACTAATTGGACTTAGTTAAAGTACCTACTTGGACAAAGTGTTGAAAAGATTCAACATGCATAACTCCAAGTGAGTTACCCATTCAGTGTAACGCTAGATTGAGTAAGACACAAAGCCCTAGTACTGAGGCTGAGATAGCAGAAATGAGTCGATTTCCTTATGCTTCAGCTGTAGGATCGATCATGTATGCTATGACGTGTACTCGACCTGATGTAGCCTTTGCTTTGAGCATGGTTAGCAGGTATCAGGCGAACCCTGGAAAGGAACACTGGACTGCGGTAAAGAATATCCTCAAGTACCTACGAAGGACTAAGGACTGGGTCCTTACCTTCGGTGGGAGTGATTACTTGAGAGTTGTAGGGTATAGTGATGCTAGTTTCCAGACTGATAGGGATAATTTCCGCTCTCAGTCAGGCTGGGTCTTTACCCTAAACGGAGGAGCAATTTCTTGGAAGAGTTCCAAGCAGGAGACAGTGGCTGATTCCACTTGTGAATCAGAGTATATAGCAGCAAGCGAGGCAGCAAAGGAGGCGATATGGCTAAAGAACTTCATCGGAGACCTTGGAGTTGTTCCAGCTATGAAAGAGCCAATGGAGATTTTCTGTGACAGCAATAGTGCGGTTGCCTTAGCCAAGGAACCAAGGGATCACAGGAGATCCATACACATCGACAGAAAATACCATTTTATCAGACATCGAATTGAAGAAGGACTCCTCATGGCGAAGAGGGTATCATCGGATGAGAACCCAGCAGATCCCATCACGAAGGGACTGAGTAGGGTTAAGCATCTCCAGCATGCTCGGAGCATAGGGCTGAAGGATGATATAAGTTTTAGTAGTTAGATAACCCAGAAATTTGTAAAGTGTAATTGACATTTGATGATGAATAAAAGGTGTTTTATTTATGAGTAAAGTGTTGCTATCTCTTGTCGATCTTTTACTATATTTCTTTTGCATGTTTTGACTTCCAGAATAATTATGTTTGGTATATCATATTATTCAAACCTCCACAGTCGGTCATATGTCGGAAGTAGGTATGAATCAAGACTGTCATGATTGGTTGCAGAGGTCTAAGGTGTTGGACATGGCTACAACAATCATGAGTGCTCATAAGTTCTGAGCACTGGACTCAACCCACGCTCACTGGAATCACTTCATGGAATTTTATCTCGAGTGATCGTGAGACGGTAATATCATATAAGTCTTCAAACCTAGAGATATGATTTGTTACTTACGAGTTGGTTATGCATTGATTGTACGTAAACGCATTGGTAACTCGATGTTATAAAACGTGCCTTTGTGTGTAATTCAATGAGTGGTAGAACAAACATATGCATCGAAGTTTATCTGTTCCTTCTTGGATTAGAAGCTGATATATGGGCCCCTCGATGATTTTGTTTTGACCTATGTACCGGGCCCGGTCAGAACTAAATTGATGTGTTCAGTTGAGTTCTATGTCAAACAAATCGGAAATCGGGAAACAAATGCTGGACAATAAGCAAGACAATGTTCCATGTGTTTGTCCGGCTGATATCTAGAACAGAGGATTATATGATCACTTATCTAAATGACGCGTTCTAGTTCAACAGAGTTTAAAGAGCTACGATTGCGGATCGGTTCCTGAAGTTATACTTGCAAATATAGTTACTAGACTTATCCAAGTGGGAGACTGTTGGATATAGTGTCTAAGCCCATAACTATATTTGGTATATACTTGACCCAACCCGGCATGGTCCATTTGGGTTGCACTTCACCCGAACAATTTATGGATAATATTTGAGAATAGTACAAGTTATGATTTATTAATATATTATAAGTTCTAATATATTAATATAAGATCATATTATTTAATTAGTAGTGATCTATAATTAATCTAGGATTAATTTAGTGATCAAAGATATTACTAATTAAATATAGGCTTCTATATTTATATAGTGTGGGCTTATGCTTATTTGGAATGGGCTAGGCTTGGATGGAGAAGTCCATGGATACTCCATGGAGCTTTAACCCATGGATCTCATGGAAATGAAGAGACATGGGTATTAGGGTTTACATGGATGTAACCCTAATCCACCACACTATATAAAGGAGGCTTTGGCTCTTGAAATCACACTAGTTGACACATGTTGAGGTGAGGGCCGATTTCAAGAGAAGTGTGACTATTCTCTCAAAGTTCCAAGTTTATGGTGATTTGTGACTTTCATTTGAGGCATCCACATTATTGGTGCTAGGCTCTAAAACTCCAAGGAATCAACTACAACTACAAGGTAAGTGTTTCTACTAGCTTTATTTGATTCAAGTTCCCCATGCCATGCTAGTTAGGATATAAGCCTTGGAAAAATAATTATTTGCATGTATCTTAGACAAACATAGATCCAAGGTTTATTAGGGTTGCATGTACACTTAGGAAGTGTTAGAATGCTCAAAACCCATCACACATAACACATGGCATAATAACTAACATACATTGGGCTTGCCCCAGCATCAGCTTACCCCAGAACACATAACACACAACATGTAAATTAACATATATCGAGCTTGCCCCGACATCAGACCGAAGTCCGGAACACATAGCTCATATCATATAACCTCCATGAATCACAAAGACATCACACATACTTAACTACTTCTCGGGATCGCCCCGACATCAGACGGAAGTCTGGAAATATATAAACTGCATCGGGCTTACCCGACATACTACAACTACTTAAACGAGCCGACATTGTGGCCTTAGACTCGTTCCTACTGGAAGAGGACTCACCTCACACTGCTGAAGTCCTGTTGACAAAACCATAGCTGCTAGATGACAGATTCCCGATCTGTCAATATCAAATAACACCACATTAATAATTGGGTTCCAACTCATAACCATAAGTCCATACTTGGGGTAAAAGACTACTTTACCCCTATCTTAGCTTGACTCAAGCCCAAGGCCCAATCCAAAGGCCCAAAAGTCTAATAATGGACCAGGGCCCAACTATGGCCTTTCTATGACCTAATTTTCCCAATTGGGCCCAAGTCTCTACATGGTCTTGATCAAAGGCCCAACCATTTAGTCCAGCCCAACATTTAGCATTCTAATGGCCCAATATCATATAACCATCAAGGCCCGAACTATGGCCCAATTTTCTAAATTTGGCCCAAACCCTTATATGGGCCTTACCCTAAGTCCATTAAATTATTCTAGTCCGTTTGCTTACTCTTGGACGATCCATTATTATCCCCCATCACCAAGGCCCAATAGGAAGGCCCAACTAAGTCCAAGTGAAATTAGGGTTTCACATAAAATGACAATTAAGGTTAAGTGTTTCTCACTTGACTCATTAAAGACTTAATCCATTAAGTCATTTACTCTACTATATAAATGATATGGAGTAATTGGGCTTAATACATAATCCAATCCTAATGGCTCAAAAATGGGTCCAAATAAGTCTAAGGCTCAAATACTCACAATTAGGGTTTTCCACCCAAACATGGCCCAATAGGCCCAAAACTAATATTTATGCCCATTAGGGTTCGCTAGTGGGCCACCACCCACTACCACCTCGGGTGGTGGTGGTCAATGGCGGCACACGACGGCAGCCACTACCTTACGGTAGTGGTTTGCGTTTCTTTCATTAATCTTTTCGATAATTACAATTACAAGGCTTTTAATCCAAAGATACACACACACACACTAACTACTCTAACACACATACAGTAAACACACACTATAGCCTTTGTCCGGAATAGAAGCACACCCACCCACCTGTGGCGTTGATGGCGACAGGAGCAGTACTAACGGCGGCAGCCACCATGGTAGACCGCCATGGTGGTTCTTCATAACCCTAGCTCGACAGAATACTCATACAACACATCCACATCGCAAAATATCAGCCCTAAAACTCACCATCATTCTCCGGTGATAACAAAACCACCACGAACTCATCCATCCACAAGGCGGCAGGTGGCGGATGCCGGTTGTTTGCTGCGAAGAAGAAATCGGAGGATGAGAAGATTATTTAAGCTGCAACAACGACCATGGCGTCGGCCTCGACCATCGTCGTAGAAGAGACATCAACGACAGTTACGTCATCGGCCAAGGATGGCGACGGCGGCAACAAAAGAAAGAACGAAGGCGGAGGAGGTTGGCGACCCAAATAGCGAACAACGGCAGCACGGTCCTTGATCTCCCGACCAACCCGCACTCGACTCGTGGCGCCTCATCTTCAGCGACGGCGTGGTGACTGAACTCGACCTTACAACGGCAGTCGGGGGTTGAGGGTGAAGAGGGGTGGCAGCTGGAAGGCCCAAGCATGGCGGCTGCTTCTTTTGCTTAGAGTTAGGGTTTCCCGGTGGAAGGTTAAGGGTTATATACCCGAACCCTAATCTTTTTACCCATAATGACACATTTACCCCCTAGTTCTCTTTTTCTTTCAATTTAAATCCTTAATTTACCAACTAAAGCCTCGCTCTCATAATTCTTTTCATACTGAGTCCTTTAGTTACCAAACAACCCCTTAACTCCCAAAATCTCTTCAAATTAAGCCCCAATAATTACCATTTAGTCCCTGCCTTCCATAATACTTACAAATTAAATCTGGATTTACACTTTTAACCCCCGGCTTCTATAATTATGACTTTTAACTCCTCGAAACTAACGTCTTGCTCAATTATTATTGATTTTAGGGCTTCTATGCATTTATTTATTTATTTTATAAACGGGGTGTTACATTGGTACCTCAAACTTCTTGAAAAAATGGGTAGTGGTTCTGGATCTAAGACTTCTTTCTCCAAGCTTAGCAACTTCAAGATCTTCCAACTCCTTCACAATGAACAAAATGAACACCAAGCTCTCTTCAAAGACTCAAACGCTTGACAAAGGAGGCTACAACCCGTTTTAGGGGTTTGGAGGCTTTGGGTGTTGGTAAAGAGGTCAGCTCCAGACGATAAGGATGCTTAAATATGGTGCAACACCCCATTTAGGGTTTAATTAAAGTCTACGTACGCCCAACGTACACATGTGTACGCCTAACGTACGCGACCTAAGTCCCGTCCTGCCACCAACCCAGTACGCTAAGCGTACAAAGTGGTACGCCCCGCGTATTGGCTTCTACAAAAGACCAAGTGTGTATAAAATAAGAACTATATTACCCTTCTAGACCCTTTTTCTATTGTTTTTATTAATCATGCACGACGCACGTGTATAAACCTAGTTTAAATTAATGTTTTAAAAACCGATCGGACCGGGGACTATAGCGGTTCAACGATGACCGATTTATGCTAAGTTCTAGATCGTATTGAACCGGACAGTTTCTTTAAAAACCGGGTTGAATTGGTATGATAGAAATAATAATAAAAAAAAAAATAAAATAAAATAAAAAAAAAAAAAAAATCGTTTGAACTATTTTATTAAACTTTAATATTTAGATTTCACTTCCTTTAATAACAAAAACAATCCATTTTTAAAGAAACTTGAGTAGCATGATTGATAAAGTTATCTAGCATCTACACAAATCAAAAGACAACGCCACTGTCAAATATAAATCAGCAATCGGATGGATTAAACTGAAAATCAATTATTATTTACAGATAACTAAAAAACCAAATTTTAAAACGTTGGTTTAAAACTTTAAATATATTTGGAAATTGCAACTTGCAACTTACTAGTACATGTTTCTGGGAGACCAAGATTGCCAACCAAACTGCCTTTTCTTTTCTTCTCACAAGGAACACTACTGAAGCAACCGCAATCGGAAAAGCTAAAGATGGCCGCCGCTCAGGCGGCACACTGGCAGTGGGAGAACGCCGCCGCCGGATCCGTAGCCGGATTCACTACCGTCACGTTTTCGCATCCCCTGGACGTCGTTCGTACCAGATTCCAAGGTGCGTTAGTATCAATCTCCTGAATTTGTCATAAATAAGAAAACCTAATACTCCCCTTCTTTCTACCTTCTACTCGATTTTCAACAGTTAATGATGGTCAAAACCCTCATCTCCCGAGCTACAAGAACACTCGTCAGGCTCTCTTCACCATAGCTCGATCAGAGGTTGCTTTCCTAAACTTAATTGATTCCCAATTGCAATTTCTCTGTATTCTCTCCTAGAGTGACACTTTTATAGCTCAAGTAAACCAAATGTATGTGCCTAAAGCTACTGAACCCAATTGAAATCACGATGTTCGTATTCTAGGATTGAATAGAGAAGTTTAATTACCTTTTAAAACCTAAATTTTTGGATCGA
This sequence comes from Lactuca sativa, assembly GCF_002870075.4. Classification (NCBI taxonomy): domain Eukaryota; kingdom Viridiplantae; phylum Streptophyta; class Magnoliopsida; order Asterales; family Asteraceae; genus Lactuca; species Lactuca sativa. Next base: position 109,491,440 of record NC_056625.2, on the reverse strand, counting down.
ATCACTTGATACGATCCTTTTCAGGGTCTCAGAGGACTCTATGGTGGCTTTTATCCTGCTGTTCTTGGCTCCACTATCTCTTGGGGTTTATACTTCTTCTTGTAAGTAATTTAGACTCTAGATTTCACATCAATGATAGAATTAAACATTAATGGAGTTGCTTATACGAAATCGAAACAATCTTCTCCTTTTCTTATAGCTATAGCAAAGCTAAACAAAGGTATCTGAAGAATAGAGATGAGCTAACCCCAGGTCTTCATCTTGCTTCAGCTGCAGAAGCCGGAGGTTTGGTGAGTATATTTCTTCTTCAATTTTTATGTCTTTTTTGGTATATTTATACGTTTTAACTATATAAATTACCTTGATTATCATAAAATTCGTCATATTTTTTCAGGTATGTTTTTTAACCAATCCCATTTGGCTTGTGAAAACAAGATTACAACTTCAGACTCCTCAACATCTTACTCAACCATATTCTGGTTTCCATGGTGTGTTCTGAATCTTAAATTAAAAACATAAATTTTACATTTATTTGATTATCGAATCTGCTGAATGGTTTCAGACGCTTTAAAAACCGTTGTGAAAGACGAAGGGTGGAAGGCGTTATACAAAGGGCTTGCACCTGGTCTTATTCTGGTTAGATTTGGTATTATTTTCAATTTATTATTTATATTTTGAAATTCCGTTTAAAAACATCGTCACATTTCATGAATGTTTAAATACAATTTGCGTGTAAATATATGCAGCAAGTGAGTCATGGAGCTATTCAATTTACTGCATATGAGGAGCTGCGTAAATTTCTTGTCAACTCTAGATTTGAACAAAGCGTGTTGATTTCCAATAGTGCTGATTTATTGGTAACTTTGGTTATTCATATAAACGATTATATATATTTAAAATGAAATTTTGTTTTTATAAAAATATAATTTAGTTTGATTTTTCTTGTAGACGACAATTGATTATGCAACGTTAGGAGCTTCTTCAAAACTGGCTGCTATCCTTGTCACGTATCCATTTCAGGTTTTCTAAATATCCAATTATACAAACTAATTAAAACATGGAACTTTTTTTTTTAATTAGTTAATTCTCATCATTTTAAATGGTGTAACGTTTTTCAGGTCATTCGTTCTCGCTTGCAGGTAAACAAGCTTTTGACTACACCATTTCTCGAGTTTTATATATATCTGAACCTTTTATTTTTTTTTTAAAAATCATTTCAAATTTTAGCAAAGACCAGGTATAGATGGAATTCCAAGATATGTGGACAGCTGGCATGTCGTGAAGAAAACTGCTAAGTGAGTGTAATACACGTGTGATGTTATGTTAATATTTAATGTTATGTTATGTTAATACTTAATAGTTAATATGTTATAGTGTCACTAATTCCGTTTGATACTAACGGAGTTTGGGTTGTAGGTTAGAGGGTGTACGTGGTTTCTATAAAGGCATCACAGCAAATCTTCTCAAGAATCTTCCTTCTGCTTCACTCACATTTGTTGTATACGAAAATATTCTCAATATGCTCACATTACCAAGAGCTGATTAAGACCTAACAATTTTTACATGTATAATAATATCACTAAATGGTATATCTAGTATTTAGTATTAAGTAGGAAGCAAGTATTTATTGTTGTTTTTTGATAAACTATGTACTTCAAAAGAACAACAAACTTCATAGTTAACTTTTTTTTTTTCTACTTCGAATGTCTTCCAACAATTTGAAAGATTCATTCATTTTGATTTTTCTTTAATCCCACTATTTGTTTCTTGTAAGATTGACAATTTTAAAAAAGTTAATTGGTTTCTTTATTATGAATTAGACATTTTATGGTAGATAGTAATAAATAACTAAAATTTGTGTTTCTTAATAAATCATATAAAGTCTTTATGCAAGTTTGTGAAGAAAAGATAAGATGTGATCAGAAACTTGTTGAGGTTTCTCTTGATGAATAAAATGGTGGCCTTTGATCATCACAACTTCAATATCAGGAATCAATTCTTTCATAACATCACTCTCAACAAATTCTTTCGTCCAGCTTTTAAACCCATTATCTTCGTCTCCAATAATCAGCTTCGATGGAACTTTAATCTTTGCCCCTTGCCATGGCGCTTCAAGCTCCCACGACCTTCAAAATTACAAAAATAAGTATAAACAAAATTACAAATCAGATCCAATATCTGTGTTTTGAAACTTACAGATCCATAGCACGATAGTAATTTAAGCCTCCAGTAAATCCAGTCTCCTGAAACTTATCTGCATACGCTTGAAGCTCATCTTCAGTAATCCATGGAGGCAATGAAGGAGTTTCCATGTGATCGATAATCTCAATTCCAGAAGGTGCTACCAGTACATCGCCATGGTTGATCAGCAAAAACTTTTTGATTACAGTCAAGCAATCGTATTTCGCAAAAGCCCTCTCTGCTCTTCCCAATTCCTATATTAATTTCCTAAACTTTATGAAACTCATCTCCATGTAAACACAGTGAGAGAAAGAAGAAGAAGAAGAAGAAGAACCTGGAACTGAGTGATGTATAAATTATCTCCAAACGATTTGGTGAATAACTGAGTTGGACTGATTGGGGATCTAGGAAACAACGGAATACCGAGAGCAACGATTCCTTTGACTCTATCTGGCCGGAAAAGACTCAGATGCCAGGCGGCGTGTGCGCCCCAATCGTGTCCCACCACAAACACCTGATATTCATGCGTACACAAAATCAACCCTAATGCTAATTAAAGCTTCATCGCCATTAAAGCACACAAATGACATACCTGTTGTTGATTGAAGTGATCTAGAACGCCAATGAGATCACCGACTATGTGGAAGAAGGTGTAGGAAGAGGGAGACGATGGGGAGTCGGAATCGCCATAGCCGCGGAGGTCAGGTGCGAGGACACGGTAACCGTGGTTAGTTAAGTAAGTGATCTGATGGTGCCATGAAAACCAGAGCTCCGGGAAGCCATGGAGGAGGAGCACTACAGGTCCGTTGCCTTTTTCTGCAACATGCATCGATATTCCGTTGGTTTTGATTGTATGGTGAGTTATTTCACCCATCTTCTTCATCCATTCCATTTCCATGTCTGTAACTGGAGAGACGTTTGTTTCCTGTTAGAACACTGGATCATGAAAGTCAAAATTAAAACTTGCTGCATTCAAACTTATTGTGATTCTGGTCAACGGCCCCATTTTCAAACACGTATGTGATTTTACTTCTTTTATACTTCTTTTATATTAGAGAAGATTGTAAATTTGGTCCATGTAGTTTGCTAATATGCTTGGTACAGTCCAATCGGTTTTAAAAATTATCGATACGGTCCTTTTGGTTTACTTTTATTATAGATTTGGAAGACGGTTTACTCATTTCTTTTTTTTTTTCCATTTATTATTATTATTATTATTTTGGTTATTTTAGAAATAAGAAACAGTCAAACGCACGGTTTTTCATGTAATTTCTACTCAAGAACTCACATGCAGTTAGAAAAAAACTTACCACCATTGTTGCGATTCTTTCACTTTTATCAGTGTACTTTCAAGTTTCAATCGAAACCAAATGACACAGTTTCATATAAAGTTTCATCGTCGACCCTCTAGCAGCACCATGACCACACCCATGATCATTGGCACGAACCACCATCCAAGAATGTTTGTGGTCATGTTTCCTTTTACGATAATGAGATCACCTTCAAGTCAATCCCTTTATATAGGCATAGTCCTATAAATTATTTCTATTTGACTCAATTAACTACACTCGGTAGAAACGATTATGAGTTTAAAAGTCAATATTAATAAAGATCTTTGTATTAAGTACTTGGCATAAGAAGGGATTCGATATACAACAAGGGGCCAAGATAGTGATAGCTAGGGATGAGTGTGGATGTGGGGATATGTGTGATCATTTTTTATATACATTTGACCATTGAAATTATTCCACATATTTAAGAAAATATAATATTACTTATAACAATAGATAGTATTATCTTTTTAGGTGCATTTGAAACAACTTCAATGGTAAAATGTGTACAAAAAATATTATTGGCTAAATATGAACATCAAAACAAAGTATTTTACTCATTTAAGTCATTATCCATAGAAAAAACCAAGTTATTTATGGTTGTAGATGAAACTAAATTATTTGTCAATTGATGTGATTTATGAAAATTATTATTTCGATTTGATATGTTACTTAATATATATATATATATATATATATATATATATATATATATATATATATATATATATATATATATATATATATATGCTTAAAATAAAAAATATAAGGTTAATTGTCATGATACATAATATTTCAGATAAATTGTTTTGTCCCTCCTACACTATGTCATACTTACACTATGTTATACTGACATTTATTCCAAATTTCTTTTTCACCTATTCCATAGGTTGCCTAATACTCATTTTCAGTTTGTGTAGGAATTCAAGTGTGTAATGGCTACAAATCCAATCATAGTTAACAATTAATTCTAACTTAAAATTTATAGCATAATTATGATCATTAATAAGAGATTTGATTTGGAATGAATTTTCTTCACTCATCCATGAACCCCAAAGCATAAAAGTGCACTTTCCGAAACAACATTTGACCAGTAATCTCCTATTATTATTTTTTTTAATCTCCTACTATTATTTTTTTTTATAATATAATCGATACCCATTAGCACCTGCAGAATTGAAAACCATATGTTTTAACTGTTTGGGACTTTCAAGCCTCATACCTAGTACATGCTTCTACTTCTTCCAGTAAACATCTTCATTGAAGCTTGTTTGCATATCAATTTATGGATCATTGGTAGCGGTCATCCTTAGGTACTTTTTTAGGGTTGGATTCTCCTTACTAGGGTCGGCCTTATTGTTATAGGCCCCCCTTAACGGAAAATTAAATTAGTTGATTGTTTTTTCGGATTCTTCATTCAAGCACATCAGCAGAAACTACGACTCGATAACTGTTCTTCACTTCTACTTTCTCTGTCCTCTGAATCTAACTAACAATTAGTGATTTCATTCTTGATTCTACTCAGAACCGTAGAAACCATTACTTCTCTGATTCTCTATTCTTCTTCTAATCTTCTTCCTAGCGATTTGTAATAAATTGATTGATTCTTCTTTTTGAAAAGGACGTCAAGTGTCAAGATTAACTCAACTAATTTGGTGATTCATGTCCTGAAACTTGAAAGGTTGAATTTTGAAAAGATATGTTCTATTATTCTTCTTCGGTTCTTCCTCTGATTCTCTGTTCACCATAACCGATAACTCCATCAGTCCATTATACATTGCTGATTATCTATGATTGTGAATTTGTGATAATCTGATAATCTAGTATCTATGATAATCGATAAATTTTGTTATTTTGATAAAGTTTTATTTGATGTAGAAAATAGAAATTTGTTTGATGTAGTATTTTATGCACAAAAGAAGGAAGAAATCTATTTTTTTATACTTTGATGTAGATTGTAGAATAGTAGTGACTGACTCTTTTTTCTTGATTAGACTATTTATTAGGGTTAATATGACTTAATTTTTTTTTTAATATTCATTGTGTCAAGTTGGATTTTGGAAAGGAGGAGGATTTAATTTATAACATTAATTATAGTAATGACAATGGGCCCTAATTTTTTGTTCGCTTAAAGCTTCCAAACTAGTTGAGCCGCTCATGCTCCTTACTGTAAAGTTTACTGAGGAAAGGATCATTCATAGTCTTGTTCATAGGAGTCACATCATTAAGGCCAACCTCACAATCCAGATCTTTAACATCATCTTCTGGAAAATCCGAATTTTGACAAGGATCTTCTTTCACATCTCTAACATTTAAGTGATGGTCCTCGTGAAGATCTTAATGTAGCCACTCCTTCATATTATCCCCAAGATGGTCTATCTACATTTCCAGTACACACCCACAATTGTAACCAACATCAATTAACTCATCGTAGTCAAAATCTGTTCCTTTAAAGTTCTAACCTTTTGAAAAATTATCTTCGGGTGAACAAATAATACACCTTCAGACATCTCCTAGCAGTATATCTTTACAAAAAAGCATAAAATTATTTCTTGTCCATCCTCGTTAACTCGATATATTCAAACAAATGATGTATGTCATTAGTGTACATTAAAGATGGATATCTTGAAAAAAAAATACCTTGAAAGTTACCATCAGCCATCATATACACAACCATTATAGACAAAACTAGACGAAGGTAGAGCAAAATGGATTTGTAGTAAGGAGAAAGACAAGAAATGATACTTATTCATCAGAAGCTTTTTAAATAAGTTTTAATTATATAAATCCTTAGGGCATCTCCCACCCACCCCCAATCTCCATTTCTTCCCTCATTTCTTCTCCAACCCTACCCCATTTTAACCTCCATTTTTGAAGATATGAATAGTATTCCCCCATATATGGAGGAATACTATTCATATCTCCAAAAATAAAGGTGAAGTTTGGTTGCCAATTTTAGTCTATCTTATTTTTATTTTATACATTTCTAGTTTATTTTATCTACTAAGTATAATTTAAATGCAATACTTAATATTTATAATATCATGTTATATATACTAATTTATATTAATTAATCATAAATATAGAGTTTAATTAGTAGATGGATGTATTTGATAATATATATAAGTTATAAAAATGGAATATTCTAAGAATATATTTTTTGGGGTAAAAAATGGGGTAGAATATGGAGTAGGATTGGAAATGAAATACTATTTACTCCATTTTTTACTCCATTTATGGGGGGAAAATGAAGATGCGTTGGAGATTGTCTTAGTGGCACATGGAGGTATGACATAGCAAACTCCATTAAATGAGGTGGCATATATCGGGTTTCATCTAATGAAACCTTGAATTTTACCAAAATGACTTTTTAAAACATAAAACCGGACTTCATTCCCTTAGAATGCAAATAAAACAAGGTTCCAAATAACATAAGGTGTAACTTGTCGGCAATGTCAAACCCGAAACTTTTACAAACCTTGGTGAGCTAAGTCGTTTGTATGGCGTGACTTAAGGCGGCAATTTTGTACATAAGTAATATTTTTATATGTATTTTCAACTATTATTCATTTTTATACACATATATGAGTTAAGGCGGCATTTTAGTAAAGTTTGGTGGCAAGCACAAGCTTTGGAGCCATGACGAGCTTTTTAGAACTTGAAATAAAATGAAAATAACAAGAAAATTTTAAGAACGTTTTAAAAAATAGGGTAAATTACACGGATGGTCCATGTGGTTTAGGGTAATCTGCTAGCTTGGTCCCTAACAACTTTTTTTAATTCGGACCGTCCCTAATTTATATTTTTGTTGCACGCTTGGTCCCTGTCCGTTATAAAAAGACTATTTTACCCTTAATCTGGAGAAGACATCGTTAATCTGTGAGATTTTCCGACGAGAGGAGTGATATTTTCCGACGACTGAAATCAAGGAAGGAAGGGAGGGGATGAGGCTTCGGTTGTGTAGGTTCTTGAATCAGACCAACATATTTTTTTAATTAACACTTTTTCCACATTTAATTAATTGATAATTTAAAATAGGTAAAAGAAATCAGTAAGGGTAAATTAGACTTTTTATAATGGTTAGGGGACCAAGCGTGTAACGAAAAAATAAATTAGGGATGGTCCGAGTTAAAAAAAAGTTGTTAGGGACCAATCTAGCAGATTACCCTAAACCACAGGGACCATCTGTGTAATTTACCCTAAAAAATAAACCAATAGTTAGTTGCGCGATATGACATTAGGCCCGGATAATAATAAGAATTAACGAAATTTTCAATTTCATAATTAATACATAAATAATAACAAGTGGAGTCCATGAGCTTATTTATTACTATTTATTATGCTTTGATATTGTTTTTTAGTGGTAGAGAGAGTAATACTCTCTGTATACTAATACTATCAGAGTATACAGATCCTAGAACCCAAACTCATGCAAGTTTGTGTAGGAACGATAAGATGTGATCAGAAACCTCTTGATGCTTCTCTTGTTGAATAAAATGGTGGCCTTCGATAATCACAACTTCAACATCAGGAATCAGTTCTTTCATAACATCTCCCTCAACATATTCCTTCGTCCAGCTTTCAAATCCAATATCTTCGTCTCCAATAATCAGCTTCGATGGAACTTTGATCTTTGCCCCTTGCCATGGCGCTTCCAGTTCCCACGTCCTTCAAATCAATTCATACGATTACTGTTGCAAAAAAGTAGAAATCAAATCCAATATCTACGTTTTCAGTCTTACAGATCCATGGCACGATAGTAATTTAAAGCTCCAGTGAATCCAGTCTCCTGAAACTTATCAGCGTACACTTGAAGCTCATCTTCAGTAATCCATGGAGGTAATGAAGAAGGAATTTGCAGGTGATCGATAATCTCCACTCCAGGAGGTGCTACCAGTACATCGCCAACGTTGATAAGCAAAAACTTTTTGATTACAGTCAAGCAATCGTATTTCGCAAAAGCCCTCTCTGCTCTTCCTAATTCCTGTATCAATTTCCTGAACTTTATGAAACTCATCTCCATGTAAACACAGTGAGAGAAAGAAGAAGAAGAGAAGAAGAAGAACCTGGAATTGAGAGATGTATAAATTATCTCCAAACGATTTGGTGAATAACTGAGTTGGACTGATTGGGGATCTAGGAAACAACGGAATAGCGAGAGCAACGATTCCTCTGACTCTATCTGGCCGGAAAAGACTCAGATGCCAGGCGGCGGTTGCCCCCCAATCGTGTCCCACCACAAACACCTGATATTCATGCGTACACAAAATCAACCCTAATGCTAATTAAAGCTTCATCGCCATTAAAGCACACAAATGACGTACCTGTTGTTGATTGAAGTGATCTAGAACGCCGATGAGATCACCGACTATGTGGAAGAAGGTGTAGGAAGAGGGAGAGGATGGAGAGTCGGAATCGCCATAGCCGCGGAGGTCAGGTGCGAGGACACGGTAACCATGGTTACTTAAGTGAGTGATCTGATGACGCCATGAAAACCAGAACTCCGGGAAGCCATGGAGGAGGAGCACTACTACAGGTCCGTCGCCTTTTTCTGCAACATGCATCGATATTCCGTTGGTTTTGATTGTATGGTGAGTTATTTCACCCATCTTCTTCATCCATTCCATTTCCATGTCTGTAACTGGAGAGACGTTTGTTTCCTGTAAGAACACTGGATCATGTAGTCAAACGTAAAACTTGCTGCATTTAAACTTATTGTGATTATGGTCAACGGCCCCATTTTCAAACACGTATGTGATTATACTTCTTTTATATTAGAGAAGATTGTAAAATTGGTCCATGTAGTTTGCTGATATAATTGGTACAGTCCAATTGGTTTTATAAATTATCAATATGGTCCTTTTGGTTTCCTTTTATTATAGATTTGGTCTATTTTAGAAGATGGTTTTACTCTTTTTTTTTCATTTATTTTTTGGGGTTATTTTAGAAATAAGAAATAGTGAAACACACGGTTATTCATGTAATTTCTACTCAAGAACCTGCATGCAGCTCGAAAAAGCTCACCACCATTGCTTCGAATCTTTCACTTCTATAGGTGTACTTTCAATCGAAACCAAATGACATAGTTACTTATAAAGCTTCATCGTCTACATTCCAGCAGCACCATGATCACACCCATGATCATTGGCACGAACCACCATCAAAGAATGCTTGTCGTTATGTTTCCTTTTACGATAATGAGACCACCTTCAAGTGAATCCCTTTAGAGCATCTCAAAAGGAGATCGATCAATGTTAGTGTGATAATTATTGTTATACGAAAATTCTGCTAACGGAAGATATGTATTCCAACTCCCACCAAAATTCAATACACATGCACGCAACATATCCTCAAGAGTCTGAATCGGTCGCTCACTCTGCCCATAGGTCTGTGGATGAAATGTTGTATGAAATGGGGACGAGTGCTTGTCTCTTCATGAAACCACTTCCAAAATCTGGAAATAAAACGAATATCCCGGTCTAAAATCACTGATACTGGCACCCCATGACGTGTCACCACCTCCCAGACATAAATCTCGGCCAATTTCTCTGTAGAAAAACTCTCCTGGATCAGAATGAAATGCGCACTCTTGGTCAATCGATCCACGATGACCCAGATAGAATCCACTCCGCGCGCGGTCCTAGGAAGCTTCATGGTAAAATCCATCGTTATGTCTTCCCATTTCCAAACGGGAATCTCCAACGGTTGCATCTTGTCGTGAGGTCACTGATGCTCGGCCTTGACTTTCCTGCAAGTCAAGCACCGCTCCATAAACCATGTCACATCCCACTTCATGCAGGGCCACCAATAATCAGGACGAAGATCCCTATACATCTTCATCGCCCCGGGATGAATGAAGAATCTCGACTTGTGAGCCTCCTCCATCAGAATTTGTCACGCACCGCCCCAATAAGGAACCCATACCCTCCGATGCAGGGTCCACAATCCTTGGCTATCATAATCGAAGGAAGCCACTTGAACCACAATATGCTCGCTCTTCTGATGCTCTTCTTTCATCGCTTCAATCTGTGCCTCACGAGTGTGTTCCAACAACGGAGTAACCAGGGTCATCCTCAAGCATAAATCTCTGATCGGAGCCACGACCGCTTTGCGGCTGAGAGCATCGGCCACCACATTGGCCTTCCCCAGGTGATAAAGTATACTGCATTCATAATCCTTCACCACATCCAACCAACAACGTTGCCTCATATTCAGGTTTGGCTGATCCATTAAATACCTCAGGCTCTTGTGGTACGTGTAAATAATACAACAAACCCCATAGAGGTAATGCCGCCAAATCTTGAGGGCGAAATCACAGCCCCCAACTCCAAATCATGTGTCGGATAATTTGCCTCATGAGGTTTCAGCCACCTCGAAGCGTAAGCGATCACGCGACCCCGTTGCATTAATACTACACCCAAACCCGTGATCGAGGCATCACAATAAACTACAAAATCATCGACACCCTCAGGCAAGGTCATAATTAGCCTTTTATTGCAAATATCCCTTCACGATGAACCATGCTTTGTGTTTTGTTACCTTACCGTCTACATCCATTTTTAGTTTAAATACTCATTTCAACCTAGTGAGTCAATGTATGTATTTTATTTTATTTCGATTGAATCCAATTCACTTTTTATCACTTCTAGGCACTGTCGATCCCTGTTGCCTCTAGATAAGTCGAAGACTCTTCACCAACAAACATCAAGTCTACTTGTTTATCTTTTATAGGATGAGTTTCAACGTATATATCATGCACGGATCAAAACCCACATACAAGGGTATGATCGAACATCGATGGGCTTACTCCTTGACTTGACTGTTTTCAAAAGATTCAATAGACGAATCAATCATAACGGGTGTTGAGTTTAATTGGTTGCTTGTACTCGTGGCACTTCTGTTGGTGATTTTAGTGTCACCATGTCATTTTATGTAACTAGAACTAACATGTGAGCTAAGGGGCTTCATAATTTGTACTCTAATATATGTACGAGGTTTGTGTGGAGTGCACGCATGTATAAGATCGAATTAGAAGACGGTTCGATGACATGTTGGGGGTCCAGGGGCAGTGCCCCTAACGGGGTCCAAGGAGCAGAGCCCCTGGCTGGGGCACTGCCTCTTCAAAAAATACATATGGGAACATAGTGGGAAAATCGAATTCTTGAGGGTGATTATGGTAAAAACTAACGAAATTCGTCAGTTTTAGAAACCCTAAATCCTCATTAAAATCCGGATTACCCTGACTTGCTTGTAAAGCAACTGATGACGATCCAACCCTAATGAAACCTTAATTTCGTTTATTATATATAAACGACTCTTCCTTTTAGAAGTGACACACAAAATTTAGCTCTCGTTTTTCTTCAAACACTCACATAATCATTCTAGCAATTTGGCTTACGATTTTTGTGCCTAGAATCGTAAGTGTCCTCTTTGATCATCCTAAGCTAAATTTCTTGTAATCTAGGCATAAGGTAGAAATATCAGTTCGAAAAGTGTTCACACGATCCAAGTTTGTATCCAGATCTCCACTATAAACACTATACATTTTAACAACTTCTAATGGAGTAAACACCGGTGACTGATTTTGATTTGTGTCCAATTGGAAAAATAGACTATACTCTCTTGTTTTTTAAATAATAAAGCCCTTAAACCACTACGATTTTTAATTTAACTCTCCACTTTGAGCATCAGCCCAATTCCAATTAACTTTCTTCATATCGGCCAACCATCACCTTATTCTCTTGACAAAATTGTAAGAATGCTCCCTTTGGTATGGCAAAACTAGCATGTTTGGGACAAAACGGTTTGGGCTAGCATCAATGGTCCAAAAGTTTCATTTACTTGCAAGTTTGGTCCAATTTGGTTTGATTTTTTTTGTAAAAACGATTCTGCCCTTGTAATTTAATTTTCCATTTTTGTTTTATTACCAGTAACTAAAAAACAATTAAAACAAAAACAAAAATAAAATTCTCTCTCTCTCTCTCTCTCTCTCTCTCTCTCTCTCTCTCTCTCTCTCTCTCTCTCTCTCTCTCTCTCTCTCTCTCTCTCTCTCTCTCTCTCTCCTCTCTCTCTCTCTCTCTCTCTCTCTCTCTCTCTCTCTCTACACAAAATTAATATAGATCTGGAAGTGGATTTGTAAAAAGAACCCTCACTTTTATCAATGTTGTTCAATTAATTATGTGAAATAAAAATAGAACTAAACACATACACACAAATATAAATATGAATCTCAAGAACACTTGTGTTTTTTTTTAGTTCAAGAACAAGAACATCATATTCACGAACCCAGAAATCGATTTCTGATAAACTGCCATCACCACCACCTGAATCGATTTCTTCTATGAACTGCCCAACTCAAACCCACAAGCACACAAACAACTCAATAAACATGAAGATGAGGGCAAACTGGACCCGTTTTATCCCTCTCCCTGAATCGCAGACACCGTATACCCCAAATCAGTACAAGGAAAAACTGACACTAGCCAGCCCTATAAAACCCAAATCGAAAATCAAAAATTTAGGAGGTGAATCAAGGGGTTGGGAGATAGACGCATGATTTTTTCTTTGACATACCATAACCCTAAAATACTTGCTTGATGATGCTAGGATTGGGATGCCATTTCCCGCTTTCTCTTAAACTTTACTCCTCCGATATGCAATCTGGTGAAATACTTGATTGACTGACGAAGAATGCCAGAGCTAAGTAGCAAATCGAGGTCATAAATCTGCTTGGGATTACAATTTACAGGTGAAAGGGATTACGATTACAGATGAAAGGGATTACGATTTACAGCGTAGAAAGTTTTGCGACCTTTCTAATGATTGAATCAAATGTCAATCATGTCCCTCTCTCTTGTTCTTCTCTGAATCGGTGTGTGTATCGATTTTAGGTGTGTAGAAGATGACTCTTGTAGAAGAACGACGATAACAGTGGCATTGTAGATCTAAACGACGGTGGTTGAAAACCCAAGTACGATGGTCTGACCTAGGAGGTCAGGCTTAGGCTCGGACAACTGAAGTGGATCGATGGTGGTTGAGTAGTCACGAAGAAGGGGAGCCCGTTTTTCCGGTGAGTCAAGGAAGAATTTGTGAAATCGCCAGTTCCTCCTTCCCTTCCTTCACCGGAGGTTAAAACGAGAGAGAGAGAGAGATATATGAGTATTTTCTTTTTTCTTTTCTTTTATTTTTTAGATTTTTGTAATAAAAACTGAAAAAAGAAAATAGCGAGGGCAAAATCATCACTTTATAAAAAATCAAAACAAAATGGACTCGCAACAAAATGAAAGAGTAAATTACACGAATGGTCCCTATGGTTTGGGTAATTTGCACGTTTGGTCCCTAATTTATTTTTTAACTCGGAAGTTCCTACTGTTTGTTTTTGTTGCGAGCTTGGTCCCTGTCTTACCTAAAAAAACTATTTTGCCCTTTATTTTTTAATTTATTTAAATAAACATACCTCTAACCCCACTTTCACCTCACCTAACTTTACTTTACATACGCCACTTTATTCAAATAAATTAAAAAATCAAGGGCAAAATAGTCTTTTTAGGTAAGACAGGGACCAAACGTGCAAAAAAAACAAGTTGTAGGGACCTTCCGAATTAAAAATATAAGTTAGGAACCAAACGTGCAAATTACCCCAAACCATAGGGACCATTCGTGTAATTTACTCAAAATGAAACTTTTAGACCATCTTGTAAGTTCAAACTTGTTTGGCCCAAACATAATAGTTTTGACATGCATGCACCATTCTTGCAATTTTGTGCATTTTCTTTAGGGTTGCAAACATTGAAAGTTTTTTCTTTGCAAAATGAATCAAAATATTGTTTCATTCTTGACTTGGCTCAAAGGCATCCAAACTCCTTGAACCCGAAACCAAAAAACTAAACCGGAACCGAGAAACTGAACCCATTGTTTTGGTTTGGGTTGGGTTCTAGTTTTTTGAAAACCAACATTTCGGTCTTGGGTCATTTTTTACCGCAAAACTGACCCAACCCGGTTCATGCTCGCCCTAAATTATTACCCAGTTTTGATATTTTTGTTTATAAAAAACTTGAATAAATAAATTTATCAATCAATTTATTGAAATTTATTTTGGTAATCATGAAACATGTGTGTATATTCAAGCTTATCTATTGCAGTTTCTAAAAAGCTTAAACAGAATATATGGTGTGGTTTTGTGATTTTAACTGTAAACCACCGGATCATGAACAACTATGCAGTCCAAATGTGTGAGTTCCTACTTCACGTCTTTTTGATTACTTCAAAATTTACAATGTGTTCGTGAAATAAAAACAAAAAACTGGAGAAAGAAAAGTCCAACAAATACTTGCATTGGGTTTATGAGACACTAAAACCCTAACTTATGCAAGTTTGTTAAGGAAAGATAAGATGTGATCAGAAACCTCTTGATGTTTCTCAAGTTGAATAAAATGGTGGCCTTCCATAATCACAACTTCAACACCAGGAATCAATCCTTTCATAACATCTCCATGAACGTATGCTTTTTTCCAACTTTCATATCCAATATCTTTGTCCCCAACAATCAGCTTCGATGGAACTCTTATCTTAGCCCCTTGCCATGGCGCTTGTAGCTCCCAATTCCTGCAAATCAATTCATACCATTACAAAGAACAAAAAAAGGAAGTGAATTTAATCAAATCAAAGCAAATATCTGTGTTTTGAGTCTTACAGATCTATAGCACGATAGTAATTTAAACCTCCAGTGAATCCAGTCTCCTGAAACTTATCTGCATACACTTGAAGCTCATCTTCTGTTATCCATGGAGGTAATGAAGAAGGAATTTGCAGGTGATCGATAATCTCCATTCCAGGAGGTGCTACCAGTACATCGCCATGGTTGATCAGCAAAAACTTCTTCATTAGAGTCAAGCAATCGTATTTCGCAAAAGCCCTCTCTGCTCTTCCTGATTCCTGTATTAATTTCTCAAACTTTATAAAATTCATCTCCATTTGTTTAACACAGAGTGAGGAGAAGAAGTTGACCTGGAATTGGGTCATATAGAAACTATCTCCGAATGATTTCGTTAACGATTGAATCGGACTGATGTCTGGAGATCTAGCAGAGAACACAACACTGAGAGCAACGATTCCTTTCACCCGATCTGGCCGGAAAAGGCCAAGATGCCAGGCGGCGTGTGCTCCCCAATCGTGTCCCACCACAAACACCTGATATTCATACTTACACTAAATCAACCCTAAAACGCTAATTAAAGCTTCATCGCCATTAAAGCACACATACCTGTTGTTGATTGAAGTGGTCTAGTACGCCGATGAGGTCTGCGACGATGTGGAAGATGGTGTAGGAAGAGGGAGAGGGCGGAGCGTCGGAATTGCCATAGCCGCGGAGGTCAGGTACGAGCACGCGGTAACCGTGGTTAGTTAAGTAAGTGATCTGATGGCGCCATGAAAACCAGAACTCCGGGAAGCCATGGAGGAGGAGGACTACTGGTCCTTCGCCTTTTTCTGCAACGTGCATCCAGATTCCATTGGTCTTGATTCTATGGTGAGTTATCTCTCCCATCTTCTTCATACATTCCATGTCTGTAAGTGGAGAGACGTTTGTTTCCTGTTAGAACACTGGAAAATGGAGTCAAACGTAAACTTGCTGCATTCAAACTTGTCGTCATTCTGGTCAACGGCCCCATTTTCAACTTATGTGACCATACTTTTTCCTTTTCATATTAAATTTGGTCTCATGCTAATTTCAGTATGTGTTCAGTCAATATTGAACAGGTAACAAAGAAAGCCTGTCATGAGAAATGAAATATTGAAGAGGTAACAAAGAAAGCGGGTCATGAGGAATCAAATATCATCAAAACCTTTAATGAGCCAAAACAAATGGACTGTTATTATTGTTATTATAAGTTTTTATTTTTAAATAAAAATATATAATAATAAAAAGTGGGTCTTATATGGCTGCCTATTTTGTCTTCCCTCAACGCTCCTTATAGATAACCGATTTAAGAATACATACCAAGTGATAAAATGGGTTAAAAATGATACTGGGTAGTACGCAAATTGAACTAACATTCATTATGGTATGGATACCAAGTATGATACCGATTTTCAGTACTAGCATCGGTTCGAATCTTGAATGTCGTGATTTTAGATAACCGAACATCGTCTCATATTAACATAAACAATGTCGGTTCGGATCAAGAATTCAATAGTCTTGTTCCCCCCTAGTATAGTCCATACTTGTAAAATTATCGATGGTTTACTATGGATTTGATCCGTTCGAATTTGAAAATACTGTTTTATCATTTACTTTTTTCCTTTATTTATTTGTTTTGGTTATCTAAATTTAAGAAATAAACTCGCATCTCTCTCTCTCTCTGTCTCTCTCTCTCTCTCTCTCTCTCTCTCTCTCTCTCTCTCTCTCTCTCTCTCTCTCTCTCTCTCCAATGAATGTTGTGATTTTAGAGTACTGAGCACTATCACATATTAACATAAATGATGACGATTTGGTAACGATACATGTCTGATAGCAGTTTGGAAAAGATTAGGAATTTATGTAATCTTGTTCACTCCTAATATAGTTCAGACTTTTAAAGAATTGAAGGCTACTAGAATGACGATTCATATGGCTAATCGTTCAGTGACTCATCCTCAAGGCATAGTTAAGGACATTTTGGTAAAAATTAGAAAATTTATTTTTCCAATTGATTTTGTAGTGCTAGATATGAAGGATGATAAAAATATCTCAATTATCCTTGGACGCCCTTCACTCAATCCTGCACGAGCTTTGGTGGATATTCGCGAGTCAAAGCTTACCTTACGAGTGGGAAATGATGAAATGACTTTTGGAGTGGAAGACGGATTCAAGACAGATTGTGCTCAAAATGTAGTATTCTTTATGAATGAAGAAAATGAGCTTGAGGAGTTGGAGAAATTGATGGAATAAGAAATTAAAATGATAGAACAAGTCAAGTGTACCAAGCCAAGAGTTTCAACTCCAAAGATCTTTGAGGTCTTTGCTTTTCAAACTCCAAAGTCTCTAATAAGTGAAGAAAGTGAAGAAAGTTTGGTCTCAAGTGAGGATGAGGAAGAAGAGATTACACAAGCCTTGAGCAAGCCAATTTTAGATAAAGAGGATGTTGAAACTAAGGAACTACAAAACGAAAAGGGAGAAACTAAACTTGTTTTAAGAAATAAAGGGGTGAAACGAAAGCACGAAGAAGGAGATTCTAAAACGAAAAAGGAAAATTCTAAGAATGATTATTTAAGAAGAGTGCAAGAGTACAAGAAAAGGTGAAGGGAACAAAAGGTGCAAGTGGAGTTCCTGATCTCAACTGATACAACGTAGGGCAACACGGAGTCCGGTTCATGACTCCAACATAAAGAATTGCTTCTCGGGTAGCAACCCGAGCTCGGTTTGCGCTTTTCTTTTTGTTTTTTTGTATTTGCGTTTTTAGATTTTGCATTTCTATTAAGTTTTAGGATACATCACCATCAAAGTCATCTTAATTTTTGGAAATAGGACAAAAAATCAAGTGTGGGATTAAAATTATAGAGTGGTCGATTTTTTTAGAAAAATAGTGTTTTTGGTAAAAATCTCGAAACCACGACGTGAGAAACTTTTTCCAATTAATATTTACACAGTTTAAAGCTCACGACGTGAGCCATAGAAAAACACGGGGGGGGGGGGGGGGGGGGGCATTTGATACCTGACTTCAAACATTGACCATTACTTTAAATTATTACCACTCACACACGAATGCACAACAAGGTTTTGGTCCCCACACTCGATTTTGGCTAAGATTTCCCGCTTTTTTCCTCAAAGTTCTCTCGATTTCGTGTTTTTTTCAGTTTCGGTAAGATCTCACTCGCTAATCTTCTTAATATTGCTAATTTTATGCATTTTAGGCTAGGGTTTGTTAATAATGAAATATGACGAAATTAAAGTTGATTTTTAGTGAAATATCTATTGCATGTGTGATTTTTGAACATTAGAATGTTGTTATACAAAACCCATGGAAAAATTTTGGCTTCGTGATGCTTGATTATGGTCCGATGGCAGACTTCGTTCACGGCTCACGACATAGCCTTCGAGCTCACGACGTGGCTTTCAAGCTCACGATGTGAGCTCGGTTCAAACAGGATTCTGTGATTTTTGTGCTGAGTGTTTGATCTTTGTTACTTCCTTTGGGTTTGTTTCTTGTCTATTTTGCAAAAAATTGCCTTAATGAGAACCAATGAACAATTCCACGGAAACATCTTTGATCTTCACCCATTATACCAACTTTCGGTCAACATGCCTTAAAGTGTGGTGACAAACTTCAAAAACAAGATGGGTTGGTTATATAACAGAGAATTCACTATTTCTCCTCGAATTGATTAGGTTAAATTAGGGAAACTCGGGCTCACGGAAAGGATGGCACCATATTTAACGAAGACGTTTATTGGGACAAGTTTTCTTTCACTTGTAATGGGGGGAAGAATGTATTTGCTATTAGAAAGCCTTTTTTTAAAGAATTATGTGTTGAGTTTTTCGCGTCGATATCATTTGAAGACGCCACGGTGGATCCATACTTTGCACGAGCTTTAGTTTTCGCCTTGGAGGCGAATATCGGGAATGCAGTTTAGCGGAATTTTCTTGAAGGATGGGTATTTATGACGAGAATGAAACAAGGTCTCCGGTTTTTTATATCTTTTTAGGACTGCTGCTCGAGAATATTTACCGGGAGTGAGTAGTTATGATTTTTGGACTACCATTCGAACAAGGGATTTTATTCGGGTGTCTCGCATGAGAGCCATATCTGGTCACCGATTCATCGACTCCTTCATCGATTAGTTACCTTTTCCATCAACCATAAGAAGCACGGAGACAAAGTTACAAGTTTAAACTTGTTCTTTTTGTGGTCTATTATTGCACCGACGATTTCTATAATGTTCCATACCATCTTTCTAGTTACGTGGGTAGCAAGGCAGTAATATCACGAGCCATGAGCCCTATCGCAGGAGGACATTTTGTTACTCGCTTGGAGAGGTCTTATGGTCTCTTGACGCCTTGTTTGACTCGTACATTGACATGCAAGGCGGGAGACGATCTTTCTTTGGGATATTTGTGTTGGATTAGGTGTCTAAGCCCATAACTATATTTGGTATGTACTTGACCCGATGATAGCATGGTCCTTTTGGGTTGCCATCACCGAAGCAACTTGACTAGATGAATAATAGAGAAAGAGGTTATTATGGTTTATTAATATATTATATGAATAATATATTAAAAGAGAAATAATATTATTTAACTAACATTTTTCAAGAATTATTTAAGAATTAATTTTGTGGTCAAAAGAGGTTAATTGAATTAAGGGGACTGAAGTTGTAATTATAAGATAATTGCATAGTGGGCTGAGAACCTTTTGGAAAAGAGGTGGACAAAATCTTATGGGATCCCATAAGGATTTAGTCCAAGGTCCAAAGGCTAGGGATTCTGGAATGTTCCTATGAGTTGCTTAGAGCCTAAGCAACCGGATTAGGTATTTGACTGAAACCCTAACTACTCAGCTATATAAGGAACCCTAGGGTAAGCATTGTCGGTCACTTGAACCCTAAGAAGAGTACCAGCCAAATTTGTGATCCCTTCCCTTCTCTCTCTCTAAGATTCTTCCAACTTGCTTTGGTTTTTGTGATTCATTAGAGGCACCACATTTAATGTGCTAGGTTCTCATAAGCTCAAGATCTTCAAGCTACAATCAAAGGTAATACTCTTACTAGTTTATTTGTGTTAATTTCGATTTTGGTATGCTAGATCTATGGTTCATAAGCCTTGGATGATTATTACGTGTACAATTAGAAAAACCTAGATCCAAAGCTTTAGGGTTTGCATGTGCACCATAGGATGGATGATTTGCTCATAGCATAACAGTGGTATCAGAGCCTAGGATGTCTTTCTATTGTATTTGATGCATTGCTAATTTGTTCAAAGCTGAAAAGTCAAAACATTGTGCATCTGAATGATGAACTCGTCGAGTCACCTAATGAACTCGACGAGTCAAGGCAACTCGACGAGTCCAATCAGTGACTCGGCGAGTCGGGTCATCAGATGGCTGGTTTTTCGGGATTTTGACTAAAATTGAATTAGGATAATTACCAAAAACATTTTTGACTGATAAAATTCGATTTTTTCAATATGGTATTGATTATCCTAATGCAATTGAAAGACAATTGTCATAAATAAGATAATTACTTGTTTTATATGATAAAGATTGATTATTTGTATTTTGATTTGAATTATCTTGTCAAGAAAATAGATTAGGTGAAATTATGTGATAAAAAATTAATAATATGATTATTTAATTATTTTTCAAATTTGATCTAAAAGATGTATTGAAAAGTTTTAAAACTTGTCCTCGAGTTTTGGGATTTAAATTTTTTATTAAAAGTTTAATTTTGAAATATTTAAATTCTAAACCCTAGAATTTTACAAGTTTAAAATTGAACCCTTATACTATTATAATATTATAAGATTAATAATTATATATATATATATATATATATATATATATATATATATATATATATATATATATATATATATATATATATATATATAAGATAAAACTAGTCTTACCGTTAGTAGGCCTCATTTACGGAGCCAATCTATAATGGGGGTATAAGGAAACTGCCTATAAAATGGCGGTTGAATGGGTGTCCACTCTCACCCACCGTTTCCTTGATTGGTGGAGGGTTGTTAGCCGAACGGGTAGGATAGGGCAACAAATTCCTCATTAATACGTATAATGATTCGTATAAAGTAACTAAATGTTTTTTATAAATTCCCAATCTTAGTTACTTTAGGAAAAATGTGAAAATGATGCTATTCCATGAAATTACACTTTGCACATTGCCAAGTCGTTAGTGGAGCATGTGTCGTTAACTGGCACACTAATTTGGGACTAACAAAGGTGGCAAAGGGTGACTCGATGTTTATCATGGATCAATAGAGTGTGTATGGATAACCGACATATTGATTAGGTGGTAAATGACATCGAGAATACCAAGTACATTCGCATGGTTATTCACATCTTGTTTATGATCCTCAGTATCTCAGTCACAATCTTGAAGAGCATATCGAGATTGAAACATGCCATTGAAAAGTTCAATGAATCTCAAAAGAATCTAGGAATTTCAATTCATTTAAAACTTAATTGTCTTTTTTGTTTTTCATTGTGGAAATTGGTAAATTGTCATTTACCTACCTTCAAATTATTTTCAATTAGATTACGGCATCCCTCTTCTAAATTGTAAATAATTGTGTTGGGTCCTAGCCCTAATTTTTCATTCGGGTGTTTAATTGGAGATTCTTATCTAATCTAAACTTTGTCTCTTTTCCTTTTCAGATGACTACTCAAAACAACAACGCTTCTGGCTCAACACCTTCCACCTCATTCTCACTCATAAACTTGTGTGGGAGGGTGATTTTTGATGGGTCCAACTTCAACGATTGGATCTGCAGCATCCGAATGGTTACCCATTACGAGGACATAGAGTATGTTCTCGACAAGGAGCTAAAGTAGATTGAAACCAACATTGCTACTCCCGAGGATATTTCTACCTACGAGGCTCATGAGCGAGATGCTACAAAGGTTCATTGCATCATGCTTGCAGCAATGACTGTTGAACTCCAAAAGTCCTACGAGGACTACTATCTGTACGAGATGCACCAAGATTTGATGGATAGGTACCATCAAAGTGCTAGACAGGAAAGGTACAAGATCATCGTTGCAATGATCACTACCAAAATGAAGGATGGAGAGTCCATCACAACCCACTTGCAGAAAATACAAAGGTATGTGGACCGCTTGCTAAAGTTGAATGTCAACTTTGATGAGGAGCTGACCATAGATATCATTCTACACTCCTTGCCTCCTTTCTACCACCAATTTCGTATGACCTACCACATGAACAAGGAGGAGGTCACTCTAAGCAAGCTTCAAGGCCTACTAAGGATTGCTGAGAGGAGTCTAAAAGGCAAATCTATTGCATCTACTCCTACTGTTGTTGGCCCCGTCTTGGCTACTGGGCAAGGAAAGGGAAAGAAGAGGAAGGCTCCTTCTAAGAGCCACCGCAAGGGAAAGTCCCAAGATGGTACTGATGGGTTTTGGCCAAAAGACATCCTATGTGCTCATGCAAACCCTAAAGCTTGGATCTAGGTTTCTCTATTGTACATGCTTTTAATCCAAGACTTAAAACCCTAGATCTAATCAATATAACATATGAATACGGGTTTAGATCATACCTTGATTGTTATATTGTAATAACAATCTCAATTCCTTCTTGTATTGACTTTAGAAAGCTTAGAGTCACAAATGTCACTCCTCTAATGGCTCACAAACACCAAGAGCAAGAGGATGAAGAAGAGAAGAGAAGGAGCTGCCCAAAAACGTGTGGAAACCCTAACCAATTAGTTCACCACGTTTTTTAGGCTTAAGGGTCCTATTTATACATGTAGGCTATTAGGGTTTTAAACTAGGAAACCCTAATTTGGATGCTTAGGCCCTAAGCAACCCATGGACCCTTTCTTAAAGGCCCTTGGACGATTTCTAATGGGTTTCCCCATAGAATTCGTCCAACCTTAAATAATAAGGTAATCCATAGCCCAATTGCAATTATCTATAATTACAATTCTAGTCCCTTAAGTTTAATTAATCTCTTTTAGCCACAAACTTAATTCTTATTAATTCTTGACTAAAATTAATTAAACAATATGATTTCTCCTTTAATATATTATTCTCATAATATATTAATAAATCATATTTAATCATTTTTCTCCATAATTCATCCTATCAAGTTGCTTTGATGAAGGCAACCCAAAAGGACCATGCACCATCGGGTCAAGTACATACCAAAATAGTTATGGACTTAGACACTAATCCAACAGTCTCCCACTTGGATAAGTCTAATAACTATTATGCATATAACTTCAGATCCTGATCTGCAATCGTAGCTTTCTAAAGCCGTTGTCAACTCTGATCCTATCAGATACACGTGTCCTTTAGATAAGGGATCATATATTCCTCCATTCTAGATATTGTCGTATAGACTGAGACATGGATCTAAATCATTCTCTCTGTCTATGTGCTATTTCCCGAATTCAGATTTATGACGACTGACAACAGACTACAATTGAACACATCAATTTAGTCCCGGCTTGGCCAAGCGCTTAGGTGCCATCACTAAATCATCGAGGGGCCCACAGATATCGCTTTTATCCTACTTTGGATAAAAGGAACGGATAAACTTTGACTCAATGCTCGCTTGCACTTACTCATCAAATCACACACAACAATATGTTTTATAACACCAAGTTACTGGTGCGTTTACATATTATCAATGTGCAACCGACTCGCAAGATACAACTCACACATCTCGGTTTCAAGAATATAAGATGTTATCGTCTCACCAATCACTCGTGATAAACTCCATGAAGTCATCCAAGTGAGCATGGGTTTAATCCAATGCTCAAATAATATTCATAAGCACTCATGAACGTTGCAGCAAACAATTTCTTATGTCTAATACTCTTTAGGCAATCCACACACCAATTCACGACAGTCTTCATTCATACCTACTTCCAACATATGAACGACTGTGGTCTATTTAAATAATATGACTGTTCTTAACCAATTAAATTATTCAGGAAGTCAAAACATGCAAAGTGAAACACAAGGATAATACTAATCACATATGGCCTCAAACCTTTGAGTATAAATAAAACACGTTTTATTTATCACCATATTGATTACTCATTATTTGTCGTTCAAAAGATCAACTTCTTTACTTGAATTATTACACCACTTGTCCCATGCTCTTAGCATGCACACAATGCTTTCTTATGGTTCTTACTTTGTGAAATAGATCAAATGAACACATTACCAATCATACTCATTTCACAATTCCCAATTCCTATCACAAGTGTAAGAATATCAAATTTTTACCACTTATAGAATATGTTAGACTCTAACATTTTATGCAATGATCCTTTTGTAATATCACTGCACTAAAGTTACAATGACTATTGCCAATTGAATTACAAAACTCTCTATCGGAAATTGTTACAAGACAATTCCATAGATGTGATGTCTCTCACTCAAAGTACACTCCTTTGAACATCCTTTTGCATAAAAGTTTCTAATCTTAGACATGGATTCTCAATATTTAACTCCCAATATGGAAACCTTTCCATACTTACCATATCACAACTCATTCTTAATAGAATCTTATCTATTCATAATAATGTCGATATGCTCCATCCAATATCATACTTCCAACTACTCACAAGCGACCAATCCTCGGCGAACTTTGGATTGTCCTTTGATAGTTGTTTAATTATCTTAGTCAAAACCGATTCTTGTCCTTTTTCCCTCTAAATGCGCTAGACATTTGGAAAATTTTAGAATGGTCAAATATTATAGCATTCGCAATCGATCCTATACCCGAAGCGTATTGGACACGATGCACAATGTCTTACATAAAGATATGATGCTTTATCAATCTTTTGCCATAATATTTTATGTGCTACATTCTCATAATTCAAAATATGAAGAGGAATGCCGTAATCATAATCGAAATTTAAGATCGCACTATGTATCCTTTGACTAAATTTATTAAAATTTCTCAATCTAAGCTTTAGATATTGAAACGAAATACAGTATTCTCTCCCTTAATTATAGCAAAACAACTTTACTACTTTGCAAGGTATAACTCTTGTTTTCTATAATTAATATTGCTCTCTTGCAATACTTGCCTTAATAATCATACAATCATAACATTTATGCTCCCACTATCATGATGATTATTATAAACATAACACTTATGCTCCCACTAGCTTTGACATGTGTTTAGAAAACAACTTAACTTATAGAAAAACAATACCTATTGAATTTCTTAAGTTCATATTTCTAATACTTAATGCTTTGATAATCTTTTATCTAAGCTTCTTAATCTCATACACCTTTATCCAAGATAGCTCATATGTGTGTCTTGAATAATTCAGACTAATTGCCAAATCTCACAATTCGAATTATGGAGAGAGATACCGTAACCATAATCAAATTTGAGAATGCAATTTTACAATTGCTATCTTCTTAAAATCTCTCTTAGTGAAAGCATTTCCTCACAGTCATTTTCATGAAGGAGGGAATCTTATGACACTGAGATTTTAATGGTGTATGTGTTCCTATCCATGTGAATTTGTCAAAACAAAGTTTACGACAAATTTAAACTCATATGGACCGAACATTTTTCAATCTTGATCTCTTGCCTTCTGGTAACACGGCTGCCCACCATGTCTTCCAAGTAGTTAAGCAGCTCACCCTTTCCCATCAATGTACTTTTCATTGATTAAGGTCCTTGCCTTTTATGCATTCAAATGAGAACTCATAGAACTCACATGCATAATTAACTCAATTGGAATGGCACAGAAACAAGATAATGTCAACACGATAGGTTGTAAACCTCAAGTCGTGTGCTAGTGATGATTGATAAGGTTTATTTTGATTTGTTCTTGAAACCTTTCAAGACCATTAAGACTCCCACTGACTCCTTGACATATAAGATTCTCTTGTCAATAAAACATTTCTTGACAAACAAATATTCAAGAGTTAGTGTAGTTTTATCAAGACAACACACTTCACAAAATTGGTCCTAGTTGATCTTTGTCTTATCCAAGACATCACAACTTTCCAATTTCAAATGTGCAAGAATAGGAAAACTCTTTCCATATTCTACATTTGACGAGTGTTATAAACCTTCTTAAGACTTGTTACTTAATGTCACAATCTTAACTTTAAGATTTTGTTTTGGAACGAAGTATGATTGACTTCTTGATTTAAACATTTCTTCAATTCTTGATTCCTCTTGCACTAAGACTCACTTAGAGGATCAATTGAGATATGGTTCTTAATCATTAAGACCTATCATAAAACATAATAAAAGGTACTCTCCCTTCTTCTTAGAATAGAGAAACTTTTATCTTTCTACCTACTTGATTCCTTTTATTCGTTCTGCTATTGATTTAAACCCTTTTCAATCAACTAAGAATTACACTTAATCTCATAAGTTTAATCATATTTACTTAACCTTAGTAAATCATGACGAATATCTTTGTTACTCTTGTGGTGGACTTGATCAACACACAATCTTGTGTACTTGATCTCCTAGTCATTCACTTGACACTTTGTCAATGAATTAGTCTAATTCTCAAATGTGAAAATTTTTCATTCATCATACAATACTTGTTGCATGACTCCAAGTTTCTGTCCACTTGAAACTTGGTTGATGAGAAACTTTCCATATTTGGTAAATTCTTGACCTTTCCACAAATAACATTATTAAGAATCACATCCATTCGTTGTAGAAATATGCAAACATCAATTCTTCATAACGATTTCATTGCAAGGAAATAAATAAATAAATGAGTCAAACCAAAATTTATTTTATTCATAAAAGCAGCGGAAAACAATTTTGTCCTTACAATGCAAAATCAACTGAAAAACTATGTAATTAAATATTCCTAACAACTCTATCATAACTTTCTAAGCTCGAAATCTAATCTTCGAATCCATGCGATTGAGATCCATTTTCTTTGTGATTAGATCCATCTTGCTCTTTCATCAAGCTTCCTCTCCTTTCATTGATCCTGCAAAACATTCAAATGCAATCTTATCACATCATGTATTAAGAATCAACGAATAGGAACTTAATGGAGTTAGATAGTGGATTTTACCTGAAGCACAACCATACTCTTTGACTCTCCCATCTTCTGGACTCTTCAGGCTCTTAGGGCAGACTTGTATCCAACGCCCTTTCTCTTGGCAGCAAACGCAGGTCGGTTCTCCTAGAATGTCCTCGGAAGCATGGTTGGTTGACTTTCCTAACAAATACACTCCATTGCTTTGCCAAATCATTTCTGATTCTACAGCAATGAGCATGTAAGTTAGGTCAATGAGGTTTGCGTCATGATCCATCATATAATACTTTCTTTTGAACTCATTATATGATTCAGGGAGTGACTGTAGAACCCAGCCTATAGCCAACTCATCAGGGAATGACGCACCCAACATTATCAACCTATCGATGTGTGATTTCATTCCTAGAACGTGAGCACACACGGGTTTACCATCTTCATGTTTCATTTCCAATAGGGATTTAGTGACATTGAACCTTTCAATTCTTCGATCTTGTGGGTTAGGGAGAACAACGGGAGGAGGAGGAGGAAGTGAAGCATGATTTCTTGTTCCTCGATCGAATCATGGAATATCATATTCATATGGAATGCTTGTTCCATGGGATTTGGGAAGACCTTAGTTGTCGTACTTTGACATCTACAAAACGGGAGAAAACAAATCCAAGTTAGTTGATAGATTGAGTCCTTAATAAATCACCCAAATGAGATATTAAGGCTAGGACCCAACACAATGTTCTACAACTCGGGAGAGGGATGTCGTAACCCTAATTGCAGAACATTTGAAGGTAAGTGAATGAAGATTCACTAATTTTCCACCATTAAAAACGAAAAAGAATTTTAAGTTTTAAATCTATGAAAACTCCTAGATCCTTTGAGATTCATTGAATTTTTCAATGGCATGTTTAAATCTCGATATGCCCCTCTAGTTTGTGACTGGGATGCCGAGGATCACAAAGCGGGTGTGAATAACCATGCAAACTTACATGGTGCCCCCACATGTTACGGTCACCTATTCGATGTGCCGGTTAACCACACACGCTCCACCAAACTATGACAAACATTGAGTCACCCTTTGCTACCTTTGCTTAGAACCATTTAGTGTGTCGGTTAACCACACACGCTCCACTAACGTCTTAGCAAGGGCACAAAGTGTAATTTCATGGAATTGCATCAATCCACTTTTGCCTAAAGTAACTAAGATTGGGAATTTTATGAAAATATTTAGTTACTTTTATACTTCATTATACTTATAATGGAAGGTTTATGTCCTATCCTACCCATTCAGCTTACGACCCTCCACTAGTCAAGAGTGCGGTGGGTAAGAGTGGATACCCATTCAATCGCCATTTTATAGGCAATTTTCTTAAACACCCCTTATAGACCAGCTTCGTGAATAAGGCCTACTAACGGTAAGACTGACTTTTACTTATACATATATATAATGTTAGACTTTTAATGTTATATATAGTATAGGGTGTATTTTATACTTTTAAAATACTAGGTGTTCTAATTTAATAATTATACTTTTAATTTAATTAAATTGTAAACCAAAACTTATGGATTTATTAAATCTCTTTTAATTATACACCTTAATTAATTAATAAAACCATAAGGGTGTGATTTGAACTTTTCAAAACAATACTAGGGTTTTAGAATTTAACATTTCTAAATTAAAATTTTAATCAACTTTTAAATTCCAAAACTTGAGGGAAAGTTTTGAAACATTTCAAAACATTTGGGTTTAGAATTTAAATATTTCAAAATCAAACTTTTTAATCAAAATTTAAATTCCAAAACTTGAGGGCAAGTTTTGAAACTATTCAAAACATTAGGGTTTTAACTATTTAAATTTCAAAAACAATACTTTTGAGATTAAATTTAAACTATAAAACTTAAAGGGGAAAAATTGAAACTTTTCACAAGATAATTCAAATCTAAATTACAAATAATCAAATTTTATCTAATAAAACAAGTGATTATCTAAATTTTGACGATTATCTTCTATTTAGGTGTGACATCCCCATTTTTCACGGCCAGAAAAGACCGATTTGTTTATGCTTTGTTTTATAAATCAGAGTAATCGTTTAAGGAAAACGGTTGCGGAATTTGTTCCCAAAATAAAATATGATAACCATTTTATCAAAACATTTCTCGAAAAGAATGTATTTTTATTAAATAATAAAACCTCGGGATGTCATGTTCGTTACAGACCAAAAGCATAAACAACATAAAATAGACCTTACAATAGTTATTCAACTACTGATCTATAATCCAAAATCTCTCGCCAAGTCCGCCGACTTATACTCTTGTGTCATTACCTGTAATGAAAAGAAAACTGAGTGGGTCAGGCTTGGGAGCCTGGTGAGCATATAGGGTTTTCATCCCACAATGTTATATCATATATTTATAAATATAGAACATTCAAACCTGCACAATTTCACCATATAAAGACAACTCTTAACCCACCCCATTGATCCTCACAATGACACGATCTAAACTCTCGCATCTAATATTTTTCCTCTTTTACCTGATCCCTACTCATGGATCTAAAACTACCCGATCCATACCCACGGATCTAAAACTACCTGATCCATACTCACGGATCTAAAACTACCTCCTGATCTGATCCATACTCCCGGATCAATAATTGTACCCAATCCATACTCCCGGAATAGGGACAATTAACTATACCTTAATCCTGATCTGATCCATACTCCCGGATCTATAACTGTGCCCAATCCATACTCCCGGACTAGGGACAATTATCTTAATCTTAATCCATATCTGATCCATACTCCCGGATCTATAACTGTGCCCAATCCATACTCCCGGACTAGGGACAATTATCTTAATCTTAATCCATATCTGATCCATACTCCCGGATCTATAACTGTGCCCAATCCATACTCCCGGACTAGGGACAATTAACTTAGTCTTAATCCATACTCCCGGACTAATAGCAAGTTTATCTCCTTACCTGATCCATACTCACGGATCTAAAACTAACCTCTAAATCTGATCCCTACTCACGGATCTAAACTGACCTCTTGATTTGATCCCTACTCACGGATCTAAACTAACCTCTTGATCTAATCCATACTCGCTGAATAACTAGATCAACAACAACAACATCGGGGCCTCTCATCTGTTTATCACACATCAACTGTCTCCCCATGTTCTACCCAACATATTAGTAGATAAAAATATATATTTTTATCCATAGTTTGAAACCTGTATAACATTCTCATTCAATACCTATTCCACATAACAGATGAGGCACACCCACATAACACGTATTTCATAGAGAATAAATCAGATCTATGAGATAGAAGAAAGTGAATATACATTCACACACATAACAACAAAACTATACACATAACACGTATTTCGTATAAAATACTTCATATTGATGTGTTAGAAGAAAGCAACTACACACCCACACATATAAACAACAATATACTTAATACACTCAAACCATACTTGTATTATTATCGTGTTTATGAAAGGTAGTATACACTCACTTGATCAGAAGATGATCGGACAGCACTACGGCTTATAAAAGTAGTAATCCACAGCAGATCTGGAAGATCTCTTCGAAAATCGAACTTCCCACGGGCAGAGCTTCGACTCGGGAACCGCACTTCTCGGGATCTTCGGGGTCTCGGGACTTGCCTCGGGGCTAGAGTATAATACCGGGGCTTCGGGGTAGCTTCGGGGGTTTACGCGCAGAGCTTCGGCACAAAAACGAGAGGAAATTAGCAAATGACTCGGCTGCCTTCGGATTCCTTTTATAGAGGCTGGAGCCTCGGAGTACGCGGGGCGTACAGGCGTACGCAGCGCGTACGCGTCCGAAATCGTCATTGCATGCGTCATCCGAAGTGTCGACACTATGCTGAGTACGCGGTAGCGTAACCTCGTACGCGGGGCGTACTCCGGATCACACCGGTGACTCGGCTTCGGATAATGCTTCCGATTTTGAATTAAAAATAAATATAAAATGATTAATAAACTTCGGAAATTCATAACTTCTTCATACGAACTCCGTTTTCGACGTTCTTTATATCCACGCGAAGGTGAGACCATGCTCTACGACTTTCGTTTAGACTCCGTCGGCTAATTTTGACTTTATTTTTATTAATTATTTTTAATAGGCCGCGACATAAACTTTCGTTATAATTTCATAACTTCTTCGTTTGACGTCCGTTCTCGCCTAACTTTTTATCGCTTCGATACCCACAATGAGATCTTCGATTCTCATTTAGATTGCTTCGGCTAAATACCGCTCTAACGTAAATTCACTTTTTACGTTGCATTGTGTTGTGCCGGTTCTGTCGCGAAACTTCGACGGGCCATAACTTCTTCGTTATAACTCGGATTTTGGCGTTCTTTATATGCACGGAAACCTTGTGACATATACTACAACTTGGTTAAGATTAATCCTTCTAGATAATCTTCCATCAAAAAGTCATTTTTGACGCTTATTGTTTCTAAATTGACTAGCCCTGATCTACGGGCGTTACAATTATCTCCCCCTTAGGATGATTACGTCCCGGAATCATCAACGAAATAGGATTCGCATACTGACTCCATAAGTTATCTTTCCATTCTAAGTAATAACCTTGATGCTCAATCCTGCATCTGCTCTTCATACTATCTTGGACTTTCAATCAAAATCTTTGAGTTACAAAATAAGTCCTTATTGCGAACTCTTTCTTCTTCTTAGGATAAATATATTCCTTTATCCAATGTAACAAACCGATGGGTCGTGCTCTATCGACCTCTCATCGCACGATGCGACGCTTAGACTCGGTCTTTAATAAAGTTAAATTCCAGAATGGAATATACCTTCCTTCATATTCTAATGCGATATAATCACATTTCAGCATGTAGCATTTCTGCCTACAAACTTCTTTTAACAACGAGAGCGACACTATCAATCGCATTAACTTCAACCTTCTGACTTAAGTCAGATGTTACATCTAACTTGGTCCTCTAGACCACGTAACATACTCCTCGTAGTCGAACTCAAATTAAACATGACCACTAGGGTCGGAACAAGAACCATCTTACTAGTCATCACCGAAACAATGGTAATGACATACCAGAATAAAATGGAATCAATCACTAGTTTCTTGGTAACCTTGTGACTCTCCCTGATCCAAGTGCGAGTCCTGTGCTTCCGGTAGTATATGCATCTACTACCTTTCACACCTACTCATACTTGTCCCAAGTATTGTCCCGCAGTCGACCAAGTCACCATACAAGAAAATCACATAATCAATCAACACATCAGATAGCAAAACTAGGGTTTATATTAATTCCTTGAAACGGTTACACAAAAGTTCAAGTTCACCCTATACCATGCCTCTAATAGGCTACACCACATGTTACTTTTCATATCGCTACTTTATATCTTGATCTTTGGATATAAAATCCTCATTCCTGATTCCTTGCATTGCCATCTGCTTCATCAAGGATCATGTGGAATGCTTTTGGTTTCGGTGGTGCATTTGGCCTTTTAGCCTCTTCTCTTCTTGGGCAGTTTTGCTTGAAGTGCCCTTCTTCGCCACACTTAAAACAGACTTCTCTTTTGGTTGGGCATTTGCTGGCGTAATGACCAATCTTCCCGCATTTAAAGCAGGTCATTTCTTTAGAGCATTCACCAATGTGCTTCCTTTTGCACTTGTCACACCATTGTGCTCCTCCCTCGAGCTTCTTCGAATCATACTTCGAAAATTTTCTCTTCTCATCGGACCTTGAAGATCCTTCCATCTTTCTTTTCTCACCCACCTCGTTTCTCTCCAGACCCCTTTCCTTTAACTGGGTCTCCACATTTTTAGCTGCTCGGACTGCTGTCTTCAAAGTAGTTGCCATCTTGACCGTTGGGCCAAAGTCGGCAGGCAGTCCATTTGCGAACCTCTCAATTTTTGAGAGTTCAGATGGCACTAAGTATGGAAATAACTTCATCTTTTCGGTAAATGCAGTAGCATAATCATCAATGCTCAATTTACCTTTCTTCATGTTCTGGAATTCATTGTTTAGATCAATCAGATCTATCTCTGAGCAGTACTGCATCTTTAACTGCTCCAGGAATGATTCCCAAGACATCTTCAGGGCTTCCCCTCGAGGCATCATATCTGCCAGTAACTTCCACCAGCTCAAGACTCCGGTCTTTAGTTGTCTAACTGCAAAGACAGTCTTCTGTTTGTTGCTACAGTCGCAACTCTCAAACACCATCTCCATTTCGGAGATCCAGTCCATAATCTCAACAGGCTTTGGGCTTCCAGAAAGACTTGGCGGTTTGGCGCCCAAGAAATTTTTATACATACGCCCATCCCTGTTTCTTTCCCTCTCTGGGTCATTCCTTTCTACTACTGGGGGTTCTGCTCGTCCAACCGTCCCACTGTAGTTACCTCCCTCTGAATGCCCTCCATTCACTTCAGGCTCCTCCACTTGAAGTGACACTTCCTCACGATTCTGTTGGAGTAATCGCCTTGTCTCCTCCATTTGGCGATCCAACATCATCTGTATCATCGCTTGCACCCCAGCCATTGTCATCGGCTCTGGTGCTGCTGCTACAACAGGTGCTTGCTCAACCACAGGTGGTTGATTCCTGTTTTCATCAGCATTTCCAACTCCACTTCTTGTTCTCACCATTTTTGATCTACACACCGAATAAGGTGAAATTATATCCTCAATCACGATAGATATTCACATCGCCCTTATCACTCCGAAACGTTTACATGCTAGTTCTAATATCGTAGACGTACGCTTAGAATCCTAAACACATAAGGTTTCCAGATCCGGTCGGCAACAGACCATAGATCCGAACAAATAATAGCATCAATTTAGCTATCACACAAAACATTTAGCACATAAAAGCATTTTAGGCATCATTCCTAAAATGAACTAGTGCTTGTGTCAATTTAGGTGTACTACCTAACATATTTTAGACACACTCCTCACAATCATTACTTAGCATTCTAAGTTTAAGTCTAGAAATTTCCTACAAATTCCTAGTTCGCTTAAACTAATGCTCTGATACCAACTGTGACATCCCCATTTTTCACGGCCAGAAAAGACCGATTTGTTTATGCTTTGTTTTATAAATCAGAGTAATCGTTTAAGGAAAACGGTTGCGGAATTTGTTCCCAAAATAAAATATGATAACCATTTTATCAAAACATTTCTCGAAAAGAATGTATTTTTATTAAATAATAAAACCTCGGGATGTCATGTTCGTTACAGACCAAAAGCATAAACAACATAAAATAGACCTTACAATAGTTATTCAACTACTGATCTATAATCCAAAATCTCTCGCCAAGTCCGCCGACTTATACTCTTGTGTCATTACCTGTAATGAAAAGAAAACTGAGTGGGTCAGGCTTGGGAGCCTGGTGAGCATATAGGGTTTTCATCCCACAATGTTATATCATATATTTATAAATATAGAACATTCAAACCTGCACAATTTCACCATATAAAGACAACTCTTAACCCACCCCATTGATCCTCACAATGACACGATCTAAACTCTCGCATCTAATATTTTTCCTCTTTTACCTGATCCCTACTCATGGATCTAAAACTACCCGATCCATACCCACGGATCTAAAACTACCTGATCCATACTCACGGATCTAAAACTACCTCCTGATCTGATCCATACTCCCGGATCAATAATTGTACCCAATCCATACTCCCGGAATAGGGACAATTAACTATACCTTAATCCTGATCTGATCCATACTCCCGGATCTATAACTGTGCCCAATCCATACTCCCGGACTAGGGACAATTATCTTAATCTTAATCCATATCTGATCCATACTCCCGGATCTATAACTGTGCCCAATCCATACTCCCGGACTAGGGACAATTATCTTAATCTTAATCCATATCTGATCCATACTCCCGGATCTATAACTGTGCCCAATCCATACTCCCGGACTAGGGACAATTAACTTAGTCTTAATCCATACTCCCGGACTAATAGCAAGTTTATCTCCTTACCTGATCCATACTCACGGATCTAAAACTAACCTCTAAATCTGATCCCTACTCACGGATCTAAACTGACCTCTTGATTTGATCCCTACTCACGGATCTAAACTAACCTCTTGATCTAATCCATACTCGCTGAATAACTAGATCAACAACAACAACATCGGGGCCTCTCATCTGTTTATCACACATCAACTGTCTCCCCATGTTCTACCCAACATATTAGTAGATAAAAATATATATTTTTATCCATAGTTTGAAACCTGTATAACATTCTCATTCAATACCTATTCCACATAACAGATGAGGCACACCCACATAACACGTATTTCATAGAGAATAAATCAGATCTATGAGATAGAAGAAAGTGAATATACATTCACACACATAACAACAAAACTATACACATAACACGTATTTCGTATAAAATACTTCATATTGATGTGTTAGAAGAAAGCAACTACACACCCACACATATAAACAACAATATACTTAATACACTCAAACCATACTTGTATTATTATCGTGTTTATGAAAGGTAGTATACACTCACTTGATCAGAAGATGATCGGACAGCACTACGGCTTATAAAAGTAGTAATCCACAGCAGATCTGGAAGATCTCTTCGAAAATCGAACTTCCCGCGGGCAGAGCTTCGACTCGGGAACCGCACTTCTCGGGATCTTCGGGGTCTCGGGACTTGCCTCGGGGCTAGAGTATAATACCGGGGCTTCGGGGTAGCTTCGGGGGTTTACGCGCAGAGCTTCGGCACAAAAACGAGAGGAAATTAGCAAATGACTCGGCTGCCTTCGGATTCCTTTTATAGAGGCTGGAGCCTCGGAGTACGCGGGGCGTACAGGCGTACGCAGCGCGTACGCGTCCGAAATCGTCATTGCATGCGTCATCCGAAGTGTCGACACTATGCTGAGTACGCGGTAGCGTAACCTCGTACGCGGGGCGTACTCCGGATCACACCGGTGACTCGGCTTCGGATAATGCTTCCGATTTTGAATTAAAAATAAATATAAAATGATTAATAAACTTCGGAAATTCATAACTTCTTCATACGAACTCCGTTTTCGACGTTCTTTATATCCACGCGAAGGTGAGACCATGCTCTACGACTTTCGTTTAGACTCCGTCGGCTAATTTTGACTTTATTTTTATTAATTATTTTTAATAGGCCGCGACATAAACTTTCGTTATAATTTCATAACTTCTTCGTTTGACGTCCGTTCTCGCCTAACTTTTTATCGCTTCGATACCCACAATGAGATCTTCGATTCTCATTTAGATTGCTTCGGCTAAATACCGCTCTAACGTAAATTCACTTTTTACGTTGCATTGCGTTGTGCCGGTTCTGTCGCGAAACTTCGACGGGCCATAACTTCTTCGTTATAACTCGGATTTTGGCGTTCTTTATATGCACGGAAACCTTGTGACATATAATACAACTTGGTTAAGATTAATCCTTCTAGATAATCTTCCATCAAAAAGTCATTTTTGACGCTTATTGTTTCTAAATTGACTAGCCCTGATCTACGGGCGTTACATTAGGTAAGGATAATCACCAAATATTGATAAAATTCGGATTTTATAACAAAAAATATATTTAAGGTAATTATCCAAACCCAAAACAGGAAGAAAATCACGAAAATTAGTTGTCAGACGTTTCGACTAATCGAGTCTGGACTTGGACTCGTCGAGTACACCAGACTCGACGAGTG
Organism: Lactuca sativa; assembly: GCF_002870075.4. NCBI lineage: Eukaryota > Viridiplantae > Streptophyta > Magnoliopsida > Asterales > Asteraceae > Lactuca > Lactuca sativa. Next base: position 109,454,478 of record NC_056625.2, on the reverse strand, counting down.
CACCAAGTGACTCGGCGAGTCAAACACTCAGAATCAAAAAAAAATTGATTTTCAATGCTGATTTCGATCAAATATGCATCAATACAATAGAAACCAATCTAGGCTCTGAACCACTGATGGGTTTTGGCCAAAAGACATCCTATGTGCTCATGCAAACCCTAAAGCTTGGATCTAGGTTTCTCTATTGTACATGCTTTTAATCCAAGACTTAAAACCCTAGATCTACTCAATATAACATATGAATACGGGTTTAGATCATACCTTGATTGTTATATTGTAATAACAATCTCAATTCCTTCTTGTATTGACTTTAAAAAGCTTAGAGTCACAAATGTCACTCCTCTAATGGCTCACAAACACCAAGAGCAAGAGGATGAAGAAGAGAAGAGAAGGAGCTGCCCAAAAATGTGTGGAAACCCTAACCAATTAGTTCACCACGTTTTTTAGGCTTAAGGGTCCTATTTATACATGTAGGCTATTAGGGTTTTAAACTAGGAAACCCTAATTTGGATGCTTAGGCCCTAAGCAACCCATGGACCCTTTCTTAAAGGCCCTTGGACGATTTCTAATGGGTTTCCCCATAGAATTCGTCCAACCTTAAATAATAAGGTAATCCATAACCCAATTGCAATTATCTTATAATTGTTGGAATAGTGTCTAAGGCTGCAACTATATTAGGCAAGTATTTGACCCGATTGTGTATGGTCCTTTTGGGTTGCCTTCACCATAGCAACTTGATAGGATGATTTATTATGAGAGAATAAATATTATTAATATATTATAAGCATAATATAAGGAATAATAATATTATTGTTTGATTAATATAAGTCATAGAATTAATTAGAATTAATTTGGTGACTTAACGAGATTAATTAAACAAAGCGGTATAAACTGTCAATTGTTTGATAGTTACACTTTGGGCTGTAAATCCTTATAGGATAGGTGGTGGACGGATTCTAGAGCTAAGGATAGCTCAAAATCGTCCAAGGCATTATCCTTGAAGGGGTTTAGAATTCTTTGAGTAATAGTTATCCAGCCAAGGTTTTTGAGTGAAACTCAAAGAGCCTTACAAGTATAAATAGACCCCTTAGGCATGGGAATTTGGTATCTCTTCTAAAGTAGAGGAACCCTGGCCGAAAATCATCCCTAACCTCTCTCTCAAATCATCCTCTTTGCTAGTTGGTGTTTGTAAGCCATTAGAGGAGTGACAATTGTGACTCTAGAGCTCCAAGACAACAAGATCAAACAAGAGGTTCAAAGGTAAACTTCCAGATCTGATTTTGTGTTGTTCTTATACCTAATTAGTCATTAGAAGTCTTGGATTCAAAGCATGTTTAATTAGAAAGCCTAGATCCAAGCATTAGGGTTTTGCATGCGCACATAGGAAAGTTCTTATGGCTAAAACCCATTAGTGGTATCAGAGACTAGCTTGGTTTCTATTAAATTGTTGCTTGCTTATTTGATTCTTAACTGCAAAATTCGAATTGTGTGTTTCTGAGTCATGGACTCTGCGAGTCCCATGGTGGACTCGACGAGTTGGCCTGACTCGGCGAGTCCCATGGTGCACTCGGCGAGTCTGAGCGTCAGGAAAGGATAAAAACGGGATTTTTTGGTATTTATCTTATGGAAACTTACCTTTTACATATTAGATCACCACTAATCCGATTTTTTGATATATATGACTATAATTTTGATCTAATTAAAGATATTTATCAACTAATAAAATTTTTAATTTCCTTATATGATAATTAATTGATTATTTTGATTAAATTGGTAATTATCTTACAAGAAATCATTAAATAAATCAAATATGGATAATTGTGGAATTAATTGTTAATTAAAATTATTTGTTATTTGATCCTCCATGTTTTAAATGTTTTAAAATTTGTCCTCAAGTTTTGAAATTTATGTTTTGTGATTAAAAGTTTAATTTAGACAATTTAAATTTCAAACCCTAGATTTTAAAAGTTTAAAATACAACCCTATACTAGTATAATATTACAAGATTAATATATATATATATATATATATATATATATATATATATATATGTATATATATATATATATATATATATATATATATATATATGTATGTATGTATAACTAAAATGCTAGTCTTACCGTTAGTAGGCCTCATTCACGAAGTCGATCTATAAGGTGGGTATAAGGTTGCGACCTATAAAATGGCGCTTAATGGGTGAACACTCTCACCCACCGCTTGCTTGATCGGTGGAGGGTCGTTAGCCGAACGGGTAGGATAGGGCAACCTTCTCCTCTCATTAAAAGTATAATAAGAAATATAAATAACTACATGTTTTAAAAATTTCCCAATCTTAGTTACTTTAGGAAAAGTGAATTGATGCAATCCCATGAAATTACACTTTGCACCCTTGCTAAGAAGTTAGTAGAGCGTGTGTGGTTTACCGGAACACTAATTGATACTAAGCAAAGGTGGCAAAGGGTGATTCATTGTTTATCATAGTTCGATGGAGCGTGTGTGGTTTACCGGCACGTCGAATAGGTGATTGTTACAATGAAGGCACCATGTGAATTTGCATGGTAATTCACACCCGCTTTGTGATCCTCGGTATCCCAGTCACAAACAAGAGGGGCATATCGAGATTTAAACATGCCATTGAAAAGTTTCAATGAATCTCATCTAAACCTAGGAATTCTCAACACATTTAGGCTTAAAGTTAGGTTTTATGGTGGAGAATTAGTGAATCGTCATTCACTTACCTTCAAAATGTTTGCATGTTAGATTACGGTATCCCTTTTCTAATGTGTAAATATTGTTGTTGGATCCTAGCCCTAATTTTCTTATTGGGTGATAATTAGGGATTCAAATTCTAATCTATCTTTGTCTTTTCTATTTGTAGATGTCGAACGCAAACAACGCTGCTGCTAGTTCATTCACTTTGATGAGCCTTTGTCAAAAGGTCACCTTCGATGGAACGAACTTTAGCGAATGGATAAGATACATTCGCACGATCGCTCACTATGAGGATAAGGAGTATGTCCTCGATGAGAAGCTCGAGAAGATCAATCCATAAATCGCTACTATGGCTGAAATGACCGCTTTTGAAACTCATGAGCGAGATGCAACGAAGGTACATTGCATCATGATAGCCACTATGAACTCCGAATTCCAAAAGTCCTATGAGGACATGTATCCGTATGAAATGCACCAAGACTTGTTGGAGAGATACCATCAAAACGCGAGACAAGAGCGTTATGAGATTTTCACTAACATGATTTCCGCTAAGATGGGTCATGGAGAGTCTCTTACCGTGCACCTGCAAAAGATGCAAAGGTATGTCGACCGTCTTCGCAAGTTGAATGTTGACTTTGGGGAAGACTTGGCGATCGACATGGTGCTTCACTCTTTGCCTCCAAGCTACAATCAATTTAGGATGACCTACCACATGAACAAAGAGGAGGTCACCCTAAGCAAACTCCAAGGTCTCTTGAGGGTCGCTGAGAGCAACTTCAAGGACAAGTCTGTTGCACCAACTCCCAATCCACCCGTTGCTCCTGTCTTGGCTATTGGACAAGGAAAAGGGAAGAAGAGGAAGACTTCGTCTAAGAACTATCGCAAGGTTAAAGCCCGAGATGGTGCCTCTTCTAGTGGGACCAAAGTTGATCCTGCCAAGCCCTGCTCTAACCCAAAGGAGGCAGAGTGCCACCACTGCCACAAGATAGGACATTGGAAGAGAAGCTGCCCAGAGTACCTGCAAGCCATCAAGGAAGGAAAGATCAAGCCGTCTTTCGTAGGTATATACACAATTAAATCTAACGATTCATCTCATGCTATTTCTTGGGTTCTTGATACCGGTTGTGGTTACCACATTTGTTCTAATGTGCAGGGACTAAGAAGAAATAGGGATGTGGAGGCTGGAAGAATAAATCTAATCATGGGGAACAGAAGATCGTCGCCTGTGACCAAGATTAGAGTGTATTCTTTAGTACTTAGGAATGGTTTATCTTTAGATTTGAACAATTGTTGCTATTCGCCAGAAATGGCTAGAAACATCATTTCATTTCATGGTTTGTTTAGACAAGGTTTTAGATTTTCTTTTAATAATGAGAATGGTTCTATTTTGGCTTATCTAAATGGTGTCTTTTATTTTGAAGCTATACCATGTAATGGAATTTATGAAACTGTTATGATTGTTGATGACTTAGGAAATGATGTTTTGAACATAGATTCTTCCAATGGTATGGATAAAGCATCCTTGTGGCATTGTCGCCTTGGACATGTCAACAAGAAACGCATAGCCCAACTCCAAAAGGATGGAGTGTTGGAGTCATTCGTCCTTAGGGAAGATGACACATGCGAGTCTTGTTTGCTTGGAAAGATGACTAAGTCACCCTTCGCTGGTTCTTGCGAAAGGGGTGAGGGTCTATTGGACCTAATACATACCGATGTATGTGGACCGTTTAGATCAACCACGAAGGATGGAAACCGCTTCTACGTGACTTTTACCGATGACTATAGTAGATATGGGTATATCTATTTAATCAAGCAAAAGTCAGAAACTTTTGAAAAGTTCAAGGAGTTCAAGAATGAAGTGGAGAATCAATTGGGCAGGAAAATCAAGATGCTTTGATCCGATCGAGGAGGAGAGTACCTAAGTCTTGAATTCCACGATTATCTCAAGGAGTGTGGAATAGTTTCACAATTGACGCCACCTAGGACACCACAATTGAATGGTGTGGCAGAAAGGCGTAATCAAACCTTGTTAGACATGGTTTGCTCTATGATGAGTCGTGCTTCACTATCAATCTCTTTTTGGGGGTATGCCTTAGAGACTGCCGCCCATATCCTTAACCGAGTCCCTACTAAGAAGGTTGCCAAAACACCTCACGAGATGTGGACAGGGAAAGCTCCATCGTTGGCACATATCAAGGTTTGGGGTTGTGAAGCTTTCGTAAGACGAGATACTCACGACAAACTCGAACCTCGAAGTGAGCGATGTATTTTCATCGGCTACCCACAGAAATCCTTTGGATATCTCTTCTATAGACCGAAGGACAATGTAGTCTTCGTTGCGAGGAGAGGAGTTTTCCGAGAGCAAGAACTCATAGGCCAAGGAGACAGTGGGAGGCAAATTGAACTTGAAGAGATTCAAGAATCGATAGATGAAGGAACCTCTACCGCTGGCACTCAATCCGAGGAGGAAACTCCGGTTGAACCGATTGACGTATCGTTACCTCTTAGACGTTCCGAAAGAGTTAGGTTTCAACCCCAGTTGTATGGTTTTCATATTACTACCGAAGGGGACACGTATATTAGTGATAGTACACTAAAAAACCTTGATGAACCTAATAGCTTTAAGGAAGCCATGGCAGGCCCGGAGTCTGCGAAATGGAAAGAGGCAATGGATAGCGAGATCCAATCCATGTACGATAACCAAGTTTGGAATTTGGTTGATAATGTACCCGAACGTAAGACCGTTGGGTGCAAATGGATCTTCAAGAAGAAAACTGATGTGGATGGAAAAGTACACACGTATAAGGCACGATTGGTTGCGAAGGGCTTTACGAAGCAAAGATGAATCATGTGTATATGTTAAAGCCAGTAGGAGTATAGTAAGCTTCCTCGTTCAATATGTCGATGACATATTACTCATAGGAAACGACGTCCCGACTCTGCAGGAGGTTAAGTCCTGGCTCGGGAAGTGCTTCGCTATGAAGGACCTCGGAGAGGCTTCCTATATTTTGGGAATAAGGATAGTAAGAGAGAGAAGTAAGAGACTAATAGGACTTAGTCAGAACACTTACTTAGAGAAGGTACTAAAACATTTTAGTATGGAGAACTCGAAGAAGGGAGAATTACCGATACAAAGTAATGCCAAGTTGAGTAAGACTCAAAGTCCGAGTACCGAAGCTGAAATGGCAGAAATGAGCCGAGTACCATACGCTTCCACAGTTGGCTCAATCATGTACGCTATGACTTGTACTCGCCCTGATGTAGCCTTTGCTTTGAGCATGGTTAGCAGATATCAAGGGAATCCTAGCAGAGCTCATTGGATTGTGGTGAAGAATATCCTTAAGTACCTTCGGAGGATGAAGGAATGGTTTTTAGTCCTCGGGGGAGTGATGACTTGAAGGTGCGAGGGTATAGTGACACCAGTTTTCAGACCGACAGGGACAACTACCGTTCACAGTCGGGCTGGGTCTTTACCCTAAAAGGAGGAGCAGTGACTTAGAAAAGTTCCAAGCAGGAAACCGTAGCTGATTCAACGTGCGAATCAGAGTACATTGCAGCGAGCGAAGCGTCAAAGGAGGCAATATGGTTGAAGAACTTCATTGGTGATCTTGGAGTTGTACATGAAGGAGCGGTTGCCTTGACAAAGGAACCGAGGGATCATGGTAGATCTCGACATATCGACAGAAAATACCACTTTATTAGACATCATGTAGAAGAAGGACAACTCGTAGTGAAGAGGATATCATCAGAAGATAACCTAGCAGATCCGCTTACGAAGGGACTGAGTAGGGTTAAGCACTTGCAGCATGCTAGGAGTATTAGGCTGAAGGATGATATTAGCATAGATTAGATAGTATTAGAAACGTGTAATAGATAAATGTAATTAACATTTGATGATTAAATAAAGGAGTTTTATTTATGAGTAATGTTACTGTCTTATGTTAATTATTTAACTATTGTTTCACTTTGCATGTTTTGACTTCCAGAATAATTGAGTTTATTGAGAATAATCGAATTATTCAAATTGTCCACAATCGTTCATATGTCGGAAGTAGATATGAATGAAGATTGTCATGAATCGGTGCGTAGATTGTCTAAATGGTATTAGACATGGCAAAAGATTGTTGCGACGTTCATGAGTGCTTATGAATTGGTTTTGAGCATTGGAACAAACCCGCGCTTGCTGGAATCACCTTATGGAATATGATATAAAAGGGTGATCGCAAGACAATAATATCATATAGTCTTAAAACCTAGATATATGGTTTGTTATTTGTTAATTAGTTGTACATTGATAATGCGAAAACGCATCAATAACTTGTTGTTATAAAACGCATTGTTGTGTATAGTTGATTAATGAATAAGTAAATGCATATAAGTCGAAGTTTATCTGTGACTTTTATCCTAAGAGGTTAAAAGCGATATCTCGGCCGCTCGATGATTTGATTTGACTTATGTGTCGGGCCCGGTCACAACTGAATTGATGTGTTCGATTAAGTTCTATGTCGAATAAATCAGAGATCGAGAAACCTAAATGCTTGACTAATCATTCCATAGAATAGTCAGCATGATATTTAACAGAGGACTGTACGATCCCTTATCTAAAGGACAAGATTGATTAGATTAGAGTTTGACAGCGTCTTTAAGAGCTACGATTGCAAATCGAATTGTATTTGTGCATATAGTTACTAGACTTATCCAAGTGGGAGACTGTTGGAATAGTGTCTAAGGCTGCAACTATATTAGGCAAGTATTTGACCCGATTGTGCATGGTCCTTTTGGGTTGCCTTCACCATAGCAACTTGACAGGATGATTTATTAAAAGAGAATAAATATTATTAATATATTATAAGCATAATATAAGGAATAATAATATTATTGTTTGATTAATATAAGTCATAGAATTAATTAGAATTAATTTGGTGACTTAAAGAGATTAATTAAACAAAGGGGTATAAACTGTCAATTGTTTGATAGTTACACTTTGGGCTGTAAATCCTTATAGGATAGGTGGTGGACGGATTCTAGAGCTAAGGATAGCTCAAAATCGTCCAAGGCATTATCCTGGAAGGGGTTTAGATTGCTTTGAGTAATAGTTATCCAGCCAAGGTTTTTGAGTGAAACTCAAAGAGCCTTACAAGTATAAATAGACCCCTTAGGCATGGGAATTTGGTATCTCTTCTAAAGTAGAGGAACTCTGGCCGAAAATCATCCCTAACCTCTCTCTCAAATCATCCTCTTTGCTAGTTGGTGTTTGTAAGCCATTAGAGGAGTGACAATTGTGACTCTAGAGCTCCAAGACAACAAGATCAAACAAGAGGTTCAAAGGTAAACTTCCAGATCTGATTTTGTGTTGTTCTTATACCTAATTAGTCATTAGAAGTCTTGGATTCAAAGCATGTTTAATTAGAAAGCCTAGATCCAAGCATTAGGGTTTTGCATGCGCACATAGGAAAGTTCTTATGGCTAAAACCCATCAATAATTACAATTCTAGTCCCTTAAGTTTAATTAATCTCTTTTAGCCACAAACTTAATTCTTGACTAATATTAATTAAACAATATGATTTCTCCTTTAATATATTATTCTCATAATATATTAATAAATCATATTTAATCCTTTCTCTCCATAATTCATCCTATCAAGTTGCTTTAACGAAGGCAACCCAAAAGGACCATGCACCATCGGGTCAAGTACATACCAAAATAGTTATGGACTTAGACACTAATCCAACAGGTACCTCTTCTAGTGGAACCAAGGCTGGTCATGTTACTCCTTCTTCAAACCCAAAGGATGCAAATTTCTTCTACTACCATGACAAAGGTCATTGGAAATGAAGCTGCCCGAAGTATCTACAAGATGTCAAGGATGGGAAGATAAAGCCATCCTTTGCAGGTATTTATACTATTCATTCTAACAACTCATCATATGCTATGTCTTGGGTCCTCGATATAGGATGTGGTTTTCACATTTGTTCTGATTTGCAGGGTCTAAGAAGTAGGGATATGGAGCATGGGAAGATAAACTTGATCATGGGGAATAGAAAAGTGTCGCTTCTCACTAAGATTGGAGTTTACTCTTTAGTGCTTAGTAGTGGGTTAGGTTTAGATTTAAATAATTGTTGCTATTCGTCATAAATGACACGAAACATTATTTCTTTCCATGGTTTGTATAAACAAGGTTTTAGATTTTCATTTAATAATGAAACTGGTTCTATTAATGCTTTCTTTAATGGTAGTTTCTATTTTGAAGCATTGCCTTGTAATGGAATATATGAAACTGTGATGGTTGTAGAGAACTTAGAAAATGATGGGTTGCATATCGTTTCTTCCAATGGTTTAGATAAAGCATGTTTGTGGCATTGTCGTCTTGGACATGTCAACAAGAAGCGCATAGCCCAACTCCAAAAAGATGGAATGTTGGAGTCATTCGGCCTTAGGGACGATGACACGCACGAGTCTTGTTTACTTGGAAAGATGACCAAGTCACCCTTCACTGGTACTTGTGGAAGGGGTGAGGGTTTATTGGATCTCATACATGCCAATGTATGTAGTCCCTTTAGATCCACCATAAGGGATGCGAACCGCTTCTATGTGACTTATACCGATGATTATAGCAGATATGGGTATATCTGCTTAATCAAGCACAATTCAGAAACTTTTGAAAAGTTCAAAGAGTTTAAGAATGAAGTGGAGAATCAGCTGGGCAGGAAGATAAAGATGCTCCGATCCGATAGAGGAGGAGAGTATCTTAGTATCGAGTTCTACGACTACCTCAAGGAATGCGGAATTGTTTCGCACTTAACGCCACCTAGGACACTACAGTTGAATGGTGTCACTGAGAGGCACAATCGAACCTTGTTTGACATGGTTCGTTCAATGATGATTCGAGCTTCGTTGCCTATCTCATTCTGGGGGTATGCCATAGACACTGCCGCCTATATCCTTAAACTAGTCCCGACTAAGAAGGTTGCCAAAACACCTCACGAGATATGGATAGGGAAAACTCCCTTGTTGGCACATATCAAGGTTTTGGGTTGCGATGCTTTTGTAAGACGAGAGACTCACGACAAGCTCAAACCTCGTAGTGAGCGGTGTATTTTCATCGTCTATCCACAGAAGTCCTTTGGATATCTCTTCTATATACCGGGTGACAATGTTGTCCTCGTTGCGAGGAGAGGGGTTTTCTGAGAGCAAGAACTCATATGCCAAGAGGACAGTGGGAGGCAAATTGATCTTGAAGAGCTTCAAGAATCAAGCGATGAAGGAACCTCTAACACCGATGCTCAACCTAAGGAGGAAACTCCTGTGGAACAAATTGATGAGTCATTACCTCTTAGACGCTCTAGTAGTGTTAGTGTTCCACATGTATTATATGATTTCCATATAACTATTGAGGGTGATACATTTATTAGTGATAGTACACTAATAAATTTGGGTGAACCTAACAACTACAAGGAAGCCATGGCACGCCCGGAGTCTACAAAGTGGAAATAAGCAATGGACAATGAGATTCAGTCAATGTATGAAAATCAAGTTTGGAACTTGGTTGACAATGTGCCAGGTCATAAGACGGTCGGGTGCAAGTGGATCTTCAAGTAGAATACTGACATGGATGGGAAGGTACACACGTATAAGGCGCGATTGGTTGCGAAGGGCTTTACTCAAACTCCCGGAGTTGACTATGATGAGACCTTATCACCAGTAGCAAAGATTACGGCTATAAGGGTTATGCTAGCTATAGTTGTGTTTCATGACTATGAAATATGGAAAATGGATGTCAAAACTGCTTTCCTTAATGGGAAGTTGGCTGAAGATGTTTACATGAGTCAGCCATAGGGTTTTGTCGATGCAAAGTACCCTAATAGACAGTGTGAGCTTGAGAAATCCATCTATGGATTAAAACAAGCGTCTCGCAGATGGAATATTTTTTTCGAAAAGAAAGTCAAAGATTTTGGTTTCTTGAGAAGTGAGGATGAGTCTTGTGTATATGTCAAAGCCAGTAGGTTATAGTCCTGGCTTGGGAAGTGCTTCGCTATGAAGGACCACGGAAAAGTTGCTTATATTCTTGGGATAAAGATATTGAGAAATAGGAGTAAAAGACTAATAGGACTTAGTCAAAGTACTTACTTGGATAAAGTTTTGAAATGTTTCAGCATGGAGAATTCCAAGAAAGGGGAGTTGCCAATCCAAAGCAATACCAAGTTAAGTAAGACTCAAAGCCCAAGTACCGAAGCTGAGATAGAAGAGATGAGTCGAGTATCTTACACTTCCGTTGTTGGCTCGATCATGTATGTTATGACATGTGCTCACCCTGATGTGGCTTTCTCTTTGAGCATGTTTAGTTGATATCAAGGAAATCCTGGAGCTCACTGGACTGCGGTAAAGAATATTCTTAAGTACCTACGGAGGACTAAGGAGTGGGTTCTCATCCTAGGTGGGAGTGATGACTTGAGAGTGCAATGGTATAGTGACGCCAGTTTTCATACCGACCAAGATAATTTCCGATCTCAGTCGGGCTAGGTCTTTACCCTGAATGGAGGAGCAGTGACTTGGAAAAGTTCCAAGCAGGAGACCGTAGTTGATTCAACGTGCGAATCAGAGTGCATAGCAACGAGCGAAGCGTCAAAAGAGGCAATATGGCTAAAGAAAATCATCGGAGACCTTAGAATTGTACTGGCCATAAAGGAGCCTATGGAGATTTTATGTGATAATGAAGGTGTGATTGCCTTAACCAAGGAACCGAGGGATCATCGTAGATCCAGGCATATCGACAGAAAATACCATTTTATTAGACATTGGTGGAAGAGGGACTCCTCGTAGTAAAGAGGGTATCGTCAGAAGAGAACCCAAAAGATCCCCTTACTAAGGGACATAGTAGGATTAAGCACTTGCAGCATGCTAGGAGCATTGGGTTGAAGGACGATATTAGTTTTGGTGATTAGATAGTTTTAGAAACTAGTAATAGATAAATCGTAATTAACATTTGATGATTAAATAAAGGAGTATTATTTATGAGTAAAGTTGTTGTCTTGTGTTAATTATTTACTATTGCTTCAATTTTGCATGTTTTGACTTCCCAAATAATAAGATTATTTTAACCATCCACAGTCGCTCAAACGTTGGAAGTAGGTATGAAAGTAGACTGTCATGAATTGGCTTGTAGATTCTCTAAAGCGTTTAGACATAACAAATGTTTGTTGCAACGTTCATGAGTGCTCCTGAAATAAGATTTGAGAATTAGATTAAACCCGTGCTCACATGAATCACTTCATGGAATTCAATCATGAGTGATTAGGAGACGATAATATCATATAGTCTTGAAACCTAGATATATGAATTGTTGTTTACTAGTTGGTTGTGCAGTGATAATGCGTAAACGCATCACTAACTTGATGTTATAAAACGTATTGTTGTGTACGATTTAATGAGTAAATAGTACAAGCATATAAGTCGAAGTTTATTTATTCCTTTATTCTACAAGGATGAAAGAGATATATTAGGCCCCTCGATGATTTGGTTTGACTTATGTGTCGAGCCCGGTCAGAACTAAATTGATGTGTCAATTAAGATCTATGTCAGACAAACAGAGATCGAGAAACAAACTGGTGGACAATAAGTATGATTACGTTCCATGTATTTGCCCACATGATATCTTGAGAGTGGAGGACTATACGATCCCTTATCTAAAGGACGTGTCAGATTTCGACAACAGCTTTTGAGAGCTATGATTGCTAATCGGATTTTGAAGTCGTACTTGCATTTATAGTTATTAGACTTATCTAAGTGGGAGACTACTGGATTAGGTGTCTAAGCCCATTACTATATTTGGTATGTACTTGACCCGTTGATAACATGGTCCTTTTGGGTTGCCTTCACCGAAGCAACTTGACTGGATGAATAATAGACAAAGTGGTTATTATGGTTTATTAATATATTATATGAATAATATATTAAAAGAGAAATCATATTATTTAACTAACATTGGTCAAGAATTATTTAAGAATTAATTTCATGGTCAAAAGAGGTTAATTGAATTAAGGGGATTGAAGTTGTAATTATAAGATAATTGCATAGTGGGCTGAGAACCTTTTGGAAAGGAGATGGACGAAATCTTATGGGAGCCCATAAGGATGTTGTCCAAGTTCCAAAGGCTAGGGATTTTGGAATGTTCATATGGGCTGCTTAGAGCCTAAGAAATCAGATTAGGTATTTGATTAAAACCCCAACTGCTCAGCTATATAAGGAACCCTAAGGTAAGAAATTTTGGCCACTTGAACCCTAAGAAGAGTACCAGCCGAACTTATGATCCTTTCCCTTCTCTCTCTCTCTCTTTAAGATTCTTCCAACTTGCTTTGGTGTTTATGATTCATTAGAGGCATTACATTTGAGGTGCTAGGTTCTCATAAGCTCAAGATCTTCAAGCCATAATCAAAGGTAATACTCTTACTAGTTTATTTGTGTTAATTTTGATTTTGGTATTCTAGATCATAGGGTTCATAAGCTTTGGATGATTATTGCATGTACAATTAGAAAAACCTAGATCCAAAGCTTTAGGGTTTGCATGTGCACCATAAGATAGATGATTTGCTTATAACCCAACAATTTGGAGTTAATGTATATCATTGTTAATATGGGCTTGCATTGGAGTATTCTTGCCGATAATGATGGGGAGCAATTTGGACAACCCGAATAGTAGTCACATCCAAGAGGAATAAGGAATGTGAGGGGATGAGGAGAGAGAGAGAGAGAGAGAGAGAGAGAGATCAACCAGTGCAACAAAATGTACCCATAAGAGGAGGACCTTCTCGCGATGAGATGATGGCGGGTTATTTTATTGGATGAGCATAAGTATGAACTGGATAGGTGGTACCATGGAAAACATGATCCAACATTTTCAAATTGTGCAACCACCTAACTTTGGAAATCAATACCTGATTTTCGCTTCATGGAGTGAGTATTGGTCGCGACATGGAGACAGAGCAGGGACTTGCGGAGCACGAGATACGGAAGATGAAGAATGATGTTTATCCTTTTTAGTTATTTTTGGTGTGTTTTAGCTTGCGAGTTTTTATTTTTTTTATTTGGTGTGTTTTAAAAACTTGTAACTGAATTGTGTGATGGTTGTTTTCTATTTTTCATCATAAGTTTGTTTTGTTGCAGATTTATTATAATATCGTGAGAAAAAGAAAAAATGAAGTGAGACAAGAGCGTACGAGAGAAGCCGTGTGATTTAGAGTTACGAGTCAAAGCCCATAATTTTTACTAAGTGTGGGGTCAATTTCACGAGGGCAAAGAGATTAGATGAAGAGAGGTTCCAGGAACATAACAGTTTTGAGAAGAGTCTTAATCCATTAAAGAAGATCAAATGCACATCACTTGCATGGAAGAAGTCTTGCAAAACTATTTTCTAGTGCACCCAGTTTTCATGACATGGCCTTTATTCCCACGTTGTGACTTTGATGCCATCACAATTCTGAGTATGATTTACATCGACACCACAATGCGACTTCTATTACCACGTCGTGAGTAGTAAAAATGAAAATTTTATTTTACTCTTCCAACCTTACAATGTGGCGTATGCTTTTGTTGCGTTTTGAGCAAACTAACACTTCCTAAGTGTGCATGCAACCCTAATAAACCTTGGATCTATGTTTGTCTAAATACATGCAAAATAATAATTTTCCAAGGTTCATAACCTATCTAACATGGCATTGGGTACTTTTAAACATAAAAGAGTTAGATGAGATTACATACCCTTTGATGAGTTTGATTCCTTGGAGTTTGAGAGCCAAGCACCAATAGTGTGAATGCCTCAAATGGAAATCACAAATCACCACAAACACTTGGAAAACTTTAGAGAGAGTACACACACTTGTAATTTTCGGCCACACACAAGCACACACACTAGTGGCTATTTCATGCAACATAAGCATGCTTATATAGTGTGCATGGTTAGGGTGAAACCCTAATAACCCATGAACTTTCCTTTTCCAAGGATCCATGGGTTAAAAGCTCCATGGATCATCCATGGACTTCCATATAAGCCTAGCCCATTAACAAATGAGTGTTAGCCCACACCATATAAAACCAATAGCCCACAATCTAATTAGTCTTCCTTTTAATCTCTAAATTAATTCATAATTAATTTAAGACTAAGACTAATTAAATAACATAACTTCATATTAATATATTATAACTTATAATATATTAATAAACATATGTGTATAACTCTCATAAAATTATCCATAAATAGTTCGGGTGAAGTGCAACCCAAATGGACCATGTCGGGTCGGGTCAAGTATATACCAAATAAGTTATGGACTTAGACACCTTATCCAACAGACTCCCACTTGGATAAGTCTAATAACTGTATTTGCCTATATTACTTTAGGAACCAACCAGCAATCGTAGCTCTCGAAAACTCTGTTGAACTATGAAGCGCCATTTTAAGACAAGTGACCATATAATCCTCTGTTCTCATGATATCAGCCGGACAAACACATGGAACTATGTCTTGCTTATTGTCTGGCAGTTGTTTCTCGATTTCTGATTTGTTTGACAAAGAATTTAACTGAACACATCAATTTAGTTCTGACCGGTCCTGGTACATGGGTCAACACAAAATCATCGAGGGGCCTAGATATCGCTTCTATTTCTAGAAGGAACAGATAAACTTCGACTCATATGCTTATTCTACTACTTGTTGAATTGTACACAAAGGCACGTTTTATAACATCAAGTTACTGATGCGTTTACGTGCAATCAATGCACAACCAACTCATAGGTAACAACTCATATATCTAGGTTTTAAGACTTATATGATATTATCGTCTCACGATCACTCAAGATAAATTCCATGAAGTGATACAAGTGAGCGTGGGTTTATTCCAATACTCATAACTTATGAGTACTCATGAACGTTGTAGCAACCATTGCCATGTCTAAACACCTTTAGCCATCTACAAACCCAATTCATGACAATCTTGATTCATACCTACTTCCGACGTATGACCGACTGTGGAGGTTCGAATAAATTAATTATTCTGGAAGTCAAAACATGCAAAACTGAAACAATAGTAAATAATTGACAATGACAGTAACACTTTACTCATAAATAAATCACAAATTTTATTCATCATCAAACGTCGATTACATTTTACAAGTTTCAGGAAAACTATCTAATTTGTAAAACTAATATCGTCCCTCAGTCCGATGCGCCTCGCATGCTGAAAATGCTTAACCCTCGTCAGTCCCTTCGTAAGGGGATCCGCAGGGTTCTCATCTGACGATATCCTCTTTTCCACGAGGAATCCTTCTTCAACCTTGTGTCTTATGAACTGATATTTTCTGTCAATGTGTCGGGATCTGCCATGATCTCTTGGTTCCTTGGCTAAGGCAACCGCACTATTGCTGTCACAGAAAATCTCCATAGGCTCCTTAATAGTTGGTACAACTCCAAGGTCTCCGATGAAGTTCTTCAGCCATATCGCCTCCTTCGCTGCTTCACTCACTGCTATATACTCTGATTCACAAGTCGAATCAGCCACCGTCTCCTTCTTGGAACTCTTCCAAGAAATTGCCCCTCCATTTAAGGTAAAGACCCAGCCCGACTGAGAGCAGAAGTTATCCCTATCAGTCTGAAAACTAGCATCACTATACCCTAATACTCTCAAGTCATCACTCCCACCAAGGGTAAGGATCCAATCCTTAGTCCTCCGCAGGTATTTGAGAATGTTCTTTACCGCGGTCCAATGAGCCTTGCCAGGGTTCCCCTAATACCTGCTGACCATGCTCAAAGAAAAGGCCACATCAGGGCGGGTACAAGTCATAGCATACATGATCGAGCCAACAGCGGAAGCATACGGTAATTGGCTCATCTCAGCTATCTCTGCCTCTGTACTCGGACTCTGAGTCTTACTCAGTTTGGCATTGCTTTGGATCGGTAAATCTCCTTTCTTGGAATTCTGCATGTTGAACCTTTTCAACACCTTATCCAAGTAGGTACTCTGACTAAGTCCAATTATTCTTTTACTCCTTTCTCTTAATATCCTTATCCCTAGGATATAGGCAGCTTCCCCTAGGTCCTTCATAGCAAAGCACTTCCCAAGCCAGGACTTAACCTCCTGCAAGGTTGGGATGTCATTTCCTATAAGTAGTATGTCATCTACATACATTACCAAGAAGCTAACTATACTCCCACTAGCTCTGACATACACGCAAGACTCATCTTCACTTCTTGAGAAGCCAAACTCTTTGACCTTCTCGTCGAAACAAAGATTCCAGCTACGAGATGCTTGTTTTAATCCATAAATGGATTTCTCAAGCTTGCATACTCTATTAGGGTACTCTGCACTGACAAAACCCTCTGGCTGATTCATGTACACATCCTCAGCCAACTTTCCATTAAGAAAAGCGGTTTTGACATCCATTTGCCATATTTCATAATCATGAAATGCAACAATGGCTAGCATAACCCTAATAGACTTAATCTTTGCTACCGGCGAGAAGGTCTCATCATAATCAATACCTTGAGTCTGAGTAAAACCCTTCGCAACCAGTCGAGCCTTATAAGTATGCACTTTTCCTTCCATGTCGGTCTTCTTTTGAAGATCCATTTGCACCCGACTGTTTTACGGCCTGGTACATTGTCAACCAAGTTCCAAACTTGATTGTCATACATGGAATGTATCTCGTTGTCCATAGCCTCCTTCCATTTAGCAGACTCCGGGCTTGCCATGGCTTCCTTAACACTGCTAGGTTCATCCAAATTTACCAGTGTACTATCGCTGATAAACGTATCACCTTTCGTAGTAATATGAAAGCCATAATAAAATGAAGGTGTGTTCCTAACCCGTGTGGAACGCCTCGGAGGTACAGACTTATCAGCTTGCTCAACAGGAGTTTCCTCCTCAGGTTGATTGCTAGTGTCTGAGGTTCCTTCACCAATTGCTTCTTGAATTTCTTCAAGATCAATTTGCCTCCCACTGTCTCCTTGGCTTATAAATTCTCTCTCACGAAAGACCCCTCTTCTTGCTACAAAGACCACATTCTCATTGGGTCTGTAGAAGAGGTAACCGAAGGATTTCTGTGGGTAGCCGATGAAAATACACCTTTCACTTCAGGGTTCGAGCTTATCATGAGTCTCACGCCTCACAAAAGCTTCGCAACCCCAAATCTTGATGTGGTCCAAATTGGGAACCTTCCCAGTCCACATCTCATGAGGTGTTTTGGTAACCTTCTTTGTAGGGACTAGATTAAAGATATTGGTGGCAGTCTCTAAGGCATACCCCCAAAAAGAGATTGGTAGCGAAGCTCGACTCATCATAGAGCGAACCATGTCTAACAAGGTTCAATTACGCCTCTCAGCTACACCATTTAGCTGTGGTGTCCTGGGAGGAGTCAATTATGAGACAATCCCACACTCCTTAAGATAGTCAAGGAACTCGGTACTAAGATACTCACCACCTCGATCGGATCGAAGCATCTTAATGTTCCTGCCCAATTGATTTTCTACTTCCTGTTTGAATTCCTTAAACCTTTCAAAGGTTTCTGACTTATGTTTGATTAAGTAGACATACCCATATCTACTAAAATCATCAATAAAAGTCACATAATACCGATTAGCGTCCCTTATGGCGGTTTTGAATGGTCCACATAGATCAGTATGTATTAGGTCCAACAAATCCTCACCCCTTTCACAAGTTCCAGTGAAGGGTGATTTTGTCATCTTTCCAAGTAGACAAGATTCACAACTATCATCCGATTTAAGGTCGAATGACTCCAAGACTCCACTCTTTTGGAGTTGGCCTATGCGTTTCTTGTTTACATGTCCAAGACGGCAATGCCACAATGATGCTTTATCTAGGCTAGTAGAAGAATCAATATACAACACATTATTTCCTAAGTTGTCTACAATCGACACAGTTTCATACACACCATCACAAGGTAATGCTTTAAAATAAAACACATTTTTAAAGAAAGCATTAATACCACCACATTCATTATCAAACGAAAAGGTAAAACCTTGTTTGTACAAAGCATGAAAAGAAATAATATTCCTCGCCATTTCAGACGAGTACACACATTTATTCAAATCTAATTTCAACCCATTATTAAGCAACAAAGTATAAACTCCAATCTTGGAAACAGGTGAAGCCTTCCTATTCCCCATGATCAAGTTTATCTTCCCATGCTCCACATCCTCACTTCTTCTTAGGCCCTGCAAATCAGAACATATGTGAATACCACATCCTGTATCAAGCACCCAAGAGTTAGAATATGATGAGTAATTAGACAATATAGTGTAAATACCTGCATGGGTGGGTTTCACTTTCCCATCCTTTAGATCTTGCAAGTACCTAGGGAAGTTTCGCTTCCAGTGCCCCTTGTCCAGGAAATAGTAGCAATCAGCATCCTTGGGAATGGCAGAAGGAGTGACAGAACCGCTCTTGGTCTTCGATGAGGAGCCTTCAAGAGACTTTCCCTTGGTACCCTTCGAAGGGTGCTTCCTCTTCTTCCCTTTACCTTGCCCGATAGCCAAAACAGGGGTAGATGTTGGAGTAGGAGTAGTAGAGGTAACAACCGCCTTGCCCTTAAGACCGGATTCAGCGGTCTTTAAGAGTCCTTGAAGCTTGCTGAGGGTAACTTCCTCCTTGTTCATATGATATGTCATACGAAAATGGTCATAACAAGAAGGTAAGGAGTGCAAAATGATGTCAACTACCAACTCCTCAGGGAAGTTCACATTCAGCTTCAGCAAACGGTCCACATACCTTTGCATCTTTTGCATGTGGGTCGTGACGGATTCACCGTCCTTCATGCGGGAAGTTATTATGGAGGAGATTATTTCATACCGCTCCTGACGAGCACTCTGATGGTACCTTTCCATCAGGTCTTGGTGCATCTCAAAAGGGTAGAAGTCTTCATAGGACTTTTGGAGCTCGGCTGTCATCGTGGCCAACATGATGCATGCCACCTTAGTAGCATCTCTCTCATGTGTCCTGAATTCAGCGATCTCCTCAGGAGTAGCAGTAGACTCATCAAGCTCTTTTAACTCCTTATCGAGGACATATTCCTTGTCCTCATAACGAGTAACCATCCTGATGTTCCTAATCCAATCCATGAAGGTGGAACCATCAAAGATGACTCTCCTACAAAGATTCATGAGAGAGAAAGAACCAGTTGGGTTAGAGCCCGAAGCATTAGTGTCGGAAGACATCTGAAAGAAGAAAGCAAGTTTAGATTAGATATATAGAATCCTTAATAAGACACCCAAATGTAATATTAAGGCTAGGATCCAATCACAATATATTATACTTAGAAGAGGGATGTCGTAATCTAAGTAATAATATATTTGAAAGGTAGGTGAATGACGATTCACTAATTTCCACCATGAAAAACAAAATGAATTATTAGGTTTTAATTGGATTTGAAATTCCTAGATTCTTTTGAGATTCATTGAACTTTTCAATGGCATGTTTCAATCTCGATTGTGCCCTTCAAGTTTTGTGACTAGGATGTCGAGGATCACAAAACAAGGTGTGAATAACCATGCTAATTCACTTGGTACCCTTAATATTATCACCTAATCAATGTGCCGGTTAACCACACACGCTCCATCGATCTATGACAAACATTAAGTCACCCTTCGTGATCCTTACTAGTCCAAGTTAGTGTGCCGGTTAACCACACACGCTCCACCAACGACTTGGTAAGGTACAAAGTGTGAATTCCATGGACTAGCACCATGTTCACATTTTCCTAAAGTAACTAAGATTGGGAATTAAAAAGATTTTAGTTACTTTATAATAATCATTATACTTTTAATGAGGATTTAAAGTCATTGTCCTACCCGTTCAGCTAACGACCCTCCACCGATCAAGGAAGCGGTGGGTGAGAGTGGACACCCATTAAGCTGCCATTTTATAGGCAACAACCTTATACCCCCCTTATAGACCGGCTTCGTGAATGAGGCCTACTAACGGTAGAACGACTTATTCTTATACATATATATAATAATTAACCATTAATGTTATAAATAGTATAAGGGTTGAATTTTAACAATTAAAACTCTAAGGGTTGGAATTAAAGTTTATAAAAGTGTGTGAAACTTTAAAAATTCCAAAACTTGAGGGCAAGTTTTGTAACTATCCAAAACTTTTCATTTCATAACTTATGAATTAAAGGTTCATAAAATGAAGAGTCTTCATTTTCATGTAACTTATGTGTTTTAAGTGTGTGTTAAAGAAAAGTGACCTTTGGATATCAATAACTTGAGGACAAATTATGGACTCCATTAAAACACATAAATGATCAAGAATTAATTCTAAAAAATTCAGCAAATAATTCCTATCATCTTCTAAATTCATAAGAACATGAACATGATCATCAAAATTTCAAGAATTATATGAACACATAAAATCATGGAATTTTGATATATGCCATTGTAAATGGATTAGAACCACCATTACACCAACTAAAACAAGTTTTAAAACACCAAAACAATTTAGGGTAATGTTTCTACTCCATTTCCAGCAGCAAAAGTCGAAATTCTGCATTCTGATCATTCTACTCGCCGAGTGCACGAACCTACTCGGCGAGTAGGATGAATTTTGGACTCGCCGAGTTCATCATCCAGATAGCAACAATTTCAACCTTTTTCACTATTTTGCATCAAGTATCAAACAAGCAAGCCTAGGCTTTGATACCACTGTTGGGTTTTGAGCAAACTAACACTTCCTAAGTGTGCATGCAACCCTAATAAACCTTGGATCTATGTTTGTCTAAATACATGCAAAATAATAATTTTCCAAGGTTCATAACCTATCTAACATGGCATGGGGTACTTTTAAACATAAAAGAGTTAGATGAGATTACATACCTTTTGATGAGTTTGATTCCTTGGAGTTTGAGAGCCAAGCACCAATAGTGTGAATGCCTCAAATGGAAATCACAAATCACCACAAACACTTGGAAAACTTTAGAGAGAGTACACACACTTATAATTTTCGGCCACACACAAGCACACACACTAGTGGCTATTTCATGCAACATAAGCATGCTTATATAGTATGCATGGTTAGGGTGAAACCCTAATAACTCATGACCTTTCCTTTTCTAAGGATCCATGGGTTAAAAGCTCCATGGATCATCCATGGACTTCCACATAAGCCTAGCCCATTAACAAATGAGTGTTAGCCCACACCATATAAAACCAATAGCCCACAATCTAATTAGTCTTCCTTTTAATCTCTAAATTAATTCATAATTAATTTAAGACTAAGACTAATTAAATAACATAACTTCATATTAATATACTATAACTTATAATATATTAATAAACATATGTGTATAACTCTCATAAAATTATCCATAAATAGTTCGGGTGAAGTGTAACCCCAATGGACCATGTCGGGTCGGGTCAAGTATATACCAAATAAGTTATGGACTTAGACACCTTATCCAACAGCTTTCACACATTGAGATGCTAGTATGATTGGATATATTGGGTTACATAAGATTAGATAGACAATTTAAAACTTCTTATAAACGTAAAAAATGATGCGATTTTGCTAGTTTATGTAATTATTGCAGTCTTCATTGGATGCATTTTGTATTCCAAAAAAATATACGATATATCAGGATATCAAGTTTTATGGTAAACATAACATTATATAACTCAACATATCCATCTCATCAGTTCATTTAATTACTAGCCATCCAGGTCAGCAATGAAACATTAAAATATATGTTACATGGAGAAAATGGCCAAAGCATTACTAAATTTTAGTTTGGGACTTATTCGTAAACTCGGGTAAAATGAATTTAATGAAACACTTAAGTAACGAAACCGGTAAACCAGGAAAAAGGGGTAAAAATCGCCATTTTTACCGATAATTCATGCTTTCTCGTAAACAAATTTTAGTTTGGGACTTTTCCATAAATTAAGATAAAAATTTAGGACTTTTCTAGAGATTTCCCTATTTGTGGCTTCCCAAGTTCTATTGAAAAGACATGAGATATGAAAGATACTCTGGTAGTTTATATGACATAATAAGTTTTACAACGTGTACCTGAAATCTATCTAGGAGAGCTTATGTAGACATTGCACGTACACTAATACCTCTAACCAATAAATATTGAAGTTAAGTTCCATTGCTTAAGCATGTAGGATTTGAGCGAAAAAGTGAGATGTATAAAAAAAAGAGAGAAATTACCAAAAAGTTGTAAGAATTTTGGAGCTATCAAAGTATGAAGATCAAAGATCAAAATTCTGAAGAATAAAAAATTGAGGATAATAAAAATAAAACATAAACGTGGTGAATTCAAAGAAATCAAAGAGTAAATATAAAAGAAGTGAAGAATTCCAGGACTTATTTGGGTTACGACATCCCTCTTCCAAGTTGTAGAGTATTGTGTTGGGTCCTAGCCTTAATATCTCATTTGGGTGATTTATTAAGGACTCATTCAATCAACTAACTTGAATTTTCTCCCGTTTTGTAGATGTCAAAGTATGAAAACTATGGTCTTCCTAAATCCTGTGGAACAAGCTTTCCACATGAAGATGATATTCCACGATTCGATCGAGGAACACGAGATCATGCTTCACTTCCTCCACCTCCTCCTATTGTTATCCCCGACCCACAAGTTCAAAGGCTTGAAAAGTTCAAGCTTACTCAAGCCCTTTTGGCAAGTAAACACGAAGAAGGAAAATCAGTATGTGCGCACATCTTAGGAATGAAGCTGCACTTTGACAGATTAAGAATGTTCGGAGTCGTTGTTTGTGAGGAGTTGGCTGTTGACTGGGTTCTTCAGTCGCTTCCTAACTCATATAGTGAGTTCGTAAGAGAGTACTATATGATAGACCACGACGTGACCCTCATCGATCTCACCTATTTGCTTATTGCTACTGAATCATCGATGATTTGGCGCACTGGAGAAGCAAAGTTGATTGGTGGATCTACCTTCTAAACCTCTATGGACATAGGCAATGGAAATGAAAGGCATCCATCCCATTGTCAAAAAGTTTTATCATAAGAGAAAGGAAAAGTCTGAAGTAGTTATGTGTGTTGTTCCAAAAGAGACTATTTGCTTTTATTGCCAAGAGAAAGGGCATTGGAAACGAAGTTGACCAGTCTACCTGAGAGATCTAAGAAATGGGAAAGTCAAGACATCTGGCTCTACTTTAGGTAAGATCCACTAAGTAACTCCATTAAGTTCCTATTCATTGATTCTTAATGCATAATGTGATAAGATTACATTTGAATGTTTTACAGGATCAAAGAAAAGAGAGGAAGCGTAATGGAAGAGCAAGATGAGTCTGATCACGGAGAAATGGATCACGATCGCATGGATTCGAAGATCAGATTTTGAGCTTAGAAAGTTATGATAGATTTGTTAGGAATATTTGATTACATAGTTTTTCAGTTGATTTTGCATTGTAAGGACATGTTTTCCGCTGCTTTTATGAATAAAATAAAATTTTGATTTGTCTTATTTATATATATCCTTGCAATGAAATCGTTTTGAAAAATTGATGTTTGTGTATTTCTATAAATGGATGTGATTCTTAGTTATGTTATTTATGGAAGTGTCAAATTTCTTTAAATAAGGAAAGATTCCCATCGCCCACGTTTCAGTTAGATAGAATCTTGGAATCATATGATTTGAATCATGTGATGTATGGAAATCTTGGTACTTAGGAAATTAAGACTAATTCCTTGATCACACAAGTATGTGAGTCAAGTGAAGGACTAAAGGACTAGAACACAATGTTGTGCACTAGTCAAGTCCACCACAAATAACAATAAGACTATTCGTCATAATTTACTAAAAGTCTAGTAAATGTGGTTATACTTACAAGATTAAGTGTAATTCTGAATCATTGAAAAGTTTCAATGAATGACAGAACGAATAAGAAGAATCAATTAGGCAGAAAGATAAAAGTTTCTCCAATCTAAGAAGAAGGGAGAGTACTTTTGTATCGGGTTTTATGATCGTCTTAATGATTTAGAACCATATCACAATTGATCCTCTAAGGACATCTTAGTGAACTAGTATGGCTAAGAAGAGGAATCAGAAATTGTTGAAATGGTTAAATCAAAAGGATGAGTCATACTTCGTTCCAAAATCAAGTCTTAGAGTCATACTCCAAGATTGTGAATTGAGTGACACATCTTAAGAAGTTCTAACACACTCATCAAATGTGAAGTAGAAAATTGTTTTTCTTACTCTTGCACGTTTGAAATTGGTAAATTGTGATGTCTTGGATAAGACAAAGACCAACTAACACCATTTGTGTGCAGTGTTTGTCTTGATAAGAATTCGCACTAACTCTTGAATATTTGTTTGTCAAGAAATGTTTTCTTGACAAGAGAATCTTATATGTCAAGAGGTCAGTGGGAGTCTAAATGATCTTGAAAAGTTTCAAAAACTAACCAAGAGTAAACCTATTATTAACACTAGCACACGACTTGAGGTTTATAACCTATCGGACGTATTCTTGTTTCTGTGCCAATCTAGTTGAGTTGATTATGCATATGAGTTCTATGAGTTCTTAATAGGTTGCATAAGAGAAAACACCTTGTTCAATGAAACTACATTGACTGGCATAGGTGAGCTGCTAAATAACTTGGAAGCAATGGTGGGACCCTTGATGGCAAGAAACTAAGAATGAACAAGTTCTGTCCATAAGAGTTTGGATTTGCCATGAACATTATCTTATGATTATGGTTATGACAAATTCACATGGATAGGAACAAATTCACCATAAAATCTAAGTGTCACAAGGTTTCTCTCCTTCATGAAAATGATTGTAAGGAAACGCTTTCACTAAGAAGGATTTTAAGGAGATAGCGATTATGTAAATTGCATTCTCAAATTCGATTATGATTACAGCATCCCTCTTTATAGTTCGAATTGTGAGATTTGGCAATTGGTCTGAACATTTGGGACTTAGTAATATAAGTTATGAATTAGTTTAGACACACATGTGAGCTGTCTAAGGAAAGGTGTGTGAGTTTGAGAAGCTTAGATAAAGACTTATCAAAGCACATCGTATTGGAAATATGAACTTTGGAAGTCAATAAGTATTGTCTTCTAGAAGTCCAACTATTTTCTGAATACGTGTCAAAGCTAGTGGGAGCATAAATGTTATGCTGGAATGGATATAATCATCATGTTAGTGGGAGCATGATTATTATTTTAAGTACTGCAAGTTGGCAATATTAATTATAGAAAAACAAAAGTTTCACTTTGCAAAGTTGCAGGGGTTGAAAAGATGTTTTGCTATAAATAAGGGAGAGAATGGTACACTTCATTTCCAATCTAAAAGCTTAGATCAAGAAATTTTAATTGAATTTAGTCAAGGGTATATTTATTATTTGCATTCTTAAAGTTCGATTATGATTACGACATCCATTTTCATAGTTCGAATTTTGAGAACACTGCAACTAGAAATACTATAGCAAGAAACTGGTAAAGTATCACGTTTTTCATTATGAATCATATTCCATACACTTCGAGTATAAGATCGATTGCATATGTTGTAATATTCGACCGTTCTAAATTTTCGAAGTGCCTAGGGCATTTAGAGGGAAAAAGGAAATAGAACCGGTTTTTTACTAAAATAATTAAACAACTATCAAGGACAATATAAGGTTCGCCAAGGATTGGTCGCTTGTGGACAGTTGGAAGTATAGTCATGGATGGACCATACTGACATTATTATGAATAGATAAGATTCTATTTAGAATGAGTTGTCATATGGAAAGTATGGAAATGTTTCCATATTGGGAGTTGGATATCAAGAATCAATGTCTAGATTAGAAACTTTTATGCAAGAAGGATGTTCAAAGGAATGTAATTTGAATGTGAGACTTCACATCTATGGAATTATCTTGTAACAATCTCCAATAGAGCACTTTGTAATTTCATTGGCAAAGTCTTGGTGACTTTGGTGCTGTGATATTACGAAAGCACTATTGCATAAAATGTTAGAATCTAACATATTCTAGTAGTGGTGAGAATTTTGCATTCTTACACTAATGGATTAGGAATTGTGAAATGAGCATCATTGGAAATATGTTCATTTGATCTATTTCACAAAGTAAGGACCATAGGTAAACATAGTGTACATGCTAAGAGCATGGGACAATTATTGTTATAATTCAAGTAAGAAGTTAATTACCCGAAACAACAAATAATGATTAATCAATATGGAGATTAAATAAAATGTTCTTATTTATACTCAAAGGTTTGGGACCATATAGGATTAGTATTATTCTTGTGTTTCACTTTGCATGTTTTGACTTCCTGAATAATAAGATTCTTCAAACCCTACACAGTCACTCATTCTTTGGAAGTAGGAATGAAAGAAGACTGTCATGAATCCGTTTGTAGATTGACTAAAGCGTTTAGTCATAGCACTAGTTTGCTACAGAGTTCATGAGTGCTGCTATAAGATTAGAGTATTGGATTAAACCCACTCTCACTTGGATCGCTTCATGGATTTTATCATGAGTGATTGGTGAGACGATAATATCTTATATTCTTGAAATTAAGATGTGTGAGTTGTATCTTACGAGTCGGTTACACATTGATAATATGTAAATGCACCAGTAACTTGGTGTTATAAAACATATTGTTGTATGTGATTCGGTGAGTGAGTACATGCGAGCATTGAGTCGAAGTTTATCCGTTCCTTTTACCCAAATTGGGATAAAAGCGATATTTGTGGGCCCCTCGATGATTTAGTGATGACACCCTAAGCGCTTGGCCAAGTCGGAACTAAGTTGATGTGTTCAATTGTAGTCTATTGTCAATCGTCACAAATCGGAAATCGGGAAACAACACATAGACTGAGAGAATGATTATAATCCATATCTAGAATGGAGGAATATATGATCCCTTATCTAAAGGACAAGTTGTTGATAAGATCAAAGTTCGACAGCGTCTTTGAGAGCTACGATTTCTAATCAGATTGTACTTACATTATAGTCACTAGACTTATCCAAGTGGGAGACTGTTGGATTAGTGTCTAAGCCCGTAACTATATTTGGTATGTACTTGAACCGATTGTGCATGGTCCTTTTGGGTTGCCTTCACCAAAGCAACTTGATATGATGATTTATGGAGAAAGAGAACTAATTATGATTTATTAATATGTTATATGATTAATATATTAAATGAGAAATCATATTGTTTAATTAATACTAGTCAAGAATTAATTGATAATTAGTTTTGTGACTAAAAGACATTAATTAAACTTAGGGGATTGGAATTGTAATTATAAGATAGTTGCAATTGGGCTACGGATCACCTTGGAACATAGGTTGGACAGATTTTATGGGAAGCCCATAAGGAATTCGTCCAAGGGCTGTTCTAAAGGGAGTCAATGGGTTGCTTAGGGCCTAAGCAGTCAAATTAGGGTTTCCTAGCTGATAACACTAATGGCCTCACTATATAAAGATCCCTATAGCCCCAAAAACGTGAGGAACTCTTTTGGAAGAACCCTAGGACGGTTTTTGATGCTCCTCCTCCTTCTCATAAGTCATTCTCTTGCTTGTGGTGTTTGTAAGCCATTAGAGGAGTAACACTTGTGACTCTAAGCTCCAAGACAAGAAGATTCAAGCCATTCTTGAAAAGGTAATCATCTAGATCTGCTTTTATGTGATAATTTCGATATGCATATGCTAGATTAGGGTTTGTAAGTCTTGGATGAATTGCATGTACAATAGAGAAACCTAGATCCAAGCTTTAGGGTTTACATGAGCACATAAAATGTTTTTTTGTATAAAACCCATCAGTCTCCTTACCCGCCTCCGAGGTATCCATAACGTAGGCGACATAACCTGCGCTACCCTGCTGAAGGTAACACCTAGCCCTTGCCGCTGAACACAAAGTCGGCATCGTTGCAACCTCTCGCCCTGTATCACCAGCTCTCCACCACTTGGGGTCCTGACACGAACCAACTGTTGCTCACAATCGATCACCACCCCATTGGGGCTCAACCAATCCATGCCTATGATGACTTTGTTCCCATGAAAAGGTATGGGAACCAAATCCACGAGGTAACGCTCGTCATACATCCTCAAGACACAATTCTTGTAAACCTCTGATGCTCGGACGAATCGGTTGTCCGTAATATTGACCTCTAAAGGACAGTCCAACAAACCTGAAGACTCAGCAAACCTCCTGCTGAGTGCAAGAGATATGAATGATCGAGTAGTCCCCGAGTCAAATAGCACCTGCACTGGGATGTCGTTTACATGGAACGATCCTAAACAAAACATATAGAATATAAATATCAAAACTGACATGTAATAAAAGTTAGGGAGAAGAAACATACCCGTCACCACATCCGGTGTGGCACACGCCTCCTTGGCGGTCAAATGGAAGGCTCGACTCCTCACCACTGGAGCATTTATCTTGCCCTGTCGGCCATCTATAATTCGCATGATCACTGGAGTTGGCGCCGCCCCTGGCACTCCTGATGTCAATCTCGGGCATTTGGCCTTTTTATGTCCCCTATGATTACAATGAAAGCAAATATGGTCTGATGTCTAAATGGTGGGGGTAGGGGTTGTGCAATTCTTGCTAAAGTGCCCAGTCTTGCTGCACTTGTAGCAGCCCGATCCCCCAGCTCTATTGTGACATATCCAACTTCACGGCCATAAAAACCGATTTATTTATGCTTTATTTGAAAATCAGAGTATATTTTTAATGAAATATGTTGCGGAATTTGTTCCAAAAAATATGATAAATAATTTATCAAAGCATTTCCAAAGAAATGTATTATATTAAAAACCTTGGGATATCATTGTTAATACAGATCAAAAGCATAAATATAAACAACATAGGCCTTATAATATCTATTTATTCTAATGGCTTATAATCCATTGATCTCTCATCAGATCATCACTTATGTGCTCTCTTTCCACTACCTGTATACGAGAAAACTGAGTGGGTCAGGCTTAGAAGCCTGGTAAGCACATAGGGTTTTCAACCCACAATAATTAAGTTTATTAATTTCATCAAATCAAACAGCTCGATTACCCGTTCCCGTTATCCTCACTTTCTGTCCCTAGAGCATCTAAAGTAAGGGACTTATCCTAAGGATTTTCATCGGGATGGACAATACTGCTAAGAGGGCTCCTCATACATATATGTCCGTAAGGCAACCATGAGGGGGATGGAGTACATCGGTGAACATATCGTTTACAGACACCTACAGGTTGCGAGCTTGTCAACGTTCCACTAGATTGTCTAGAAAAGTCTGTGGTCGTCATCTATACTCTACTAGATGACTGGATTATCGTCAACATCGAGGCCTCTAATCATTTTATTTCATCATACCCCAACTATTTCATCTACCCATGTTTTACCCCAATATATTTGTAGATATAAAATACATATATACAGTTTAAATCATTTAAAACATGTATAAAACATTCATCCAACAAAGATATCAGGTAAACATATAATATTTACACATAGCACATAATTTATATAAAATAATTAATATCTATGTGTAAGATGAAAGTAACTATGCAATCACTTTAGTAGCGTGAGTTGATAGAATCTAACTAGAAATGGTTCGGCGGTTCGTGATCGTTGGGCTCGGAACACAGAAATGGCCTTTGGAAAACCAGAGAGAATGAAAATAGAAGGTATAATGAAAGAATGGGTCTCGATTGCTATTTATAGGCTGATTTTGGCTCTCTCACATCATGAGAATAAAGGCTCACGTGGTTGCTTAGCCCTAACCTGGTTGCTTAACCCCGAAGCGGCCCATAGGAATCTTCCAGAATCAAGCCCTTTGGACGAAATCCTTATGGGCTCCCATAAGATTTCGTCCATCCCTTGCTCAAGGGATCCACAACCCAAATTCCAATTATCTTATAATTACAATTTCAGTCCCCCGCAGTTTAATTAATCTCTTTTGATCACAAAATTAACTCTTAATTAATTTTTGACCAATATTAATTAAACAAATATGATTTCTCCTTTAATATATTATTCATATAATATATTAATAAACCATAATAACCTCTTTCTCCATTATCCATCCAGTCAAGTTGCATCGGTGAAGGCAACCCAAAAGGAGCATGCTACAACTAGGTCAAGTACATACCAAATATAGTTATGGACTTAGACACTAATCCAATAGTCTCCCACTTGGATAAGTCTAATAACTATAAATGCAAATACGAATTCAAAATCCAATTAGCAATCATAGCTCTCAAAAGCTGTTTTCGAACTTTGACACATCCTTTAGATAAGGGATCGTATAGTCCTCCGTTATTAATATATCGTGTGGACAATTACATGGAACATAGTCATACTTATTGTCCAGCAGTTTGTTTCAGTCCTGACCGGGCCCGACACATAAGTCAAACAAAATCATCGAAGGGCCCAAGATATCGCTTTTACCCTCGTAGGATAAAAGGAACAGATAAACTTCGACTTATATGCTTTTACTATTTACTCATCAAATCATACACAAACAACACGTTTTATAACATCGAGTTACTGATGTGTTCACGCATTATCAATGCACAACCAACTTGCAAACAATAAACCATATATCTAGGGTTAAAGACTATATGATATTATCATCTCACAATCACTCGTGATTAATTCCATGAAATGATTCAAGTGAGCATGGGTTTAATCCAATACTCAAATCTTATTTCAAGAGCACTCATGAACGTTCCATCAAACTTTTGCCATGTCTAAACACTTAGACGGTCTAAAGCCAACTCATGACAGTCTTCATTCATACCTACTTCCAACATATGAGCGACTGTGGATGGTTTAAATAACCTTATTATTTAGGAAGTCAAAACATGCAAAATTGAAACAATAGTAAATAATTAACACAAGACAATAACGTTACTCATAAATAAAACACATTTATTTAATCATAAAATGTTAATTACAATTTATTTATTACAAGTTTCTAAAAGCTATCTAATCACTAAAACTAATATCGTCCTTCAGTCCAGTGCTCCTAGCATGCTACAAGTGCTTAACCCTACTCAGTCCCTTCGTAAGGGGATCTGTTGGGTTCTCTTCTGACAATACCCTCTTCACTACAAGGTGTCCCTCTTCTACTCGATGTCTAATGAAGTGATATTTTCTGTCGATATGACTGGATCTGCCATGATCCCTCTGTTCCTTGGTTAAGGCAACTGTGCCTTCGTTATCACAGAAAATCTCCATAGGCTCCTTTATGGCTGGCACAACTCCAAGGTCTCCGATGAAGTTCTTCAACCATATTTCCTATTTCGACGGTTCGCTTGTTGCTATGTACTCTGATTCACACATTGAATCAACTACGGTTTCCTTCTTGGAACTTTTCCAAGTCACTGCTCCTTCAGTCAGGGTAAAGACCCAGCCTGATTGAGAGCAGAAGTTGTCTCGGTTGGTCTGAAAACTGGCGTTACTATACCCTTGCACCCTTAAGTCATCACTCCCACTGAACATAAGAAACCATTCCTTAGTCCTTCGAAGGTACTTAAGAATATTCTTGTCTGCGGTCTAACGTGATCTACCAGGGTTCCCTTGATATCTGCTGACCATGCTCAAGGCGAACGCCACATCAGGGAGAGTACAAGTTATAGCATACATGATCGAGCTAACTGCGGAAGCATAAGGTACTCGATTCATTTCTGATATATTGGCTTCGGTACTCGGGATTTGAGTCTTACTCAACTTGGTATTGCTTTGGATTGGCAACTCCCCTTTCTTGGAATTTTCCATACTAAAACGCTTTAGTACCTTATCCAAGTAAGTAATCTGACTAAGTCCTATTATTCTTTTATTCTTCTTTCTCACTATCCTTATCCCAAGAATATAAGTAGCTTCTCTGAGGTCCTTCATAGCGAAGCACTTCCCAATCCAGGACTTAACCTCCTGCAGGGTTGGGATGTCGTTTCTTATGAGTAGTATGTCATCGACATACAAAATGAGAAAGCTAACTATACTCCCACTGGCTTTGACATATTTACAGGACTCATCCTCGCTTCGCAAGAAACCAAACTCTTTGACTTTCTCATCAAAACAAAGATTCTATCTACGAGACGCTTGTTTCAATCCATAGATGGATTTCTCAAGCTTACACACTCTATTAGGGTATTTTGCATCTACAAAACCCTCTGGTTGACTCATGTAAGCATCTTCAGCCAACTTCACATTAAGGAAAGCGGTTTTGACATCCATCTGCCATATTTCATAATCATGAAACGCAGCTATGGCTAGCATAACCCTTATAGACTTTATCTTTGCTACTGGTGAGAAAGTCTCATGATAGTCAACTCCAAGAGTTTAAGTAAAGCCCTTCGCAACCAATCGCGCCTTATAAGTGTGTACCTTCCCATCTATGTCAATCTTCTTCTTAAATATCCATTTTCACCCGACCGTCTTACGACCTAGCACATTGTCAACCAAGTTCCAAACTTCATTGTCATACATGGACTGAATCTCGCTGTCCATAGTCTCTTTCCACTTTACAGATTGCGTGCCTGCTATGGCTTCCTTGTAGCTGTTAGGTTCATCCAAATTTACTAGTGTACTATCACTAATAAACGTATCACCCTAACTTGTTATATGAAAACCATATAACACAGGTAGAACACTAACTCTACTGGAACGTCTATGAGGTAAGGAATCGTTAATCAGTTCAACATGAGTTTCCTCCTCGAGTTGAACGCCAGCGTTAGAGGTTCCTTCATCGTTTGATTATTGAAGCTCTTCAAGATCAATTGGCCTCCCACTGTCCTCTTGGCTTATGAGTTCTCGCTCTCGGAAAACTCCTCTCCTCACAACGAAGACAACATTGTCACTCGGTCTATAGAAGAGATAGCTAAAGGACTTTTCCGAATAGTCGATGAAAATACACCGCTCACTACGAGGTTTGAGCTTGTCCGTGAGTCTCTCGTCTTATGAAAGTTTCACAACCCCAAACCTTGATATGTGCCAACGAGGGAGCTTTTCCTGTCCACATCTCGTGAGGTGTTTTGGAAACCTTCTTAGTAGGGACTAGATTAAGGATATGGGTGGCAGTCTCTAAGGCATACCCACATAATGAGATAAGTAACGAAGCTTGAATCATCATGGAACGAACCATGTCCAACCACTACTAGAAAAACAGCCTTCTACGACGCTCATTGCGCGTCGTAAAAGACTCAGACGACGCGCAAATGCGCGTCAAGGAAGGCCCTGTCAGAAAGAAAGACGACGCGCATTTACGACGCGCATTTACGACACGCAATGCGTATCAAGGAAGGCCCTATCATAAAGGAAGACGATACACATTCACGTGTCGTAACCTTACGACGCGCGTGTTAATGACACGCAATGCGTATCAAGAAAGCCACTGTCAAGAAATGCCATGTCATAAATGAAGATGACACGCATTTTTGCGTATCATAATTTTAAATGTTTAAAAAAAATATTATTTATAGATTTACTAATTTTCAAATTAAATAATACATTAAAAATCTCATAATACAAAATAAAATACCATAAATAACAAAGATAATTCATTTCACTAATATGTCAAATACAAATAACTATTCCAGTAGTGAGTAAATGTTATAAAAAAAATGAACTCATTTATATACAATTGCATTATCTAGCTTACTATGTGCCAAGAACTCTCTGTACAAAATGTTATCTTTGGTATGCATGTCTAAATACCTACTAACTCCTCCTATTTAAAAGATAGCCACCAATTTTCTCAGCAAAGTGTTGAAAAGGTACCTGCAATACAAAATCATTAACAAACATAATATATTTTTTTTTTATTGAAGTATATGAAAATTGAAGTAGTTAGTTTAGTTAGCTACCTCATTTTCCTGTTTGATATCATGTGTAAAGAATTGTTACATAAACATCCTATACAGAGTAATAAAGTAGGAGGTTATTTCCTGTAGTTTACCCATAAAAGAAAGGAAAAAAAACTTACAGGTTCTGTAATATAGACACGTGCCAGGTCCTTCAAAAGGTGAATTAAGAGAAACAAATACGTTTGCAGCATTCATGAGATTAATACTTAACCTCCTTCCCATAATTATTCTTTGCATTTCATTGTACAATCTGTTAATCAAATTTATATGTAAAAGGGTCATCAATTTGAACTCACGTTCCAACACCTTCTTTGAATAGATGATTATAATTTCTAGCCACAATTCAACTTATAAAAAGGAAAGAAAACAACAATCTAGCTTATAAAAGATTAATAAATAGAGGGCCTGAAATTGCTTAAAGCTCAACACCAGTAATCGCTAATCAATAAGATAATACTTTGTTTTTTTAACTTCTCCAACCATTGGTGGTTGTTGAGTTGACCCGACATCTTGTTGGAAAAATCAGGGCTTCCTTCAACTTCTCTCACTTTGTCCACAAGAAGGGATGATGGGCTTACTTCCTTCAAATCAACATTCAGATTCTTAAACAAAACCTGAAAGGCCACAATAACAATAGTGAATATAGTATATTATCGGAATTGATGTTATAAACTTTTTGATTATGATGTGTGTAATATGATGTGTGTGCAGAAGAGTAGGGATCTTGCTGGGTACCATAGTTTTCAGCATAAGTAACCTGAACAGGAAGGGTTTGTCCGCTTGCAGCCCCACCGTATGCTTGGTACACATCCACTACACCATGTGTGGCTGCAACTGCAACTGGTGGTGCATACGAATCTTGACTGATCACCATTGTCCTGCAACCTATATATATATATATATATATATATATATATATATATATATATATATATTACAACTGCAACTGGTAACACTGTAACTCCCAGGCACCAAGAAGGGTATTTTTGGAAATTGTAAAAGATCAAAAAGGGTATTTCAGGAAAGTGAAAAACCCTAAAGGGTATGTCTGGAAATTGAGATACCTGAACAAGCTCTTCATTTTCAGCAGCACAATTGGGTTTATCTTCATTTTCAATAGCACACTTGCAAAAATTTTAAACTTTTAAAACCCATCTTAGAAGGACTAAAGGTTAGAAAGGAGAAGTAATGAAGCTATGAGTTGAGAAAAGAGTAATCATAGCAAGGTCTCTAAAATAGACCTGCTGTTCAAAACGGATTTACTCCAAAATCTAAAACAGAAACATAGCTTTAACTAAATTTTATAGAAAACTATGATTGTTCAGGATTCCATAACTATAAAGAACTCCTTCTAACTCCAAAGGATGAATTAAATATGAATTTTACAAAAAGGTGTATCACTTCTATCTCCAACAAGACAGTCAAGTGAGGTTGGCCAATTCTACCCAACTTGTGAGTACAATTCGTCCATACCAAAATTCAGAGAAGTAAAGGACATACAAATGAAAGTCTCAGAGTTGGAATTGAATGAAAAGCATTTCCCAAGCTCCGGATATAAAATTCACATTGTGGACAATCACAACACTAGTAAAAGCTGGTGACTGCCCACTGATCTGGAGTCTGGATCAATTCTAACCAATTTATAATTGGAAATAACACCCCATCTGCTCCAGATCTTAAATTCATAATATCAGGAACATATAGAAACTTGGAATCACTCTGGATACTTTTCCAAGCCTTATAAATGATGAAAACAAAATGACATATCAGAACAGACCCGGATCAGACCTAACAGCAAAGATTCCATTCTTGCACATAGATAAAGTCCTTACCAGTGAGGTTGACCTGCTTAAGAAAGTTAGCCAACTCAATTTGTGAACTTTGGGAACTGGTTTGGGGTCCGTTTGAGTTCTATAGCTCAAGGTATGATTTTTACAATATGACTATAGATCTGATGGAAAACAGAATCATAGCCACCCGTGATTCCTTTTTGGCTTATCCATCCTTCTCCATTGTTAAAAAAAAGTTCTACTAAGAACTGATACAGATACAAGACATGAAATCTAAGTAAACCATTGAGATGAACATGTAGTCAACATTTCATAGATGTAAACATGATATCCCATGCCTCTAACATGGAACATGATATACACATATCAAAACTTTTAATTGAATTTACAAATACATACACTAGCCAAAATCAAGGGATATCAAGTACCTTAGTTGATGACTTGAGTAGTGAACTACAGTCATTTTCTGTGCAATCCATCATGTAGATCATTGGAACTGGGTAAAAGAAGAATAAAAACCAATGAGTGGACAGAAAAAAAAGTAAACAGGTAAAAGGAGCTAAACAGAAAGTTATACCAAATGAAAATACAAATGCCATCTACGCCTTACCATTCCTTGAATGTCTGATATACCTCGCGAGCCACAAGTTCTTCCAGCTTATGATCATCAGGTTGAACATTTGTTACTAGCATTGTGATATCAATATCATCAGAGAGTAGCTGGAAGCCTAAATCTTTAGCAAGTGAAAGAGGACATTTTGGGACCAAACTAAAAAAAACTAGCTGCACTCAGGGCCAGAAGTGTAGTTTACTATATCTTCTTTATAAACCATCATCTGAAAAAACTATTAAAATTACTAGTACAAAATAATTAAGCAAAATCTATATCGATATAGATGCATTGCTGGCCTGAAAGACAAAGAATCGTTTTGCTAGGTTTAACAGGTAGTTAGACAAATTTTGAATCATTATCCATATCAATTAAAATGTCAAGTTCTTTAAGCTCCAGTAAAATACACTCAGGGTTCTATCAGACATGTAGTTTTGAGTTTTCTGAAGTTGACGCATTTAGGCAGTGTGTTATTAATCTTGGTAGGTAGAAAAAACTGCTTTTGGTCTTAGAATTCAAAGCCCTTTATTTTAAAGACAAAAGATCTCAAATATACATGATAAGGTTTCTCACGAAGTGTGATCTTATGCTTGTTTTCTATATATAATCCAAAGAAACACAACCATTAATTTAACCAAAAGAAATTCAACACAATTTAGATATCATGATTTGTTACTTACCCCTTTTCTGCCGGAAGGACGAGGTGCTAATTCCTTCTTAGTGACAACATGCCCTTTGTTTAGACCCAAAAAGAGTCCTGTGTTTGGCTGTTTTGGAGCCATTGGAACCTGAAAACATAAACATATATTAGCGTAAAGCAACATACACTTCACAACAGTTCATCAACTTAGCCTATGCAGTTTTTATTCAATATGACCTGAAAACCTTACAAGCCTCAGACTACAATCAAAATGCGCAATATATATTCTTATTAAACATGAAGTTGATTACAAGATATAAATGAGTTTATGCGTGCCAATAAGTTTGTAAACACCAGCAAGCTTATAAGCACATGGAAAGCATCTTGGAACTATAAGAAGATGCGGGAAAACTAAAAGTACAATGAGGGAAGAAAAACAACCTGGGCAAGAAGAATTTGAGACCAAGTAAACTTTAGTTGTTGTACATTTTACTTGCTTCTTGAAAGAAACACCCAAATTCTTAACTCCACACCAGAGGAATATCACGTGATGTACGTCAACAAGGATGTAAGCCTGAAGTGGGCCCTCAATTCTTAACTCCACACCAGAGTACTTGATCTGAGATACGAGCTTGGTTGCGTTATTCCTTTAGGATAAACAAAAGGGATTCGGTAGTAATGGAGGCGGATTAGGGTTTACAGAGAAAAGGAGAAGGAGAGAGTGAAGGTTCTCGGCTGGTGGAGAGGATGAATTCGTTATTCCTTCCCAAACAGTAACAAATCATTCAAAACTAGAAAAAGATATGTGAAGAAATGAAAAATAAATTGATTACCTGGGTCTCTAACGCAGAAGTTCCAAAGGTGATGACGAGATGCAATCGGGAAGCTAATGGAGCAAAGTTACGGTTCTTCATCTATGTGTTTTTCGATTTATTTGTGGGGAATCTAAAACAAACGAGAATCAAGATTCACATTCCTAATATTGAGACTTGAGAATATAATTAGGGCTTTTTCTAACAATTTCAACATCGAATAGGAGATATGCTGGTTCTAGTGGGTAGAAGTAAGTGGGGGAAGAAGTAGGTGGTAGTAAGGAAGGAGCGTTCATAATTTAGGCAAGAGGGAAAGGAGAAAAAAAGGAAGGCGGGGTTTTTAATTTTTTCAGAATTTCATTTCCCCCTTTCCCCAACTATGGAACGTGCGTTCCATTAAAAAATATAAAGCAACATCCTTAGACGACGCGCATTTTATTATAGGTGCCCTCCGTGTTTTTTTTAAACACTAATTTAAGGGCACACAATAATGCATGTCTTCTATCCTTAAATTTTTTGAAGAGATGACGTTTTTTTAATGTCACTCTCCTTTGCGTAACATAAATCAATGAGTGTCGTGGTTTGCGCGTCGTAAAAGGGTCTTTTTCTTGTAGTGAACAAGGTCCGATTGCGCCTCTCAGCCACACCATTCAGCTGCGGTGTCCTAGGTGGCGTCAATTGCGAAACAATTCCACATTCCTTTGGGTAGTCATAGAATTCAAGACTAAGGTACTCACCACCTCGATCAGATCGAAGCATCTTGAGTTTCCTGTCCAACTGATTCTCCACTTCATTCTTAAAATCTTTGAATTTTTCAAAGGTTTCTGACTTTGTGCTTGATTAAGTAGGTATACCCATATCTGCTATAATCATCAGTGAAAGTAACATAGAAACGGTTCTCATCCCTTGTGGTAGATCTAAAGGGACCACACACATTGGTGTGTATGAGATCCAATAAACCCTCACCCCTTTCACAAGTACCAGTGAAGGGTGACTTGGTCATCTTCCCAAGTAAACAAGACTCGCACACGTCATCGTCCCTAAGGTCGAATGACTCCAACACTCCTTCCTTTTGGAGTTGGGCTATGTGCTTCTTGTTGACATGTCCAAGACAACAATGCCATAAGCATGCTTTATCCAAACTATTGAGAGAATTGATATGCAACACATCATTTCCTAAGTTGTCTACAACCATCACGGTTTCATATATTTCATTACAAGGCAATGCTTCAAAATAGAAAGTACCATTAAAGATCACATTAATTGAACCTTTTTCATTATCAAACCAAAATCTAAAACCTTGTTTATACAAACCATGAAAAGAAATAATTTTTCGTGTCATTTCTGACGAGTAACAACAATTATTCAAATCCAAACCTATCCCACTACTAAGCACTAAAGAGTAAACTCCAATCCTAGTGACAGGCGACGCTTTCCTATTCCCCATGATCAAGTTTATCTTCCTTTGCTCCACATCCCTACTTCTTCTTAGACCATGCAAATCAAAACAAATGTGAAAACCACATCCTGTATCGAGGACCCAAGACATAGCATGTGATGAGTTATTTGAATGAATAGTATAAATACTTGCGAAGGACGACTTTATCTTCCTATCCTTAATATCTTGCAAATATTTCGGGCAGCTTCGTTTCCAATGCCCGTTGTTGTGGTAGTAGAAGCAGTCTGCATCTTTAGGGTTTGAAGAGGAAGCAGCGGGACCAGCCTTGGTTCCACTAGAAGAGGTACCCTCTTGGGACTTTCCCTTGCGGTGGCTCTTTGAAGGAGTCTTCCTCTTCTTTCCGTTTCCTTTCCTAATAACCAAGACGGAGGCGGTTGTCACACCCCCAAACCAGACGGTGTAAACGTTCGGGGATGGAGGACTTCATTTGTAGTATCACAACATAGTAATCAAAGTACAAACAACCATTTTATTTAAAAGTATAAGTATTTACATGTGTTCAATCGTTGTATATTGAAACCAAAAAATAGCTCCATCTTCTCAAAAAGCTCGGGGAGTACCTGTTTATTGTTTCCCTGAGAATACAAGTAATTTGAAAAGAGAGTATCAACATAAAGTTGAGTGAGTGCATAAGTATTTATGTATAAAAGTATGTTTTCTGTTCCATGAATTTGTAAGCTGTTTCAGAAAATCCTATATTTTCTGGTGTATATGAAAAGTAGTTTTAATCTCATAAAACTGTTCTTATTTGTAAACCAATGTTCTGTATTTGTATTCCTTTATGTAAAACTAGTAACTGTGAGTGAGCCTGGTTCCACCAGCTGTTATTGTAAACTGTAATGTAATACTGTAAATTGTATCTTGTAAAACTAGTACTTTGAAAATGTACTTATGTTTTATTCGTTATACACTAACGTATTGTTAATATCTTTTTAATGAGTTATTATAACCATACTGAGATTAGATGGCCTGAAACAAACGCTTTGAAGGCGTTTAAAATTGTTGATAACAATTGTCACTCCTTGGCGTGTATGTCTGACTGTAGCTAACAGCCTAAATGAGGGGTTGTCAGTCCCAATATAGATCTACACACTACTTGTTTCGATCCCCAGACAGGAGATTCTGGTTATAATATCAGGACTTTAACTATGTTGTTTAAATGAATTAAACAGCCTGAATCGAATGACTCATAAAAAGCATATAAACGTTACATGTATAATAGTTATGAAAACCCAATCATCCTGAAATAATGATTGATTGTATATTCCTGAATTAGTATTTTTAAAATGTATTAGAAAGTTGTATACCCTTGATTTGTTTTGAATCAAACCTTTGTTTCTTGTAAAACGGTGTATTATAGTATACTTGAATCATGAATTAATGTTCTATGTATCATAAATTATACCTATTATAATTTATATGTACTTTCTGAATTGGTATTAACTATTTTTGAATGTAACCCCTTGCTCAATAGGTTACAAAGGGTATTTAAACTAAATGAAATAATAGATATTGGCACACCATGTAGTCTAACAATCTTCTTGAGGTAAGTTCTTGTTAGTTTCTCCATCTTGTCGGTTTCTTTTATTGGCAAGAAGCGTGCAAATTTGGTTAATTTATCGACGATTACCCAAATAGTATCATAACCAGCCGATGTCTTGGGTAACTTAGTTATGAAATCCATTATAATCCGCTCCCACTTCCATTTAGGGATTTCAGGTTGTTGTAATAAACCTGGAGGTTTTTGGTACTCTACCTTGACTTTGGCACATGTAAGACACTTGCCCACAAAGGTAGCGATTTCGGCCTTCATGTTAGGCCACCGGTATAGTTTCTTGAGGTCCAGATACATCTTGTCTGAACCTGGATGAATGGAGTATCGGTTTTTGTGTGCTTCATTCATAACCACATCTCTATAACCACCGAACTTTGGTGTCTAGATCTGGTTCATGAAATAATAGACCCCATCATCCATGGCTTCGAAATTCTTATCCATTCCTCTCAGGGTTTCACTTACCACGTTTTCGGGTTTCAAGGCTTCAAGTTGAGCTTCTTTGATCTGTGTGGACAGATGTGAATGGATTGTCATGGTCAACGACTTTACCCGTCGTCCCGAGTATTCTTTTCCGCTAAGGGCATCAGCTACTACGTTTGCTTTGCCAGGGTGATAAAGAATTTAACATTCGTAATCATTCGGTAGCTCCACCCATCATCGTTGTCTCATGTTCAGCTCTTTCTGATCGAAGATATGCTGGAGACTTTTATGGTCCGTGAATATTGTGCATTTTGTGCCATATAAGTAATGTCTCCAGATCTTTAGAGCAAATACCACTGCTCCTAATTCAAGGTCATGTGTTATAAAGTTGACTTCATGTGCCTTTAGCTGTCTTGAGGCATAGGATATAACCTTTCCTCTTTGCATGAGAACACATCCAAGCCCTTGATTAGAAGCATCACAGTACACTACGAAATCCTTTGTCCCTTCAGGAAGAGACAGGATCGGTGCACTACACAAAGCTCGCTTCAGTGTTTGGAATGCTATTTCTTTCTTTTCTCCCCAGCTAAAGGTTACACCCTTTTGGGTCAAGGTGGTAAGAGGCTTAGCTATTCGAGAGAAAATTTGGATGAATCTGCAATAATAGCTAGCAAGACCTAAGAATTGACACATTTTTGTGGGTGTTTTGGGTGCTGACCAGTTTTCAATTGCCTTTATTTTGGAAGGGTCAACGTGTATTCCTTCTGAACTGACCACGTGACCTAGGAAATCAACCTTCCTGATCCAAAATTCACACTTTGAAAACTTTGCATAGAGCTTCTTTGATCTAAGAGTTTGCAATACTTGACAAAGATGTTGGCCATGTTCTTCTTCACTTCTTGAATAGATAAGGATGTCATCAATGAAGACCATGTCAAATATGTCCAGGAATGGACGACACACTCTGTTCATTAGATCCATGAACACACCAGGTGCATTCGTCAATCCGAATGGCATCACTACGAACTCGTAATGACCATAACGAGTTCTGAATGCAGTTTTGGGAATGTTTTCCTCCAAAATCCGTAACTGGTGGTACCCGTATCTTAAGTCTATTTTCGAAAAGTAGTTCGCACCTTGAAGTTGGTTGAACAGATCGTCAATGCGAGGTAGAGGATATCGATTCTTGATAGTAAGTTTATTCAGCTTGCGGTAGTCTATGCACATGCGAAATGATCCATCCTTCTTCTTTACGCACAAAACCGGTGCTCCCCAAGATGAGAAGCTTGGTCTTATGAAACCTTTGCTTAGGAGTTCGTTAAGCTGGCTAGATAATTCCTGCATTTCAGAAGGTGCAAGGCGATAGGGGGATTTGGCTACAGGGGTAGCCCCAAGGATTAAGTCGATTCTGAATTCGACTTGTCGTTCAGGAGGCACTCCTGGAAGATCATCTGGAAATATATCGGGAAAGTTACAGACCTCAGGAATGCTTACGATGTCCTTCACTTCTTGCTTTTTGTTCAACATGTGAGCTAAGAATGCACAGTACTCCTTGCGAAGGTATTTTTATGCCTTGATGCAAGAAATGATCTGAAGGTTCGTTCCGGGTTTGTCGCTGTAAATAATTAGAGTTTCATTAGTTTGCAAGTTCAAGCGAATAACTCTTTCATAGCATAGGATGTCGACATGGTTAGGGCACAACCAATCCATACCTATTATGACGTCAAAACTTTTGATAGAGACCGACATAAGGTCTATTGGGAAAGACAAGTCATTCAAGGTAAGAGTACATCCTATGTATATATCGTTGGTGGATTCGGATTTCCCGTTAACCTTCTCGACTGTGAAAGTTTCATTTAGTGGTTGGGAGTTTTGATTTAGTAGATGTTTAAAATTATGGCTCACGAAGCTCCTCTCAGCACAACAATCAAATAGAATGCATGCATAAGTATTGTTGAGAAGGAACGTACCCATGACTACCGCAGGGTCTACCACTGCTTCGTCGTGACCCAGTGCTAGAATCCTCCCAACGCCACTGACATTTCCAGCTTTTGGACAATCTCTCTTGAAATGCCCCACATCACCGCACTGGTAGCATGCTTGACCTAATCCAATGGCAGGTACTTGGTTAATCGGTTGGGGTGGTGTTCTACAGAATCGGGCAGTATGCCCTTTCTCGTTGCAGTTACGACACTGCATTTCTCGACAATTTCTGTTGTGGGGAAAATTACACTTGTTGCATTTAGGGAGGGTACCAACATAGGGCTTAGTTTGTTCAGGGTTATTAGGGAAAACAACAGGTACAGTAGCAGGTATGGTAGCAGGTACAGTAGCGGCATGTTACCCTACAAGTTTGTGATTGGGATATCGAGGATCACAAACAAGGTGTGAATAACCATGCAAATGTACTTGGTACTCTCGATGTTACAAATCACCTAATTAATGTGTCGGTTAGCCACATACGCTCCATTGATCTATGATAAACATCAAGCTACCCTTTGCCACCTTTGCTAGTCCAAATTAGTATGTC
Source organism: Lactuca sativa (assembly GCF_002870075.4). NCBI lineage: Eukaryota > Viridiplantae > Streptophyta > Magnoliopsida > Asterales > Asteraceae > Lactuca > Lactuca sativa. The sequence continues at coordinate 109,410,096 of NC_056625.2, read as the reverse complement.
GGTTAACCACACATGCTCCACTAACGACTTGGCAAGGCAAAAAGTGTAATTCCATGGTATAACATCATTTTCACATTTTTCCTAAAGTAACTAAGATTAGGAATTTATAAAAACATTTAGTTACTTTATATAATCATTACACTTTTAATGAGGAATTAGTTGCCTTATCTCACCCGTTCGGCTAACAACCCTCCACCAATCAAGGAAGTGGCTAGTGAGAGTGGACACCCATTAAACTGTCATTTTATAGGCAGCAACCTTATACCTCCCTCCTCCTTGTAGATCAGCTTCGTGAATGAGGCCTACTAACGGTAAGACTAGCTTAATCTTATATATATATATATATATATATATATATATATATATATATATATATATATATATATATATATATATATATATATATCTTATAATATTATAATAGTATAAGGGTCGAATTTTAAACTTGTAAAATTCTAGGGTTTAGAATTTAAATGTTTCAAAATTAAACTTTTAATCAAAATATTTAAATTCCAAAACTTGAGGGCAAGTTTTGAAACTTTTCAAAACATCTTTTAGACCAAATTTGAAAAACTATTAATTAATCATATTACTAATATTTATCTTATGATTTAACCTAATTTTTTTCTTTACAAGATAATTCAAATAAAAAATACAAATAATTAAATGTATCTTATAAAACAAGTAATTATCTTATTTTTAACAATTATCCTTTAATTGAATTAGGATAATCAATACCATATTGAAAAAATTTAGTTTTATCAGTCAAAATTGTTTTTAGTAATTATCTCAATTCAATTTTAGTCAAAATCCTGAAAAATCAGCCACCAGACGAGTCGACTCGCCGAGTCACAAAACTGGACTCGTCAAATAGCCCTGATTCGTCGAGTTCATCTGGTGACTCGATGAGTCCATTAGTCAGAGGCTGAAAATTTCGGCTTTTGAGTTTGAAAAAATTATCTATGCATCAAATACAAAAGAGAAACGATCTAGTCTCTGATACCACTGCTGGGTTATGAGCAAAACAACATTCATATGGTGTTCATGCAAAGCCTAATGCTTGGATCTAGTTTTTCTATTTGTACATGCGACAATTGTCCAAGACAAGCAAACCCTAATCTACCATACAATAAAATCAAATCTACATCTAATGAAGAGTTAAGATGGTATCTTTGATTGTTGCTTGGAAATCTGGAGCCTTTGATAACCTTAGCACCTCAAATGTTGTGCCTCTAATAGATCACAAACACCAAAACAATTGGAGAATGATGGAGAGAAAGGAATGGAGGCTCAAAATCGGCTCTTTGATCTCTAGGGTTCAAGTGGCCGATGTTTTGGATGCCAAAGGTGCAACAACTCAAAAATCAAGACTAAAAATTTCTTTTTAAAACATTAATAAAACCATATTTATAAAAACGTATCATACGTCATAACATAACTTTCGAGTATTGAATTCAAAACATAATCTCATTATCAGAGTCAAACATTCCCAGGCTAACTGTCTATGGTGTGTGCACTGCAATCTTCCCGAGCTCCTCTTTTGAAAACTGAGTACCTGAAACCAAAACTGAAAACCGTAAGCACGAAGCTTAGTGAGCTCCCCCAATCTACCACATACCATGCAATAACATATAAAGCACATACTGGGCCTTGCCCACTGCATCGGACCGAGGTCCGGACTAACTGGGGCCTTGCCCCCTGCATCGGACCGAAGTCCGGAAACTGACTGGGACCTTGTCCCCTGCATCGGACCGAAGTCCGGACTAACTGGGGCCTTGCCCCCTGCATCGGACCGAAGTCCGGAAACTGACTGGGACCTTGTCCCCTGCATCGGACCGAAGTCCGGACTAACCGGGGCCTTGCCCCCTGCATCGGACCGAAGTCTGGAAACTGACTGAACATAGCATAGCATAACATATCAACTAGCATAAACACATATACTGCATACTGCATCGGGCTGTTGCCCGGAACACATAACACATAACACATAACACATAACACATAACACATAACACATAAATCCTGTCTGAGCCACGAAGGCATCAAACATACTAACTACTACATCGGACCGAAGTCCGGAAACTACTGGTAACTGAACGGGCCGGCATTGTGGCCTTAGACCCGTTCCTACTGGAAGGAAACTCACCTGATACTGCTGAACTGCTGCTGCTAAACCCTTTGACTGCTACCTGACCTCTGACTCCGAATTGCTGCTCCACTAGCTCCTCGAGCTACCAATATCAATATAACACTTAGTCCAATTGACCTCCAAAGGTCAGCTAAGTCAACTCTGGTCAAAGTCAACCTTCTAGGTCAACCCTACTCGCCGAGTCCACCTAATGACTCGCCGAGTTCATATGCTCAGGGTCTTTCTATTCACGACTCGACTCGCCGAGTCAATCCATGACTCGCCGAGTCAACTATTCCCGAGTCCTGACCTATCCAACTCGTTGAGTCTCCACACAACTCACTAATCTGAGCCTTGACTCGAAGGGTTTGGGGTTTCGCGACTTGACTCGCCGAGTCCATGAACAGACTCGTTGAGTCCAAGGCAATCTTCAACAGACTCGCCGAGTTGTTCATCCAACTCATCGAGTTCATCTCCATCTTCATACTACTCGCCGATTCCACTCAAAGGACTCGCCGAGTCTATTCAGTCCTTAATCCATGCAGTGGCTTTTCGAGCCAAACAGGGCTTCCAACTCATAGATCCATACTTCTAAGGCTTATCCCCCACGTAAAGTGGCCAACTTTACGTGTAGATCAAGAGATCTAGGCTTAAAACAATCCAAACTAGGGTTTAAGACAAAGAGGCTTCACTATCAACCCAATAACAGATGCTTTATGACTTTCTAAGCCAAGATACACTCAGATTTGAAGTAGCAACTTCAGATCTAGGCTTCTAACTCGAAATAGTTCTTAAGCATGGCATAAAATCCCCAAATCTCATAACAAAATAGATCTAGATGCAAAGAAGGGAAAAATGGCAGCTTAATACCTCCAAGAAGAACACAAACTGAAGTAGATCTCGGATCTACACCTCTCCTTTGAAGCAACCTTCTTGATCTTCAATTTCCTTCCTCCAAAGCTATTTCTCTCAAATGATGGAGGCTCCCACGAAATCTAGGGTTTACAGGTTCTCTAGGATGATATGGAGGCTGAGGGAGGGACATAACTCCCTTAAATAGGATACAACTCCCAGAATTAGGGTTTTCCTTGCACAGACCAGACTCGCCGAGTCTCCTTGGCCGACTCGCCGAGTCGGTCACTTACTCCCCGACCCGGATCCCACTCGGACTCGCCGAGTCCCTCCTTGGACTCGCCGAGTCGACCCCTAAACTTAGGGTTTTCTTTCCTTTCTTGGTCTTCAAACTTTAGGTGTTACAAAAGGGGTCTTTATATAGCTGCAGAATTAGGATTTCAGTCAAATCCCTAACCTGGTTGCTTAAGCCCTAAGCAGCCCATAAGAATCTTCCAGAATCAAGCCCCTTGGACGAAATCCTTATGGACGCCCATAAGATTTCGTCCATCCCTTGCTTAAGGGATCCACAACCCAAATTCTAATTATCTTATAATTACAATTTTAGTCCCCGCAATTTAATTAATCTCTTTTGATCACAAAATTAATTCTTAATTAATTCTTTACTAATATTAATTAAATAAATATGATTTCTCCTTTAATATATTATTCATATATTATATTAATTAATAAACCATAATAACCTCTTTCTCCATTATCCATCCAGTTAAGTTGTTACGGTGAAGGCAACCCAAAAAGACCATGCTACAACCGGGTCAAGTATATACCAAATATAGTTATGGACTTAGACACTAATCCAACAAAATTACTGGTTGAGATGTGATATTTCATAAAATAGATTCAGATTCAAAAATAATACACTTAAATTATTAGTTGTCTTTATGATTACTCTCCACGTGAAGGGCTTGACCTCACATTATACTATAGAATAAAGTACAAGTCATGATTCATCACAGGTCGTTTCCATACTAATTTGGATTGTTTTTATTATGGAAAGTTACTGGTTGAAATGTAGGGTTTGCAAAACCGAACCCGGAAACTGAAAAACCGACAAAACCGAAACCGAAGCATAAACCGACGGTTTGGGTTAGAATTTTCAAAAACCGAAATTTTCAGTTTGGGTTCGGTTTTTAGGTTTTGTAAAACCGAAAGAAACCGAATCGAACCGAATTTCATGTATTATATGTATTCTGTGAGTTATATATGTAATTCTTGGGTTATAAACACAAACTGAAGCATTGCCCCACTGGGTAACGCGTTGTGTGATTGTTTGAAACGTTGCAGGATCGAATCTTTTCAGTGTCGTTTTTCTCGATTTTATTTTGGCAATGAGTTAACTTCATCCCACATCGCCCCCATTACTAAACTCAGCCAATATTCACTTCTATATAAGCTCACCACCCTCTTTCTTTCTATTATCTCTAACTTTGATTGAGTCCTACATCGCTTGGGATATCTAAATATCTCTTGACCTCTCCATTATATAGTTGATGGTTGAGGTGAGATTAATAAATAAGTTTCAGATTTGGTTGGAGTTATAAAACCGAAACCGAACCATGAAACCGAAGTTTAAAACCGAAAACCGAACCCATTGGTTTAGGTTTCGATTTGGGTTTGAATTTTCAAAAACCGATTATTTTCGGTTTGGGTTCGGTTTTAGGTCAAAACCGACCCATGCACAACCCTATTGAAATGTGATATTTCATAAAGTAGATCCAAATTTAAAAATAATACATTCAAAATATTGTTTGGCTTTACGAATACTCCTCACATGATGGGCTCGACCTAACAGGGGATGCGATTCACCATTTTTCAACCGGTTTCGACTTTGGGAGTTCAAGATCCTAGTTTTGATAAGTACATTGTGTAAAAATTCTCTTGTCCAAGAGAAGATTTGGTTATAATTAATGGATAAATAACTATTTTAAGTCATAGAAAATATATTGTTATATTTTAAAATTTAGTAATTCAATGCTATTTAAAAATGTCACACCTTTTCATTTTATTTGTTAGGTTGTTAAAATTCAGATTTTGTCAAACAATCTATTAAGTCGAGTAGCGTCGGGTCGGGTCGGGCCGGTCTATGACATATCCCTGCGGGCTGCGGATACGAGGGCTTACAGTTGCAGCCACGTTCTTCCCCTATCCAAACCTCACCGGAAAACACACTCGCTTTCCATGGCGGCATCTCTCTCATCTATCTCCGCCCTTCGCATCAAACTTCATAGACATTCCTTCAATCCCAGGATTATTTCCTCCTCCGCGTCTTCAAACCCCCAACAATTCTTCATTATTTCACCCCGTCTACCCCCAAAACGCCGTTTCATTAGGCCTTTCTCCCTCAAGTTATCAAGAAGTTTCTCAATTAACTCCATATTCAATGATGATAAGAAGAACAGTAACCCAAGCTTTCACCATTTTCTCGCCCAAGCTCAAGCCACTGCTCTCACTGCTTCCGATGCTACTGAAACCGAGTAAGTCTATACGGATTCCAATTTTTTCCATTTCAATTTCGATTGACGATATTTACTTATAACATAGTGAATGAATTTTGAACAATTCCATATAATTACAACTCCTTACGTTCCTCCAAACAGCTATTATGATACTTTCGAGATCAAATTTTGATATGGATTTTCTTAGAAATCAAACACAGTTTTAGAATCCATATCAATTACGAAAATGAAAATTTAGATGTATGACATTCGTAGTCAAAATGTAGCTTTCCTTTAGAACTCATATACTTGTCTTCTACTCTTTCTAGTGATGTTCCATCCTCTGAAGTCCTTCCAAGAGGTCGCATCTATCAGGAAACCTACGGATGCCAAATGAACGTCAACGACATGGAAATCGTCTTATCCGTGATGAAAAAAGCCGGATACGATGAAATTGTAAACGAACCTGAAAGTGCAGAGATCATCTTCATCAACACTTGTGCTATCAGAGATAACGCAGAACAAAGAGTATGGCAAAGACTCAACTACTTCTGGTTCTTAAAACGCCATTGGAAAAGCAATGTAGCCACAGGTCGCTCACATTCTCTACACCCCCCAAAAGTAGTAGTCCTCGGATGCATGGCAGAAAGGTTAAAAGACAAGATTCTAGATTCAGACAAAATGGTTGATGTTGTTTGTGGACCAGATGCTTACAGAGACTTACCACGTTTACTAGAAGAAGTTGAAAATGGTCAAAAAGGTATCAACACTCTTCTCTCTTTAGAAGAAACCTATGCTGACATCAGCCCTGTTCGAATCTCCAAAGACTCCATCTCTGCTTTTGTTTCTGTAATGAGAGGTTGCAACAACATGTGTTCTTTCTGCATCGTGCCATTTACAAGAGGTAGAGAAAGGTCAAGACCTGTTGAATCCATAGTCAAAGAAGTTGCAGAGCTTCAAAAGGAAGGAGTGAAAGAGGTGACACTTCTTGGTCAAAATGTCAACAGTTACAACGATGAAAGTGATGAAGAAGAGATTGAACAAGGGGGAAATTGGAAATTAAGTGATGGATTTTCAAGTAAGTGTAAGGTGAAGAAAGTAGGGTTGAGATTTGCTGATCTTTTAGATAGGCTTTCAATGGAGTTTCCTGAGATGAGGTTTAGGTACACTTCACCACACCCTAAAGATTTTCCAGATGAATTGTTATATATAATGAGGGATAGACATAATATTTGTAAAAATATTCATCTTCCTGCTCAATCTGGGAATAGTAATATGCTTGAAAGAATGAGAAGAGGGTATACAAGAGAAGCTTACTTAGAACTTGTGCACAAAATAAGGAGTATAATTCCTGATGTTGGGTTGACAAGTGATTTCATATGTGGTAAGAATCTTTAAACTTTTGTGTTTTTTGTTAATTCTTTTTGGCATTTTTTACTATTTTTGTGTTTTTCAAGGGTTAAAAGCAAGAATTAGCAATGTGTTTTCATTGATTTGTTTATTATAGCAGTGTACATTCATTTCTTGAAAGAATATTTCTATTTCTTGAAGTACAATGCTGCAATACAAAAAATGATGTATAAATAAAGGGTTTTATGCAGAAAGTTCCATTATTTTGGGAAATTTTTTGATGAAGTTCTAATTTTTTTAAACAGAAAAGTCCCGATTGTTTAATTTTACATGATAATCTATTATTTCCTGTAAAAATAAAAATAAGGAATTTTTCGTTAATTTGGGCAAAATATTAAATAATCGGGACGTTTCTGTTCAAAAAAAATTTAGGACTTTATCAAAAAAATCCCAAAATAATAAGACTTTTCTGCGTAAAACCCCATAAATAAATGAAAGAATATTTTTATTTCTTGCATTTTGCCCTTTATTTTAGGGTTAATATCATAAAAGACCTCATATATTGGGTTTTTTTTTCTGGATTAAACCTCAACTTTTTTTTTCCAATAAAACCCTCATCCTCTTATTTTTTCCGAAAAAACCCTCAACTTTTTATTCTTCTTTTCTGAAAACCCCCTCACATTTGACCAGCTTTTTTCGGGAAAAATTGCTAAAAGGGCCTAATCAAAAAAAAAAAAAAAAATTGAAAACTAAAAAATGCAAGATCTTTTTCAAGAAAATAAATTAAGTTGAGGTTTAATCCGGAAAAAACCCAATATTTTTATGATATTAACCCTTTATTTTATTCAATTATCTTGAAGTTGAGTAATTTTATTCTGCATGCGAAAAATCAAAAAAGTCCAATGCTATAATAGAAAGAAATGATAATATTATGCTATAAATTATATTAATACACAAATAAATAAAACACTTTTCACCCTTTAATTTATGCTATTATCTTAAAGTTCTTTAATTTAATAATAAGAAATATAATTATTATGCCATAAATTATAAAAACACAAATAAATGAAAGTACATTGCTATTTCTTGTAGGGTTCTGTGATGAGACAGAGGAAGAACACAATGACACTTTAACTCTAGTTAAGTCCGTGGGTTATGACATGGCATACATGTTTGCATATAGCATGAGAGAGAAAACTCATGCACATAGAAATTATTCCGATAATGTCCCTGAAGAAATCAAACAGAAAAGACTCACACAACTCATTGAAGCTTTTCGTGAAAGCACAGGTCAATGTTTTGACTCCCAAATTGGTAGTATTCAACTTGTCTTAGTTGAAGGACCAAATAAAAGAGCTCCTGAAACAGAGCTTATTGGGAAAAGTGATAGGGGCCATAGGGTAATTTTTGCAAACTTGGAGGTCCCGGATTGGGTGGAATGTCGTGGTGATAGGAATCCTAGAGTTGGGGATTTTGTAAAAGTTAGGGTTTTGAAATCTTCAAGGGCGTCTTTGTTTGGGGTTGCGATTGGGATTACTACAATGAGTGAGTTTTATAATGTGGGACAACAAGAAGGTGTTGTGTGTGGAAAAAGTAGTTGAAATTTGTGTTACTTTTAATCTTTTTTTATTTATTTAGAGACAAAGTATAAATATGTAAGAAATTATATGAACATGCTTTCTTATTTTGGTTAAAGAGGTGCATGTTTTCTTAAAGTAAGCCACAATAGCCATATAGATGATAGAAGTAGAATGTGAACCCTAGGCATGGGTGATGAAATTTAAGCAATCAACATAGACTGATTAAGACATTGGTTTAGGACTTGTTTCTTGTTGGTATTGTAGTCTTTACTTTTTTTCTTACAATCTCGTATTATGTTTGTATTTTCACTTAAGCCTCACACAGTGTAAGCATATGTTTGGGTCTCGACACTTAATTATGTCTTTGATACCAACTTGTAACACCCCATTTCGTATATCCATATTTAGTACAATGATAAGATAGGGTAAAGCATGTTCCGGTTGCAACCAAGAATGATTAGAGCCAACCATGTCCACTGTCAATAAAAGTTTTAACATTTCTATCGAAATTTTAGCATGATCGATCTTTGGACTGATAAACCCATAAACAATAATCAACCCTAAAACAAGTGGAGACAACTATTTTTAACAATACAACTACAAATGCAATTTAAGCATCTCTCTTCTCTCTTGCTTTCTTTTGAAGAGTGTTGCAAGTTGTGGTGTTTATTTATGCTTCTCCTTTAGTGTTTAATTATGTTAAACACTTTAGGCTTACGAAGTACTTCATACATTATGGATACTAGCATTTCAAAGTGTCTTATTCTTGATGGTAGATAAATTGTAGAAAATCTCTAATTTTGAGTTTTTGTTATCTTCATCAACACCTCATTTCCAAACGGGATCAAAGGCTCCAAAAGTTGTTTTCTTAACATCATATGTGTTGTTATTATATTTCTAGTTCATGTATTTGGATCCTTTTGGTAGTTTTGTTAAAATGGTTTAAAAACAAACTAGTTATTTTTAAATTTACATGTTTGTCGTTTATAAATTGTTTTATAAAAAAGATTGTTTTTAGCTTCCAAAACCTCATCATCTTGATACCACACCAAAGGACCATCTATTCTTGAGGTTCTTTTAAAAATAATAGATTCTTTTGCACGAAGATCATCAAAAAGATCAAATAGAGAAAATCTCTCGGGGTTTCCTAATCCTTGGATAATCATTTTGATTGTTTCCAATTATCACCCTGACCTTCAAGAAATTTCAGATTGATTTCCAAGTAAGACTTGGTTTTCCTAACTTTGGACAACTTGATTTGAAAGCGTTTGAAACATGAGTGAAGTGGTTGGTTTTCAAAACAAGAAACGTTATTAAAATCATCTAGAGCTGAAGAGAGTTCCCATCCCTTTTGAAGAACACTCGCTTGTCATTTGTAAAGTCTTTGTGACACAGGGTCTGGTCACTTAGTTTTTTCTTATAATGTTTAGGTGGTTTTCAGATTTGCTAGTGGGAAATAGGTCACCTAACCAGTAGTAGAATGTCGATGTCACAAGTTGTTTCAAGAAGGATGACTTGATCATGTTGTGTGATAATGTCACCTAACATTTTCATATGGTGCTAAATAAAACCCGTGCTTCAAAATACATGTCACAAAATAGTATGTAACACGAAAACATCTAGTGCGATACATATATTTTAGACACAAGTAATGCAAAAAACATTAAAATCATATCATATCTGAAAAGCATAGAATTTCCAATAAAGTTCAACAATAAAAAAAATTCACTTACAATATACAGGATGTTTACTTTATAAATCTATATATATATATATATATATATATATATATATATATATATATATATATATATATATATATAAAGAGAGAGAGGTTCAAATATTTCTCACATCTATTGTGTGTCAGAATGCACTAATAAAATTTTAATAAAAATTAAAATATTATTTAATCAAAGAAAGAAACATATTAAATGATTTCCATAATTATATATATATATATATATATATATATATATATATATATATATATATATATATATATATTAAATGATATCCATAATTATAATTCATTTTTTATGGAAACTAATTAAATTCTTCATTAATATCAAGAATAATACATTTCTATCTAGGTTTTCATGTATGGGCTTGTATTTTGTTTCATGACCCATTCACTCAAAATACAACAAAGTTGCATGAAACATGGAGAACGAGAGTTTATTTTAACAGAATGAGAGTTTTTTTTTCTAGAAAATAAGAGTATATTCTAACAGAATAAGAGTGTATTATAGTAGAATACACTCTCGTTATTCATATTCCATGCAACTTGTTGTATTTTAAGTGAGTGTGTGCATAAACAAAACACGAACACATACATGAAAACCTAGAACTGAATTCATTTTGAAAAAATGTTATTGCTAACATTAATGACGAATTTAATTAGTTTCCGAAAAAAGAGAATTATAATTATGGATATCATTTAATATATGGAAATCATTTAATATCTATCTTTATTTAATTAAAAAATTATTTAATTTTACTAAATTTCTATTGGTGTATTCTAGCACACAATAAATGTAAGAAACACATGAACCTAGCCATGTATATATATATATATATATATATATATATATATATATATATATATATATATATATATATATATATATATATATAGGGAAGGGTTATATGGAAAACAAAAAACCCCAAAAATCATAAAAATGCATAAAAAAAATACTTAGAGACCACAAATATTTTTTTGACTTTATATTCTTAAAAATCGCAACTTTTTTTTTTTTATAAATTCGCTGAAAAAAAAAATTAAAAAGTCGCTTTTTTATTTTTTTTATTTTTATATTTATTTATTTATTTATTTGTGATTTTTTTTTCAAAAAAAAATTCAGCGAATTTATATAAAAAAGTTTGGTTTTAAAAAATATAAATTAAAAAAAAAGATTTGTGATCTCTATGTATTTTTTTAATGTATTTTTATAACTTTTAGGGTTTTCTATTTTCCATAGAACCTATATATATATATATATATATATATATATATATATATATATATATATATATATATATATATATATATATATATATATATATATATATCCTTCATAATAAATCAAAACCTTTTTGCCACATGTATTCTCTCCATCATTTGGACACATGACATTATCTAATATTTTTACATAAATGTTTTTCCATTTGTTATTTTCTCATTTTCTTTTTATCTTTTTTTAATTAACACATGATATTTTACACTTTAATTAATAATTGTCTTAATTGAAAATAGTCAATAAATTATATTACTACTCAATATTGTATTTAATATGTTTCCTTTTAAAATCAAATTTTAAATTTTAAATTACAAATTTAAATAAATTTTTGTTTAAATCTTCATATTTAATTTTATGTTTTACCTAAACCGTATAGTATAAAGGTCTCATAACTAGTATTCTAATAAATGAAAATCTTTTTGCCACATGTTACACTTTTATTGATTTGGCTACTTGTTATTTTGTGATTATTTTTAATTAAAATTTTTCCACATGACATTTTATGGTTTTTTTACATTTAATTAAATTTCATATATTATTTAAATGTAATAATTACAATAAATGTAATAATAAATTTATATATCTATTTTATTAATTGACTTTCCTTCTAATTTTAAATTTTTTAAATTAAAGCCTTATTAGTTTTTATTTATTTATTTATTTAAATTATTTGTTTGAATTTAAAAAAGAAAAAAAGACACTTTAATCTTAATAACTCAATATTTTTTAAAATGTTCTTACAGTTGCTCACAACAAGTTTTCATATTTCAAAAAGCAACCTCCAATATATCATTGTTAATACTATATTAAACATTTATTCTATATGTCTCACAAGAAAAATTATTTATTTTATTGGACATATCATTCTTTTTATATTAAACATTTATTCTTTCTTTTTAAAAAAAAAAACTTATCATTATTCCTGAAATAAAAAATTATATTATAAACTCATAATCATCAACCTCATCAATTTAAAAAAAAAGCAATATATACATTAGTTATAACTTATAAAGCTAATGAATTAAAACTCTAACAACAACCAGATTGAAGAATGAAGATATTCTATATTACTATTCTAAAGAACAAACAAAAAAAACTCTACTGAACAAAATTAAAATCTGTAGCAAAATTGGATTTGAGTAAAACAGTAAAAGTGAATCCCATGTAACTATAACAACAGATTTTTTTGACAATAATCAGTTAGGGATTTTCTGAGATTTATCATTTTTCTTAAAGGAATTGAATCCCATATAAAAACAAGTTGAATCAAGACACTATCGAGAAAGTTTTGAGAAAGTCAATATCATTTCCACCCATTCTCTCTCTCTCTCTCTCTCTCTCTCTCTCTCTCTCTCTCTCTCTCTCTCTCTCATATTTATTACTCGAAAGCCTCTTGCTTTTTCTGCTCTATTTAGATTTCAAAATCTTCCCAATTCACTACAAACGTCATAGAAAGAAAACATCCCTCACAAAACACAACCCCCACCTCAAGAACAGAGGAGTTATTCGCCGTTTCATATCCGAATTCACAGATTCAAGCTTTTTTGAATTAATAATGGAGGAAATGAAATGGGTGTTTGGAATTTGGGAACTAGTTTGCATATCGATTGTTCTTGGATGGTTATTTTACAAGTATTTGATTGTCCGAAAATGGGGTTTGGGAGATAATCAAGAGGAGGAGCGCCGCCTGCAACCACCGCGAGGCAGCTCAGGTTGGCCGTTGATCGGAGAAACAATTGAATTCATTGCATCTGGATTCACTTCTCGTCCTGTCAGTTTCATGGAGAAACGGAAGTCTCTGTAAGTGAACTCTTATCTTCTTTCTTCGAGAAATCGGTATTTACTGATAGTAATATTATGTTTTGCATGCTTGGATTTTATGCATTTAGAGTTGTACGTTGTTTTGAACTTAAGATTTTGTGTTCATTTTGACATTTGTCAGTTATACAATTTTTTTTACTGTAGTTACCAAACGTACAAGTTGTAAAAGCGAAAATTTATTAAGCATTTTGAAGGTAACATATAAACAATATTTTATTATAGTGTTGATGTCATGGATCTAATCATCTAAAGGTACAACATAGTTTTTTGTTGCTATTATTAGATATTACTTTTTAGATTGCATTGATAATTAAATGATTTTAAAAACTATATAATATAGCTAATAGTGGATAGTTCTCAATACGAAAGGGGTCAAATTGAATATAAAGCAAGTCAAGGATCGGTATATTTTACTAAAAAGTAAAAAAGAATCTAAAATAAAATAAACATGGGAAATTGAACATCATTGTATCAACGAAAAAAATAATAATTATACATAAAAGTGCATTTGTTCATCCCACCACATCTTCATATGATGTTATCACATTACTACTTTCAATAATTGCAATCTATGTATTTGATAATCGGGAAAATTCGACTTTTGAATGCAAAGTTTTTTTGCTAAAAAAATTTTGGTTAACATTAACAGATTTTAATGTAAAAAGACACATATTTTTTTATCATTAAAAGTTTGTGACTAAAATACCCTTATGTACATAACAGATAAATCAGTTAACTCTACCTAGATGAAATATTGACTTAATTGTGGAATTGTAGAGTCGTTTTATAATGTATATAAGCACACCATTATTTAAAGAACTCAGAAGAGGTCTGGCTACTTTTGATGGACAATTTTTATTTTATTTTTTTACTGTTAACAGTTTGTGACTAAAATACCCCTGCATTTAATGCTTTTTAACATGGTAGTATTGACAATTTTGACGAAATCATAGTTTGATGCTTTTCAAGGTTAAATTTTTCCAGCATTGTTATTATACCCTTGACAAAAATGTTAGTTCATATAAGACAAAAATGACAGTTTTGTCCCTTGATAAACATGACGGTTCTACCCTTCATGGCTTGATGATAGTTTATGGACCATTTTACCCCTGCTGTTCCATGAACAATATAACTAAAGATTTATACTTTTTGCATCCCTTTATACTATTATACTATCAAAGCTCTAAAGTCTAATCTACCCTCTAATATGGTAGAATTTGAAGTACAATCTCATAACAAATTTAGCATAAAATACTTCTTCTTTAGTTTCATAATCTCTCTCTTACTACTCTACAAACATATAAATCATCCCATCTTTACATAAACTCTATCTTTATACACCTAATTAAGAAATTTATGTTTCATTTCTCATAGTTATGGGAAGGTGTTTAAGACACACATTTTGGGTAGACCAATTATTGTGTCAACGGATCCGGATGTAAACAAAGTGGTTTTACAAAACCAAGGCAATGTTTTCATCCCGAGTTATCCGAAATCCGTGATTGAGTTGCTTGGTGAATCTTCGATACTCCAAATCAATGGCGGATTACAAAAGAGATTGCATGCGATTATCGGAGGTTTCTTGAGGTCTCCTCAATTCAAAGCTCGCATCACTAAAGATATTGAGAATTCAGTGAAGCTCGCATTGTCTTCTTGGATCGATCGGAAAAATACCCACCACCCTATTATTTACCTTCAAGATGAAACGAAAAAGGTACACGATTTGACTTTTGTGGTCAAACATATCGTTTTCTTGAACTTATGATTAGTTGATCATATCAATATAGAATTTCCTTAAGATCGAAAAAATTGTTATCTTTTATGAAGTTTTGATGTGGGTAATCGTTATTTTCCATGTCTACATGATTACCTCCTAGAGGAAACAAAAATGGTGAAATCTTTGACTTTTGTGGTCAAACTGACAGATGGTTTTCTAGAACTTACGACTAGTGTGATCATATCAACATAGAACTTCATCAAGATAACTAAAACTGTTACTTTTTATAGATTTCTGATGTGGGTAATCATTCTTTTTCATACGTATGTAAGTATCCCTAAGAGGAGACATGGTGAAAATTTTGACTTTTATGGTCAAACTTATAATTTTCTAGAATTCGTGTTTAATTTTTTGATGGCGTCAACATAGAATTTCATCAAGATCACTAAAATTCGTCGCCTTTTATATAGTTTTGATGTGGGTAATCATTCTTTTTCCATATCTACATAAATTTACATCTCGATTTTCACTTTTATATAATTTATTTACAAAACTATAAGCACGTTGTCAGAGTTCGGCTTTTTCTAACGATTTAAACTTTGTATAATAACTAACATAATCCGAATTTCATTCTTACAAACGATAGATTGTCCCTATAGATCATTTTCAAGAAGTTATGAGTAAAGTGATGATATCAAAACAGAATTTCATCAAGTTTCTACACAATTTTGAATCTCAATTTCACCTTTTTAACGACGCACTCACGTTTTTATGGCTGCTGACGCAGATTACTTTCCAAATTCTTGTGAGGGTGTTGATGAGTGTGGAGCCAGGTGAAGATATGGAGTTCCTCAAGAGAGAATTCATGGAAGTCATCAAAGGCTTAATTTGTCTACCGATCAAACTTCCAGGTTTCAGAATGTATAAATCTCTCCAGGTAATTAATTCATTCATTATAAATTCATTACCAAATCTCAGTGGATCAGTAACTTTGAAATATTGCAGGCTAAAGAAAGAATGTTAAAGATGGTGAGAAAGATTGTATATGATAGGAAAATGGCAATGGAGAAAAAAGAAACAAAAGATTCAGGTTCACCAAATGACGCCATTGATGTGTTGTTAAGAGATACAGGTGAATCAGATGGGACCCAGCAACGGTTACCCTTGGATTTCATCAGTGGGAACATTATTGAGATGATGATCCCTGGGGAAGACTCGGTGCCCATGATCATGACTCTAGCTGTCAAATACTTGAGTGATAATCCTGTGGCTCTTGCTTGTCTTATGGTGCGTATCAACTATGAAATGAATAATACATTTGTGTTTTTCAACAATTTGTTTGAGACTTTGAGCTATGATTTGAATGAGTTTTAATGAATGGCAGGAGGAAAATGATGAATTAAAGAAGCGAAAGGATGAATCGGGCGAAGGGTATGCTTGGACCGATTATGTCTCACTTCCGTTTACTCAAGGCGTAAGTTTCGTGTCTTTAGATGGGGAGGGTATTTATGTCTTTTTGGATCGGACAAAATACTACAAATTTTGTTATTTTTGATATCGGTTATAGTATAATGCATGTCAAACACAGTACAACTTGTTTTGTCTTGTCTGTGTAGAAAACGAGGTGTAAAGAAATTGGTTTTTATTATAGGTGATAAGTGAGACTCTTCGGATGGCGAATATCATCAATGCGATTTGGAGAAAAGCTGTTGAAGACGTAGAAATCAAAGGCTACTTGATCCCAAAAGGATGGTGTGTTTTGGCATCATTGACTTCCGTTCATATGGATGAAGAAAACTATGAAAACCCCGATGAATTTGATCCATGGAGATGGGAGGTAAATAAGTGATTCTTTATATGTTTACAATATCTATACCTTTTGTCAGGTCAAGGGTTCGAGTCTCAGCAGTTAGCACCACAATGTGGAAGTTTTAATTCCAGTGTGAATTGTTGGGAACCATCGAGACTTATGTCAGTAGCGCCTAGTGGGCCACTGTCTACCTAGGGGGTGTTTGACTTATCTTTTTTAGAGGCAAAAGTCCTTTTTGGAAAAGTTACAAAAAGTCAGATTTTCCTGACTTTTCCAAAAAGTCAGTTTTTCTTATATCCAAAATCCAAAAGTAGCTTTTAAAATGCTTTTACCAAACATCTTTTACATTTTATCTTTCCAAAAAGAACTTTTGCCTCTTAAAAAGATAAGCCAAACATCCCCCTAATTTACCCTTCACATGATGTTCATGGTGCAGAGTGGTGTGTGTTAGCTTAAGGGTTGTTAGAAAAATAACCCTTTGTAAAATAATTTTAATATGTTTACTGAATTTACATTATATTGGTATCTATGTGTAGAAAACGGGAGCGAGTGTCAATAGCAACAAGTTTACACCGTTTGGTGGTGGACAAAGGTTGTGTCCCGGTTTGGAGTTCTCAAGGCTAGAAATCAGTATTTTCCTTCATCATTTTGTCACGAGTTACACTTGGGTTGCGGAAGAAGATCAGATTGTATATTTTCCAACGGTTAAGACAAAAAGAAAGTTACCTATCATGGTGACACCCAGATGAAATCAGTGACAAAAAGATATTTGATTAATAATTAATCGTATGAGTCATGGTAAATTTATTACAATTTGTTTGGGCATAAGGTGTATATATTATGATGAACAAAGGTTTGATTGTTTGTTTCTGGTCAACTTCAGTTTTGGGTTTATACTGTTTTGCTTTTACATAAAATAAGTGTTCAATTTGACCCTATTAATTTAGTTAGTCCATTCTTGGACATATTCATATACGGCTAAATATGATATTGGTGATGGCTAAATATGATATTGGTGATCCGTACAAGAAAAATCAAGGGTATTTTACTATATCTTTTAGTGAAGTTCTTTTCTAGGTTATATCATGACCTAATTAAGTTATATGTAAATCAAGATTAATTTAATTTCTTATGCATAATTGATGGTGATATAATGTTTTTATGATAAATAACAAAAATCAAAACACAAAATCTTTAATACGTTTAGGGATGTCGTGGTTGTGTGGGTGGGTGGATGGGTGTGGGGGAGATATGATAAGACATTTTTGTTTCGATTAATAATTGCTAAAATAAAAGGTTAGTAAAGGACATTCTTGTTTTTGTAATAGAACATAAGAAATGATAGCTACTATCTGTCTTTAGCCAAATAATGACAAATACCTTCATACACAAAATCAAATTGAAAATTGCACCAAACACCATTAACTTCAATAAGATCCATTCTAGTAAGAAAGCGTTTCATGTATTCAAAGACTTCGCTGCTCTGCTGGACATTTTCTACCCCTTGTTCTCGGTATTTAATTTGTTGCTGAATTGAGTCCACCAAGGGCTAACCAACAGCCCACTAAACTCAAGATTTTGGTTATCATTATTCATACTTTCCACCCCTCTTTGTTATTATTACCATTTTGACCTCTCCCTTCATTTTGACCCAAGGTACGCCCAGCGTACGCTGCAACTGGCCTAAACCTCGTTCTATTAGTTAAGACCCAACGTACAATTCTAGATTTAGGTTTATTAAAGTGCATTAAGCCAATAAGTTGCAAACTTTATGCTTTTGCATGTCTTAATGGGGAAAAACTTGGATTAAACCACATTATCTTCATCATACCACCTTAAATCCTTGCATGCTTGGACTTAATCCATCAATACTCCGTTTTCATGCTCAAGGGACGTTGGAAACACTAGGATCTAACATTATAACCTTCTGGAGTAGCTCATACTCTCAACAAAATATCTCAAGGACCATTTAATGATTAAATTAGCCCTAAAATACAAACTAACTGTAACATCCGGATTCCCAGGTATATTATTTTATTCATTTTATTTTTGGAGTTGTGGAGGAACTCGGCGAGTTGGTGTCAAGACTCGCCGAGTAGGGTCGCGGATGTTCATTCGGGTTCACGTCCGGACTCGGCGAGTCCACGCTGTTTAATGAAGCCCTAATTTCCAGGGTTTGGGACCTATTTAAAGGCCCTTATGGCCGTCAATAGCGGCTACCACACCCCAGAGAGAGACCTAGACCGTTGGTGAGGTAAGGAGCGGCCATTGTTGATCTCTTGTTGGTATAAATTGAAGGAGAAGGTGATCAAGGCAAGAGAAGGCTGAAGGAAGTGTAAATCCAGCGATTTCATTGTTCAAGGGTTTCATATTGAGGTATTCCTTCGGACTTTCTCCAGTTTTGGGTGGTTATTCATAGAGTTAGGGTTTTCAAACCCTTTAGAAGATGATTATGTAGAGTATTTGGTCCCTTCTCGAGTTTGTGCCTTGGATCTGGACTCAAAGAGGTCCAGAGACCTTAACCCAGGGAGCTTTATGAGTCATTTTGGGGTTATTGGACTTAGGTTGCCATTTTTGGGGCCAAATCACCATTTGATGCCATTTTGTTGATATATAAGCATCAAGTTTCGAACTTTACGTGACATTCATGCTTGGGAAGGCCAGATCTATGGTTTAGGGGTACAGATCTGACCTCAGGAGGTCAGTAGAGTTTGTGCATGGCATGAACTCGCCGAGTTGTTCTTGAGACTCGGCGAGTAGGGTTAGGGTTTCACGTAAATCACTCAGTGAGTAGACTTGCCGAGTTGGGGGATAACTCAGTGAGTCAGAAGGGGATTAGAGGACTGGAGTTCGAGGCGGTACTCGCCGATTTGTTTTTGAGACTCGGCGAGTTGAGTCGGGGTGGCCCCGCGATTCATGCCTGGTGACTCGTCGAGCAAGGGGAGGGACTCGACGCGCCAAGCGGGACTAAAGAGTTAGTGGGCATGTGTAGACTCGCCGATTCGCCAACGTACACTCGACGAGTTGGGTCAAAGTTTGACCGTTGACTTTCGTTGACTTTTAGGTTTTGGTCAACAATAGTATTTTTGGATCAGAAAGGGGTAAAATGGTCTTTTACCCTTCTGTGGATTTTAGGAAGGGGTGTAGTCTAGCCTTGGGAGCCGTTAATGATTTAAATAATTACTTTATGTGATTAGGTGGGGCTAGGTCGTTGTTTCGAGGTTCAGAGATACCGAGTGGTGACTTTCTGAGACATTCCCGAGGTGAGTCTTCTCACTATACATTACCTAGTGTGGAAACCCTGAGCAGACCGGAGGGTCTTTTATGTTATGTGCTATTTGTGTATATGTGTTTGTGATATATGTATGCTGTGTGATATAGACCGGACCGGAGGGTCCAATGATATAGACCGGGCCGGAGGGTCCAACGAGACAGACCGGGTCGGAGGACCCAACGATACGGAACTGGAGGGTTCCGCTGAGATACATCGACCGGAGGGTCATATTGTAGCCTTGAGTGGTGTATGTGTTGTATGTGGTATTTTGGGGAACTCACTAAGAATTTATGCTTACCGTGTTGTGTGAAATGTGTTTAAGGTACCAGCGAGGATCGTGGGAAGGCGCCAGCTTGATTGTACACATTGTTGGAGTATTTTGCTGAGATTCTGGGGAGATGTTTTGATTACTTATATTTTGAGATGAATGTTTATGATTTGAGATACATTTTGATTTTATTATGAATTATGAAATTTGAAAAAAAAAATTGAAAAAAGTCGGTGTTACAAGTTGGTATTAGAGCCTTGGTTTGAGGGATTCGGATTCACCTTCAGGTGTATTTGAACTTAAACTGAGGATTTGAGAAAAAAATTTTAAGACCAACAAATTTTCTAAAGTAAAGAAATATGAAAGAGATGGAAAGAAACAGTGTGTACAATCAGCAAGCGCCCGAACGGTGATTTCCCAAAATACCCTTATGTTTTATATTATGAGATATTATGTAATGAGTTATGCATGCTTGGGTAGGCTAGGTAATCATGATAGGACTAGAGTGGCCTGATTTGTGATGCCTTAGCCTAGGAGATTCCTGCTACTAAGAGAATACTTGTGAGTGAGTAGGTAGCAATAAGGAGCTTATGAGGGGCTGATTAGGGTATAGCCTGTATATGGTATGCTTGTGATTTGGGATCCTAGGAAGAAGACTGGGAGTGAGTACTGATACGATGTGGAAGGTAGTATAGGGCCCATACTACTGGAAACATTGGATTGGTGGTCAGTCCGAGTAAGATTCCTTAGGAAACCAAAGAATCAAGTAGGGTGAGTGATCGAGTGTGAGTGATCTCGATTGGGTCTCTGATTGTTTTGTGATTTTATTTCAAAGACAGCATGGTGGTTACGAGACGACAGGATGGGGACAGTGGTACTAGTGGTACTCGTTACCCTAACTTATTCGTAGCCGTAACTGATTCTAAGGACAAGATCATTTTAAGGGGGGGGGGGGGGGGTGGAATCGTAACAACCCGAAAATCCTTCTGTTAACGAAGCGAACCTTCCGTTAGTCGAGAAATAATTGTAATAAAGCAATTTTGATTATACGAGTATTAAAAAGGGATAATTAAAAAAAGATATTAAATTAATATGTGAAGGAGGTAATCAATAAGAGAAATTAAATATCCTCCTACTTTTGATTCTACCAATCCTCCTACCCATTTAAATGACGACATGTGTCATATTAGTATCCTAAAATTTCATTAAATGAACATTAAATGTTACACATGTCACCATTTCACTGGGTAGGAGGATATGTAGGAACAAAAAGTAGGAGGATATTTAATTTCTCAATCAATAAATAGAGGAGATATAATCCAATTAAATTGATTTATGGAATTATTAGGGTTAATATAATTCATTAATCGGTGTAAATGGTGTTGAGTATCTAAAATGTCATAAAATGAAACTTAACCTGTCAATGTCAATGTGTCTAGGGTTAGGTTGGAAGGTGGTTTAAAGCCAAACTTGTGGGACTATGGGTGAAATTCGGCTGTAACTTAAAAAAGCTTTGGATTGATTATTCTTCAGGTATGTTTTTATCACGTATGAATTAAGGGGCTGCCCTCCATCGACTCAGGCTATTACCATTTCTTTGTGCATCGATAAGGAGTAGAAGAAGAAAAAAAAGACCGAAACGTGTAGGGGGTGTCGGGCAGCAGAAACGATCGCAAGGAGGGTGGGAAAGAACTCATCGGCAACGCAAGGCAAGAGGTTGTGACAATTGACGGGATTTTCTGTGCAATTGAAGTGTTATGATTGATTCTTCTTCTTTGTAAGTCTAATTCCTTTTCAATCGATGAAGAATTGATTGATTACTTTGGCAATTTCTTCCTATTTGGTGTTAATAATCATACCTTCTTTCTCCTTACAATCATCGACTGTTGATAGGATTAAACTCTAGTTTTATTTGGTGTATTTTGATGGCTAATTGTTGTCAAAATCTTTTTATGAACACCCTCAAGAGTATTATTGCTACTGTTAAAAAATCAATTTCCATCTTTATGGTTGATTTTGGTTATGGATTAATGAGTTAAGTTGTCAATTAACCTTAAAATGCAATGCTGCGAAATTCTGAAAAATTATCAATCTGTCCCTGTTTTGAAAAAAATCTAGAAAAATCACCAGGAGTCGAATTGGGCTCTGAAAGTTTGAATTTTGAGTCTAGTTTGTTCATGATTTTTCCCAAGACCTGATATTATCCCTAACCAAGGTGAAAATCGTCTTTTTCACTGAAATTCGCTGCAGGCATATGCAGTTTTGTAAAATTCATAGAAAACTGTAGAAAAATCAGTTGGATATGTGTGAGTTGTACTTTTAAAGCTAAACATATGAGCTACCTTAATATGGAATAAATTTGAAATTTTTACAGGTTTAAGTGGTGCTAAAGTGGCCTTGAACAGGCTGTTGTTTCAAGTCAAAATTTGAAAATTTGGCTTAATGACCAATTTGCATGTTTGGGTAGTAAAAAAATTCTAGATGTTTTACAGTTGCTAACAAGTTTTCATATTTCAAAAAGCAACCTCAAATATTAAACATTTATTCTATATGTCTCACAAGAAAAATTATTTATTTTATTGGACAAATCGTTCTTTTTATAAAGAACCTGGTTTATCTTTCTTTTTTAAAAAAACTTATCATTATTCCTGGAATAAAAAATTATATTATAAACTCATAATCAGAATGAAGATACATACATTTACAATAAAAACAAGTTGAATCAAAGGCAAAATCGAGAAAGTCAATATCATTTACACCCATCCCCCCCTCTCTCTCTCTCATATTTATTACTCGAAAGCCTCTTGCTTGCTTTTTCTGCTCTATTTAGATTTCAAAATCTTCCCAATTCACTACAAACGTCATAGAAAGAAAACATTCCTTCACAAAACACAACCACCACCTCGAGGAGTTATTTCATATCCGAATTCACAGATTCAAGCTTTTTTCGATTAAGAATGGAGGAAATGAAATGGGTGTTTGGAAATTGGGAATTAATTTGCATATCGATTGTTCTTGGATGGTTATTCTACAAGTATTTGATTGTCCGAAAATGGGGTTTGGGAGATAACCAAGAGGAGGAGCGCCGCCTGCAACCACCGCGAGGCAGCTCAGGTTGGCCGTTGATCGGAGAAACAATTGAATTCATTGCGTCTGGATTCACTTCTCGTCCTGTCAGTTTCATGGAGAAACGCAAGTCTCTGTAAGTGAACTCTTATCCTTTTTCTTGGAGAAATTGGTATTTATTGATAGCAATATTATGTTTTGCATGCTTGGATTTTATGCATTTAGAGTTGTACGTTGTTTTGAGCTTAAGATTTTGTGTTCATTTTGACATTTGACAATTATAGAAATTTTTTTTACTGTAGTTATCAAATGTACAAGTTGTAAAAGCAAAATTTTATGAACTTAATAATAGCATTTTGAAGCTAACATATAAACAATATTTTATTATGATATGGTGTCATGGATCTAATCATCTAAAGGTACAAAATAGTTTTTTGTTGTTATTATTAGATATTACTTTTTAGATTGCATTGATAATTAAATGATGTTAAAAACTATATAATATAGCTAATAGTTGATAGTTGTCAATATGAAAAGGGTCAAATTGAATATAAAGCAAGTCAAGGATTGGTATATTTTACTAAAAAGTAAAAAAGATTCTAAAATAAAATAAACAAAAGTTAACATGGGAAATTGAACATCATTATATCAACAAAAATAGTAATAATAATACATAAAAGTGCATTTGTTTATCCCACCACATCTACATATGATGTTATCACATTACTACCTTCAATAATTGCAATCTATGTATTTGATAATCATACATTGGTTTCAAATGATTAGAAAATGCATAGCGTAAATTATGAAACCTTTTCAAGATAAACTTACAACTCTATTTCTCTAAGTTATATGTTTTGGAAATGGTAACTTTGACCAATTTAACTATGGATAAATCATTTTGATTTTTTTAAAAACATTAATAGCTCCTGTAAAATAAACACATTAGCTTTAGAAAAGATAGATAGAAAATCATAAAAATTATAGTATATAACTTTTTTTTTTTGGTTAAAAAAACCCAATTATGACATTGTAATTTAAAAAATCTATTCAATAGTAGCTATGAAAATTAATACGATGACATTGCTATAATCACAAGAATTTGAAGTACAATCTTATAACAAATTTAGCATAAAATAAGTCTTCTTTAGTTTCATAATCTCTCTCTTACTACTACAAACATATAAATCATCTCATCTTTACATAAACTCTATCTTTATACACCTAATTAAGAAATTTATGTTTCATCTCTCATAGTTATGGGAAGGTGTTTAAGACACACATTTTGGGCAGACCAATTATTGTGTCAACGGATCCGGATGTAAACAAAGTGGTTTTACAAAACCAAGGCAATGTTTTCATCCCGAGTTATCCGAAATCCGTGATCGAGTTGCTTGGTGAATCTTCAATACTCCAAATCAATGGCGGATTACAAAAGAGATTGCATGCGATTATCGGAGGTTTCTTGAGGTCTCCTCAATTCAAAGCTCGCATCACTAAAGATATTGAGAATTCAGTGAAGCTCGCATTGTCTTCTTGGATCGATCGGAAAAATACCCACCACCCTATTGTTTACCTCCAAGATGAAACGAAAAAGGTACACGATTTGACTTTTGTGGTCAAACATATCGTTTTCTTGAACTTATGATTAGTTGATCATATCAATATAGAATTTCCTTAAGATCGAAAAAATTGTTATCTTTTATGAAGTTTTGATGTGGGTAATCGTTATTTTCCATGTCTACATGATTACCTCCTAGAGGAAACAAAAATGGTGAAATCTTTGACTTTTGTGGTCAAACCGACACATAGTTTTCTAGAACATATGAATAGTGTGATCATATCAACATAGAACTTCATCAAGATAACTTAAACTGTTACTTTTTATAGATTTCGGATCTGGGTATTCATTCTTTTTAATACGTATGTAACTACCTCTAAGAGGAAACATGGTGAAATCTTTGACTTTTATGGGTAATCACTAAACATAGAATTTCATCAAGATCACTAAAAATCGTTACCTTTTATATCGTTCTGATGTGGGTGATCATTCTTTTTCCATATCTACATAAATTTGCATCTCGATTTTCACTTTTTTATAATTCATTTACAAAACTATAAGCACGTTGTCAGAGTTCGGCTTTTTCGAACGATTTAAACTTTGTATAATAACTAACATAATCCGAATTTCATTCTTACAAACGATAGATTGTCCCTATAGATCATTTTCAAGAAGTTATGAGTAAAGTGATGATATCAAAACAGAATTTCATCAAGTTTCTACACAATTTTGAATCTCAATTTCACCTTTTTAACGACGCACTCACTTTTTTATGGCTGCTGACGCAGATTACTTTCCAAATTCTTGTGAGGGTGTTGATGAGTGTGGAGCCAGGTGAAGATATGGAGTTCCTCAAGAGAGAATTCATGGAAGTCATCAAAGGCTTAATTTGTCTACCAATCAAACTTCCAGGTTTCAGAATGTATAAATCTCTCCAGGTAATTAATTCATTCATTATAAATTCATTACCAAATCTCAGTGGATCAGTAACTTTGAAATATTGCAGGCTAAAGAAAGAATGTTAAAGATGGTGAGAAAGATTGTAGATGATAGAAAAATGGCAATGGAGAAAAAAGAAACAAAAGATTCAGGTTCACCAAATGACGCCATTGATGTGTTGTTAAGAGATACAGGTGAATCAGATGGGACCCAGCAACGGTTACCCTTGGATTTCATCAGTGGGAACATTATTGAGATGATGATCCCTGGGGAAGACTCGGTGCCCATGATCATGACTCTAGCTGTCAAATACTTGAGTGATAATCCTGTTGCTCTTTCTTGTCTTATGGTGCGTATCAACTATGAAATGAATACATTTATGTTTTTCAACAACTTGTTTGAGACTTTGAGCTATGATTTGATTGAGTTTTATATGAATGGCAGGAGGAAAATGATGAATTAAAGAAGCGAAAGGATGAATCGGGCGAAGGGTATGCTTGGACCGATTATGTCTCACTTCCGTTTACTCAAGGCGTAAGTTTCGTGTCTTTAGATGGGGAGGGTATTTATGTCTTTTTGGATCGGACAAAATACTACAAATTTTGTTATTTTTGATATCGGTTATAGTATAATGCATGTCAAACACAGTACAACTTGTTTTGTCTTGTCTGTGTAGAAAACGAGGTGTAAAGAAATTGGTTTTTATTATAGGTGATAAGTGAGACTCTTCGGATGGCGAATATCATCAATGCGATTTGGAGAAAAGCTGTTGAAGACGTAGAAATCAAAGGCTACTTGATCCCAAAAGGATGGTGTGTTTTGGCATCATTGACTTCCGTTCATATGGATGAAGAAAACTATGAAAACCCCGATGAATTTGATCCATGGAGATGGGAGGTAAATAAGTGATTCTTTATATGTTTACAATATCTATACCTTTTGTCAGGTCAAGGGTTCGAGTCTCAGCAGTTAGCACCACAATGTGGAAGTTTTAATTCCAGTGTGAATTGTTGGGAACCATCGAGACTTATGTCAGTAGCGCCTAGTGGGCCACTGTCTACCTAGGGGGTGTTTGACTTATCTTTTTTAGAGGCAAAAGTCCTTTTTGGAAAAGTTACAAAAAGTCAGATTTTCCTGACTTTTCCAAAAAGTCAGTTTTTCTTATATCCAAAATCCAAAAGTAGCTTTTAAAATGCTTTTACCAAACATCTTTTACATTTTATCTTTCCAAAAAGAACTTTTGCCTCTTAAAAAGATAAGCCAAACATCCCCCTAATTTACCCTTCACATGATGTTCATGGTGCAGAGTGGTGTGTGTTAGCTTAAGGGTTGTTAGAAAAATAACCCTTTGTAAAATAATTTTAATATGTTTACTGAATTTACATTATATTGGTATCTATGTGTAGAAAACGGGAGCGAGTGTCAATAGCAACAAGTTTACACCGTTTGGTGGTGGACAAAGGTTGTGTCCCGGTTTGGAGTTCTCAAGGCTAGAAATCAGTATTTTCCTTCATCATTTTGTCACGAGTTACACTTGGGTTGCGGAAGAAGATCAGATTGTATATTTTCCAACGGTTAAGACAAAAAGAAAGTTACCTATCATGGTGACACCCAGATGAAATCAGTGACAAAAAGATATTTGATTAATAATTAATCGTATGAGTCATGGTAAATTTATTACAATTTGTTTGGGCATAAGGTGTATATATTATGATGAACAAAGGTTTGATTGTTTGTTTCTGGTCAACTTCAGTTTTGGGTTTATACTGTTTTGCTTTTACATAAAATAAGTGTTCAATTTGACCCTATTAATTTAGTTAGTCCATTCTTGGACATATTCATATACGGCTAAATATGATATTGGTGATGGCTAAATATGATATTGGTGATCCGTACAAGAAAAATCAAGGGTATTTTACTATATCTTTTAGTGAAGTTCTTTTCTAGGTTATATCATGACCTAATTAAGTTATATGTAAATCAAGATTAATTTAATTTCTTATGCATAATTGATGGTGATATAATGTTTTTATGATAAATAACAAAAATCAAAACACAAAATCTTTAATACGTTTAGGGATGTCGTGGTTGTGTGGGTGGGTGGATGGGTGTGGGGGAGATATGATAAGACATTTTTGTTTCGATTAATAATTGCTAAAATAAAAGGTTAGTAAAGGACATTCTTGTTTTTGTAATAGAACATAAGAAATGATAGCTACTATCTGTCTTTAGCCAAATAATGACAAATACCTTCATACACAAAATCAAATTGAAAATTGCACCAAACACCATTAACTTCAATAAGATCCATTCTAGTAAGAAAGCGTTTCATGTATTCAAAGACTTCGCTGCTCTGCTGGACATTTTCTACCCCTTGTTCTCGGTATTTAATTTGTTGCTGAATTGAGTCCACCAAGGGCTAACCAACAGCCCACTAAACTCAAGATTTTGGTTATCATTATTCATACTTTCCACCCCTCTTTGTTATTATTACCATTTTGACCTCTCCCTTCATTTTGACCCAAGGTACGCCCAGCGTACGCTGCAACTGGCCTAAACCTCGTTCTATTAGTTAAGACCCAACGTACAATTCTAGATTTAGGTTTATTAAAGTGCATTAAGCCAATAAGTTGCAAACTTTATGCTTTTGCATGTCTTAATGGGGAAAAACTTGGATTAAACCACATTATCTTCATCATACCACCTTAAATCCTTGCATGCTTGGACTTAATCCATCAATACTCCGTTTTCATGCTCAAGGGACGTTGGAAACACTAGGATCTAACATTATAACCTTCTGGAGTAGCTCATACTCTCAACAAAATATCTCAAGGACCATTTAATGATTAAATTAGCCCTAAAATACAAACTAACTGTAACATCCGGATTCCCAGGTATATTATTTTATTCATTTTATTTTTGGAGTTGTGGAGGAACTCGGCGAGTTGGTGTCAAGACTCGCCGAGTAGGGTCGCGGATGTTCATTCGGGTTCACGTCCGGACTCGGCGAGTCCACGCTGTTTAATGAAGCCCTAATTTCCAGGGTTTGGGACCTATTTAAAGGCCCTTATGGCCGTCAATAGCGGCTACCACACCCCAGAGAGAGACCTAGACCGTTGGTGAGGTAAGGAGCGGCCATTGTTGATCTCTTGTTGGTATAAATTGAAGGAGAAGGTGATCAAGGCAAGAGAAGGCTGAAGGAAGTGTAAATCCAGCGATTTCATTGTTCAAGGGTTTCATATTGAGGTATTCCTTCGGACTTTCTCCAGTTTTGGGTGGTTATTCATAGAGTTAGGGTTTTCAAACCCTTTAGAAGATGATTATGTAGAGTATTTGGTCCCTTCTCGAGTTTGTGCCTTGGATCTGGACTCAAAGAGGTCCAGAGACCTTAACCCAGGGAGCTTTATGAGTCATTTTGGGGTTATTGGACTTAGGTTGCCATTTTTGGGGCCAAATCACCATTTGATGCCATTTTGTTGATATATAAGCATCAAGTTTCGAACTTTACGTGACATTCATGCTTGGGAAGGCCAGATCTATGGTTTAGGGGTACAGATCTGACCTCAGGAGGTCAGTAGAGTTTGTGCATGGCATGAACTCGCCGAGTTGTTCTTGAGACTCGGCGAGTAGGGTTAGGGTTTCACGTAAATCACTCAGTGAGTAGACTTGCCGAGTTGGGGGATAACTCAGTGAGTCAGAAGGGGATTAGAGGACTGGAGTTCGAGGCGGTACTCGCCGATTTGTTCTTGAGACTCGGCGAGTTGAGTCGGGGTGGCCCCGCGATTCATGCCTGGTGACTCGTCGAGCAAGGGGAGGGACTCGACGCGCCAAGCGGGACTAAAGAGTTAGTGGGCATGTGTAGACTCGCCGATTCGCCAACGTACACTCGACGAGTTGGGTCAAAGTTTGACCGTTGACTTTCGTTGACTTTTAGGTTTTGGTCAACAATAGTATTTTTGGATCAGAAAGGGGTAAAATGGTCTTTTACCCTTCTGTGGATTTTAGGAAGGGGTGTAGTCTAGCCTTGGGAGCCGTTAATGATTTAAATAATTACTTTATGTGATTAGGTGGGGCTAGGTCGTTGTTTCGAGGTTCAGAGATACCGAGTGGTGACTTTCTGAGACATTCCCGAGGTGAGTCTTCTCACTATACATTACCTAGTGTGGAAACCCTGAGCAGACCGGAGGGTCTTTTATGTTATGTGCTATTTGTGTATATGTGTTTGTGATATATGTATGCTGTGTGATATAGACCGGACCGGAGGGTCCAATGATATAGACCGGGCCGGAGGGTCCAACGAGACAGACCGGGTCGGAGGACCCAACGATACGGAACTGGAGGGTTCCGCTGAGATACATCGACCGGAGGGTCATATTGTAGCCTTGAGTGGTGTATGTGTTGTATGTGGTATTTTGGGGAACTCACTAAGAATTTATGCTTACCGTGTTGTGTGAAATGTGTTTAAGGTACCAGCGAGGATCGTGGGAAGGCGCCAGCTTGATTGTACACATTGTTGGAGTATTTTGCTGAGATTCTGGGGAGATGTTTTGATTACTTATATTTTGAGATGAATGTTTATGATTTGAGATACATTTTGATTTTATTATGAATTATGAAATTTGAAAAAAAAAATTGAAAAAAGTCGGTGTTACAAGTTGGTATTAGAGCCTTGGTTTGAGGGATTCGGATTCACCTTCAGGTGTATTTGAACTTAAACTGAGGATTTGAGAAAAAAATTTTAAGACCAACAAATTTTCTAAAGTAAAGAAATATGAAAGAGATGGAAAGAAACAGTGTGTACAATCAGCAAGCGCCCGAACGGTGATTTCCCAAAATACCCTTATGTTTTATATTATGAGATATTATGTAATGAGTTATGCATGCTTGGGTAGGCTAGGTAATCATGATAGGACTAGAGTGGCCTGATTTGTGATGCCTTAGCCTAGGAGATTCCTGCTACTAAGAGAATACTTGTGAGTGAGTAGGTAGCAATAAGGAGCTTATGAGGGGCTGATTAGGGTATAGCCTGTATATGGTATGCTTGTGATTTGGGATCCTAGGAAGAAGACTGGGAGTGAGTACTGATACGATGTGGAAGGTAGTATAGGGCCCATACTACTGGAAACATTGGATTGGTGGTCAGTCCGAGTAAGATTCCTTAGGAAACCAAAGAATCAAGTAGGGTGAGTGATCGAGTGTGAGTGATCTCGATTGGGTCTCTGATTGTTTTGTGATTTTATTTCAAAGACAGCATGGTGGTTACGAGACGACAGGATGGGGACAGTGGTACTAGTGGTACTCGTTACCCTAACTTATTCGTAGCCGTAACTGATTCTAAGGACAAGATCATTTTAAGGGGGGGGGGGGGGGTGGAATCGTAACAACCCGAAAATCCTTCTGTTAACGAAGCGAACCTTCCGTTAGTCGAGAAATAATTGTAATAAAGCAATTTTGATTATACGAGTATTAAAAAGGGATAATTAAAAAAAGATATTAAATTAATATGTGAAGGAGGTAATCAATAAGAGAAATTAAATATCCTCCTACTTTTGATTCTACCAATCCTCCTACCCATTTAAATGACGACATGTGTCATATTAGTATCCTAAAATTTCATTAAATGAACATTAAATGTTACACATGTCACCATTTCACTGGGTAGGAGGATATGTAGGAACAAAAAGTAGGAGGATATTTAATTTCTCAATCAATAAATAGAGGAGATATAATCCAATTAAATTGATTTATGGAATTATTAGGGTTAATATAATTCATTAATCGGTGTAAATGGTGTTGAGTATCTAAAATGTCATAAAATGAAACTTAACCTGTCAATGTCAATGTGTCTAGGGTTAGGTTGGAAGGTGGTTTAAAGCCAAACTTGTGGGACTATGGGTGAAATTCGGCTGTAACTTAAAAAAGCTTTGGATTGATTATTCTTCAGGTATGTTTTTATCACGTATGAATTAAGGGGCTGCCCTCCATCGACTCAGGCTATTACCATTTCTTTGTGCATCGATAAGGAGTAGAAGAAGAAAAAAAAGACCGAAACGTGTAGGGGGTGTCGGGCAGCAGAAACGATCGCAAGGAGGGTGGGAAAGAACTCATCGGCAACGCAAGGCAAGAGGTTGTGACAATTGACGGGATTTTCTGTGCAATTGAAGTGTTATGATTGATTCTTCTTCTTTGTAAGTCTAATTCCTTTTCAATCGATGAAGAATTGATTGATTACTTTGGCAATTTCTTCCTATTTGGTGTTAATAATCATACCTTCTTTCTCCTTACAATCATCGACTGTTGATAGGATTAAACTCTAGTTTTATTTGGTGTATTTTGATGGCTAATTGTTGTCAAAATCTTTTTATGAACACCCTCAAGAGTATTATTGCTACTGTTAAAAAATCAATTTCCATCTTTATGGTTGATTTTGGTTATGGATTAATGAGTTAAGTTGTCAATTAACCTTAAAATGCAATGCTGCGAAATTCTGAAAAATTATCAATCTGTCCCTGTTTTGAAAAAAATCTAGAAAAATCACCAGGAGTCGAATTGGGCTCTGAAAGTTTGAATTTTGAGTCTAGTTTGTTCATGATTTTTCCCAAGACCTGATATTATCCCTAACCAAGGTGAAAATCGTCTTTTTCACTGAAATTCGCTGCAGGCATATGCAGTTTTGTAAAATTCATAGAAAACTGTAGAAAAATCAGTTGGATATGTGTGAGTTGTACTTTTAAAGCTAAACATATGAGCTACCTTAATATGGAATAAATTTGAAATTTTTACAGGTTTAAGTGGTGCTAAAGTGGCCTTGAACAGGCTGTTGTTTCAAGTCAAAATTTGAAAATTTGGCTTAATGACCAATTTGCATGTTTGGGTAGTAAAAAAATTCTAGATGTTTTACAGTTGCTAACAAGTTTTCATATTTCAAAAAGCAACCTCAAATATTAAACATTTATTCTATATGTCTCACAAGAAAAATTATTTATTTTATTGGACAAATCGTTCTTTTTATAAAGAACCTGGTTTATCTTTCTTTTTTAAAAAAACTTATCATTATTCCTGGAATAAAAAATTATATTATAAACTCATAATCAGAATGAAGATACATACATTTACAATAAAAACAAGTTGAATCAAAGGCAAAATCGAGAAAGTCAATATCATTTACACCCATCCCCCCCTCTCTCTCTCTCATATTTATTACTCGAAAGCCTCTTGCTTGCTTTTTCTGCTCTATTTAGATTTCAAAATCTTCCCAATTCACTACAAACGTCATAGAAAGAAAACATTCCTTCACAAAACACAACCACCACCTCGAGGAGTTATTTCATATCCGAATTCACAGATTCAAGCTTTTTTCGATTAAGAATGGAGGAAATGAAATGGGTGTTTGGAAATTGGGAATTAATTTGCATATCGATTGTTCTTGGATGGTTATTCTACAAGTATTTGATTGTCCGAAAATGGGGTTTGGGAGATAACCAAGAGGAGGAGCGCCGCCTGCAACCACCGCGAGGCAGCTCAGGTTGGCCGTTGATCGGAGAAACAATTGAATTCATTGCGTCTGGATTCACTTCTCGTCCTGTCAGTTTCATGGAGAAACGCAAGTCTCTGTAAGTGAACTCTTATCCTTTTTCTTGGAGAAATTGGTATTTATTGATAGCAATATTATGTTTTGCATGCTTGGATTTTATGCATTTAGAGTTGTACGTTGTTTTGAGCTTAAGATTTTGTGTTCATTTTGACATTTGACAATTATAGAAATTTTTTTTACTGTAGTTATCAAATGTACAAGTTGTAAAAGCAAAATTTTATGAACTTAATAATAGCATTTTGAAGCTAACATATAAACAATATTTTATTATGATATGGTGTCATGGATCTAATCATCTAAAGGTACAAAATAGTTTTTTGTTGTTATTATTAGATATTACTTTTTAGATTGCATTGATAATTAAATGATGTTAAAAACTATATAATATAGCTAATAGTTGATAGTTGTCAATATGAAAAGGGTCAAATTGAATATAAAGCAAGTCAAGGATTGGTATATTTTACTAAAAAGTAAAAAAGATTCTAAAATAAAATAAACAAAAGTTAACATGGGAAATTGAACATCATTATATCAACAAAAATAGTAATAATAATACATAAAAGTGCATTTGTTTATCCCACCACATCTACATATGATGTTATCACATTACTACCTTCAATAATTGCAATCTATGTATTTGATAATCATACATTGGTTTCAAATGATTAGAAAATGCATAGCGTAAATTATGAAACCTTTTCAAGATAAACTTACAACTCTATTTCTCTAAGTTATATGTTTTGGAAATGGTAACTTTGACCAATTTAACTATGGATAAATCATTTTGATTTTTTTAAAAACATTAATAGCTCCTGTAAAATAAACACATTAGCTTTAGAAAAGATAGATAGAAAATCATAAAAATTATAGTATATAACTTTTTTTTTTTGGTTAAAAAAACCCAATTATGACATTGTAATTTAAAAAATCTATTCAATAGTAGCTATGAAAATTAATACGATGACATTGCTATAATCACAAGAATTTGAAGTACAATCTTATAACAAATTTAGCATAAAATAAGTCTTCTTTAGTTTCATAATCTCTCTCTTACTACTACAAACATATAAATCATCTCATCTTTACATAAACTCTATCTTTATACACCTAATTAAGAAATTTATGTTTCATCTCTCATAGTTATGGGAAGGTGTTTAAGACACACATTTTGGGCAGACCAATTATTGTGTCAACGGATCCGGATGTAAACAAAGTGGTTTTACAAAACCAAGGCAATGTTTTCATCCCGAGTTATCCGAAATCCGTGATCGAGTTGCTTGGTGAATCTTCAATACTCCAAATCAATGGCGGATTACAAAAGAGATTGCATGCGATTATCGGAGGTTTCTTGAGGTCTCCTCAATTCAAAGCTCGCATCACTAAAGATATTGAGAATTCAGTGAAGCTCGCATTGTCTTCTTGGATCGATCGGAAAAATACCCACCACCCTATTGTTTACCTCCAAGATGAAACGAAAAAGGTACACGATTTGACTTTTGTGGTCAAACATATCGTTTTCTTGAACTTATGATTAGTTGATCATATCAATATAGAATTTCCTTAAGATCGAAAAAATTGTTATCTTTTATGAAGTTTTGATGTGGGTAATCGTTATTTTCCATGTCTACATGATTACCTCCTAGAGGAAACAAAAATGGTGAAATCTTTGACTTTTGTGGTCAAACCGACACATAGTTTTCTAGAACATATGAATAGTGTGATCATATCAACATAGAACTTCATCAAGATAACTTAAACTGTTACTTTTTATAGATTTCGGATCTGGGTATTCATTCTTTTTAATACGTATGTAACTACCTCTAAGAGGAAACATGGTGAAATCTTTGACTTTTATGGGTAATCACTAAACATAGAATTTCATCAAGATCACTAAAAATCGTTACCTTTTATATCGTTCTGATGTGGGTGATCATTCTTTTTCCATATCTACATAAATTTGCATCTCGATTTTCACTTTTTTATAATTCATTTACAAAACTATAAGCACGTTGTCAGAGTTCGGCTTTTTCGAACGATTTAAACTTTGTATAATAACTAACATAATCCGAATTTCATTCTTACAAACGATAGATTGTCCCTATAGATCATTTTCAAGAAGTTATGAGTAAAGTGATGATATCAAAACAGAATTTCATCAAGTTTCTACACAATTTTGAATCTCAATTTCACCTTTTTAACGACGCACTCACTTTTTTATGGCTGCTGACGCAGATTACTTTCCAAATTCTTGTGAGGGTGTTGATGAGTGTGGAGCCAGGTGAAGATATGGAGTTCCTCAAGAGAGAATTCATGGAAGTCATCAAAGGCTTAATTTGTCTACCAATCAAACTTCCAGGTTTCAGAATGTATAAATCTCTCCAGGTAATTAATTCATTCATTATAAATTCATTACCAAATCTCAGTGGATCAGTAACTTTGAAATATTGCAGGCTAAAGAAAGAATGTTAAAGATGGTGAGAAAGATTGTAGATGATAGAAAAATGGCAATGGAGAAAAAAGAAACAAAAGATTCAGGTTCACCAAATGACGCCATTGATGTGTTGTTAAGAGATACAGGTGAATCAGATGGGACCCAGCAACGGTTACCCTTGGATTTCATCAGTGGGAACATTATTGAGATGATGATCCCTGGGGAAGACTCGGTGCCCATGATCATGACTCTAGCTGTCAAATACTTGAGTGATAATCCTGTTGCTCTTTCTTGTCTTATGGTGCGTATCAACTATGAAATGAATACATTTATGTTTTTCAACAACTTGTTTGAGACTTTGAGCTATGATTTGATTGAGTTTTATATGAATGGCAGGAGGAAAATGATGAATTAAAGAAGCGAAAGGATGAATCGGGCGAAGGGTATGCTTGGACCGATTATGTCTCACTTCCGTTTACTCAAGGCGTAAGTTTCGTGTCTTTAGATGGGGAGGGTATTTATGTCTTTTTGGATCGGACAAAATACTACAAATTTTGTTATTTTTGATATCGGTTATAGTATAATGCATGTCAAACACAGTACAACTTGTTTTGTCTTGTCTGTGTAGAAAACGAGGTGTAAAGAAATTGGTTTTTATTATAGGTGATAAGTGAGACTCTTCGGATGGCGAATATCATCAATGCGATTTGGAGAAAAGCTGTTGAAGACGTAGAAATCAAAGGCTACTTGATCCCAAAAGGATGGTGTGTTTTGGCATCATTGACTTCCGTTCATATGGATGAAGAAAACTATGAAAACCCCGATGAATTTGATCCATGGAGATGGGAGGTAAATAAGTGATTCTTTATATGTTTACAATATCTATACCTTTTGTCAGGTCAAGGGTTCGAGTCTCAGCAGTTAGCACCACAATGTGGAAGTTTTAATTCCAGTGTGAATTGTTGGGAACCATCGAGACTTATGTCAGTAGCGCCTAGTGGGCCACTGTCTACCTAGGGGGTGTTTGACTTATCTTTTTTAGAGGCAAAAGTCCTTTTTGGAAAAGTTACAAAAAGTCAGATTTTCCTGACTTTTCCAAAAAGTCAGTTTTTCTTATATCCAAAATCCAAAAGTAGCTTTTAAAATGCTTTTACCAAACATCTTTTACATTTTATCTTTCCAAAAAGAACTTTTGCCTCTTAAAAAGATAAGCCAAACATCCCCCTAATTTACCCTTCACATGATGTTCATGGTGCAGAGTGGTGTGTGTTAGCTTAAGGGTTGTTAGAAAAATAACCCTTTGTAAAATAATTTTAATATGTTTACTGAATTTACATTATATTGGTATCTATGTGTAGAAAACGGGAGCGAGTGTCAATAGCAACAAGTTTACACCGTTTGGTGGTGGACAAAGGTTGTGTCCCGGTTTGGAGTTCTCAAGGCTAGAAATCAGTATTTTCCTTCATCATTTTGTCACGAGTTACACTTGGGTTGCGGAAGAAGATCAGATTGTATATTTTCCAACGGTTAAGACAAAAAGAAAGTTACCTATCATGGTGACACCCAGATGAAATCAGTGACAAAAAGATATTTGATTAATAATTAATCGTATGAGTCATGGTAAATTTATTACAATTTGTTTGGGCATAAGGTGTATATATTATGATGAACAAAGGTTTGATTGTTTGTTTCTGGTCAACTTCAGTTTTGGGTTTATACTGTTTTGCTTTTACATAAAATAAGTGTTCAATTTGACCCTATTAATTTAGTTAGTCCATTCTTGGACATATTCATATACGGCTAAATATGATATTGGTGATGGCTAAATATGATATTGGTGATCCGTACAAGAAAAATCAAGGGTATTTTACTATATCTTTTAGTGAAGTTCTTTTCTAGGTTATATCATGACCTAATTAAGTTATATGTAAATCAAGATTAATTTAATTTCTTATGCATAATTGATGGTGATATAATGTTTTTATGATAAATAACAAAAATCAAAACACAAAATCTTTAATACGTTTAGGGATGTCGTGGTTGTGTGGGTGGGTGGATGGGTGTGGGGGAGATATGATAAGACATTTTTGTTTCGATTAATAATTGCTAAAATAAAAGGTTAGTAAAGGACATTCTTGTTTTTGTAATAGAACATAAGAAATGATAGCTACTATCTGTCTTTAGCCAAATAATGACAAATACCTTCATACACAAAATCAAATTGAAAATTGCACCAAACACCATTAACTTCAATAAGATCCATTCTAGTAAGAAAGCGTTTCATGTATTCAAAGACTTCGCTGCTCTGCTGGACATTTTCTACCCCTTGTTCTCGGTATTTAATTTGTTGCTGAATTGAGTCCACCAAGGGCTAACCAACAGCCCACTAAACTCAAGATTTTGGTTATCATTATTCATACTTTCCACCCCTCTTTGTTATTATTACCATTTTGACCTCTCCCTTCATTTTGACCCAAGGTACGCCCAGCGTATGCTGCAACTGGCCTAAACCTCGTTCTATTAGTTAAGACCCAACGTACAATTCTAGATTTAGGTTTATTAAAGTGCATTAAGCCAATAAGTTGCAAACTTTATGCTTTTGCATGTCTTAATGGGGAAAAACTTGGATTAAACCACATTATCTTCATCATACCACCTTAAATCCTTGCATGCTTGGACTTAATCCATCAATACTCCGTTTTCATGCTCAAGGGACGTTGGAAACACTAGGATCTAACATTATAACCTTCTGGAGTAGCTCATACTCTCAACAAAATATCTCAAGGACCATTTAATGATTAAATTAGCCCTAAAATACAAACTAACTGTAACATCCGGATTCCCAGGTATATTATTTTATTCATTTTATTTTTGGAGTTGTGGAGGAACTCGGCGAGTTGGTGTCAAGACTCGCCGAGTAGGGTCGCGGATGTTCATTCGGGTTCACGTCCGGACTCGGCGAGTCCACGCTGTTTAATGAAGCCCTAATTTCCAGGGTTTGGGACCTATTTAAAGGCCCTTATGGCCGTCAATAGCGGCTACCACACCCCAGAGAGAGACCTAGACCGTTGGTGAGGTAAGGAGCGGCCATTGTTGATCTCTTGTTGGTATAAATTGAAGGAGAAGGTGATCAAGGCAAGAGAAGGCTGAAGGAAGTGTAAATCCAGCGATTTCATTGTTCAAGGGTTTCATATTGAGGTATTCCTTCGGACTTTCTCCAGTTTTGGGTGGTTATTCATAGAGTTAGGGTTTTCAAACCCTTTAGAAGATGATTATGTAGAGTATTTGGTCCCTTCTCGAGTTTGTGCCTTGGATCTGGACTCAAAGAGGTCCAGAGACCTTAACCCAGGGAGCTTTATGAGTCATTTTGGGGTTATTGGACTTAGGTTGCCATTTTTGGGGCCAAATCACCATTTGATGCCATTTTGTTGATATATAAGCATCAAGTTTCGAACTTTACGTGACATTCATGCTTGGGAAGGCCAGATCTATGGTTTAGGGGTACAGATCTGACCTCAGGAGGTCAGTAGAGTTTGTGCATGGCATGAACTCGCCGAGTTGTTCTTGAGACTCGGCGAGTAGGGTTAGGGTTTCACGTAAATCACTCAGTGAGTAGACTTGCCGAGTTGGGGGATAACTCAGTGAGTCAGAAGGGGATTAGAGGACTGGAGTTCGAGGCGGTACTCGCCGATTTGTTCTTGAGACTCGGCGAGTTGAGTCGGGGTGGCCCCGCGATTCATGCCTGGTGACTCGTCGAGCAAGGGGAGGGACTCGACGCGCCAAGCGGGACTAAAGAGTTAGTGGGCATGTGTAGACTCGCCGATTCGCCAACGTACACTCGATGAGTTGGGTCAAAGTTTGACCGTTGACTTTCGTTGACTTTTAGGTTTTGGTCAACAATAGTATTTTTGGATCAGAAAGGGGTAAAATGGTCTTTTACCCTTCTGTGGATTTTAGGAAGGGGTGTAGTCTAGCCTTGGGAGCCGTTAATGATTTAAATAATTACTTTATGTGATTAGGTGGGGCTAGGTCGTTGTTTCGAGGTTCAGAGATACCGAGTGGTGACTTTCTGAGACATTCCCGAGGTGAGTCTTCTCACTATACATTACCTAGTGTGGAAACCCTGAGCAGACCGGAGGGTCTTTTATGTTATGTGCTATTTGTGTATATGTGTTTGTGATATATGTATGCTGTGTGATATAGACCGGACCGGAGGGTCCAATGATATAGACCGGGCCGGAGGGTCCAACGAGACAGACCGGGTCGGAGGACCCAACGATACGGAACTGGAGGGTTCCGCTGAGATACATCGACCGGAGGGTCATATTGTAGCCTTGAGTGGTGTATGTGTTGTATGTGGTATTTTGGGGAACTCACTAAGAATTTATGCTTACCGTGTTGTGTGAAATGTGTTTAAGGTACCAGCGAGGATCGTGGGAAGGCGCCAGCTTGATTGTACACATTGTTGGAGTATTTTGCTGAGATTCTGGGGAGATGTTTTGATTACTTATATTTTGAGATGAATGTTTATGATTTGAGATACATTTTGATTTTATTATGAATTATGAAATTTGAAAAAAAAAATTGAAAAAAGTCGGTGTTACAAGTTGGTATTAGAGCCTTGGTTTGAGGGATTCGGATTCACCTTCGGGTGTATTTGAACTTAAACTGAGGATTTGAGAAAAAAATTTTAAGACCAACAAATTTTCTAAAGTAAAGAAATATGAAAGAGATGGAAAGAAACAGTGTGTACAATCAGCAAGCGCCCGAACGGTGATTTCCCAAAATACCCTTATGTTTTATATTATGAGATATTATGTAATGAGTTATGCATGCTTGGGTAGGCTAGGTAATCATGATAGGACTAGAGTGGCCTGATTTGTGATGCCTTAGCCTAGGAGATTCCTGCTACTAAGAGAATACTTGTGAGTGAGTAGGTAGCAATAAGGAGCTTATGAGGGGCTGATTAGGGTATAGCCTGTATATGGTATGCTTGTGATTTGGGATCCTAGGAAGAAGACTGGGAGTGAGTACTGATACGATGTGGAAGGTAGTATAGGGCCCATACTACTGGAAACATTGGATTGGTGGTCAGTCCGAGTAAGATTCCTTAGGAAACCAAAGAATCAAGTAGGGTGAGTGATCGAGTGTGAGTGATCTCGATTGGGTCTCTGATTGTTTTGTGATTTTATTTCAAAGACAGCATGGTGGTTACGAGACGACAGGATGGGGACAGTGGTACTAGTGGTACTCGTTACCCTAACTTATTCGTAGCCGTAACTGATTCTAAGGACAAGATCATTTTAAGGGGGGGGGGGGGGGGGGTGGAATCGTAACAACCCGAAAATCCTTCTGTTAACGAAACGAACCTTCCGTTAGTCGAGAAATAATTGTAATAAAGCAATTTTGATTATACGAGTATTAAAAAGGGATAATTAAAAAAAGATATTAAATTAATATGTGAAGGAGGTAATCAATAAGAGAAATTAAATATCCTCCTACTTTTGATTCTACCAATCCTCCTACCCATTTAAATGACGACATGTGTCATATTAGTATCCTAAAATTTCATTAAATGAACATTAAATGTTACACATGTCACCATTTCACTGGGTAGGAGGATATGTAGGAACAAAAAGTAGGAGGATATTTAATTTCTCAATCAATAAATAGAGGAGATATAATCCAATTAAATTGATTTATGGAATTATTAGGGTTAATATAATTCATTAATCGGTGTAAATGGTGTTGAGTATCTAAAATGTCATAAAATGAAACTTAACCTGTCAATGTCAATGTGTCTAGGGTTAGGTTGGAAGGTGGTTTAAAGCCAAACTTGTGGGACTATGGGTGAAATTCGGCTGTAACTTAAAAAAGCTTTGGATTGATTATTCTTCAGGTATGTTTTTATCACGTATGAATTAAGGGGCTGCCCTCCATCGACTCAGGCTATTACCATTTCTTTGTGCATCGATAAGGAGTAGAAGAAGAAAAAAAAGACCGAAACGTGTAGGGGGTGTCGGGCAGCAGAAACGATCGCAAGGAGGGTGGGAAAGAACTCATCGGCAACGCAAGGCAAGAGGTTGTGACAATTGACGGGATTTTCTGTGCAATTGAAGTGTTATGATTGATTCT
This sequence comes from Lactuca sativa, assembly GCF_002870075.4. Classification (NCBI taxonomy): domain Eukaryota; kingdom Viridiplantae; phylum Streptophyta; class Magnoliopsida; order Asterales; family Asteraceae; genus Lactuca; species Lactuca sativa. The sequence continues at coordinate 109,368,058 of NC_056625.2, read as the reverse complement.
TCTTCTTTGTAAGTCTAATTCCTTTTCAATCGATGAAGAATTGATTGATTACTTTGGCAATTTCTTCCTATTTGGTGTTAATAATCATACCTTCTTTCTCCTTACAATCATCGACTGTTGATAGGATTAAACTCTAGTTTTATTTGGTGTATTTTGATGGCTAATTGTTGTCAAAATCTTTTTATGAACACCCTCAAGAGTATTATTGCTACTGTTAAAAAATCAATTTCCATCTTTATGGTTGATTTTGGTTATGGATTAATGAGTTAAGTTGTCAATTAACCTTAAAATGCAATGCTGCGAAATTCTGAAAAATTATCAATCTGTCCCTGTTTTGAAAAAAATCTAGAAAAATCACCAGGAGTCGAATTGGGCTCTGAAAGTTTGAATTTTGAGTCTAGTTTGTTCATGATTTTTCCCAAGACCTGATATTATCCCTAACCAAGGTGAAAATCGTCTTTTTCACTGAAATTCGCTGCAGGCATATGCAGTTTTGTAAAATTCATAGAAAACTGTAGAAAAATCAGTTGGATATGTGTGAGTTGTACTTTTAAAGCTAAACATATGAGCTACCTTAATATGGAATAAATTTGAAATTTTTACAGGTTTAAGTGGTGCTAAAGTGGCCTTGAACAGGCTGTTGTTTCAAGTCAAAATTTGAAAATTTGGCTTAATGACCAATTTGCATGTTTGGGTAGTAAAAAAATTCTAGATGTTTTACAGTTGCTAACAAGTTTTCATATTTCAAAAAGCAACCTCAAATATTAAACATTTATTCTATATGTCTCACAAGAAAAATTATTTATTTTATTGGACAAATCGTTCTTTTTATAAAGAACCTGGTTTATCTTTCTTTTTTAAAAAAACTTATCATTATTCCTGGAATAAAAAATTATATTATAAACTCATAATCAGAATGAAGATACATACATTTACAATAAAAACAAGTTGAATCAAAGGCAAAATCGAGAAAGTCAATATCATTTACACCCATCCCCCCCTCTCTCTCTCTCATATTTATTACTCGAAAGCCTCTTGCTTGCTTTTTCTGCTCTATTTAGATTTCAAAATCTTCCCAATTCACTACAAACGTCATAGAAAGAAAACATTCCTTCACAAAACACAACCACCACCTCGAGGAGTTATTTCATATCCGAATTCACAGATTCAAGCTTTTTTCGATTAAGAATGGAGGAAATGAAATGGGTGTTTGGAAATTGGGAATTAATTTGCATATCGATTGTTCTTGGATGGTTATTCTACAAGTATTTGATTGTCCGAAAATGGGGTTTGGGAGATAACCAAGAGGAGGAGCGCCGCCTGCAACCACCGCGAGGCAGCTCAGGTTGGCCGTTGATCGGAGAAACAATTGAATTCATTGCGTCTGGATTCACTTCTCGTCCTGTCAGTTTCATGGAGAAACGCAAGTCTCTGTAAGTGAACTCTTATCCTTTTTCTTGGAGAAATTGGTATTTATTGATAGCAATATTATGTTTTGCATGCTTGGATTTTATGCATTTAGAGTTGTACGTTGTTTTGAGCTTAAGATTTTGTGTTCATTTTGACATTTGACAATTATAGAAATTTTTTTTACTGTAGTTATCAAATGTACAAGTTGTAAAAGCAAAATTTTATGAACTTAATAATAGCATTTTGAAGCTAACATATAAACAATATTTTATTATGATATGGTGTCATGGATCTAATCATCTAAAGGTACAAAATAGTTTTTTGTTGTTATTATTAGATATTACTTTTTAGATTGCATTGATAATTAAATGATGTTAAAAACTATATAATATAGCTAATAGTTGATAGTTGTCAATATGAAAAGGGTCAAATTGAATATAAAGCAAGTCAAGGATTGGTATATTTTACTAAAAAGTAAAAAAGATTCTAAAATAAAATAAACAAAAGTTAACATGGGAAATTGAACATCATTATATCAACAAAAATAGTAATAATAATACATAAAAGTGCATTTGTTTATCCCACCACATCTACATATGATGTTATCACATTACTACCTTCAATAATTGCAATCTATGTATTTGATAATCATACATTGGTTTCAAATGATTAGAAAATGCATAGCGTAAATTATGAAACCTTTTCAAGATAAACTTACAACTCTATTTCTCTAAGTTATATGTTTTGGAAATGGTAACTTTGACCAATTTAACTATGGATAAATCATTTTGATTTTTTTAAAAACATTAATAGCTCCTGTAAAATAAACACATTAGCTTTAGAAAAGATAGATAGAAAATCATAAAAATTATAGTATATAACTTTTTTTTTTTGGTTAAAAAAACCCAATTATGACATTGTAATTTAAAAAATCTATTCAATAGTAGCTATGAAAATTAATACGATGACATTGCTATAATCACAAGAATTTGAAGTACAATCTTATAACAAATTTAGCATAAAATAAGTCTTCTTTAGTTTCATAATCTCTCTCTTACTACTACAAACATATAAATCATCTCATCTTTACATAAACTCTATCTTTATACACCTAATTAAGAAATTTATGTTTCATCTCTCATAGTTATGGGAAGGTGTTTAAGACACACATTTTGGGCAGACCAATTATTGTGTCAACGGATCCGGATGTAAACAAAGTGGTTTTACAAAACCAAGGCAATGTTTTCATCCCGAGTTATCCGAAATCCGTGATCGAGTTGCTTGGTGAATCTTCAATACTCCAAATCAATGGCGGATTACAAAAGAGATTGCATGCGATTATCGGAGGTTTCTTGAGGTCTCCTCAATTCAAAGCTCGCATCACTAAAGATATTGAGAATTCAGTGAAGCTCGCATTGTCTTCTTGGATCGATCGGAAAAATACCCACCACCCTATTGTTTACCTCCAAGATGAAACGAAAAAGGTACACGATTTGACTTTTGTGGTCAAACATATCGTTTTCTTGAACTTATGATTAGTTGATCATATCAATATAGAATTTCCTTAAGATCGAAAAAATTGTTATCTTTTATGAAGTTTTGATGTGGGTAATCGTTATTTTCCATGTCTACATGATTACCTCCTAGAGGAAACAAAAATGGTGAAATCTTTGACTTTTGTGGTCAAACCGACACATAGTTTTCTAGAACATATGAATAGTGTGATCATATCAACATAGAACTTCATCAAGATAACTTAAACTGTTACTTTTTATAGATTTCGGATCTGGGTATTCATTCTTTTTAATACGTATGTAACTACCTCTAAGAGGAAACATGGTGAAATCTTTGACTTTTATGGGTAATCACTAAACATAGAATTTCATCAAGATCACTAAAAATCGTTACCTTTTATATCGTTCTGATGTGGGTGATCATTCTTTTTCCATATCTACATAAATTTGCATCTCGATTTTCACTTTTTTATAATTCATTTACAAAACTATAAGCACGTTGTCAGAGTTCGGCTTTTTCGAACGATTTAAACTTTGTATAATAACTAACATAATCCGAATTTCATTCTTACAAACGATAGATTGTCCCTATAGATCATTTTCAAGAAGTTATGAGTAAAGTGATGATATCAAAACAGAATTTCATCAAGTTTCTACACAATTTTGAATCTCAATTTCACCTTTTTAACGACGCACTCACTTTTTTATGGCTGCTGACGCAGATTACTTTCCAAATTCTTGTGAGGGTGTTGATGAGTGTGGAGCCAGGTGAAGATATGGAGTTCCTCAAGAGAGAATTCATGGAAGTCATCAAAGGCTTAATTTGTCTACCAATCAAACTTCCAGGTTTCAGAATGTATAAATCTCTCCAGGTAATTAATTCATTCATTATAAATTCATTACCAAATCTCAGTGGATCAGTAACTTTGAAATATTGCAGGCTAAAGAAAGAATGTTAAAGATGGTGAGAAAGATTGTAGATGATAGAAAAATGGCAATGGAGAAAAAAGAAACAAAAGATTCAGGTTCACCAAATGACGCCATTGATGTGTTGTTAAGAGATACAGGTGAATCAGATGGGACCCAGCAACGGTTACCCTTGGATTTCATCAGTGGGAACATTATTGAGATGATGATCCCTGGGGAAGACTCGGTGCCCATGATCATGACTCTAGCTGTCAAATACTTGAGTGATAATCCTGTTGCTCTTTCTTGTCTTATGGTGCGTATCAACTATGAAATGAATACATTTATGTTTTTCAACAACTTGTTTGAGACTTTGAGCTATGATTTGATTGAGTTTTATATGAATGGCAGGAGGAAAATGATGAATTAAAGAAGCGAAAGGATGAATCGGGCGAAGGGTATGCTTGGACCGATTATGTCTCACTTCCGTTTACTCAAGGCGTAAGTTTCGTGTCTTTAGATGGGGAGGGTATTTATGTCTTTTTGGATCGGACAAAATACTACAAATTTTGTTATTTTTGATATCGGTTATAGTATAATGCATGTCAAACACAGTACAACTTGTTTTGTCTTGTCTGTGTAGAAAACGAGGTGTAAAGAAATTGGTTTTTATTATAGGTGATAAGTGAGACTCTTCGGATGGCGAATATCATCAATGCGATTTGGAGAAAAGCTGTTGAAGACGTAGAAATCAAAGGCTACTTGATCCCAAAAGGATGGTGTGTTTTGGCATCATTGACTTCCGTTCATATGGATGAAGAAAACTATGAAAACCCCGATGAATTTGATCCATGGAGATGGGAGGTAAATAAGTGATTCTTTATATGTTTACAATATCTATACCTTTTGTCAGGTCAAGGGTTCGAGTCTCAGCAGTTAGCACCACAATGTGGAAGTTTTAATTCCAGTGTGAATTGTTGGGAACCATCGAGACTTATGTCAGTAGCGCCTAGTGGGCCACTGTCTACCTAGGGGGTGTTTGACTTATCTTTTTTAGAGGCAAAAGTCCTTTTTGGAAAAGTTACAAAAAGTCAGATTTTCCTGACTTTTCCAAAAAGTCAGTTTTTCTTATATCCAAAATCCAAAAGTAGCTTTTAAAATGCTTTTACCAAACATCTTTTACATTTTATCTTTCCAAAAAGAACTTTTGCCTCTTAAAAAGATAAGCCAAACATCCCCCTAATTTACCCTTCACATGATGTTCATGGTGCAGAGTGGTGTGTGTTAGCTTAAGGGTTGTTAGAAAAATAACCCTTTGTAAAATAATTTTAATATGTTTACTGAATTTACATTATATTGGTATCTATGTGTAGAAAACGGGAGCGAGTGTCAATAGCAACAAGTTTACACCGTTTGGTGGTGGACAAAGGTTGTGTCCCGGTTTGGAGTTCTCAAGGCTAGAAATCAGTATTTTCCTTCATCATTTTGTCACGAGTTACACTTGGGTTGCGGAAGAAGATCAGATTGTATATTTTCCAACGGTTAAGACAAAAAGAAAGTTACCTATCATGGTGACACCCAGATGAAATCAGTGACAAAAAGATATTTGATTAATAATTAATCGTATGAGTCATGGTAAATTTATTACAATTTGTTTGGGCATAAGGTGTATATATTATGATGAACAAAGGTTTGATTGTTTGTTTCTGGTCAACTTCAGTTTTGGGTTTATACTGTTTTGCTTTTACATAAAATAAGTGTTCAATTTGACCCTATTAATTTAGTTAGTCCATTCTTGGACATATTCATATACGGCTAAATATGATATTGGTGATGGCTAAATATGATATTGGTGATCCGTACAAGAAAAATCAAGGGTATTTTACTATATCTTTTAGTGAAGTTCTTTTCTAGGTTATATCATGACCTAATTAAGTTATATGTAAATCAAGATTAATTTAATTTCTTATGCATAATTGATGGTGATATAATGTTTTTATGATAAATAACAAAAATCAAAACACAAAATCTTTAATACGTTTAGGGATGTCGTGGTTGTGTGGGTGGGTGGATGGGTGTGGGGGAGATATGATAAGACATTTTTGTTTCGATTAATAATTGCTAAAATAAAAGGTTAGTAAAGGACATTCTTGTTTTTGTAATAGAACATAAGAAATGATAGCTACTATCTGTCTTTAGCCAAATAATGACAAATACCTTCATACACAAAATCAAATTGAAAATTGCACCAAACACCATTAACTTCAATAAGATCCATTCTAGTAAGAAAGCGTTTCATGTATTCAAAGACTTCGCTGCTCTGCTGGACATTTTCTACCCCTTGTTCTCGGTATTTAATTTGTTGCTGAATTGAGTCCACCAAGGGCTAACCAACAGCCCACTAAACTCAAGATTTTGGTTATCATTATTCATACTTTCCACCCCTCTTTGTTATTATTACCATTTTGACCTCTCCCTTCATTTTGACCCAAGGTACGCCCAGCGTATGCTGCAACTGGCCTAAACCTCGTTCTATTAGTTAAGACCCAACGTACAATTCTAGATTTAGGTTTATTAAAGTGCATTAAGCCAATAAGTTGCAAACTTTATGCTTTTGCATGTCTTAATGGGGAAAAACTTGGATTAAACCACATTATCTTCATCATACCACCTTAAATCCTTGCATGCTTGGACTTAATCCATCAATACTCCGTTTTCATGCTCAAGGGACGTTGGAAACACTAGGATCTAACATTATAACCTTCTGGAGTAGCTCATACTCTCAACAAAATATCTCAAGGACCATTTAATGATTAAATTAGCCCTAAAATACAAACTAACTGTAACATCCGGATTCCCAGGTATATTATTTTATTCATTTTATTTTTGGAGTTGTGGAGGAACTCGGCGAGTTGGTGTCAAGACTCGCCGAGTAGGGTCGCGGATGTTCATTCGGGTTCACGTCCGGACTCGGCGAGTCCACGCTGTTTAATGAAGCCCTAATTTCCAGGGTTTGGGACCTATTTAAAGGCCCTTATGGCCGTCAATAGCGGCTACCACACCCCAGAGAGAGACCTAGACCGTTGGTGAGGTAAGGAGCGGCCATTGTTGATCTCTTGTTGGTATAAATTGAAGGAGAAGGTGATCAAGGCAAGAGAAGGCTGAAGGAAGTGTAAATCCAGCGATTTCATTGTTCAAGGGTTTCATATTGAGGTATTCCTTCGGACTTTCTCCAGTTTTGGGTGGTTATTCATAGAGTTAGGGTTTTCAAACCCTTTAGAAGATGATTATGTAGAGTATTTGGTCCCTTCTCGAGTTTGTGCCTTGGATCTGGACTCAAAGAGGTCCAGAGACCTTAACCCAGGGAGCTTTATGAGTCATTTTGGGGTTATTGGACTTAGGTTGCCATTTTTGGGGCCAAATCACCATTTGATGCCATTTTGTTGATATATAAGCATCAAGTTTCGAACTTTACGTGACATTCATGCTTGGGAAGGCCAGATCTATGGTTTAGGGGTACAGATCTGACCTCAGGAGGTCAGTAGAGTTTGTGCATGGCATGAACTCGCCGAGTTGTTCTTGAGACTCGGCGAGTAGGGTTAGGGTTTCACGTAAATCACTCAGTGAGTAGACTTGCCGAGTTGGGGGATAACTCAGTGAGTCAGAAGGGGATTAGAGGACTGGAGTTCGAGGCGGTACTCGCCGATTTGTTCTTGAGACTCGGCGAGTTGAGTCGGGGTGGCCCCGCGATTCATGCCTGGTGACTCGTCGAGCAAGGGGAGGGACTCGACGCGCCAAGCGGGACTAAAGAGTTAGTGGGCATGTGTAGACTCGCCGATTCGCCAACGTACACTCGACGAGTTGGGTCAAAGTTTGACCGTTGACTTTCGTTGACTTTTAGGTTTTGGTCAACAATAGTATTTTTGGATCAGAAAGGGGTAAAATGGTCTTTTACCCTTCTGTGGATTTTAGGAAGGGGTGTAGTCTAGCCTTGGGAGCCGTTAATGATTTAAATAATTACTTTATGTGATTAGGTGGGGCTAGGTCGTTGTTTCGAGGTTCAGAGATACCGAGTGGTGACTTTCTGAGACATTCCCGAGGTGAGTCTTCTCACTATACATTACCTAGTGTGGAAACCCTGAGCAGACCGGAGGGTCTTTTATGTTATGTGCTATTTGTGTATATGTGTTTGTGATATATGTATGCTGTGTGATATAGACCGGACCGGAGGGTCCAATGATATAGACCGGGCCGGAGGGTCCAACGAGACAGACCGGGTCGGAGGACCCAACGATACGGAACTGGAGGGTTCCGCTGAGATACATCGACCGGAGGGTCATATTGTAGCCTTGAGTGGTGTATGTGTTGTATGTGGTATTTTGGGGAACTCACTAAGAATTTATGCTTACCGTGTTGTGTGAAATGTGTTTAAGGTACCAGCGAGGATCGTGGGAAGGCGCCAGCTTGATTGTACACATTGTTGGAGTATTTTGCTGAGATTCTGGGGAGATGTTTTGATTACTTATATTTTGAGATGAATGTTTATGATTTGAGATACATTTTGATTTTATTATGAATTATGAAATTTGAAAAAAAAAATTGAAAAAAGTCGGTGTTACAAGTTGGTATTAGAGCCTTGGTTTGAGGGATTCGGATTCACCTTCGGGTGTATTTGAACTTAAACTGAGGATTTGAGAAAAAAAATTTAAGACCAACAAATTTTCTAAAGTAAAGAAATATGAAAGAGATGGAAAGAAACAGTGTGTACAATCAGCAAGCGCCCGAACGGTGATTTCCCAAAATACCCTTATGTTTTATATTATGAGATATTATGTAATGAGTTATGCATGCTTGGGTAGGCTAGGTAATCATGATAGGACTAGAGTGGCCTGATTTGTGATGCCTTAGCCTAGGAGATTCCTGCTACTAAGAGAATACTTGTGAGTGAGTAGGTAGTAATAAGGAGCTTATGAGGGGCTGATTAGGGTATAGCCTGTATATGGTATGCTTGTGATTTGGGATCCTAGGAAGAAGACTGGGAGTGAGTACTGATACGATGTGGAAGGTAGTATAGGGCCCATACTACTGGAAACATTGGATTGGTGGTCAGTCCGAGTAAGATTCCTTAGGAAACCAAAGAATCAAGTAGGGTGAGTGATCGAGTGTGAGTGATCTCGATTGGGTCTCTGATTGTTTTGTGATTTTATTTCAAAGACAGCATGGTGGTTACGAGACGACAGGATGGGGACAGTGGTACTAGTGGTACTCGTTACCCTAACTTATTCGTAGCCGTAACTGATTCTAAGGACAAGATCATTTTAAGGGGGGGGGGGGGGGGGTGGAATCGTAACAACCCGAAAATCCTTCTGTTAACGAAACGAACCTTCCGTTAGTCGAGAAATAATTGTAATAAAGCAATTTTGATTATACGAGTATTAAAAAGGGATAATTAAAAAAAGATATTAAATTAATATGTGAAGGAGGTAATCAATAAGAGAAATTAAATATCCTCCTACTTTTGATTCTACCAATCCTCCTACCCATTTAAATGACGACATGTGTCATATTAGTATCCTAAAATTTCATTAAATGAACATTAAATGTTACACATGTCACCATTTCACTGGGTAGGAGGATATGTAGGAACAAAAAGTAGGAGGATATTTAATTTCTCAATCAATAAATAGAGGAGATATAATCCAATTAAATTGATTTATGGAATTATTAGGGTTAATATAATTCATTAATCGGTGTAAATGGTGTTGAGTATCTAAAATGTCATAAAATGAAACTTAACCTGTCAATGTCAATGTGTCTAGGGTTAGGTTGGAAGGTGGTTTAAAGCCAAACTTGTGGGACTATGGGTGAAATTCGGCTGTAACTTAAAAAAGCTTTGGATTGATTATTCTTCAGGTATGTTTTTATCACGTATGAATTAAGGGGCTGCCCTCCATCGACTCAGGCTATTACCATTTCTTTGTGCATCGATAAGGAGTAGAAGAAGAAAAAAAAGACCGAAACGTGTAGGGGGTGTCGGGCAGCAGAAACGATCGCAAGGAGGGTGGGAAAGAACTCATCGGCAACGCAAGGCAAGAGGTTGTGACAATTGACGGGATTTTCTGTGCAATTGAAGTGTTATGATTGATTCTTCTTCTTTGTAAGTCTAATTCCTTTTCAATCGATGAAGAATTGATTGATTACTTTGGCAATTTCTTCCTATTTGGTGTTAATAATCATACCTTCTTTCTCCTTACAATCATCGACTGTTGATAGGATTAAACTCTAGTTTTATTTGGTGTATTTTGATGGCTAATTGTTGTCAAAATCTTTTTATGAACACCCTCAAGAGTATTATTGCTACTGTTAAAAAATCAATTTCCATCTTTATGGTTGATTTTGGTTATGGATTAATGAGTTAAGTTGTCAATTAACCTTAAAATGCAATGCTGCGAAATTCTGAAAAATTATCAATCTGTCCCTGTTTTGAAAAAAATCTAGAAAAATCACCAGGAGTCGAATTGGGCTCTGAAAGTTTGAATTTTGAGTCTAGTTTGTTCATGATTTTTCCCAAGACCTGATATTATCCCTAACCAAGGTGAAAATCGTCTTTTTCACTGAAATTCGCTGCAGGCATATGCAGTTTTGTAAAATTCATAGAAAACTGTAGAAAAATCAGTTGGATATGTGTGAGTTGTACTTTTAAAGCTAAACATATGAGCTACCTTAATATGGAATAAATTTGAAATTTTTACAGGTTTAAGTGGTGCTAAAGTGGCCTTGAACAGGCTGTTGTTTCAAGTCAAAATTTGAAAATTTGGCTTAATGACCAATTTGCATGTTTGGGTAGTAAAAAAATTCTAGATGTTTTACAGTTGCTAACAAGTTTTCATATTTCAAAAAGCAACCTCAAATATTAAACATTTATTCTATATGTCTCACAAGAAAAATTATTTATTTTATTGGACAAATCGTTCTTTTTATAAAGAACCTGGTTTATCTTTCTTTTTTAAAAAAACTTATCATTATTCCTGGAATAAAAAATTATATTATAAACTCATAATCAGAATGAAGATACATACATTTACAATAAAAACAAGTTGAATCAAAGGCAAAATCGAGAAAGTCAATATCATTTACACCCATCCCCCCCTCTCTCTCTCTCATATTTATTACTCGAAAGCCTCTTGCTTGCTTTTTCTGCTCTATTTAGATTTCAAAATCTTCCCAATTCACTACAAACGTCATAGAAAGAAAACATTCCTTCACAAAACACAACCACCACCTCGAGGAGTTATTTCATATCCGAATTCACAGATTCAAGCTTTTTTCGATTAAGAATGGAGGAAATGAAATGGGTGTTTGGAAATTGGGAATTAATTTGCATATCGATTGTTCTTGGATGGTTATTCTACAAGTATTTGATTGTCCGAAAATGGGGTTTGGGAGATAACCAAGAGGAGGAGCGCCGCCTGCAACCACCGCGAGGCAGCTCAGGTTGGCCGTTGATCGGAGAAACAATTGAATTCATTGCGTCTGGATTCACTTCTCGTCCTGTCAGTTTCATGGAGAAACGCAAGTCTCTGTAAGTGAACTCTTATCCTTTTTCTTGGAGAAATTGGTATTTATTGATAGCAATATTATGTTTTGCATGCTTGGATTTTATGCATTTAGAGTTGTACGTTGTTTTGAGCTTAAGATTTTGTGTTCATTTTGACATTTGACAATTATAGAAATTTTTTTTACTGTAGTTATCAAATGTACAAGTTGTAAAAGCAAAATTTTATGAACTTAATAATAGCATTTTGAAGCTAACATATAAACAATATTTTATTATGATATGGTGTCATGGATCTAATCATCTAAAGGTACAAAATAGTTTTTTGTTGTTATTATTAGATATTACTTTTTAGATTGCATTGATAATTAAATGATGTTAAAAACTATATAATATAGCTAATAGTTGATAGTTGTCAATATGAAAAGGGTCAAATTGAATATAAAGCAAGTCAAGGATTGGTATATTTTACTAAAAAGTAAAAAAGATTCTAAAATAAAATAAACAAAAGTTAACATGGGAAATTGAACATCATTATATCAACAAAAATAGTAATAATAATACATAAAAGTGCATTTGTTTATCCCACCACATCTACATATGATGTTATCACATTACTACCTTCAATAATTGCAATCTATGTATTTGATAATCATACATTGGTTTCAAATGATTAGAAAATGCATAGCGTAAATTATGAAACCTTTTCAAGATAAACTTACAACTCTATTTCTCTAAGTTATATGTTTTGGAAATGGTAACTTTGACCAATTTAACTATGGATAAATCATTTTGATTTTTTTAAAAACATTAATAGCTCCTGTAAAATAAACACATTAGCTTTAGAAAAGATAGATAGAAAATCATAAAAATTATAGTATATAACTTTTTTTTTTTGGTTAAAAAAACCCAATTATGACATTGTAATTTAAAAAATCTATTCAATAGTAGCTATGAAAATTAATACGATGACATTGCTATAATCACAAGAATTTGAAGTACAATCTTATAACAAATTTAGCATAAAATAAGTCTTCTTTAGTTTCATAATCTCTCTCTTACTACTACAAACATATAAATCATCTCATCTTTACATAAACTCTATCTTTATACACCTAATTAAGAAATTTATGTTTCATCTCTCATAGTTATGGGAAGGTGTTTAAGACACACATTTTGGGCAGACCAATTATTGTGTCAACGGATCCGGATGTAAACAAAGTGGTTTTACAAAACCAAGGCAATGTTTTCATCCCGAGTTATCCGAAATCCGTGATCGAGTTGCTTGGTGAATCTTCAATACTCCAAATCAATGGCGGATTACAAAAGAGATTGCATGCGATTATCGGAGGTTTCTTGAGGTCTCCTCAATTCAAAGCTCGCATCACTAAAGATATTGAGAATTCAGTGAAGCTCGCATTGTCTTCTTGGATCGATCGGAAAAATACCCACCACCCTATTGTTTACCTCCAAGATGAAACGAAAAAGGTACACGATTTGACTTTTGTGGTCAAACATATCGTTTTCTTGAACTTATGATTAGTTGATCATATCAATATAGAATTTCCTTAAGATCGAAAAAATTGTTATCTTTTATGAAGTTTTGATGTGGGTAATCGTTATTTTCCATGTCTACATGATTACCTCCTAGAGGAAACAAAAATGGTGAAATCTTTGACTTTTGTGGTCAAACCGACACATAGTTTTCTAGAACATATGAATAGTGTGATCATATCAACATAGAACTTCATCAAGATAACTTAAACTGTTACTTTTTATAGATTTCGGATCTGGGTATTCATTCTTTTTAATACGTATGTAACTACCTCTAAGAGGAAACATGGTGAAATCTTTGACTTTTATGGGTAATCACTAAACATAGAATTTCATCAAGATCACTAAAAATCGTTACCTTTTATATCGTTCTGATGTGGGTGATCATTCTTTTTCCATATCTACATAAATTTGCATCTCGATTTTCACTTTTTTATAATTCATTTACAAAACTATAAGCACGTTGTCAGAGTTCGGCTTTTTCGAACGATTTAAACTTTGTATAATAACTAACATAATCCGAATTTCATTCTTACAAACGATAGATTGTCCCTATAGATCATTTTCAAGAAGTTATGAGTAAAGTGATGATATCAAAACAGAATTTCATCAAGTTTCTACACAATTTTGAATCTCAATTTCACCTTTTTAACGACGCACTCACTTTTTTATGGCTGCTGACGCAGATTACTTTCCAAATTCTTGTGAGGGTGTTGATGAGTGTGGAGCCAGGTGAAGATATGGAGTTCCTCAAGAGAGAATTCATGGAAGTCATCAAAGGCTTAATTTGTCTACCAATCAAACTTCCAGGTTTCAGAATGTATAAATCTCTCCAGGTAATTAATTCATTCATTATAAATTCATTACCAAATCTCAGTGGATCAGTAACTTTGAAATATTGCAGGCTAAAGAAAGAATGTTAAAGATGGTGAGAAAGATTGTAGATGATAGAAAAATGGCAATGGAGAAAAAAGAAACAAAAGATTCAGGTTCACCAAATGACGCCATTGATGTGTTGTTAAGAGATACAGGTGAATCAGATGGGACCCAGCAACGGTTACCCTTGGATTTCATCAGTGGGAACATTATTGAGATGATGATCCCTGGGGAAGACTCGGTGCCCATGATCATGACTCTAGCTGTCAAATACTTGAGTGATAATCCTGTTGCTCTTTCTTGTCTTATGGTGCGTATCAACTATGAAATGAATACATTTATGTTTTTCAACAACTTGTTTGAGACTTTGAGCTATGATTTGATTGAGTTTTATATGAATGGCAGGAGGAAAATGATGAATTAAAGAAGCGAAAGGATGAATCGGGCGAAGGGTATGCTTGGACCGATTATGTCTCACTTCCGTTTACTCAAGGCGTAAGTTTCGTGTCTTTAGATGGGGAGGGTATTTATGTCTTTTTGGATCGGACAAAATACTACAAATTTTGTTATTTTTGATATCGGTTATAGTATAATGCATGTCAAACACAGTACAACTTGTTTTGTCTTGTCTGTGTAGAAAACGAGGTGTAAAGAAATTGGTTTTTATTATAGGTGATAAGTGAGACTCTTCGGATGGCGAATATCATCAATGCGATTTGGAGAAAAGCTGTTGAAGACGTAGAAATCAAAGGCTACTTGATCCCAAAAGGATGGTGTGTTTTGGCATCATTGACTTCCGTTCATATGGATGAAGAAAACTATGAAAACCCCGATGAATTTGATCCATGGAGATGGGAGGTAAATAAGTGATTCTTTATATGTTTACAATATCTATACCTTTTGTCAGGTCAAGGGTTCGAGTCTCAGCAGTTAGCACCACAATGTGGAAGTTTTAATTCCAGTGTGAATTGTTGGGAACCATCGAGACTTATGTCAGTAGCGCCTAGTGGGCCACTGTCTACCTAGGGGGTGTTTGACTTATCTTTTTTAGAGGCAAAAGTCCTTTTTGGAAAAGTTACAAAAAGTCAGATTTTCCTGACTTTTCCAAAAAGTCAGTTTTTCTTATATCCAAAATCCAAAAGTAGCTTTTAAAATGCTTTTACCAAACATCTTTTACATTTTATCTTTCCAAAAAGAACTTTTGCCTCTTAAAAAGATAAGCCAAACATCCCCCTAATTTACCCTTCACATGATGTTCATGGTGCAGAGTGGTGTGTGTTAGCTTAAGGGTTGTTAGAAAAATAACCCTTTGTAAAATAATTTTAATATGTTTACTGAATTTACATTATATTGGTATCTATGTGTAGAAAACGGGAGCGAGTGTCAATAGCAACAAGTTTACACCGTTTGGTGGTGGACAAAGGTTGTGTCCCGGTTTGGAGTTCTCAAGGCTAGAAATCAGTATTTTCCTTCATCATTTTGTCACGAGTTACACTTGGGTTGCGGAAGAAGATCAGATTGTATATTTTCCAACGGTTAAGACAAAAAGAAAGTTACCTATCATGGTGACACCCAGATGAAATCAGTGACAAAAAGATATTTGATTAATAATTAATCGTATGAGTCATGGTAAATTTATTACAATTTGTTTGGGCATAAGGTGTATATATTATGATGAACAAAGGTTTGATTGTTTGTTTCTGGTCAACTTCAGTTTTGGGTTTATACTGTTTTGCTTTTACATAAAATAAGTGTTCAATTTGACCCTATTAATTTAGTTAGTCCATTCTTGGACATATTCATATACGGCTAAATATGATATTGGTGATGGCTAAATATGATATTGGTGATCCGTACAAGAAAAATCAAGGGTATTTTACTATATCTTTTAGTGAAGTTCTTTTCTAGGTTATATCATGACCTAATTAAGTTATATGTAAATCAAGATTAATTTAATTTCTTATGCATAATTGATGGTGATATAATGTTTTTATGATAAATAACAAAAATCAAAACACAAAATCTTTAATACGTTTAGGGATGTCGTGGTTGTGTGGGTGGGTGGATGGGTGTGGGGGAGATATGATAAGACATTTTTGTTTCGATTAATAATTGCTAAAATAAAAGGTTAGTAAAGGACATTCTTGTTTTTGTAATAGAACATAAGAAATGATAGCTACTATCTGTCTTTAGCCAAATAATGACAAATACCTTCATACACAAAATCAAATTGAAAATTGCACCAAACACCATTAACTTCAATAAGATCCATTCTAGTAAGAAAGCGTTTCATGTATTCAAAGACTTCGCTGCTCTGCTGGACATTTTCTACCCCTTGTTCTCGGTATTTAATTTGTTGCTGAATTGAGTCCACCAAGGGCTAACCAACAGCCCACTAAACTCAAGATTTTGGTTATCATTATTCATACTTTCCACCCCTCTTTGTTATTATTACCATTTTGACCTCTCCCTTCATTTTGACCCAAGGTACGCCCAGCGTACGCTGCAACTGGCCTAAACCTCGTTCTATTAGTTAAGACCCAACGTACAATTCTAGATTTAGGTTTATTAAAGTGCATTAAGCCAATAAGTTGCAAACTTTATGCTTTTGCATGTCTTAATGGGGAAAAACTTGGATTAAACCACATTATCTTCATCATACCACCTTAAATCCTTGCATGCTTGGACTTAATCCATCAATACTCCGTTTTCATGCTCAAGGGACGTTGGAAACACTAGGATCTAACATTATAACCTTCTGGAGTAGCTCATACTCTCAACAAAATATCTCAAGGACCATTTAATGATTAAATTAGCCCTAAAATACAAACTAACTGTAACATCCGGATTCCCAGGTATATTATTTTATTCATTTTATTTTTGGAGTTGTGGAGGAACTCGGCGAGTTGGTGTCAAGACTCGCCGAGTAGGGTCGCGGATGTTCATTCGGGTTCACGTCCGGACTCGGCGAGTCCACGCTGTTTAATGAAGCCCTAATTTCCAGGGTTTGGGACCTATTTAAAGGCCCTTATGGCCGTCAATAGCGGCTACCACACCCCAGAGAGAGACCTAGACCGTTGGTGAGGTAAGGAGCGGCCATTGTTGATCTCTTGTTGGTATAAATTGAAGGAGAAGGTGATCAAGGCAAGAGAAGGCTGAAGGAAGTGTAAATCCAGCGATTTCATTGTTCAAGGGTTTCATATTGAGGTATTCCTTCGGACTTTCTCCAGTTTTGGGTGGTTATTCATAGAGTTAGGGTTTTCAAACCCTTTAGAAGATGATTATGTAGAGTATTTGGTCCCTTCTCGAGTTTGTGCCTTGGATCTGGACTCAAAGAGGTCCAGAGACCTTAACCCAGGGAGCTTTATGAGTCATTTTGGGGTTATTGGACTTAGGTTGCCATTTTTGGGGCCAAATCACCATTTGATGCCATTTTGTTGATATATAAGCATCAAGTTTCGAACTTTACGTGACATTCATGCTTGGGAAGGCCAGATCTATGGTTTAGGGGTACAGATCTGACCTCAGGAGGTCAGTAGAGTTTGTGCATGGCATGAACTCGCCGAGTTGTTCTTGAGACTCGGCGAGTAGGGTTAGGGTTTCACGTAAATCACTCAGTGAGTAGACTTGCCGAGTTGGGGGATAACTCAGTGAGTCAGAAGGGGATTAGAGGACTGGAGTTCGAGGCGGTACTCGCCGATTTGTTCTTGAGACTCGGCGAGTTGAGTCGGGGTGGCCCCGCGATTCATGCCTGGTGACTCGTCGAGCAAGGGGAGGGACTCGACGCGCCAAGCGGGACTAAAGAGTTAGTGGGCATGTGTAGACTCGCCGATTCGCCAACGTACACTCGACGAGTTGGGTCAAAGTTTGACCGTTGACTTTCGTTGACTTTTAGGTTTTGGTCAACAATAGTATTTTTGGATCAGAAAGGGGTAAAATGGTCTTTTACCCTTCTGTGGATTTTAGGAAGGGGTGTAGTCTAGCCTTGGGAGCCGTTAATGATTTAAATAATTACTTTATGTGATTAGGTGGGGCTAGGTCGTTGTTTCGAGGTTCAGAGATACCGAGTGGTGACTTTCTGAGACATTCCCGAGGTGAGTCTTCTCACTATACATTACCTAGTGTGGAAACCCTGAGCAGACCGGAGGGTCTTTTATGTTATGTGCTATTTGTGTATATGTGTTTGTGATATATGTATGCTGTGTGATATAGACCGGACCGGAGGGTCCAATGATATAGACCGGGCCGGAGGGTCCAACGAGACAGACCGGGTCGGAGGACCCAACGATACGGAACTGGAGGGTTCCGCTGAGATACATCGACCGGAGGGTCATATTGTAGCCTTGAGTGGTGTATGTGTTGTATGTGGTATTTTGGGGAACTCACTAAGAATTTATGCTTACCGTGTTGTGTGAAATGTGTTTAAGGTACCAGCGAGGATCGTGGGAAGGCGCCAGCTTGATTGTACACATTGTTGGAGTATTTTGCTGAGATTCTGGGGAGATGTTTTGATTACTTATATTTTGAGATGAATGTTTATGATTTGAGATACATTTTGATTTTATTATGAATTATGAAATTTGAAAAAAAAAATTGAAAAAAGTCGGTGTTACAAGTTGGTATTAGAGCCTTGGTTTGAGGGATTCGGATTCACCTTCAGGTGTATTTGAACTTAAACTGAGGATTTGAGAAAAAAATTTTAAGACCAACAAATTTTCTAAAGTAAAGAAATATGAAAGAGATGGAAAGAAACAGTGTGTACAATCAGCAAGCGCCCGAACGGTGATTTCCCAAAATACCCTTATGTTTTATATTATGAGATATTATGTAATGAGTTATGCATGCTTGGGTAGGCTAGGTAATCATGATAGGACTAGAGTGGCCTGATTTGTGATGCCTTAGCCTAGGAGATTCCTGCTACTAAGAGAATACTTGTGAGTGAGTAGGTAGCAATAAGGAGCTTATGAGGGGCTGATTAGGGTATAGCCTGTATATGGTATGCTTGTGATTTGGGATCCTAGGAAGAAGACTGGGAGTGAGTACTGATACGATGTGGAAGGTAGTATAGGGCCCATACTACTGGAAACATTGGATTGGTGGTCAGTCCGAGTAAGATTCCTTAGGAAACCAAAGAATCAAGTAGGGTGAGTGATCGAGTGTGAGTGATCTCGATTGGGTCTCTGATTGTTTTGTGATTTTATTTCAAAGACAGCATGGTGGTTACGAGACGACAGGATGGGGACAGTGGTACTAGTGGTACTCGTTACCCTAACTTATTCGTAGCCGTAACTGATTCTAAGGACAAGATCATTTTAAGGGGGGGGGGGGGGGTGGAATCGTAACAACCCGAAAATCCTTCTGTTAACGAAGCGAACCTTCCGTTAGTCGAGAAATAATTGTAATAAAGCAATTTTGATTATACGAGTATTAAAAAGGGATAATTAAAAAAAGATATTAAATTAATATGTGAAGGAGGTAATCAATAAGAGAAATTAAATATCCTCCTACTTTTGATTCTACCAATCCTCCTACCCATTTAAATGACGACATGTGTCATATTAGTATCCTAAAATTTCATTAAATGAACATTAAATGTTACACATGTCACCATTTCACTGGGTAGGAGGATATGTAGGAACAAAAAGTAGGAGGATATTTAATTTCTCAATCAATAAATAGAGGAGATATAATCCAATTAAATTGATTTATGGAATTATTAGGGTTAATATAATTCATTAATCGGTGTAAATGGTGTTGAGTATCTAAAATGTCATAAAATGAAACTTAACCTGTCAATGTCAATGTGTCTAGGGTTAGGTTGGAAGGTGGTTTAAAGCCAAACTTGTGGGACTATGGGTGAAATTCGGCTGTAACTTAAAAAAGCTTTGGATTGATTATTCTTCAGGTATGTTTTTATCACGTATGAATTAAGGGGCTGCCCTCCATCGACTCAGGCTATTACCATTTCTTTGTGCATCGATAAGGAGTAGAAGAAGAAAAAAAAGACCGAAACGTGTAGGGGGTGTCGGGCAGCAGAAACGATCGCAAGGAGGGTGGGAAAGAACTCATCGGCAACGCAAGGCAAGAGGTTGTGACAATTGACGGGATTTTCTGTGCAATTGAAGTGTTATGATTGATTCTTCTTCTTTGTAAGTCTAATTCCTTTTCAATCGATGAAGAATTGATTGATTACTTTGGCAATTTCTTCCTATTTGGTGTTAATAATCATACCTTCTTTCTCCTTACAATCATCGACTGTTGATAGGATTAAACTCTAGTTTTATTTGGTGTATTTTGATGGCTAATTGTTGTCAAAATCTTTTTATGAACACCCTCAAGAGTATTATTGCTACTGTTAAAAAATCAATTTCCATCTTTATGGTTGATTTTGGTTATGGATTAATGAGTTAAGTTGTCAATTAACCTTAAAATGCAATGCTGCGAAATTCTGAAAAATTATCAATCTGTCCCTGTTTTGAAAAAAATCTAGAAAAATCACCAGGAGTCGAATTGGGCTCTGAAAGTTTGAATTTTGAGTCTAGTTTGTTCATGATTTTTCCCAAGACCTGATATTATCCCTAACCAAGGTGAAAATCGTCTTTTTCACTGAAATTCGCTGCAGGCATATGCAGTTTTGTAAAATTCATAGAAAACTGTAGAAAAATCAGTTGGATATGTGTGAGTTGTACTTTTAAAGCTAAACATATGAGCTACCTTAATATGGAATAAATTTGAAATTTTTACAGGTTTAAGTGGTGCTAAAGTGGCCTTGAACAGGCTGTTGTTTCAAGTCAAAATTTGAAAATTTGGCTTAATGACCAATTTGCATGTTTGGGTAGTAAAAAAATTCTAGATGTTTTACAGTTGCTAACAAGTTTTCATATTTCAAAAAGCAACCTCAAATATTAAACATTTATTCTATATGTCTCACAAGAAAAATTATTTATTTTATTGGACAAATCGTTCTTTTTATAAAGAACCTGGTTTATCTTTCTTTTTTAAAAAAACTTATCATTATTCCTGGAATAAAAAATTATATTATAAACTCATAATCAGAATGAAGATACATACATTTACAATAAAAACAAGTTGAATCAAAGGCAAAATCGAGAAAGTCAATATCATTTACACCCATCCCCCCCTCTCTCTCTCTCATATTTATTACTCGAAAGCCTCTTGCTTGCTTTTTCTGCTCTATTTAGATTTCAAAATCTTCCCAATTCACTACAAACGTCATAGAAAGAAAACATTCCTTCACAAAACACAACCACCACCTCGAGGAGTTATTTCATATCCGAATTCACAGATTCAAGCTTTTTTCGATTAAGAATGGAGGAAATGAAATGGGTGTTTGGAAATTGGGAATTAATTTGCATATCGATTGTTCTTGGATGGTTATTCTACAAGTATTTGATTGTCCGAAAATGGGGTTTGGGAGATAACCAAGAGGAGGAGCGCCGCCTGCAACCACCGCGAGGCAGCTCAGGTTGGCCGTTGATCGGAGAAACAATTGAATTCATTGCGTCTGGATTCACTTCTCGTCCTGTCAGTTTCATGGAGAAACGCAAGTCTCTGTAAGTGAACTCTTATCCTTTTTCTTGGAGAAATTGGTATTTATTGATAGCAATATTATGTTTTGCATGCTTGGATTTTATGCATTTAGAGTTGTACGTTGTTTTGAGCTTAAGATTTTGTGTTCATTTTGACATTTGACAATTATAGAAATTTTTTTTACTGTAGTTATCAAATGTACAAGTTGTAAAAGCAAAATTTTATGAACTTAATAATAGCATTTTGAAGCTAACATATAAACAATATTTTATTATGATATGGTGTCATGGATCTAATCATCTAAAGGTACAAAATAGTTTTTTGTTGTTATTATTAGATATTACTTTTTAGATTGCATTGATAATTAAATGATGTTAAAAACTATATAATATAGCTAATAGTTGATAGTTGTCAATATGAAAAGGGTCAAATTGAATATAAAGCAAGTCAAGGATTGGTATATTTTACTAAAAAGTAAAAAAGATTCTAAAATAAAATAAACAAAAGTTAACATGGGAAATTGAACATCATTATATCAACAAAAATAGTAATAATAATACATAAAAGTGCATTTGTTTATCCCACCACATCTACATATGATGTTATCACATTACTACCTTCAATAATTGCAATCTATGTATTTGATAATCATACATTGGTTTCAAATGATTAGAAAATGCATAGCGTAAATTATGAAACCTTTTCAAGATAAACTTACAACTCTATTTCTCTAAGTTATATGTTTTGGAAATGGTAACTTTGACCAATTTAACTATGGATAAATCATTTTGATTTTTTTAAAAACATTAATAGCTCCTGTAAAATAAACACATTAGCTTTAGAAAAGATAGATAGAAAATCATAAAAATTATAGTATATAACTTTTTTTTTTTGGTTAAAAAAACCCAATTATGACATTGTAATTTAAAAAATCTATTCAATAGTAGCTATGAAAATTAATACGATGACATTGCTATAATCACAAGAATTTGAAGTACAATCTTATAACAAATTTAGCATAAAATAAGTCTTCTTTAGTTTCATAATCTCTCTCTTACTACTACAAACATATAAATCATCTCATCTTTACATAAACTCTATCTTTATACACCTAATTAAGAAATTTATGTTTCATCTCTCATAGTTATGGGAAGGTGTTTAAGACACACATTTTGGGCAGACCAATTATTGTGTCAACGGATCCGGATGTAAACAAAGTGGTTTTACAAAACCAAGGCAATGTTTTCATCCCGAGTTATCCGAAATCCGTGATCGAGTTGCTTGGTGAATCTTCAATACTCCAAATCAATGGCGGATTACAAAAGAGATTGCATGCGATTATCGGAGGTTTCTTGAGGTCTCCTCAATTCAAAGCTCGCATCACTAAAGATATTGAGAATTCAGTGAAGCTCGCATTGTCTTCTTGGATCGATCGGAAAAATACCCACCACCCTATTGTTTACCTCCAAGATGAAACGAAAAAGGTACACGATTTGACTTTTGTGGTCAAACATATCGTTTTCTTGAACTTATGATTAGTTGATCATATCAATATAGAATTTCCTTAAGATCGAAAAAATTGTTATCTTTTATGAAGTTTTGATGTGGGTAATCGTTATTTTCCATGTCTACATGATTACCTCCTAGAGGAAACAAAAATGGTGAAATCTTTGACTTTTGTGGTCAAACCGACACATAGTTTTCTAGAACATATGAATAGTGTGATCATATCAACATAGAACTTCATCAAGATAACTTAAACTGTTACTTTTTATAGATTTCGGATCTGGGTATTCATTCTTTTTAATACGTATGTAACTACCTCTAAGAGGAAACATGGTGAAATCTTTGACTTTTATGGGTAATCACTAAACATAGAATTTCATCAAGATCACTAAAAATCGTTACCTTTTATATCGTTCTGATGTGGGTGATCATTCTTTTTCCATATCTACATAAATTTGCATCTCGATTTTCACTTTTTTATAATTCATTTACAAAACTATAAGCACGTTGTCAGAGTTCGGCTTTTTCGAACGATTTAAACTTTGTATAATAACTAACATAATCCGAATTTCATTCTTACAAACGATAGATTGTCCCTATAGATCATTTTCAAGAAGTTATGAGTAAAGTGATGATATCAAAACAGAATTTCATCAAGTTTCTACACAATTTTGAATCTCAATTTCACCTTTTTAACGACGCACTCACTTTTTTATGGCTGCTGACGCAGATTACTTTCCAAATTCTTGTGAGGGTGTTGATGAGTGTGGAGCCAGGTGAAGATATGGAGTTCCTCAAGAGAGAATTCATGGAAGTCATCAAAGGCTTAATTTGTCTACCAATCAAACTTCCAGGTTTCAGAATGTATAAATCTCTCCAGGTAATTAATTCATTCATTATAAATTCATTACCAAATCTCAGTGGATCAGTAACTTTGAAATATTGCAGGCTAAAGAAAGAATGTTAAAGATGGTGAGAAAGATTGTAGATGATAGAAAAATGGCAATGGAGAAAAAAGAAACAAAAGATTCAGGTTCACCAAATGACGCCATTGATGTGTTGTTAAGAGATACAGGTGAATCAGATGGGACCCAGCAACGGTTACCCTTGGATTTCATCAGTGGGAACATTATTGAGATGATGATCCCTGGGGAAGACTCGGTGCCCATGATCATGACTCTAGCTGTCAAATACTTGAGTGATAATCCTGTTGCTCTTTCTTGTCTTATGGTGCGTATCAACTATGAAATGAATACATTTATGTTTTTCAACAACTTGTTTGAGACTTTGAGCTATGATTTGATTGAGTTTTATATGAATGGCAGGAGGAAAATGATGAATTAAAGAAGCGAAAGGATGAATCGGGCGAAGGGTATGCTTGGACCGATTATGTCTCACTTCCGTTTACTCAAGGCGTAAGTTTCGTGTCTTTAGATGGGGAGGGTATTTATGTCTTTTTGGATCGGACAAAATACTACAAATTTTGTTATTTTTGATATCGGTTATAGTATAATGCATGTCAAACACAGTACAACTTGTTTTGTCTTGTCTGTGTAGAAAACGAGGTGTAAAGAAATTGGTTTTTATTATAGGTGATAAGTGAGACTCTTCGGATGGCGAATATCATCAATGCGATTTGGAGAAAAGCTGTTGAAGACGTAGAAATCAAAGGCTACTTGATCCCAAAAGGATGGTGTGTTTTGGCATCATTGACTTCCGTTCATATGGATGAAGAAAACTATGAAAACCCCGATGAATTTGATCCATGGAGATGGGAGGTAAATAAGTGATTCTTTATATGTTTACAATATCTATACCTTTTGTCAGGTCAAGGGTTCGAGTCTCAGCAGTTAGCACCACAATGTGGAAGTTTTAATTCCAGTGTGAATTGTTGGGAACCATCGAGACTTATGTCAGTAGCGCCTAGTGGGCCACTGTCTACCTAGGGGGTGTTTGACTTATCTTTTTTAGAGGCAAAAGTCCTTTTTGGAAAAGTTACAAAAAGTCAGATTTTCCTGACTTTTCCAAAAAGTCAGTTTTTCTTATATCCAAAATCCAAAAGTAGCTTTTAAAATGCTTTTACCAAACATCTTTTACATTTTATCTTTCCAAAAAGAACTTTTGCCTCTTAAAAAGATAAGCCAAACATCCCCCTAATTTACCCTTCACATGATGTTCATGGTGCAGAGTGGTGTGTGTTAGCTTAAGGGTTGTTAGAAAAATAACCCTTTGTAAAATAATTTTAATATGTTTACTGAATTTACATTATATTGGTATCTATGTGTAGAAAACGGGAGCGAGTGTCAATAGCAACAAGTTTACACCGTTTGGTGGTGGACAAAGGTTGTGTCCCGGTTTGGAGTTCTCAAGGCTAGAAATCAGTATTTTCCTTCATCATTTTGTCACGAGTTACACTTGGGTTGCGGAAGAAGATCAGATTGTATATTTTCCAACGGTTAAGACAAAAAGAAAGTTACCTATCATGGTGACACCCAGATGAAATCAGTGACAAAAAGATATTTGATTAATAATTAATCGTATGAGTCATGGTAAATTTATTACAATTTGTTTGGGCATAAGGTGTATATATTATGATGAACAAAGGTTTGATTGTTTGTTTCTGGTCAACTTCAGTTTTGGGTTTATACTGTTTTGCTTTTACATAAAATAAGTGTTCAATTTGACCCTATTAATTTAGTTAGTCCATTCTTGGACATATTCATATACGGCTAAATATGATATTGGTGATGGCTAAATATGATATTGGTGATCCGTACAAGAAAAATCAAGGGTATTTTACTATATCTTTTAGTGAAGTTCTTTTCTAGGTTATATCATGACCTAATTAAGTTATATGTAAATCAAGATTAATTTAATTTCTTATGCATAATTGATGGTGATATAATGTTTTTATGATAAATAACAAAAATCAAAACACAAAATCTTTAATACGTTTAGGGATGTCGTGGTTGTGTGGGTGGGTGGATGGGTGTGGGGGAGATATGATAAGACATTTTTGTTTCGATTAATAATTGCTAAAATAAAAGGTTAGTAAAGGACATTCTTGTTTTTGTAATAGAACATAAGAAATGATAGCTACTATCTGTCTTTAGCCAAATAATGACAAATACCTTCATACACAAAATCAAATTGAAAATTGCACCAAACACCATTAACTTCAATAAGATCCATTCTAGTAAGAAAGCGTTTCATGTATTCAAAGACTTCGCTGCTCTGCTGGACATTTTCTACCCCTTGTTCTCGGTATTTAATTTGTTGCTGAATTGAGTCCACCAAGGGCTAACCAACAGCCCACTAAACTCAAGATTTTGGTTATCATTATTCATACTTTCCACCCCTCTTTGTTATTATTACCATTTTGACCTCTCCCTTCATTTTGACCCAAGGTACGCCCAGCGTATGCTGCAACTGGCCTAAACCTCGTTCTATTAGTTAAGACCCAACGTACAATTCTAGATTTAGGTTTATTAAAGTGCATTAAGCCAATAAGTTGCAAACTTTATGCTTTTGCATGTCTTAATGGGGAAAAACTTGGATTAAACCACATTATCTTCATCATACCACCTTAAATCCTTGCATGCTTGGACTTAATCCATCAATACTCCGTTTTCATGCTCAAGGGACGTTGGAAACACTAGGATCTAACATTATAACCTTCTGGAGTAGCTCATACTCTCAACAAAATATCTCAAGGACCATTTAATGATTAAATTAGCCCTAAAATACAAACTAACTGTAACATCCGGATTCCCAGGTATATTATTTTATTCATTTTATTTTTGGAGTTGTGGAGGAACTCGGCGAGTTGGTGTCAAGACTCGCCGAGTAGGGTCGCGGATGTTCATTCGGGTTCACGTCCGGACTCGGCGAGTCCACGCTGTTTAATGAAGCCCTAATTTCCAGGGTTTGGGACCTATTTAAAGGCCCTTATGGCCGTCAATAGCGGCTACCACACCCCAGAGAGAGACCTAGACCGTTGGTGAGGTAAGGAGCGGCCATTGTTGATCTCTTGTTGGTATAAATTGAAGGAGAAGGTGATCAAGGCAAGAGAAGGCTGAAGGAAGTGTAAATCCAGCGATTTCATTGTTCAAGGGTTTCATATTGAGGTATTCCTTCGGACTTTCTCCAGTTTTGGGTGGTTATTCATAGAGTTAGGGTTTTCAAACCCTTTAGAAGATGATTATGTAGAGTATTTGGTCCCTTCTCGAGTTTGTGCCTTGGATCTGGACTCAAAGAGGTCCAGAGACCTTAACCCAGGGAGCTTTATGAGTCATTTTGGGGTTATTGGACTTAGGTTGCCATTTTTGGGGCCAAATCACCATTTGATGCCATTTTGTTGATATATAAGCATCAAGTTTCGAACTTTACGTGACATTCATGCTTGGGAAGGCCAGATCTATGGTTTAGGGGTACAGATCTGACCTCAGGAGGTCAGTAGAGTTTGTGCATGGCATGAACTCGCCGAGTTGTTCTTGAGACTCGGCGAGTAGGGTTAGGGTTTCACGTAAATCACTCAGTGAGTAGACTTGCCGAGTTGGGGGATAACTCAGTGAGTCAGAAGGGGATTAGAGGACTGGAGTTCGAGGCGGTACTCGCCGATTTGTTCTTGAGACTCGGCGAGTTGAGTCGGGGTGGCCCCGCGATTCATGCCTGGTGACTCGTCGAGCAAGGGGAGGGACTCGACGCGCCAAGCGGGACTAAAGAGTTAGTGGGCATGTGTAGACTCGCCGATTCGCCAACGTACACTCGACGAGTTGGGTCAAAGTTTGACCGTTGACTTTCGTTGACTTTTAGGTTTTGGTCAACAATAGTATTTTTGGATCAGAAAGGGGTAAAATGGTCTTTTACCCTTCTGTGGATTTTAGGAAGGGGTGTAGTCTAGCCTTGGGAGCCGTTAATGATTTAAATAATTACTTTATGTGATTAGGTGGGGCTAGGTCGTTGTTTCGAGGTTCAGAGATACCGAGTGGTGACTTTCTGAGACATTCCCGAGGTGAGTCTTCTCACTATACATTACCTAGTGTGGAAACCCTGAGCAGACCGGAGGGTCTTTTATGTTATGTGCTATTTGTGTATATGTGTTTGTGATATATGTATGCTGTGTGATATAGACCGGACCGGAGGGTCCAATGATATAGACCGGGCCGGAGGGTCCAACGAGACAGACCGGGTCGGAGGACCCAACGATACGGAACTGGAGGGTTCCGCTGAGATACATCGACCGGAGGGTCATATTGTAGCCTTGAGTGGTGTATGTGTTGTATGTGGTATTTTGGGGAACTCACTAAGAATTTATGCTTACCGTGTTGTGTGAAATGTGTTTAAGGTACCAGCGAGGATCGTGGGAAGGCGCCAGCTTGATTGTACACATTGTTGGAGTATTTTGCTGAGATTCTGGGGAGATGTTTTGATTACTTATATTTTGAGATGAATGTTTATGATTTGAGATACATTTTGATTTTATTATGAATTATGAAATTTGAAAAAAAAAATTGAAAAAAGTCGGTGTTACAAGTTGGTATTAGAGCCTTGGTTTGAGGGATTCGGATTCACCTTCGGGTGTATTTGAACTTAAACTGAGGATTTGAGAAAAAAATTTTAAGACCAACAAATTTTCTAAAGTAAAGAAATATGAAAGAGATGGAAAGAAACAGTGTGTACAATCAGCAAGCGCCCGAACGGTGATTTCCCAAAATACCCTTATGTTTTATATTATGAGATATTATGTAATGAGTTATGCATGCTTGGGTAGGCTAGGTAATCATGATAGGACTAGAGTGGCCTGATTTGTGATGCCTTAGCCTAGGAGATTCCTGCTACTAAGAGAATACTTGTGAGTGAGTAGGTAGCAATAAGGAGCTTATGAGGGGCTGATTAGGGTATAGCCTGTATATGGTATGCTTGTGATTTGGGATCCTAGGAAGAAGACTGGGAGTGAGTACTGATACGATGTGGAAGGTAGTATAGGGCCCATACTACTGGAAACATTGGATTGGTGGTCAGTCCGAGTAAGATTCCTTAGGAAACCAAAGAATCAAGTAGGGTGAGTGATCGAGTGTGAGTGATCTCGATTGGGTCTCTGATTGTTTTGTGATTTTATTTCAAAGACAGCATGGTGGTTACGAGACGACAGGATGGGGACAGTGGTACTAGTGGTACTCGTTACCCTAACTTATTCGTAGCCGTAACTGATTCTAAGGACAAGATCATTTTAAGGGGGGGGGGGGGGGGGGTGGAATCGTAACAACCCGAAAATCCTTCTGTTAACGAAACGAACCTTCCGTTAGTCGAGAAATAATTGTAATAAAGCAATTTTGATTATACGAGTATTAAAAAGGGATAATTAAAAAAAGATATTAAATTAATATGTGAAGGAGGTAATCAATAAGAGAAATTAAATATCCTCCTACTTTTGATTCTACCAATCCTCCTACCCATTTAAATGACGACATGTGTCATATTAGTATCCTAAAATTTCATTAAATGAACATTAAATGTTACACATGTCACCATTTCACTGGGTAGGAGGATATGTAGGAACAAAAAGTAGGAGGATATTTAATTTCTCAATCAATAAATAGAGGAGATATAATCCAATTAAATTGATTTATGGAATTATTAGGGTTAATATAATTCATTAATCGGTGTAAATGGTGTTGAGTATCTAAAATGTCATAAAATGAAACTTAACCTGTCAATGTCAATGTGTCTAGGGTTAGGTTGGAAGGTGGTTTAAAGCCAAACTTGTGGGACTATGGGTGAAATTCGGCTGTAACTTAAAAAAGCTTTGGATTGATTATTCTTCAGGTATGTTTTTATCACGTATGAATTAAGGGGCTGCCCTCCATCGACTCAGGCTATTACCATTTCTTTGTGCATCGATAAGGAGTAGAAGAAGAAAAAAAAGACCGAAACGTGTAGGGGGTGTCGGGCAGCAGAAACGATCGCAAGGAGGGTGGGAAAGAACTCATCGGCAACGCAAGGCAAGAGGTTGTGACAATTGACGGGATTTTCTGTGCAATTGAAGTGTTATGATTGATTCTTCTTCTTTGTAAGTCTAATTCCTTTTCAATCGATGAAGAATTGATTGATTACTTTGGCAATTTCTTCCTATTTGGTGTTAATAATCATACCTTCTTTCTCCTTACAATCATCGACTGTTGATAGGATTAAACTCTAGTTTTATTTGGTGTATTTTGATGGCTAATTGTTGTCAAAATCTTTTTATGAACACCCTCAAGAGTATTATTGCTACTGTTAAAAAATCAATTTCCATCTTTATGGTTGATTTTGGTTATGGATTAATGAGTTAAGTTGTCAATTAACCTTAAAATGCAATGCTGCGAAATTCTGAAAAATTATCAATCTGTCCCTGTTTTGAAAAAAATCTAGAAAAATCACCAGGAGTCGAATTGGGCTCTGAAAGTTTGAATTTTGAGTCTAGTTTGTTCATGATTTTTCCCAAGACCTGATATTATCCCTAACCAAGGTGAAAATCGTCTTTTTCACTGAAATTCGCTGCAGGCATATGCAGTTTTGTAAAATTCATAGAAAACTGTAGAAAAATCAGTTGGATATGTGTGAGTTGTACTTTTAAAGCTAAACATATGAGCTACCTTAATATGGAATAAATTTGAAATTTTTACAGGTTTAAGTGGTGCTAAAGTGGCCTTGAACAGGCTGTTGTTTCAAGTCAAAATTTGAAAATTTGGCTTAATGACCAATTTGCATGTTTGGGTAGTAAAAAAATTCTAGATGTTTTACAGTTGCTAACAAGTTTTCATATTTCAAAAAGCAACCTCAAATATTAAACATTTATTCTATATGTCTCACAAGAAAAATTATTTATTTTATTGGACAAATCGTTCTTTTTATAAAGAACCTGGTTTATCTTTCTTTTTTAAAAAAACTTATCATTATTCCTGGAATAAAAAATTATATTATAAACTCATAATCAGAATGAAGATACATACATTTACAATAAAAACAAGTTGAATCAAAGGCAAAATCGAGAAAGTCAATATCATTTACACCCATCCCCCCCTCTCTCTCTCTCATATTTATTACTCGAAAGCCTCTTGCTTGCTTTTTCTGCTCTATTTAGATTTCAAAATCTTCCCAATTCACTACAAACGTCATAGAAAGAAAACATTCCTTCACAAAACACAACCACCACCTCGAGGAGTTATTTCATATCCGAATTCACAGATTCAAGCTTTTTTCGATTAAGAATGGAGGAAATGAAATGGGTGTTTGGAAATTGGGAATTAATTTGCATATCGATTGTTCTTGGATGGTTATTCTACAAGTATTTGATTGTCCGAAAATGGGGTTTGGGAGATAACCAAGAGGAGGAGCGCCGCCTGCAACCACCGCGAGGCAGCTCAGGTTGGCCGTTGATCGGAGAAACAATTGAATTCATTGCGTCTGGATTCACTTCTCGTCCTGTCAGTTTCATGGAGAAACGCAAGTCTCTGTAAGTGAACTCTTATCCTTTTTCTTGGAGAAATTGGTATTTATTGATAGCAATATTATGTTTTGCATGCTTGGATTTTATGCATTTAGAGTTGTACGTTGTTTTGAGCTTAAGATTTTGTGTTCATTTTGACATTTGACAATTATAGAAATTTTTTTTACTGTAGTTATCAAATGTACAAGTTGTAAAAGCAAAATTTTATGAACTTAATAATAGCATTTTGAAGCTAACATATAAACAATATTTTATTATGATATGGTGTCATGGATCTAATCATCTAAAGGTACAAAATAGTTTTTTGTTGTTATTATTAGATATTACTTTTTAGATTGCATTGATAATTAAATGATGTTAAAAACTATATAATATAGCTAATAGTTGATAGTTGTCAATATGAAAAGGGTCAAATTGAATATAAAGCAAGTCAAGGATTGGTATATTTTACTAAAAAGTAAAAAAGATTCTAAAATAAAATAAACAAAAGTTAACATGGGAAATTGAACATCATTATATCAACAAAAATAGTAATAATAATACATAAAAGTGCATTTGTTTATCCCACCACATCTACATATGATGTTATCACATTACTACCTTCAATAATTGCAATCTATGTATTTGATAATCATACATTGGTTTCAAATGATTAGAAAATGCATAGCGTAAATTATGAAACCTTTTCAAGATAAACTTACAACTCTATTTCTCTAAGTTATATGTTTTGGAAATGGTAACTTTGACCAATTTAACTATGGATAAATCATTTTGATTTTTTTAAAAACATTAATAGCTCCTGTAAAATAAACACATTAGCTTTAGAAAAGATAGATAGAAAATCATAAAAATTATAGTATATAACTTTTTTTTTTTGGTTAAAAAAACCCAATTATGACATTGTAATTTAAAAAATCTATTCAATAGTAGCTATGAAAATTAATACGATGACATTGCTATAATCACAAGAATTTGAAGTACAATCTTATAACAAATTTAGCATAAAATAAGTCTTCTTTAGTTTCATAATCTCTCTCTTACTACTACAAACATATAAATCATCTCATCTTTACATAAACTCTATCTTTATACACCTAATTAAGAAATTTATGTTTCATCTCTCATAGTTATGGGAAGGTGTTTAAGACACACATTTTGGGCAGACCAATTATTGTGTCAACGGATCC
This sequence comes from Lactuca sativa, assembly GCF_002870075.4. Lineage (NCBI taxonomy): Eukaryota > Viridiplantae > Streptophyta > Magnoliopsida > Asterales > Asteraceae > Lactuca > Lactuca sativa. Next base: position 109,335,508 of record NC_056625.2, on the reverse strand, counting down.
GGATGTAAACAAAGTGGTTTTACAAAACCAAGGCAATGTTTTCATCCCGAGTTATCCGAAATCCGTGATCGAGTTGCTTGGTGAATCTTCAATACTCCAAATCAATGGCGGATTACAAAAGAGATTGCATGCGATTATCGGAGGTTTCTTGAGGTCTCCTCAATTCAAAGCTCGCATCACTAAAGATATTGAGAATTCAGTGAAGCTCGCATTGTCTTCTTGGATCGATCGGAAAAATACCCACCACCCTATTGTTTACCTCCAAGATGAAACGAAAAAGGTACACGATTTGACTTTTGTGGTCAAACATATCGTTTTCTTGAACTTATGATTAGTTGATCATATCAATATAGAATTTCCTTAAGATCGAAAAAATTGTTATCTTTTATGAAGTTTTGATGTGGGTAATCGTTATTTTCCATGTCTACATGATTACCTCCTAGAGGAAACAAAAATGGTGAAATCTTTGACTTTTGTGGTCAAACCGACACATAGTTTTCTAGAACATATGAATAGTGTGATCATATCAACATAGAACTTCATCAAGATAACTTAAACTGTTACTTTTTATAGATTTCGGATCTGGGTATTCATTCTTTTTAATACGTATGTAACTACCTCTAAGAGGAAACATGGTGAAATCTTTGACTTTTATGGGTAATCACTAAACATAGAATTTCATCAAGATCACTAAAAATCGTTACCTTTTATATCGTTCTGATGTGGGTGATCATTCTTTTTCCATATCTACATAAATTTGCATCTCGATTTTCACTTTTTTATAATTCATTTACAAAACTATAAGCACGTTGTCAGAGTTCGGCTTTTTCGAACGATTTAAACTTTGTATAATAACTAACATAATCCGAATTTCATTCTTACAAACGATAGATTGTCCCTATAGATCATTTTCAAGAAGTTATGAGTAAAGTGATGATATCAAAACAGAATTTCATCAAGTTTCTACACAATTTTGAATCTCAATTTCACCTTTTTAACGACGCACTCACTTTTTTATGGCTGCTGACGCAGATTACTTTCCAAATTCTTGTGAGGGTGTTGATGAGTGTGGAGCCAGGTGAAGATATGGAGTTCCTCAAGAGAGAATTCATGGAAGTCATCAAAGGCTTAATTTGTCTACCAATCAAACTTCCAGGTTTCAGAATGTATAAATCTCTCCAGGTAATTAATTCATTCATTATAAATTCATTACCAAATCTCAGTGGATCAGTAACTTTGAAATATTGCAGGCTAAAGAAAGAATGTTAAAGATGGTGAGAAAGATTGTAGATGATAGAAAAATGGCAATGGAGAAAAAAGAAACAAAAGATTCAGGTTCACCAAATGACGCCATTGATGTGTTGTTAAGAGATACAGGTGAATCAGATGGGACCCAGCAACGGTTACCCTTGGATTTCATCAGTGGGAACATTATTGAGATGATGATCCCTGGGGAAGACTCGGTGCCCATGATCATGACTCTAGCTGTCAAATACTTGAGTGATAATCCTGTTGCTCTTTCTTGTCTTATGGTGCGTATCAACTATGAAATGAATACATTTATGTTTTTCAACAACTTGTTTGAGACTTTGAGCTATGATTTGATTGAGTTTTATATGAATGGCAGGAGGAAAATGATGAATTAAAGAAGCGAAAGGATGAATCGGGCGAAGGGTATGCTTGGACCGATTATGTCTCACTTCCGTTTACTCAAGGCGTAAGTTTCGTGTCTTTAGATGGGGAGGGTATTTATGTCTTTTTGGATCGGACAAAATACTACAAATTTTGTTATTTTTGATATCGGTTATAGTATAATGCATGTCAAACACAGTACAACTTGTTTTGTCTTGTCTGTGTAGAAAACGAGGTGTAAAGAAATTGGTTTTTATTATAGGTGATAAGTGAGACTCTTCGGATGGCGAATATCATCAATGCGATTTGGAGAAAAGCTGTTGAAGACGTAGAAATCAAAGGCTACTTGATCCCAAAAGGATGGTGTGTTTTGGCATCATTGACTTCCGTTCATATGGATGAAGAAAACTATGAAAACCCCGATGAATTTGATCCATGGAGATGGGAGGTAAATAAGTGATTCTTTATATGTTTACAATATCTATACCTTTTGTCAGGTCAAGGGTTCGAGTCTCAGCAGTTAGCACCACAATGTGGAAGTTTTAATTCCAGTGTGAATTGTTGGGAACCATCGAGACTTATGTCAGTAGCGCCTAGTGGGCCACTGTCTACCTAGGGGGTGTTTGACTTATCTTTTTTAGAGGCAAAAGTCCTTTTTGGAAAAGTTACAAAAAGTCAGATTTTCCTGACTTTTCCAAAAAGTCAGTTTTTCTTATATCCAAAATCCAAAAGTAGCTTTTAAAATGCTTTTACCAAACATCTTTTACATTTTATCTTTCCAAAAAGAACTTTTGCCTCTTAAAAAGATAAGCCAAACATCCCCCTAATTTACCCTTCACATGATGTTCATGGTGCAGAGTGGTGTGTGTTAGCTTAAGGGTTGTTAGAAAAATAACCCTTTGTAAAATAATTTTAATATGTTTACTGAATTTACATTATATTGGTATCTATGTGTAGAAAACGGGAGCGAGTGTCAATAGCAACAAGTTTACACCGTTTGGTGGTGGACAAAGGTTGTGTCCCGGTTTGGAGTTCTCAAGGCTAGAAATCAGTATTTTCCTTCATCATTTTGTCACGAGTTACACTTGGGTTGCGGAAGAAGATCAGATTGTATATTTTCCAACGGTTAAGACAAAAAGAAAGTTACCTATCATGGTGACACCCAGATGAAATCAGTGACAAAAAGATATTTGATTAATAATTAATCGTATGAGTCATGGTAAATTTATTACAATTTGTTTGGGCATAAGGTGTATATATTATGATGAACAAAGGTTTGATTGTTTGTTTCTGGTCAACTTCAGTTTTGGGTTTATACTGTTTTGCTTTTACATAAAATAAGTGTTCAATTTGACCCTATTAATTTAGTTAGTCCATTCTTGGACATATTCATATACGGCTAAATATGATATTGGTGATGGCTAAATATGATATTGGTGATCCGTACAAGAAAAATCAAGGGTATTTTACTATATCTTTTAGTGAAGTTCTTTTCTAGGTTATATCATGACCTAATTAAGTTATATGTAAATCAAGATTAATTTAATTTCTTATGCATAATTGATGGTGATATAATGTTTTTATGATAAATAACAAAAATCAAAACACAAAATCTTTAATACGTTTAGGGATGTCGTGGTTGTGTGGGTGGGTGGATGGGTGTGGGGGAGATATGATAAGACATTTTTGTTTCGATTAATAATTGCTAAAATAAAAGGTTAGTAAAGGACATTCTTGTTTTTGTAATAGAACATAAGAAATGATAGCTACTATCTGTCTTTAGCCAAATAATGACAAATACCTTCATACACAAAATCAAATTGAAAATTGCACCAAACACCATTAACTTCAATAAGATCCATTCTAGTAAGAAAGCGTTTCATGTATTCAAAGACTTCGCTGCTCTGCTGGACATTTTCTACCCCTTGTTCTCGGTATTTAATTTGTTGCTGAATTGAGTCCACCAAGGGCTAACCAACAGCCCACTAAACTCAAGATTTTGGTTATCATTATTCATACTTTCCACCCCTCTTTGTTATTATTACCATTTTGACCTCTCCCTTCATTTTGACCCAAGGTACGCCCAGCGTACGCTGCAACTGGCCTAAACCTCGTTCTATTAGTTAAGACCCAACGTACAATTCTAGATTTAGGTTTATTAAAGTGCATTAAGCCAATAAGTTGCAAACTTTATGCTTTTGCATGTCTTAATGGGGAAAAACTTGGATTAAACCACATTATCTTCATCATACCACCTTAAATCCTTGCATGCTTGGACTTAATCCATCAATACTCCGTTTTCATGCTCAAGGGACGTTGGAAACACTAGGATCTAACATTATAACCTTCTGGAGTAGCTCATACTCTCAACAAAATATCTCAAGGACCATTTAATGATTAAATTAGCCCTAAAATACAAACTAACTGTAACATCCGGATTCCCAGGTATATTATTTTATTCATTTTATTTTTGGAGTTGTGGAGGAACTCGGCGAGTTGGTGTCAAGACTCGCCGAGTAGGGTCGCGGATGTTCATTCGGGTTCACGTCCGGACTCGGCGAGTCCACGCTGTTTAATGAAGCCCTAATTTCCAGGGTTTGGGACCTATTTAAAGGCCCTTATGGCCGTCAATAGCGGCTACCACACCCCAGAGAGAGACCTAGACCGTTGGTGAGGTAAGGAGCGGCCATTGTTGATCTCTTGTTGGTATAAATTGAAGGAGAAGGTGATCAAGGCAAGAGAAGGCTGAAGGAAGTGTAAATCCAGCGATTTCATTGTTCAAGGGTTTCATATTGAGGTATTCCTTCGGACTTTCTCCAGTTTTGGGTGGTTATTCATAGAGTTAGGGTTTTCAAACCCTTTAGAAGATGATTATGTAGAGTATTTGGTCCCTTCTCGAGTTTGTGCCTTGGATCTGGACTCAAAGAGGTCCAGAGACCTTAACCCAGGGAGCTTTATGAGTCATTTTGGGGTTATTGGACTTAGGTTGCCATTTTTGGGGCCAAATCACCATTTGATGCCATTTTGTTGATATATAAGCATCAAGTTTCGAACTTTACGTGACATTCATGCTTGGGAAGGCCAGATCTATGGTTTAGGGGTACAGATCTGACCTCAGGAGGTCAGTAGAGTTTGTGCATGGCATGAACTCGCCGAGTTGTTCTTGAGACTCGGCGAGTAGGGTTAGGGTTTCACGTAAATCACTCAGTGAGTAGACTTGCCGAGTTGGGGGATAACTCAGTGAGTCAGAAGGGGATTAGAGGACTGGAGTTCGAGGCGGTACTCGCCGATTTGTTCTTGAGACTCGGCGAGTTGAGTCGGGGTGGCCCCGCGATTCATGCCTGGTGACTCGTCGAGCAAGGGGAGGGACTCGACGCGCCAAGCGGGACTAAAGAGTTAGTGGGCATGTGTAGACTCGCCGATTCGCCAACGTACACTCGACGAGTTGGGTCAAAGTTTGACCGTTGACTTTCGTTGACTTTTAGGTTTTGGTCAACAATAGTATTTTTGGATCAGAAAGGGGTAAAATGGTCTTTTACCCTTCTGTGGATTTTAGGAAGGGGTGTAGTCTAGCCTTGGGAGCCGTTAATGATTTAAATAATTACTTTATGTGATTAGGTGGGGCTAGGTCGTTGTTTCGAGGTTCAGAGATACCGAGTGGTGACTTTCTGAGACATTCCCGAGGTGAGTCTTCTCACTATACATTACCTAGTGTGGAAACCCTGAGCAGACCGGAGGGTCTTTTATGTTATGTGCTATTTGTGTATATGTGTTTGTGATATATGTATGCTGTGTGATATAGACCGGACCGGAGGGTCCAATGATATAGACCGGGCCGGAGGGTCCAACGAGACAGACCGGGTCGGAGGACCCAACGATACGGAACTGGAGGGTTCCGCTGAGATACATCGACCGGAGGGTCATATTGTAGCCTTGAGTGGTGTATGTGTTGTATGTGGTATTTTGGGGAACTCACTAAGAATTTATGCTTACCGTGTTGTGTGAAATGTGTTTAAGGTACCAGCGAGGATCGTGGGAAGGCGCCAGCTTGATTGTACACATTGTTGGAGTATTTTGCTGAGATTCTGGGGAGATGTTTTGATTACTTATATTTTGAGATGAATGTTTATGATTTGAGATACATTTTGATTTTATTATGAATTATGAAATTTGAAAAAAAAAATTGAAAAAAGTCGGTGTTACAAGTTGGTATTAGAGCCTTGGTTTGAGGGATTCGGATTCACCTTCGGGTGTATTTGAACTTAAACTGAGGATTTGAGAAAAAAATTTTAAGACCAACAAATTTTCTAAAGTAAAGAAATATGAAAGAGATGGAAAGAAACAGTGTGTACAATCAGCAAGCGCCCGAACGGTGATTTCCCAAAATACCCTTATGTTTTATATTATGAGATATTATGTAATGAGTTATGCATGCTTGGGTAGGCTAGGTAATCATGATAGGACTAGAGTGGCCTGATTTGTGATGCCTTAGCCTAGGAGATTCCTGCTACTAAGAGAATACTTGTGAGTGAGTAGGTAGCAATAAGGAGCTTATGAGGGGCTGATTAGGGTATAGCCTGTATATGGTATGCTTGTGATTTGGGATCCTAGGAAGAAGACTGGGAGTGAGTACTGATACGATGTGGAAGGTAGTATAGGGCCCATACTACTGGAAACATTGGATTGGTGGTCAGTCCGAGTAAGATTCCTTAGGAAACCAAAGAATCAAGTAGGGTGAGTGATCGAGTGTGAGTGATCTCGATTGGGTCTCTGATTGTTTTGTGATTTTATTTCAAAGACAGCATGGTGGTTACGAGACGACAGGATGGGGACAGTGGTACTAGTGGTACTCGTTACCCTAACTTATTCGTAGCCGTAACTGATTCTAAGGACAAGATCATTTTAAGGGGGGGGGGGGGGGGTGGAATCGTAACAACCCGAAAATCCTTCTGTTAACGAAACGAACCTTCCGTTAGTCGAGAAATAATTGTAATAAAGCAATTTTGATTATACGAGTATTAAAAAGGGATAATTAAAAAAAGATATTAAATTAATATGTGAAGGAGGTAATCAATAAGAGAAATTAAATATCCTCCTACTTTTGATTCTACCAATCCTCCTACCCATTTAAATGACGACATGTGTCATATTAGTATCCTAAAATTTCATTAAATGAACATTAAATGTTACACATGTCACCATTTCACTGGGTAGGAGGATATGTAGGAACAAAAAGTAGGAGGATATTTAATTTCTCAATCAATAAATAGAGGAGATATAATCCAATTAAATTGATTTATGGAATTATTAGGGTTAATATAATTCATTAATCGGTGTAAATGGTGTTGAGTATCTAAAATGTCATAAAATGAAACTTAACCTGTCAATGTCAATGTGTCTAGGGTTAGGTTGGAAGGTGGTTTAAAGCCAAACTTGTGGGACTATGGGTGAAATTCGGCTGTAACTTAAAAAAGCTTTGGATTGATTATTCTTCAGGTATGTTTTTATCACGTATGAATTAAGGGGCTGCCCTCCATCGACTCAGGCTATTACCATTTCTTTGTGCATCGATAAGGAGTAGAAGAAGAAAAAAAAGACCGAAACGTGTAGGGGGTGTCGGGCAGCAGAAACGATCGCAAGGAGGGTGGGAAAGAACTCATCGGCAACGCAAGGCAAGAGGTTGTGACAATTGACGGGATTTTCTGTGCAATTGAAGTGTTATGATTGATTCTTCTTCTTTGTAAGTCTAATTCCTTTTCAATCGATGAAGAATTGATTGATTACTTTGGCAATTTCTTCCTATTTGGTGTTAATAATCATACCTTCTTTCTCCTTACAATCATCGACTGTTGATAGGATTAAACTCTAGTTTTATTTGGTGTATTTTGATGGCTAATTGTTGTCAAAATCTTTTTATGAACACCCTCAAGAGTATTATTGCTACTGTTAAAAAATCAATTTCCATCTTTATGGTTGATTTTGGTTATGGATTAATGAGTTAAGTTGTCAATTAACCTTAAAATGCAATGCTGCGAAATTCTGAAAAATTATCAATCTGTCCCTGTTTTGAAAAAAATCTAGAAAAATCACCAGGAGTCGAATTGGGCTCTGAAAGTTTGAATTTTGAGTCTAGTTTGTTCATGATTTTTCCCAAGACCTGATATTATCCCTAACCAAGGTGAAAATCGTCTTTTTCACTGAAATTCGCTGCAGGCATATGCAGTTTTGTAAAATTCATAGAAAACTGTAGAAAAATCAGTTGGATATGTGTGAGTTGTACTTTTAAAGCTAAACATATGAGCTACCTTAATATGGAATAAATTTGAAATTTTTACAGGTTTAAGTGGTGCTAAAGTGGCCTTGAACAGGCTGTTGTTTCAAGTCAAAATTTGAAAATTTGGCTTAATGACCAATTTGCATGTTTGGGTAGTAAAAAAATTCTAGATGTTTTACAGTTGCTAACAAGTTTTCATATTTCAAAAAGCAACCTCAAATATTAAACATTTATTCTATATGTCTCACAAGAAAAATTATTTATTTTATTGGACAAATCGTTCTTTTTATAAAGAACCTGGTTTATCTTTCTTTTTTAAAAAAACTTATCATTATTCCTGGAATAAAAAATTATATTATAAACTCATAATCAGAATGAAGATACATACATTTACAATAAAAACAAGTTGAATCAAAGGCAAAATCGAGAAAGTCAATATCATTTACACCCATCCCCCCCTCTCTCTCTCTCATATTTATTACTCGAAAGCCTCTTGCTTGCTTTTTCTGCTCTATTTAGATTTCAAAATCTTCCCAATTCACTACAAACGTCATAGAAAGAAAACATTCCTTCACAAAACACAACCACCACCTCGAGGAGTTATTTCATATCCGAATTCACAGATTCAAGCTTTTTTCGATTAAGAATGGAGGAAATGAAATGGGTGTTTGGAAATTGGGAATTAATTTGCATATCGATTGTTCTTGGATGGTTATTCTACAAGTATTTGATTGTCCGAAAATGGGGTTTGGGAGATAACCAAGAGGAGGAGCGCCGCCTGCAACCACCGCGAGGCAGCTCAGGTTGGCCGTTGATCGGAGAAACAATTGAATTCATTGCGTCTGGATTCACTTCTCGTCCTGTCAGTTTCATGGAGAAACGCAAGTCTCTGTAAGTGAACTCTTATCCTTTTTCTTGGAGAAATTGGTATTTATTGATAGCAATATTATGTTTTGCATGCTTGGATTTTATGCATTTAGAGTTGTACGTTGTTTTGAGCTTAAGATTTTGTGTTCATTTTGACATTTGACAATTATAGAAATTTTTTTTACTGTAGTTATCAAATGTACAAGTTGTAAAAGCAAAATTTTATGAACTTAATAATAGCATTTTGAAGCTAACATATAAACAATATTTTATTATGATATGGTGTCATGGATCTAATCATCTAAAGGTACAAAATAGTTTTTTGTTGTTATTATTAGATATTACTTTTTAGATTGCATTGATAATTAAATGATGTTAAAAACTATATAATATAGCTAATAGTTGATAGTTGTCAATATGAAAAGGGTCAAATTGAATATAAAGCAAGTCAAGGATTGGTATATTTTACTAAAAAGTAAAAAAGATTCTAAAATAAAATAAACAAAAGTTAACATGGGAAATTGAACATCATTATATCAACAAAAATAGTAATAATAATACATAAAAGTGCATTTGTTTATCCCACCACATCTACATATGATGTTATCACATTACTACCTTCAATAATTGCAATCTATGTATTTGATAATCATACATTGGTTTCAAATGATTAGAAAATGCATAGCGTAAATTATGAAACCTTTTCAAGATAAACTTACAACTCTATTTCTCTAAGTTATATGTTTTGGAAATGGTAACTTTGACCAATTTAACTATGGATAAATCATTTTGATTTTTTTAAAAACATTAATAGCTCCTGTAAAATAAACACATTAGCTTTAGAAAAGATAGATAGAAAATCATAAAAATTATAGTATATAACTTTTTTTTTTTGGTTAAAAAAACCCAATTATGACATTGTAATTTAAAAAATCTATTCAATAGTAGCTATGAAAATTAATACGATGACATTGCTATAATCACAAGAATTTGAAGTACAATCTTATAACAAATTTAGCATAAAATAAGTCTTCTTTAGTTTCATAATCTCTCTCTTACTACTACAAACATATAAATCATCTCATCTTTACATAAACTCTATCTTTATACACCTAATTAAGAAATTTATGTTTCATCTCTCATAGTTATGGGAAGGTGTTTAAGACACACATTTTGGGCAGACCAATTATTGTGTCAACGGATCCGGATGTAAACAAAGTGGTTTTACAAAACCAAGGCAATGTTTTCATCCCGAGTTATCCGAAATCCGTGATCGAGTTGCTTGGTGAATCTTCAATACTCCAAATCAATGGCGGATTACAAAAGAGATTGCATGCGATTATCGGAGGTTTCTTGAGGTCTCCTCAATTCAAAGCTCGCATCACTAAAGATATTGAGAATTCAGTGAAGCTCGCATTGTCTTCTTGGATCGATCGGAAAAATACCCACCACCCTATTATTTACCTTCAAGATGAAACGAAAAAGGTACACGATTTGACTTTTGTGGTCAAACATATCGTTTTCTTGAACTTATGATTAGTTGATCATATCAATATAGAATTTCCTTAAGATCGAAAAAATTGTTATCTTTTATGAAGTTTTGATGTGGGTAATCGTTATTTTCCATGTCTACATGATTACCTCCTAGAGGAAACAAAAATGGTGAAATCTTTGACTTTTGTGGTCAAACCGACACATAGTTTTCTAGAACATATGAATAGTGTGATCATATCAACATAGAACTTCATCAAGATAACTTAAACTGTTACTTTTTATAGATTTCGGATCTGGGTATTCATTCTTTTTAATACGTATGTAACTACCTCTAAGAGGAAACATGGTGAAATCTTTGACTTTTATGGGTAATCACTAAACATAGAATTTCATCAAGATCACTAAAAATCGTTACCTTTTATATCGTTCTGATGTGGGTGATCATTCTTTTTCCATATCTACATAAATTTGCATCTCGATTTTCACTTTTTTATAATTCATTTACAAAACTATAAGCACGTTGTCAGAGTTCGGCTTTTTCGAACGATTTAAACTTTGTATAATAACTAACATAATCCGAATTTCATTCTTACAAACGATAGATTGTCCCTATAGATCATTTTCAAGAAGTTATGAGTAAAGTGATGATATCAAAACAGAATTTCATCAAGTTTCTACACAATTTTGAATCTCAATTTCACCTTTTTAACGACGCACTCACTTTTTTATGGCTGCTGACGCAGATTACTTTCCAAATTCTTGTGAGGGTGTTGATGAGTGTGGAGCCAGGTGAAGATATGGAGTTCCTCAAGAGAGAATTCATGGAAGTCATCAAAGGCTTAATTTGTCTACCAATCAAACTTCCAGGTTTCAGAATGTATAAATCTCTCCAGGTAATTAATTCATTCATTATAAATTCATTACCAAATCTCAGTGGATCAGTAACTTTGAAATATTGCAGGCTAAAGAAAGAATGTTAAAGATGGTGAGAAAGATTGTAGATGATAGAAAAATGGCAATGGAGAAAAAAGAAACAAAAGATTCAGGTTCACCAAATGACGCCATTGATGTGTTGTTAAGAGATACAGGTGAATCAGATGGGACCCAGCAACGGTTACCCTTGGATTTCATCAGTGGGAACATTATTGAGATGATGATCCCTGGGGAAGACTCGGTGCCCATGATCATGACTCTAGCTGTCAAATACTTGAGTGATAATCCTGTTGCTCTTTCTTGTCTTATGGTGCGTATCAACTATGAAATGAATACATTTATGTTTTTCAACAACTTGTTTGAGACTTTGAGCTATGATTTGATTGAGTTTTATATGAATGGCAGGAGGAAAATGATGAATTAAAGAAGCGAAAGGATGAATCGGGCGAAGGGTATGCTTGGACCGATTATGTCTCGCTTCCGTTTACTCAAGGCGTAAGTTTCGTGTCTTTAGATGGGGAGGGTATTTATGTCTTTTTGGATTGGACAAAATACTACAAATTTTGTTATTTTTGACATCGGTCATAGTATAATGCATGTCAAACACAGTACAACTTGTTTTGTCGTGTCTGTGTAAAAAACGAGGTGTAAAGAAATTGGTTTTTATTATAGGTGATAAGTGAGACTCTTCGGATGGCGAATATCATCAATGCGATTTGGAGAAAAGCTCTTGAAGACGTAGAAATCAAAGGCTACTTAATCCCAAAAGGATGGTGTGTTTTGGCATCATTGACTTCCGTTCATATGGATGAAGAAAACTATGAAAACCCCGATGAATTTGATCCATGGAGATGGGAGGTAAATAAGTGATGCTTTATATGTTTACAATATCTATACCTTTTGTTAGGTCACGGGTTCAAGTCTCAGTAGCCACAATTTGGAAGTTTTAATTCCAGTGCGGAGTGTACTCCTATTGAGAACTTATGTCAGTCACCTAGTGGGGTCACTGTCTACCTAATTTGGTGCAGAGTGGTGTAGGTCAGCTTAGGGGTTGTTAGAAAAATAACCCTTTGTAAAATAATTTTAATATGTTTACTGAATTTACATTATATTGGTATCTATGTGTAGAAAACGGGAGCGAGTGTCAATAGCAATAAGTTTACACCGTTTGGTGGTGGACAACGGTTGTGTCCCGGTTTGGAGTTCTCAAGGCTAGAAATCAGTATTTTCCTTCATCATTTTGTCACGAGTTACACTTGGGTTGCGGAAGAAGATCAGATTGTATATTTTCCAACGGTTAAGACAAAAAGAAAGTTACCTGTCAAGGTGACACCCAGATGAAATCCGTGACAAAAAAAATATTTGATTAATAATTAATCGTATGAGTGATGGTAAATTTATTACAATTTGTTTGGGCATAAGGTGTATATATTATGATGAACAAACGTTTGGTGGTTTTTTTCTGGTCAACTTCAATTTTGGGTTTATACTGTTTTTCTTTTACATAAAATAAGTGTTCAATTTGACCCTTTTAATTTAGTTAATGCATTCTTGGACAGATTCATATAAGGATAAATATGATATTGGTGATACGTACAAGAAAAATCAAGGGTATTTCACTATATCTTTTAGCGAAGTTCTTTTCTAGGTTATATCATGACCTAATTAAGTTATATGTAAATCAAGATTAATTTAATTTTTTATGCATGATTGATGGTGATATAATGTATTTATGATAAATAACAAAAATCAAAACACAAAATCTTTAATACGTTTAGGGGTGTCGTGGTTGTGTGGGTGGGTGGATGGGTGTGGTGTGGGGGAGATATGATAATACATTTTTGTTTCAATTAATAATTGCTAAAATAAAAAGTTAGTAGAGGACATTCTTGTTTTTATAATAGAACATAAGAAATGATAGCTAATATCTATCTTTAGCCAAATAATGACCAATACTTTCATATACAAAATCAAATTGAAAATTTCACCAAGCACCTTTAACTTCAATAAGATCCATTCCAGTAAGAAAGCGTTTCATGTATTCCAAGACTTCACTGCTCTATTGAACATTTTTTTGCCCCTTGTTCTTGGTATTTAATTTGCTGTTGAATTGAGTCCACCGAGGGTTGTCTACACACATAACAACCCACTAAACTCAAGATTTTGGTTATCATTATTCATACTTTCCATCCCTCTTTGTTATTATTACCATTTTGACCTCTCCCTTCATTTTGACCCAAGGTACACCCGGCGTACGCTGCAACTAGACTAAACCTTGTTCTAAGGTCTTAATCAGTTAAGACCCACCGTCCAATTTTAGATCTAGGTTTATTAAAGTGCATTAAGCCATAAAGTTGCCAACGTTATGCTTTTGCATGTCTTAATGGGGAAAAACTTGGATTAAACCACATTATCTTCATCAAACCACCTTAGATCCTTGCATTCTTGGACTTAATCCATCAAGACTCCGTTTTTATGCTCAAGGGACGTTAGAAACACTAAGATCTAACATTATAACCTTGTGAAGAAATATCTTAAGGACCATTTTATGATTAAATTAGCCCGAAACTACAAACTAACACATGGAGTCATCAAGGTAGAAGCGTTTTACCTTCAATAAGATAGAAATGATGAGAAACCTCAGGACTAGCTCTTTATGGTCCAATGCTTCTTTACAAATCTTCTTCTTCTACTCTAAGCACTATACACACACACACGCTCAAACTTTAGAGAAAATGGATTAGGGTTTCGAGATATGACTCAAGAGGCAAAGGAGGCTAATAAGGTGATGAACATGAAGGACTTAATGATCTTAAATAGGGTGCAAACCCTAAAATTTAGTGTTTACCTCTGGCTTGAGTATGCCATGTGTACGCCTAACATACGTAGGGTTATCCCGATTCACACATGAAAAAAGGGAGTACACCGTTTTTACCTTGTGTACGTCCAATGTACTCTCGCCTAGTCCAAGGTTTAAATGAAATAGTTGCAAGAGATGTTTACTTGACGATTCGGGCGTTACACTTTGGCTCGTGCAATGGAGAGCTCAAGGTAATCAGTAACTACCTTTTGTGGAGGTGGTAAATGAGTTTCAACTATAGACTGCCGAAGAGGGATACTGAAAAATACTAATTAGACAAGAATTATTTGTTTTGACAATCAAGGCAAGTAAAAGTTGAGTGTCATGCTGATAGATAAGTCATGATTCGACTAGTTGATGTACGATATGGGAGAGCTGGTAGATGTCTTACTTAGAGAGAGACCAAGCATCGGGGGATGAAACGAGTAAAGCTCGTTAAAGTCCAAAGGAAGCACAGGTACGAGTCACAAGTGAGCTAGGTGGTAAAATAAAATATGAAGGCTCGTTACCCTAAATTGCTCGTAGCCGTAACTGATTCTGAGGACATGATCATTTTAAGGAGGCGAGAATTGTAACAACCCGAAAATCCTTCTGTTAACGAAGCGAACCTTCTGTTACTCGAGAATTAATTGTAACTAGGAGAAGTTCATGCTCCACATAGGATAAATGAGCTTTAGATGTTAATTGTATTACATTCAACATAGATAAAAGGTCAAAGTACATGTTAACTTGATCAGACATACATTTAAAGGTAATAAAGTAGGGATTTTACAAGAAGAGCAGGTATAAATATCCCAAGAAATAATGACGAAAGAGTGAAAATTAGTGGTACTAGAAAAAGTTTGGAATGCTGGTGGCAGAAGAACAAAAAAGAAAAGTATAAGGAAAATTTGGAAAATGGCTAAAAAAAAGAGTGACACAATTCAAAAAATAAAAAGTTTTCTGTTCCAACAAGCCACAAGATTTAATATATATATATATATATATATATATATATATATATATATATATATATATATATATATATATATATATATATATATATAATAAAGCATTTTTGATTATACGAGTATTAAAAAGGAATAATTAAAAAAAAGATATTAATATGTAAAGGAAGTAATCAATGAATAGGAGGGATATAATCCAATTAAATCGTTTTATGGAATTATTAGGGTTAATATAATTCATTAATTGGTGTTGAGTATCTAAAATGTCATAAAATGAAACTTAACTTGTCAATGTGTCTAGGGTTAGGTTGGAAGGTGGTTTAAAGCCGAAACTTGAGGGAGTATGGGTGAAATTCGGCTATAACTTACAAGGCTTTGGATCGATTACCCTTCAGTGTGTTTTTATCACGTTCGAATTAAGGGGTTGCCCACCATCGACTCAGGCTATTACCGTTTCTTTTTGCATCGATCAGGGAGTAGAAGGGGTGTCGGGCAGTAGAAACGATCGCAAGGAGGGTGGGAAAGAACTCATCGGCAACGCAAGGCAGGAGGTTGTGAAAATTGATGGGATTTTCTGTGCAATTGAAGTGTTATGATTGATTCTTCTTGTTTGTAAGTCTAATTCCTTTTCAATTGATGAAGAATTGATTGATTAGTTTGCCAATTTCTTTCTATTTGGTGTTTAATAATCATACCTTCTTTCTCCTTATAATCATTGAATGTTCATAGGATTAAACTCTCTAATTGCTGTCAAAATCTTTTTATGAACACCCTCAAGAGTATTATTGTTCATGTCTATGAAGTGCTCAAAACTATGGAATCAATGTCTTCCTTTTTGTTGCTAGAATTCATGTTCTTTTTATCTCAAATTCTAGTGATTTCATATGTAGTGTGTTGATTCATAAAGACCATGTTTTGAGACATCCAAAAGTTCTTGAAAACAGTCCAAAAGATCTTAACATGAGGCTTGGTGGTGGAGGAAACTGGAAACTCAAGCCTTAATGATGTTTTCTCTTTTAACAATGTACTTTGTTTTTCCCATAAAAACAATTTACTTTGAATCATGGCTTGGGGTTTAAATTGTTATTTTAACTTCTTGACATGTTGCTACTGTTAAAAAATCAATTTCCATCTTTATGGTTGATTTTGGTTATGGCTTAATGAGTTAAGTTGTCAATTAACCATTAAAATGCAATGCTGTGAAATTCTGAAAAATTACCAATCAGTCCTTGTTTTGAAAAAAATCTAGAAAAATCATCAGCAGTCGGTTTTGGGATCCGTAAACTTTGAAAGTTTGAATTTTGAGTCTAGTTTGTCGATGATTTTTTCCAAGACCTGATATTGTCCCTAACTAAGGTGAAAATCGTCTTTTTCACTTACTGGTCGGAAATTAGCTGCACAGATATGTTGTTTTGTAAAATTCGTAGAAAATTGTAGAAAAATCAGTTGGCTATGTGCGAGTTGTACTTTTAAAGCTAAACATATGAGCTACCTTAATATGGAATAAATTTGAAATTTTTACATGTTTAAGTGGTTCTAAAGTGGCCTTGAACAGACTGTTGTTTCAGGTCAAAATTTGAAAATTTAGCTTAATGACCAATTTGCATGTTTGGGTAGTAAAATGTTATTATTGGCTCATGTAACCTTCTAGTAATATATTTATTTGTGTTTCACTAGGTAAGGGTTTGATACCTCAGTTCATACAATATTTGAAGAGTAGAGAGGACACGTTTTTGGCAATGGTAATTTAATTTCATGGTTTTTAAAGTACATTGTTAGGTGAATCCCATATATCTTTAGATGGAATGGGATGAACCTAGTTACCTAGAATGTATGTGCCCTATTTGGTGTTGAGTATTGTGTCATGGATCTTGTATTGCTTTATGTGCAAATGAATCTAGGATATATGCATGCTAGTTTCTTATCTGTTTGATGTGAGATGTGTGATAAGGCCATGTTAGATTGAGTGTTTTACATGGTCAAATGTGTACCAAAAAAAAAAATGTTACCTAAACATAAACATAAACTGGACGAAAAGGTAATTACCTTGACAATTCACACCTCCAATTTTGCTTCTTCTCCATCGATTAGGTATGATTATTATACCTTTCTTGGCCTTTGCCATTGCCAACAGAGACACAATTGATTCGGATTCCAATTTTGTTCAGAGTTGTGAGCAAGTTTTAGGTTTAAATTGCACTCTTCTCTCTAGTTTTGTTATCGAATCCCTTGTTACACTTAGTTGAATTTCTTGCCTTCACTTTGCTGAAATTTGTATTTATGATTTTTGTTTTGAGTTATGAGCAGGCTTTGGGTCTCAATTGCACTTTTTTGTTTGATACTATGTATCTTCATCCACTGTCAACATTGTGAACTTGTTCATATTAATACATAAATTGATGGGGTGTTTAATATGTGGAGCTCTTTTGTTTTATCTTTTCCAAATTTATCCTCCACTCTTGTTATAATAAAGAAGAAGTAGAAAAGATGAAAGCATTGATTTGAGATGAGGCTACATTGTTATTTTAGTAAAAAAGGAGTTTGTCCCACTTTGTTCTTGTCCACCCTGATCTCTAGTTTGGTATATATGATAAGGTGAATTTTGATGTTTTGATTCCACATTTATGTTTAATTTTGTATTTGTTGTTAGAATTCTCAATAAATGAAAATACGTTTGCTATTAATATTGGTTATTGAGTTTGATGTTAATTCCAATATGTGTTGTGTTTCAGATGTTACAAGGGCAAAATAGTCATTTTTCACAGTCAGTCAGATGCAAAATCAAACAACAAGTTTCATTCAGAAGTTAACTCGGTTAGAACTTCTAACCCAGTACACACTTTTTTTTATATTCTTTGTTGGTGTGTAATTGTTTCTGGCGTTTAGTTCAAGCTAGAGCTACTATGATTATCGGAAATGGCTTTTGATCAAATTTGTGGTAGAAATCTCCAAAAACTCATACGTTTCTCTTCAAAGGTTCCCTTCTTTTCACTCATAAACCAATACACACTAAATTGTCTACACATCCAAAAGCACAACTACACCAATGTATACATGAAATGGAAAAAAGATTCATACTTGGACTCAATTGATACGATCCACAAATCCATTGAACTTAAACCAATACTTGCTCTTAAGAACTGCATCATTGCCTCTCCAGAAGGATGCATACCCATCTCCGATGTTTCAAAGAAAGGCTTACAATTAGATGTACCCATTAAAGTTGCTAGGTTTCTTAGACTTTACCCTTCTGTTTTCCAAGAGTTTATCGGACCCAACTACAATTTGCCATGGTTTAGGTTAACCCCAGAGGCTGCTATGCTTAATGATGAAGAACAAGCCGTTTATAGGGATTATAAGGTCGATTTACAAGAAAGGTTGAAGAAATTTATACGTATGAGCGTTGAAAATACGTTGCCATTGAAGATAATTCAAGGTATGCTATGGTACTTGGGGTTACCAAATAATTACCTGGAAGAAAAGAATCTTGATGGGTGTTTTAAGGTAGTTGAAATGGGCGATGGGTTGAAAGGGTTATCTGTTGTGAAAACTGAAAAAGACAAAAAGATATTGTCTTTACTTGAAAGGAATGCATTGAGGAATGGAGAGGGTATTTCAATTCCATTGTTTCCATCTAAAGGTTTGAGGTTGAAGACAAAGATTTTGGATTGGTTGGACCATTTTCAGAAACTTCCATATGTTTCACCATATGAGGAATGCCCTCGGGATTTGTATCCAGATAGTGATGTGGCTGAGAAACGTGTTGTGGGTGTGCTCCATGAGTTGCTTAGTTTGTTTGTTGAACATTCTGCAGAAAGGAAGAAGCTTTTATGCTTGAGAAAGTATTTGGGATTGCCACAAAAGGTTCATAAGGCGTTTGAGAGACATCCCCATGTGTTTTATCTATCTTTAAGGAACAAAACATGCACTGCAATATTAAAGGAAGCGTATTATGATGAAACAGCCATTGAGGTCCATCCTCTTGCCCAAGTAAGAGCAAAGTACATTGATTTGGTGAAGGAATCGAAAGGTATTTTGAAAAACAGAAGACAAGGGAATAGAGATTTGAAAGGCGAAGATGAACTCATGATAAGTTAGTTTTCTTATAAGTCGAGGCTATTAGATGAGTTGATAAGGATTGATTATGATAGGTTATGTTTGTTTTTAAGTCTTGATAGGTTGGTTGCTCTTTGATCCCACTTTTCACTCACATTATTTAGTTCTATAGAGAAATAAACAAGTTTAGATAAATGAAAATTCTTAAATTTTGTTTTTTTAGAATAAGTAGCTTTATGATGGTTGCTTTGGTATTCAGATTGTAAGTTGTTGAGCTTTGATATGAATGTGATTTTCATTTGAATGTGTATGTAATATGTATGTATGTATTCTTGTCAATTGTCATGTTTAGCATATTCACTCACTCACCCACTTACTTTTGTGGGCTAAAAATGACTTTAGATCTGCAACAAAAATAAATAAATAAATAATAATAAAGTACAATGTTATTTAGTGCAAATCTCAAAAAATAAAAAATTAACTAAAATGATGAAGTACAATGCTATTATGCTATTTACTTTTGAGGTCTGAAAAACAAAAAATGTAAAGTACATTGCTATTTAGTACATCATGTTAAAAGCAAAACACCATTCTTGTACGTTACAAACAATACACATTACAATTTTATACTTAAGACGGTCTACTTTACTCATTACAAACAATTACTAGTTACAACTTTTAATCAAGACAAAACACGACAAACGTTACAAACGTGACCACCATTGTTAAAATAAACCTAAGAACATAACTTCTTTTTCACCAATTTCTTTATCTCCTTATCCTTGAATTTGTTCAACTCCTCTTTAATCTCTTTCAATTTGTTCTCCTTCAACACCTTTAATAATAAACAACATTTCTATCAATACCAATTTCTAATGCAGGATCAATCCACATAAAGACTATGTAATTATTTGTTGCGTCATACACATAAAACACATGCATCACTTAAATCACAAAGTGAATAGGTTAAGACGATTTGAAAACATATTAGCACCAAGAATACATTACAATCCATATTTCCAACAATTACAAAGAACTGATTTGAAATGTATGGAAGTAAAAAGAAAAATAGAAAATAATAGCCGGACAAAAAAGTTGTGTTACCTACTTAAATTGATCCAACCTCGACTAAAGAACTTATAAACAACTGTCCCTGCATAAGGAATTTGAAATAACCTATATAAGAAACCTATGTGATAGTAGCTTTAACCAACTGGCTGGCTTGCCTATGTCATTAATTATTACTATTTTTTTTTCACGAAAATATATCATAGTGGGTTAAATTAAGAAATATATGTGTTATGCATTCAGTGTTTTTGCCATATTTCTTTTCCCATACGATATCGGCAACGAGAAGTGATGTTATTGCTAAAGTGGCACCTCATAATTCGGTCATAACAAGATGAACACCACCCCTTTCTAGTTAAGGGGGTGTTAAGGCACAACTCGTTGTAACAACGACGAGCAAAAATGAGAAATGTGATTGGCTTTTGCTTTCATCAACCAATCAAATTCTTTCTTTCTTTGTCTCTCTCTACTTCTTAACACGTTATAACATATGCACACCACCTCCACTTCATGTTATAACATGTTGAAATGTGAGGTGACAATAGTTGGCTTCATAATACCGTTGGTCGTACCCAATACTCTAAATTGCCATTGTCTTTGCAAATGAAATCATGTTCCTTCAAAAGTAGGAATGTTTATCTCTTATTATTTAAACATGAATATTCCAATTGACCAAAATAATAATATAATAACTATTATAGTTGGTAATTTTATGAAATGGGAGGTTTGCTTTATATATATATATATATATATATATATATATATATATATATATATATATATATATATATATAGATCTTCCAGCCGAGCTCAGCCAAATTCATAGCACATTCCATGTCTCTCAGCTGCAGAAGTGTTTGGTAGATGATTTTGCAGTTGTACCCTTGGAGGATATTCAGGTGGATGACCGTCTGAATTATGTTGAGAAGCCGGTGGCAATTTTAGATCAGAATACAAAAACCTTGAGGAACAAGGTAGTGGAGCTTGTGAAGGTGCAGTGGCTGCACCGCAAGGGGTCAGAGTGGACTTAGGAGCCCGAGGAGGAGATGAGGGAGCATTATCCAGGATTGTTCGAGACGGCGGACTTCGAGGACGAAGTCTGATTCAAGTGAGAAAGAATTGTAACGCCTTATTTTTGGTAAGATTTTATTCCAAGTATTGCATTTTTCCTGAAGAACTCGTTGAGTTGGAAGCCCAAACTCGATGTGTTGAAGTTATTTGTGGCCGCGGATTTTCATGAGACAACTGGATGAGTTGAGGAGTCTCAACTCGACGAGTTGGCCGCTCAGGAGGAAACCGTAATTTTAGGGTTTTGCACCCTATTTAAACACCTTAAGTCCTAGGTGTTGGCCTCATTTCCACCCTCCAAAGTCCCTAACCCTAATCTCGAAACCCTAAAGCCTTTTTGAGTGTTGTGAGCCCTTTGAGAGTGTATTTTGGTGTGTTTGAAGCCCTTGGAAGAAAAAGAAGCTTGGTGCAAGGTGGTGATTCAAGTTGGAGCCTTCAAGATCTTGATTCTTTGCATCATTTCCAGCATATTTCTAGTATAAAGTTCTAAACTTGCTCAATATTTGATTAGATCTCTTTTTGGGTTAGTTATGATGCTTTTAGCCATGTTTGGGTGATTGGTGGGGTTGAAGGTTGTCCCAAGTGCTATCTTTCCAGATCTATGGTCCTCTTGAGCTCTTTTGGCATAAAGGTGCCAACTTTATGGTCTTAAGAGCTCCATGCATGCATTAAGTCCATCTTATGGCTTCCTTTGATCATTTGAGCCTCTTCTAAGCATACTTGAGAGTAAAGTTGGAAACTTTATGTGTGTTAGCAGCCTTTAACGACCAGGTCTATATTATGGAGCTTTGTCTTGGTGAATAAGTTCTTATTGTTTAAGCCTTGACCTTTAAGCTAAAAGTTTGGGTTCTTTACCCATTAGGATGGTTCTTAAGGGTAAAGTTGGAAACTTTACCATTATAGTCAATGTTTAGTCCAGATCTGAGTGGTGGACCTTTTAGTTTCAAGAATGGTGGCTTAATAGATTAAGATGTGTGTTTCCTGAAGAACTCGGCGAGTTCATAGGTGAACTCGGTGAGTTGGATCGACTTTTCCTGATTCTGCTGACTAAATGGGAAACTTGGCGAGTTGGACTGGCTTTTCGCAATGCTGTTGATTAATGAAGAAACTCAGCGATTTGAAGAACAACTCGGCGAGTAGAGGCAACTCGAAACATTGACTTTGACTTTGACTTTGACCAAGTTTGACCTTTAAGAGGTTTTGAAATATTGATCGGTATCTATGGGATTGTTTTTGTTAAGTAGTTGAGTAGAGCTGATTTCCATGGCTGGGGATTTATCCAGTTATCTTTCAGCATTCTAGGTGAGTTTCCTTACCAGGTTTAGCGGGTCGAAGGCACCAAGGCCAGTCCATGTTTATATTGTGTTGTTAGTATGCTAGTTGTCTTTATGACTCTTGCATGTGCTGTGTTTTGTATGTTTTTTGGGTCAAGGCCCGATGTCTGGCAGGGCCCAATGGATATCTGTATGCTATATATATATATATATATATATATATATATATATATATATATACATACATACATACATACATACTAGATGTGTGCACACACAAAGCAGCGATGATAAATAGCTTTTTTGACGAATAGTTTTGTTAACGGAAATAATTATTAGATATTATTATTATTTATGTAATAAAAAAATTACCACATGTAATTAAACTATTTATGTTAAAACTTATATTTATATTGTTTGTTTATACATTTAACATAAACTAATTATTATCGGTGTCTAGTTTAAGAAATATAAATTAATTAATATAGATGAATTTAATATTTTAAAATTGTCATTTTGTTCCAAATTAATTTTTTTTATAACCTTAATTAATTCAAGTCTTCAAAATTTTGGTAAGTATTTATGATTTTGTTATGCATAATTGATTTGTACAAAAGGCTTTGTATCTTATACCTCTTAAAATTCAAGATATGACTAATATATTTTATAATATAATATAAGATATATATATATATATATATATATATATATATATATATATATATATATATATATATATATATATATATAGGGTCTAGTGTTATGTGTGATTAGCATACATGAGTCTTGCAGGGTTGATAGAAGTTTCATGAACTAGTTGTGTGGGGTATGTCGACCAGTTGTGTAATGTCTAGCCTTCCTCTAGGATTAGAGGATAGAGTACTGCATGTGTATTTTGCAGGTATTGTTAGGGTTGTTGTGATTATCTTCTGAGATAAATACGGGTAGTTGTGGAAGGTAGTATAGGCCCGTACTACTAGAAGCACAGGACCCGTACGCGTAGTAGGGAAATCACAACCCCTAGGGTTTTGTTGGGAATAGATTCCCCTGATGTTATATGCGTTTTGTCTAATATCTTCCTGGTTTATTTTTAGTATGGCAATTACGAGACGATCTGAGGATGGATCCACATCAGGATCAGAAGCAAATGGCCAGGATGGGCCAACATTGATTGAGAACCATGTCACGGAGATAATTCGTGACGAGGTTGTTTCTTTTTTCCGGGGGCAGATACCACGGCTGTTGCTACCATTAGGGCTCGATATGGTGCTTTGGCTATCGGAGCCGCACCAGGGACTAGGTCGATCCTGAACTCTACCTGTCTCTCCGGAGGTATCCGAGGCAGCTCCTCTGGGAATACGTCTGAGTACTCTCTCACCACTGGTACATCACTCATAGTCGCCTTACCCGCCTCTCGGGTATCTATAACGTAGGCGACATATCCTGTGCAACCCAACTGAAGGTAGCGCCTAACCCTCGCTGCTGAGCATAAAGTTGGTCCACGATGTGGCCTCTTGCCTTGAATCACCAGCTCCCTGAATCACTAGCTCTCCCCTACTTGGGGTCCTGACCCATACCAACTATTATGCATAGTCGATCACTGCCCCATTAGGGCTCAACCAATCCATGCCTATGATAACCTTGTTCCCGTGCAACGAAATGGGAACCAAGTCTACCAAGTAACACTCATTGTACAACCTCAAAACACAATCTCTGAAAACCTCTGATGCTTGCACTGATCGATCATTAGCAATCTCGACCTCTAAAGGACAACCCAACACACCCGAAGTCTCTCAGAACCTCTTGCTAAGAGCAAGAGAGACAAATGATCAGGTAGCCCCTGAGTCAAATAACACCTGTGTTGGGATGCCGTTCACATGGAACGATCCTAAACAAACACATAAAACATATACATAAACATCATAACGACATGTAATAAGAGCTGGGGAGAAGAAGACATACTCGTCACCACATCAGATGTGGCGCGTGCCTCCTCGGTAGTCAACTGGAAGGCTCGACTACTCACTACTGGAACCTCTGTCTTGCCATGCCGGCCATCAGTAATCCGTAGGGTCGCTGGAGCTGGCGCCGCCACTGGTGGTGCTGCTGCTGTCAATCTTGGGCAATCGGGCTTTTTATGGCCCTTCTGATTGTAATGGAAGAAAATCAGGTATGATGTTTGGAATGTGGGGGTAAGGGCAGTACAATCCTTACTAAAGTTCCCGGTCTTGCCGCACTTGTAGCAGCCCGATGATCCCGATCTA
The DNA here is from genome assembly GCF_002870075.4 of Lactuca sativa. Lineage (NCBI taxonomy): Eukaryota > Viridiplantae > Streptophyta > Magnoliopsida > Asterales > Asteraceae > Lactuca > Lactuca sativa. The sequence goes on along the minus strand of NC_056625.2, from coordinate 109,310,771 downwards.
CAAGCTCCCTCATGTGGTTTGCCGCATTTCTTGCAGCGGCTTTGGCCCGGCTGGCCCTTTGGCCTAGTGTCGAATCTCTTGGGTTTCTTCCCCGAAACCCCAGTAATATGTCCATCCCTTGCCTTCCTCTTCCTGAGGTGCTCTATATCAATCTCTCTCTCCCTCACCCTCGCGATCATGTCATCTAGTATCGGACATGCCGAGCAGCTTACATGTTTTCGAATGTCAGCCCTGAGCATGTCATGATAGCGGGTCTTCCGCATCTCCTCATCCCCCGCATACTGAGGCACCAATAAGGCCCTCTCCCCGAACTTGGCGGTAATCTCCACCACTGACTCAGTCGTATGCCTCATATCAAGGAACTCCCTGGCCAACTACTGAAGCTCCACTACTGGCGCGAACTCAGCCCTAAATCGGGCCACAAAATCTGACCAAGTCATAGCCTCAATAGCCGAGGCTACTAAAGAATCACCGAATGACTCCCAATAATCTCTAACTCTGTCTCTCAGACAACCTGCAGCATAGCGGACCTTCGACCCCTCCGGGCAGAAGCTCGTCAACTGAGCAGACTCCATCTCTGCAATCCACCTCTTGGAAACAATGGGGTCTTTCACCCCGTGGAATTCTGGCACACCACATCCCCGAAAATATTTGAAGGATAGTGTGCGTGTCCCTGTCTGGCTAAATGCCATATTGCTCCTAAACGCCGTGAGGCGATCCTCCATCAGCTCGATGATCCCTTCCTTGATCGACCCGAAAATAACTGGGGTCACCTCAAGGATGCCTTTCGTGATCTCTGACATGATGAACTCGCATAGCCTGTCATCAACTTGCTCGGATCCCGCACCCGAACCTGAACCTGATCCTGATCCAGACCCTGAACCTCCCACTCCGTGTCGTGTCACCACCATTCTGAAACAAAACACATAAGTGTCAGGGTCATACATAATCTCGAGAGGTCTCACACACTCTACAAGTTTCCTGGTTCTTTCTCAGCCCTCCTTGACTCGAGTACGGATCCTCTGCTTTCAGTAGTACGGGCCCATACTACCTTTCACATCTATCCGTACTTTCCTCAAGGATTTCTTTGACTTCACCAAGTCCCTTCTACTACTATTGTTTGCTGCACTAATCTCATCCTAGGATTACCCTAGGGTAACTCTCTCGCCAACCTACTCTCCGCCATCAGCTGCATAAGGAATCCATGCTACCTTTACCTAACTAGCTTATGAATACCATTATATATCGCTTAGACTAGATAATTCTTCGAATGAGAGGCCTTACCCTACAACAGTTGGACTTAAACAAGAGCTACGAAATAGGGCTAGACCTAACCTTCTGAAATTATTTAGTCCTTGATATATATATATATATATATATATATATATATATATATATATATATATATATATATATATAACTTAGCGTATTCGTTCACTAGTTAGTTAAAGATCGCTAGAACCCCTAAAATCAAAAAGCAAGCAGCATTCGGGATTTGAGTAACCAAACCAATCATATTCTATCTGAGCTATCATATGACTGACTAATCAGTTCTAGCATAAGCACATATAGCAAACACATAAGGCATCTTCCTAGATCCTTAGCTCTATTTTAGCATGCAACTCTCATACACATACATCAGGCATAAAGGCATCCTTCCTAGATCCTTAGCCCTAATCTAGCATGCAGTTCTCGTAATCATATCATAACATAACATAAAATGTATGGGTATCTTGGGGAAAACTTACTTGAGCTCGGTCGGTTGCACGCATCACACACCTTGTTCTTTCTCAAAACTCTTTACTTTAACTTTTAGAAAAAACTTTTGTTTTTGTAAAAATATTTCAAACCCTCGATTTGAGTCCAGGCACCCCCGAAGGTGTGTCCCAATCCCTCAAACCAAGGCTCTGATACCAACTTGGAACATCCTAATTTCCAAGACCAAAAATTCATTTTTATATAATAATTTAGGAAAAAATTATAAGAAAGTATCATCGAGTCAAATCATTTCGTAAAACCATAACATCATGTCTCGAAACCGTATCATAAAAACGGTAACAATGTTAGAGTACAATCCCAAGAATCTCATAATGCAGAAATCCTGTGTGTGTGTGATACACTGCTACCGCATCGGGAAATTCTGGGGTGCCCAACCTACCCTGCCACGAAATTCTGGGGTGCCCGACCTACCGATGTCAAGAATTTCTAGGGTGCTCGACCTACCCATGTCAAGCATTTCTGGGGTGCTCGACCTACCCATGTGTCACACCCCAAAACCAAGAACGGCGGAAACGTTCTGGGGCGGAGGACGTCATGTAAAGTATCACAACACAGTAAAAGTAAACAAGTAAACAACATCATCCATTGCATTAACTATATAATTTTAATACAAGTGTGTTCTTTACAGTTATAGACACCAAAAATAATGTGAATCAAAATAATAAGATGAGTCTTGGATGCGCTCCATCTTCTCAAAAGCTGGCCTCGGTACCTGTCTACTGATGACCTGAGAATACAAGTTATTTTGAAAGAGTTTATCAGCATTAAGCTGGTGAGTTCATAAGTATTTTAGTGTCGGTGTTTGTATCAAAACGTTTGAACATAGTTTTAAACAATAGTTTGTAAACATTGGTGATAAAAGTATGTGAATGTTTGTACGTGTTTGTAAAAGTTTGAATCTCCCAGAAAAAACCTATATTTTCTATTAAAAGTAGCCTTCTACCAAGGCGTAACTATTTTGTACGTTCGTTTATCGTAAAAGTGTGTAATTTTCCAAGTGTAACTATCATTATCAAAATATAGTTTATACATTCTTGTTTAAGTGAAATAGTCACTAAATGTATATAAAGGATAAATTACTGTAGTACTGTAGTATTGTAATGTAGGAACTACTGCTGTACTAACTACCTTAAACCGGATTTATATTAAGGTATCATGTGATTAATTGCACCATACTATTGGCTGGTAACAACGACATACGAATGGTCATAGAACGGAATGACGTTTGGCACCCGCAGACCTGCAGGTCCGACTGTAGCTAGCAGCAAGGTGTAGGACAGTCAATCCAATATAGATCTATACGCAAACTCACGATCTCCCTCCAAGAGAATTCTGGCTACAACTCGGGCCATGACATTTAAGGCATTCTCCGTTACAGTGGATCACAATTGTTAACGTATTCTTGTAAATGTAATGTAATGTTACTTGTTCTAGTATCGTTGTATATGTTCTCTTCCTAGTATAGTTGTATATGTTCTTTCTCTAGTATAGTTGTATATGTTCTTTCTCTAGTATAGTTGTATATGTTCTCATAGTAATGTAATGTATATATTCTCATAATACTAAGTATTGACTCATGAATGAATGAACTGACTCATTGGTCTAGTAATAGTATAAGTGTAATCCCGTGTTACCCCGATGGTAACTTACTAATGATGTAACTGATACGCATGAATATAGAAGTACTTTTATGTCTATATATGCACATATGATATATAATTAATATTTAAACGACCCTCGGACGGCTACCCGACATCCCACCAGACCACATCCAAATCGAGGAAAAGAAAATAGGGTGGACGACCTTCCTAAGCCTTTTAAACATTGCTTATATATCTATACATATATGGGCATGCAATTTATAAGAAGCATAATAAATTTTAAATAAAAGTATCTGGTAAGAAAAGAGTTTGTAAAACATTTTGAAGTAAAACAGCTTGATAAACAGTTTGAACAGTGATAAAATCATTGGTTTTATAGTTATTAATCACATGTGATTGATGTAATAACTATAAGTATTCAACTTGTATTCCCCCCATAAAATCATTTAAAACATTTAAAAGTATTTCAAAGGTTAATTAAAGGGGTATGAACTCACTTGTGGTGAGTGGATTGGATTGAAGTGTCGGTTACGGTGCTAGGTGACAATTGAAGACTTGTACACACGCACGGGCCTAGTTATCATATAATGAACATATGAATAACTAATTAGCCTTATTATAACTAATAATATGATTTGCGACACTCTAGAACCTGAAAACACTTTGTTTCAAGTGTTAAAGTTCACAAGGATTGCATCCGAGTGTTAGTAGGGCAAAACTAGGGTGTTTGGGGTCCAAGGGTAAACTCCTTGGGAGTTTACGGTCTAAATGACCTTTACCCTAGGAGTTTACGACAGTAAACTCAAGGGTTTACAGTCTAAACTCCATACATTGCAACCATGAGTTGTTTGGAAGTTTAACAAGTCCTTTGAAGCAACCTTGCTAAGTGGTTTAGCCTTTGGAATGGACTAAGGCCACAAAACACCCTCCTTGAGGTGTTTACGGCCTAAGGGTATTTTCCCTTGGGTTTACTGCTGTAAACCCTCATGGGAAGGGATATTGCTTTTGTTTCAAGTCATTATCACAACTAGGTAAACATCTAAGTTAGTTTTTAGGGCTAGGAAAGGAAAATGGCCCATTTAAACACCTTTTTGGGTGTTTACGGTTTTGGGATATCCTTAGACCGTAAACACCTATAATTTGTGGTGTTTGATGTTTTTCAAAGCCTAAACACATCCATGGGTAGTTTAACTAAGTTAAGGTAAGTCTTAAACTTCAAACTAGGGCTAAACATGGGACTTAAGTCACTTTTGAGGGACTTTTTGGTGTTTACGGCCCAAGCATCATCTTGGACCGTGAACACCTCAATCATGGTGTTCTTGACTGATTTTCTTGGTGTTTATATGATATACTAGCTTACAAGCACTCAAGGATGGAAGTACTTACTATAATGGTGCTTGATTTGAGCTAAAGGGCCAAGAACACTTAGTATGTGTTCTTGGTGTTTTGGAAATCTAAACAAAATACATAAATGAATGGATGAATAGATGCACAAACACTAGATTAAGTGTTTTACTAACTTGAAATGGTTAGAACACTTACAAGATTGGAGTTTTGGAATTTAATGTTGGATGATAGTTGAGAGAGTTTTTGGGAGTTTACTCTTTTGACTATTTGGGGAGTAAACACAATGACTAGTTCCTTGGGGAGTAAACTCATACATAGGCATGAGTTTACGGTTTTGGGTGATTCCTAAACCCAAAACATATAAGTTTGGTCGGGTGATTCTAATACGCGAAGTGTTTGCGGTTATCAAAAATAAAATCCCGAGACGACACTTTCTTTCACCTGTTCGTTTAAAAATAATAACAAAATAATCAAACGAACTTTATATTTCTTAAAAATAAGAAATAATGATATTAAATCACGATATGAAGGGGTTGACTTTTAAGGTTTGACCAAATGAAAATTTCGGGTTGTCACATCATCCCCCCGTTAAGGGAATTTCGTCCCGAAATTAAAGTCTAAACAAATAAATTAGTTACACATAACTAAGCAAAAAGATGAGGGTATTTCAGTTTCATCTGATCCTCACGCTCCCAAGTGTATTCCGGTCCTCGCTTGGCGTTCCAGCGGACCTTCACAATCGGGATACGACTTTGCTTCGTCTGCTTGACTTCTCGGTCCATGACCTCCACTGGTTCTTCCACGAAGTTGAGGCTCTCGTTGATATCGATCTCGTCGAGTAGGATTACGAGGGTCTCGTCAGACAAACACTTTTTCAAGTTAGACACGTGGAATGTAGAATGTACGTTACAAAGTTCGTCGGGCAGGTTGAGTTTGTACGCTACGGGGCCGATCCTTGCGAGGATCTCTAAGGGTCCTATATATCTCGGATTAAGCTTCCCACGCTTACCAAAGCATATCAAGCCCTTCCAGGGTGAGACTTTGAGAAGGACTTGGTCTCCCACCTGGAATTCCAAAGGTTTCATTCGCTTATCAGCGTAGCTCTTCTGTCGGTCTCTAGAGGCTTTCAATCGTTCATGAATTTGAACGATCTTCTTTGTTGTTTCCCGAATGATCTCTGGACCTGTGAGAGTGCTTTCGGGAACTCGTCCCTTAGCTAACTAGGTATCACCCACCTCAGCCCAGCACAGAAGGGATCTGCGCTTTCGGCCATAGAGGGCCTCGAATGGTGCTGCCTTTATGCTCGCGTGATAACTGTTGTTGTAGGAAAATTCGACGAGGGGTAAATGGGTATCCCAAGCTTTTCCAAAGTCAATTACACAAGCACGCAACATATCTTCTAAGGTCTGGATTGTTCTCTTACTTTGTCCGTCGGTCTGTGGATGGTAGGCTGTGCTCATGTCCAGCCGTGTTCCCAGGGAGTGTTGTAGCGATTGCCAGAATCTGGAGGTGAACCTACTATCTCTATCGGAGATAATGGATATAGGTACACCATGTAGTCACACGATCTCCCTAATGTATGTTCTCGTAAGCTTCTCCTTCTTGTCAGTTTCTTTGATAGGTAGGAAGTGTGCAGACTTGGTCAATCTATCGACGATGACCCATATGGTATCAAGTCCACCCGTTGTCTTGGGCAACTTGGTTATGAAATCCATAGTGATCCGCTCCCACTTCCATTTTGGGATCTCTGGTTGTTGTAGTAGACCGGAGGGCTTTTGGTATTCGACCTTGACCTTTGCGCAAGTAAGGCATTTACTTACGAAGGTAGCAATCTCTGTTTTCATATTAGGCCACCAGTATAACTTTTTAAGATCCAGATACATCTTATCTGAACCTAGGTGGACGGAATACCGAGTGTTGTGCGCCTCAGTCATGACTAATTCTCGGAATCCACCGTGTTTCGGGGTCCAGATCCGGTCCATGAAATATAGAGCTCCGTCACCCTTGGCTTCTAAATTCTTATTCATTCCTCTTAGGGAATCACTCGCCACGTTTTCAGATTTCATAGCTTCGAGCTGGGCCGCCTGAATTTGCGTAGACAAGTGTGAATGGATAGTCATTGTCAATGACTTGACTCTTCGACCAGAATATTCCTTCCGACTTAGGGCGTCCGCTACTACGTTGGCTTTACCCGGATGATAACGAATTTCACATTCGTAGTCACTGAGCAGCTCGACCCACCGTCGTTGTCTCATGTTGAGCTCTTTCTGATCGAATATGTGTTGTAAACTCTTGTGGTCGGTAAAGATAGTGCTTTTCGTCCAGTACAAGTAATGTGTCCAGATATTTAGAGCAAACACAACTGCTCCTAGTTCAAGATCATGGGTCGTGTATTTAACTTCGTGCGTTTTCAGCTGTCTCGAGGCGTAGACGATGACCTTACCTCGCTGCATCAGAACACACCCGAGCCCTTGATTCGATGCATCGCAATAGACTACGAAGTCTTCTATCCCTTCGGGGAGGGATAGTATTGGTGCGGTGCACAAGGCTCGCTTGAGCATTTGGAACACTCTTTCATGTTTCTTTTCCCAGTCAAAGGCCACGCCCTTCTGGGTCAGGGTTGTAAGAGGTTTCGCTATCCGGGAGAAGTTCTGTATGAATCTGCGGTAGTAGCCAGCGAGGCCTAGAAATTGACGAATTTCTGTAGGCGTCTTCGGTGCTGACCAGTTCTCAATGGCTTTAATTTGGATGGGTCCACGTGGATTCCCTCTTCGCTTACCACGTGTCCTAAGAATTCTTCTCTTCGGATCCAAAATTCACATTTAGAGAACTTCGCATAGAGTTTCTCCGTTCGTAAGGTTCCTAGAACTTGTCGAAGGTGATCACCATGTTCTTCCTTACTTCGGGAGTAGATCAGGATGTCGTCAATAAAAAAGATGACGAACTGATCCAAGTAAGGTCGACATACTCTATTCATCAGATCCATGAAAACTGCGGGCGCATTGGTCAATCTGAATGGCATCACCACGAACTCGTAGTGTCCGTAACGAGTTTGGAAGGCTGTCTTCAGAACATCCTCCTCTAGCACTCGTAACTGGTGATAGCCGGATCTTAGATCAATTTTGGAAAAGTAGTTCGCCCCTTGCAGTTGGTCGAATAGATCGTCTATGCGAGGCAGAGGGTATCGATTCTTGACCGTCAGTTTGTTGAGTTCCCTGTAGTTGATACACATACGGAATGATCCGTCTTTCTTCTTAACAAACAAGACTGATGCTCCCCAAGGTGAGAAGCTTGGTCTTATGAAGCCCTTGCTGAGCAGTTCGTTAAGTTGACCGGATAGTTCCTACATTTCTGCTGGTGCTAATCGGTAGGGCGACTTGGCTACTGGGGTAGCCCCTGGAACCAGGTCAATTCTGAACTCGACCTGTCGTTGCGGAGGTAATCCTGGTAGCTCTTCTGGGAAAATGTCGGGGAAGTCGCTCACTACCGGAATGTTCTTTAGTTCTTTCGTTTCGAGGCTCGTATCGACGACATGAGCAAGGAATTCATGGTATTCTTTACGTAGATACTTTTGTGCTTGAATACTTGATATAATATGAAGACTTGCACCGGGTTTGTCGCCGTAGACTATAAGAGTTTCGTTAGACGGGAGGTTTAGACAGACTGCTTTCTCAAAGCACATGATGTCGGCGCGATGAAAACTCAACTAAACCATGCCGATGATAACGTCGAAGCTTTTAATCGAGACCGGCATAAGGTCGATTGGGAATGAATGGTTAATTAGAGTTAGGGTGCAACCTAAGTATATGCTATTCGTGCTTTCTGTCTTTCCATTAACCATTTCTACTGTGAATTGTTCTTTAAGTGCGTGTGGTGGTTGTTTAAGCCTGCGAGCAAACTTATGATTCACGAAGCTTCGCTCCGCTCCACTATCAAACATAGTGCATGCAGAGGATTTATCGAGGAGGAACGTACCAGTTACCACCGTCGGGTCAGCAACTACTTCCCCATGGCCTATTGCCAGTACCCGCCCTGCTCCGCTAGCATTCTTCGCTTTGGGGCAGTCCCTCTTGTAGTGGCCTGCTTCACCACATCCATAGCAGGTTGGGCTTGCGCCTGAACCAGGGACTTGAGTGATCGGTCTTGCCGGGGATCTACAGAAACGGACAGTGTGTCCTTTCTTGTCGCAATTAGAACACTGCATTTCACGGCAGGGGCCGTTGTGGTGGAAGTTGCATTTGTTGCACTTAGGCAAACTTCCAGCATACTGCTTCACCGGAGCAGTAGCAGCAGTAGGGGTTATTGCGGCATGCACTACCACAATTTGCTGATTTTTGGCAGCCCTTTGTTTCTTTTTCTCCTCCTAGAACTTTCGCTTAGTGTCAGCGAGTTTGGAGGGTTCCGGGATGGCTACGGTTGTTGTTATTGTTGGGGATTTGACTCCATGGTCAATGAGTCGCTGTGCCAGTCGTTTGGCACTGTCGAAGGTAGCAGGGTTGGATGATAGGACATTCCCTTGATACGGAGGCACCAGCCCCCAGATGTACCTTTCGATCTTCTTCCCTTCAGTGGGAACCATATTAGGGCAGAGAGCCACCAGTTCACTGAACCTGGCGGTATAAGCGACTATGTTGGAGCCCTTCATGGTTAGACTCCATAGCTCCTGCTCCAATTTCTGAATTTCGCCCCTCGGGCAGTACTCCTCAATCATGAGGTCTTTCATCGTTTCCCAGCCCATGTCGTTGGCTACAATGAGGGTTAGGGCTTTAACGTGGCTGTTCCACCACGTCAGGGCTTTTCCTTCAAAGGTGCAGGCGGCGTATTTAACCTTGCTCGCCGTAGGGCATGAAAAAATTTCAAAGACCGATTCAGTCTTCTCGAACCATTGCGAGAGGGCAATGACTCCGCCGGTCCCATGAAAGGACTTCGGCTTACAGTTGGTGAAATCCTTGTAGGAGCACTTTCTCGAGCACACAGGGGTTTCAACCGGAATGGATTCAACAGGGGTTCCACCTCTGCTGGCATCACTAAAGTGATACTGAGCCATGGCGGTTGCCACTGCTGCAGCTACGGCAGCATTCAGGGTTGTAGTATCGATGACCGGAGGAGGAGGTGGAGGTGGTGCAGGGTTTCGCCTTGTTGACTTGCGCGGAGGCATCTTTCAGCTATTAGTTTATAAAGATAAACAAAGTGGTAAGAATCAATCGTAGGTAGGGTGAGAGTGACACATGGACTAAATAGCCATAGTCCAACAATTGAATGAGCGTACGAATTGAGATCACAATCGGGAAGAATAGTAGGAAAACACAAGTGTACAGATTTTCCACAGATAGATAGCTGTCAATATTACTGATGTAATAAGTTCAAGGAAAATCGACCTAACAGTAGGACTTACATCATACCATACGGAAAAGTTTGACAGTTTCTGGATTCCTAGTTAGAGTACTGAAAGTTAGGAATATTTTACAGACAAGTGCTACATAGAGCACATATTCTAAAGGCTATTCCTTAATCAAAAGACAAAGATGTACTAGACATCTTTTAATGGTGATGGGGATTTCTCGGCCGAACCCTGAGGTCTGCCACTTGACGAATCACCTCTTGAAGGTGTCGCTCTTGAGCCCTCTGATGGGTTCGAAGTTCCATGACTTCAGCTCGGGAGACAGCCAGTTGTTGCTGTAGGGTTTCATTGGTTCTCCGGGTCCGTCCCATGTCTTCTTCAAGACGGCGGATGCGGACTGTGTTGATACCTGAGTTGGCGTCAATCTCCATGACCCGGCCGATGGCCGCTCGACCTTGTTCAGCATTACGAGCTATTCTGCGAATGATGACGGGCAGAGCTCGATCCACAGAGCCACCATCGCTAACGCGGTAAAAGGTTCGGTCCCCAAAGTAAGGTAAGGGTTGACCATGTTCGTCACTCCAACGATTCAAGTTGTTTACCCACAAGGGAGTGGGACCTGTAAAAGCTGGTCGAGGGTTGTTGTTTGGGGCTTGACCTACTGGAGGTAGGTTGTTGACTTCGGGCTCAGAGTCAGATCCATTCGAGAAGCCTTCTGCTTGATGATCATCCAACGGGATTTGATGCTCATCATCGGACTCTGCTTCGAGCCATCCTGCGTTGCCTTCATTTGGAAAGTACGGGCCGCCATGATGGAATCCAACCATTTAGATCTACGCAAGAAGAGAGGTATAAGAATGTAGTATATAAGTAGCTCGTAGTAGTACAAAATACTCCTATAGTATTTTAAGTTTAGGTTTTACTGATCTACTTGTGGTATTGTTGGTAAATTTTTAGACTTGCTAACATATCACAACCATTCTAAGGCATATGCTAATCACTCCTCAGACCAGCATAGTTGATCAGGCTATGCCATTCCCAGGACTGACCATACATCCCCGAGCTTACCTGTGATATTTAACAATCGTAATACTTTTGTTCTTGTCATTGTGACACTGATTTTAGTATGAATGCAGACTAGTATACTTAATTAAATATTTTAGTATTTAATGTACAGACTCTTAGTCAGAGTGTTTTAATCCCAAATGGGTTTATAGTTAGTATATCTTTTATGGGTTGATATACTTAATTAACTATAAACAATGCTCTGATACCAATCTGTCACACCCCAAAACCAAGAACGGCGGAAACGTTCTAGGGCGGAGGACATCATGTAAAGTATCACAACACAGTAAAAGTAAACAAGCAAACAACATCATCCATTGCATTAACTATATAATTTTAATACAAGTGTGTTCTTTACAGTTATAGATACCAAAAATAATGTGAATCAAAATAATAAGATGAGTCTTGGATGCGCTCCGTCTTCTCAAAAGCTGGCCTCGGTACCTGTCTACTGATGACCTGAGAATACAAGTTATTTTGAAAGAGTTTATCAGCATTAAGCTGGTGAGTTCATAAGTATTTTAGTGTCGGTGTTTGTATCAAAACGTTTGAACATAGTTTTAAACAATAGTTTGTAAACATTGGTGATAAAAGTATGTGAATGTTTGTAAAAGTTTGAATCTCCCAGAAAAAACCTATATTTTCTATTAAAAGTAGCCTTCTACCAAGGCGTAACTGTTTTGTACGTTCGTTTATCGTAAAAGTGTGTAATTTTCCAAGTGTAACTATCATTATCAAAATATAGTTTATACATTCTTGTTTAAGTGAAATAGTCACTAAATGTATATAAAGGATAAATTACTGTAGTACTGTAGTATTGTAATGTAGGAACTACTGCTGTACTAACTACCTTAAACCGGATTTATATTAAGGTATCATGTGATTAATTGCACCATACTATTGGCTGGTAACAACGACATACGAATGGTCATAGAACAGAATGACGTTTGGCACCCGCAGACCTGCAGGTCCGGAATTCCCCAGTCCAGGTTCTTTAGTGTAACCAGTAGATTCCCATGTATATCTCCCTGTTCAACCTATCCGAGCGTCGTATTGTCAGGCTAAATAGATCTATCTAGGTCAAGATTTTTCAAGTCTCTAGATTCCTTAAGTTCATCTATGCCTAGTCAAGTCCATTTTATCTTTCGTGCCTACCAGCGCATCGAACACAGCCTAGACAATTCAGATTCAGCCCCTTACACAGATTCAGATTGCCTGTTATCACATGATTATATCACTTCCCAAAACATCTCCTGCAAGCACATTCCATTAACACTATATTTTTGATTTTTTGATTTTCTAATGTTTTTGGATTTTTTTAAAATTTTCTAATTTTTGTTTTTTTTAGTTCCCCCCCTAAATTTGTCCATAGGAGAGAAACGAAAGTAAATGTGCAAATTTAAACTATCCTAAAACAAAAATTAGTCTTTAAAGTGAATCAGCTTAAGAAAAACTCAGGAGTATAGAGAAGAAAACTCAAACCATAAGTCACCGATTGAATTTGCATCCAGAAGGTCTGAGAACAACACGCGTAATCTCAGAAAAGATCCGAAAATTCTTCATGTCATTAAGTACTAACCCCGTTTGTGATCTCTTCCTTTCTTCCTTTCCCGCAAAGGACACATACTCCCAAACAATGTTGTGAGTGTTGTACAGTTTAGAGATGCCTCCTATCATGTGCCTAGAACAACCACTACCAACAAACCGAAGTCTGATGATATGCCTCCATAGTTGCTCCGACACAGAGCGGGATTAGTTAGTTTTGGGAACCCAGTCCATTTTGAAACTGAGTCGACCTTTTTCATCAACGCAAGATACTTTCTCCCATGACATGTCCTATTTATCACAAACAGAAGATGAAGAAATATTAGAATCGTTAGAAGATTTGGGAGAGTGAGCCTTTGGTACCCATTGGTAGTTGGGTTTAACCCATTTCTTTTTCGATTCGATGGGTGCCTCGGCACTTGCTTTTGATCTGGATGTCGGCCGTTGAGATGACTTTGACCTAACCGGTCTTTGTTTCACTGGAGCATCTCTTGAACTAGACTTCTGGGCCAGCATTCCCTTCTTGTTCTTGGGAGTTGGATGCTTGGCCTTCATGGCATTCCAGTCGGCAATGTCTAAACGTGACCTTGAGGAGTTTCTTTTGAAAAATCTCCCTCTTAGCGCGTTCTGCCAGCCTTGAGCATAGTAGGGAACATATGCGCGATTAGGACAATTTCTGGCAATGTGTCCAGGTGTTCCACAGTGAAAACAAGTCTTTTTCGTCACTGTGAAGTTATTTCTTCCTGCCCCTGGTGGCGTATCTTTTCCTTGTCTCTTATGGTTCTCACAAGCACAATTACAACAGGCACTCTGTTTCACTGGAATTGGTGGCTTATATTTCTCAACAGCAGGTTTGTTAGGAGCAACAGAATTCGAAGCAACAGATTCTGAGTTCAAGGAGTCATTGGTTTGTTCAGTAGTGTTCTCCTTGTTCTCATCTTCTGCTACTTTACCTGCACATAAAGAAGAAACATTAGAATCTTCAACCTGAATACCTCTTGACACAAATCCAGACGGTTTGCCATATTGAAGATGTGCCTCCCTGTCAATTTCTTCCGATGTCATAGGGATGGATGTGTAGTTATGATTGAAAGGTGGAGGAACACTATCATACCCTAGACCCTTGTTTTGATTATCTTTAAATTTTAATTGGGTTTCAAATAAGGACTCGACTGTCTGGCTTGATGCAGTATAATTTTTGAAACTAATATCTGTTTTTCCACACTTAATTTCAAAGCGTCAAGTTCTTCAGTTACAGCATCAAGTTTTTCCTTAATGTAATCATAATTTTCACACTTATTGCTGTAATCTTCTTGAAGTTTTCGGAAATCCTTGATTTTGGCTTCTAATTAAGCTTTCAGAGGTTTCTGACCTTTCTTAAGGGTATATCCTTCGTATTTTAGGTCCTCAACTTCTCTTTTTAATAAATCAATTTGTTCCTGAAGAAATTTAATCGTAGTTTCACAAGCTGGAGTACATGTCACTTCAGTGACCGGAATGTTTTCAGAACTCATTGTTTTTTTTAATTACCCTTTGACTTAAAAACCGAGAAAGTCAACCTTAAAAGTCAAATTTAAAAAGTCAAACTCAAAAGTCAAACCGAAAAACTAAATTTGAAATTTTAAAAGTTAAACGAAAAAGTCAAAGTTTAAAGTTAAAGGTCAAACTTGAAAGTCAAAGTCAAAATTTAAGGTCAAAAGTTAAAAAATAAAAGACAAAAATCAAAATAAAATTTATTTATTATTTTTTTAATTTTATTATAATAATAATTATTTTTTTATTTTTATTTTTAATTTTGAATGAAAAAGGAATTTAAAAATTAAAAGAAATTGAATTTTGGGTTAAAAGTGTCAAATTTTGAAAGTTGAAACCGAGAATAACAGGTTATAGTTTAAATTTCGAAAGATTGTAACAAGTGATCAGCTAGCCGAGTTGGTAAGGTGCGAGTGTTCTTGATCTGGAGGCCGCGGGTTTGAAACCCGACACCTTCAAATGCGCTTCTAAATTTTTTATATGTGTGAAGCGAGGCGAGGAACTAGCTGTTGCGAGGCCGTAAACCACCGAGGCCGAGGCCGCAAACTCCGAGCCGTGAACCTCGGGCCGCAAACTCCGGAACCCTAGCCGCCGGCCACAAACTCCGCCACACCCTCGCAGATTTCAACCAAAAACACTGATTTTTCGACTTTAAAGCTCCAAAACTTGATCAAAAACCAATTTTTTATGAAAAACACGAAGAACAACCCCCCCCCCCCCCCCCCATTTTTCAGAGATCTATCCAAAAACGCAAAAATATTTCGAAAATAAGATCAAATAATGCTCCAAATCTGGCAAAATTGACTGATACAACCAAGCTCTGATACCAATTGTAAGTCCCTAAAATGCCTGTGTATCAATCAGATCCGTTTGATGGTGCGGAATCCCAATCAAACGGATGATGTCAGATCAAATAGAAGAGAAGAAGAAGAAGAAGAACATGATGAATCTATGTATGAATTGATTAGAATAAAGTTCCAGATACAAAAGATTCACACACACAAAATGCTCTCTAGTTTCTCTCTTCTCACGTTCATCAATCCCTACTCCTCAACCCTAACACCTATATATATATATATATATATATATATATATATATATATATATATATATATATATATATATATATATTAGGAAATATGGGTTTGGTGAATATGGGTCGTAAACGGGTTTACGGCCGTAAACATAGTCGTAAACACGTATACGGCCGTAAACACCAAGTTGTTTATGGTCCAAGACACAAAAATACATTTTTCTAGAAAAGTAAAGTATAAACCATATTTTTGACCCAACAGCTTTCTTTATACACAACAGTTTATGCTTCAGAGATTTATACAATACAACAATTTGAAGCACAAATTGTTATATATGGAGACAAATTGTTGTGTCCAAATCAACTTTCTTTATAATAAAGTTATAAAAATGCTAAGATCCAATGTGGATTTTATTATAAAAATATTGAACAAAGATAAAATATGTGGTTTATCGAATTGTTGACCACTTGACCTCTATAAATAAGTAACAAAGCTTTATATGATTTCAATATGAAATCTTTTAAATGAATTGAAATTGAAAGGGATTTAAATTGATGGAATGTTTCAATGATGTAAAACTAGAACTATTTAAATTTTAGTATTGAAAAACTTTTTTAAGTTTCAAAGATTGTTTATTTAAATATTAATTTATTTTAGCAATCTACAGACGTTAAAACGTAAATAATCTTTTTTTTGCAGAATGCAGACGTTTGTTATATCTCTTTTACTATAGAGATCTGTAGATGTAGTTTGCAAGCTGAAAATATTTTATCTTTAAAAAACAAATAGCACATAGTTGAATGTTCAACAAAGAGTTTTTGACAACTTTTTAGCTTTTAAGAAAAAATTTAAAAAAAAAATTGTTTTGTAATAAAAGCTTTTAGCTTTTAATTTAACCAAACATCGCATAATCCAAAAGATACTTCAAGTAGTTTTTGGGAGTTAAGTTTGGTTTTTATGTAATCTCATCCATTAAAAGATAACATTTATTTTTGTCAAACACATGTCCGAAAATAAAAGTTATAATTTACGGCTTCTAATTACTGGTTATCAACTTTCAGTTTCATATTATATGACAATAGAGTTTAAATTTTTAGGAGTTGGATAATGCATAAGCTTCATATTATATGACAATGGAGTTTAAATTTTTAGGATTTGGATAATGCATAAGCCATATAAAGGATGAATTCAAACATATAAGAATACTGTTACAGACATCACCTAACATAAAAAAAAAAAAAAAACAAATATCATTTCTTAATCTTATTATTTCTATTGTTAGAAAAAACAAGTATAAAAATGATATTGGTTTTGTGGAGCCTGGATCTGATCCAACATCCCTTTTTAACGTTCACTTTGGAACAAAAGCAGCACTTTATCGAATCCTTTGGATTCAAAGAATAATATTTATTTACCTTTTTAAACTAAATTAATTAGTATTACACCATATAAAAAAATCGCTTTATTCGTCCAAAAGGAGTAACAATTTAAATTTAGAACAAAATGATATTTATTATTATTATTTTTTTAATAATAAGATCTTCAACATAAATTCATATAAGATGAATTTACAAAAATAGCTATTTTTATTGAATTTGCAAAAAATAGCCAAAAATTAGGGTTGTTTTTTTTTTTTTTTTTTTTTTTTTTAAATTGCCATGAAAAACGCAGATGAGGTCGCCTCGTCCGCGGTTTTGTACACACGACTTCGGTTTTGTCATTGTAGGGGCGAAGTCTATTAGCCTATGTGTAGGTTTATCATCCAACTTTTCTTCATCAAAATTACTTTCTAGGTAGGATATATCTAAATGAATCTTTACAGGATCCTTGTAACAATCTAGATTGACATCATTTAGAAACATAACTTCTTGGTTTTCAGTTTCATCTACTTTACCATATTCATTAGGCTCAACTTGTTAGTGTTCAGTATTATCATGTGCACCCACATGATTACAATATGTACCAACATCATGCTTACAACATTGTTCAAATTTTGGAAAATCCACATAGTGAATCAGAACCACATTTACATTTTTAGCAACACTACGAAACTGAGGTTACCACATTTACATTTTTAGCGACACTATGAAACTGAGGCATACCGGGAGTGATAAAAGTACATATTAAGTTGTTGCTCCCTTTTTCATTTGATATGTTTGCACCATATGCTTTTCCTCTATCGTCGTCGTCTTCATTAGCATCATCACTATCATCAAACACCACATACACATTCACATTCGCAAGTTTTCTTTCAACCTCTTTACTTACACTGATCAATTCGCTAACATCACCATCATCAATTATGTCTTTAAAATACTAGATTTCAGGATACCGGAAAGAAATATAAATATTAGATTTATCTAACAACCTAGACTTACTTTTCATCAAATATAAAAATTCATTAAAATTAATATTTTCTGAAAATATCACACCAAAATCTGTCATTCTAGAAATTCCCCCTAGTGGCCAAACATATCTTAGTTGATAATCAACTATCTCCCCACTTCCCACCGGTTACAACCACATCAAAATATTCACATGAAATCATACTAGGCGAAACAATAAAATGAAAAATGACACTATAATTTTTTAACTGCATTTTATATATAGATTAGTGAAAATGTATGAAACCATAGTCAAAGATGTTAGAAATTGTAGTCAAAATGTACGAATTCATACCTAAACTTAAAAAAAGGGGGTGAACTACATCGCTTTAAGAGGAAACCACAAGATGGCCATGCGCCATCTACAATTTTGTGCTTTCAAAAATGGACGATTTTCTATAGAGATAGATAAATCCGAAGATGGGTCATGAAACCACTGCCCGTAAGATGAAGTTGAAGGTGTATTCCGCCTAAAATGACGAAGCCGAAGCCGAAGCCGAGTAAACAAAACTGTAGACGAGAGAGCCTTAATTGCATCATGACTATTTTTTTTATAGAAAAAACCCTAATTTTTTGCTATAATTTGCAAAGTAATTAACAAAAATGACTATTTTTATAAATTCCTTTTCATATAATCATTGTTGTCTTTGATTTTTAATTTATAATATTCTCATCATAGTTAAAAAAAACTATTTAAACATAGATATTTGTTTATAAAAATAGAACTTCCTCAAACCTTGGTATTTTCATGGTTTTTAAGGTAAAAATATTTCAATAAAATGATTCGCAATTCAAAAGATTACACTATGTAATGCATCAATCAAAATTTTTTTTAACCAAAGGGCCTTTTGGCCAGACGGTATCAAAGTGTTTGAAAATGTATTCCTCTCCTAAAGGATTAAAGGTTCATTTCTCATCATGGACAAATGAGTAATTTATGGGTAGAACTTGCAGGGTGTTGGCGTTCAAAAAAATCGAGAACTTCTCAGCTATGCATCCTTGTAAGGGTAAAGGGAGTCCATCCATCCCAACCTACATGCCACCTAGGCACCATATCAACATTTGTGTCTCCTCTCACTTCTATCCTTCCCAGTGACGAATGTAGGAATTGATACTATGTGTTGTCGAGTTGAAGTAGGTGTCGCTGATAATAGGTAAAACAAAATCAAAAAATTTCCACTGCATACATGAAAAAT
This sequence comes from Lactuca sativa, assembly GCF_002870075.4. NCBI lineage: Eukaryota > Viridiplantae > Streptophyta > Magnoliopsida > Asterales > Asteraceae > Lactuca > Lactuca sativa. The sequence goes on along the minus strand of NC_056625.2, from coordinate 109,291,946 downwards.
AGGTGTTGTCGTGCAACACCGGGTACCAATACAGATCCGCCCTTGATCCCTCCCAACCCACAACACATGAAAATCCATCCCTCTTAACCCACACCTTTCATCACATATATTAATAGATGTTGTGGCAGTATATATAAGAGACAAGATAGAATTAAAGAGCAGGTTTCTAACCCACACATGTTCCATATTTAGCGGCACCATACACCAATAAATGGTGTTCATGGAGGCATCGATGGTACTGATGGGTTTTCTAGGTAATAAAAATTAACAGGTGGCGGAAAAAAACACTTAAACCCTTAATTAAGTTCATATGAAACCTAGAAAGGATCTATGTTTTCTCTATTGATAGCAACTAACTTTGAATATCAAGAAACCCTAGGAGAGGGGATATGAAATCGAAATTCACATCAAAGTAGGGTTATATACCTTTTGATTATTATTGCAAATAATCATAGTATAATCCTACTTCAAAATCTTGGAAATCTAACACCAAAGGAATAGATACCTCTAATGGCTTGTACCCAAAACCCTAGTAGCAAGAAGACTTGAGGAGAGAGGAGGATTGAGCAAAGTTTCGGCTCTCTGAAGGCAAGAAAGAATGGACAAAATAATGAGAGCCAGGGAGGGGTTTATATAGCTGAAGGAAACTTGAGGCCAAAGCTAGAGTTTTGGGGATAAGGCCTAGATTAATTAATATAATAATCGAGCTGTCTTATCTCCTTATCCTAAGCCTCATGAACGAAATTTCTAGGTTATTCATAGCCAAATTTTGTTCACCCCCATCCCATGTGGTTCTAAAGTTTTCATGCTTCAACTTTCAATAAATAACCAAACATTCACTACACTTTTAATCAATTCAATTAATTCCAAATTAATTATTAATATTTCAATTAATATATTAATCATATAATATGTTAATAAATCATTTATTTCAATTTCTAATTAATTTGTTAATCATATAATAAAATAAAAAATCAGCATCTTCCTCCAAAAGTCATTCTAACCAAATACTAGTTTTGAGGGCAACCCAAAAAGGATTTTGCTTCTAATTCAAGAATATACAATTTAGTTATTGGCTTAGACACCTTAATCCTGCAGTCACTCACTTGGATAATTCTGTAACTACAATTAGAAGTATAAACATTGAATTAAACGGCAAAGAGTGATTTCCAAAGCCACTGCTAAACTCCGATTCAAATCAACTATTGGCCCTAAGATAAGTGATAAGCTATTCCTTCATTCTACAAGATATCGTATGAACTAAGTCATGGATTAAATGACCAACCTCATGTTTATTTACTCTGTTTCCTTATTTCCCGATTTATGATCAATTAAGACTACAAAATCGAGCACAAAAATTTGGTTCAGACCAAGCGTCTGGTTTTTCATAGATCAACTCAAATCACCGAGGGGACCACATATGTCGCTTTTTTTATTCAGGCATGTTGTGATATGTCTCCGGATTAACTCCGTCTCTTTGAAGGATTGAATGAAGGGACTGCGAATTACAACAAAGGAAACAAAATCGTCAGTCTTCATCCGGGAGGCAGTCCCGGAACGAAGCTCCGACGATCAAGTCAGTTCGTCTCTTAGAGAGAAGGTGAAAAGGTATTAGGCAAGTGTTTAAGGGTTTATTTCTCGATCCCTTCTATTGGAGGAGAAGGGGCCTTTTTATACCTGTGGTCGGGGGGACAGATCCCCGACAGTATCTTTTACCTTTTCTGGGTTGGCAGGGATAGATGGCCTTTGGTTGGCAGATTATGCTCCACGAGTAGTCGTTTGCCTTTGGTACAGGGTTGCCAGGAGAAATGTTCTGAGCGCTACACTTGTCGATCTGAGAGGCGATTGGTACTATATTGTCTTGACACTGGCTTTGGCGCCAAGGAATAAATATAGGATCACGAGACCGAGGACCCGACGTTAGGCATAAGCCACTCTTTGCCCAAACCGTTTATCAAATTGACGGTTCTGCTATTTTTGACGTATTCCTGATGGGAAACGTTAACAAGTCCCCTAGGCTAGTAGACGTCAGCATTTGCTTAGGGTAGCTGAGTAGTTCTAGCTTAGATCTGGGCATGCGTTTGGTGGGAACGGTTCATGGCATGTTTCTGATGTAATAGAGCCATTCTGGCGAGATAGTGTCGTTTCATTTCGTTTCTTCTTCTTTTTTTATGTAAGGGCCATCTATATTCAGGAACGGTTACATGCTTCCTCTCTCCATAATTCGACTTCTCATCCTCTTTTATCGCTTCTCCTTTCTCCCACGTTTTTCCTCTCTGATTCTTGATGGCCTTTGTTAGATACATAATTGCTCCTACATCCAAGGAGTTCGAGTCTCTTCAATTCTAGTTAGGGTTCATACCCGATCATGGAATTCAATTCTCGTCGGAAGGGCCTATAATTTATCAACCGCCAGCGGGGAAGGCGGGTATTCCAGTAGCGATCTGCGAGGCCGGGTTTCGTCTTCCTGTTTTCGATTTCTTCGACGAGATTATGCGAGAATATGTGTTCACGACTTGACCCCAAACACTGTGAACAAGATAGTTGGGTTTGAGTTAGGGTGTCGAACGTTGGGTGTGCTTCCCCATCTTCAAGTATTCTAGTCTTTCTTCAATTCTTCTACCCATTTGGGTGTTCACACTTTTTCTCAGCTTTGTAACACGCATTCCTTTATAGTTAACCAAAAAGTGCCTCGGAAGAATTAGCAGGATCAGTGGCTATGGGTTAACGGTGATTTGGTCAGGGCTGGCTATCCTCGTGTGCCCATGGATTTGGATCGGGCGCCCCAACTGTAGGGGGTCAGTTTTTCAGTGGCTCGCGCTTTAAGAGGGATTTTTTTAACGATGAAGATTGGTCGGACTGTGTATTGGTAGCAGCCGGAATGAGCGTTGCTTGGTGGTCGCGTGGAAAGATGCCTTAGTTTTTTGTGGACAATGATGTAAGTGCTACTTTCCTACCCCCTCCCCCACTTTTTTCCTTTCTTTATTTGATATCGAGTTTCTTTTGTTGAAAAGAAGGGGGTTTTGTGTTGTTGTTGTTATAGGTAGAGAGAGGCTTTTGCCTCTTGAGCAAGTGCTATGAGGGGAATTTGAAGGGGATCTTCAGTATCACTTCTTCGGTCAAGGGATCAGGTGTGGCTAGCAGTCAAGTCGTCTCCCGATATCAGTCTGTTGCTGTGGATTTTGTTCTTGAGGAGGATATCGGTGGCAATACTATTCGTCGGTGTTTCCGTCGGAAACACAACATCGATCCTCTGCTCGCTAAGTCACCCATTGTTATTGAGATTGTTGATGGTGATGACCCACAACCAATGGAGACGATGGGTTTGCATCGGTTGGGAGAACCAGGGGTTGTGGGCGCTTGCTCCGTCCCGCCCTCGGTTTCAGGTGATGCCCTATCGACGATGGGTCCTTCGTCTTCGGGTACTCCTGGTGTGTATCTCCCGAGATGGAATCTTACGCCCGGTTTCCTTTTAACAAAATAGGATCCCGCCCGTGAGTGGTTCCGACATGCGTTTCCTTCGGGTACCTTGGAGGCTCTCGTTGCTCTTTCTTATTCTCACATGGTGAATGATCTTTAGTGTGCCGCTGCTCCGGTTGCTCCTTACTTGGTGGCGGCTGTTGGTCATCTTCGATACATAGGGTCCAATTTAGTGGAGTTGGTTGCTGTTAAATCAAATCGTGACGGGCTTGTGGAGAAGGTTTGACTTCTCAAAGAGGAGCGACACAAGTTTGATGAACGCTACCTCGTGCCGTCTGGGGAGAAGACTGTTATAGAAGCTCAGGTGGCGACTCTGGATGGGGAGATTAGTCTCTTATCCAAGCAGGTCTAGAATTTGGTCTCGGAGAAAGAAACATTGGCAGAACATTTGGCACTGTGAGACGATCAGTTCGCCAATGAGGTCTTGAGGGGGAAAGTCTTGGAGGCTGATTTTACGTGGGTTCTTCAGAAGAGTGTGGTTCGTGTGGTGGACCGTGTTGTCGAGAGCAGCGAGTTCATGCTTGCGGAATTGTTATGTGAAGCCCACATGTGTAGCTACTGGTATAGAGAGGGGAAAGTAGATGGAATGAGTGTGGTCGGTTGGCAACAGTCCTGACTCGTCCGATCCGAACGTTGCAACATGGTCTGTCGATGCAATGCATGCTGCTATCAGGGCTTTTTACGAGACGGACTTCGCGTCCTGTCTCTTTTTGGGAGAGCTCGTCCTTGCTGATCTTTGCCAATTATGTTTTGAAGAGGAGGAACTCGTTTTAGACGGTAGCGTTGAGGGCGCTGCCTCGACTCAACCTCACCAGGGTTGATTTTTGTTGTGTGTTTTTGTATGTTTGTTGTTTGTTTTTCATTTTTTGTATGTACTTTCTGGAATGTTATTGTTTTCAACTTTGTAGGGTCTTCATCGTTAGTGTTTTCCCATTTTCGTGAGCTTCTCCTTTTGTTTGGGGAGGTGTCTCCCCAAAGAGTGTTTTGTAGGCCTTGCTTTTGGTCCTTGGCTAAGTGACCAATTGCCTCCCTTTTATGGTCGCTTAAAGTGAGCCGAGATCGTCACCTTGAGACTCCATGAACTCGTGTGTGTTAAGTTGTTAGGGGAAGGTTATGATACGTCGAACCCTTTGAGCATGTATGGTTCGAGATCCTGGAAGCTTTATTGTTTGTTTGAACCGGCATGTTCATAGAGGGGTCATCTCCTACTGAGACTTGTGGCTGTATGTTGGTGGTCTGTTTTGCTCAAACAATGTGGGTAATCAACCTATGTTTTCGTTTGGAAAATCTGCGCACCCCTTTTTCTCTGTTTTTGTTCCTTGTGTTTGTATTTATGTTTATATATGTATGTGCGTACATTGACTAGTAAGGTTAGTCTACTATCCTACAAAACTTTATTAATCAGAATGTTTTGCAGACAACTTAAGGATCTTCATGTCAACGTTTGAACAAGGAGTAGCTCTTAGGCTGGCGGTCTGGGCGTCACTACCCCTTCCTTTGGTTACACCATTTGCCAATTGTTTTACAAATAAAAGTGGTACATGTTGCACGCATTCCATGTTCGAGGTATCCGTCTCCCGTCTTGTGCTTCTAGTGTGTATGCTCCATTTCGGTGCATCCCCACTACTTTGTATGGTCCTTCCCATGTCACGCTTAGCTTTCCTAATAGCTCCATTTCGGTGCATCCCGCACCCATTTTTTGTAAAAATTTTCTATACAGGCTTTGTAGGCCGCTTTTCGTAGTCGAGCAGGGTGATGTTTCTCTTCTAACATGTTCAGGTCTTATCGTCGCTCTTCCTCGTTCGAGCTTGTGTCGAAACCATTTACACGCAATGATTCATTTAGAATATCGAGTAGGAGCACCGCTTCCGTGTCATATATCAGGCTGAAGGGCGTCTCTCCTGTCCCTGACCTCGCGGTAGTATGGTATGACGAAAGTACTATTGGTAGTTCTTCCGTTCAGGCCCCTTTTGTTTTCATCAGGCGTTTCTTAAGCCCGTTCACGATGGTCCTATTTTATACTTCAGTCTAGCCATTCGCCTGTGGGTGTGCGACGATGGATCCGCTTCTCCTTGCACCATTCTTTGAAGGGACTTCCCTCAAAGTGGGTGTCATTGTCGCTTATTAGGACCTTGAGGGCGCCGAACCGAGTTAAAATATTTTTCCACATGTATATGATCATCTGTCTGCCCGTGACCGTGGCTAGGGTCTCCGCTTCAATTGACTTCGTGAAGTAGTCAACTGCGACCAATAGGAACTTCAATCCCCATGGGGCTGTCGAGAAAGGTCCTATGATATCGATACCCCATTGGTGGAAGGGCCATGGGCTTCTGATGCTGGTCATGGTTGTCATTGGCTAGTTCTGGAATGGGGCGAATGCCTGGCATTTTGGGCATTTCTTTATGACCCTTGCCACGTATTTACACATGTTAGGCCAATATACCCCTAAATGCAGTATTCAGCCCATGAGCGGCCATGCCCCCTCGTGTGCTCCAACTTCATCCAAGTGGCTTTCCTCTAGGAGAACTTGGCCTTCTTCATGCGAGATGCATCTGAGCCATGGTGCTAGATACCCTCTCCTGTACAGCTGCATGCCTTTTACAGTGAATTGGGGGGCTTTGATTTTTATCTACTTGGCCTCTTCCAGGTCATCCGGGAGGATCCCATGATGCAAGTAGTCTAGGTATGGCCTTGTCCAGTCCGGCAATTCTATGATGGCATCGACTTACTTGTTGTCAATGCTCCTTTCTCCGAGGACCTCTACAAGTACCTTCTTAGTTAGGTGGTCAAAGGACATCGAGGCCAACTTGCTAAGAGCGTCGGCTTTTATTATTACCCCCTGGGTATTTGTTTGATTTTGAAGCTATTGAACGAATGTGCTAACGCAATGTCTTTTCCAGGTATCTTTGCATCTTTCGATCTTTGGCCTCGTAAGTGACATTGACCTCGTTGGTTATCAGTAGTGAATCAATAAAAGCTCGGAGATGTTTCACTCCGACTTCTTGTGCCAATCGGAGGCATGTGAGGAGTGCTTCATACTCGACCTCGTTGTTCGAAACCTGAAATTCAAATCTTAGGGTGTATGTTATTTCATCTCCCCTGGGTTTTTTTTAGGATTAGGCCTGCACTTGAGCCCTCCTTACTTGATGTGCTATCAGTTTGTAGTTCCCATATGTCTTTTCTTGCCTCGGACTCTAGCGAGTTTGCTGGTAAGACCTTTGGTGTTCCTCTAAGTGCGTCCGGTATTTTTACTAAGAAGTCTGCTAAGGCCTGCACCTTGATACTGGTCCACGGATGGTAATCCATTTCGTTCTCCCCCAGTTCTATTACCCATTTCGCTAATCATCCTGACTTTTCAGGTCTCAGCAGGACCTGTTTTATTAGGAAGCTATCAGCACTTCAATTTTGTGTTCTTGAAAATAGCATCGTAGGCATCTGGCCGTGTAAATTAGGTCCAGTGCCAGTTTTTCTAAGACTGGGTAGTTGATTTCGGAGCCTTGCAATGCCCTGCTTATGAAATGTATTGGTGACTGCTTCTTGTTTCTCTCTACTGTTAGTACCGATGAGATGGATTCATCGACCATTATGAGGTATCCCTATAAGGTTTCTCCCAGGAGGGGGCTCGCCATTGTTGGTAGATGACGAAGGGCCTCCTTTAAGCATTGGAGGGTTGCATTGGCCTCTTTCGTCTATTTGAAGTGACTCTTCTTTACACACCCTTTCAGTATGTGGAAGAGTGGTAGGTCTTCTTCTGCCAATTTGGCTATGAACTTGCCTAGTGCGGTCAGCCTCTTGTTGATTTCCTAGACCCCTTATATGTTGTATGGGGTCTTGGAATCAAAGAATTCCTGAATCTTGACTTGGTTGAGTTTCATTTGTGCTTGTGCCAGGGTCTGGAGGGTCTCCTCGGCGTCTTGGAGCAACGTTTCTTCGTTGCGACTTTTAATGACCATGTCATCAACATATACTTCCACATTCTTTCCATTCCTCTCTTCAAAGACTTTATCCATAAGGCATTGGTATGTCGTACTGGCGTTTTTAAGGCTGGATGGCATTTTCTGGTAGCAGTACGTGCCTCGATTGATATGGAAGACCGTCTTTTCCTCGTTTTCCCATCGCATCTTGACTTGGTGATAGCCTTTGTAGGTGTCAAGAAAACATTTGAGTTGGAAGCCTTCCATAGATTCAACCTTCGGGTCTATTTCTGGGAGGGGGTAGTGGTCTTTTGGGCATGCATTATCCAGGTTGGAATAGTTGATGCACATTCGCCATGAGCCATAATGTTTCTTTACCATTACCAAGTTTTCTATCCATGTAGGGAACATTGCTTCCTGAAGGATGCCTGCATGCACAAGCTTCGATACCTCGTCATTGATTACCTTGTTACTATCACTTGCCTTCCCCCTCTTTTTTTTGCTTTATCGTAGCATTGTTGGGTATGATGTTTAGACTATGCTCGATGATATTTCGGTCCACTCTAGTGATACCTGCAGGCTGTCATGCAAATACCCTGGCGAAATGTGTTAGTAGTGAAACTAGTTGAACTTTGGTTTCTGCCAATAGGCCGGATCCAATATTTATTGCTTGTCTGGGGTGTTCACCATGTATTATGTGCTTTTCTAGTAGGTGGTCTTCTTTAGATTTATTGGGGGCACTGACCAAGTCTGATGCCACCATTATTTGGTGAATCCGCTTGTGCGGAGTGTCGGCGACAATGGTTGCTGATCCGGACCGTGGCTTAATTTTACTGTATCGTGAATTGTTGACGGCACAACTTTCAGCTCGAAGAGTGTCAATGCCTTAACAATATGTTTTGTTCTGCTGGGTGGCGTATCATGGGGAATTCAATTGTTTGTGTCCAGCTCTCTCTCCCGTCGTAACTGACTAATGTTAGTGGGAGGTGTATTGTTTCGAGGGGCCATAGGTTGTGTACCGTGAAACCGACCAGAGGTCCACCTATTGGGGGCTTCAATTCTTCCTTCCAGGACTTTGGTAGTTTCCTGAAGCAATGTTCATACAAGATACCCGTGCTACTACCCTTATCTATGTAGACTCAGTGGATTTGTTTGTGACCTATGCACTCAGTTATGAGAAATGGGTCTCTAGGATCCTAATCTTGTGGTCTTGGGTCTTCCATAGAGAAGTTGATGTTGTTGATTTGTTGGGTCAGCGCTTTGACGTTGTAGTTTGCCTCATTTCGCTCATGTTTCTTATATGGTTTGCCTCATGTCGCTCACGTTTCTTATATGGTTTGTTGATCGTAAGCACTCTGTCTTGCCGTTGTTGTTTTTTTTATGTCGGCTTTTTGTTGACTAGAAAGGTAAGCGGTGGGCACCCTACTCTCGTCGCAAATTCCTTGACAGCGCTGGTCGGACCAATGCTTTGCACCAGGTGGCCAAGTCTGCTGGTTGACGACGTTTCTTTAGCGAGGCTTATATTTATGATGTTTTTTTATGATTTTATGCTATGTTCTTATGCTATTTAGAACTAAAATATACTTAATACACTTTGAAATGTTAAATTACAGTTAAAATGAGAGCTGGAATGCAAAAGGAGGAGAAAAGAGCTAAAAAGACACAAAAAGGGTGTTGTTGGACAGCTTGACCCCTCATCGGTGTCTTTGCCATATCTCATGACTCGTAACTCCGATTGAAGAGATTCAAAATGTTCTGAAAACTAGACACAATTTTGAACGATCTTTATGTTTTGAGAAAATGGTGATTCCCAAGGAACTTGTCGATTTGATCAGAAGCTTTGCGATTCTTGACGCTGACTTGGGGAATACGGGATTTTAATGAAGAACTCACCTAGTTGGTGTCCAAACTCGTCGAGTTGATGTTGAAAACTATATATGAAAATTAGCCCTAATGAGAGATCTTACACCCTAAATTTATTCCCCCCAAGAAGCCATTTTGAGGGTCTAGGAGGCGGTCGGAAGGCCGTTAAGCTGATATGGAGCGAAGATCTGAAGTATTGGAGAGCAAATTTGTGTTGGTAATCATGTATTTTGTTAACGTGAACATGTTTAGCATTCCATTATGATTCTGGATGCAATTGCTTTGTAATTTTGGTATTAAAACCCTTTGTTGTGTGTTTATGATTAGATGAAACCTTGATTTATGGATTAATTGCTATTTGGTTTGCTTTATTCGTTTTTAATTTATCTTGTTAAGCTTGTTAAAAGATCCTCATGTGTTAATGACAATTATTTTCTGTTAATAACCAAGTATATTGAGTTGTATAAACATCTTCTTGATTGCTTGAATCTTATAGTTTTGTGAAAACAAGATTGTATGCCTAGTATTAGTGAACATGAACCTAGGATTAACTAGAAAATAAGTAAGTTAATGTGTGAACATATGTGATGAACAGCCACATATGAGTTGATTGAAATGACAAATTTAATTAATAATATTAGAAGTCTTGCTTGATACGAACTGAACACTAGGAAACCTGTTAGTTTAATCAACTGATCACTGCTTGAATTGACTTGTTTGCTAAAGGGTTAGTAATAGTGAACATGAACCTAATCATTTTTTAAATCGGTGAACATGAATAAATAAATCTGTGTGTACAATTACCCATGGTTTTCAAGATGTAATTTGTCTAAACCAAAGTACCTAAAGAGATTTGTTGTCCATTCAGTTTATCGAGATTTGGTAATTAGTCATTTGTTGAGATTTAATAAAACCTTTCTTATTACTTTTGTTTGTTTTTGTATAACCTATAATCAAACATTCTAATATTAAGTCACTACTATTCCCCTTGTGTTCGACACCCTTGCTTATCAAAACTTTACTATACTCGATCGGGTTCACTGCCTATAAGGTGTGGTTTAGATGCGATAAACCAGGAATTATAAATAAAAAACTTGTGCATTGAATATACACATCAAGTTTTTGGTGTCGTTGCCGGGGAACGGTTTTAAATTAATTTAGTTTATTTGATTATTCGTTATTTATTTTTATTTTTTAGTTTTAATGTTGATATTATGTCACTTGTCGGGAAGGTTTTTGTTGTTATGTGCAGAAATTTGTGATCGTATTCATTGCTTAGTTTTACTTTTTGCATGGGTTTCGAGATTTCAAGTGATTAGGGAATTTTTGACTTGTTTAGTCTATACTTTGGTGATTTGTCCAACTCAATCTTCGAGGCGTAGTATAGCAAGGCATATCGAGGGGGTTAAGTGGAAGACCGAACTCTTGCTACTGTTGACTAGTTGGGTCAACTTTTGTTCTAATTTTTAGTTAATGGCGCAAAGAAAACAAATGAATAGTCTGACAGGTCTCGTAATTTTTTGCTTTCACAAGCCACCTCTTGCATGCAAGAGATTTAATCAACAATTTTAGCTTGATTTCGACGAATACGAGTGATCGTGATATCCTTTTTAGTTATTTTGGTTTGCTATTTTTTTAGTTATTTTTATTTTTATTTTTATTTTTAGTTTGTTAAAATTTTTGTTTTCCATGTTGATGCTCTTGATGTTTCTGATCTTTGTAGAAGTTCTGCCCTTCAGATGCTTTCAGAAATTTCAACGATTGGGGTCTAATGCTGATTTGTCACGCAAAAAAGCCATAAGAGAGTTTGAAGTTGACTATCGAGAGCCACGACTTTTAATAAGTGTGGGGTGCGCGTCGATATTTGGAGGGATTATTATTTCGAAGAGTCACGTTTCTAACTATACATTGATTCCTATGACATGGATGAGTTGTTCCCATGCCATGGAGTTTTATTTCGACGCGAAGCAGAATTATTGTCTCGGCTGCCACGACATGGTTGACACTTTCCTATGTCGTGGGGGAGTTTTTCATCGCGAGAAGGAAGCTGTCAGCCTAGATACCACGATGTGGTCGACACTTACCATGTCTTAACCATGCTATTATTCGGTGTATTGATTTTTCCTCATTCGACGACACGACGTGGTCGACACTTCCCACGTCATGGTCACTATACATTGCATTAGTCTGCAATCTTTTGCACCGCATTTTAGAAGTCGACGTTCTTGATTTTATTTTCCGGCACATTCAGAAGCAGCAACTCCAGTTTCCAGTATTCCAACAATTTATGAAGGAACTTTTAGCAGCCCCATTCGATCTCGCCACTACTACCCCAGGGGAGTCTTTTCCAATTCTCTCTCTTTAATTTATGTTCTTTGATTGTTTTATCATTCAATGAGGACATTGCATCAAATAAGTGTGGAGTAGGGCGTTGAATATAGGAATATAAACTTACTAATAAATTACAATTGAAAAATGACTAGGATTTTAAAGATTATTAGAAAGATTTGAAACAATAATCTAAAATTCAATCTACTAAGAAATTATTGTGTTGAGATCTAGGTTGTTAGCGTTGTGTAGGACGATCTGATGCGAGTTTCAATGTTTATTTGAGCCAATATATGTTATAGTGTATTTGTGGCTTCCCTATCCTAGTGAAATCATGGAACAAAAACATGACCTTGCTTAGTTTGAGGTCCGAATATGTTTAGCATCATGTACCAGAAATGTGTCCAAGAAAGCTTATGTAGTCATTACACATTAGACTAATATCTCTAACCAATAAGGGTTGAAGATTAAGTTCCCTTGCTTAAGCATATATTTTTCTTAGATTTTTAGTTTTGAGTGAAAAAAAGTGAGTTGTGTTAAAAAAAAAAAGAGAAAAATAAGTGAAAAAAAAGTTGAAAAAAAAAGAAAAAAAAAGTTGTTGGGTGAATAAGAGCTATCAAAGGATGAAGATCTTGAAGAAAGTGAAGAAATAAGACAATTTTCCAAGTAATTATTTATTGTAATTTTTTTTTCTAGGTTATTTTTCTATATGTATGCATGGGAGCTTAATAAAAAATTACCTTGAGGTTAAGAAAGATTTATGGGGATGGATTCGAAGGATGTATAAAATAAGCGTTGTTCATAAGAAGTGGGCAAGTGTTTATGAAAATTGTGAGTATTTACGATTGCGGTGGTTCTTACGAAATATTTAGATACAAATACATGCATTGAGGTCTTGGAGTAATGGAGAGACTCAAAATGGATTTTCTTGTGCAATGTTGGTAGCTAAAGTCCTGATATGGTAATAATAAAATCAGTTTTGCTTGAGGGCAAGCAAAAGGCTAGTGTGTGGTAGTTTGATAACATCTATTTTTTGCATATATTTATGACGTTTTCTTATGATTTTATACTATGTTTTTATGCTATTTAGAACTAAAAGATACTTAATACGCTTTGAAATGTTAAATTATAGTTAAAATGGGATTTGGAAAGCAAAAGGAGGAGAAAGGAGCTAAAAAGACGCAAAAATGGTGTTGTTGGACAACTTGACCCATTGTCAGTGTTTTTGCATTATCTCATGACTCGTAACTCCGATTGACGAGATTCAAAATGTTCTGAAAACTAGACACAATTTCGGATGACTTTCATGTTTTGAGAAAATGGCGATTCCCAAGGAAATCGTCGATTTCAACACAAACTCATCGAGTTGATCATAAGCTTCGCGATTCTTGATGCTGACTTGGGGAATACGGGATTTTAATGAAGAACTCGCCGAGTTGGTGTCCAAAATTTTCCAATTGATGCTGAAAACTATAAATAGTGCTGAAAATTATCCCTAATGAGAGATCTTACACCCTAGCTTGATTCCTGCGATTATAAACCCGCAAGAAGCCGTTTTGAGAGTCTATGAGGCGGCCGGAAGGCCGTTAAACTGATATGGAGCGAAGATCTGAAGCATTGGAGAGCAGATTCATGTTGGTAATCATGTATTTTGTTAACGTGAACATGTTTAGCATTCCATTATGATTCTAGATGCAATTACTTTTTGATTTGGGTGTTAAAACCCTTTGCTTTGTGTTTATGATTAGATGAAACCTTGATTTATGGATTAATTGCTATTTGGATTGCTTTATTCGTGTTTAATTTATCCTGCTAAGCTTGTTAAAAGATCCTCATGTGTTAATGACAATTATTTTCAGTTAATAACCAAGTATATTGAGTTGTATAAACATCTTCTTGATTGGTTGAATCTTATAGTTTTGTGAAAACAAGATTGTATGCCTAGTATTAGTGAACATGAAACTAGGGTTAACTAGAAAATAAGTTAGTTAATGTGTGAGCATATGTGATGAACAACCACACATGAGTTGATTGAATTGAAAATTTTAGTTAACTAATATTACAAGTCTTGCTTGATATGAACTGAACACTCGGAAACCTGTTAGTTTAATCAACTGATCAGTGCTTGAATTATCTTGTTTGCTAAATGATTAGTAATAGTGAACATGAACCTAATCATTTTAGAAATCAGCGAACATGAATAAATAAATCTATGTGTGCAATTATCCATGATTTTCAAGATGTAATTTGTCTAAACCAAAGTACCTAAAGAGATTGGTTTTCCAGACAGTTTATCGAGATTTGGTAATTAGTCATTTGTTGAGATTTAATAAAACCTTTCTTATTACTTTTGTTTGTTTTTGTATAACCTATAATCAAACATTCTAATATTAATTCACTACTGTTCCCCTTATGTTTGACACCCTTACTTATCAAAACGATACTATACTCGATCGGATTCACTGCATGTAAGGTATGGTTTAGATGCGATAAACCAGGAATTATAAATAAAAAAACTAGTGCATTGAATATACACTTCAGGGTCAGTGCTGACATTTTGTGACGGTGTAAGTCTTGTGTTTACCATCATAGACACATATTGTTGTTTATCGGGTTGTGTTGTATTGGGTGAACGTTTGGATGCCACGAACTATTGTGATACGTCACTTAAATCCATCTCTTTGAAGGATGTAATGAAGGGCCTGAGAATCACAGCAAATGAAACAAGATCGTCAATCTACGTCTGAGAGGCAGTCTCGGAATGAGCTCCGATGATCAAGTTAGTTCGTCTCTTAGAGAGAAGGTGAAAAGGTGTTAGGTAAGTGTTTAAGGGTTTATTTCTCGATCCCTTCTCTTAGAGGAGAAAGGACCTTTTTATACCTGTGGTCGGGGGGACAGATCCCCGAAAATATCTTTTACCTTTTCAGGATTGGCAAGGATAGATGGCCTTTGATTGGCAGATTGTGCTCCACGAGTAGTCGTTTGCCATTGGTGCATGGTTGCAGGAGCAACGTTCTGAGCGCTAAATCTGTCTCTCTGAGAGGCTATTGGTACTATTTTGTCTAGACACTGGCTTTGGCGCTTGGGCGCCAAGGAGTGAATATGGGATCGCAAGAGCGAGGGAGAGAGTGAGGGCCCGATGTTAGGCATACGCCACTCTTTGCTGAAACCTTCTGTTAGACTGACGGTTTCGCTATTTTTGGCGTATTCCAGGTGGGATACGTTTGTTGGGTTTTGTATACTACAACATACTATGGTGCATATACAACCCTAGAAGCTTTGGATCTATGTTTTCACTAATTATACATGCATATGGTTTCCAAAGCTTTAAGCCGATTACTGGCATGCAATTGACATAAGCAATATATAATACTAGTTAGGGTGACATACCTTTTATGTAGCTTGAAACCTTGATGTATTTTATGTTGCTAGAAAGACTTTGGCCTTTAAGAACTTAGTGCCCCAAGTTTTGCTCCTCAAATGGAATCACAACTCACCTAGGACAAAGGTGACTCTTAAGAGAGAAACTCCATGCACTAAAAACCACCATGAACTCCAAGAACATAAGGTTAGGCGTTTTTAGGCTAAGAGCACATATTTATATGAGTTAGATTCCAAGGGTCATGGATATAACCCAAATCCATATCCATGGGTTTTTATGATCTATGGTTCATGTGGCCCAACTCTTTATGTATCCATACATAAGCTTGGTCCAACATGGATCATAAGCCCAACACATATAAATATAACTAATAACCATAATTAGTCCCCATAGATTTAATTAGTCTCTTTTGATCACTAAATTAATTCCAAATTAATTCTTGATCAATACTAATCAAAAAATATGATTTCATATTAATATATTATAACTTATAATAAATTAATAAATCATAACATTTTTCACAAGAGTCCATCCTAACAAATTGTCCTGGTGTTATGCAACCCAAATGGACCATGATACTCTCGGGTTGAGTACATACCAATAATAGTTATTGTCTTAGACATCTAATCCAACAGTCTCCCACTTGGATAAGTCTAAAACTATAATTGCAAGTATGACTCCAAAATCCCGACTAGCAATCGTAGCTCTTAAAAGCCGCTGTCGAACTCTGACTTAGTCAATGACATGTCCATTAGATAAGGGATCGTATATTCCTTCATTCAAGATATCATATGGAATGAGACATGGATTATAATCAATCTCTCTGTCTATCTGTTGTTTCCCAATTTCTGATTTATGAGGCTGGCTAATTGGACAAATCAAATCAGTCCAGGCCCGGCCGAGCACTTAGGGTTGTCATCACAAAATCATCGAGGGGCCCACAAATATTGCTTTTATCCACATGGGGTAAAAGTAACAGATAAACTTCAACCCAAATGCTCACTTGTACTCACTCATCAAATTACGCACAACGATATGTTTTATAACATCCATGTAACGCCCGTAGATCAGGGCTAGTCAATTTAGAGACAATAAGCATCAAAAATGACTTTTTGATCGAAGATTGTTTAGAAGGATTAATCTTAACTAAGTTGTAGTATATGTTACAAAGATTTCGTACATATAAAGAACGCCAAAATCCGAGTTATAACGAAGAAGTTATGACCTGTCAAAGTTTCGCAATAGAACCGACACGACCCAGCGCGACGTAAATAGTGAATTTAAGGTAGATAGATATCTATCCTTAGTGATCTAAACTAGATTCGAATATGTCTTCGATAGTATTCCAACGATAAAAAGACAGACGAAAACGGAGTTCAGATGTAGGAGTTATGAATTTCGAACGGAGTTTTCCTGTCCCGGCCTACTAAAGATAATATATAAGTAATATATTTATAATACATTAAAAATAGATCAAAATTATCCAATGGAGTCTAAACGAGAGTTGTAGAGCATAATCTCACCTACGCGTCGATATAAAGAACGTCGAAAACGGATTTCGTATGCGAAAGTTATGAATTTCTGAAGTTTGGGGCGCGAAACCCCAAAACTGTCAGATACCACGACGTGGCAAGCAGTGCCACGACGTGGCAAGTCTTCTGACACCTCCGGAAGTCCCCCAAATGCAACTTGTGATGACGCATGCAGTGACAACCACGCCCACGACGTGGAAAAAGGTGCCACGACGTGGCAAGGGCGGATTTTGCCCTATAAATAGATTTGAAGGGCCAGCCGAGTTTGGTTGCTCATTCTCTCATCTCTCACCCATATTACCTCGATTTACGTTCAAAGAAGTACCCCCGGAGCCCCAGTATCATCCCGAGACCCGAAGCAAGTCCCAAATCCCGAAGATCCCGAAAAGTGAAATTCCCGAGCCGAAGCTCTGCCCGTGAGGAGCCCGGTTTTTGTGAAGATCTTCCAGATCTACCGAAGAATACTACTTCTACAAGTCGTAGTGCTATCCGAGCTTCGTCTAATCAAGTGAGTGTGTAGTTACTTTTCTCTAACACATAAATATTAAGTATTTGCTATGAAATACATGCTATGTGTTTATATATGGTTGTTTATTTGAGATGAGTGTGGAATGGATTCTCTTCTAACACATAAATATTAAGTATTTGCTATGAAATAGATGCTATGTGTTTATAAATGGTTGTTTATTTTAGATGAGTGTGGAATGGATTCTCTTCTAGCACATAAATATGAAGTATTTGCAATGAAATACATGCTATGTGTTTATATATTGTTATTTATTTGAGATGAGTGTGGAATGGATGTTTTATATAGTCTTTAAATGAGTTAAACTGTATATGTATTTTATATCTACAAATATGTTGGGTAGAACATGGGTAGATGAGATAGTTGGTATGTGATAAAATGGTGTGCTAAATGATGAGGTATGAAAGATGATTAGGAATGATATTGGCAGACGCACCAATTAGAGAATGTCGTAATTCTAACAGATGCGCTTAAGAATAATATTGGTAGATGCACCAAATAGAGAATGTCATAATACTAGCAGATGCGCTTATAGGATAATCCTGGCAGATGTGCTTATAGGATAATGTCGGTAGATGTGCCTAAAAGAGAATGTCATAAACCTGGCAGTCGCGCCACATAGACGTAATCCTGGCAGAGGCGCTTAAAGGATGATGGTGGTAGATGCCCCTTATGTAGTAATAGATTTTATGCCAATTCCTTAGGTCAATCCTTAGGAATGAATGGATGACGGGTAGTTGAATTCTTAGGGCAAAATCCTAAGAAATAAATAAGATAATGAGGATGGTAATTGGGTTGATTGCTTGACGTTTGAATATAATAATTATATTATTGTGAGTCCAAAACCCTATATGCTCACCAGGCTCCCAAGCCTGACCCACTCAGTTTTCTTTGTATCACAGGTATCAATACGAAGACATATTTCACTAAGAGATTAAAAGAGATGTAAATCATTAGTGTAAATAAATGTAAGTTCTGTTTATGCTTATGTGTCTGTATCGGAACATGACACCCCGAGATTTTGTTATATAATGAAAATACATTTCTTTAAAGGAATGCTTTGATAAATTCTTATCATATTTATTTTTAGGAACAAATTCCACAACTGTTTTCTTTAAAAGATTACTCTGATTTTAAAAACAAATCATAAACAAATCAGTCTTTTCTGTCTGTGAAATTGGGGATGTCACAGTTGGTATCAGAGCATTAGCTTAAGTGAACTAGGAATTTTGTAGGAAATTTCTAGACTTAACTTAGAATGCTAAGTAATGATCGTGAGGAGTGTGTCTAAAATATGTTAGGTAGTACACCTAAATTGACACGAGCATTAGTATATTTTAGGAATGATGCCTAAAATGCTTTTATGTGCTAAATGTTATATGTTTTCCATATATGGTATTATTTGTTCGGATCTATGGTCTGATACCGACCGGATCTGGAAACCTTATGTGTGTAGGATTCTAAGCGTATGATTACGATATTAGAACTAGCATGTAAACGTTTCGGAGTGATTAGGATGACTTAATTGAGGATCTGAATTCACCCTATTCGGTGTGTAGATCAAAAATGGTAAGAACCAGAAGTGGAGTTGGAAATGCAAATGAAACAGGAATCAACCACCATTGATTGAGAAAATACCTATTGTAGCTGCTGCACCCGAGCCAATAACGATGGCTGGTGTACAAATGATGATTCAAATGATGTTGGATCGTCAGATGGAGGAGACCAGGCGATTGCTTCAACAGAATCGTGAAGAGCTGTCAATTCAAGTGGAAGAGCCTGAATTAAATGAAGGGCACTCGGAAGGAGGAAACTTCAGTGGATCTGTTGGTCAAGTCAACCCACCGATAGTTAGGCAAAACAACCAGGATGGAAGGAATGATGGAATGGGATGCAAGTATAAGGATTTTCTGAATTTCAAACCATCGACCTTCACTGGAAAGGAGGATCTGATCGGAGTTATGGATTAGATATCGGAAATGGAACTAGCCTTCATGACGTGTGGTTGCAGAGGCAAGTTACAGACCACTTTCGCAGTACGTCAGTTCAGGGGTGGGGTTGTTCGTTGGTGGAACACTCTGGGTAAGAGCCTAAGCCCTAATGAGCCACTGCAACTGACCTGGGCAGAGTTCTTGGTGCAATTTAAGCGCAAGTTTTGCTCGGCCCAAAACCTGCTAGAGTTGGAGAACAAATTTCTGATATTGAAGAAAGACAACATGTCAGTGGATGAATACACTAATTCCTTAAGATGGAGTTTGCTTTGCGCATCGTCCCAGACGCGCTGATAAAAGTTGACTGGTACGCAAAGGGACTCCCATGGGAGTACGCGGTGCCAGTGCGTCAGGCACCTACTCTAGAGGCAGCTATTTGGGATGCCAATTCTTTTGAGAATATGATCAAGGGGAGAACCGCAAGCAAGGTTGAAGTTGGCGAGAAGAGAAAGTTGGAAGGAACTTCAGGTTCTAATGAGAAAAGAAAATTCTCGAAGTTTGGAGGAGGAGGAAGAGATGAAGCAAGGTGGTGCGATAAGTGCAAGAAGAAGCACTCGGGAAAATGTGGCGCGGAGGTGACATGTTTCAAGTGTGGAAAGCATGGGCACTACGCCGATGAATGTATATTCAACAAAAGGTGTGTTACGAATGTAACGAAGAGGTCCACTTCAAGCAAGACTGCTCAAGGAAAAATCAAGCAGCAAGGCTAGAGGCACCGCCAAAGCCAAAGGCAAGAGTATTTTAAATGATCCTTGATGAAGCAGATGGCAACGCAAGGAATCAGGAATGAGGATTTTATATCCAAAGATCAAGTTATGAAGTAGTAATATGAATAGTAACTTATGGTGTAGCCTATTAGAGGCATAGTATAGGGTGAACTTGAACTTTTGTGTAATAGTTTCAAGAAAATAATATAAACCCTAGTTTTTTTATCTGGTGTGTTGAATAATTGTATGATTTTCTTGTATGGTGACTTGGTCGACTACGAGACAATACTTGGGACGAGTATGAGTAGGTGTGAAAGGTAGTAGATGCATATACTACCAGAAGCACAGGACTCGCACTTGGATCAGGGAAAGTCACAAGGTTACCAAGAAGCTAGTAATTGATTCCGTTTTGTTCAAGTGTGTCATTACCCTTGTTTCGGTAGTGACTAGTAAGATGGTTGTTATTCCGACCCTAGTAGTTATATCAAATTTAGTCCGACTATGGTGAGTATGTTACGTGGTTCAGAGAACCAAGTTCGATGTAACATCTGACTTAAGTCAGAAGGTTGAAATTAATGCGATCGATAGCAACGTGCTCGTTGTTAAGGAAGCTTGTAGCTAGAAATGCTACATGCTGAAATGTGATTATATCACATTAGAATATGAAGGAAGGTATATTCCATTCTGGAATTTAACTTTAAAAAAAAGACCAAGTCTAAGCGTCACATAGTGCGATGAAAGGTCAATAGAACACGACCCACCGGTCTGTTACAATAGATAAAGGAAAGTATTTATACTAAGAAGAAGAAGTAGTCCTCAAAAAGGATTTATTTTCTAACTAGAAGGTTATGATTGAAAGTCCAACATAGTACGAAGAGTAGATACAGGATTGAGCACAAGGTTATTACTTAGGATGGAGAGATAACTTATGGAGTCAGTATACGAATCCTATTTCGTTGATGATTCTGGGACGTAATCATCCTAAGGGGGAGATAATTGTAACGCCCGTAGATCAGGGCTAGTCAATTTAGAGACGATAAGCATCAAAAATGAATTTTTGATGGAAGATTATTTAGAAGGATTAATATTAACTAAGTTGTAGTATATGTTACAAGCATTCCGTACATATAAAGAACGCCAAAATCCGAGTTATAACGAAGAAGTTATGACCTGTCGAAGTTTAGCGACAGAACCGACACGACCCAGCGCGATGTAAATAGTGAATTTAAGGTAGATAGATATCTATCCTTAGTGATCTAAACGATATTCGAAGATGTCTTCGATATTAGTGCAACGATAAAAAGACAGACGAAAACGGAGTTCAGATGAAGGAGTTATGTATTTTGAACGGAGTTTTCCTGTCCCGGCCTACTAAAGATAATATATAAGTAATATATTTATACTATATTTAAAATAAAGTCAATATTAGCCAATGGAGTCTAAACTAGAGTTGTAGAGCATAATCTCACCTATGCGTCGATATAAAGAACGTCGAAAACGGATTTCGTATGCGAAAGTTATGAATTTATGAAGTTCGGGGCGCGAAACCCCAAAACTATCAAATACCACGACGTGGCAAGTAGTTCCACGACGTGGCAAGTCTTCTGACAGCTCTGGGAGTCCCCCAGATGCAACTTGCGATGACGAACAAGTTCACGACGTGGAAAAAGGAGTCACGACGTGGCAAGGGCAGATTTTGCCCTATAAATAGATTTGAAGGGCCAGCCTAGTCTGGTTGCTCATTCTCTCATCTCTCACCCATATTACCTCGATTTATGTGCAAAGATGTACCCCCGAAGCCCCGGTATCATCCCGAGACCCGAAGCGAGTCCCGAAGCCCGAAGATCCCGAGAAGTGAAATTTCCGAGCCGAAGCTCTGCCCGCGAGGAGCCCAGTTTTTGTGAAGATCTTCCAGATCTAGCGAAGAATACTACTTCTACAAGTCGTAGTGCTGTCTGAGCATCGTCTAATCAAGTGAGTGTGTAGTTACTTTCTTCTAACACATAAATATTAAGTATTTGCTATGAAATACATGCTATGTGTTTATATAAGGTTGTTTATTTGAGATGAGTGTGGAATGGATTCTCTTCTAACACATAAATATTAAGTATTTGCTATGAAGTACATGCTATGTGTTTATATATGGTTGGTTATTTAAGATGAGTGTGGAATGGATTCTCTTCTAAAACATAAATATGAAGTATTTTTCTATGAAATACATGCTATGTGTTTATATATTGTTATTTATTTGAGATGAGTGTGGAATGGATGTTTTATATAATCTTTAAATGAGTTAAACTGTATATGTATTTTATATCTACAAATATGTTGGGTAGAACATGGGTAGATGAGATAGTTGGTATGTGATAAAATGGTGTGCTAAATGATGAGGTATGAAAGATGATTAGGAATGATATTGGCAGACGCACCAATTAGAGAATGTCGTAATTCTAACAGATGCGCTTAAGAATAATATTGGTAGATGCACCAAATAGAGAATGTCATAATACTAGCAGATGCGCTTATAGGATAATCCTGGCAGATGCGCTTATAGGATAATGTTGGTAGATGCGCCTAAAAGAGAATGTCATAAACCTGGCAGTTGCGCCTCATAGTGTATGACGTAATCCTGGCAGAGGCGCTTAAAGGATGATGGTGGTAGATGCCCCTTATGTAGTAATAGATTTTATGCCAATTCCTTAGGTCAATCCTTAGGAATGAATGGATGACGGGTAGTTGAATTCTTAGGGCAAAATCCTAAGAAATAAATAAGATAATGAGGATGGTAATTGGGTTGATTGCTTGACGTTTGAATATAATAATTATATTATTGTGAGTCCAAAACCCTATATGCTCACCAGGCTCCCAAGCCTGACCCACTCAGTTTTCTTTGTATCACAGGTATCAATACGAAGACATATTTCACTAAGAGATTAAAAGAGATGTAAATCATTAGTGTAAATAAATGTAAGTTCTGTTTATGCTTATGTGTCTGTATCGGAACATGACACCCCGAGATTTTGTTATATAATGAAAATACATTTCTTTAAAGGAATGCTTTGATAAATTCTTATCATATTTTGTTTTGGGAACAAATTCCGCAACTGTTTTCTTTAAAAGATTACTCTGATTTTAAAAACAAAGCATAAATAAATCAGTCTTTTCTGTCTGTGAAATTGGGGATGTCACAATCCAAGTTACTGGTGTGTTTACATATGTCAATGTGCAACCGACTCGTAAATTCAACTCACACGTCTTCGTTTGAAGAATGTAAGATATTATCGTCTCATGATCACTCGTGATAAAATCCATGATGTGATTCAAATGAGTGTGGGTTTAATCCAATACTCGAATCTTATTATAGGAGCACTCATGAATACTGCAGCCATGTCTAATACATCTAGACGTACTACAGACCCATTCATGACAGTCTTGCCTCAATACCTACTTCCAAAGTATGCTCAACTGTGGACGGTTTGAATAACCTAGTTATTCAGGAAGTTAAAACATGAAAAGTGAAACACAATAATAATACTAATCATATATGGCCCCAATACTTGTGAGAGTAAATAAAACACCTTTTATTTAATAACCATATTGATTACTCATTATTCATTGTATAATGTTTCGAATAATCAACTTAATACTTGAATTAACACAATAGTTGTCCCATGCTCTAAGCATGCACACGTTGCTTATCAATGGTCCTTCCTTTGTGAAATAGATCAATTAACAACATTTCAATGATGCTCATTTCACAATTCCAAATCCTTATCGTAAATGTAAGAATACCAAAATCTTGTCATTTACTACCATCTGTTAGATTCTAAACTTATATGCAATGATCCTCTTGTAATGACTACGCATAAAAGTCACAAAGACTCGGCAACAGACATTACAAAGTAGTCCAATGGAGAAAAATTCCATGGAAACGAAGTCTCATATTCAAAGTACGTTCCTTTGGACATCCTCTTGCATTAAGTTTTCTAATCTTACATAGATTTAATGAATAACTTCCACCTATGGAAACATTTCCATATTCCCATTTTGACTATCACTTCTGAACAAGAGTTGTCTCCTTTCAGAATATGTCAATATGATCCTTTCCAAAATTTACACCATACTTCCAACTATCCATGAGTAACCAATCTTTGGTAAACCTCAGATTGTCCTCGACAATTGCTTAATCATTTTAGCCATATGCAGTTCTAGTCCTTTTCCCTCTTAATGCCCTAGGAATTTAGAAAATTAGAACGAATGAATATTACAGCAAATGTAATCGATCCTATATCCGAAGCATATGGGACAGGATTCATGATGTCTCACATAAAGACATGATACTAGACTAGTCTTTTGCTATAATATTTCTATTTCTATTTGCCATGTTCTCATGATTCAAATTATGAAAAAGGATGCCGTAATCATAATCGAATTTTAGAACGCAAATAATGTAATCATGACTAAATTTGATTAAAATCTCACAATCTAAGCTTTTAGAATTAGAATGAAGTATAATTTCCTCTCCCTTAATTATTGCAAAACAATTTTTCAACCCCTGCAACTTTGCAAATTGAAACTTTTGTTTTCTATAATTAACATTTCTAATTTGCAATACTAAACATAATAATCATGCTCCCACTAAAATGATACTTATTACTTTACAAGCATAAGACTTATGCTCCTACTAGCTTTGACATGTATCCAGAAATCAGTTGGACTTCTAGATTTCAAAACTTAATTGACTTTCATTACCAAAGTTCAGATTTCTAAGATAAGATGCTTTGAAAAAGACTTTATCTAAGCTTCCCAAAATCATTCACCTCTCCTTAGATAGCTCACATGTGTGTCTAAACAATTATGAAGAGGGATGTCGTAATCATAATGTTTAGACTATTTTCCATTTCTCACAATTCGAATTATGAAAAGGGGTGCTGTAATCATAGTTGAATTTTAGAAATGAAAATATCACAATTGCTAAATATTTAAAATCTACTTAGTGAAAGCGTTTCCTCACCGTCATTTTCATAAATCAGAGAGAAACCTTATGACACTTAGATTTTTATGGTGTATTTATTCCTATCCATGTGAATTTGTCAAAGCCATAATCATAAGACAATGTTAGTGACAAATCCAAACTCATATGAACTGAACTTGTTCAATCTTAATTTCTTGCCACCTGGCAGCTCAAGGGCCTACCATGTCTTCCAAGTTGTCATGCAAACAATTGAGAACTCATAGAGCTCACATGCATAGTCAACTTTTAGCTGCAATGAGCACAAAAATAAGAATGTCTAAACACGATAGGTTATAAACCTCAAGTCCTGTGCTAGTGATAAACAACATGTTTTATTCTTGATTAGCTCTTGAAACTTTTCCAAGATCTTTAAGACTCCCACTGACCTCTTGACATATATGTTTCTCTTGTCAAGAACCATTCCTTGACAAGAGTTAGTACGGATTCTTATCAAGATAACACTTCACACAATTGATCTTAGTTGGTCTTTGTCTTATCCAAGACATCACAACTTACCTATTTCAAATGTACAAGAGTAGAAAACATTTTACTCTACATTTGGCAAGTGTTATAAACCTTCTAAAGATTATGTCACTCAAGTTACAATCTTGGAGTATGACTCTAAGACTTGTTTTTGGAACGAAGTATGACTCTTCTTCTTATTTAAACCACTTCAACAATTCATGATTCCTCTTCTTAGTCATACAAATGCACTAAGATGTACTTAGAGAATCAATTGTGATATGGTTTCATAATCACTAAAATAATCATAATACAAGATACTAAAGTACTCTCCTGTCTTTTCAGATTGGAGAAACTTTTATCTTTCTACCTAATTTGATTCTTCTCATC
This sequence comes from Lactuca sativa, assembly GCF_002870075.4. Taxonomy (NCBI): domain Eukaryota; kingdom Viridiplantae; phylum Streptophyta; class Magnoliopsida; order Asterales; family Asteraceae; genus Lactuca; species Lactuca sativa. Next base: position 109,266,357 of record NC_056625.2, on the reverse strand, counting down.
CGTTCTGCCTTACATCGAAACTTTTCCAATGTTTCTGAATTACACTTAAACTTGTAAGCATAACCATATTTACTAAACTTTAGTAAATCATGACAAATAGCCTTATCGATCTTTGTGGTGGACCTGACCAGCGCATAACCAAGTGTACCCGATCCTATAGTCCTTCACTTGACTCACATGTACCTGTGAACAGGGAATTTGTCTTAATTTCCCAAAGATGAAAGTTCTCATTCATCATACAATACAAGTTGCATGACTCCAAGTTTCTATCCAGCTGAAACTTGGGTGATGAGAATCTTCTTTATTTGGTAAATTATGACACTACCACAAACGAAAGAATCAAATCCATTTCCAATAAACATATAAACAACAATTTTTTCACAAATGCCATTGTAAGGATATTTAAAATAAACAAAATCAAAACTTTTATTTTATTTTAAAACTTGTAGAAAAAAAACTTATCCTTACAATGCAAATGCATATGAAAAACATGTTATCTATTCCTAAACAATATATCATAACTCTTAAGTAGTAGCTCAAAATTCTGATCTTCAGATCATGCGACTGAAATCCATCTCTTCATGATCAAAATTAGCTTACTCTTCCTTTAAGCTTCCCTTCTTTTCCTTGATTCTTCAAAACATCAAAATGTAATTACATTACATCATGTATTAAGAATCTCCAAATAGGAACTTAATAGAGTTAGATAGTGGACTTTACCTGAAGCAAAGTCAAACTTTTTGACTTTTACCATCCTTATGAACTTTCAGGTAAATTTGGCAACTTCGCAACCAGTGCCCCTTCTCTTGGCAAAAGAAACATATGGACTCTTCGGAAATGGTACACGAGACTATCTCAGACTTAGCCTTTCTCTTTACAATGGGGTCAAACGACTTGACCATGGCCGATCCCTTTCCATTGGGAAGAGAAATCTTTTTTGGACTTCTAATGTTACCATTTTAAATGTCCATGGAAGTTTGGGAAGTTGATATTCCAATCAAATTTGCTTTACCAGTGCTCCAAATCATTGTTGGTTCAGCAGCATCAAGCAAATAGGTAACATCATTATGGGTCATGTCGTGGTCTGCCATATAGTAGTCTTTAAGGAACTCACTATGTGACTTAGGAAGTGATTGAAGAACCTAGTCAACAACAAACTTCCTCAAGACTTTGACACCCAACTCTCCCGGCTTGTCAATATGTGACTTCATCTCCAAGATGTGAGCACACATAGACTTTCCATCTTGCCAATAGGGCTTGAGTGACCTTGAACTTTTCAAGTCTTTGAACTTGTGGGTTAGGGAGAATAATTGGAGGAGGTGGAGGAAGTGAAGTATGATTTCTAGTCCCATTAATGCATAATAAAGGGATTAATCTTTCACCTTGATCGCCATGTGGGATATCAATATATCGTCTTCATTAGGAAAGCATTATCCAAAAGGAAATGGAAGACCATAGTTGCCTGAACTAGACATCTGTGAGGTAGAAATTCAAGTTTAGTTGATTTAAGTCCTTAATATAACACCCAATATGAAATATTAAGGCTAGGACCCAACACAATATTTTATAACTTGGAAGAAGGATGTCTTAATCCAAGCTACAAAATATTTGAAGGTAGGTAAATGACGATTTACCAATTTCCACCATGAAAAACAAAAAATAATTTTTTTAGGTCTTAAATGGATTGAAATTCCTAGATCCTTTGAGATTCATTGAACTATTCGATGGATTGTTTAAATCTCGATTGTGCCCTTCAAGTTTGTGACTGGGATGCCGAGGATCAGAAACAAGGAGTGAATAACCATGCAAATTAGCTTGATACACCCAATGTTACAACCACCTAATCAATGTGTCGGTTAACCACACACGCTCCATTGATCTATGATTAACATCAAGCTACCCTTTGCCACACATTGTCAGTCCCAGATTAGTGTGCCGGTTAACCACACATGCTCCACTAATGACTTAACAAGGTGCAAAGTGCAATTTCATGGATTAGCACAAAATTCACATTTTCCTAAAGTAACTAAGATTGAGAATTTAATAAGGTTTAGTTACTTTATGTTTATCATTATACTTTTAATGAAGGGAGAATTAGAGTCATATCCTACCCGTTCGGCTAACAACCCTCCACCAGTCAATGAAGCGGTGGGTGAGAGTAGACACCCATGAAACTGCCATTTTATAGGCAGTAACCTTATACCCCCTTATAGACCGGCTTCGTGAATGAGGCCTACTAACGGTAAGACTGACTTTCTTCTTATACATATATATAAATATTAAACCTATAGTATTGTAAGAGTATAAGGGTTGAATTTTAAACTTTTAAAATTCTAAGGGTTTAACTTGGAATGAAAGTATTCATTGGGGGGGGGGGGGGGGGGGACTTTACAAATTCCAAAACTTGAGGGCAGGTTTTGACCAATTCAAAAACTTTTGGTTTCCATAACTTATGAGTTTAATATGGTTTTTATGAAAGACTTTTCAAGTTCCATAACTTGAGAACAAGATATGGAAGACATAAAACTATTTTATGAAAACATTAAAATTAAGAGACTCTTCCAATTTCATAACCTATGAAACTTAATGTGCTTTTAAATGAAAAACTCTTCATTTTCCATAACTTGAGTACATGTTATGGAGTTCATAAAAACCACTAAGATCAAATTATCAACTAACACAATAATCATGTAATTTTTCTATGAACAAGATCAAACTCATAAGCAAAGATAATTCACATCAACAATTTTCAAGAACATAGCTAATAACATAAACTAAAACAAGTCTTGAAACTTTGACAATTATCCTTTATTTGGATGAGAATAAACATTACCATAACATCAAAATCAAATTTTATGAACAAAAACACTTTGTGGTAATGATTCTAATCCAAAACAAGCCAAAAAAAAACTCGAAAGTATGTTGTTACGGGCTCCAACTCGTCGAGTGCATGAACCAACTCGACGAGTTGGATAATTTTACACATGGACTCGTCGAGTCACTCAATGGACTCGTCAAGTCCCCTGTCCAGAAAGCAAAAAATTCGATTTTTTCAGCAAGTAGCATCAAGTATAATTTGAAAACAACTCATGGCTCTGATACCACTGTTGGGTTTTGTATACTACAATATCCTATGGTGCACAGACAACGCTAGAAGCCTTGGATCTATGTTTTCACTAATTATACATGCAAATGGTTTCCAAAGCTTTAAGCCTATTACTAGCATGCAATTGACATAAACAATATGTAATACTAGTTAGGGTGACATATCTTTTATGTAGCTTCAAACCTTGATGTATTTTATGTTGCTAGAAAGACTTTGGCTATTAAGAACTTAGTGCCCCAAGTGTTGCACCTCAAATGGAATCACAAATCACCTAGGAAAAAGGTGACTCTTGAGAGAGAAACTCCATGCACTAAAAACCACCATGAACTCCAAGAACATAAGGTTAGGCGTTTTTAGGCTAAGAGCACATATTTATATGAGTTGGATTCCATGGGTCATGGGTATAACCCAGATCCATATCCATGAGTTTTTATGATCCATGGTTCATGTGGCCTAACTCTTTATGTATCCATACATAAGCTTGGTCCAACGTGGATCATAAGCCCAACACATATAAATATAACTAATTACCATAATTAGTCCCCATAGATTTAATTAGTCTCTTTTGATCACTAAATTAATTCTTGATCAATACTAATTAAAACATATGATTTCATATTAATATATTAGAACTTATAATATATTAATAAATCATAACCTTTTTCTCAAGAGTCCATCCTAACAAATTGTCCTGGTGTTATGCAACCCAAATGGACCATGCTACTCTCGGTTCGAGTACATACCAATAATAGTTATGGGCTTAGACATCTAATCCAACAAAGTTAACAAGGAAAAAGGAAAAAATTACATTGACTATATATTCATACAATTTACATATCAAATCACATATGGAATAACCCTTTAAAACATCTAGTTACGAGATGCGTTTGAGCAAACCAATGCACAATTGATCTGTAAACTGTGAACTATATATCTCTATTTTAAGAATATAATATATTATCATTTTAGAATTACTTGCGATTGAATCCATGAAGTAATCTCTAAGCGTTAGTTTATCTAATACTTAAAATCTATATTTTTCAAAGTACACATAAATATTGTAGCAATTCCAATTGCAATGTCTTAATCTCAATCGACAATCTACAATCAATTCATAACAATCTTGATTCACCACTTACTTCCAAAAGTATGAACGAATGTGGAATTTTGAATAATATTAAAATTACTCATGGAAGTAAAACATGCACAAGAAACAATATCATACCTCCCATATGACCATCAATTTTGACCAAGAATCATCTCAATCCAAAGCGTGTCACTATGGTCCTTTACAAACAATATCATACTTCAAACTGTCCATAAGCAACCAATTCTTCGGCAAAACCTTAGAACATTCTTGATAGTTTTTTGACAACTTCAGTGTAAAATCCCAAAAAAATAATGGCCAAAAATTTCATTTTAAATTAATAACAATAAGACATTTGTTTGTAAACAACCATAATGGAATCTCATAAGAAAAAAAGTTATCCAAAATCAAAACATGTCATGATAATAATAATGTCAGAGTATAAATCCCATAGATCACAAGTGCGGAAATCCTGGTGTGGTGCATTGCAGTCAAGCCGGCTCCTTTCCCTTTGAAGAGGAAGTACCTGAAACCAAAACCAAAAATCGTAAGCACGAAGCTTAGTGAGTTCCCACATCATACCACATACCATACAATAACATACTGCCAAGCATATCCGGGTTCTTGCCTACCCCTTCGGTCTCTTTCAACCGGTAACCACCGAGCATATCTGGGTGCCGGTATACCCCTTCGGTATCTTTCAACCGGCAACTACCTGTCGTACCTGGGTATTGTCCTACCCCTTCGGTCTCTTTCAACATGTAACTGCCTAGCATATCTGGGTGCTGACCTACCCCTTCGGTCCTTTCGACCGGATCTAGGGACTATTTCACCCCTACCACTACCACATAAGTACTAGCATATAAACATAAACATATACTGCCTAGCATATCTTGGTGCTGGCCTACCCCTTCCGCCCTATTGACCGGATATAGGACTATTCCCTACTGTCACTATCACATAATATCATACCATGCTGGCACATAAAACATAACAGATAGCAGCATACCAGAAAATTATCACAAAGACAATCATCTAACAACAACTCCTACTAGTGGGCCGGTATTGTGGCCTTAGACCCACTTCTACTGGAAAGTAACTCACCTTAATGTTGTGTAGTAGTTGAACTTTCATCGATGTTGGGATCTACTCCTCTCGAACTCTTACACATAACAATTCCTTTCAATTTCCCTTCCACGTTCATAACCCCTTCAAGGGTCAACTTAGGTCAAAGTCAAAGTCAAGGTCAACACTCTGGTCAAAGTCAACATCCAGGTCAAAGTCGACACCCTGGTTGACTCGACTCGTTGAGTTGGTCCATCAACTCGTCGAGTTCCATATACTAGAACTATCTGAAATCGCGATCCAACACGACTATTTCTTCCACAACTCGTCGAGTTCCTTCTATTAATAATGTCGGGACTTTTCCATTCAACTCGACAAGTCCCTCCTTGGAGTCATCGACTCCTTCCTTCACAGAATCAGGACAATTGCTTGCAACTCGTCGAGTTCCTCCTTGGACTCCTTGAGTTCTTCGACCTTCAAGTCCAAAAACCATGTCCAACTCACTGAGTCATCTCCTAGACTCAACGAGTTCGCTCAAAACCAGAAAAGGTTGGGGGACCACAACCGACTCGCCGAGTCGTATGAACAACTCGTCGAGTCCTCCACATGTCAAATCTATAAAGTCGATTTTACTCAAGTCCAATGCTTCTAATTCACAGATCTAGTGTCCTTAGGCTAGCATAACATGTAAAGTCTCTAACTTTACGTGCATGCATGGTGTTATGAAGCTAGAACACTAAAACCAAGCCATAAAATAGTTATAATGCATGGGATAGGGCCATAGCTCAACAAAGGTGGCAACTTTAAGCTTTCTGAGCTCAAATGTTTCCAGATCTAAAGTCATTAATCTAATATGCACTCAAATCCCAAAACTGGCTTTGAAATGGCCCAAAAATGATAATATGCAAGCCCTAAAGAAGATCTAAGTGATGGAAAGCCAAGTTATAAGCTTTATACCTCAAACAAGCTGGAAATGCAACCCAAGCTCTAGATCTACTGCCTTCTTCTTGAATCTCCAAGCCTTTCCTTCCTTCTCCAAGCTTCAAATCACCAAAAATGTCACAAAATAGCTCAAGAACACTCAAAAGTCGATTAGGGTTTCATGAATAGGGTTTGTAGGTGATGGAGGATGGAGTAGACGCCATTAGAGGTGTTTAAATAGGTTGCAAACCCTAAAAATTAGGGTTTCACTCTGGCAGTCCTACTCGTCGATTCGGGGCTCCCCAACTCATCGAGTAGACTTTGCCACCCGCGTCTAAAACCATCCCTACTCGATGAGTTTGGGGCCTCCAACTTGTCGATTCCCTTCATAAAAATAAATAAACTTTATTTAAAATGTGTACCAGGGACAGGGCGTTACATTCAGTCGCCGCAATTCTAATCCTTTTCACACAATGCTAAAAACATTTTAATAATAGAATAATCGAATATTATAGAATATGTAGTTGATCCTATATCCAAAGCATATGGGACTGGACACATTATTAATAGGGTTCAATATTTGTTCAATTCCTTGCTATAATATTTCCATATATAGAATACCCAATGTTGAAACATTTCAACATGGTATGCCTTTGACTAAGTTCTATAGAATCTAAACCTTTAGACTTGAAAAGAATTATGAGTGCCCTCTCCGTTAAGTTCATTATAATGAAACATTTTCTGAACATTTGCAATTTGCAACATGCAATACCAGCATAACAATTATGTTCCCACTAGCTTTGACATATACTCGGAAATCAACTAGACTTATAGAAATCAACACCCTTTAACTTACTCATGGAAGTGAAGAATCCTATTTTACGATGCTTTGTCAAGTCTCTAATTAAGCTTCTTAAGCTAATGCACTTTATCCGGATAGTGTATGCGTTCAAACCCTTTCAAAACGTGATAAACATATCTCCTAAAAGTTTAAACAATTCCTTAATTGTCTTTCTTCAGAATTTGAAATATGAAGAAGGATGTCGTAATCATATTGTGAGTTTGATAATGTAATTAATACAAATAATATTCAAATTGGTATTTATCTGATCCTTAAAATCTATCAACAAAAGTTTTTCCTCACAATCATTTTGATGAATTAGAGGGAAACATTTTGTCACCTAGATTCGAAGGTGCATATGTTCCCATCCATGTAGAACATTACTTTTCAACCTGCATTCATAAGCAAGGTTTAAGACAAACCATAATCACATTTAGGTCTCCTTTATGTACTAAACTTTGCTTAATCTAAATTCTTGCTTTATGGCAGCTCAAAGGCCCATCAGTGCTTCCATGTTGTTAGCAACTCACCCATATTAATCTGTGTACTTTCATTGACCAACGTGCTTAGCCTTTTAAATGAAAAAAATAAGAACTCATAGGCATTTTCAACTCAACTAGAAGTGTACATAAATTAGAATGTGTCAATAAACACGACAAGTTATCTGTAACGTCCAAAAATTAAGACCAAAAATTTTAATTTTTATATTAATGAAACCATTATCCATAATCATAACATAAACCATAGTGAAAATAGAGTACATGAAACAATATCCAAGTACAATCAGAGTCATATAACAAGCAGAACATCATGGTGTGTGCAATGCAATCATCCCAGGCTCTTCCCATTCGAACTAGAAGTACCTGAAACATAAACTAAGAACAGTAAGAACAAAGCTTAGTGAGTTCCCAAAAATACAAAATACCATACATGTAACGGGCCCTGCCAACGAGTGTAACTGGCCTCGCCCTAACTCGCATAACGGGCCCCGCCCAATAAGTATAACGGGCCTCGCCTAAACTCGCATAATGGTCCTCGCCCTAACTCGCATAACGGGCCCTGCCCGGAACAGATACGTCAGTTATCAGTCTATGCCCAACATCGGGCCCCGCCCAACATACATACAAACATACAAATACATGCAAGTATCGTTAAGATAAATACCATTCAATATAATCATCGGGCCTTGCCTAATCTACATAAAGCACATAGCACATGCAAGAGTCACGCAGACAACTAGCATCCTAGTCATAACAAACCATGGACCGACATTGGTGCTTTCGACCCACCAAACACAATGAGGAGACTCACCTCACGCTACTTAATCTATCAGATAAAATATCGGTCAGTTGGTTTGGTAAATCCCCGCACTAACACCATTAAATAATATCCAATTAATAATTGGATCTCCACTCATAATCAAGAATCTAAACTACTTGTCCAACATCCAAGGTAAAAAGACCATTTTACCCTTTTCTTACTTGGCCCTAAAACAAGGCCTAACCCATTTACTCAAAAGAACCAAATTCCAAAATGGCATCCCAAGGCCCATTATGGCCCAACTTCCTAACTGAGCCTAAATTCATAATGGACCTAATTCCAAGAATCCCAATAGTCCATCCATGGCCTAAAGTCAGAAGTCTAATGACCTAATAAGGACCAAACCCTAAAAGCCCAAAGTATGGTCCAAACCCATGAAGGTCAACCCGAAAGTCAAACAGTTGAGTACGCTAGGCATACCCAGACTTACGCTTAGCGTACTCCTTCTGGGGTCAGTATACGTAGCGTACGAGCTAGGTATGTCCTATGTATTCCGCAAACTATCAAACCAACTAATTAAGAACTTAATCGGTTAAGCCAATATACCAAATTCTCAGATCTGATTCTAGGAAGTGACTTAACACGTAAAGTTGGCAGCCTTACTCTCATACATGACTTAGTAATGCCCAAACTCGAAAAGAACCATAAAAAAGAACCTAACTCTTGCATGGGCCAAGATATTTCATAAAGGTAGCATTTTTATCGACAAGAGACCTCAAATGTGCTAAGATATAACCCCCATGGCTTCTGGAGTAGAGCGATAACTCAAGTATAGCTCAAAAGACCCAAAAATGCATAAATAACACCCTAAGTTGGATCTAGCATAAAGAACCACCAAGATGAGAGCTTTTTACCTCAAATGACTTGATAAGGTGATGATGACTATGGTTCTCTAAGATCCACTCCAAGAAATGAATCTTCAATGGCCTTATATCTCTTCAAAATCACAAGAAAACACTAATATCCTTCACAAGAGCTCAAGAACACTAAAATGGTGGCTAAGGGTCGAGATTAGGGTTTAGGAGATATGGAGGCTAATAAGATGCAAGGCTCAACAGATATAGTGAGCTTATATAGGGGTAAAACCCTAAATATTAGGGTTGCTAGCTAGCCGGAGTACGCCCAACGTGCATGGGTGCATCTACGATCCTTCGAAGAGCCAATACACTCAGCGTACCCATAGGGTGCGCCTCGCGTACTGAGCTAGGGACCAAAATGAACAGTTTTTACATAAAGGGTTAAAAGGAAACATACCAATATTTTCGAATGTTACAAATTCTCCCCCACTTGAATCAGTGTTCATCCTCCAAGAACCCCGCCACAAATAACTCAGGGTAATGCTCCCTCACCTCATCCCCTGGGTCCCATGTCCATTCTGAACTTTTGCAATGCTGCCACTGAACTTTTACCAACTCAACAACCTTGTTCCTCAAGATTTTTGTCTTTCAGTCAAGAACCGCCATCGGTCTCTCAATATAATTCAGGCGATCATCCACCTGAATATCCTCCAAAGGAACCACCGCGAAATCATCCACTAAATATTTCAGCAACTGCGAGACGTGGAATGTGCTATGGATCTGACTAAATTCATGAAGAAGATCCAAAAGATAAGCAAACCGACCCAACCAGACCAAACCCCTGAAAGGACCGATGTACCTAGGACCCAACTTCTCCATCTTCCTAAATCAAATGACACCTTTCCAAGGTGACACCATCAGGAAAACCATATCTCCAACCTGGAACTCTAAGTCTGATCGACGCTTGTCGACATAGCTCTTCTATCTACTCTATGTTGTCTAAAGTCTACTCCAGACCTGCTGAATCAACTCAGTAGTCGTGAGTACCACTTCAGTACTCCACATGACTCGTTGAGCAACCTCACACTCATATATCAGAGTCCTGCATTTCCTCCCATAGAGCATCTCAAAAGGAGGTCGATCAATGTTGGCGTGATAACTGTTGTTATACGAAAACCCTGCCAAAGTCATAAGTCCAATGGCCCAATGAGGACCAAACCCTAAAAGCCCAAAATATGGTCGAAACCCGTGAATGTCAACCTGAAAGTCAAATAGTTGAGTATGCTAGGCATACTCAAACTTACACTTAGCGTACTCCTTCCAGGGTTAGTACGCATAGCGTACTAGCTGGGTACGCCCCGCACACTCCACATACTACCAAACTAACTCATTAAGCACTCAATCAGTTAAGCCAATATACCAAACTCTCATATCTGATTCTTAGAAGTGACTTAACATGTAAAGTTGACAACTTTACTCTCATGCATGACTTATTAATGCCCAAACTCGAAAAGAACTATAACAAAGAACCTAACTCTTTCATGGGCCAAGATATTTCATAAAGGTTGTATTTTGTTGGACAAGGAACCTCAAATATGCTAAGATCTAACCCCCCATGGCATCTAAGGTAGACCAATAACTCAAGTATAGCTCAATGGACCCAAAAATGCATAAATAACACCCTAAGTTGGATCTAGCATAAAGAACCACCAAGATGAGAGTTTTTTTTACCTCAAATAACTTGATAAGGTGATGACGACTCTGGATATCTAAGCTCCACTCCAAGAATTGAATCTTCAATGACCTTCTATCTCTTCAAAATCTCAAGAAAACACTAAAATCCTTCACAAGATCTCAAGAACAGTAAAATGGTGGCTAAGGGTCGAGATTAAGGTTTAAGAGATATGGAGAATGATAAGAGGCAAGGCTCAAGGGATATAATGAGCTTATATAAGGGTAAAACCATAAAGATTAGGGTTTCTAGCTGGCCGGAGTACGCCTCGCGTTCTCCCACGTACGCCCAACGTACGTGGGTGTATCCACGATACATCAGAGAAGAAATATGCTCAGCGTACCCATTTTGTATGCCTCGTATATTGAGCTAGGGACCAAAATGACAAGTTTTTACATAAAGGGTTAAAAGGAAACATACTAACACTTTCGAATGTTACATTATCAACCTTAGGCCGCGTGCTAGTGATAACTAAAAGGATCATTGTCGGTTGACTCTTGAAACTCTCAAATCAATATGACTCCCACTGACTTCTTGACATATCAATTTTTCTCTCAAGAAACATTCCTTGATGAGCTAAAACAAATATTCAAAAGTTCGTGCGAATTTTGGACAAGAAAACACTTCATAAAATAGGTCTCAATTTATCTTTTTTTTCTCGATCAATGAAAACATCACAGCTCCAATTCCAAATGTGCTAGAGTAAGAAAACATTATTACTCCACATATTACATGGTGTTGTTACTCTGCTTATTTTTTAAAATGATTTTCATGCTATGATTCATAGTTACTAGAGCATGGCTCTAAAACTTTGATCGGGAACAAAGTATGACTCATCTTATGATCGAACCATTTATAACAATGTTCGATTTCTCTTCTTAGTCATACAAATGCACTAAGATATTCTTGGAGGATTAATTGTGATACAATTCCACAGTTACTAAGATGATCATAAAACATGATACTAAAGCATTCTCCTTTCTTTTCAGATTGAAGAATCTTTTATCTTTTTGCCTGAAAGATTCTTCTATTCGTTCTGCTACTCTTTGAATTTTTCAAAAGTATTAGAATTCTGCTTAATGTTATAAACAAAAACATATTTACTGAAACATCAGTAAATCATGAAGAATAGAGTGATCGTCCCTTGTGGTGGATCTGAAGAGTCCATATCAACATATAATAGATCTATTAGTCCTTCACTTGCTTAACATAAACATGTGAACAACGAATTAGTCATAAATTTTCCAATGAACATGATTCTCATGCATTATGCAATTCGAATTGTATGACTCCAAGTCTCTGTCCAGTTGAAACTTGGTGATGAGATTCCTTTTCACTTGGTCAAAAAATGACAATGCCACAAGCACGTTCTAGAAGAATTAATATCCACTATTAACATTACTATTATTAGAAACATAACCAAAACTTTCATAAATTCCCTTGCAAGGAAATAAGGTAAATCCATAAACTAAAACTTCATTTTATTACTAAAAAGAAAATTGGAACTTATCCTTATAATTCATGAAATGAAAAACTATATTTCTAGACATTTCTGAAGTGTAATAGTAATCTATTAAATTATCCTAACTCCCTAGTAGTAGCTCCAAATTCTGACCATCGAACCATGTGACCCAAGTTCATTTCCCACGATCAAATTTTGCTCACTTCACTTATTTGACATCCGGGATTTCAGGTATATTATTTATTCTTTTTATTTTGAGTTTTGTGGAAGAACTCGGCGAGTTGGTGCGTAGACTCACCGAGTAGAGACGCGATTTCTCACCTGGATTAATGCCCGGACTCGGCAAGTCGCATTGGTAGACTCAGTGAGTCTGCGCTGTTTAATGAAACCCTAATTTCTCGGGTTTGGGGCCTATTTAAAGGGCCTTATGGCCGTCATTTGTGCTCACCCGTCCCCAGAGCAAAACCCTAGTGAGCTTGAGCGTTTGGAGTGAGAGAAGGAGCCATTGTTGGCCTTGGAGGTGTTATCTAGAAAGGGAAATGAGGCTATAGCCAAGGGGAAACAAGAGGATCAACTTCCTGGAGATCTGAGGTCCAGAACATCACGTTTGAGGTACTATTTTCGAACCATTTTCTGTTAAGGTGATGTTCATGTTGATTTAGGGCTTATTGAGTCCTTTTGTGGCTAGATCTAGTGCTTCCTTGGTCCCTTAAGCGAATTAGGTTCTGGATCTGGACCCTTGGAGGTCCAGAGTGTCCCTTTGTCCAAGATTTTTATGAATCCATGGAGGTTTTGAGTTGGGATCCTTGTGCTTGAGGTCAAAACACCATTTATGAATCATTAGGTGTGTTATGAATGCCAAGACTTGAACTTTACGTGATAAATAAGCTTGGAAGGACTGGATCTATGAGTTAGTGGAGCAGATCTGACCTCAGAAGGTCGTTTAGGGTTGTGCATGGAATGCACTCGCCGAGTCCACTCCCAGACTCAGCGAGTTGGTGCGGGTTGTTTAGTGATTTCGAACCAGGGGTTGAGTAACCGAGCCGGGTGAGTGACTCGGTGAGTCGGAAGGGACTCAGAGGAATCGGGTCCTCGTAGAGACTCGGTGAGTTGAGTTGACCGTTGACCATTGACCAGAGTTGACCGGTGTTGACTTGTTAGGGTTAGTCAACCTTAGTTGGGAAAGTGTTAATTAGAGATGTATTGTGTTATGGGAGGACTATAGCTCGGGAGATCGAGCACTAGTGATTTCAGGGATTTACGAGTTACCGAGATACGCGAGGTGAGTCTTCTCACTATACTTTACCTTGAGTAGGTAACCAGAGTTATGTGACAGAGTAGTTGTATGCTATGTATGTTATGTGTTGTACTGCATTATTTCTATGTGATTTATGTTGTGCATGTTTACAGAGTTAGAACCGGAAGGTTCACAGAGTTAGAACCGGAGGGTTCACAGAGTAGGGTCCATGGACCCACAGAGTTATAGCCTCGAGTGGCTAATATGTGTTATGTGTGGTATTTTGGGGAACTCACTAAGCTTCGTGCTTACAGTGTTTTGTGTTATGTGTTTCAGGTTTCTCTCAGGATCACGGGACGGCACCGGCTCGATTGTACACACTAGATAAAGAGTCATGTTTTGAGGATCCTGGTTTATTATGCAAGTGAAAATGGAGTTATGTTTTGTCATTCGATTATGAATGAGATTTTAAACAAAGTGTTTTTTTTAGAATTAAACGATTATTTTTAAATGAAAAATTGTTTTGAAGTTTTCGGTGTTACAAGTTGGTATCAGAGCCTTGGTTTGAGGGATTCGGATGCGCCTTCGGGTAAATCTGGACTCAAACTGAGGAAGTAAGAAAAGTTTTCAAAGAAATAATTTTCTAAAGCGAATAAGAGTTCAAAAAGAAAGCGAGAAAGAGCAGTGTGTACAATCAGCCAAAGCCCGAACGGTGATTTCCCAAAATACCTTTACTTTTGTGTTATGAGATATTTATGATGCACTTTATGAGATATTATTGCATGCTAGCGACAGGCTAGGTATTCTATATCTTAGGACTAGGGTGGCCTGATTTGTGATGCCTTAGCCTAGGGATTGTTGTTATATGCGATGTACTTTTGAGTATATGATGAGTGAGAATATTTAGTTGGAATCCTTGAGGGGATTCGAGTAGAAGAGTAATCTAGGGGAGATACCTAGATAAGTACCGTGGTACTTAGCGAAGGAGTAGTTAGAACCCGCGAGGGGAAGAGTTGCGGAGTTCGGTGGTACTTTCGAGGATGAGCAGAGCAAGAGGAGTTATCACCCAGAGTGAGCTATATATATTCTTCGATGCTCGAATGCTGCTTGCTTCGTGCTTTGTGGAGCTCTCGATGATGGGAGTCAGCTACCAAGCGAATATGACGATATTCAGGAGGTAGATGGCTGGCATCATTAAGAGCTCTTCAGCAGCTGATGGCAGAGAAGTGTGGGAATCTAGGAAGAGCCTAGGAAGTAACTTTATCCAGATGAGTGCACTGGCAGAGTAGAGAATTTCGTTGGGGGAGCGAGCGTGAGACGGAATTGGTGATTGAGCAGGTCGAGCAGCTACTTAGGAGCTCTGGGATATTCCGTGTGGAAAGTATGGGTAGATGTGGCAGGTAGTATGGGCCCGTACTACTGAAAGCAGAGGACCCATACTTGATACAGGGGGTATTCTGAAGGTTCTAATGAGCGTATTGAGGAGTGGTGTTATGGTTCGAGTACCATACATCGGAGCAGATGGAGGAGTGATGTTATGGTTCGAGTACCATACATCTGAGCGGAATGAGGAGTGATATTATGGTTCGAATACCATACATCGGAGCGGATTGAGGAGTGATGTGATGGTTCGAGTACCATACATCGGAGCAGATGGAGGAGTGATGTTATGGTTCGAGTACCATACCTCGGAGCGGATTGAGGAGTGATGTTATGGTTCGAATACCATACATCGAAGCGGATTGAGGAGTGATGTGATGGTTCTAGTACCATACATCGGAGCAGATGGAGGAGTAGTGTTATGGTTCGAGTACCATACCTCGAAGCAGATTGAGGAGTGATGTTATGGTTCGAATACCATACATCGGAGTGGATTGAGGAGTGATGTGATGGTTCGAGTACCATACATCGGAGCAGATGGAGGAGTAATGTTATGGTTCGAGTACCATACCTCGGAGCGGATTGAGGAGTGATGTTATGGTTCGAATACCATACATCGGAGCGGATTGAGGAGTGATGTGATGGTTCGAGTACCATACATCGGAGCAGATGGAGGAGTGATGTTATGGTTCGAGTACCATACATCGGAGCGGATTGAGAAGTGATGTTATGGTTCGAATACCATACATCGGAGAGGATTGAGGAGTGATGTGATGGTTCGAGTACCATAAATCAGAGCAGATGGAGGAGTGATGTTATGGTTCGAGTACCATACATCGGAGCGGATTGAGGAGTGATGTTATGGGTCGAATACCATACATCGGAGTGGATTGAGGAGTGATGTTATGGTTCGAGTACCATACATCGGAGTAGATTGAGGAGTGATGTTATGGTTCACGTACCATACATCAGAGCAGATGAAGGATTGATGCTATGGTTCGGGTACCATACACCGGAGAATATTGAGAAGAGATGTCATGGGATGGGTACCATGGTTCGTAGTGAATGATGCTTGTGGTTCTCCGGTTATCCGGTCACAATTGATGAGGTAGAGATTGGACGCTATGGGTTTTAGGCCTGTGGGCCATGATTGAGTTCGAAGAGGCGTCCTTTGAGAGGGAGGTTGAGAGCCTTTCAGAGTATATTGGTAAGGAGTCAGAGGGAGGAGAGAATTTCGGTCTGAGTTGAGCAATCAGTCGATAGAGGAGATGTCACCTTCTATGACCTGAGTGGTGCTGTTTATGTTCGTGTGCGAAACATGAGAGGCATGATGTTTAAGTTTTGGGTTTGGGGGTAAACCCTGTAGGTTTTCATTGATGATGATTTTCCACCAGAGTATCAGGTAGCATGTGTGCCGCGAGGCAGTGATTTATCATGAGCAGATAGTTAGTTAGCACTGAGATAGTCGAGGACCACGTTACACCTATTTGAGTATAGTAGGGCATATTGTAATGGTATCAGTGGGGAGTCCAGTGGAGTTTATCAGTGCAATGGTTTTCTATCTAAGCTGGGTATTGAATATGGGAGTAGGTCCCTGTTCTTAGGATGATCCATGGGTTGGAACATTGGTTGATGAGTCGAGGTGGGGGAGTATGATGATTTCGTGGTTCAGTCTATGAGTCAGTGATGTTATTGGACAGTTGAGTTGTTTGGTATTGGATTGGTACGAGAATTGGAACGACTAGAGGCAATCATGACGAGAAGTTCTTGAGGATTTCATCTGAGGTTTAGAGTACATGAGATCGATTGATTTCCTTAAAGGGGATTATCGGGCGTTGCGTAGCACTTTCCAAGGGCAGGTGCGATTTTACTTGTAAAAATAATTGGTGGGATGGTTGTGTGCCAATTGGGGAAGGTTCGAACCCTATTGGGGGAGAACCATGTATTTTATTGAGGGAACCAGAGATTTGTGCAAGAGCGGTTAGGGGTTGGATACAGGAACCTACGGCTTGAATTCATAAGATCAGGGTCATTGGTGATCAAGGAAAGGTGCAGGGCAAGATAATGCATGTGGTATATGTTTGAGAGAGAGATGGGCGTCTCCACGGCAGGTGGTGAATGGACAGGAATCTGGCGGTGGTCAGGGTCGTTTCAAGTGGAAGGCTCATGATGACAGTGTGGGCAGTCGAGAACTTCTGGGTCGAAGTATGGATTGTATATGCCTTTTTGGGGTGGTTAGAAGATCATCGAGCAGCCAACTCCTGGGTCGGTATGTGTATTCTTGCATGGATTTTAAGCAGTAGAGGAAAGGATTCCAGAGGATCATCAATGTGTTCTGAAGCGTCAGCGCTTTCTTTGTATTCCAAGTGAGTGTGTGGATACACTGAAGTTGCGTATTGGGTAAAATGAAGAATTATTATGAGGTTCAGAGGAAATGTATTGTTGTATATGTACGGTGCTAGGAGTAGGAGAATCAGTGGTAGAGGCAGGACATTGTGATGTTCGGTGATGGTGTTCCGTGGTTTCCGCGTATAGCATCTTGATTTCGGAATTATTTAGAGTCTTGAGTTTGAAGCGACTAGTGATGTATCATGTATCTAAGGTTCCAATGGGAGCCCTTCGCGTATTGTCATCAAGATGGATTATTTAAGGAAGAGGATCTCCGCAGAGGTAGGTTCTGTGTTATAGCGGTTGCCGCCAGAGTCTGTGATGCATATTAGGGCAAGTGTGTAACTATCTATGATAGTCTTCGGTGCATGAGTTAGTGAGCATAGTGTGGCGTTGTAATGAGAATGAGGGTATAGGGTGAAGCTACGGGGAGCCGTAGTGCTCACTAGTCGGAGGGTGTTGTGATACTACGGGGAGCTGTAGTACTTGCAAGTCAGAGAGAGAGAGAGTCGTGATACTACGGGGAGCCGTAGTATTCGCCAGTCAGAGGATGTTGTGATGCTACGGGGAGCTGTAGTACTCACAAGTCAGAGAGAGGGAGTCGTGGTATTGCAGGGAGCCGTAGTACTCACTAGTCAGTTGGCGTTGTGGTGCTACGGGGAGTCGTAGTACTCAGTAGTCAGAGGCTGTCGTAATGTTGTGGGGAGCCATAGTACCCACTTGACGGCAAGAGAGTGTGATGTTGGAATGTTCTCCGATAAGTGCATGATGCAGAAGAGTTTTAGGCTTGAGTAGCCCTAGTGTCGAGTTTTTGGAGCCTAGTGGTTAAACCAGGGCGAGACTGGGGTCTCTGTCTCTGTCGGGAGGGTCAGCGAGGCGCGCGGGAGAATATGCGCAGCAGACGCCAGAGGTTAGAGCTGAGTCGATCTTCGATTGGATTGGATTTTTATGAGGAAAAGGGAATTTCGTGACTTGCGTGTTACTGGGCCATGATAGTGGTCACGGGGAGGAAGTTAGTGAGATATTTTGGATCATGTTATGTGTGACCTTTGGGGGTTCAGCTGTGGGGCCAAAAGTTGACCTGGTGCTCGGTATCGAAGATGAATATGAGAAATGAGCTAGAGATTACCATCGTGATGTCTGTGGACACTTCAGAGCGAGCGAATGATTCAGACGCTCGAGGATATGTTTCGGGCATGTGTATTAGATTTCGGGGGGAATTGTGGCCCGTATTTGCCTTTGGCCAAGTTTTTCCTACAACAACAGCCATCTTTAGTGCATCAGTATGCCACCCTTTGAGCTGTTGTAGGGAAGGGGGTATCGGACCCCATTTGCTGGGGAGAGGTAGAGCAACGTGTGATGGGAAGTACAGAGATCGTACTTCAGACGTCAGAGCAGATACAGCAGGTCAGACAGAGGTTGTTGACCGCTCAGAGTCACCAGAAGAGTTATGCGGACAGGCGCCGGTCCGAGCTCGAATTTTTGGTCGGTGACGTTGTACTCCTAAGGGTCTCTCCTTGGAAAGGAGTGATCCGATTCAGGAAGAGGGGCAAGTTGGGGCCCCGATATATCGGTCCTTTCCGGGTGATTGCGAGGGTAGGCGGGGTAGCCTACCGGTTGGAGCTACCTGCAGAGCTAGGTCAGATCCATGACACTTTCCATGTGTCGTAGCTGCGAAAGTGTATAGCCGAGGAGTCGGCAGTAGTTCCATTAAAGGATATTCAAGTGGATTTGGGCCTGAACTACGTTGAGAGACCGGTGGCTATTCGGGATCAAAAGATCAAGGTTCTGAGGAACAAAGAGGTGCCTCTGGTACAGGTTCAGTGGCAACATCGGAAGGAATCCGAGTTGACCTGGGAGCCAGAGCATGAGATGCGGGAGCAGCATCTGGAGCTATTTCAGGAATGAGACTTCAAGGGCAAAGTCGAATTAAAGTGGGGGAGAATTTTAACATCCGGGATTTCAGGTATATTATTTATTCTTTTTATTTTGAGTTTTGTGGAAAAACTCGACGAGTTGGTGCGTAGACTCGCCGAGTAGAGACGCGATTTCTCACCTGGATTAATGCCCGGACTCGGCAAGTCGCATTGGTAGACTCCGTGAGTCTGCGCTGTTTAATGAAACCCTAATTTCTTGGGTGTGGGGCCTATTTAAAGGGCCTTATGGCCGTCATTTGTGTTCACCAGTCCCCAGAGCGAAACCCTAGTGAGCTTGAGCGTTTGGAGTGAGAGAAGGAGCCATTGTTGGTCTTGGAGGTGTTATCTAGAAAGGGAAATGAGGCTATAGCCAAGGGGAAACAAGAGGATCAACTTCCTGGAGATCTGAGGTCCAGAACATCACGTTTGAGGTACTATTTTCGAACCATTTTCTGTTAAGGTGATGTTCATGTTGATTTAGAGCTTATTGAGTCCTTTTGTGGCTAGATCTAGTGCTTCCTTGGTCCCTTAAGCGAATTAGGTTCTAGATCTGGACCCTTGGAGGTCCAGAGTGTCCCTTTGTCCAAGATTTTTATGAATCCATGGAGGTTTTGAGTTGGGATCCTTGTGCTTGAGGTCAAAACACCATTTATGAATCATTAGGTGTGTTATGAATGCCAAGACTTGAACTTTACGTGATAAATAAGCTTGGAAGGACTGGATCTATGAGTTAGTGGAGCAGATCTGACCTCAGAAGGTCGTTTGGGGTTGTGCATGGAATGCACTCGCCGAGTCCATTCCCAGAATCGGTGAGTTGGTGCGGGTTGTTCAGTGATTTCGAACCAGGGGTTGAGTAACCGAGCCGGGAGAGTGACTCGGTGAGTCGGAAGGGACTCAGAGGAATCGGGTCCTCGTAGAGACTCGGCGAGTCCACGCCAGACTCGGCGAGTTGAGTTGACCGTTGACCATTGACCAGAGTTGACCGGTGTTGACTTGTTAGGGTTAGTCAACCTTAGTTGGGAAAGTGTTAATTAGAGATGTATTGTGTTATGGGAGGACTATAGCTCGGGAGATCGAGCACTAGTGATTTCAGGGATTTACGAGCTACCGAGATACGCGAGGTGAGTCTTCTCACTATACTTTACCTTGAGTAGGTAACCAGAGTTATGTGACAGAGTAGTTGTATGCTATGTATGTTATGTGTTGTACTGCATTATTTCTATGTGATTTATGCTGTGCATGTTTACAGAGTTAGAACCGGAAGGTTCACAGAGTTAGAACCGGAGGGTTCACAGAGTAGGGTCCATGGACCCACAGAGTTATAGCCTCGAGTGGCTAATATGTGTTATGTGTGGTATTTTGGGGAACTCACTAAGCTTCGTGCTTACAGTGTTTTGTGTTATGTGTTTCAGGTTTCTCTCAGGATCATGGGACGGCACCGGCTCGATTGTACACACCAGATAAAGAGTCATGTTTTGAGGATCCTGGTTTATTATGCAAGTGAAAATGGAGTTATGTTTTGTCATTCGATTATGAATGAGATTTTAAACAAAGTGTTTTTTTTAGAATTAAACGATTATTTTTAAATGAAAAATTGTTTTGAAATTTTCGGTGTTACAACTTAAGCTTCCTTACTCCTCTTAGATCATGCAATACTATCAAAATGTGATCATCACATTATATATTAAGAGTCTAAGTATACGAAATTATAAAGCAATTGAGTTAGATAATTGATGTACCTGAAGTAAAATCAAATGAATTGACTTTACCATCTCTGAGAGTAACAACCTAATTTTCAAAAGAAAATTTTCCTTTTTTAAATATCAAAACATTTCCAATTATCCATAAAATCTCAAGAACAATTGTTTCCAAATTCATACATCAACAAAATTTATTTCGAAAATCAGAGTTTCTCAAAAGAAAAACACCCATGAGAGTGCATGCTGCACCATCAGACCTTGCCCTTGCCCTTAGGCTCAGAAGTACTTGAAAGAATCAACAAACTGTAAGTTAATGCTTAGTGAGTTCCCCAGAGCATACCCCACACAATCCACCTAATCACATAATCATATTAGCTATAAAAGCTGCATTACCACATAAGCCATGCATACAAACATATAAGGATGTTGTGGGCTCCTCCCAAGGTATTATTCCAGGATGTCATGGGCTCCCCCACATGGTCTTACACCTAAGTGCCATGGGCTCCCACATGGTCTTTAGCTGGAAAGCCATGGGCTCCCTCACATGGTCTTATATCCAAATGTCATAGGCTCCTCCCATGATTTTTATTTGAAAAGCCATGGGGTTCCCCACATGGTATTACATCCAAGTGCCATGGGCTCCCCCTATGGTCTTCCCTGCAAGTATCACATATATAGCTAGCATAACACTTAGCATAATTAACTATCATACCACGTATCTCTACAATCAACAAGTGTACCACATATCAAAAAATGGGCCAGCCTTGGTGCCTTCGACCCATTGGTATGGTGAGGAGACTCACCTCTCTTGAATGTTGAACTGACAAGATAAGATCGGATAAGTCCCACACACTACACTAACTCAACTTCCTATAATGATCATGTGATTAACTTGTCACAATCATGAAATACCATAGATACCCCCAACGTCAATCCTGGTCAAAGTTAAAGTCAAAAGTCAAGGTCAATAGTCCATGTTGACCTTAACTCGTCGAGTGCATCCAACATCTCGTTGAGTTACCTAAGTAACTCTTCAACTCGCCGAGTCACCTGGGGAACTCGTCGAGTTCCTTAATGTCCAGAAGACCGAAAACTCATGTAGGCCGAAAACTATAATCCTCCACCAAAATCACTCAGAATCTCGAAAACGAATAAACCCTACCCGACTCGTCGAATTGGCTAAGGGACTCGTTGAGTCCCTTAAATCCTTTTTGTGTTCAAATGTTTTTAAGCCACCTAGAGCTCCAAATTACAGATCTAGCCTCCTAGGGCATGGTTTCCACGTAAAGTTGCAAACTTTACGTGCATGTAAGCTCTTAAATGCCAAAACCAAGCTAAGGGAGGGGTTTTAGCCAAAGAGAAGGGCCAATGCTTGATAAAATCAGTGAGTTTATAACTCTAAGGACTTAGAGGAGTCTAGATCTGAAGTTACAACTTCAGATCATGCCCAATACCCGAAATGCTCTACAAACGTACTAAAACTGACCTTAAACCTAAGAAAAAGGGGATCTAATGCTAGAATGATCAAGCTAACAGCTTTTTACCTTCAAATGGATGCCCAAACATTGTAGATGTTGGATCTACAAGCTCCTTCCCATTCCAAGCTTCTCAACCTTCAAACTTCTTCAACAAAATGCACCAAAATCACTCTTTTAGTCTCACAAGCACAAGGAAGCAACAAAGAATGGTTAGGGTTTCTTCTTTGGGTAATGAAGTGGTAAGGGAGGCCACAAGAGGCAGATTAAGTCCTTTATATGGGGTGCAAACCCTAAAAATTAGGGTTTTTTCGTTACAGCGCCTACTTGTCGAGTTGGGGCCTTCCGACTCGTCCCACTTCCTCATAAATGATCTCTACTCAACGAGTTGGAGCTCCCTAACTCGTCGAGTTCCATCACAAAACTGTAACATATGTTCCAGGTATTACTCGGTTCATTTAATTTTTAGGGTTTTGGGTGTGGACTCGACGAGTTGGGAGTCCAACTCGTCGCGTAGAGGAATGATTTATGCACGCGGGAATGGGACCTACTCGACGAGTCGGAAGACCCAACTCGGCGAGTAGGAGATATAAAGAGAAAACCCTAATTTGATTGTTTGCACCCTATATAAGAATCATAACCTGCTCCTTGTGGCCTCCCTTAGCACCTTACTACCAAGAGAAAATCGTTTTCGGCTGTGAACCTCCTTGAGTGAGAGTAAGAGCTTGGTTTAGCAACTTTGGTTGTTGGAGAAGGAATTTAAAGGAAGGAATGAGAAGGGAAGCAGTAGATCCGACATCTACACTGCATTGGTCACCATTTTAAGGTAAAAAGTTGTTACCTTGAGCTGTAGATTCTTAGATATCTTCTCTTTCAAGTATATGACCATTTTAGGGCAAAGAGGAGTCCAAACTTAGATCTGAACCTATCACAAGGATATGATTCCAGACCTGGACCCCTTTAGGTCCCCAATGACATAAAGTTGCTCACTTTGTGTAGTCTAGCCACTTTCCATACACACAAACCTTGAATGGAGCCTAGTTTTGAAGATATAGCCTTGGGAGACCTTGCATGCACGTATAGTTTGCAACTTTACGTGGAATTTGCACTAGAAGAGCTTGGATCTAGAATTTTGGACCTTATATCCCACTGAAAAGGGACCGAACATGAAGGAACTCTTCGAATTCCTCATCTGACTCGGCGAGTGAAGAGGGTTTTTCCCTCTTTTTCAAGATCCAGGGTGTTTTTTTTGGAAAACGAGGTTTTCGGCCATATGAGTTTTCGGTCTGAGTAGGGTTTTTGGCTGAATGGATTTTTGATTCAAGGCTCATAATTTTTCGAGGGACTCGGCGAGTTACATAGGTAACTCGACGAGTTGCTAGATGCACTCGACAAGTAGAGGTCAACATGGACTGTTGACCTTGACTGTTGACCAGGGTTGACTCTGAGGGTATTTATGGGATTGTGATATGTTAATCACTTGATAAATATAGGTAGTTGAGGAGGAGCAGCGTGTGGGATATACCTGACTTTAGCTTACCAATTCAGCATTCGAAAGGTGAGTCTTCTCAGCATACCAATGGGTCTAAGGCACCAAGGCCGGCCCATTTTAAGATGTGCGGAATATTGATTGCTTATGCGTTATAATTAGTATGATATTTAATTGGAAGACCCCGGGGGGTTCCCGTGGCATCGGTATAAGACCTTGGAGGGTTTCCATGGCATCCTAATATATTTTCATGATTAGTATGTATGATATTGCTTAACAGGAAGACCATGTGGGGGTTCCCATGGCAAGCAGTAAGACCACGTGGGGGTTCAGTGGCACAAGGTGTAAGACCCTGGAGGGTTTCCATGGCTTCCTTATATGTTGTAGGCATGGCTTATGTGGTAGAGATAGCATTATAGCTAATGTGATATGTGTTATGTGGATTGTATATGAGGTTTTCTCTGGGGGACTCACTAAGCATTAGCTTATAGTTTGTGGATTCGTTTCAGGCACATCAGAGCCCAAGGGCAAGGGCAAGGCTTGATGGCGCGGCGTGCACTCTTTCAGGCATTTTTACGAGACACTCAGATATTTTGGAATAAATTTATATTTGACTTGTGTTTTGAAAACAATTATGTTTGGATTTCGTAAATTATGGAAATGTGTTGATTAATCAAAAATGAAATTTTTCTTTGGGTCGTTACAAGTTGGTATCAGAGCCTTGGTTTGAGGGATTTGGGCACACTCTTTGGTGTGTCAGGACTCAAACTAAGGAAATGGTAAAATTATTTTCAAAAATAAAATAAAAAGCTTTTAAAGAAAGGAAAAGATGAGAATGCAACGCGCGTGATCAGTCGAGCCAAGTAAGTAGTTCCCCAATGTGTTCGCCAAGTTATACTGATATTCGAGCTTTGATGATTGTATGGAACTTGCTATGTGTATGCTTTTAAAATTGTATATAGTTAGGAGCTTATAGCCTTAGAATGATTAATTTGGCCTTATTTCCTGTTCCTTGTTCGGTTGTGGTCCTAGGGTAGAATCTTTTATTCGAAAGTCTATTTGATCATTTTCTATGTATAATTTGCATGCATAAAGGCAACCGGATATGATTGGTTTGGGTAGAGCAAATCTTAGGACAACCTAGGATTTGAGATATGCGGTATTCTGTGGGATTTGATTTATTTTGGGACGAATTGAAGTTATCAGGTAGAGCATTGGGAAAGGTACAGGTAGGTGGGGAAGGTAGTATTGGGCCCGTACTACTAAAAGCATGGGACCTGTACCCGAACCAATGTTAGATCTGACAACTCCAAGGAGTACGGTGTGGGAAGATCCCCTGTATAGATATCCTGATTGTTATGGTTTATGACATTACAGTTCAGCATGGTGGTAACACGATTTGGAGCAGGGGGATCAGGATCTGGATTTGGGTCGGGTGACACTACCGAGCCCATTAATGAGAGGTTGTGTGAGCTCATTGCAGCCAAGGTGACGAAGGGTATCCTTGACGCTACCCCAATTATCTTTGGGACAGTCAAGGAAGGTATGATGGAGACCATGGAGGAGAGGCTCAGGGCGTTCAGAGCCAAAATTGTTGCGGGTCAGGTTGGGGCCCGAACTCCCTCATTCCAGGAGTTCAAGGCGTGTGTAGCGCCAATGTTTTTCAGGGTCCAGGACCCCATCGTGATTTGACGCTGGGTGGCAGACATGGAAAATGCCCAGCGCATGAGTTTGTGCCCAGATGCGCCAGATGTAGGATTTTCCTCGTATATGTTCAGGGATCGTGCCTGGGATTGGTGGGAAGAGGTGACCAGATAGGTAGGAGCATCCGGCGTGGCTGAGATGACATGCGCCAAGTTTGTTCGGCGTTTTGATCTGGATTTTGTACCACCCGTTGAGGTGAAACGGCTGGTGAAGGAGTTTCATGACATACAGGTGACCACCGAGATGGTGGCGGAGATCACCGTCAAGTTTTGGGAGCGAGCACTATTGATTCCCCAGTATGCTACTGATGAGGATATGAGACGGACAAGGTATCATTCCATGTTGAGGGATGATATCAGGGAGTTTGTGAGCTTTACAGGGTGTAAACCCTGAACGAGATGGTGGAAAAGGCCCGTGAGTGGGAAATGCAGTTAGACTCTCGCACCAAGCAGAAGTCTGAGCAGGCATAGGCAGCAGCAGGTCAGGCTTAAAAGCCTAAGACCTCGGATTCATCTAGTAGGGGACAGCAGGGATGTTGCCGGTGTGCCAAGTGTGGGAGATTCTATGGTGAGGTTTGTCGGGGGTCGGGCCCGACATGTTATATGTGTGGCCAACAGGGCCATGTGAGCATGGATTGCCCCAAGAAGGGCTTGATTTGTTTCCACTGCAACCAGACTGGCCATAAGAAGGCCGAATGTCCAAGGTTGCAAGGAGGGGAGGAGCAGTGGTGGCAGTTGCACCCGTCACGATGAGGATTATGGATGGCCGCCCTTTTAAGGCAGATGCTCCCATGGTGAAGAGCCGCCCATTTCAGTTGACCAATAAGGATGCTCGGGCAGAGCCAGACGTTGTAGCTGGTACATGTTTTCTCTTCTCTACCCTACGATTATTTGTATTGCTTATGTGTACACTATGCTTATACATAGGGACCTTTTTGTTCAATGGAATGTCTGCTCACGTTTTGTTCGATTTGAGAGCTACTCGATCGTTTGTGACTCTTGCGCTTAGCAAGAAGCTTTGAGATGTGCCAGGGACTTTGGATTCCCTGCTTTTGGTACAGATCGCAAACGACCGCACGGTGACTGCTGCGAGGGTGTATCGGGACTGTGTCCTGAATGTGCTTGGGAAGAGGTTCCGTGTTGATCTAGTCCCGATACTGTTACGAGGACTAAAGGTAATTGCCAGGATGGACTGGTTGGGGGCCAATGGGGGCATAATTGATTACGAGCGCCAGTTGGTGAGAGTTCGAACCCCAAGTGGGGGAGAACTGGTTATAGATGGTGAGAGGGCCTCGATGGGGCCAACTCTCTGTTCGGTTGCGAGAGCTAGAAGACTTCTGCAGTAGGGATGTACGAGATTTCTGGCTTATATCATGGATACGAAGGTTGAGACAACGGTGGATATGGGCAGTGTGCCGATTATACGAGAATTTCGGGACGTGTTTCCCTAAGAGTTGTCAGGGGTGCCTCCGGAGAGGCAGGTGGAGTTTTGTATTGATTTAGTGTCGGGTGCCACACCGATAGAAAACGCTCCGTACCAGATGGCACCGCCCGAGATACATGAATTATCTACGCAGCTTCAGGAGCTACTAGACCGAGGGTTCATTTGTCTGAGTAGTTCCCCGTGGGGAGCACCGATCCTGTTCGTGAAAAAGAAGGATGGATCACATAGGATGTGCATTGATTACCAAGAGCGAAACAAACTAACGGTGAAAAACCGTTATCCGTTTCCGAGGATCGATGACTTGTTCAATCAACTGTAGGGTGCATCGTGGCTTTCCAAGATTGATCTTTGGTCGGGGTACCATCAGATAAGGATTCGGGAGAAGGATATACCGAAGACAGCTTTCAGGACTCGGTATGGGCATTATGAGTTTGTTGTGATGTCGTACCAATGCCCCAGCAGTGTTCATGATCTCATGAACAGAGTATGTAGACCGATGCTGCATCGGTCGGTGATCGTTTTTATTGATGACATCCTAGTCTATTCTAAGACTAGGGAGCAGCATGAGCAGCATCTGAGAGAAGTATTGGAGACCCTGAGGGCGGAGAGGTTGTATGCCAAGTTCTCTAAGTGTGATTTTTGGCTGCGAGAGGTACAGTTTTTGGGGCACATCATCAACCAGGAGGGCATTTCGCTTGATCCAGCCATGGTTGAGGTAGTGATGCGGTGGGAAGTACCGAAGAATGCCTCTAAGAACCGTAGCTTCTTAGGTTTAGCTGGCTATTATCGGATATTTATTCAATATTTCTCCAAGATTGATGTGTCATTGACCCGCTTGAGCAAGAAGAATGTGAATTTTCAGTGGGCCGCAGATCAGTAGTTGGCTTTTGAGAACCTGAGACGGAGGCTATGCGAGGCCCCGATTCTGGTACTACCCAAGGGGTTAGAGGATTTGGTGGTGTACTGCGGTGCATCAATTTCGGGGTTAGGTGCAGTACTGATGTAGATGGGGCATGTGATAGCTTACGCCTCGAGACAGTTGAAGCCTTATGAGGTAAACTACGCCACTCACAACTTGGAACTTGTATGGAGTGTGGTGTACCATCTATACCGATCACAAGAGTTTGAAGTATTTGATGGATCAGTAGAATCTCAACATGCGAAAAAGGAGGTGGTTGGACGTGCTAAAGGACTATGATTGTGAAATCCTATACCACCCAGGGAAGGACAATGTAGTGGCTGATGCTTTGAGCCTCAAAGCGGCAGTTTCCCCGATTGGGAACGTTTCTTTGAGGATAACAGTGATCTCTCCATTATTGGATATGATCAAGGAGGCCCAGGTCGAGGGTGTGAAGAAGGAAAATTGGAAGATCAAGGGGATTCAGGGATAATATCCCTTGTTTGTTAAGGATAGCCGAGGTCTTCTGACACAGTGTGGCCGGGTATGGGTACCAGTAACTGGAGGAGTGAGGCAGAAGATATTAGAAGAGGCACATAATTCCAAGTTCTCAATACATCTGGGGGATACAAAAATGTATAGAGACTTGATGCTGAATTATTGGTGGCCCTACATGAAGCGGGAGATCGCCTAGTTTGTGGAACGGTGCTTGACCTGCAGAAAGGTCAAGGCCGAGCATCAGTGGCCTCATGGAAAGGTTCAGCCGCTACCCATTCCCATGTGGAAGTGGGAAGAGATCACTATGGACTTCATTATGAAGTTGCCTCGGACAGCTCGGGGTGTTGATGCCATTTGGGTAATTGTGGACAGACTGACGAAGAGTGCTCACTTTATTCCAATCTCTGAGAGCATCTCCACAGAGAAATTGGCGGAAATTTTATGTGCGATAGGTGGTGGTTAGACACAGGGTGCCGGTTTCAGTGATTTCCGACCGGGATGTTTGATTCACCTCTAGATTCTGGAGTAAGTTTCATGAGGAACTGGGCACTGAGTTGCACTTTAGTACAACATACCATCCCAAACGGATGGCCAGAGCAAGAGGACGATCCAAACACTAGAGGATATGTTGCGAGCATGCGTGTTGGATTTTGGAGGGTGTTGGGATACATACCTCCCACTGGCAGAGTTTTCATACAATAATAGTTACCATTCCAGCATTGACCGACCACCGTTCGAGATGTTGTATGGTCGGAGGTGCAGAACCCCCGTTTGTTGGGGTGAGGTAGGGCACCGAGCCTTAGGTAGCACCGAGGTGGTTCTCAAGACGACCGAGCTGATTCAACAGGTGCGCGACCGACGATGATTGGATCATGAGTTCCAGGTGGGGGGCTTCGTGCTGGTAAAAGTATCCCCCTGGAAAGGGGTCATCAGGTTTCAGAAGATGGGAAAGCTAGGACCCCGCTATATAGCCCCGTTTAGGATCACGGCCAGGGTAGACAAGGAGGCATATCGTTTGGATTTTCCAGATGAGCTTAGCCAAATCCACAACACCTTCCATGTGTCTCAGCTCCGGAAGTGCGTCACTGACGAGGCCATAGTCGTTTCCTTAGACGACATTCAGGTGGATGAGAGCCTTAATTACATCGAGATGCCAGTTGTAGTCTTAGATAGGAAGACTAAGGTTCTTCATAACAAGGTAGTGAAGCTGGTAAAGGTGCAATGACAGCACCGAAGGGGCCCCAAAGGGACTTGGGAGCCAGAAAAGGAGATGTGGGATCACTGCCTGGAATTGTTCACTTCAGCAGACTTCGAGGACGAAGTCTAGTTCAAGTGGGAGAGATTTGTAACATCTGATCCAGGTATTACTCAGTTCATTTAATTTTCAGGGTTTTGGGCGTGGACTCAGCGAGTTGGGAGTCCAACTCGTCGAGTAGAGGAATGATTTATGCACACGGGAACGGGACCTACTCGACGAGTCGGAAGACTCGACTTGGCAAGTAGGAGCTGTAAAGAGAAAAACCTAATTTTAGGGTTTGAACACTATATAAGAATCATAACCTGCCCTCTTGTGGCCTCCCTTAGCACCTTACTACCAAGAGAAAATCATTTTCGGTTGTGAACCTCCTTGAGTGAGAGTAAGATCTTAGTTTAGCAACTTTGGTTTGTTGGAGAAGGAATTTAAAAGAAGGAAAGAGAAAGGAAGTAGTAGATCCGGCATCTACACTGCATTGGTCACCATTTTAAGGTAAAAAGTTGTTACCTTGAGCTATAGATTCTTAGATCTCTTCTCTCTCAAGTATATGACCATTTTGGGGCAAAGTGGAGTCCAAACTCAGATCTGAACCTATCACAAGGATATGATTCTAGATATGGATCCCTTTAGGTCCCCAATGACATAAAGTTGCTCACTTTGTGTAGTCTAGCAACTTTCAATGCACACAAACCTTGAAAGGAGCCTAGCTTTGAAGATATAGCCTTGGGATACCTTGCATGCATGTAAAGTTTGCAACTTTACGTGGAACCTGCACTAGGAGAGCTTGGATCTAGAATTTAGGACCTTAGATCCCACTGAAAAGGGACCGAACATGAAGGAACTCGTCGAATTCCTCAGCTGACTCGGCGAGTCAAGAGGGTTCTTCCCGTTTTCGGGATCCATGGTGTTTTCGGTGGAAAATGGGGCTTTCGGCCATATGAGTTTTCGGTCTGAGTAGTTTTTTCGTCTAAATGGGTTTTCGGTTAAGGGCTCATAAGTTTTCGAGGGACTCAGCGAGTTACACAAGTAACTTGGCAAGTGGATGAATTACTCAAAGAACTCGGCGAGTTGTTGGATGCACTCGACGAGTAGAGGTCAATATGGACTGTTGACCATGGTTGACTCTGAGGGTATTTATGGGATTGTGATAAGTTAATCACTTGATAAATGTAGGCAGTTGAGGAGGAGCAGCGTGTGGGATATACCTGACTTTAGCTTACCAGTTCAACATTCGAGAGATGAGTCTTCTCACCATACCAATGGGTCTAAGGCACCAAGGCCGACCCATTTTATGATATGCAGAATATTGCTTGCTTATGCCTTATGATTAGTATGATATTTAATTGGAAGACCCCAGGGGTTCCCGTGGCATCGGTATAAGACCTTGGAGGGTTTCCATGGCATCCTAATATATTTTCATGATTAGTATGTATGATATTGCTTGACAGGATGACCATGTGGGGGTTCCCATGACAAGAAGACCATGTGGGGCTCCCTATGGCAGGAAGACCATGTGGGGGTTCCCATGGCAGGTAGTAAGACCACGTGGGGGTTCCAGTGGCACAAGGTGTAAGACCCTAGAGGGTTTCCATGGCTTCCTTATATGTTGTATATATGCATGGCTTATGTGGTAGAGATAACTTTATAGCTAATGTGATATGTGTTATGTGGATTGTATGTGGGATATGATCTGGGGGACTCATTAAGCACTAGCTTACAGTTTATGGATTCGTTTAAGATACATCAGAGCCCAAGGGCAAAGGCAAGGCTTGATGGCGCGTCGTGCACTCTCTCAGACATTTTTACGGGACACTCTGATATTTTGGAATAAAAGTTGTATTGACTTGTGTTTTGAAAACAATTATGTTTGGATTTCGTAAATTATGGAAATGTGTTGATTAATCAAAAATGAAAATTTTCTTCGAAAAATTAGGTCGTTACAAAAACCCTAAAACTTAAGAAAATTTAAATGATACCTGGAATGGGTGTTACACTAAGATCCTTCAGGTACTTTGGGCATCTTTGCGACCAATGTCCCTTAAATTTGAAATAGAAACAAATGGACTCATTGGGTTTAACACATGGAATGATCCCAAAACAAGCCTTTCTCTTAACCATACGATCAAACAGTTTGACCTTAGAGGAACCCTTTCCATTGGGAAGAGAAATCTTTTCTGGATCATCATTGTCAATGTTCATGGAAACCTTGGAATCAGACCCTATAAGCATCTATGCTTCATATATGTTCTTAAGCGTTTCTGCCTCAGCAACCACCAACATTTGGGTCAGATCTATCAGGTTCACATCAAGATTTCTCATATGAAAGTTCTCAATGAACTGACCATATGACTTAGGAAGCGAGATAAGAACCAAATATATGGCTTGATCCCTTGGAAATAATACACCAATCCTATCCAGTTTGTCAATGTACGACTTCATTTTTAGAATGTGCACACACACAGAATTTCCATATTCATGTTTACATGCCAAAAGGGCTTAAGTAGTTTCATATATTTCAACTCGTGACATTGGGAGAGTTACAGGAGGAGGAGGAGGTGGTGGAAGAGTTGAAGAGAGACGATGTCTAGTTCCATAATTTCCTAAGGAAGGGAAGACATGTTCACCTTGGCTTGAAAGTGGAAGATCATCTTCAAAAGATTGAGGAAACACATTTCCATAAGAATGAGAAAGACCATTATCATCTTGATTTGACATCTGAAATTAGGAGAAGAGAGCACTCAAGTTAGTTGATTTTAATCCTTAATTATTAACCCATAATTAAATTAAGTCTAGGATCCATATTTTCGATTCAAACTTTGAAGGGAGATGTCGTAATCAAATTCGAATCTATTTTAGGTAGGTAGAACATTTCACTAATTTCAATCACATTAAACTCCTAGATCTTCTGAGATTCACTGAATCATATCAATGACATGTTTAATCTCAATTATGCTCTTACCAATTATGATTGGGATGCCGAAGATCACAATTATGATGTGAATAACCATGCAAACTTGCTTGACAACCTCGAGGTCATTTATCATCTCGAATTGATGTGTCGGTTAACCACACACGCTCCACAAATAATGATAATTTTCAATTTGTCCATCACCTCAACTTTATAGTCCCAAATTAGTGTTTCAGTTAACCATGCATGCTCCACTAACGACATATAAAGAGTGATGTGCGTTTTCATGGATAGCATACAATTTCACATTTTTCCTCAAGTAACTAGAGTTAGGATTTATATAAAAGATTCTAGTACTTTAATAACATTATAATTTTAAGAGGGTATGTCCTATCAAATCCGTTCGGCTAATGACCCTCCACCATACAAGGGAACGATAAGTGAGAGTGGACACCCAATGCCAGTCATTTTTTAGGTTGTTTCCTTATATCCTCCCATTATAGTATGACTTCGTGAATGAGGCGTACTAGCAATTTGACTAACATGTATTATACATATATTAAACTTTTAATCATATATATTATAATGTGTATTTTAAAACTTTTCAAAATACTAAGGTTTAAAATTAATTTTCGAATTCAACTTTTAATAATTAATTAATTTTAAACAATTAATGATTTACCAATTATCCTTTAACTAAATCATTAAGGATTTAAATATTTATCTTAAATTAAAATTTTAATAAAATAATTTAAATTTAAATCATTAGGGATTAAATAATTATTTTCAATTAATAAATTAAATCAAATAATTTAAATTTAATCCTAATTCTTATGGATTAAATAATTATCTTAAATTAAACAATTAATAAAATAATTCAATTTTCATTATAATCCTTAACCCTCTAATTTTCGAAAAAGGGGATTTATCAGGTTTTTAATTAATCAAATTTTAAACCATATTAAAATAATAATTAAGGAAACTAGAAACCTTAGGGATAAGCTATAATTTTCAAAAGTAAGGGGGTGGCGACTATGGTTTCAAAAAACCCTAGCCAAGTCGAAATTTAAGCCTTTAGGGTTTAATTTTCATAAACCCTAATTTGATCAATTCATTTTAGTACATAATCAAATAGAAAACTTATGGCTCTAATACCACTGATGAGTTTTCTAGGTAATAAAAATTAACATGTGGTGGGAAAAACACTTAAACCCCTTAAGTTCACATGCAACCTAGAAAGGATTTACGTTTTCTCTATTGATAGCAACTAACTATGAATATCAAGAAACCCAAGGAGAAAGGCTAGAAATCGAAATTCACATCAAATTAGGGTTACATACACTTTGATTATTATTGAAAATAATCAAAGTATAATTCTTCTTCAAAATCTTGGAAAGTTAGCACCAAAGGAATGGATACCTCTAATAGCTTGTACCCAAAACCCTAGTAGCAAGAAGACTTGAGAAGAGAGGAGGCTTGAGCAAAATTTCTACTCTCTAAAGGCAAGAAACAATGGACAAAATAATGAGAGCTATGGAGGAGTTTATATAGTTGAATGAAACTTGAGGCCAAAGCTAGGGTTTTTAGGGTAAGACCCAGATTAATTAATATAATAATCAAGTTGCCTTATCTCCTTCATTCTAACCAAATACTAGTTTTGAGGACAACCCCAAAAGGACTTTGCTTCTAATTTAATAATATACCATCTAGATCTTCATGT
The DNA here is from genome assembly GCF_002870075.4 of Lactuca sativa. NCBI lineage: Eukaryota > Viridiplantae > Streptophyta > Magnoliopsida > Asterales > Asteraceae > Lactuca > Lactuca sativa. The sequence goes on along the minus strand of NC_056625.2, from coordinate 109,232,015 downwards.
TGGTCGACTTCGTGCATCCTTATAAGGCAGAACCACTTATGTTAGACTTTCGTCCGGTTTTTGAATGCAAATCTCAACTCACGCTTCCAACACCACCAACTCTCTTTGCTGGGAAAGGAAAAAAAACCAATGTAACAGTCATTTTGAGACTCCAAGGGAAAATGTCTTAGAAAGTACCTACTAATTAACTAAGTTGTAACATACCAAAAATCTAGGTAATATTTTTGTTTTTCAAAACCAAGACACAAACCATAAATGTTATCAAAACTTGGTTTCCAAAAGTCATAATCACAAATCAGAGTATCCCAAAATCAAATCTCATAAAAACTAAAGGATGAAGCCTTCGCCTTTCCCCAATCATTTGGAGTACCTGAAACATAAAACTTAAATTGTAAGCCAAAGCTTAGTGACTTCCCCCAAAGTACCACACACAACCATACATATAACAACATGCAAATATGAGCTTTCAGCTTGACTATACCGCCTCACAGGGCCTACAACCTATTTGAACCATTCTTCGGCCCTTAAGCCTGATTGGTTCGCCTCTCGGGCCTTCAGCCTATCTGGACCACCCCAGGTATCTTGACCTTTAGCACAAAGTAGGACCGCCTCAACCCAACAAACCATAACATGTCGACATACACAATAATAGTCAATAACCAACAAGTATAGGTAATCAGTCTATTCTACCAATCTATCACATAATCAGTGAACACAGGTAAGCATACAGATCTACCAGTCTATCGTATGACCAAAACAACATCAATCTAATATACCAGGATACATAATCCAGTAGGTCGGCATTGGTGCCTTCGACCCACAAGTACAATGAAGAAAACTCACCTCACAATCTAAAATGTAGCTGAACAAATCACAACTCCAATTGCTGACTCTACATGTCACCTATACAACAAGGAGTGACCTAATCTCAAACTATTGTTTAAAATACCTAAAATACCCCTAAGTCAAACTTTGTCAAAATCCTAGTCAAATTCGAAGTCAAAAAGTCAAAGATTCAATCTAGGTCGAGTATGCCTTGCGTACTCTGCTCTCCGCCCAACATAAAGGGTGCCTCTCAAGTTCACGGGTTCGAAATCTAGATTGCGCAACATACCTCAGGTCCGCCCAGCGGACTAGAGCTAAATCTCTATCTTTCGCTTAAGTTCTTGTTGCATTAAGCCAAAGCACCAAACTTTAGATCCAGGTAAAAAGGGACGTATTGATGGATAAAGTCTCCGACTTTATCCATTTACATGTATACAAGAGGGTAAAAACTCAAACCCTTGGTCCAAAAGTCATCCAAAGTCCCAAAACTCTTACATGGATTAATGAGAATGTCAAAGCTCTCATTTTTATAAATCTATGAGCTCAAAACTACAGATAACTACATTTCACGGACCTGAAGTAGCTCATACTCCACTAGACCAAACTATGCGACCAAAAGTGTACATAATCTCTAGACTAGAAAGATCTAATCAAATAACTCATCAAAATCTAAACTTTATACCTCTAAAGGATGCTTGAGGGTGAGATACTTCTAAATCTAAGTGGTCTCGAGCTTCCAAGTTGATTTCCTTTCCTTTTTCTTCCTTCAAGAACACCAAAAATACACTCTCAAGCTTAAAATGCTCACACAACGAATCAGGGTTTGCAAGGGACGATTTGGGAGAAGGAGGATGATGAGGGAAGAGGTCTTGAGAAATTAATGTTGTTAAAATAGGGCTCAAACCCTCAAGTTTAGGGTTTGACCCCAACCACGTACGCTTTGTGTAAACAGAGTACGCCTAACGTACTTAACACCAACACGCAATTTCATTAAGTGGACAATGGGACCAATTTCACAACAAATTTCATACTAAGGATAGGAATGGAAAATACCTGGATCACGGTGTTACATAAGTGAACATCACTATGCCATTTATATGTAAACACCATCTTCCTAACCGTTAATTCTATATATTAAAGTTTTTCTCTCCCAAACGTTTAGTTTCCTTCAAAACCCAACAATAAGAAAAACATTGTCTCTCTTCTCACAATTAAATTGAACATGTATATTTCCCATTCATCTCGTACGTTTCTTATTTTTAAATATCATTTTTGTTCAAAGTTGTTTTCTCTCATTTTTAATGATTTTCCAATTTGCCTAGAATTGTAAGCTTAATTTGTTGAGTTTATGCTTTGTTGTTCAATACCTAGTTATATATGCATGTATAGGTGTGTAGAAAAAACCGATGAACCAACCAATCCGTTTACAAACCGATCGACATATATCAGATATTCAATCATAATTGAATTTGATCAATTTTGTTCTTGGATTGGAACCGATCCAGTCCAATTGGATATCCAATATTATCATCCAACCAATCTGATATCCAATTTGAATGTTTTGAAGAATGAAGCATTAAAGTGAATGTTTTGATAACTAAAATGTTATGATATTTGTTATTAGGTTGAACTTTAATTGTTCATTATTATATCTAGCGTGTTTTTGTTTGAAAGTTAAACCTTAAAGCGTATTTTGTTAATTTATATATCGTATTTGTGCTTGGTTAATTGGTTGTGATTTGCTAGATATTAGATGAAAATTGGATGATATATGTTTTCATTAATTTTATTTATCATAAATATATTTGGTTTTAACTTGCATAACCAATCAAAATCATCAAATTAAATAAAACATGTCTAATCATATATCCGGTTCGATTTGGCTGCCTATATAGAATATGATTGGATCAGTTCACAAAATCTAACATCTAATGCAGTGGCGTAGCCAAGATTATGTTTTAGGGTAGACCAAATAATATACAAAATATGAACAAGTGGCAAAATCCTTCAAACGATAAAAAAAATATAATTATATATGCATTCTTAACTAAATTGTTTATTTTATGCTGCACACGATGTTATTTTATATTATTAAAATAATCTAAAGTGAAGTCTAATCGACATAGATAACAATGTATTCTCTTATACTAATTTCAATTTTTGAATGTAGTAGGCCATATTACAACCTCGATTACTTTTATTTAACAAAAATATATATATTGTACATACCGTGTGTAGCATAAAATAAACAATTTTGTGTGGTTAGGCCAAGGCCCCCTCTTGCCCTGTATTGGCTACACCCTTCATCTAATGGACAATTGGATAGGAATGAGTATAAAAAATGTTATATATTAACGAGGAACACCTATATGCATGTTGTAGTTTTGTTAATTAGTTTGAAATAACTTTTGTTAAATCGGTTTGAGATACACATCGAATCAAAATAGTTATTCATCATGTTCTTGGTTTTTTAAGTTAATTCTATAAATTCAGGTTTTATAAGTAAATTCTATAAATTCAAGAATTTAGTAATTATTTTAATCGCATAATTTAAATTTGTTTGAACCGTATAAAACACTTGAATGTGCCCATTAGATTATTTGGACAAAAAAAAATTGCCACAATATTGAAAAAGCTGTTAATCGTTAGAATATTCAATTTCAGTAGTGAGTTAACAAAATCATGATAATTATTATTTTACGTTGAAAGGAGCATTTGTGACCGTTTGTATCGCATTCGATAACGGCCACCTAATATGGTAATGCAATGGTCTTCTATTTTTGTAATTATGGTTTTTCATAGTGTTTTTCTTACAAATACCGAAATAGGAGAAAAAAATATTTTTATTTTAAATTTAGTATAACTTTAATAATTTTAAATTAGTTAAACTTTGATACATTTTAAATCTTAAACATATCATTAATATATACTTGTACAAAAGTTTTTTTTTTTATAGGAGATGATCAAAGGTTGAATCTTGTAGAAATTGAATTTAAAAAGGAGAAAATGACAAAAATAATCATTTACACTAATTACATTACAAAAATAGCAAAAAAAAAAAACCGAAGTTGCAAAAATAACCATGAATTTCGTAGATGGAATAGTCCCATCTATGAAATGGGCTTTCCATCTGCGAATATACAAGCAGCTAAAGCACAACTGTGCTTTAGCTGCTTGTATATTCGCATGTGGTTTATTTTATTTTATTTTATTTTTTCTATATATATATTGAAATTGTAGGGTAAAATCGCAGATGGAATAGCCCCATCTGGGATTTACTCTGATTCCATCTGTGAAATTGCGATTATTTTTTTAATTTTTTAATTTTTTAATTTTTATTTTTTTTTATTATTATTATTATTTTTTTTAAGTTTAACTATGAAATCAATTGGTTTGTAGCTCGGTTATATCTAAACGTACATCACCAACATCAACATAATGCCCGTAAACATGTTTTTTTTCATTTTTTTGACTTGAATTTTTTTCTTTTTAGTTTTATCTACCACACGCCTATTCATAACTTTAACTTCTTGTTCGGCAACATTATTTCGTAGTCAAACCAATTGATTTCATAGTTAAACTTAAAAAAAAATTAATAAAAAAATTAAAAAAATAACCGCAATTTCACAGATGGAATCAGAGTAAATCGCAGATGGGGCTATTCCATCTGCGATTTTACCCTACAATTTCAATATATATAGAGAAAAAAATAAATAAAAAATAAACCACCTGCGAATGTACAAGCAGCTAAAGCATAGTTGTGCTTTAGCTGCTTGTACATTCGCAGATGGAAAGCCCATTTCACAGATGAGACTATTCTATCTGCGAAATTCATGGTTATTTTTGCAACTTTGGTTTTTTTTGGCTATTTTTGTAATGTAATTAGTGTAAATGACTATTTTTGTCATTTTCTCTTTAAAAAGTATGACTCACTCATTAATTTTGAAGTATTTAAGATATTGAAAGGTTAATCTTTAATACATTTTAAATCTTTACATAGCATTAATAGATATCCACACACATTTTAAAAAATATTGAAAGTTTTTAAGATACATAATTTACGTAATTATAACAAAAGATTATAGCGTCCACTAATGATTACGTTTTTATAACAAATAAACTTTATTTTCATGATGGAAGGATTTTATTTCACCAAAGGAGGTAAAAGACTAGCAAGATGCATTTTACAAATTAGAAGGAACGAGCTCCAATGGGATTTCGACACCATTCAAACCAATCAAGACATCGTAACCCAACTTTATGTTGTAACTAGATGAACAAGTTATGTCGCATCTCTCACCTTCACCTAACAACAAGCATGTTGTGTGTAATCGTATGTCGATGAAGCTAAACTAAATGATCATCGATCGAACAACCTAAGAAATGGATATCTCCTGTTTGTTGAGGAATATGAACTAGTGGATCATTGTAAACCCACTAGGTATTGAGAAGCCATATAATATCCTAAATCTGATAAATGGCTTGAAGCCATGAATGTAGAGTTGTGGTCCATGAAAGATAAGTTTAGAACTCAGTTAATCTTCCACCTGACAAGAAGTTTGTTTAGTGTAAGTTGTTCTTCAAGATAAAGACTCACATAGACATAAATTTACATACCTTTAAGGCTCTCCTTGTGGCGAAACATCTCACACAAAATCATGTTATAAACTATGAAGAATCATTTTCTCTAATTTCTAGCATTAAAGATATCATGATACTTATTTCCATATTTGTGTACTATGTTTATGAGATATGAAAAACGAATGGCAAAACAGCCTTCTTGAATGGTATATGAAGCTTTAAAGATCCATGTATACATGCAGTACAATAAAATAGTATATAAAGCTTCAAAGACCTATGTATGGATAGAAGCAAGCATCTTACAACTGTCATTTTAAGTTTGACAAGAAAATGAAAGAGCTTGGTTGTTCTCAAAACCACAATGAGCCATATTTTACATTAGAGCTAGTTGGAGCGTTGGTGTCTTCCCAATCCTGTATGTTGATGGCATACTACTCATGGGAAATGGCATTTCAGCCTTGTAAGACATCAAGTATTGTCTTGGAAAATGTTTTTCCTTGAAAAATCTACGATAAGCAACATACATCCTAGGAATCAAAATCTATAGGGATCGATCTAAGTAGCTAATTGGTCTTAATCATAATGCATACATTGATAAAATATTGAAATGGTTTAAGAAGAAAGAATCCAAGCATGGAACATGGAATTACCTTGAGCAAGTCTCAGTGGCCTACCACACATGATGAGGTGAACTGCATTAATGGGGTCTCTTATGCTTTTGCCATATGATCCATGATATATTTCATGTTATGTACTATACCAGATGTTGACTATGTCTTGAGCATTCCTAGTGGATATCAACATAATCTAGGTGAATGCCATTGGAGTATTGTAAAGAACATCCTTAAGTACTTCTAATCTTCCAAACTGATCAAGATGATTCTCAATCCTATCCGAGTTATGTCTTGATCATGAATGGATGACTGATGGATTGGAGTATCTCAAAGAAGATCATGGTTGTTGTTAAGTCAAATAAATGTTTGATTGATGACATGATTTTATTATCACAAGTGGTGAAATACTTTAAGTTTTTGAAGCCCATTTTCAAGGGATTGCACTAGTATCGTATTTGGATTATGTTTGATTGATGACCTAATGCACTAGGTGAGGCACGACTCTCACCCGTAACATTGTATTCGGTTTGTTGTGTTCGCTATTCTGGCATTGCATATACTAGTACGCATGTTGTCGTTAAGGAACGGTACAAGTAGTGTCAATTCCATCATGTTACACCTCTCAAATCTCATGTGGTGTTTGCACCAACGTTCCAACACTTGTCAACACCACTCTAGTCCTGGCAACCATGGACCATTCCCTGAGTGGTTGTCTAGAAAAATCACTCGATGTCTTTTTGGCTTAAGCTCTTAACATATAGGTATATTCCAACCTATTAGGGACCTTACAATCTGGATAGGGTACATACATGTGCCACAAAAGATATCCATTGTCAGGTCTCCTCCTCCCTGGAAGATAGGGGGCTTTCAGTCCATGAATGAATTGAAAGAACTACCCCAATGCTCAACACGATCCCGATAGGCTCCCCGCTCCACTCCCTAATAACCAAGCAGCTCTCGGCTTTCTTTTCTTGTGGCTCCTCCTTGTCCTCGTCCTTTGGTGATAGTAAACCAGCGGTGCACATGGCCTACTGCATACGATTCATAGCTCGATCCCGCATCATCAACTCAACGTCTAGTACATGGTACACATGGCCTACTGCATATGTTCTCCGCTCCGCTCCCCATTAACCGATCTCGCTTGCTCCATGATGGTTGGTTGCGCTTGCCGCGAGTCGACTTTACTCACGGTTGTCGATCATCCGGTGGGGTCTAGAAGATGAAAGGAACTCATGCATCCTGCCGATTTTGGTTGCCGCCTTCTTCACCCGTTTTGTTGATTGTAGGTGTGCCAGACATTTTCTTGAATGTAAGAAAAGTTGTTACATCAAGATGGGAAAGAGTTTTCTAAAAAGATTTGGGCAACTATCCTATCTCTCGGCACACACCCTCCCCCATTAAGAACCTAAATCAACCTAACTGAGCCAATATACACTGTGATTCTGATCACAGCCCTCTGAATTTAGTTCGCTCACAACATGAATCTGATACCAACTTCTAACATCGTGATTTTTCATCTAATTTTTATTTTATTTTAAAAAAATCATTTAAAGGAATAATGCAACAAAAGTCTTATTAATAGTTTATTTGAAAAACCTCACAAATGTTATTTAGATATTAAAAACAACCACTTTCAAATTAAATTCACCAAACCAACACTAATAAGTTTTTAAAACCAAGAGTAGATAAAATCTTAACGACAAGTCAAAAGTGGTATCATCACTAAAAATATACTAAATGTAACTACCGCAAAGGCCCCCATCCTTTTTAATGCATCACTACTTGTAAAACTCGTATATTATACGGGTAATTAAAACATAATTTTAAATAGGAGCGATTAAATGAGAAATTTATTTGAATTTGAAATATGAAAGAAGTGAAAACTATGAAAAAAAACATACAAAAAATAAATTAATTAAAATTATGTGTTTAATTGTTAAACCCGTATACTACACGAGTTATTATAATAAAATGTTAAATACAAAGGTTTAAAGTGTAAATTTATTTTAAACTGAAATTGAAATTTCAAATTTCAAATTAATAGTCATTATAGTAGGTTTAATTTATGGAAACTAAATTAATGATATAGTGGAAATGAATAATGAAGTAATTGACAAGTGGAATATAAATATATTTCAAAATTATGACAAAATGACATGTGGCCAATTAAATGAGAGTATGACAAGTGGCAATAACATTTTCATTTATTAGGGCAATGCAAGGCAAAATAACAAGCAAAAAAACAAGTTTCAACATACGCAAAGTGAGTCAGTCATAGTACTGTGTTATGGAACGCACATATCCCAAATGGGTCAAATGAAACATCATATAAACATGCATTCAACTACTCATATAGTATAATATCAAATACATCACATAACCATCATAATAATTGATGGGTTTTATACAAACAATCCTATGTGTGCATGCAACCCTAGAGTTGGATCTATGTTTTCACTATCAGTTATATAGCTTTATGAACACAAAAAGAAACCTAGCATGCTTCAACTATTTTCGAAATTCATATATAAAAATAGAATACATACCTTTTGTTGTTATATAGCAATAACAACCCAAATCCTCCTTGTAATGGCATTAGAAAGCTTAGAGTCACAAGTGTCACTCCTCTAATGGCTCACAAACACCAAGAGCAAGAGGATGAAGAATGATAAGAGAGGAGGCACCCAAAAATGTGTGGAAACCCTAAGGAAAGTCTTGTCCACGTTTTTGGTGCTCTAGGGATCCTTAAATAGTGAGGCTATTAGGGTTATCTAACAAGGAAACCCTAATTTGACTGCTTAAGCCCTAAGCAACCCATGGACTCCCTCCTTAGAGGCCTAGGATGATTTCTAATGGGTTTCCCCATAGAATTCGTCCACCTCTCTAATATGGAGTCCATTACCCAATATTCAACTATCATACAATTGACAGTTCTAGTCCCTTGAGTTTAATTAATGTCTTTTAGCCACAAAATTAATTCTTAATTAATTATTGACTAATATTAATTAAACAATATGATTTCTCCTTTAATATATTATTCTCATAATATATTAATAAATCGTAATTAATCCTCTCTCTCCATAATTCATCCTATCAAGTTGCTTTGGTGAAGGCAACCCAAAAGGACCATGCACCATCGGGTCAAGTACATACCAAAATAGTTATGGACTTAGACACTAATCCAACAGTCTCCCACTTGGATAAGTCTAATAACTATTATGCATATGACTTCAGATCCTGATCCGCAATCGTAGCTTTCAAAAGCCGTTGTCAACTCTGATCTTATCAGATACGCATCCTTTAGATAAGAGATCATATATTCCTCCATTCTAGATATCATATAGAATGAGACATGGATTTAAATCATTCTCTTTGTCTATGTGTTGTTTCCCGATTTCCGATTTATGACGACTGACAACAGACTACAATTGAACACATCAAATTAGTCCCGGCTTGGCCAAGTGCTTAGGTGTCATCACTAAATCATCGAGGGGCCCACATATATCACTTTCATCCTACTTTGGATAAAAGGAACGGATAAACTTTGATTCAATGCTTGCTTGCACTCACTCACCGAATCACACACAACAATGTGTTTTATGACACCAAGTCACTGGTACGTTTACATATTATCAATGTGTAACCGACTCGAAAGATACAACTCACACATCTCGGTTTCAAGAATATAAGATATTATCGTCTCACCAATCACTCGTGATAAAATCCATGAAGTGATCCAAGTGAGCGTGGGTTTAATCCAATGCTCAAATCATATTCATAAGCACTCATGAACGTTGCAGCAAACATTTGCTTATGTCTAATACACTTTAGACAATCCACACACCAATTCACGACAGTCTTCATTCATACCTACTTCCAACATATGAACGACTGTGGTCCGTTCGAATAATTCGATTATTCTGAAATAATTAATTATTCAGGAAGTCAAAACATGCAAAGTGAAACACAAGTATAATACTAATCCTATATGGTCCCAAACCCTTGAGTATCAATAAAACACCTTTTATTTATCACCATATCGATTACTCATTATTTGTTGTTTCGGGTAATCAACTTCTTACTTGAATTTTTACGACACTTGTCCCATGCTCTTAGCATGCACACAATGTTTACCTATGGTCCTTACTTTGTGAAATAGATCAAATGAACACATTTCCAATCATACTCATTTCACAACTCCCAATCCCTATCACAAGTGTAAGAATATCAAATTCTTGTTACTTATGCTAGATTCTAACATTTTATGCAATGATTCTTTCGTAAAGTCATAGCTCAAAATCATTAAGACTTGGCCAATCTCTTATAAGAAACAATTCTATAGATATGATGTCTTTCACTCAAAGTACATTCCTTTGAACATCCTTTCTTGCATAAAAGTTTCTAATCTAGATACAGATTCTCAATATCCAACTCCCAATATGGAAACATTTCCATATTTACCATATGACAACTCATTCTTTATAGAATCTTATCTATTCATAATAATGTCGATATGGTCCATCCAATACCATACTTCCAACTAATCACAAGCGACCAATCCTCAGCGAGCTTTGGATCGTCCTTTGATAGTTGTTTAATTATCTTAGTCAAAACCGATTCTTGTCCTTTTTCCCTCTAAATACGCTAGACATTTGGAAAATTTCATAATGGTCAAATATTATAGCACTTGCAATCGATCCTCTACCCGAAGCGTATGAGACATGATGCATAATGTCTTACATAAAGATACGATACTTTATCAATCTTTTGCCATAATATTTAATGTGTCACGTTCTCACAATTCGAACTATGAAGAGGGATGCCATAATCAAAATCGAGATTTTGAGAACGCACTATGTATCCTTGACTAAATTTATTAACATTCCACAACCTAAGCCTTTAGATTTGAAAAGAAGCCTAATATTCTCTCCCTTAATTATAGCAAAACAACTTTTCAACCCTTACGACTTTGCAAAGTATAACTATTGTTTTCTATAATTAATATTGCTAACTTGCAATACTTGCCTTAATAATCATACAAGCACAACATTTATGCTCCCACTATCATGATGATTATTATCATATAAGCATAACACTTATGCTCCCACTAGCTTTGACATGTATTCAGAAATAAGCTGAACTTTCAGATTTTTAATACTAGATGCCTCGATAAGCCTTTATCTAAGCTTCTTAAACTTATACACCTTTTCCTAAGATAGTTCATATGTGTATCTAAACAATTCAGACTAATTGCCAAATCTCACAATTCAAATCATGGAAAGGGATACCGTAACCATAATCGAATTCGAGAATCCAATTTTCACAATCACTATCTTCTTAAATTCTCTCTTAGTGAAAGTATTTCCTCACATTCATCTTCATGAAGGAGGGAATCTTATGACACTTAGATTTTAATGGTGTATGTGTTCCTATCCATGTGAATTTGTCAAAACCAAGAATTTCGACAAATCCAAACTCGTATGGACCGAACTCTTAATCTTGATTTCTTGCCTTATGGTAACACGAGTGCCCACCATGTCTTCCAAGCAGTTAATCAGCTCATCCTTTCCTATCAATGTACTTTTCATTGATCAAGTTACTTTCCTTTTATGCGTTCAAATAAGAACTCATAGAACTTACATGCATAATTAACTCAACTGGAACGACATAGAAACAAGATAGTGTCAACACGATAGGTTGTGAACCTCAAGTCGTGTGCTAGTGATGATCGATAAGGTTTATTCTTGATTAGTTCTTGAACTTTTCAAGACCATTAAGACTCCCACTGACTCCTTGACATATAAGATTCTATTGTCAATAAACATTTCTCGACAAACAAATATTCAAGAGTTAGTGTAGCTTTTATCAAGACAAAACACTTCACAAAATTGGTCCTAGTTGATCTTTGTCTTATCCAAGACATAACAACTTTCCATATTTGGTGAATGTTATAAACCTTCTTAATACTTGTCACTCAATGTCACAATCTTAACTCTAAGACTTGTTTTGGAACGAAGTATGATTGACTTCTTGATTTAACCATTTCTTTAATTCTTGATTCCTCTTATTAGACATACAATTGTACTAAGACTCACTTAGAGGATCAATTGAGATATGGTTCTTAATCATTAAGACCTATCATAAAACATAATAAAAGGTACTCTCCCTTCTTCTTAGAATAGAGAAACTTTTATCTTTCTGCCTACTTGATTCTTCTTATTCGTTCTGCTATTGATTTAAACTCTTTCAATCAATTCAGAATTACACTTAATCATATAAGTATAATCATATTTACTAAACCTTTAGTAAATCATGACGAATATCTTTGTTACTCTTGTGGTGGACTTGATTAACACACAACTTTGTGTACTCGATCTCCTAGTCCTTCACTTGACACTTTGTCAACGAATTAGTCTAATTTCCAAATATGAAATTTCTCATTCATCATGCAACCAAGTTGCATGATTCCAAGTTTCTGTCCAATTGAAACTTGGGTGATGAGAAACTCTCCCTATTTGGTAAATTCTCGACATTTCCACATAATTAAGAATCAAATCCATTATTGCTAATAATAGAAACATTCAAAACATCAATTTTTCATACACGCCATCGCAAGGATAAATAAATAATATAAAATCAAAATTTTATTTTATTGCGGAAAAATTTGTCCTTACAATGCAATTCATTGAAAAACTATGCTAATACATATTTCTTAGCACTTTTATTCTAACTCTAAGTAGTAGCTCAAGAATCTAATCTTCAAGTAATGCGATCGAAATACATTTCTTCACGATTAGATTCCGCTCACTTCTTCCCTTAAGCTTCCTCTCTTTTCTTCCATCCTACAAAACATCAATTGTAATCTTATCACATTATGTATTAAGAATCTAGAATAGTAACTTAAAAGAGTTAGTTAATGGAATTTACCTAAAGCAGAGCCATACGTTTTGACTCTCCCATCTCTCAGATCTCTTAGGTAAATAGGACAGCTTCGTCTCCAATGCCCCTTTTCTTGGCAATAAAAGCAAATTGACTCTTTTGGAATAGCACATGGAACTACTTCAGGCTTTGCCTTTCTCTTATGATCAAACTTTTCGATCATGGCATGCCTTTCGTTTCCATTGCCTATATCCATGGAAGTCTAGAAGGCAGACTCACCAATCAACTTTGCTTTTCCAGTGCGCCGAATCATTGCTGATTCAGCAGCAATAAGCATGTAGGTGAGATCTATAAGGGTCACGTTGTGGTTCATCATATAGTACTTTCTTACGAACTCACTATATGAGTTAGGAAGCGACTGAAGAACCCAGTCAACAGCCAACTCCTCACTGACAACAGATCCCAACATTCTTAACCTATCAATGTGTGACTTCATCTTTAGGACGTGTGCACACACCGACTTTCCTTCTTCGTGTTTACTTGCCAAAAGGGCTTGAGTGAGCTTGAACTCTTCAAGCCTTCGAACTTGTGGGTTAGGGAGAATAATTGGAGGAGGTGGAGGAAGTGAAGCATGATCTCTTGTTCCTCGATCGAATCGTGGAATATCATCTTTATATGGAAAGCTTGTTCCATGGGATTTGGGAATACCATAGTTGTCATACTTTGACGGGAGAAAACAAATTCAAATAAATCACCCAAATGAGATATTAAGGCTAGGACCCAACACAATACGCTACAACCTAGAAAAGGGATGCCGTAATCTAGTTGCAGAATATTTGAAGGTAGGTAAATGACGATTTACCAATTTCCACCATGAAAAACGAAAAAGAAATCTAAGTTTTAAATCTATGAAAACTCCTAGATCCTTTGAGATTCATTAAACTTTTCAATGGCATGTTTAAATCTCGATATGCCCCTCTAGTTTGTGACTGGGATACCGAGGATCACAAGGTGGGTGTAAATAACTATGCAAACTTACATGGTGCCCCCACATGTTACAGTCACCTATTCGATGTGCCGGTTAACCACACACGCTCCACCGAACTATGACAAACATCGAGTCACCCTTTGCTACCTTTGCTTAGAACCATTTAGTGTGCCGGTTAACCACACACGCTCCACTAACGTCTTCGCAAGGGCACAAAGAGTAATTTCATGGAATTGCATCAATTCACTTTTGCCTAAAGTAACTAAGATTGGGAATTTTGTAAAACTTTTAGTTACTTTATACTTCATTATACTTTTAATGGAAAGGGTTTTCCCTATCCTACCCATTCGGCTAACGACCCTCCACCAATCAAGGAAGCGGTGGGTGAGAGTGGACACCCATTAAACGGCCATTTTATTGTCCATAACCTTATACCCCCCTTATAGATCGGCTTCGTGAATGAGGCCTACTAACGGTAAGACTAGCATTTAAGTTATACATATATAATATTAGACTTTTAATGTTATACATAATATAAGGGTGTATTTTACACTTTTAAAATACTAGGTGGTTTAATTTTATAAATTATACTTTTAATTTATTTTAAATATAAACCATATCATTATGGATTTATTAACTCTCTTTTAATTATACACTTAATTAATTTAATAAAACCATAAGGGTGTAATTTGAACTTTTCAAAATTAGGGTTTTAGAATTTAGACTTTTTCAAAATTAAACCATTTAATCAAACAATTTAAATTCCAAAACTTGAGGGCAAGTTTTGAAACTTTTCAAAACATAAGCAAGAACATTCTAGATCAAATTACAAATAATAATAATTAACCAATTAATTAGTAATTATCTAAATATGACCTAATTCAATTTCTTGCAAGATAATCTATCAAATAATTCAAATAAATCAAGTTTATCACATAAGGAAATGATTATCTTAATTAATTTGACAATTATCTTTTACTTTGGTAAGGATATCTTTTAAATTAAACAATTAATTTAATCTAATCCCTTAAATCCCCTAGATATCGAAATTATGGGATGGGATATTCAAAATCTTTAATTACCAAATTTAAATATTTAAAGGATAATTACAAGATATGACAATATCCAAATCCCTAAAATTTAGGATCTAACCTTGGGAAGGAGTCAATTTCAAAATCCAAGGGTTGGATAACCCTAGATTTCAAAATCTTGGAGGCCAAGGAAAGGGTTTGGGAAACCCTAGCAAAAAATCGCCAACTAGGGTTTTGCAACCCTAATTGCGAAAATTACCAAGCCTTCAGGGTTTATTAGCCATTAACCCTAATATATCAAGTTCATACATTTGAATAAAAGCTAATTGAAAACAAAAACCAATGGCTCTGATACCACTGATGGGTTTTGTACAAATAATCCTATGTGTGCATGCAACCCTAGAGTTGGATCTATGTTTTCACTATCAATTATACAACTTTATGAACACAAAAAGAAACCTAGTATGCTTCAACTATTTTCGAAATTCATATATAAAAATAGAATACATACCTTTTGTTGTTATATAGCAATAACAACCCAAATCCTCATTGTAATGACATTAGAAAGCTTAGAGTCACAAGTGTCACTCCTCTAATGGCTCACAAACACCAAGAGCAAGAGGATGAAGAATGATAAGAGAGGAGGCACCCAAAAACGTGTGGAAACCCTAAGGAAACTCTTGTCCACGTTTTTGGTGCTCTAGGGATCCTTAAATAGTGAGGCTATTAGGGTTATCTAACAAGGAAACCCTAATTTGACTGCTTAAGCCCTAAGCAACCCATGGACTCCCTCCTTAGAGGCCTAGGATGATTTCTAATGGGTTTCCGCATATAATTCGTCCACCCCTCTAATATGGAGTCCATTAGCCCAATATTCAACTATCATACAATTGACAGTTCTAGTCCCTTAAGTTTAATTAATGTCTTTTAGCCACAAAATTAATTCTTAATTAATTATTGACTAATAGTAATTAAACAATATGATTTCTCCTTTAATATATTATTCTCATAATATATTAATAAATCATAATTAATCCTCTCTCTCCATAATTCATCCTATCAAGTTGCTTTGGTGAAGGCAACCCAAAAGGACCATGCACCATCGGGTCAAGTATATACCAAAATAGTTATGAACTTAGACACTAATCCAACAATAATGCCCATTAATATAATTCTCCATTAGATCCTTTTAGTTACTATTCATTATTCATCTTTGTAACTAATTATAATAATACTTCCTATGATAGGTCTATACGTTTGTCATAACCCCAAGACAAGTATCCCGTTCGCTACGAATGTGAAGAACGCGACCCAATGCACTAGGTAAGGCACTACTCTCACCCGTAACATTGCCCCTGATTGTTGTGTTCGCTACTCCGACATTACATATGCTAGTACGAACGTTGTTGTTAAGGATCGGTACAAGCGGTTCCAATTCCATCATGTTACACCTTCTAAATCCCACGTGGTGTTTGCACTGACGTTCCAACACTTTTCAACACCACTCTAGTCCTAGCAACCATGGACCATGCTCCAAATGGTTGTCTAGAAAAACTACCCGACGTCTCTTTGGCTTAAGCTCTTAACCTATAGGTATATTCCAACCTAATAAACACATCACAATCTGGATAGGGTACCCACTAATGTCTAGGTCGCTACCTTTAACCCCGCTAAGTGTATTCCCCTTTTTATTAATATATTATTAATTCACCGCTTAAGGAAATACATTTTAAGCCTTACCAAGTAATCATCCATAATAATTATCATCTTTTAATATCATATTACTTCTCAAGTTGTTCATTATGTAGACATGCAAATTAGTTATTACAAGTTAACCATTTTACATCAACATACAATATCATACACATATCATCATAACATCATTATGGCATATCACATCACTAGCATGCTTTTTCCTAATCATTATAGGAAAATATTTTCAAGAAATTATAACATGCATACATCACATATAAACAACACAAAACTCTCTTTATATCATGGACCTAACACACATCTCACATAAGAAAATAAGAATTTAGTATATAATGCATCTTATATTCTTATACACAAAAAGGAATTCAATAGTACTAACGGAAAATTATACACAATATGGGTACATGCAACCTATACAACCTAGGTTTATTCCAATCCATCTAAAATATGTAATTCCCTAACAAAGTACTTAAATTCCATAAAGATTAACTCACCTTTATCAAGAAATGATCATTCCCTCTTCGAGTCATGCAAGCACTTGAGGTATCAAGCTTTGCCCTAATACAACACAAACAAATATATTATTAGATGTTTTCAAGACAAACAAAATGACTATTCTATACCCTAAACATGTAAACAAATTACTAAGTCAAATTCTTAAATTTTGACCCGAAACAACAGCCTGTTCAAGGCCACTTTACCACCACCAAAGCCTTCAAAATATAAAATATTTTTCCATATTCCAGTATTTTAGACTTTAGCTTTCCAGGTACTACTTGTATAGGTCCACACAAGTTTTATACAATTTACTATGGATTTTACAAAAATGCATATCAATGCCACTAATTCCGGACTAGACTGTGAAAATGATGATTTTCACTTTAGTTAGAAAAAACATCAGGTCCAGGGAAAAATCAAGGACATACTAGACTTAAATAAGAGCTTTGAGAGTTTACGGATCCTAAATCCGACTCCTTATGGTTTTTCTATAATTTTTACAAAACATGGACATAATAAGTATTTTCATACAATTTCCCAGCATTGACTTTTAAGCGTTAGTTGACATCTTAACCCATTAAGCCCAAACCAAAAATGACCCCCCAAGATGGAAATTAAGTTCTTAACAGTAGAAATAAGTCGTTTAGTCAAAAGGACAATTTCAACTTCAAACTATGACTCAAAGTACATTGCTTTTAAGGAAAACACAAAGTATGATGCTAAAAGAGAAAACATAATTTGGGGTTTGAGTTTCCTCCATCATTAATCCATATATAAAGACATTTAAGGACCGTTTTGAGAACCTTTTGGATTGTTCAAAACATGGTCTTTATGCAGAAAAATACCCTCATATAAAATCACTAGAATTGAGATAGAAAGAAACATGAATTTTAGCAACTAAAAGGAAGGTATTGATTCCATGATTTTGAGCAATTCTTAAACATGATTAAAAACACTTTTGAGGGTGTTCATAACAAGATTTTTGACAACCATAAACCATCAAAACACACCTATTCCTGGAGTTTAATCACACATAACCACTAGAATTAAGTGGAGAAAGCAATTTGATCAAGAATGTCAAAGAGAAAGTAATTAGCAATGATTTCAATCAATTCTCATCAATTTGTGAATCAATTTCATAAGAAGGAAATCATAGGATTACAAATATTGATTCTTAGCCCCGAACTGAATCACAAAATTGCAGCCACAACACCATTTTTGTCTCAGTTCTCTTTCTCAATCCCATTACATTCTCTCCTTCGCTGCCTTGCTCGACTCATGTTGCTCTTCCCTCTATTTTTCCATTAGACGCACACACAAGAGAGGAATTAGGAGTCAATTTTCTTTGAGTTGGCCTCTTAGTTGGATCATGCCAAAAACAAACGTAACGAGTACGAGTGATCCAACTCTTTGGAAGTTATACCATATTTTTACTGATTTGTCCCTCAAGTGTCATAAGTAAATTACAAACACTCGTAACTCTAATAAGATAATAATTCAAGTTACATTTAATGACACTTTGGTCCCTCGTTCCTATTAACCCGTTTAATGACTAGTAATTATCTGAAATACCCCTAATTTAAATATTTTGACCATTCTTTTAGGTATAAAATATCATTATTTTTATATTATAACTCATTCGAATTTATAATCATAAAACCGAAATTGCTAATGGAAATTAATTTTCAAGTAATGGAAACTAACTTTGTTGACGGATGGAAATTTTGGGTCGTTATAGATATGCTAACTCAAACCATGGTGGTAATATGGTGAAACGAAAATTACTGATGTGTTATATCTACACTCGATGTAGATGTGCTGTCAGTTGGAAGCCAGCATTACAAGATATTGTTGCCTTATCTATAACTAAATCAGTGTACATGTCTATGATAGAAAGAATAAAGGAAGAGATATGATTGCATGGGCTCGTTTACGCCTTGTTCTCGAGTTTTTTTTGGTAAATTCAATAAAGGAAAGGGAAGGAAAATTTTGATAGAAAGAAAGGGAGGGGAAGGAAAATATTCATTATTCCGTATTCCCGAGTTCGAAGGAAATGAAAGGAAAATTTTAAGTTTTTGTGCTCCCGAGTTAGGAGGAAAAACAAAAAATAAAACTTAAAATTTTCCTTCACCTCACTGTCTTCCTAAATCCGCCTAATTTGGGAGGAAAATATGGCTCCAAAATCCTTTCCCTCCCCTTACTTTCTTTCCATTAATGAAACTTGGGAACGCGATTTTCCTTCAACACCCCTCACTTTCCCTCTACATCCTTTCATTTCCCTCCTTAAGTGGAACTCGGGAACAAGGCGTTAGAGTCTTGGTTTGAAGGTAGAGAATCATGTCTCATACTGTGAAAGTTAGAGTGTGTTGAGTCTTACAAAGAATCATGTGTATCATGAGAAGACGAATCATATTGATTTTGGTTAAACTTCATTCATGACATTCTGGAAGAAGACAAGTTCTCTATACTAAAGATTGATACCAAGGTGAATCCATCAGACACGTTGGCAAAGTCTTTTCCCATAAAGAAGTTCAAGATTTGCTTGAAATTAGTTGATGTTTGTAGGTGTTAAGTTTATACGGGGAAAGATGGCATGATATGAGAAGAATTTCTTGGTTTTAGAAGAGTTTATAGAATACTCAAGTCAAGATGGAGATTTTTAAATATGACTTGAGCATTTGGAGCATTCTCATGGAGCATCAAGTTTCATTGAATAATTTGGAAACTTAATAGAACACTTGGAAGAATGTGTGAGCATCAGGGATCACACCGGAGCATTGGGAGCTTAGGCTAGATCGTTTGAGAAGGGATTGGAGCATCATCTGAGGCATCGTGAAGCAAGATGTGTCATATGTAGGAGGATGTGCCACCTTTCAGACAAGATACGCCACCTTTCAGACAAGATACACCACCTATAATCAAGGTGCACTATCTTGGTGCAAGGTGCCATTATTCTGTGCCTTGATGTGCTCTGAAGTGTTGATATGTTATTGATGTGTTGCTGAAGGCAGAGACACACCATTAATGATCATGATGTGAAGGTGCCATTATTCTGTGAAGGCAGAGACACACCATTAATGATCATGATGTGCCACTTAAGCATCATGATGCGCCACATAGGTTCATGGTGCATCATTGTGGCTCTTGATGCACCACTCAAGTTGTTAGTACGCTAGGGGTGCTTAAGGTTGTCCAAGGATGCTATGAAGTTGAAGGTACTTGAAGTGGGTGCCCTAAATTGCATGGTGCGTCATCATGATGGAGGATGCGCTATCATGATGCACTATCATGTGTGTAGCTAATGATCATGCAATGTCTCTCAATGTTGAAGGTTCTAGAAGTAGCTACATGACAGATTATGATTGGTTGACTCCTTTTATGGGCTTATGGATTAATGAGCTTGACCCATTAGGGTTTTAGGTCTGATTCGTAGTCTATAAATAAGAATGTTTGGTAGTCATTTATTGACTTCTACGCGAATCTTTGTGAAATTTTACTTATAATCCTTATTTGAGAACTCTTGAATAATAATATTCCTCCTATCCGTAGATGTATGTCATCTTAACCGAACCACATAAATAATCTCTTTGTGTGTGTATGGTTTTGTGTTTTATCAGCTTACTTCCTAACAATAAGTGTATGAGTGAGTATACCATATGATATTGACATGATTATCAATATGTCTATTATCTTATTTTACTTCGAAGAAAAACAAATATCGAACTTATATGACAATAATTCGGTCCAATAATATTTTATCGATATAAAACAACAATTCATTTAATTATATTATAATAAGTATTTTAAAATATGGTCATTTGATTGACCCTTGTTTCATTAAAATAAAAAATAAATAATATTATATTTCTCTCCATTTACTATTTTTTATCATTTAAAATCTAATAATGTATCTTCAACCTGTCGTCTTATACACTCGCTTTACAACAAAGGGTACCCAGTTGCTGTCACGCAGTCAAGAAAGCCTCTCGACCTCTGTCAGCAATTGAAAGTCATTATGTATATGTCGCCATGTATGTAATGCGTATACACCTATACATACATAGTGACATAGTTACATACACTGTACTACACTATATCTATATATACACACTCACATAAGCTCTAGATCTCAGTGTAAATGGTGTTTTTCTGTCGACAAAAAAAGCCCCTTTCTTCCTCTTCCCCAAACACACATTCTCTCTCTGTAAACACTTTTTCTTCGTAATTTGAGATTTTTCCTTTCGGAAAACATGGAAAGCAAATGGGTTTTATTGTTCTTGATGATTTTTCAGCTGGGTTTTGAAATAATCGAATGCAGTGTTACCTACGATAGCAAAGCCATTGTTATCAATGGCGAAAGAAGAATTCTCATCTCTGGTTCCATACATTACACCAGAAGCACCCCTGAGGTACCCTAAAAACTATTCACATTTTACGATTTTTTTTTTGTTTAATTTATCGATGGAAAATGTGGGAATTAATGAAGTTGAATTTGTGGGGGGTTTTGATGAAATTGTTTGTAGATGTGGGAAGATCTTGTAAAGAAGGCGAAAGATGGAGGGCTTGATGTGATTGATACTTACGTGTTTTGGAATGTTCATGAGCCGTCTCCCGGCAATGTACTTTGATTTTAATTTTATTTTTTTTTCTTTTTATGGGTTTAATTTTTGCAATTTTATGATACAAAATTAAGGTTTATTTATTTATTTAATTATTTTTTTCGTTGCTTTTGTGAAATTTCAGTATAATTTTGAAGGGCGATATGATCTAGTGAAGTTCTTGAAGACAGTGAAAAAAGCAGGGATGTATGTTCATCTTCGAATCGGACCTTATATTTGTGCAGAATGGAATTTTGGGTATTTTTTTTATGTTTTACCTTTTTTTAGAAGGAAATCTTCGGAAAAATTCTAATATTTCACCCTAATTTACGAAAAAGTCCCAAAGTAAAATTGGTTTATGAAAAAGTGACGATTTGACCCTTTTTTACCAGTTTATTGGTTTCAATACTTACTCGGTTTCATTAAAGTCCCATTATTTTACGATAATTTTTATTAAAGTCCCATTATTTTACAATAATTTGGGACTTGTTCGTAAATTATTGTAAAATAATGGGACTTTATTAAAACCGAGTAAGTAATAAAACCGGTAAATCGGAAAATAGGACTAAATCGTCATTTTTACCGTAATTGAGACTTTTTCGTAAGCAAATTTTAGTTTGAGACTTTTTCGTAAATTAGGGTAAAATATTGGGACTTTTCCGGAGATTTCCTTTTTTTTAATGCCAAAATTCATGTGTCAAAATATTTGGATCATTTTCAATTTTACTTTATAAATAATTAAAAATTATTTTTTGCAGAGGATTTCCAGTTTGGTTGAAGTATGTTCCCGGCATTAGTTTCAGAACCGATAACGAGCCATTCAAGGTCACAATTTTCTTTCTTTTTTTGTTTAATATATGCATAAAAATGAATTTTAATTTTTTTTATTTATAATTTTTTTTTGCAGAGTGCAATGAAAGGGTTCACTGAGAAGATAGTGAATTTGATGAAGAGTGAAAAGATGTTTGAATCTCAAGGAGGCCCAATTATTCTTTCACAGGTATAATAACCATTTTTTTTAATTGTTAGTGTGTTTTTACATAATCTTGATTTCAACATTTGTTTGAAAATTCAATTTTTTTGTGTGGCCGAATTACTGAAAATCTATTACATTTTGGGCAATTTCACGGTCAATTTTGGTAATCATCTATACTTTATTTTTCTGATAAAACCATAAAAGTTTAAGACATTTTTCCAATTTAGGCTATTTGGCGGACTAACTGAAAAATTAGCTATTAGTTAGAAAGATCAAACGGTAGCTACTACTAGCTAATAAAAAATGAGGTTTGGTAAAACTAGCTGATAAGCCAGTAGAAATATGTAAAATGACATAAAAGGGTATATTTGAGAGAGTTAAAAAAAGCTCAATAAGCTCGTTGAGAACGCTAGTCTAAGGCTATGTTTGGCGCGACACAGCTAGCTGATGAACTAGCTAATTTTTCGAGTTTTTTTTTAAGTTGTCATGTTTGGCAAGCCAAAAAATAGCTTATAAGCTAGCTTTTTAGAAATCTACTTAGACTAGCTTTTTGGGAGTTTTTTTAAAAATTTTCCAAATATACCCCTTAATTAATTTTAGAAACATAGTTTTTTAAATGTCCTTTTATGTCATTTTATATTTTTCAGCTAGCTTTTCAGCTAGTTTTGCCAAACGTCATTTTTTATCAGCTAACTTTTCATTTAATAGCTAGCTTTTCAGCTATCTGCTAGTTTTTCAGCTGACAACTAGCTTTTTAGCTAGTACGCCAAACATAGCCTAAGTCTATGTTTGACATACCCGCTGAAAAACTACTTGACAACCGAAAAACTTGCTGATAACTTATAAGCAAGCTGGTAAAAACTAGTTGATATGTTAGTTGGAAGATATAAAATGACATAAAATGACATTTAGAAAAATATGTTTTTCATAATTAATTAATGGTATATTTGGAAATTTTTTTAAAAAGCTCCTGGAAAGCTAGTCTAAGATTGTGTGTGGCGCGCCACAACTAGCTGATAAGCTAACTTTTAAAAAAAAACTATTTAGACTAGCTTTTTAGGAGTTTTTTAAAATTTTTTCCAAATATACCCTTTAATTAATTATAGAAACACATTCTTTTAAATGCATTTTTATGTCGTTTTATATCTTTCAGCTGGTTTTTCCAAACACCATGTCTTATCAGCTAATTTTTCAACTATCAGCTACCTTTTTATTTAAACAGCTTTTCAGCTAGTAAGCCAAACATAACAACTTAAAAAAGTTCGAAAACTAAGCTAGCTGTGATCGCCAAACGCAACCTAAGTAGCTTTATAAAAAGCTAACTTATAAGCTACTTTTTGGTTTGCCAAACATGACAACCTATAAAAGCAAAAAAATAAGCTAGTTATGGGGTACCAAACATAGACTTACCCATTTTGACATTGAGGGTTAGTTTGGTAAAATTCCTGTCAAATGTAATAGAGCAAGTCAAAATGGTTTATTTTGGAAAATTGTTTGAAACGTTTATATTTTGTTTTTTAAAAAAATACAATATTGGACTATAAGTGGTTAAGCCACAAAACTACCCCAAATATAATGTTTTCTTTTTCCTGGTAATTACCTTTTCCTTAAACTAAACCGATTAAAAAATTATTTAAATGTTTTTTGCAGATTGAAAATGAATATGGATCGGTAGGAAAGGCATATGGAGGTGCCGGACATAACTACATGACTTGGGCTGCAAATATGGTTGTAGAATTGGGGACAGGTGTCCCATGGGTCATGTGCAAACAAGATGATGCCCCCGATCCCATTGTAAAAATAATTTAAAACAATATATATATAACTTTATAAAATTAATGATTAATATTTACTATTTTTTTTTTTATGGAAGATTAACACGTGCAACGGTTTTTACTGCGATGAATTTTCACCCAACAAGCCTTACAAACCCACAATTTGGACCGAGGCTTGGAGTGGATGGTACATAATTTTCTATCTTTTATTTTTTTATTTAATACAGAAATGACAACTTAATAGTAAAAGGTAAAAAAGTCACGCTTTCCAAAATTTACTTTTTCCCTTTTCATTCCCTAAGTGCAATTTTACTTTTGTAAATATTATTTAAACATTATTTATCCAGACAACACTTTATACAGACAGTATGACAGTATTCTGTATTCTGTCAGGTTCACGGAATTTGGTGGTCCGGTCTATGAAAGACCGGTTCAAGATTTGGCATTTTCCGTTGCGCGGTTCATACAAAAGGGCGGATCGTTCTTTAACTACTACATGGTTCGTTTTACTCATGCAACATTTTTTTTCTTCTTATTGAAACATAGAAAAATCTAGTGAATTATAGCAATGAAAGTTAGATGACATTGTTATAATTCGGTTTATTTTTTTACAATACAATGCTACAATAAATTATAATAAATAAATGAATGAAAATACATTTCTATTTCTTACATTTTTTTTTTAAATATTGGAAAATAGTATCATGGAGGCACAAACTTTGGTCGTTCTTCTGGAGGCCCATTCATCACTACAAGTTACGATTATGATGCTCCACTTGATGAATATGGTGAGGTTTAAAACTTTAAAATGCAATAAATAGCAACCTACTTTCACTTATTTGTGTATTACATATTTACATTTATAGCATCCTACTTTCATTTCTTCCAATTTCTTATTATACTTTGAACAAATCTAATTAAAAGAAGCAAAAGTAAGATTTTAATATGTTATGACTTATTATAAATTATAACTTTATAATAAACAAATGAATGAAAGTATATTGCTCATTCTTTTTATAGGTTTAATCAGGCAACCAAAATATGGTCATTTAAAAGAGCTTCACAAAGTCATTAAGGAATGTGAGCTTGCTTTAGTTTCATCAGATCCTATTATCACCTCTTTAGGAAGCCTCCAACAGGTTATTTATTTATTTTTTCTCATTTAAATAAATCAAAAAAGAAAAAAAAACTATTTAACTAATTATTTAACATCTTTTTTTCAGGCTCATGTATTCTCTCCTAAATCACAATGTGCAGCTTTTTTGTCAAATTATGATCCGAATAATGCTGCAAAAGTGACATTTAATAATGTGCATTATACATTACCCCCTTGGTCTATTAGTATCCTACCTGATTGCAAAAATGTTGCTTTTAATACAGCCAAAGTATGTATTTTTTTTTATAAAGTTTACAATTTTTTTTTATATATAAATTTTTTATATTATAGTTTATAAAATTGTCACAGATTGGAGTTGAATCAACCAAAATGGAGATGTTATGGAGTGATTCAAATATGTTTTCATGGGAGACATATAATGAAGATTTAAATATTGTTGATGAAAGTTCTATAATTACTTCAATGGGTTTATTAGAACAAATTAATATTACAAGAGATACTAGTGATTATCTTTGGTATACAACTAGGTAAAGTAAACCAATTTTGAATTTTTTTTAAATTTTTTTTTTTTTGGTTTGGATTTAATAAAATGTGTTTTTTTTTTTTACAGTGTTGATGTTGATTCATCTGAATCTTTTTTGCATGGAGGAGAGCTTCCAAAGCTTTTGGTGCAATCAAGGGGACATGCTCTTCATGTGTTTATAAATGGAGAATATTCAGGTTTGTTTTTGGGATATTGTTTTTTTTATTTATTTAAAACAATTATTTAATAATTGAAGTGTTTTTAGGTTCTAGTTTTGGAACAAGAAAACATAGGAAAGTTATGTATAAAGAAAAGATTAATTTACATGGTGGAATCAATAAAATTGCACTACTTAGTGTTGCCATGGGATTACCGGTTAGTTTATTTTATTTTATTTTATTTATTTATATAAATATTGGAAGGAAAAAGTTTTTAATTTTTTTTTTTTAATTTTGTGAAGAATATGGGAGGACATTATGAAACATGGGAGACTGGAGTTTTAGGTCCAGTGGCTTTGTATGGTTTTGACAAAGGGAAATGGGACTTGTCATGGGTCAACTGGAGTTACAAGGTTAGAATCAAAGAAGAATGGAATTGTTAATTCCATTGTTTGATGGAATGTAATTGACCATTCCGGAAGGAATTTGATACCTTCCATTTTGTTAATTAACTTTTTTTATATTATATGTAGATAGAATAATAGAACATATAATTCTAACTATACTATACATATTTTTTGAATTATAATAAACAAACTTTCGTTTACAAAATAAAAAATTAAATGTAATAAAAGCTCATAGAACCCCAATAAGTTATAATAAAATTAGTATCTTTTGGATATTCATATTCCAAATAAAACGGGTTATATTGAAATTTCCCATTCTGTTCCATGATGTAACATTTCTTCAGGAATGATCCATTCCATTCCATCCGTTTCATTCTATGGAATGAACCATTCCATTCCTTCCATGATTCCATCATTCTTAAAGAATCTTTTTTGTACAGGTTGGTCTAAAGGGAGAGTCCATGAATCTCATCTCCTCAAATCCTACATCTTCTGTCACATGGACTCAAGATTCTTTAATCACCCAAAAACAGCAACCATTAACATGGCATAAGGTATGTCAATGGTCAAAAATCTTTATTATACTTTAATAAAGATTTCATAACTTTACAAAGGGTAGCAGAAAAAACAAATCTTTATTTGAAACTCAAGGGCAAATTCGTCAATAATTGCAGGCTTACTTCAATGCACCTAAGGGTGATTCACCATTGGCTCTTGACATGAATAGTATGGGAAAAGGTCAAGCATGGGTCAATGGTCAAAGCATAGGAAGATATTGGACAACTTTTGCTTCTGGTAATTGCCAAGGGTGTCATTATGCTGGGACCTACCGCCCGTTGACTTGTCAACTCGGATGTGGTCAACCAACCCAAAGATGGTAACACCTTTCCACTTATGTTTTGACTTTTATACCCTTCATCATGATTCTCTCTCTTCAATTAAAACGAGGGGTGTAAAAGTCAAATCGCCTTGTTTTAAGTGGATGAATCAAAAATCATAACATTTTACTGACAAATTAGTTATTATTGTTTCAGGTATCATGTGCCTAGATCTTGGTTAAAACCAAAAAATAATTTATTGGTGATTTTTGAAGAACTTGGTGGGGACCCCACTAAGGTTTCACTAGTGAAAAGATCAATAACAAGTAACTAACAACAATTTGGAGTGAGAATTTAGTCTTTATTAATGTTGTTGACCAATTTGTACAATAATAGAGGAGGATATAGATACTTTGTCATGGTGTGTTTTGTGTAAGTGTTGTAATGGGAGATAAGATGAATCCCTAGAATTAGGTTATTTGTTTAGGAGTTGATTTTTTTTATAGTGAAAGTGAGTGATTTAGGAAGGAATAAATTGGTTTGTACAATTGAATCCCATATTTTTGTTGTTGGAATGCACTTTTGGCATTTTTTTTTACATAAATGTATGCACAAATTACATAAAAACCATTATATTTTAGTAACTTTTGTGGTTTAAACACTAAAACTTTACTTTTTTTTTTCAATAAAACCGTAAATGTTCGAGACACTTTTCCAAATTAACCATTTTGACCTGTTTTGTTATACTAGGTATTACAAGTAATTTTCTAATTAACAGGTATATTGTATTAGGTCAAATTGGTTAAATTGGAAAAAGAAACAATATACATGGTTAAAACCATAAAATTGCCTAACATATAATGTTTTTCTTTGTCTAAACATTATTAAAGCTTTGCACTAAGGTAAAAATATGCATGTTATTCTATTAGAATTTTGAATCAACAAATGGAAGTTGAAAGAAACACATAGGATGATAATAAGTGTTTATGCATCTTCTAAAATAAGATGCTAAGTTGAATGGAAAGAGAAAAAAAGAAGAGTAATTTTGGTTCTTTTTGAACACAATGCATCATCATCATCATCATCATCATGCACTAGTACTTGAATTACCAGAGTGTTTGATGATTGTTTGTTGAAGTTCTTCTTTCTTTGCTCCAACAACTTTGCCCACACTCTTCCCATCTTTTATGAACAAGAAGGTTGGCATTGCTTCAACACCCCAGTCTGATGCAATTACCTGTATAGTTACAAGAAAGATAATTTCTAAAGAGTATAAATGTTTTGAATAGCAAACTTTGCTATTAAATGAGTGGTTCACTAAGGCTAATCTTTGACAAACTAGCTGGAAAGTTAGTTGTAAGCTGATAAAAAACCATTTAGTAAACTAGCCGAAATATGTTAAATAACATAAAAGGGCATGTAGAAGATTGGAATTAAAAAAAAACTCAATAAACTCGTTGAAACGTTAGTTTGAATATATCTAAAAAAAATTAGCTTATAAGCTACTTTTTGTTTTGACAAAGATTACGATCTAAAAAAGTTGGATAAATAATTCCGAACACAACCTAATTATCAAGAATAATTTGGTAAAAAAAAATTAAGAATAATTGTTTATATAGAAATTGTATATATATAACAAAAAATGCTACGGAATCTTTTATATTTTTCTCATCTGTCATGAAAAGTTCTTATTTTTTTAAAGAAGAAAGTCCATGAAAGCCATTGAAATTTGCTAAACTTTCCATTGAAGGTCATCTTAAAGTTTTTTACCTTCTAGATTGGCCACTAAAGCCATTCAAATTTGTTAACTTTTCATTAAAGCCACCAGAGAAATTTGTAACATTTACTAAAGTCATTGAACTCATTTGAGGTTTGTTAACTTTCTAAAGAAAACACAGTATTTTAAAATCTGAAATGGTTTTCATGGTAAAATTAACAAAAAGCTGAAATGCTTTCATCTCATGTAAAGATTCAATAATGGCTTCTATGGAAAAAAGAACAAAATATAAAAGCTTTTGTGACATTTTCCCAAATGAGAATGCCAAAAAAGACTATATATTGATGTGTTGATGTTTCTGCCAAATCACTTACTTTGGTATAAGAAAATAGTGTTTTTTTTGTTTGTTTTTCAATTACGTTGATTTCTTTACATTGAAAAAACAAAAACATGATTTAAAATGTCGTTCTTTCATCGTTTTTACAAGCAACACCAACAAAAGTTTGAATTTTGCATATTTTTTAGTCCAAGTTCAATGAACCACGTTCGACATTATCTTGTTTCCTTTTGATGACTAATTATACTTTAACAATGTGAAAAGAATCACCATATATAAAAACCATTTGAAACATAAATAATAGAAATATATTAAGTTTGAATCATCACAACAAAAACTAAAACCTTTTGTAGAAGGCAAAAAAAGGGAGTAAGATTTCTTTATAATAGTAAAGTAACCTATTTTTACTTTTTACCTTCAACTCATCGACATCAACTTTGAGAAAGGTAACATGTGGCATTTTCTTAGCCAATTCTGCTACAAAGGGAGCAATAACCCGACAAGGTCCACACCAAGAAGCAGCAAAGTCCACAACTATCTGTACACATATCACATTTGCTGATCATGAATAATTAGATCTATATTCTATTCCAATATTTATACATCATAATTTGTCTCAATCAGTCATTAAATCGAGTTGTTTAGACGTTAAGCACCCTAATCCGAACAAAACAACATACATCATATTATCATAATCGACCTCGATGAAGATGAATGACATAGAAATCTGAATGGATCACTATAAATCATAAAATCAACGTAAAAAACGAAATAATCACAAACGTTTTCACGTAAAATGTATCATGCAATTTCATAGAGATAGATTTAACACAAAGTAATCTGTTAGAATAAATGACGTACCAATTTGTTCTTGTCTTTTTGAAGATGTTGATTCCATGCATCAACGGTGTGACAACTAATCACTTGTCCTTCTTCACCCATCTTCAAAAATCAAAATCTCACAAATACCAACAACCAAAAGTGTCTCCCCGGAATAAAATTCAGTTAGGTCTACAAAGATAACAAACGAGTCATGATAATAATATATCATATCATCATCTAATTCAAAAGCCCATAACCCAATATTAGCCTTTGGGCCTATGTTATATATTATTATATATTGTATATATTATTTATATATATTTTATATAATATAAGTGCTTACAATTATGAAACGAAGAATAGTGTTGGCTTCATTCACCTTCGCCACCTCAGCTTTCATTGCCAGATGTTGCGTCTCTCTTTTCCCTTATGTTTGTCATGATATTTCATATTTGATTTATTTACAATGAAGCGATCTTTTCTTGCATGTCTCGAAGCGCAGTTGTTTCTTCTTTTTCAAGAATATCAGCAAATCAACCATTTTCATATGTTCGTGGTTTTTTAGTCGATATTTCAGACTTTTTGAACACACCCATCTTGCAAATGACCCCTTTAATTAGTTTATGGGGAGTGTTTTTTTGCAGCAAATGCTCTTAATTGATGTCAGTTTTGTCTTCCTTAGTTGATTTCTTCAGTGGGTCTATGTCTATATCCATCATCATGGTTTCCTTTAGATTTAAGTTTAAAGTTAACTCGTAGAACATACCCAAATAATATTCGATCACTATAATCAGATGAAGTGTTCTTGCTATATTGGTTATCTTTAGGTTTCAGTTTAAAGTTGAACCTCTAGAACATACCCAAATTATATCCAACGAAAAAAGATAACCCTTCATCAGTGCTTTTAAACTTTCTTCGTTTGTACATGTAAGCACGAATTATCTTTTTGGTTTCTTCATGTAGTAGTCTCTATATTTGGCGCTTTGGCTTTTCGATTATGGGATTATGTGGCTTATTGACTTCTTAATTTAATTGATTCCCCTGATGGATTTCAGTAACCCTCAAATCTTACAATTAACTGCTTCCTCCTTCTTCATCGGGCATCAACAAGGTTAGTTTTAGGTCTTAAAATCTCCTTATCTTCTCTTATTGTCTCTTTATTTGCTTAGATTTTGCCGGTTTGCATTCGTTTTAGGGTTGATAAATATGATTTTATCAATTTCATAACGTTACGTTTGTTGATTTACTGAGAGTTCAGCAATACTATTACATTTGTTGGCCGATAATATCACTTTTTATTTATTTATTTATTTATTTTATTGTTGATTTGCACCAATTTCCACTTCACTATTTTGAAATAACTTAGGTGATTTTGTATTAATGTCCAATGTATTTATGCCTAGAATGATCCCGGTTGTATATGACCTAACTCTTGCTTAAGTAACTCATGAGATACACAATTTATTAGGTTTCATGAATCAATACTCTCATGGTAACATACGGATACGATAATTACTAGGAACATAATGTTTTTATAGGATTCTAAGATAAGTTATCTTACCTAGAAATATTGTGCGAAAGAAATAAATATGAAATAAAAGACTAAAATTGGAAACCATGAGAATTAATCTCAAACATAATTGAATACACTAAAATTGGAAGCCATGGTACTTTGAGAAGCATGTATAATATGCGTACAACAAACCGTTTTATAACAAAATAGTGACAAGCTAAAATTGAATACCTTTTCGGAAATGAGGAGGAACAAGGGAGTTTCTCAGTGAAGTAGAAGAAGGTTTTTACAATTTGAAAATATGTGTAACTTTTAAAAAAGGTCTATCTTCATAAGTTTTAAGTGTTGAGGGTTGATAAATATGGTTTTATAAATTTCATAATGTTTGCTGATTTATCGAGAGTTTAGCAATAGTGTTACATTTGTTGGCTGATAATTTCATTTTTTTATATTGTTGAATTGTATAAATTTCCACTTCACTATTTTTAGATAACTTAGGTGATTTTGTATTGACTTCGAGTGTATTTATGTCTAGAATGATCCTGATTGTATATGACCTAACTGTTGCTTGAGTAACTCATGAGATAGACAATTTATTAGGTTTCATGAATCAATACTCTCATGGAGCATGTAACAAATGAATACGAGAATTACTAGGAACATAATGCTTTTATATGATTTTGAGATAAGTTACCTTACCTTTCTCTAGATTTGATTTTGTGAAAGAAATAAATATGAAATAAAAGACTAAAATTGAAAATAAAGAGAATTAATCCCTAACATAATTGAATACACTAAAATTGAAAGCCATGATACTTTGAGAAGCATGTATAATATGCTTACAACAAACCGTTTTATAACAATGTAGTGACGAGCTAAAATCGAATACCTTTTTGAAATAAGGAGGAACAAGGGAGTCTCTCAAACATGAAGTACAAGAAGGTTTTTAAAATTTGAAAATATGTGTAACTTTTAAAAAAGGTCTATCTTCATGTATAAACATAAGTTTTAAGTGTTGAGGGTTGATAAATATGATTTAATAAATTTCATAATGTTTGTTGATTTATTGAGAGTTTAGCAATATTGTTATATTTGTTAGCTGATAATTTTACTTTTTTTTTTATTGTTGAATTGTATAAATTTCCACTTCACCATTTTGAGATAAATTAGGTGATTTTGTATTGATTTCAAGTGTATTTATGCCTAGAATAATCCTGATTGTATATGACCTAACCGTTGCTTAAGTAACTCATGAGATAGACAATTTATTAGGTTTCATGAATCAATACTCTCATGGAGAATGTAACAAATGGATACGAGAATTACTAGGAACATAATGCTTTTATAGGATTCTAAGATAAGTTACCTTACATTTCTCTAGAAATTGTAACATCCTAAAAATAGTAATAAAAATGTTCATTTGGAAGTTTATCAATTCATTCATCAACTGTTCAAAATCAAACACCAAGTCATAATATTCAAAACATCAGAGTATAATAATTCAAAATACGAAAATCATGAGGGGAGGATATTGTGCCATCACGTCGGACCCTTCCCTTTCGAACCAGAAGTACCTGAAACCATAAACATAAACTGTAAGCATAAAGCTTAGTGAGTTTTCCAATGTATCACATATCAAGACATATAACTGGGCTTAACCTTGGGATTTAACCAACCCATATACATATATAGGCCCCACCTTGGGGTGTATTTCAACCCGATCAACACATATGGGCCCCGCCCTGGGGTATCTTTCAACCCGATATACAATAGTGGGCCCCGCTTTGGGGTCTATTACAAACCAAACATACGATAGTGGGCCCCGCCCTAGGGTTTATTCAACCTATCATACAAACTCATGTAAACCACACAACAATTATCAGCCTAAATAACACAATAATGGACCGAGATTGTTGCCTTCGACCCATGGATACAGTGAGAAAACTCACCTCACAGACATATGAGAAAACTAAATAGCACGCCGCTCTGAGATCAACTCTGCCAGTCAACTTAATGAATTCAGTAACAATAATTGCAACATACAAATCAAAATACCTAAAATACCACTAGGTCAAACCCTAGTCAAAATCCAGGTCAAAGTCAACTGAGTGAACCGAGTCGAATTAGTAAGTATGTTGGACGTACTCAACAGGTACGCGGGACGTACCAGATGTTTGACCACAAACAAGTGGTTGAGCACGTACTCGCAATGTACCCTTTGCTACGCCCAATGTACACGGCTGCCAACCAACTCAACCCATTAAGTGCTTAATCCTTAAGCACCTTCGTCCAAAATCCAGATCCAGACCCTAAAAGGTGATCTTAACCATAAAGTTTCCAACTTTATGGTTTTGCATGACTATTAAGACCTTACTAAAAAAAACCTAGCTTTTTGACCCATTAAGACAACCTAGATCATGCATGAGAAGAAACCAATGTCTAAGATCCCATTTTTATGACTTAAATCACCCCTAAACATCTGAAAGGACAACTCAAAAATCATAATTCCTTCATTCGAACTCTGTTCTCGACTGTCTTTATATCGATGGATTCATATTTATGAGATCTTCGACTCTCGTTTACATTGTTTTGGCTAACAAGTAATGGATCTCTATTCAATTTCTGTGTCACACACTCCTGCACTATGTCGTGTTGACGTTCTTTCTAACTTCTTCATGCATTTCCAAAGTCCATCATGTAGGCTCAGAGCATATCTTCTAAAGTTTGAATAACCCTTTTGTTCGACCATCGGTCTGTGGGTAATAAGCTGGTCTCATATCCAGACATGTTCCCAAGGATCTTTGTAGCGATTTCCAAAATTATGAGGTGAATATACTATCTCTATCATAGATAATAGAAATCTGCCCCCATGCAATTTGACGATTGCCTTGAGGTAGGTTCTGGTTAAAATTTCCATTTTATCTGTTTCTTTGATTGGTAGGAAGTGAGTAGATTTTGTAAGTTTATAAACAATTAACTAAATATAGTCGAAGCCATTAGGTGTATTGGGTAGTTTTGTGATAAAATACATTGAAATTTGTTCCAACTTCCTCTTAGGTATTTCATATTATTGAAGTAAACCTGAGGGCTTCTGATGTTCTTCCTTAACTTTATAACTAGTCAAGCACTTTCCCACATAAATGACAATCTCAACTTTCATGTTTGGTCACCAATACAACTTTTTCAAATCTAAATAAATTTTATCAGAACCTGGATGAATGGAATACCTTGATCGATGAGCTTTATCCAAGACTAAGCTCTTAATATTAACAAATTTAGGTGTCCAAATTTGGTTCATAAAATAATGAGTTCCATCATCCTTGAGTTTAAATTGTTTTTCCATTCCCCGTAAGGCTTCATCTTTATTATTTTCTTCCTTCAGAGCTTCCTGTTGAGCTTCTTGAATCTGTGTGATATGGTTGGAATGGATAGTCATAGTTAATGAATGTACTCGGCGGGTCTGACGCTAGAGCCCAGATGTATCACTTGGCAGGACTTGTATTTCGGGGGCTACAAGTCCTGAACACGTTATGGCAAGGTCATTAAACTTGGCGGTATAAGCGTTTATGTCGGAACCTTTCACTGTTAGGTTCTATAGCTATTGTTCAAGATTTTGTATTTATTCTCTAGGATAGTATTCTTCTATTACCATCATATTTAGATACTCCCAATTCAGAGAGTTTGTAGTACTGATTCCCATCGTATCTGGATGGCTATTCCACCATGTTAATGCCGCATCAGAAAAAGTACAAGCTGAAAATCGTACTTTGCAATCATTCAGACATAAACTTATTTAGAAGACATATTCTATCTTTTCGATCCATCTGGTTAAACCAACAACTCCTTCAGTTCCATAAAAGTTCTTTTGTTTATAGTTCATGAAGTCTTTGTAGGTGCAAGTTTTGGCAGATCCTACATTGCCTTCATTATTATTTCTAATTCCACCTTGATTTCTTCCAAAATGCTGTGAAATTAGCTAGAGCTTTAGTGATTATTTGTGCTATAATTTGCTCAAGTTCTGTTAAATTTATTGGTGGGTTCATTTATGGTGGTGGTGGTTACGATTGTTGTTGTTTTGGTTGTTGATTTGGGTTTAACCGATTACTCTTTCTTCGATGCATTTTATTTTGTCCCTATTATGAAGAACATTGTGAGTTTTTTGAAGCATTGTATTAGTTATTAAAATACGAATGCTAATGAATTTAATTATTCTCAAAAGTAAATAGCATAATAGACAACATAATTTGCCACATGATTATAGTAATATATGTTTCATATTCATCACTAGTGGTTACATCAGTTCAATTATAGGTTTATATAATAAAAGTTTCTTAAAAACATATCAAAAGTTGCAAAGTTGACTATATCATTGCTAAAAAAAGCTTTTCACCTTTACCATATATAGTCTGATTTTTTTTCCTATATACACAACCACTAGCCCATCACCTTCTACTAGTATCCTACATGACGACCCAATGTCTTAGTGACATGGGTCATTTGTTCCTTGAGTGCTTGATTCTATTGCTCCAACTCCCTAGTTTGTTCCTCTTTTCTTGAAGTATGATTTTAGTGTAACAACCTAATTTTCAAGACCAAAAATTTCATTTTTGATATAACAATTCATAACACAATTTATAAAAAAACATCACTAAGTTATTTCATTTCATAAAACCATAAATCACGTGTCTCAACCATGTCATAAAATAGTAACAATATCAGAGTATAATCCCAAGAATCTCATAATGCAGAAATCCTGTGTTTGTGTGACGCGTTGCTACCGTGCCAGCTCCTTACCCTTCGATGAAGAGGTACCTAAAAAAAACTGAAAACTGTAAGCACAAAGCTTAATGAGTTCCCCCATCATACCACATACCACCTAACCAACATACTGTTGGCAATTCTGGGGTGCCGACCTACCCTGTCTGGCAATTCTGGGGTGCCAATTTACCCTCCGGTTTATCTCAACCGGCTACGGGGACTATTTCACCCCTACTACTACCATATAATAACATAACACAAACATACTGTTAGGCATATTTGAGGTGCCCAACCTACCCTGGCGGTCCTTACAACCGATATAGGGGTCTATCCACCCCTCCTACCACTATCACATAATATCATAGCATACTAACACATAACTCATAACAGATAATGGCATACCAGACATTTATCATACAGACCATTGTCTTAACTATAATCAACTACTAGTGGGCCGACATTGGTGCGTTCGACCCACTTCTACTGGAAGGTAACTCACCTTAATGTCGTGTAGTGTCTGAACTGTCCTCGGTGCTGGGCTCAACTCCTCTCAAACTCCTATACATAACAATCTTTCTTAATTACTTTTTCATACTCCTAACCTTTCAAGGGTCAACTCGGTCAAAGTCAAATTCAAGGTCAACACCCTGTTCAAAGTCAACATCTAGTCGACTCAACTCGCTGAGTTGGTTCACCAACTCATCGAGTTCCATAATCCACAAAATACTGGAACTTCGATCCTACTCGTCGATTCTTTCAAGAACTCGTCGTGTTCTCCTTCATATAGAATCGAGACCTTTTTCTCATGACTCGCCGAGTTCATCCTTGAACTCGTCGAGTCCTGCTTCATGTCAGTCGGGACGTTTAGCCCTTGACTCGCCGAGTTCTTCCTTGAACTCATCAAGCTCTTCTTCATATCAGTCGGGAAATTTGCCTTTAACTCACCGAGTTCGTCCTTGAACTCGTCGAGCTCTTTGTTCTTTGAGTCCATAATCACATCCATCTCGTCGAGTCCTCTTCTAGACTCAACTAGATTGCTCAGAAATAGAAAAGTTTGGGGAACCATGACCCAACTCGTCGAGTCCTATGAACGACTCGTCGAGTCCCCCAAAGTCCAAGTCCATCCAGTTGTTTTTAGTCGGGATTATTGCATCCAAAGCATAGATCTAACCTCCTAGGGTCGATATTGATGGGTTTTATACAAACAATCCTATGTGTGCATGCAACCCTAGCATTGGATCTATGTTCTCACTATTAGATACACAACATTATGAACACATAATAAAACCCTAAAGATGATTGCTATTATCAAAATTAACCAAGAAGGTTAGATTACATACCTCTTGTTGTTATATTGTAATAACAACTTGAATCTTCAAACCCTAAGTCTTGAAAGGAAGCACCACAAGTGTAGTGCCTCTAATGGCTCACAAACACCACAAGCAATTGGAGAAGATATAGAGAGAGAAGAGAGAGGTGGAATTCGGCCCTAATAACCCTTTTGGAAGCATTGATGAATTTATGAGCCTTAGGGGTCTTTATATAGGTGTGAGATTAGGGTTTCAGTCCTTATCCTTATCTAGTTGCTTGCCCACCAAGTAACAATAAGATAAGCCTTGACAACCATATATTTGGACGATTTCAAGGATACAAATCCTTTAGATTTCTTCCACCTATATTCTAGGATAATCCTTACCCTACTTTGTAACTATCACATAATTACAATTCAGCCCCTCTAGTTTAATTAATTACACTTGATCACATAATTAATTCCTAATTAATTATTGACCAATATTAATTAAACAAATATTATTTCTCCTTTAATATATTATTCTTATAACATATTAATAAATCATAATAACCTCTCTCTATTATTTCTTCAGTCAAGTTGCTTTGGTGAAGGCAACCCAAAAGGACCATGCACAATCGGGTCAAGTACTTACTAATTATGGTTACAGGCTTAGACAATAATCCAACAGTCTCCCACTTGGATAAGTCTAGTAACTACAATATAAGTACACCTCGATTAGCAATCGTAGCTCTCAAAGACGTTGTCAAACTTTGATCTTATCAGTAACCTGTCCTTTAGATAAGGGATCGTATATTCCTCCATTCTAGATATCGTATAGACACGAGAAATGGATTGAAATCATTCTCTCAGTCTATGTGTTGTTTCTTGATTTCCGATTTACGATGACTGACTAATTGAACAAATCAAATTAGCCCTAGCCCGGCCGAGCATTTAAGTTTGTCATCACTAAATCATCGAGGGGCCCACATATATCGCTTTTATCCCACTCTGGGTAAAAGGAACGGATAAACTTCGACTCAATGCTTGCTTGCACTCACTCACCAAATCACACACAACAATAAGTTTTATAACACCAAGTTACTGGTGCGTTTACATATTATCAATGTGCAACCGATTCGCAAGATACAACTCACACATCTCGGTTTCAAGAATACAAGATATTATCGTCTCACCAATCGCTCATGATAAAATCCATGAAGCGATCCAAGTGAGCGTGGGTTTAATCCAATGCTCAAAATCATATTCATAAGCACTCATGAACGCTGCAGCGATAAGTCTAGTAACTACAATATAAGTACACCTCGATTAGCAATCGTAGCTCTCAAAGACGTTGTCAAACTTTGATCTTATCAGTAACCTGTCCTTTAGATAAGGGATCGTATATTCCTCCATTCTAGATATCGTATAGACACGAGAAATGGATTGAAATCATTCTCTCAGTCTATGTGTTGTTTCTTGATTTCCGATTTACGATGACTGACTAATTGAACAAATCAAATTAGCCCTAGCCCGGCCGAGCATTTAAGTTTGTCATCACTAAATCATCGAGGGGCCCACATATATCGCTTTTATCCCACTCTGGGTAAAAGGAACGGATAAACTTCGACTCAATGCTTGCTTGCACTCACTCACCAAATCACACACAACAATAAGTTTTATAACACCAAGTTACTGGTGCGTTTACATATTATCAATGTGCAACCGATTCGCAAGATACAACTCACACATCTCGGTTTCAAGAATACAAGATATTATCGTCTCACCAATCGCTCATGATAAAATCCATGAAGCGATCCAAGTGCGCGTGGGTTTAATCCAATGCTCAAAATCATATTCATAAGCACTCATGAACGCTGCAGCAAACCTTTGTTATGTATAATACGCTTTAGACAATCTACAAACCAATTCATGACAGTCTTCATTCATACCTACTTCCAACGTATGACTGATTGTGGTCCGTTTGAATAATTCGATTATTCTTAATGAACTCAATTATTCTAGAAGTCAAAACATGCAAAGTGAAACACAAAAGTAATACTAATCCTATATGGTCCCAAACCCTTGAGTATAAATAAAACACCTTTATTTAATCACCATATTGATTACTCATTATACATTGTTTAACGTTTCAGATAATCAACTTTATAACTTGAATTATAACCACAATTGTCCCATGCTCCAAGCATGCACATTTTGGTTTTATCTGGTCTATTACTTTGTGAAATAGATCAAGCGAACACATTTTTAATCATTCTCATTTCACAAATCCCAATTCTTTATCATAAGCACAAGAATATCAAATTCTTGTCACTTATAGAATATGTCAAATTCTAATATTTTATGCAATGATCATCTTGTGAAGTCACGGCACAAAATCACAAAGACCCGGCCATCGAAATCACAAGGTACTCTATCAAAATAGTTATAGAAATATTCTATAGATGTGATGTCTCTCACTCAAAGTACATTCCTTGAACATCCTTTTGCATAAAATTTTCTAATCTAGACATTAATTCTTAATTTCCAACTCCGATTTATGGAAACATTTCCATACTTCCCATATGACAACTCATTCTTAATAGAATCTTATCTATTCATAATGATGTCGATATGGTCCATTCAATGCCATACTTCCAACTACTCACAAGCGACCAATCCTCAGTGAACTTTGGATCGTCCTTTGATAGTTGTTTAATTATCTTAGTCAAAACCGATTCTTGTCCTTTTTCCCTCTTAATGCGCTAGGCATTTGGAAAAATTTAGAATGGTCAAATATTACAGCTTATGCAATCGATCCTATACCCGAAGCGTATGGGACACGATGCATAATGTCTTACATAAAGATACGATACTCTATCAATCTTTTGCCATAATATTTTATGTGTCACGTTCTTACAATTTGATCTATGAAGAGGAACACCATAATCATAATCAAAATTTAAGAACTCACTATGTACCTTTTGACTAATTTTATTAAAATTTCTCAATCTAAGCTTTAGATTATGAAACGAAGTACAATATTCTCTCCCTTAATTATAGCAAAACAACTTTTCAACATTTACGACATTGCAAAGTACGACACTTGTTTTCTATAATTAACATTGCTAACTTGCAATACTTACCATAATAATCATGCTCCCACTTACATGATGATTATTTCTTTACCAGCATAACACTTATGCTCCCAGTAGCTTTGACATGTATTCAGAAATCAGATGAACTTCTAGAAAATAATTTCTTAGGTTCATATTTCTAATACTAGATGCTTTGATAAGACTCTATCTAAGCTTCTTAAACTCATACACCTTTCTTTGGATAGCTCATATGTATATGTCCAAACGATTCTAGGACTCATATCAATAAGTCTAAGATGTTCAGACCTATTTGCCATTTCCCACAATTCGAACTATGAAGAGGTATGCCGTAATCAAAGTTGAATTTGAGAAACCCAAATCACATAATGCCATCTTCAAAATCTCTCTTAGTGAAAGCGTTTCCTCACAATCATTCTTATGAATGAAAGAAACCTCATGACACTTAGATTTTGCGGTGTATTCGTTCTCATCCATGTGAATTTGTTGTAACCATAATCACAAGATCATGTCAGTGACAAATCCAAACTCTTATGGATAGAACTAGTTCTTCTTAATTTCTTGCCATCAAGGGTCCCACCATTGCTTCCAAGTTATTTAGCAGCTCACCCCTTTATTTCAATGTACTTTCCATTGAACAAGGTGCCTTGCCCTTATACAATCCATTGAGAACTCGTAGAACTCACTTGCATAACTAACTCAATTCGGAATGGCACAGAAACAAAATAGTGTCAACATGATAGGTAGTAAACCTCTAGTCGTGTGCTAGTGTTATATTATAAGGTCTATTCTTGATTTGTTCTTGAAACCTTTCAAGACCATTAAGACTCCCACTGAATCCTTGACATATAAGATTCCCTTATTAAGAAACATGTCTTGACAAACAAATATTCAAGAGTTAGTGCAACTTTTATCAAAACTCTTCACATAATTGGTCCTAGTTGGTCTTTGTCTTATCCAAGACATCACAATTTGCCAATTTCAAATATGTAAGAATAAGAAAAACCTTTTTTCTTGGCTTCACATTTGACGAATGTTATAAACCTTCTTAAGACTTATCACCTAATTCACAATCTTGGAGTATAACTCTAAGACTTGACATTGGAACGAAGTATGATTGACTTCTTGATTTAACCATTTTCACAATTCTCGTCTCCTCTTCTTATACATACAAATTGTACCAAGAGTCACTTAGAGGATTAATTATGATATGGTTCTTAATCATTAAGTCCTATCATAAAACACAATAAAAGGTACTCCCCCTTCTTCTTAGAACAGAGAAACTTTTATCTTTCTGCCTACTTGATTATTCTTATTTGTTATTGATTGGAACTCTTTTAATCAATTCAGAATTACACTTAATCTTATAATTATAACCATATTTACTAAACTTTAGTAAATCATGATGAATATCTTGTCACTCTTGTGGTGGACTTGATCAACACACAACTTTGTGTACTTGATCTCATAGTCCTTCACTTGACACTTTGTCAACGACTAGTCTAAATTTCCCAAATGTGATAGTTTTCATTCACCATGCAATACTTGTTGCACGATTCCAAGTTCCTATCCACTTGAAACTTGGGCGATGAGAAACTCTCCCTATTTGGTAAACTTTTGACACATCCACAAGTAACCTAATTAAGAATCAAATCCATTTTGCTAATAGTAGAAGTACACAAACATCAATTTTTCATATATGCCATTGCAAGGATAAAAAAATAAGGTAAAATCCAAAATTTATTTTATTCATTAAAGCAGCGGAAAACATGTCCTTACAACGCAAAATTCAAATGAAAAACTATGTATTCAAATACTCCTAGCATATCTTTCATAACTTCCTAAGCTCAAAATCTGATCTTCGAATCCATGCGATCGTAATCCATTTC
This sequence comes from Lactuca sativa, assembly GCF_002870075.4. Taxonomy (NCBI): domain Eukaryota; kingdom Viridiplantae; phylum Streptophyta; class Magnoliopsida; order Asterales; family Asteraceae; genus Lactuca; species Lactuca sativa. The sequence goes on along the minus strand of NC_056625.2, from coordinate 109,189,074 downwards.
TTGGTGATCAGACTATCTTGCTATTCCATCAACCTTCCTTTCTTTTCTTTGACCCTGCAAAGCATGCAAATGTAATCTTATCACATTATGTATAAAGAATAGGAATTTAATGGAGTTAGATAGTGGATTTTTTACCTGAAGCAGAGCCACACTTCTTGACTCTTCCATCTCTTATACTCTTCAGTTCCTTTGGGCAACTTCGTATCCATTTCCCTTTCCCTTGGCAGTAGAAACATGTGGCTTCTCCTAGAACGTCCACGGAATCATGGTTGGTTGATTGACTAGACAAATATGCTCCATTACTTCGCCAAATCATTTCTGATTCAGCAGCAATAAGCATGTAAGTTAAGTCAATGAGGGTCGCGTCAATGTCCATCATATAATACTCTCTTATGAACTTATCATATGATTCAGGGAGTGACTGAAGAACCCAGTCCACAGCCACCTTATTGGGAAAAGACGCACCCAACATAATCAACCTATCGATGTGTGATTTCATCCCTAGGACGTGAGCACACACAGGTTTAACATCTTCATGTTGCATTGCCAATAGGGTCTCGGTGATCTTGAACCTTTCAAATCTTCAATCTTGTGGGTTGGGGAGAACAACGGGTGGAGGAGGAGGGAGTGAGATCAAGCTAGTCCACATTGATCCTTCACTTTGGAACAAGCTATCACTTTCAATAGGAACACCTTTTCCTTGGGATCCGGGAAGACCACGGTTAGAGTTAGACATCTACAAAACGGGAGAAATTTCAAGTTAGTTGATTGAATCCTTAATGAAACACCCAAATGAGACATTAAGGCTAGGATCCAACAACATTATTTACACATTAGAAGAGGGATGCCGTAATCCAACATGCAAATAATTTGGAGGTAAGTGAATGACGATTCACTAATTCTTCACCATGAAAAAACATAAAGGCTTAAGTTTTAAATGTATTAAGAATTCCAAGATTTCCTTTGAGATTCATTGAAATTTTCAATGACATGTTTAAATCTCGATATGCCCCTCTTGTTTGTGACTGGGATGCCGAGGATCACAAAGTGGGTGTGAATAACCATGCAAATCTACATGGTGCCCTCATTGTTACAGTCACCTATTCGATGTGCCGGTAAACCACACACGCTCCATTGAACTATGACAAACATTGAGTCACCCTTTGCCACCTTTGCTCAGAACCAATTAGTGTGCCGGTTAACCACACACGCTCCACTAACTTTTTAGCAAGGGTGCAAAGTGTAATTTCATGGGAATGCATCAATTTCACTTTTGCCTAAAGTAACTAGGATTGGGAATTTGGAAAAGCGTTTAGTTACTTTGTATAGATTCATTATACTTATTAATGAAAAAGGATTGCCCTATCCTACCCGTTCGGCTAACGATCCTCCACCAATCAAGGAAGCAGTGGGTAAGAGTGGATACCCATTAAACGGCCATTTTATAGGCCATAACCTTATACCCCCCTTATCGATCGGCTTCGTGAATGAGGCCTACTAACGGTAAGACTAGTGTCACACCCCCAAACCTGAACGGCGGAAACGTTCGGGGGCGGATGACTTCATGTGGTAACGTAACAAATGAATACATAGTAAAGAAAGCAATACAACCATCATATATATAATTGAAAGTTTACATTTGTCAAAAGTTACATGTTCAAAACCAATTACAATATGATGTCAAAATACGAGATTAAACTGGCGCCGCAGCATCCCTTCATCAAAAGCAAAATGAATACCTGAAATTTACTGATTTCCTGGGACATACAAGGAATTTTGAAAGAGTAGATCAGCATTTAAGCTGGTGAGTTTCATAAGTATTTAAATGACAATGTTTGAATGAAATGAAATGTTTTGCCTTTGTTTGTTTGTGTTTAGAAAATCCTATATTTTCTACTAGTATAATAGTAGCCTTCACTCAAGACCAATGTTTGTCTGAAATGAAATGTTTTGTCTTTGTTTGTTTGTGTTTAGAAAATCCTATATTTTCTACTAGTATAATAGTAGCCTTCACTCAAGACCAATGTTTGTTTCTAAAATGTATGTAAGTGTAAAATAACCAATGAGTTTGAAAACCTTGTAAATCAATGCATTTTTAATACCTCTTGTGAGTTTTATAACCATACTATTGACTCGGAATGCCTATACACAACGTTCTTCAGGCGTTGGAATGTTATGACGTTTGTCACCCCAAACGGTGGACTGCAGCTAACAGTCAGGGCGCGGGTTGTCAAGCCCGTATAGATCTATACACAAACACCACGCTCCCCCTCCAAGGGATTCTGGTATATAATACATGACTTGAAATGTGTACTCGAACGTACATGAAGTTAGTGTCTCACAAAACCGTGGTATAAAAACAGATCTACTTGTTAAAATGTTACGTTTGTTCTTGTATACGAAAGTAAACTTCTTGAAATTCATGTTTCTAGTACATAAGAGTTAGAAATTTGTTCGTAAAGCTATACCTATTATAGTTTTCTAAAAGTGTGTCTTGTTTGTTTAGAAATACCTAGAAAAGAAATCACTTGTTTATGAAAGCATAGATTTTTGGTGTAGAGTCTAAGATAGACAAGAATAATCTAAGAAAAGTTTAGTTTATACATGCATTACAACAAATTTATATTTCAAAAGATAGAATGCTATTTTAACATATGTTATATATATGAAAGTTCCTTAAAGGTTTGTAAATCGCATGTGATTTGGATATATAACAGCATATAAAAGAGTTTCTTTATGTAACACACGACAATACTCGTGTGTTTTACTTGTAATCCTCCCCTTGAAAGCATATAAAAGAATTTATAAAATATTTAAAAGGTAAATTAAGGGGTATGAACTCACTTGAAAGTTTGAAGATAGCGAGATGGAAAACCGGGCAGAGTTTCGTCTCGGAAAACGGATTTTCCTCGGGATTCTCGGGAATCTCGGGAGTAAAATCGACCCTCGGGACTTGAGCAAAAAGACCAGAGCTTCGGGTTTGAACGGGCACGGAAAACGAGGCAAGATTGTGAGAGAGAGGAGAAAAATGAGCCCTTTTCTCGGAAGCCCTTGCATCCTATTTATAGGAAGGCTGAACCGCCTCAGTACGCGGGGCGTACGCTCGTACGCAGCGCGTACGCGTACGTCATGCATGACCGAAGCCTCGACTGCCTCGGCTTCGGATGGGACGGGTTGCTGGGTAGGCGGGTCGGCTGTGACGGGTTGCTGGGGAGACGGGTCGGATGGGACGGCGGGTCGGACGGGACAGCGGGTCGGACGGGTCGGATACTTCGGACGGGTCGGACGGGTCGGATGGGGCGACGTGGACGATCAGAGGCCAAGTCTCTCGGGTACTCAGGGCGTACAGGGGTACGCAGCGCGTACCTCGGATGAGGACGCTGACTCCTCTTCGGATAAGGTCCGAATTTGGAATTAAATAAATATATAATTTATTTAATAAACTTCAAAAATTCATATCTTCTTCATACGAACTCCGTTTTCGATGGTCTTTATATCCACGCGTAGGTGAGACTACGCTCTACAACTTTCGTTTAGACTCCGTCGGCAAATTCCGAAATTATTATTATTTTTTTATTTATATTAAACTCATCGTGTTTAAGGAATTTCTTTGAAAATTCATAACTTCTTTATCTGATGTCAGTTTTTGCCAGACTTTTTACCACTGGAATACCATTGTCGAGACCTTCGATTCTCGTTTAGGTCATTTCGGCCAAAAGTCGCTCGATCTCCGATTCGAGTTTTTAGCTGTCTGTTGCTAAACCGAACTTGGAAAAATCATAACTTCGCTATATGAAGTCGGATTTGGGCGTTCTTTTCACGTATGATCATGGTTCAAAGACATTTAAACATAGAAGGAAATTAAATAGAACTATTTGTACATTTTATTATGAAAGTAAATTTTATTACTCAAAAGTGGTTACAATACTTGACCCTTTTTGGTCATTACAAAGAGTTGAAATATCGGGTTGTCACATCATCCCCCCGTTAGAGAGAATTTCGTCCCGAAATTTAAAGTAGTAAAGATACTAGTGAACATGAAAGAGATGAGGGTACTTTTGTTTCATCTGATCTTCGCGTTCCCATGTGAATTCAGGTCCCCGCTTGGCGTTCCAGCGAACCTTCACGATGGGTATGCGACTTTGTTTTGTTTGTTTCACCTCCCGGTCCATGATTTCTACTGGTTCTTCCATAAAGTTGAGGCTCTCGTTGATCGCGATCTCGTAGAGTGGAATAACAAGAGTCTTGTCGGATAGACACTTTTTCAAGTTTGAGACGTGGAAGGTTGGATGGATGTTACTAAGTTCGCGTGGTAGGTTAAGCTTGTAAGCCACAGGGCCGATTCTGGCAAGGATCTCGAAAGGCCCTATGTATCTTGGATTTAGTTTCCCATGCTTTCCAAATCGTATTAAACCCTTCCACGGTGAGACCTTTAATAAGACGTGGTCTCCTACCTGGAATTCCAAAGGTTTCCTCCTTTGGTCAGCATAGCTTTTCTGTCGGTCTCTAGAGGCTTTCAATCGTTCACGAATCTGAGCGATCTTCTCTGTCGTTTCTCGTATGATTTCCGGACTAGTGAGAGTGCTTTCAGGAACTCTTCCTCTAGCTAACTGGGTATCGCCAACTTCAGTCCAGCACAGAGGGGATCTGCACTTTCGACCATAGAGGGCTTCAAACGGAGCAACCTTTATGCTTGTATGATAACTATTGTTGTATGAAAATTCGACAAGGGGTAAATGAATATCCCATGCCTTTCCAAAGTCAATCACACAGGCTCTCAGCATATCTTCTAAAGTTTGTATTGTTCTCTCACTTTGTCCGTCTGTTTGTGGGTGGTAGGCTATACTCATGTCTAGCCTAGTTCCCAGGGAACTTTGTAGTGACTGCCAGAATCTTGAAGTGAATCTACTATCTCGATCGGAGATAATGGATATCGGAACACCATGCAGTCGCACTACTTCCCTTAAGTAAGTTCTTGTAAGCTTTTCCATTTTGACAGTCTCCTTGATGGGTAGGAAATGCGCGGATTTGGTCAATTTGTCGACAATGACCCATATGGTATCGAGTCCACTTGTCGTCTTGGGTAACTTGGTTATGAAGTCTATAGTAATCCGCTCCCATTTCCATTCTGGTATCTCTGGTTGTTGTAGTAATCCTGACGGTTTCTGATACTCGACCTTAACCTTAGCGCAAGTAAGACATTTACTCACGAAGGTAGCAATTTCTGCTTTCATGTTAGGCCACCAATACAGCTTCTTAAGATCCAGATACATTTTATCTGAACCCGGGTGAACGGAATATCTTGAGTTGTGAGCCTCGGTCATGACTATGTTTCTGAAACCACCATGTTTCGGGGTCCAGATTCGGTCCATGAGATAGTAGGCTCCGCCACCCTTGACTTCTAGATTCTTCTCCATTCCTCGCAGGGATTCACCTGCCACATTTTCAGGTTGCAAAGCTTCCATTTGTGCCTCCTTAATTTGTGTGGATAAGTGGGAATGGATAGTCATGGTCAGAGATTTGACCCTCCGACCAGTGTATTCCTTTCGACTGAGGGCGTCAGCTACCACGTTGGCCTTGCCAGGATGATAACGAATTTCACATTCGTAGTCATTCAGTAACTCAACCCATCGTCGTTGTCGCATGTTGAGTTCCTTTTTATCGAAAATGTGTTGAAGGCTCTTGTGATCGGTGAAAATAGTACTCTTTGTTCCGTATAAGTAGTGCCTCCAGATCTTCAGAGCAAATACCACTGCTCCTAACTCGAGATCGTGTGTCGTATAGTTCACTTCGTGTGTCTTAAGCTGTCGGGAGGCATAAGCGATAACCTTCCCTCTCTGCATAAGAACACAACCAAGTCCTTGATTTGACGCATCGCAATACACTACGAAGTCTTCTATCCCTTCGGGGAGGGATAGTATCGGTGCAGTGCACAAGGCCTGCTTTAGTGTCTGGAATGCCTTCTCTTGTTTCGCTTCCCAGTCAAAGGCCACACCTTTCTGGGTTAGTGTAGTAAGAGGTTTCGCAATGCTCGAAAAGTTCTTTATGAATCTGCGATAGTAGCCAGCTAGACCTAGAAATTGACGAATTTCTGTAGGTGTCTTTGGTGCCGACCAGTTCTCAATAGCCTTAATTTTGGAGGGGTCCACGTGTATACCTTTCTCGCTAACAACGTGGCCTAAAAATTCGACTCTTCGAATCCAAAATTCGCATTTAGAGAACTTCGCATAGAGTTTCTCCATTCGCAGTGTTTCTAGGACTTTTCGTAGGTGCTGACTATGCTCTTCCTCACTTCGGGAGTAGATAAGTATATCATCGATAAAGACGATGACGAACTGATCCAAGTAAGGGCGGCATACCCTATTCATTAGGTCCATAAATACTGCTGGTGCATTGGTTAATCCGAACGGCATCACTACAAATTCGTAGTGTCCATAACGAGTTCGGAAAGCTGTCTTTGGAATGTCCCCCTCTAGAAATCGTAGTTGGTGATATCCGGATCGTAGGTCTATCTTTGAGAAGTAGTTTGCTCCTTGAAGTTGATCGAATAGGTCGTCAATGCGGGGTAGAGGATAGCGGTTCTTGACAGTAAGTTTGTTCAGCTCTCTGTAGTCGATGCACATACGGAACGATCCGTCTTTCTTCTTTACAAACAAGACCGGTGCTCCCCAAGGTGAGAAACTTGGTCTTATGAATCCTTTTTGAAGGAGTTCATTAAGTTGACTGGAAAGTTCCTGCATCTCTGCTGGTGCGAGACGGTAAGGCGACTTCGCTACTGGGGTAGCTCCTGGAACTAAGTCGATTCTGAACTCGGCTTGGCGTTGCGGTGGTAATCCTGGTAGTTCTTCTGGAAAGATATCGGGAAAGTCGCGTACTACCGAGATGCTCTTGATGTCCTTCAGTTCTTGACTTGTATCAACGATGTGCGCTAGGAATGCTCGACAATCCTTCCGCAAGCACTTTCGAGCTTGGATGCACGAAATGATGCGAAGGTTTGTACTAGATTTGTCGCCGTAGATAACTAAGGTTTCGTTGTTAGGGAGATTAAGACGGACTGCTTTCTCAAAGCACATGATGTCGGCGCGAAGAAGACTCAACCAATCCATGTCGACTATGACGTCGAAACTTTTAATTTGGACCGACATGAGATTGATTGGGAAAGAATGGCCGTCTAAAGTTAACGTACAGCCCATGTATATGCAATTTGTGTTTTCGGTTTTTCCATTGGCCATCTCTACAGTGAATGATTTTTCTAACTTGCTAGGTTTAGGTTTAAGTAAATGAATAAAGTTTCGACTCACGAAGCTTCTCTCCGCTCCACTATCGAATAATATGCATGCGTATGAATTATCGAGAAGGAACGTACCAGCAACTATAGTTGGGTCAGCTACAGCTTCGTCGTGGCCTATCGCCAAAACTCGTCCCACACCTCCGGTGCCTGCTGCCTTAGGACAGTTCCTCTTGTAGTGGCCCACCTCGCCACAACCGTAGCAAGTCTGCCCTACACCCGCACCGGGAACTTGAGTGATAGGTTTTGCAGGGTCCTTGCAGAAACGGGTTGTGTGTCCCTTCCTGTTGCAGTTGGCGCACTGCATTTCCCGACAAGGTCCATGGTGGTGGAAATTGCATTTGGTGCACTTTGGGAGGTTACCTATATACGACTTTGTTGGGTAGGTATTTGTAGGAGCTGTAGTAGGTATAGTGGCAGCATTCACTGAAACCAGTTGTTTCGTTGCGGATTCTTGGGAAGACCCACCCTTCCCTTTATTCCACACTCTCTTTCTGCCATTGTTGTTGTTGTTGTTGTTGTTGTAGTTGTTGTTGTTGTTGTTGTTGTTTCCTTTCTGTGGTGCTGGTGCAGAAGTGGTTGAGTTCTGATGACCTCCGTAGTCAATCAGAGATTGTGCCAGTTCCTTAGCACTTTCAAAGGTGTCAGGTTTAGAAGCTAACACGCTTGATCGCATTTGGGGCGTCAGTCCCCAGATGTACCTTTCTATTTTCTTGCTCTCGGGAGCAATCATATCTGGACAAAGGATTGCCAGCTCGCAGAATCTGTTGGTATAAGTAGCGATGTCGGTACCAACCATTTCGAGAGTCCATAGCTCGTGTTCAAGCTTTTGAATCTCTCCCCGTGGGCAGTATTCTCTCATCATCATGGCTTTCAGGCTCTCCCAGCTTATGGAGTTTGCCACGATTAGGGTAAGTACTTTAACGTGGCCATTCCACCAAGTTAAAGCTTTATCAAGAAGGGTGAAAGTTGCAAATTTGACTTTGCTGTGCTCGGGACAGGAGCAGATTTCAAAGACTGCCTCCGTCCTTTCAATCCACTTCCTCAGGGCCATCACACCACCAGTTCCATAAAACATCCGGGGCTTGGCATTAGTGAAGTCCTTATAGGTGCATTCTCGAGGTGGTCCATGACTCTCGCCATGGTTGGATAGGCGTGTGCCAGATCCCGAGCCATTAGTACTCGAGTTATTGATCTGTGACATGGCAGCTGCCACCGCTGCGGTGACTGTTGCTTGAAACATAACAACATCAAATTGAGGTGGTGGAGGTAGTACAGGTGCTTCCTCACCGTTGTTTCGCCTTGGATTCCTACGTGGAGGCATCCTTCAACTATAGGTTGAAAAGACAAGGATAAGAATTTCATAGAATAGAAAATGTATGTGTCTCATGAACTAAATCGCTATAGTTCAACAACAGATGATAGTATGAGTCTTAAAATAGAAAAATGAAAGTTATTTGTAAGACTGAAGGTATGAAACAAGTATTTGGTTTCCCAAAGACCATTCAAGGTTTGAACGAAATACTTAACATAGTAGTAATAGTGTCACTTATATTAATATAAAAGTTGTTACAAAGATCATGAAAATTTGACCCCTATAAGGGTCTCCGATTACAAAGTTCGAGAAACTTAAAGACTTGTAGCCGAGGTCCTAAGCTATAACAAAATTTGAGTCCTTGACAAGCACTACTTGCGTCGAAGGTTGCGCTTGGAGCTTGACTCCGCATCTGATTGCTTTGACTCCATTAGACGCCTATCAAAAGCGGCTTGTTGTTCCCTCAGTTCTGCGAGGGCTGCAATCATTTGCGCTTGAAATGCTTTGGTTTGAAGCTGAGCATTGTCTTGTATCTTGTCCAGCCTACGGATGTCAGAAGTGTGAACCTGCACTTCCACGTTGACATCCCGGAGTCGACTAGCTTGAACTCCAGACTGATAGGACTGATTGGCTAACTTACCCACCATTACCGGGAGTGCTCGATTAGCCGAACCTCCGCCGCGGACATCATAGAAGTCCCGGCACATGCCGTAGGGAGGGCGTAGGTTTTGCTGTTGGCTCCAATGGTGGAGGTGACTTCCCCAGATGGGAGTCGGTCCTTGAAAGTTCCTTACGAAGACGGGAGGTTGAATGGGTGGTGGATCGATAACTTCCGGCTCTGAGTCGGTACCGGAGTCATCACCCACTTCTATGGGTTCCTCGTCCTCTTCGGGATCATCTTCGATCCATCCTCCGTTGCCTTGGTTGGGAAAGTAGGGGTCGCCAGGGTGGTGCAATCCATCCATTTGACTGTACGAGAAATAGGGTTATAAGAATGGAATAAAGTTGAAACATGCAAAACATGTAAGTTAAACTAGTTTAGATCGCAAATACTCCTATAGTATTTTAATTCTTGTGTTTGATTCTTGTAATGGTTTGGTAAGGTTTGACTTGTTGCTTACTACGATCATTCCTCGATATACGTTGGTCCAATCTCGGGGAAATATAGTTGATCACGCTATATTCGTCCAAAATCTGATTACATATATCGAGTCTCAATCGTAGTGTCAACTTGTCTAAATACTTGTATAGTTGTATAACATGAAAATAATTTGTGGTATGCATGTAATTGTACTTAAATGAACTATCAATTTAAGTTGAACGCAAAGTTGCTTCAGCGTAAAAAGAAAATTTGTTTTGTCAGAGAGTATTAGTCCCTTAAGCATTTATAGTTTGTATATCTTATGTGGTTCGATATACTTAGTTCACTATAAACATTGCTCTGATACCAATCTGTCACACCCCCAAACCTGAACGGCGGAAACGTTCGGGGGCGGATGACTTCATGTGGTAACGTAACAAATGAATACATAGTAAAGAAAGCAATACAACCATCATATATATAATTGAAAGTTTACATTTGTCAAAAGTTACATGTTCAAAACCAATTACAATATGATGTCAAAATACGAGATTAAACTGGCGCCGCAGCATCCCTTCATCAAAAGCAAAATGAATACCTGAAATTTACTGATTTCCTGGGACATACAAGGAATTTTGAAAGAGTAGATCAGCATTTAAGCTGGTGAGTTTCATAAGTATTTAAATGACAATGTTTGAATGAAATGAAATGTTTTGCCTTTGTTTGTTTGTGTTTAGAAAATCCTATATTTTCTACTAGTATAATAGTAGCCTTCACTCAAGACCAATGTTTGTCTGAAATGAAATGTTTTGTCTTTGTTTGTTTGTGTTTAGAAAATCCTATATTTTCTACTAGTATAATAGTAGCCTTCACTCAAGACCAATGTTTGTTTCTAAAATGTATGTAAGTGTAAAATAACCAATGAGTTTGAAAACCTTGTAAATCAATGCATTTTTAATACCTCTTGTGAGTTTTATAACCATACTATTGACTCGGAATGCCTATACACAACGTTCTTCAGGCGTTGGAATGTTATGACGTTTGTCACCCCAAACGGTGGACTGCAGCTAACAGTCAGGGCGCGGGTTGTCAAGCCCGTATAGATCTATACACAAACACCACGCTCCCCCTCCAAGGGATTCTGGTATATAATACATGACTTGAAATGTGTACTCGAACATACATGAAGTTAGTGTCTCACAAAACCGTGGTATAAAAACAGATCTACTTGTTAAAATGTTACGTTTGTTCTTGTATACGAAAGTAAACTTCTTGAAATTCATGTTTCTAGTACATAAGAGTTAGAAATTTGTTCGTAAAACTATACCTATTATAGTTTTCTAAAAGTGTGTCTTGTTTGTTTAGAAATACCTAGAAAAGAAATCACTTGTTTATGAAAGCATAGATTTTTGGTGTAGAGTCTAAGATAGACAAGAATAATCTAAGAAAAGTTTAGTTTATACATGCATTACAACAAATTTATATTTCAAAAGATAGAATGCTATTTTAACATATGTTATATATATGAAAGTTCCTTAAAGGTTTATAAATCGCATGTGATTTAGATATATAACAGCATATAAAAGAGTTTCTTTATGTAACACACGACAATACTCGTGTGTTTTACTTGTAATCCCCCCCTTGAAAGCATATAAAAGAATTTATAAAATATTTAAAAGGTAAATTAAGGGGTATGAACTCACTTGAAAGTTTGAAGATAGCGAGATGGAAAACCGGGCAGAGTTTCGTCTCGGAAAACGGATTTTTCTTGGGATTCTCGGGAATCTCGGGAGTAAAATCGACCCTCGGGACTTGAGCAAAAAGACCAGAGCTTCGGTTTTGAACGGGCACGGAAAACGAGGCAAGATTGTGAGAGAGGAGAAAAATGAGCCCTTTTCTCGGAAGCCCTCACATCCTATTTATAGGAAGGCTGAACCGCCTCGGTACGCAGGGCGTACGCTCGTACGCAGCGCGTACGCGTACGTCATGCATGACCGAAGCCTCGAATGCCTCAGCTTCGGATGGGACGGGTTGCTGGGTAGGCGGGTCGGATGGGACGGGTTGCTGGGGAGACGGGTCGGATGGGACGGCGGGTCGGACGGGACAGCGGGTCGGACGGGTCGGATACTTCGGACGGGTCGGACGGGTCGGATGGGGCGATGTGGACGATCAGAGGCCAAGTATCTCGGGTACGCAGGGCGTACAGGGGTACGCAGGGCGTATCTCAGATGAGGACGCTGACTCTTCTTCGGATAAGGTCCGAATTTTGAATTAAATAAATATATAATTTATTTAACAAACTTCAAAAATTCATATATTCTTCATACGAACTCCGTTTTAGATGGTCTTTATATCCACGCGTAGGTGAGACTACGCTCTACAACTTTCGTTTAGACTCTGTCGGCAAATTCCGAAATTATTATTTTTATTTATTTATATTTAACTCATCGTGTTTAAGGAATTTCTTTGAAAATTCATAACTTCTTTATCTGATGTCGGTTTTTGCCAGACTTTTTACCGCTGGAATACCATTGTCGAGACCTTCGATTCTCGTTTAGGTCATTTCGGCCAAAAGTCGCTCGATCTCCGATTCGAGTTTTTAGCTGTCTGTTGCTAAGCCGAACTTGGAAAAATCATAACTTCGCTATATGAAGTCGGATTTGGGCGTTCTTTTCACGTACGATCATGGTTCAAAGACATTTAAACATAGAAGGAAATTAAATAGAACTATTTGTACATTTTATTATGAAAGTAAATTTTATTACTCAAAAGTGGTTACAATACTTGACCCTTTTTGGTCATTACAAAGAGTTGAAATATCGGGTTGTCACAACTAGCATTTTAGTTATACATATATAATATTAAACTTTTAATGTTATACATAGTATAAGGGTGTATTTTACACTTTTAAAATACTAGGTGGTTTAAATTACACTTTTACTTAACCAATATCATTATGGATTTATTAACTCCCCTTTAATTATACTCTTAATTAATTTAATAAAATCATAAGGGTTTAATTTGAACTTTTCAAAATTAGGGTTTTTAGAATTTAGACTTTCAAAATTAAACTTTTAATCAACAATTTAAATTCCAAAACTTGAGGGCAGGTTTTGAAACAATTGAGTTTTAATCTCTCTTGAAATTTTCGAATTATGACATATAAATTAAAATTTTAAATGTTAAAACTCTTGATTTAACGATTATCTTGAATTATACTATTAATTCTAATTATTAAATCATAAGGGATTATCTATATTATAAGGATAATTACCATTTATATGTTTATGATATCCTAATCCCTTAAATATCTCTATAGATTTCGAAAATATGGTTAGGATAATCCAAAAATCTATAATTACCATATATAAAAATCAAAGGATAATTACAAGATATGGGATAATCCAAATCCCTAAAATATAGGATCTTATCTTGGGGAGGAGGCTAATTTCGAAAATCAAGGGATTAAAACAAACCCTATATTTCGAAATTTAAGGGTTTAAGGAAAGGATTTGAAGATCTTATTCAAACTTTTGCAAATTAGGGTTTGCAAACCCTAATCTCGAAAATCCTAGCCTCCTAGGGTTTATTGGCAATAAACCCTAATATGCATGTTCATACAATTGAATAAACTAATTGAAAACAAGTCAACCTATCTCTGATACCACTGATGGGATTTATACAAACAATCCTATGTGTGCATGCAACCCTAGCATTGTATCTATGTTCTCACTATTAGATACACAACATTATGAACACATAATAAAACCCTAAAGATGATTGCTATTATCGAAATTAACCAAGAAGGTTAGATTACATACCTTTTGTTGTTATATTGTAATAACAACTTGAATCTTCAAACCCTAAGTCTTGAAAGCAAGCACCACAAGTGTAGTGCCTCTAATGGCTCACAAACACCACAAGCAATTGGAGAAGATATAGAGAGAGAAGAGAGAGGTGGAATTCGGCCCTAATAACCCTTTTGGAAGCATTGATGAATTTATGAGCCTTAGGGGTCTTTATATAGGTGTGAGATTAGGGTTTCAGTCCTTATCCTTATCTAGTTGCTTGCCCACCAAGTAACAATAAGATAAGCCTTGACAACCATATCTTTGGACGATTTCAAGGATACAAATCCTTTAGATTTCGTCCACCTATATTCTATGATAATCCTTACCCTACTTTGTAACTATCACATAATTACAATTCAGCCCCTCTAGTTTAATTAATTACACTTGATCACATAATTAATTCCTAATTAATTATTGACCAATATTAATTAAACAAATATGATTTCTCCTTTAATATATTATTCTTACAACATATTAATAAATCATAATAACCTCTCTCTGTTATTTCTCCAGTCAAGTTGCTTTGGTGAAGGCAACCCAAAAGGACCATGCACAATCGGGTCAAGTACTTACTAATTATGGTTACAGGCTTAGACACTAATCCAACAGATATAACACGTAAAGTTACAAACTTTACGTGCATGCATGGGTGTTATGAGGCTAGAAAACACTTATATGTGATCATTATATTTGATATAGGAATTCGACATGGAAAACTCTCGTGAATGGATAATCCTAGTACTCTTGGGATTCCAACTATTTTCAATCCAATACCCTCTGATGATGGACCATTTGTACCTTCAGATGAACCATCTAAAGAATCAGAAGAGAGCGAACGCATGGAAGAAACAAAATCAATTGCATCTTCTCTACCACCGATGAATATCCCTTGTCGCAAGTCCCAGGAGGAGCTAAAATGAAGCGTATGGATCGTAAGTCCATAACTAACCACATACGGATCAAAAAGATCCAAAAGAGACATCCTCTAATACACAGAGGATCTGAGACAATCCTGCCTGGATTGTAGGCATGGTGGACAAGTGGGTAACGAAAGAAAGAGTTACCAACATGTATGAGGTTGGGAAATCATCTCGATCGCGTCCCCCACTTTCTACAGAGGTTGATACTTTGTCTTAACTGTTCAAGAAAAGTGTTAAACTCGAAAACACAATCAAAACTATTAAAGGGAATTCTACTCATCTCTTAGGATGAGTACGACGGTTAGAATGGCAATGAACCTAAGATGAAGAATCGGTGATGGATGTTCATCATCGCATCAACTTTGCGTAGAATGACATGATCACCCATGAATCAAGGATTGGAGAGGTTGAGGTCTAGAATCAGATGCCGACAAAAGAGGAACGAACTAGGGAGCTAGATTAAAGGAATCAAGCACTCGTGGAACAAATGACCCATGTCGCTGATACACTGGGTCGTCATATGGGATACTAGTAGATGGAGCAGGGCTGGTGGTTGTGTAGATTTGAAAAAAATCTAACAGTGTATGGTAATGAGGAAAAGTTTTTTTTAGCAAGGATATAGTCAACCTTGCAACTTTTGATATGTTTTTAAGAAACTTTTCTCATGTAAACCTATAAATAAACTGATGTAACCACTAGTGATCAATATGGAACATATATTACTATAATCATGTGGCAAATTATGTTGTCTATTATGCTATATACCTTTGTGAATAATTAAAGTCATTAGCACTCTTATTTTAATGACTAAAAGAAAGCTTCAGAAAACTCACAATGTTCTTATTAATAGGGACAAAATAAAATGCCTAGAAGAAAGAGTAATCGGCTAAACCCAAATCAACAACCAGAACAACAACAACCATAACCACCACCACAAAAAATGAACCCACCAATAAATTCAACAGAACTTGAACAAATTATAGCTCAAAGAATCACTGAAGCTCTAGCTAATTTCACAGCACCTGGAAGAAATCAATGTGGAATTAGAAATAATAATGAAGGCAATGTAGGATCTGCCAAAACTTGCACCAATAAAGACTTCATGAACTGTAAACAAAAGTACTTTTATGGAGCTTAAGGAGCTGTTGGTTTAACTAGATGGATTGAAAAGACAGAATATGTCTTCTATATAAGTTTATGTCCGAATGATTAAAAAGTACGATTTTCAGCTTGTATTTTTCTGATGCGGCATTAACATGGTCGAATAGCCGTTCAAATACGATGGGAATTAGTACTGCAAAATTTCTGAATTGGGAGGATCTAAAGATGATGGTAATAGAAGAATACTGTCCTAGAGAGGATATACAAAATCTTGAACAAGATCTATGGAACCTACCTATGAGAGGTTCCAACATAAACGCTTGTACAATCACGTTTAATGACGTTGTCGTAATGTGACTGTGACTTGTGACCCTGTATGTGACAACCCGATATTTCAACTCTTTGTAATGACCAAAAAGGGTCAAGTATTGTAACCACTTTTGAGTAATAAAATTTACTTTCATAATAAAATGTACAAATAGTTCTATTTAATTTCCTTCTATGTTTAAATGTCTTTGAACCATGATCGTACGTGAAAAGAACACCCAAATCCGACTTCATATAGCGAAGTTATGATTTTTCCAAGTTCGGCTTAGCAACAGACAGCTAAAAACTCGAATCGGAGATCGAGCGACTTTTTTCCGGAATGACCTAAACGAGAATCGAAGGTCTCGACAATGGTATTCCAGCGGTAAAAAGTCTGGCAAAAACCGACATCAAATAAAGAAGTTATGAATTTTCAAAGAAATTCCTTAAACACGATGAGTTTAAAATAAATAATAAAAAATAATTTCGGAATTTGCCGACGGAGTCTAAACGAAAGTTGTAGAGCGTAGTCTCACCTACGCGTGGATATAAAGACCATCGAAAACGGAGTTCGTATGAAGAAGATATGAATTTTTGAAGTTTATTAAATAAATTATATATTTATTTAATTCAAAATTCGGACCTTATCCGAAGAGGAGTCAGCGTCCTCATCCGGGTACGCGCTGCGTACCCCTGTACGCCCTGCGTACCCGAGAGACTTGGCCTCTGATCGTCCACGTCGCCCTATCCGACCCGTCCGACCCATCCGAAGTATCCGACCCGTCTGACCCGCTGTCCCGTCCGACCCGCCGTCCCATCCGACCCGTCTCCCCAGCAACCCGTCCCATCCGACCCGCCTACCCAGCAACCCGTCCCATCCGAAGCCGAGGCAGTCGAAGCTTCGGTCATGCATGACGTACGCGTACGCGCTGCGTACGAGCATACGCCCCGCGTACCGAGGCGGTTCAACCTTCCTATAAATAGGATGCGAGGGCTTCCGAGAAAAGGGCTCATTTCTCTCCTCTCTCTCACAATCTTGCCTCGTTTTCCGTGACCGTTCAAACCCGAAGATCTGGTCTTTTTGCTTAAGTCCCGAGGGTCGATTTTACTCCCGAGATTCCCGAGAATCCCGAGGAAAATCCGTTTCCCGAGACGAAACTCTGCCCGGTTTTCCATCTCGCTATCTTCAAACTTTCAAGTGAGTTCATACCCCTTAAATTACCTTTTAAATATTCTATAAATTCTTTTATATGCTTTCAAGGGGGGGATTACAAGTAAAACACACGAGTATTATCGTGTGTTACATAAAGAAACTCTTTTATATGCTTTTATATATCCAAATCACATGCGATTTACAAACTTTATAAGGAACTTTCATATATATAAAATATGTTAAAATAGCATTCTATCTTTTGAAATATACATTGTTGTAATGCATGTATAAACTAAAATTTTCTTAGATTATTCTTGTCTATCTTAGACTCTACACCAAAAATCTATGCTTTCATAAACAAGTGATTCCTTTTCTAGGTATTTCTAAACAAACAAGACACACTTTTAGAAAACTATAATAGGTATAGTTTTACGAACAAATTTCTAACTCTTATGTACTAGAAACATGAATTTCAAGAAGTTTACTTTCGTATACAAGAACAAACGTAACATTTTAACAAGTAGATCTGTTTTTATACCACGGTTTTGTGAGACACTAACTTCATGTACGTTCGAGTACACATTTCAAGTCCTGTATTATATACTAGAATCCCTTGGAGGGGGAGCGTGGTGTTTGTATATAGGTCTATACGGGCTTGACAAGCCGCGCCCTGACTGTTAGCTGCAGTCCACCGTTTGGGGTGACAAACGTCATGACATTCCAACGCCTGAAGAACGTTGTGTATAGGCATTCCGACTCAATAGTATGGTTATAAAACTCACAAGGGGTATTAAAAATGCATTGATTTACAAGGTTTTCAAACTCATTGGTTATTTTATACTTACATACATTTTAGAAACAAACATTGGTCTTGAGTGAAGGCTACTATTATACTAGTAGAAAATATAGGATTTTCTAAACACAAACAAACAAAGACAAAACATTTCATTTCAAACAAACATTGGTCTTGAGTGAAGGCTACTATTATACTAGTAGAAAATATTGGATTTTCTAAAACACAAACAAACAAAGGCAAAACATTTCATTTCATTCAAACATTGTCATTTAAATACTTATGAAACTCACCAGCTTAAATGCTGATCTACTCTTTCAAAATTTCTTGTATGTCCCAGGAAATCAGTAAGTTTCAGGTATTCATTTTGCTTTTGATGAAGGGATGCTGCGGCGCCAGTTTAATCTCGTATTTTGACATCATATTGTAATTGGTTTTTGAACATGTAACTTTTGACAGATGTAAACTTTCAATTATATATATGATGGTTGTATTGCTTTCTTTACTATGTATTCATTTGTTACGTTACCACATGAAGACATCCGCCCCCGAACGTTTCCGCCGTTCAGGTTTGGGGGTGTGACAGATTGGTATCAGAGCAATGTTTATAGTGAACTAAGTATATCGAACCACATAAGATATACAAACTATAAATGCTTAAGGGACTAATACTCTCTGACAAAACAAATTTTCTTTTTACGCTGAAGCAGCTTTGCGTTCAACTTAAATTGATAGTTCATTTAAGTACAATTACATGCATACCACGAATTATTTTCATGTTATACAACTATACAAGTATTTAGACAAATTGACACTACGATTGAGACTCGATATATGTAATCAGATTTTGGACAAATATAGCGTGATCAACTATATTTGCCCGAGATTGGACCAACGTATATCGAGGAATGATCGTAGTAAGCAACACGTCAAACCTTACCAAACCATTACAAAAATCAAACACAAGAATTAAAATACTATAGGAGTATTTGCGATCTAAACTAGTTTAACTTACGTGTTTTGCATGTTTCAACTTTATTCCATTCTTATAACCCTATTTCTCGTACAGTCAAATGGTTGGATTTCACCACCCTGGCGACCCCTACTTTCCCAACCAAGGCAACGGAGGATGGATCGAAGATGATCCCGAAGAGGACGAGGAACCCATAGAAGTGGGTGATGACTCCGGTACCGACTCAGAGCCGGAAGTTATCGATCCACCACCCATTCAACCTCCCGTCTTCGTAAGGAACTTTCAAGGACCGACTCCCGTCTGGGGAAGTCACCTCCACCATTGGAGCCAACAGCAAAACCTACGCCCTCCCTACGGCATGTGCCGGGACTTCTATGATGTCCGCGGCGGAGGTTCAACTGATCGAGCACTCCCGGTAATGGTGGGTAAGTTAGCCAATCAGTCCTATCAGTCTGGAGTTCAAGCTAGTCGACTCCGGGATGTCAACGTGGAAGTGCAGGTTCACACTTCTGACATCCGTAGGCTGGACAAGATACAAGACAATGCTCAACTCCAAACCGAAGCATTTCAAGCGCAAATGATTGCAGCCCTCGCTGAACTGAGGGAACAACAAGCCGTTTTTGATAGGCGTCTAATGGAGTCAAAGCAATCAGATGCGGAGTCAAGCTCCAAGCGCAACCTTCGACGCAAGTAGTTCTTGTCAAGGACTCAAATTTTGTTATAGCTTAGGGGTCAAATTTTCATGATCATTGTAACAACTTTTATATTAATATAAGTGACACTATTACTACTATGTTAAGTATTTCGTTCAAACCTTGAATGGGCTTTGGGAAACCAAATACTTGTTTCATACCTTCAGTCTTACAAATAACTTTCATTCTTCTATTTTAAGACTCATACTATCATCTGTTGTTGAACTATAACGATTTAGTTCATGAGGCACATACATTTTCTATTCTATGAAATTCTTATCCTTGTCTTTTCAACCTTTAGTTGAAGGATGCCTCCGCGTAGGAATCCAAGGCGAAAAAACGGTGAGGAAGCACCTGTACCACCTCCTCCACCTCAATTTGATGTTGTTATGTTTCAAGCAGCAGTCACCGCAGCGGTGGCAGCTGCCATGTCACAGATCAATAACTCGAGTACTAATGGCTCGGGATCTGGCACACACCTATCCAACCATGGCGAGAGTCATGGACCACCTCGAGAATGCACCTATAAGGACTTCACTAATGCCAAGCCCCGGATGTTTTATGGAACTGGTGGTGTAATGGCCCTGAGGCAGTGGATTGAAAGGACGGAGGCAGTCTTTGAAATCTGCTCCTGTCCCGAGCACAGCAAAGTCAAATTTGCAACTTTCACCCTTCTTGATAAAGCTTTAACTTGGTGGAATGGCCACGTTAAAGTACTTACCCTAATCGTGGCAAACTCCATAAGCTGGGAGAGCCTGAAAGCCATGATGATGAGAGAATACTGCCCACGGGGAGAGATTCAAAAGCTTGAACACGAGCTATGGACTCTCGGAATGGTTGGTACCGACATCGCTACTTATACCAACAGATTCTGCGAGCTGGCAATCCTTTGTCCAGATATGATTGCTCCCAAGAGCAAGAAAATAGAAAGGTACATCTGGGGACTGACGCCCCAAATGCGATCAAGCGTGTTAGCTTCTAAACCTGACACCTTTGAAAGTGCTAAGGAACTGGCACAATCTCTGATTGACTACGGAGGTCATCAGAACTCAACCACTTCTGCACCAGCACCACAGAAAGGAAACAACAACAACAACAACAACAACAACAACAACAACAACAACAACAACAACTACAACAACAACAATAACAACAACAATGGCAGAAAGAGAGTGTGGAATAAAGGGAAGGGTGGGTCTTCCCAAGAATCCGCAAAGAAACAACTGGTTTCAGTGAATGCTGCCACTATACCTACTACAGCTCCTACAAATACCTACCCAACAAAGCCGTATATAGGTAACCTCCCAAAGTGCACCAAATGCAATTTCCACCACCATGGACCTTGTCGGGAAATGCAGTGCGCCAACTGCAACAGGAAGGGACACACAACCCGTTTCTGCAAGGACCCTGCAAAACCTATCACTCAAGTTCCCGGTGCGGGTGTAGGGCAGACTTGCTACGGTTGTGGCGAGGTGGGCCACTACAAGAGGAACTGTCCTAAGGCAGCAGGCACCGGAGGTGTTGGACGAGTTTTGGCAATAGGCCACGACGAAGCTGTAGCTGACCCAACTATAGTTGCTGGTACGTTCCTTCTCGATAATTCATACGCATGCATATTATTCGATAGTAGAGCGGAGAGAAGCTTCGTGAGTCAAAACTTTATTCATTTACTTAAACCTAAACCTAGAAAGTTAGAAAAATCATTCACTGTAGAGATGGCCAATGGAAAAACCGAAAACACTAATTGCATATACATGGGCTGTACGTTAACTTTAGACGGCCATTCTTTCCCAATCAATCTCATGCCGGTCCAAATTAAAAGTTTTGACGTCATAGTCGGCATGGATTGGTTGAGTCTTCTTCGCGCCGACATCATGCGCTTTGAGAAAGCAGTCCGTCTTAATCTCCCTAACAACGAAACCTTAGTTATCTACGGCGACAAATCTAGTACAAACCTTCGCATCATTTCGTGCATCCAAGCTCGAAAGTGCTTGCGGAAGGATTGTCGAGCATTCCTAGCGCACATCGTTGATACAAGTCAAGAACTGAAGGACATCAAGAGCATCTCGGTAGTACGCGACTTTCCCGATATCTTTCCAGAAGAACTACCAGGATTACCACCGCAACGCCAAGTCGAGTTCAAAATCGACTTAGTTCCAGGAGCTACCCCAGTAGCGAAGTCGCCTTACCGTCTCGCACCAGCAGAGATGCAGGAACTTTCCAGTCAACTTAATGAACTCCTTTAAAAAGGATTCATAAGACCAAGTTTCTCACCTTGGGGAGCATCGGTCTTGTTTGTAAAGAAGAAAGACGGATCGTTCCGTATGTGCATCGACTACAGAGAGCTGAACAAACTTACTGTCAAGAACCGCTATCCTCTACCCCGCATTGACGACCTATTCGATCAACTTCAAGGAGCGAACTACTTCTCAAAGATAGACCTACGATCCGGATATCACCAATTACGAGTTCTAGAGGGGGACATTCCAAAGACAGCTTTCCGAACTCGTTATGGACACTACGAATTTGTAGTGATGCCGTTCGGATTAACCAATGCACCAGCAGTATTTATGGACCTAATGAATAGGGTATGCCGCCCTTACTTGGATCAGTTCGTCATCGTCTTTATCGATGATATACTTATCTACTCTCGAAGTGAGGAAGAGCATAGTCAGCACCTACGAAAAGTCCTAGAAACACTGCGAATGGAGAAACTCTATGCGAAGTTCTCTAAATGCGAATTTTGGATTCGAAGAGTCGAATTTTTAGGCCACGTTGTTAGCGAGAAAGGTATACACGTGGACCCCTCCAAAATTAAGGCTATTGAGAACTGGTCGGCACCAAAGACACCTACAGAAATTCCTCAATTTCTAGGTCTAGCTGGCTACTATCGCAGATTCATAAAGAACTTTTCGAGCATTGCGAAACCTCTTACTACATTAACCCAGAAAGGTGTGGCCTTTGACTGGGAAGCGAAACAAGAGAAGGCATTCCAGACACTAAAGCAGGCCTTATGCACCGCACCGATACTATCACTCCCCGAAGGGATAGAAGACTTCGTAGTGTATTGCGATGCGTCAAATCAAGGACTTGGTTGTGTTCTTATGCAGAGAGGGAAGGTTATCGCTTATGCCTCCCGACAGCTTAAGACACACGAAGTGAACTATACGACACACGATCTCGAGTTAGGAGCAGTGGTATTTTCTCTGAAGATCTGGAGGCACTACTTATACGGAACAAGGAGTACTATTTTCACCAATAACAAGAGCCTTCAACACATTTTCGATCAAAAGGAACTCAACATGCGACAACGACGATGGGTTGAGTTACTGAATGACTACGAATGCGAAATTCGTTATCATCCTGGCAAGGCCAACGTAGTAGCTGACGCCCTCAGTCGAAAGGAATACACTGGTCGGAGGGTCAAATCTCTGACCATGACTATCCATTCCCACTTATCCACACAAATTAAGGAGGCACAAATGGAAGCTTTGCAACCTGAAAATGTGGCAGGTGAATCCCTGCGAGGAATGGAGAAGAATCTAGAAGTCAAGGGTGGCGGAGCCTACTATCTCATGGACCGAATCTGGACCCCGAAACATGGTGGTTTCAGAAACATAGTCATGACCGAGGCTCACAACTCAAGATATTCCGTTCACCCGGGTTCAGATAAAATGTATCTGGATCTTAAGAAGCTGTACTGGTGGCCTAACATGAAAGTAGAAATTGCTACCTTCGTGAGTAAATGTCTTACTTGCGCTAAGGTTAAGGTCGAGTATCAGAAACCGTCAGGATTACTACAACAACCAGAGATACCAGAATGGAAATGGGAGCGGATTACTATGGACTTCATAACCAAGTTACCCAAGACGACAAGTGGACTCGATACCATATGGGTCATTGTCGACAAATTGACCAAATCCGCGCATTTCCTACCCATCAAGGAGACTGTCAAAATGGAAAAGCTTACAAGAACTTACTTAAGGGAAGTAGTGCGACTGCATGGTGTTCCGATATCCATTATCTCCGATCGAGATAGTAGATTCACTTCAAGATTCTGGCAGTCACTACAAAGTTCCCTGGGAACTAGGCTAGACATGAGTATAGCCTACCACCCACAAACAGACGGACAAAGTGAGAGAACAATACAAACTTTAGAAGATATGCTGAGAGCCTGTGTGATTGACTTTGGAAAGGCATGGGATATTCATTTACCCCTTGTCGAATTTTCATACAACAATAGTTATCATACAAGCATAAAGGCTGCTCCGTTTGAAGCCCTCTATGGTCGAAAGTGCAGATCCCCTCTGTGCTGGACTGAAGTTGGCGATACCCAGTTAGCTAGATGAAGAGTTCCTGAAAGCACTCTCACCGGTCCGAAAATCATACGAGAAACGACAGAGAAGATCGTTCAGATTCGTGAACGATTGAAAGCCTCGAGAGACCGACAGAAAAGCTACGCTGACCAAAGGAGGAAACCTTTGGAATTCCAGGTAGGAGACCACGTCTTATTAAAGGTCTCACCTTGGTAGGGTTTAATACGATTTGGAAAGCGTGGGAAACTAAATCCAAGATACATAGGGCCTTTCGAGATCCTTGCCAGAATCGGCCTTGTGGCTTATAAGCTTAACCTACCGCGTGAACTTAGTAACATCCACCCAACCTTCCACGTCTCAAACTTGAAAAAGTGTCTGTCCGACGAGACTCTTGTTATTCCACTCGACGAGATCGAGATCAACGAGAGCCTCAACTTTGTGGAAGAACCAGTAGAAATCATGGACCGAGAGGTCAAACAAATAAAACAAAGTCGCATACCCATCGTGAAGGTTCGCTGGAACGCCAAGCGGGGACCTGAATTCACATGGGAACGCGAAGATCAGATGAAACAAAAGTACCCTCATCTCTTTCATGTTCACTAGTATCTTCACTACTTTAAATTTCGGGACGAAATTCTCTCTAACGGGGGGATGATGTGACAACCCGATATTTCAACTCTTTGTAATGACCAAAAAGGGTCAAGTACTGTAACCACTTTTGAGTAATAAAATTTACTTTCATAATAAAATGTACAAATAGTTCTATTTAATTTCCTTCTATGTTTAAATGTCTTTGAACCATGATCGTACGTGAAAAGAACGCCCAAATCCGACTTCATATAGCGAAGTTATGATTTTTCCAAGTTCGGCTTAGCACCAGACAGCTAAAAACTCGAATCGGAGATCGAGCGACTTTTTTCCGGAATGACCTAAACGAGAATTGAAGGTCTCGGCAATGGTATTCCGACCCGTCCGACCCATCCGAAGTATCCGACCCGTCCGACCCGCTGTCCCGTCCGACCCGCCGTCCCATCCGACCCGTCTCCCCAGCAACCCGTCCCATCCGACCCGCCTACCCAGCAATCCGTCCCATCCGAAGCCGAGGCTTCGGTCATGCATGACGTACGCGTACGCGCTGCGTACGAGCGTACGCCCCGCGTACCGAGGCGGTTCAGCCTTCCTATAAATAGGATGCGAGGGCTTCCGAGAAAAGGGCTCATTTCTCTCCTCTCTCTCACAATCTTGCCTCGTTTTCCGTGCCCATTCAAACCTGAAGCTCTGGTCTTTTTGCTCAAGTCCCGAGGGTCGATTTTACTCCCGAGATTCCCGAGAATCCCGAGGAAAATCCGTTTCCCGAGACGAAACTCTGCCCGGTTTTCCATCTCGCTATCTTCAAACTTTCAAGTGAGTTCATACCCCTTAAATTACCTTTTAAATATTCTATAAATTCTTTTATATGCTTTCAAGGGGGGGATTACAAGTAAAACACACGAGTATTATCGTGTGTTACATAAAGAAACTCTTTTATATGCTTTTATATATCCAAATCACATGCGATTTACAAACTTTATAAGGAACTTTCATATATATAAAATATGTTAAAATAGCATTCTATCTTTTGAAATATACATTGTTGTAATGCATGTATAAACTAAAATTTTCTTAGATTATTCTTGTCTATCTTAGACTCTACACCAAAAATCTATGCTTTCATAAACAAGTGATTCCTTTTCTAGGTATTTCTAAACAAACAAGACACACTTTTAGAAAACTATAATAGGTATAGTTTTACGAACAAATTTCTAACTCTTATGTACTAGAAACATGAATTTCAAGAAGTTTACTTTCGTATACAAGAACAAACGTAACATTTTAACAAGTAGATCTGTTTTTATACCACGGTTTTGTGAGACACTAACTTCATGTATGTTCGAGTACACATTTCAAGTCCTGTATTATATACCAGAATCCCTTGGAGGGGGAGCGTGGTGTTTGTATATAGATCTATACGGGCTTGACAAGCCGCGCCCTGACTGTTAGCTGCAGTCCACCGTTTGGGGTGACAAACGTCATAACATTCCAACGCCTGAAGAATGTTGTGTATAGGCATTCCGAGTCAATAGTATGGTTATAAAACTCACAAGGGGTATTAAAAATGCATTGATTTACAAGGTTTTCAAACTCATTGGTTATTTTATACTTACATACATTTTAGAAACAAACATTGGTCTTGAGTGAAGGCTACTATTATACTAGTAGAAAATATAGGATTTTCTAAACACAAACAAACAAAGACAAAACATTTCATTTCAAACAAACATTGGTCTTGAGTGAAGGCTACTATTATACTAGTAGAAAATATTGGATTTTCTAAAACACAAACAAACAAAGGCAAAACATTTCATTTCATTCAAACATTGTCATTTAAATACTTATGAAACTCACCAGCTTAAATGCTGATCTACTCTTTCAAAATTTCTTGTATGTCCCAGGAAATCAGTAAGTTTCAGGTATTCATTTTGCTTTTGATGAAGGGATGCTGCGGCGCCAGTTTAATCTCGTATTTTGACATCATATTGTAATTGGTTTTTGAACATGTAACTTTTGACAGATGTAAACTTTCAATTATATATATGATGGTTGTATTGCTTTCTTTACTATGTATTCATTTGTTACGTTACCACATGAAGACATCCGCCCCCGAACGTTTCCGCCGTTCAGGTTTGGGGGTGTGACACTGTAATAACAGAAAATTCAGCGATACATCTGGGGTCTAGCATCATGGATCCAAGGGATGGTAATCAGTTAAAAACCAACAACCTAAGTCGGTACAAAGTGCATAGCTCATCAACTAACAAACATGGAGATCCGAGGGGGATCTATGATAGCAAAATTTGAAGATCCCAAATCTAAAACATACAAACGTAAGTTTGATGGAAAGAACCCCAAACAATCATCTTGAAAGAAATAAGAAGTGGCAACAAATTATACAACCACAACGACGACAACAACAACAATACCCACACAACAAAACAAGTATGCTGAGAAATACCCATTGTGTACTCAGTGAAACAGTCATCATCTAGGCAACTATTTTTTTCCAGTCAATATAACAAGAAGGGGCATACCGCAAGCTACTGAAGGAATGCAACACCTGCAACGACAACTCAGAGTACAAATATAGGATCCGACATTGGTAGAGGAAGAACATATTACGAGTGTGGAGAAGTTGGACACTTCAAGAGGGAATATCCAAAGTTAAGGAATCATGGATGTAATGCTCACGATAGGGCATTTGTAATCAGAACCAAGGATACTATCCATGACCCTTCGGTGGTATGTGGTATGTTTCTCATAAATAACTTATATGCTACAATACTCTTTGACTCTGGGGCTGATAGAAGTTTTATAACACCAACATTTAGAAAATTGTTAATCCATGGGTCTAGCAAACTAAAAGAAATATATGATGTAGAAATTGCTAACGGTCAAACCGAGAGCACATTTGAATTCTACAAAATAGTTCGTTAACTTTAAATAACCACTTTTTTATGCCAACCTCATGCCAATGACTATTAGAAGTTTTGATGTCATTATTGTCATGACTTGGTTATCTCCACACCACACCATAATTCTCTTCTATGAAAAAGATATATGATTACCCTTACCTAACAACGAAGCACTCATTATTTATGGTGATAAATCGGGGAAGAACCTCAAAGTCATCGCTTGTACCAATGCCCAAAATATCTACACAAGAAATGCAACACATTTTTGGTTCATATTGTAGATAATAGGATCATAACACAAGAAATCAATGACATACCTTAAGTATGTAACTACTAAGATGTATTTCCTAAAGATATTCCAGGAATACCACCCGTTCGAATTCTGAATCGAATTAATTCTAGGAGTAGCTCCAGTATCAAAAACTCTTTATCGGTTGACTCCATCTGAAATGCAAGAACTATTTAGCCAACTACAAGAACTTCTTCACAAGGATTTTATCAGTCCAAGCTTCTTACCATCGGAAGCACCAATTTTATTTGTTAAGAAGAAGCACAAATCCTTTTGAATGTGTATCGATCACCAGGAGATAAATAAATTATCAATGTTCCAAAAACGAAATTTAGGACTAAGTATGGTCATTATGAATTCCTAGTTATGCCTTTTGGATTCACCAATGCCCCATCAGTGTTCATGGATCTCATGAACCGTGTTTACAAAACATACCTAGATAAATTTGTGATCACATTTATCGATGATATATTGATATATTCATGAACCAAAGAAGAACACAGACAACTCTTACAAATGCTCTTGAACTGCTAAGAAAAGGAATGTTGTAAGCTAAATTCTCCAAATGCTTATTTTGGTTTAGAGAAGTATAATTTTTAGGGCATGTGTGATATATTGAGTTCTGTCACACCCCCAAACCAGAAAGCGGAAACGTCCGGGGGTGGATGACTTTATTTGTAGTATCACAACACATGCATCATAGTAATCAAAGTACAAACAACCATTGTATTTAAAAGTATAAGTATTTACATGTGTTCAATCATTATATATTGAAACCAAAATAGTTATACAAAAGAAGAAGATATGACTCAAAATAGCTCCATCTTCTCAAAAAGCTCGGGGAGTACATGTTTATTGTTTCCCTAAGAATACAAGTAATTTGAAAAGAGAGTATCAACATAAAGTTGAGTGAGTGCATAGGTATTTATGTATAAAAGTATGTTTTCTGTTCCATGAATCTGTAGGCTGTTCCAGAAAATCCTATATTTTCTGGTGTATATGAAAAGTAGTTTCAATCTCATAAAACCGTTCTTATTTGTAAACCAATGTTTTGTATTTGTATTCCTTTATGTAAAACTTGTAACTGCGAGTGTGCCTAGTTCTATCAGCTGTTAACGTACTACTATAGTTTGTATTTTGTAAACTAGTACTTTGAAAATGTACTTATGATTAGTTGATTATACACTAACGTATTTTTAATATCTTTTTAATGAGTTATTATTTTATTGATACACGGTTTTGTACATATCGTGAAAAGTAGTATATACATTCTATATATTATAATAGAAAGTAGAAGTAGTATAAACACTACTTGCGGCGGTTGCTACGAAGGTTGATGGGTCCTGCTTCATCTTGTGCTTTCCAACGCCTTTCTTGTGCAGCTTGATGCTCTCTCAATTCTCTTATCTGAGATTGAGCACCATTGACTTGCCTTTGAAGGGCTTCTGTATGATGTTGGATGTTGTCCTGCATTTCATCAAGACGAAGGATATCCACAGTGTTAACCTGTGCAACCGTATGTACTTATTGGATTCAATTGATCGAAATCCTTGCTTGATCGGCTTGACAGGCTATTCGGTTTACTATAAATGAAAAACCTCTTTCGGTTGTTCCTCCTCTAGAGACATTATAGAAGCCTCTTGCCATCCCATAAGGAGGGCGTTGGCCATCTTGCCGACTCTAGTGGTTTATATATTGGCCCCATTCTGGTATAGGTTCTGCTTTATCTTGTGTCAGGGGACGTTCCCCAGGATTGTAGACTTGTGGTTCCATGTTGGTACCACTTGATTCACTGTCTTCGAAAGGTTCTTCATCTGAATCTAGATCTTGTTGATTGTAGGGGTCTCCAGGTAAATTGTATTCAACCATATTGTTTGTACTAGAAGTAAGGATAAGAATAGTAAAATACTCCTATATTATTTCAATCTTTATGTTCTGTTCTATAGTTCTTCTGAATATGTATGGTTGGTAAGTTTTAGACAAGTCGCAACACTACTATCACTCCCAAAAACATGTTGGTCATATCTTAAATTAATATAATTGATCAGACTATATTCATCCCAGATATGATTACATAACTGCCCAGGTTTGACTATAATGTTCAACATCCAAATAATTTTAAGTTCTTATGACTGTGATACTGTACTTGTAGGTATGAGTGTTAGTATACTTCTTGTTAAAATACTTCAATTTTTAAAAAAGTATGCTTGTAGTCAGAGCTCTCAGCCCCGATGGATTTATAGATTGGTATCAGAGGATTGTTTATAGTGAACTCAGTATATCAATCCATAAAAGATATACAAACTATAAATACATCGGGGATGAGAGCTTTTCTACAAGCATGCTTTTTAAAAAATTAATTATTTTTACAAGAAGTATACTAACACTCACACCTACAAGTACAATATCACAGTCATAAGAACTTAAAAGTATTTGGATGTTGAACATTATAGTCAAACCCGACAGTTATGTAATCATATATGGGATTAATATAGCCTGATCAAATATATTGATTTGAGATATGACCAACATGTGTTTGGGAGTGATAGTAGTGTTGCGACTTGTCTAAAACTTACCAACCATACATATTCAGAAGAACTATAGAACAGAACATAAATATTGAAATACTATAGGAGTATTTTACTATTCTTATCCTTACTTTTAGTACAGATAATATGGATGAATACAATTTACCTGTAGACCCCTACAATCAACAAGATCTAGATTCAGATGAAGAACCTTTCGAAGACAGTGAATCAAGTGGTACCGACACGGAACCACAAGTCTACAATCCTAGGGAACGTCCCATGAGACAAGATGAAGCAAAACCTATGTCAGAATGGGGCTAGTATATAAACCAATGGAGTCGGCAAGATGGCCAACGCCCTCCTTACGAGATGGCAAGAGGTTTCTATAATGTCTCTAGAGGAGGAACAACTGACAAAGGTTTTTCATTTATAGTAAACCGAATAGCCCGTCAAGCGGATCAAGCAAGGATTTCGATCAATCGAATCCTACAAGTAAATACGGTTGCGCAGGTTAACACTGCGGATATCCTTCGTCTTGATGAAAAGCAGGACGACATCCAACATCATACAGAAGCCCTTCAAAGGCAAGTCAATGTTGCTCAATCTAAGATAAGAGAATTGAGAGAGCATCAAGCTGCACAAGAAAGGCGTTGGAAAGCACAAGATGAAGCAGGACCCATCAACCTTCGTAGCAACCGCCGCAAGTAGTGTTTACACTACTTCTACTTTCTATTATAATATATAGAATGTATATACTACTTTTCACGATATGTACAAAACCGTGTATCAATAAAACAATAACTCATTAAAAAGATATTAACAATACGTTAGTGTATAGTCAACTAATCATAAGTACATTTTCAAAGTACTAGTTTACAAAATACAAACTACAGTAGTACATTAACAGCTGGTAGAACCAGACACACTCGCATTTACAAGTTTTACATAAATGAATACAAATACGGAACATTGGTTTACAAATAAGAACGGTTTTATGATATTGAAACTACTTTTCATATACACCAGAAAATATAGGATTTTCTAGAACAGCTTACATATTCATGGAACAGAAAACATACTTTTATACATAAATACTTATGCACTCACTCAACTTTATGTTGATACTCTCTTTTCAAATTACTTGTATTCTTAGGGAAACAATAAATGGGTACTCCCCGAGCTTTTTAAGAAGATGGAGCTATTTTGAGTCATATCTTCTTCTTTTGTATAACTATTTTGGTTTCAATATTCAATGATTGAACACATGTAAATACTTACACTTTTAAATACAATGGTTGTTTGTACTTTGATTACTATGATGCATGTGTTGTGATACTACAAATGAAGTCCACCACCCCCGTACGTTTCTGCCGTATGGTTTGGGAGTGTGACAATGTGGTTAGTAACGGAGGTATTCATGTCGACCCCTACAAGATTGAAGAAATCAAGAATTGCGAAGCACCAAAGATGCAAGTATGCTAATTCTTTGGTCTTACTGGCTAGTATCGGAGATTCATAGATAATTTCACCAAGAAAGATAAGATGCTCACAACACTAACACAGAAAGAGATGAAGTTCAAGTGGGAAAATAAACAAGAAGTTGTTTTCTAGAAACTAGAATGAATACTATGTGGCGCACCAATCCTATCCCTTCCTGATGGGCCAGTTGACTTCGTCGTATACTGCGAGTCTGCAACACATCAAATCAAGGATTAGGGTTTGTCTTGATGCAAAAGGGAAAAGTCATGATTTACGCAAAATAATTCTAACATGATAGCCTCTATAAGCAGAGGAATTTAAAATAGATTGAGAATTGGATATTGGAATCTATAAGAAAGTTGTAGTGTTCGGAAATACCTACGTACGAATATAAAGAATGTCAAAAACAGAGCTCATATGTGAAAGATATGATTTTCGAAAACATAGCAGTTTAAGAGCACACCATGAGGCAAAAACCCTAAGTCACCATAGGTCACGACATGATAAGGAGTAAGTCATGACGTGACATGTCACATAACACTTCTCAAAGCTAGTAACCAAATGACAAGGCTATCAGATGATTCACTTAAGGCCACGATGTGACAATGAGTATGTCACGACATGACAAGGCCTACATGTCACACCCCCGACAGGCGGTGGAAACACTGGGCGGTGTAATGTCATTCCTTGTATCACAGTTAGTAAACATACATTGAACAATACAAAAGAATTTTATAAACTACGTACCTTTATTGATGATAGAAAGTTACATTATTTCTGTTTCCTAGTAATTATCACATAGTGTCCGAACTATCGCACACGTATTAACAGATATATGTTCCACACAGACATAAGAGATAATAGTAAAACTTCTCCTATTCGAGAAACATTTCAGCTTATCAAATTCCTGAAAACTCATGCATTTTGAAAATACGTCAACATAAAGTATGTTAGTCCACAGGTTTTGACTCCATGTAAAATAGTACTTTTTCCAAGTTCAAAAAGTATAAATCATAATTTTAAAAGTGTCCTTCTGACTCATACTTTTCTTTAACATATAGTGTATATCTTAGGTATAATGGTTTGCATATTAAATAAGTGATATACCTAAAATCTCCATATAGTTAAATCGATGAAGGTTATTACATATAAATCTTATTTCAATTCTATACGAGTATATATACTAGGTATAATTGTTTACTTAATGAACATGTAAAATACCTATAAATTCCTTGTACCTAGAGTATAAGTGATTGGGAAACTTATACTTAACATTATTACTTGTATATCGACAAAGAATAATTTTTCTAATAATTTGCTACCATGAGTTCGTAACCGCTGCTATGACATATAAGATCTATGACAAAAATCTCACAAATGGTTCCACGAAGGATTTCCACCATTGATGCCATAAAAGATTATGCCCGGGATACCATGAAGGATTCTACCAATATAAAAACACCGCGCGCTTCATCGACGCGTGATGAATACAACAAATAAAAGGATAGTTCGTCACTCGCTAAATATTGGGTTGTAGCTAACAACCATGAGTAGGGTTGTCAAACCCGTATAGTTTTATACACGACTTCCTCACTCACACATGATTAGCGGTTATAGGTCAAAGATTTCCCCTAAGATTCTCAATCTTAGTTGATGAATATAATAGCTTATGTAGACTTTGTCGACCTCCTATCGTTCTAATAACAAAAGCATATCCGTGTCTAAAACCCTAAGTTACTAGACTATGCTTTTAAACATTACTCCTAATTTCATAATATTCGGGCAGTACAACAAATATAACTTGATGTAAAACCATGTTTTATCTTAACATAAAAACCAATAATAACAACATACTTAACAAGTATATATAGAATTCCCGAATATAACTTCAGGGCTATATTAATAGCATACCAGGTTTTATTTTAACATAAAACCAATAATAACAACATACTTAACAATTAGTATATAGAACTCCTGGATATAACATCGGGGCTATATCACATATAATATATATATATATATATATATATATATATATATATATATATATATATATATATATATATATATATATATATATATAACTCCCAAGTATAACTACGAGGCTATATCACACATTATATATATATATATATATATATATATATATATATATATATATATATACATACATATATTGTCACACCCCCAAAATGGAACGACGGAAACGTTCGAGGGCGGAGGTCGGAGGACGTCATATTTAGTATCACAACACATGCATTATAGTAATCAAAGTACAACAACCATTGCATTAATAATGTATAAGTTTTTACATAAATATTCAAATATTAGATATTTGACATCAAAAGTAGATACAGTAAAAGACAATAGACACAACACGACACTAGGCTGTCTTCTCAAAAGCTCCAGGAGTGTACCTGTCTACTGGATTCCCTGAGAATACTAGTTATTTTGAAAGAGAGGATCAACATTTAAGCTGGTGAGTTCATAAGTATTCGTTTCATTTATGGTTGCATTAGTTTTAAGAAAGTTACTGATTACGTTCCAGAAAATCCTATATTTTCTGCTTTCAACTGAAAAGTAGTTTTAATCCCATAAAACCATTCCGTTTAAGTGTTATTGTACTTATAACCTAGTATGACATAATTTTAACTCATCATAAAATTTATAAGAAGAATGTTTTCTATTTTGGTTGAGGAAAATGATTGATGCAATAGTATTTCTTAAAAATACACTACCCTATTATTAAACAAGTTAATTAGGGTTAAAATGTGATAAAGTTGTAATCATGCTGATTGACTTGTATTTACACGAAGACCTTCTAGCGTCGAAAGTGATGTGCCATTTGTCACCCGTAGACTGGTAGGTCCCACTGTAGCTAGTAGTGACGTGTGGGATTGTTGGTCCCATATAGATCTAAACACACAATGCTCACTCTCCCTCCAGGAGACTCTGGTTACAAGAGTATGACATAACAAGTATATTGCTATGCCTGAAAAAGTACCATCACATCTTGGTTCATCTAGTTTTAAGTAAAGATTGAATTTTATCCTTTTCTTAATCAAGTAGTTTAAACTGAGTATACTTATCTATAAAATAGATTTCTCATTTGTTTCATAAATTATACCTATTATAATTTATATGTTCTATCTGTTTAGCATGATCTCTCATGAATGTATCCCTTTACTCTGCGTGATACAAAGGTAATGATACCGACTGAAGTAACCTTTAATATTAATATATGTATAATAAATATAAATAAGAAGGAAACGACCTTCGGACAAATAACACCACCTTAAGCCCACATCAAAACAAGGAAAAGGAAATAAGACAATTCATTAGTCCTAAGCCCTTTAAGTCTTATTTATATACCAATACATATATAAACATGATTTTGACAATTATAATTTTAAAGAGTTATAAAAACATTTAAAAGAGTTTAACGTTATTAAAGAGTTTATGTGACTTTTAAAAGAGTTTACATGACTTTAAGTCATTATGGAAGTATTTGATAATCCTTTATTGTAATAATAATAATTAAAAGCATAAGGAAATCTTTTATGTGATTGATATCACATATAATTATTAACATGATTGTGTTCAACTTGTATCCCCCCTTAAAAGCATTTAAAACCATTTAAAAGGTAGATTATAGGGGTATGAACTCACAGTTGGTTGTGTGTCTGTGTCGGACCGCGAGACTGGAAAGATGACCCTTGAGTTGTTGTACGCGGAATTAACGAAATCCTAATGATAATTAAACACATAATTGCATTTTAATTAGCGAAACCATTAATTAAAGTGTTAGAAAACACTTGATTTTGGTTTAGGAATGTTACAGAGACTTGCTTATAGTGTAAAAAGGAGGTTTACAGCCAAGTTTCACAGTCCAAAGCTGTTTGCGGCCGTGAACAGGGTTTGAGGTTGCAAACAGTTTGCGACTGCAAACAGTTTGCGGTTGTAAACTATGTTTGCGGATGTGAACGGTGTTCGGATGGGAACCGTTTGCAGCTCTTGAAGATTTGAAGATGTTCTTGGTGTTTTTGGTGAAAAACATGAAAATTTGAAGGTTTGATCTTGAAGGTTTGAATGTTCTTGGGAGCAAATTAAGAGGGTTTTTGAGAGAAAATGATGAGAAATGAGGAATCTCTCTGGGATAAACCTTTATACCGGTTGGGTTTACGGCCAGGGAGTGAGTTTACGGCTGTAAACGTGGTCTACGGCTGTATACCGGGTTTACGACCCAAGGGTTCAAGGGTTTGTGGCCGTGAACGCCTAGTTTGAACGAGTTTTGCTGATTTTTGAAGAAAAACTTGATTTCGCACGATTTTGGTCCCGACACTTATATAAATTTTACTTATATAATTTAAATTGTTTCCAACCCTTACGAGCTTACTGAAATGAATAGAGTTCGAAATTTTATTTAACTGAAAACGACTTTTGTTGACTAGAAATTTATCGGGTTGTCATATGTATATATATATATATATATATATATATATATATATATATATATATATATATATACTTATAAAGCTAACATTTTTTCTTGAATCTCATGCATTTGAAACCCCCTTTTTTAACTAATGCAACTCAAAAGTTTTCTTAATTATGATTTAACATTCAAAAGTTGTATAACTTATATTATGTTTAATTAGCATTTAGTGAAAAGTTTACTATAAAAAGGTCAATCTTTTGGGAAGACACGCATACAAATCATATACAATTTTCAAAAAGAAGACAAACTTAAAGGTTTTTATGTTGGGTTGAGGTCATATGACCACTTTTGGAGATATGATATTATATTAGAGCTTTTAATTTGTAAGTTTGTTATACTAATTCGTCAAGATTGTGGATGAATGTATCATTTTGACTTATAGTTTGATCGCGTTATATTTTTTTCCCAGTAGTATAAATTAGACCATTCAAAATCGTGTGTTTAGAGATATTTTGTTTTCTCAAACCAAACCATTCAAAATCATATGCTTAGAGATATTTTGTTTTCTCATACCATATTGATTTGAAACCTACATAACTTTTTATATTCCTTAATTAATAACATTTATAATATTTATAAATTTCTACTAATTTGTTGCATTCTCTTATTATATATGTAGTTATATTAGTACATTTTTCTTACAAAAAGTCGTCAT
This sequence comes from Lactuca sativa, assembly GCF_002870075.4. Classification (NCBI taxonomy): domain Eukaryota; kingdom Viridiplantae; phylum Streptophyta; class Magnoliopsida; order Asterales; family Asteraceae; genus Lactuca; species Lactuca sativa. Next base: position 109,152,327 of record NC_056625.2, on the reverse strand, counting down.
TTGGTTGAAGATTTTGTGATTCTAAAGTTTTCATATAGTTGAAGCATTCACGATCTAAATATGATGATTTGAAGAAATGGGTTATGTTGCATCGATGATAATTGTAATATGATTTTTCTTTCAACCCAAACAAATGAAGTTTTTCTATTCTTTCTTTATATTCAGTTTCTCATTTAATCTTTATATGTGATTTGTGTGTATTACTCAATCTTGAATGTGACTCTCCAAACATCAATGTTTTGCATGAAATATCTTTTTGATTCTTCTTTTTCAAGAAAAAACAGTATGGTTGAATGGTGTTAAATGAAGAAAGAAGATTCAGAAAACGGATATAAGTTTTTTTTTTGTTTGAGCAAAGTAGACTAATGTTAGTTTTTTGTTTTGATTTAAATATATATTTATGTAACAATTTTATTTATATATTCAACCACCCAAAGTTTTTTATTTATTTGATTGTAGTTTTTCTATTTTGATTATGTTTATTTTCTATTATTTTTTTGTTAGGTTATCCTACACAACATATTTACAAAACAATGTTTAAAAGATAACATAATTTTTAACATTGATATGTAATTATGATTGGCTTATCATGATATGTTCTTCATATGAAAGTAATTTATCCATATTATTATGACAAGAATTACATATGACATTTACGAAAATATATATTATATGTGATTTTTTTAACATATATATGCACTTATGTATGTTATAAATTTATAATAAAATATCTTTATGTTTAATAATTGAAGGGATTAAAATGATGCATCAAAACCAATTATTTATAATAATAATAATAATAATAACAATAATAATAGTAATAATAATAATAATAATAATAATAAATACACATTTCCAAGTACCGCATTCATTTGAAACTCACACTACTAGTCAAGAGTTTTCTAATTTATGTATATTTATTAGTTACAACTCAAGAGTTTTTAAATTATGATTATTAATTAATAATCACTAATAACTTTTTATTTTCCATTTTTTTATAAGGTTGTAAAGTTTTACTAATTAAAAGCATTAATGTATTTGAAGGGATTTGTGATTTAGAAATGAAGAGTTAATATAAATGTTATAATAGATGCTTTAGTGTTTTTATGTTAATTTGGTAAAAGTTATTAATTTAAATATATAATTGTATTCTCGCACAACGCGCGGGGATTCGCCTATATATATATATATATATATATATATATATATATATATATATATATATATATATATATATATATATATATATATATATATATATATATATATATATATATATATATATATATATATATATATATATATATAACTCCCGAGTATAACTCCTGGGCTACATTGGTATAATCTATAATAATAACATGGTAACAAGTTTAAGATAGTTGTATGTTTTCAATATATCGAATATATTATAGGTAAATATGATACGAAACAACTATATCCCAGTTAATATGACTATTTATGTTGATACAAATATAGTATCATATAAACATAATATAAACTTGTATACAATATTTAGCATGCATTCCCCCCCCCCCCCCCCCCCCCCCCCCCCCGCCGCGAAAACATTTAAAAGTGGGGTCGTGAAACTCACTCCAGTAGCGTGATCTATAAAATCTATATGAAAAACGGTCAGAGGCTCGTTGTTGTCAGGTTCGGGATTGGAAATGGCCTTTGAAAAACGAGGGATATAAAGAATTTTTGGTGTAATGAAAGAAAGGGTCGAACTTGCTATTTATAGGTTGTTCAAGGCCCATTCACGTCGTGACATACCTATGGTCACGTCGTGAACTTCCATGAGTCATCCCGTAGCCTTACCACATGTTTTCTAGCCTTGATTAGTGTCTTGAACTACTTTCACGTCGTGGACTTAAACCACATGTCATGCCTTTAGAAAGCTACATCTTCAAAAGATCATAACTTTTGCATACGAATTCCGTTTTTGACGTTCTTTATATCCACACGTAGGTATTTCTAAGTGCTACAACTTTCTTTTAAACTCCAATAGCTAATTATAATTCTATTTTAAATTCCTCTTATTATAGAGGCTATAGTGCTAGAATTAATCATAACTTCTTCATGCGAAGTCAGATTTAGACATTCTATATATTTTTGGAATCGTATAGACTTGTAGTGTTGAATGAAAATTTCATTAAAGACTAAAGTAAATTGATTATAATATGTGTTTGTTATATTTATGGGAATTATCTTTGACCTAATTTTGACTGGTGTTACATTCTCCCCCCGTTGAAATAGTTCCGTCCCAAAATTTATCTTGTGGATGAGGAACTGTTAATTAGTTGGGGAAACATTGTGTATATTACTCAGCTCGTGAGGAAACTTAAGTTGATATGCGACAAAACTGATTCCGGTTTAGAATTTCAAAAGGTTCTATATATTTTGGGTTTAGCTTGCCTCGCTTCCTGAATCGAATCATGCCTTTCCAAGAAGATATCTTCAACATTACTTTATCTCCTACTAGGAATTCCAAAGGCTTACATCTTACGTCAGCATAGCTCTTCTAACGATCACATGCGGCCTTTAATTGATCCTTAATTTGCACGATCTTTTCAGTTGTCTCGTGGATTATTTTTGGCTCGGTACATAAGGTATCACTTGTTATGTGACTAATTGTAACGCCCCGAAATGTCAAGGGTAGAGTTGAAGGGCTAAAAGAGTAAATGGATCAAGGGAACTCGGCGAGTCCATGTGTGGACTCGACGAGTAGAGTCGCGATTGGGTCGCGTGTTAAGTGGCCGAGTTGGCGAGTCCGAGGCTGGACTCGGCGAATAGGCGCTGAGTGGAGAAAACCCTAAATTCGGAGGTTGAGCCCTATATAAAGAACATTATGTTTCCTTCCCAGCCTCTTTATCATCCCTTGAGTTCCAGAGGCCTTGATTGCGTGAGGAAACACCATTGTTGAGTGAATTGGAGCTTGGAGAAGTGGTTGTGGAAGAAACCTTGAAGGAGAAGAGACTTGGAGTAAGGGGCTTTGCTTGGATTCGAGTTTCCTTGCAGTTGGGGCGTTCTTTTGAGGTAATATCTCGTTCTTGAGCTGTTATTATCTAGATTCATCATTTTGGGGGTGCTAGAGATCATACCTTTTGATGTATTGGAGTCTAGAGGTTAGATCTGAGGTTGCTACCTCAGATCTGGAATAGAGATGGGTTGGAATGCATGAAAGTCCCTGTTTGTGAGTGGTTGATGGATCCATCTTGTCCCAAACCCAAACCCTAGAGTGAAAAGGCCTAGATCACTTTGGATTCACATAAAGTTTGCCACTTTACGTGATGGATGGGTTGTAGAAGGCTAGATCTATGTTTTGGATCAATTGCATGGCTTGGAATGCTTCTGTATGGATTCAGACCGGTGGTACTCGGCGAGTCACATGGGTAGACTCGACGAGTTGCTTGAAGATGAGCTGGAACTCGACGAGTTGGAAGAACAACTCGGCGAGTTGGATGAAGATGGCCTGGAACTCGGCGAGTTGTATGAACAACTCGGCGAGTAGGTTGAAGATAGCCTTAGACTCGGCGAGTCTGTTCTTGGACTCGGCGAGTCTTGTCGAAGAGTCCCGATATTTTCTGGTTGGGTCGAGAATCGGTGAGTCAAGGGATGACTCGGTGAGTTGTGTGCGAGTGGACTCAGAGTTGTTGGACTCGGCGAGTCTCGGGGTGACTCGACGAGTTAGGTCGCGGATTGAGGGAAGTTCTAAGCTTGGGGACTCGGCGAGTCATCGGGTTGACTCGGCGAGTAGAGTCAGTCAGGGGTTGACTTTGACCTTGTCCAAGGGTTGACCTGTTGTCTTCCAGGGGTATTTTGGTAATTATGGGTATTTAGTGAGTTGAGTGTTTTGGTGTTCAGTGGAGGAGTTCGTGTCGGAGTTTGGAGCAGCGGGATCTTATCCTTTCAGCCGGCAGTTTCGAGGTGAGTTATCCTCACTATATCGACAGGGTCTACGGCACCAAGGTCGGCCCTTCATAGGATGGAAATCCGGACAGTTTTCTGTTATGGTATTGCTTGATATGGGCCGGAAGGCATTATGTTATGGGCTGGAAGGCATTCTATGTTATGTGGACCGGAAGGTCATGGCCTGGAAAGGCGTATGTGCGTAAGTAGTATATGGGCTGAGACATAGGGTAATGCTATGCTAGTGACCGGTTAGGTCGGTATCCTGGTTAGGATGATGATATGTTATGTGATCTGCTTGATCGGCTTGTTGACTGTTAAATGTTATATGTATGTTTATGTGCGCATGGTTGTTTGGACTGGAGTTGGGTTGAGGCGGGTCCTGCTTTGTGCTGTAGGCCAAGATACCCAGGGCGGACCGGTTGTCCCGAAGGCCCAGCGAGCGGTCCGGATAGGCTGTAGGCCCCAAGAGGGCAGACCAGACGTGCCGAGGCTCGGAGAGTGGACCAGGCCGACTGAAGGCCCGCTGCGGGCGGACCAGTCATATTGTAGACTCAGAGAGTGGACCAGGTGGATTGAGGGCCTGGTGAGGGCGGACCAATCACACTGCAGACTCGAGGTATATGGATAGACTTGGAGGGTGGACCAGGTGGACTGTAGGCCGGTGCGGCGGAACAGTCACACAGTAGACCCGAAGTGCATGGCTGTTCTGTGATCGGATATGTATGGCGTGTTATGCGTGTACGGTATATGTGGTTGGTATTTTGGGGATATCTCACTAAGCTTTCGGGCTTACAGTTGTGCTTTTATGTTTTTTTTCAGGTTCTTCAGGAGACCGTGGCAAGGCGAAGGCGTGATCGTACCGCTCCTCTTGATTTTGTAGTAATGTGATTCTGGGAATACTCTAAATGTTTTGTATTGGAAAACCTTTTTGTAATGATTTAATGGAATCGGGTTGTGTTTGAAAATTTTAAAATTGGTTGGATTTTTCGGACGTTACAAGTTGGTATTAGAGCCTTGGTTTGAGTGAATTGGAGGAACATTTGTGTGACTCCAATCTCAAATCGAGGAGAGTTTTCAAAAGAGAAATTAAAATGGTTTTCAAAACGAGTAAAGGAGGACGTGGAGGTACGATCAGCCGGAGCCAGTAAGTAACCCCAAAATACCATACATGATAATTGTTTTTGAGCATTGATTAGAACAGCATGCTAGAGCTAGGCTAGGGATCTTCAGAATTTCATGTTAATGCTGCCTGATTTGTGATGCCTGTAGCCTAGGGTTTCCTTGTGGGAGATTTCCAGAGTTCCTCTAGTGGTGAGTGTTGAGCGTTTGATTGTATGTTTTCTCTAGGGCGTTGTGGTAGTACTTTATACAAATATGGGTAGGTGTGTGATGTGCACAAAAGTACTCACTAATTTTAATATTTATAACCTAACAAACTTAACTATCTATGCACTTATAGGCAGTGTACCTAGTCAGATTACAGTATAGCTTGGGTAAGTCGGGTGTCGATCACAGGGAACGGTGTTCTAATTAATTTACTTACTATTAAATTAACCTAATTTATTAACAAATTTAATAAAGGGTTTTATCTGATTTTACAAGATCAGATGAACTTAAATCCAATTCAATAAGTAAAAACACACACACTCTTGTTTAGATTGAATCCACTTTTCCCTTATGGCTAGCTAACAATTACGGATTAATAAGTTGGTTTTTAATTATATTAGTAATTTAGTTCTATCTTACCAATATTTAACTAATTCATGTCAAACCATGTATGTTCACACATAATTAAACACAGAACTAATTATAGTTGTAAATATGCTATATAAGATTTGTTGTGTAAACGCAATTATGATCACAATTCTCGTTCTCTAGCACATCTAAACTTTTATTTATTCTAATTATTAACTAAGATTGGTCAATCCTAGCTCTAACAATTCAATGTTCACTAAATTATTAGGTAAACAGGTTCATGCAGTTTAATGGTCACTAAGCTACACAGAACATGTAATTAAGCAATTAGATAAACAAATATTAACATGCTAGGTCATACAAATCAAACACAAGCAAATTTTCACCAACTAAGCTTAATCCATAATCATATAACTATTCATAAGTTCAAAGCTTCATCTAGCTAAACAAGAGTAACTAGATTCAGCTGCTCATCATAGTAATTAAACTAACACAGCTAAAACTAATGAAAGACATGTTTTAAAAATAAACCTTTACTTCTTTTGGTGTTGAAAACCCTCTTCCAGAACCTTTCTTTCGTTCTTATTCGTCTCCTGGAACTCTTTTTCTTCTGCCAAAAGTCCCCCTTTTCGTAATAATCAGGAGAACTTATATAATCCTTAAAAACTCGCGCCACGTCGTGGCCAGGTTGCGCCACGACGTGGGCTTCAAGCAATCCGTATCCTTCAAGGAAATCCTCCGTGTCGCGATGCTTATCTTCTGGAACACCCATGCCACGTCGTGGGCTTCATCGCCACGTCGTGAATTTAGTTCTTATCGTGAATTTATTATTTTCTTGTCTTCCAAGCCTCCCATGTTCCCCATTTTGTCACCTTTGGTCCCTTTCTTCGAAAATCCTTTGTATTGACTGAAAATAACAATTTAAACTCATAAGTATCATTATTCTAAACATATTATCAATTTATTAATAAAAATGTACTTAAATACTGCCTAAAAATAAGCGTAAATATGGCAATATCAGTGTGGAAGGTAGTATGGGACCGTACTACTGGAAGCATAGGACCCGTACGCGTACCAGGGAAACCATGACTCCTAGGGTTGGATTGAGAGAGTTGGTTCCCGGAATAGTGGGAAGTATCTGAGATTTCGTGGTGTTCTTTTCAGTATGGGGATTTCGATGCATGCTGGGAGTGGATCCGGTTCAGGATCAGGAGCAGGAGAGGGAGTACCGGACGGGTCAGTGCTACCCGAGGTTATGGATCAGATGAGCTCGAGCGAGTTGGATGCGAGGATTCGTGAGATCCTGCATGATGAGGTTGGTGCATTGTTCCGGGCCGAGTTGCCAGAGCTGTTTGGGTCGATCAAGACCGCCATGATCGAGTATTTTGATGAGCGCTATGTAGCTCTCACAGAGACGGCTGCCGCGGCGGCTACAGCGGCTGTAGCAGCGGCAGGGGGAGGAGTTGGTTGGTGTTTTCAGTATCGGGACTTCGATAATACGAAGCCTCCCACCTTTGATGGAGTTCTGGACCCGATTGTTGCTATGAGATGGTTATCGGACGTGGAGGGGTGTTTCTTCACGTGTTCATGCCCTGCTGATCAGAGGGTGAGGTGTGCTCTGAACCTGTTGAGGCTCGGGGCAAAGGATTGGTGGAGATTGACCATGGGGTCATATTCGGATGCGCAGAGGGCTGCGGTTTCATGGGATCAGTTCAGAGAGATGTTCAGCACTCGTTATGTTCCGCGGGTTGAGAGAGAAAGATTGGCTCAGGAGTTCCTTGAGCTAAAGCAGGGTTCGGAGTCGGTGACTGAGATCACCAGGATGTTCACTGAGAGGGCGATGTATTGCCCTGAGTTCGCTTCGGAGCAGGCTCAGATGTCCCGATATCTGAGTATGCTCAAGAGAGATATCAGACAGTTTGTGTCTACGCAGAGGTGCGAGACCTTGTTGGAGTTGCAAGAGGCCGCCAGGCGGCGTGAGTTAGAGATTGAGTTGCAGTTGCGTGAGTTGAGGCAGGCTCCGGTGCAGTCGCAGCCGGCGCCGAAACGGTCCAAGACCGTTGATTCCAGGGTAGGAGAGCAGAGTAGTCACACTTGTGGGAAGTGTGGGAGGGGTCACACCGGAGTTTGTAGGTCCGGTGGCGCATGCCGCAAGTGCGGAAAGGAGGGGCACTATGCGAGGGATTGTCGACAGTCAGCGCAGGCTCGGGATTTGAGGATTTGCTATCATTATCATCAGGTTGGACACTTGAGGTTCAACTGTCCACAGATTGCTGCAGGACCGGTGCAGGCTCCAGCACCGGCCACTTTGAGGATCACGGGTGGAGGTCAGGGTGGAGCGGAGCCCCCAAGGGCTTAGGGTCGTGCTTTTCAGCTTACAACAGAGGAGGTCAGAGCAGTGCCGGATGCAGCCGCGAGTATGTTTCTTTCTTGATGTCTTCATTATCTGTGATTATTATGGAATATTGTGTATCTGCTAGTCTATTTGTGTGGCTCTCGGTGTGGTATTCGTTGTTCTTTGTGGATTATGGTATGGTTATGGGTTTAGTATGGCAGATTTCGTTGGTTATCTTTCTTGGTAGTATCTTAGTGGTAATTTGGCGTCCGATTTGAGGATTGGATGGTATTGTTTCCTGAGGAGTGGTTAGCTGTAGATTGAGTTTCTTTTGAGCTCGGTTGGATCAGCGTCGATATGTGCTTTTGTGAAGGTTGCTCGTGCATGCGAAACGCGGTTCGCATGTAAGTGATTGTGTTGTGTAAGGTTGTTTAGCAAGGTCGGTGATGGCGACCGGTGATTGATAGTCAGTGCTGTAAGTGGGGGAGAATTGAGGATTCTCCGGAAGGTCGATGGACATGAGAGGTTGATTAGCTGCTTGGGTTCAGCAGTGGTTCTGTCAGTCAAGAGTATAGGCTGGTATGAGTAAGTGGCAGGCATGCGGGGCGGGATACAGACCTAGGGCATTCGATTGTGGAGGGCCTGGGAGCAGGCCGGGATCGAGCATGTGCGATTGAGATAGAGTTCAGAACCCTTAAAGGGCTAGAACAGTATGCATGGGAGGATTTCCGGGAGAGATAGCTTGGAATGATGAGTGTTAGTTGAGCGGTCCGGATAGACTGAAGGCGGGTAGGCGTACCAGTCAGGCCGAAGGCTCGGAGAACGGTCCAGCCAGACTGATGGCCCGGGAGGGCGGTCCAGATTGGCTGAAGGTTCTGAGAGTGGTCCAGATCGGCTGAAGGCTTGGTGAGGCGGTCCAGTCATGCTGAAGACTCTGCAGGTATTGTTAGTCCGGTTGAGGAGATGGATTGAGTAGGTTGCGATGTGTTAGCATCAGAAGGTCTGGCCCCATGTATTGATCTTGATTAGTGGAGATGGTGCATGGACCCGAGAGTCCTTGTGAGCAGATTCAGAGCATGTGTGTTGCATGGATAGCGGTTATGCTATAAGGGGTGGTGTAGCGTTGGGTGAGCACCGTGGCACTTGTCGTGGTGACAAGGCAGCCAAGTGGATTTCCTTGGTGAGGAAAGATAGAGAGGAGTGTAGCTCTGAGAGGAAGAGTAAATTCACGAAAGTGAAAGTGGCAGTGTATAGTTATGATCGGAGTGGTCTGACGGTGGTCATTGAGAAACGGGATTGCGGTGGTGGTATGGAATGACATCATGATGGGATGTCTGCTGAGGACGCGGAAGAGATTCCGCTGGGAGGGGGTAGAGCTAAGAGTCAGGATGGATGCAAGGATGGGGTCTGGGACTCCCAGCTTGATTCTGATCAAGGGTTGTGTGCGTAGTGGTGGTTCCTCGTGGGGATATTGGAGATGTCGTCAGTGTGACGGGTTTCCCTAACCCGAGAGTGCGAGGGCTGGTGCAGCATGTGCATGTGATTGCAAGGAGAGGACTCGTGGGAGTTGCTCTGAGATTGAAGAGTGGGCCTTTCTGTCAGCATGTAATGGATAGAGTGAGGATTCGGATCGGGGATCCGGTGGTTTGTGATTATTTCTAGCTCGTAGGGGGTCGAGCGATTGTTGAGATTTGGAGCAGTGATGCATCTTGGGTAATTCTCGATTGTTGAGTGTGACTATCAGAGGGTACAGTCGGTGCTCGGTTTGAGACGATGGTCAGGCACCGCAAGGAAAGAGGAAGTGAGTTCGAGTTTCGATGGTTATGCCTTGAGGAACCTGGTCCGGTTAGGGCCAGGTGGCGCGTCGTGGGAGTATTTTGGAGTTGAGTTGTCGTAGGCTTCGAGGACGAAGCTTAATTTAAGTGGGGGAGAATTGTAACGCCCCGAAATGTCAAGGGTAGAGTTGAAGGGCTAAAAGAGTAAATTGATCAAGGGAACTCGGCGAGTCCATGTGTGGACTCAGCGAGTAGAGTCGCGATTGGGTCGCGTGTTAAGTGGCCGACTCGGCGAGTCCGAGGCTGGACTCGGCAAGTAGGCACTGAGTGGAGAAAACCCTAAATCCGAAGGTTAAGCCCTATATAAAGAACATTATGTTTCCTTCCCAGCCTCTTTATCATCCCTTGAGTTCCAGAGGCCTTGATTGCGTGAGGAAACACCATTGTTGAGTGAACTGGAGCTTGGAGAAGTGGTTGTGGAAGAAACCTTGAAGGAGAAGAGACTTGGAGCAAGGGGCTTTGCTTGGATTCGAGTTTCCTTGCAGTTGGGGCGTTCTTTTGAGGTAATATCTCGTTCTTGAGCTGTTATTATCTAGATTCATCATTTTGGGGGTGCTAGAGATCATATCTTTTGATGTATTGGAGTCTAGAGGTTAGATCTGAGGTTGCTACCTCAGATCTGGAATGGAGATGGGTTAGAATGCATGAAAGTCCCTGTTTGTGAGTGGTTGATGGAGCCATCTTGTCCCAAACCCAAACCCTAGAGTGAAAAGGCCTAGATCTCTTTGGATTCACGTAAAGTTTGCCACTTTACGTGATGGATGGGTTGTAGAAGGCTAGATCTATGTTTTGGATCAATTGCATGGCTTGGAATGCTTCTGTATGGATTCAGACCGGTGGTACTCGGCGAGTCACATGGGTAGACTCGACGAGTTGCTTGAAGATGAGCTGGAACTCGACGAGTTGGAAGAACAACTCGGCGAGTTGGATGAAGATGGCCTGGAAATCGGCGAGTTGTATGAACAACTCGGCGAGTAGGTTGAAGATAGCCTTAGACTCGGCGAGTCTGTTCTTGGACTCGGCGAGTCTTGTCGAAGAGTCCCGATATTTTCTGGTTGGGTCGAGAATCGGTGAGTCAAGGGATGACTCGGTGAGTTGTGTGCGAGTGGACTCAGAGTTGTTGGACTCGGCGAGTCTCGGGGTGACTCGACGAGTTAGGTCGCGGATTGAGGGAAGTTCTAAGCTTGGGGACTCGGCGAGTCATCGGGTTGACTCGGCGAGTAGAGTCAGTCAAGGGTTGACTTTGACCTTGTCCAAGGGTTGACCTGTTGTCTTCCAGGGGTATTTTGGTAATTATGGGTATTTACTGAGTTGAGTGTTTTGGTGTTCAGTGGAGGAGTTCGTGTCGGAGTTTGGAGCAGCGGGATATTATCCTTTCAGCCGGCAGTTTCGAGGTGAGTTATCCTCACTATATCGACAGGGTCTACGGCACCAAGGCCGGCCCTTCATAGGATGGAAATCCGGACAGTTGTCTGTTATGGTATTGCTTGATATGGGCCGGAAGGCATTATGTTATGGGCTGGAAGGCATTCTATGTTATGTGGACCGGAAGGTCATGGCCTGGAAAGGCGTATGTGCGTAAGTAGTATATGGGCTGAGACATAGGGTAATGCTATGCTAGTGACCGGTTAGGTCGGTATCCTGGTTAGGATGATGATATGTTATGTGATCTGCTTGATCGGCTTGTTGACTGTTAAATGTTATATGTATGTTTATGTGCGCATGGTTGTTTGGACTGGAGTTGGGTTGAGGCGGGTCCTGCTTTGTGCTGTAGGCCAAGATACCCAGGGCGGACCGGTTGTCGCGAAGGCCCAGCGAGCGGTCCGGATAGGCTGTAGGCCCCAAGAGGGCGGACCAGACGTGCCGAGGCTCGGAGAGTGGACCAGGCCGACTGAAGTCCCGGTGCGGGCAGACCAGTCATACTGTAGACTCAGAGAGTGGACTAGGTGGATTGAAGGCCCGGTGAGGGCGGACCAATCACACTGCAGACTCGAGGTATATGGATAGACTTGGAGGGTGGACCAGGTGGACTGTAGGCCGGTGCGGCGGACCAGTCACACAGTAGACCCGAAGTGCATGGCTGTTCTGTGATCGGATATGTATGGCGTGTTATGCGTGTACGGTATATGTGGTTGGTATTTTGGGGATATCTCACTAAGCTTTCGGGCTTACAGTTGTGCTTTTATGTTTTTTTTTCAGGTTCTTCAGGAGACCGTGGCAAGGCGAAGGCGTGATCGTACCTCTCCTCATGATTTTGTAGTAATGTGATTCTGGGAATACTCTAAATGTTTTGTATGGAAAACCTTTTTGTAATGATTTAATGGAATCGGGTTGTGTTTGAAAATTTTAAAATTGGTTGGATTTTTCGGACGTTACAAGTTGGTATTAGAGCCTTGGTTTGAGTGAATTGGAGGAACATTCATGTGACTCCAAACTCAAATCGAGGAGAGTTTTCAAAAGAGAAATTAAAATAGTTTTCAAAACGAGTAAAGGAGGACGTGGAGGTACGATCAGCCGGAGCCAGTAAGTAACCCCAAAATACCATACATGATAATTGTTTTTGAGCATTGATTAGAACAGCATGCTAGAGCTAGGCTAGGGATCTTCAGGATTTCATGTTAATGCTGCCTGATTTGTGATGCTTGTAGCCTAGGGTTTCCTTGTGGGAGATTTCCAGAGTTCCTCTAGTGGTGAGTGTTGAGCGTTTGATTGTATGTTTTCTCTAGGGCGTTGTGGTAGTACTTTATACAAATATGGGTAGGTGTGGAAGGTAGTATGGGACCGTACTACTGGAAGCATAGGACACGTACGCGTACCAGGGAAACCATGACTCCTAGGGTTGGATTGAGAGAGTTGGTTCCCGGAATAGTGGGAAGTATCTGAGATTTCGTGGTGTTCTTTTCAGTATGGGGATTTCGATGCATGCTAGGAGTGGATCCGGTTTAGGATCGGGAGCAGGAGAGGGAGTACCGGACGGGTCAGTGCTACCCGAGGTTATGGATCAGATGAGCTCGAGCGATTTGGATGCGAGGATTCGTGAGATCCTGCATGATGAGGTTGGTGCATTGTTCCGGGCCGAGTTGCCAGAGCTGTTTGGGTCGATCAAGACCGCCATGATCGAGTATTTTGATGAGCGCTATGTAGCTCTCACAGAGACGGTTGTCGCGGCGGCTACAGCGGCTGTAGCAGCGACAGGGGGAGGAGTTGGTTGGGGTTTTCAGTATCGGGACTTCGATAATACGAAGCCTCCCACCTTTGATGGAGTTCTGGACCCGATTGTTGCTATGAGATGGTTATCGGACGTGGAGGGGTGTTTCTTCACGTGTTCATGCCCTGCTGATCAGAGGGTGAGGTGTGCTCTGAACCTGTTGAGGCTCGGGGCAAAGGATTGGTGGAGATTGACCACGGGGTCATATTCGGATGCGCAGAGGGCTGCGGTTTCATGGGATCAGTTCAGAGAGATGTTCAGCACTCGTTATGTTCCGCGGGTTGAGAGAGAAAGATTGGCTCAGGAGTTCCTTGAGCTAAAGCAGGGTTCGGAGTCGGTGACTGAGATCACCAGGATGTTCACTGAGAGGGCGATGTATTGCCCTGAGTTCGCTTCGGAGCAGGCTCAGATGTCCCGATATCTGAGTATGCTCAAGAGAGATATCAGACAGTTTGTGTCTACGCAGAGGTGCGAGACCTTGTTGGAGTTGCAAGAGGCCGCCAGGCGGCGTGAGTTAGAGATTGAGTTGCAGTTGCGTGAGTTGAGGCAGGCTCCGGTGCAGTCGCAGCCGGCGCCGAAACGGTCCAAGACCGTTGATTCCAGGGTAGGAGAGCAGAGTAGTCACACTTGTGGGAAGTGTGGGAGGGGTCACACCGGAGTTTGTAGGTCCGGTGGCGCATGCCGCAAGTGCGGAAAGGAGGGGCACTATGCGAGGGATTGTCGACAGTCAGCGCAGGCTCGGGATTTGAGGATTTGCTATCATTATCATCAGGTTGGACACTTGAGGTTCAACTGTCCACAGATTGCTGCAGGACCGGTGCAGGCTCCAGCACCGGCCACTTTGAGGATCACGGGTGGAGGTCAGGGTGGAGCGGAGCCCCCAAGGGCTTAGGGTCGTGCTTTTCAGCTTACAACAGAGGAGGTCAGAGCAGTGCCGGATGCAGCCGCGAGTATGTTTCTTTCTTGATGTCTTCATTATCTGTGATTATTATGGAATATTGTGTATCTGCTAGTCTATTTGTGTGGCTCTCGGTGTGGTATTCGTTGTTCTTTGTGGATTATGGTATGGTTATGGGTTTAGTATGGCGGATTTCGTTGGTTATCTTTCTTGGTAGTATCTTAGTGGTAATTTGGCGTCCGATTTGAGGATTGGATGGTATTGTTTCCTGAGGAGTGGTTAGCTGTAGATTGAGTTTCTTTTGAGCTCGGTTGGATCAGCGTCGATATGTGCTTTTGTGAAGGTTGCTCGTGCATGCGAAACGCGGTTCGCGTGTAAGTGATTGTGTTGTGTAAGGTTGTTTAGCAAGGTCGGTGATGGCGACCGGTGATTGATAGTCAGTGCTGTAAGTGGGGGAGAATTGAGGATTCTCCGGAAGGTCGATGGACATGAGAGGTTGATTAGCTGCTTGGGTTCAGCAGTGGTTCTGTCAGTCAAGAGTATAGGCTGGTATGAGTAAGTGGCAGGCATGCGGGGCGGGATACAGACCTAGGGCATTCGATTGTGGAGGGCCTGGGAGCAGGCCGGGATCGAGCATGTGCGATTGAGATAGAGTTCAGAACCCTTAAAGGGCTAGAACAGTATGCATGGGAGGATTTCCGGGAGAGATAGCTTGGAATGATGAGTGTTAGTTGAGCGGTCCGGATAGACTGAAGGCGGGTAGGCGTACCAGTCAGGCCGAAGGCTCGGAGAACGGTCCAGCCAGACTGATGGCCCGGGAGGGCGGTCCAGATTGGCTGAAGGTTCTGAGAGTGGTCCAGATCGGCTGAAGACTTGGTGAGGCGGTCCAGTCATGCTGAAGACTCTGCAGGTATTGTTAGTCCGGTTGAGGAGATGGATTGAGTAGGTTGCGATGTGTTAGCATCAGAAGGTCTGGCCCCAGGTATTGATCTTGATTAGTGGAGATGGTGCATGGACCCGAGAGTCCTTGTGAGCAGATTCAGAGCATGTGTGTTGCATGGATAGCGGTTATGCTATAAGGGGTGGTGTAGCGTTGGGTGAGCACCGTGGCACTTGTCGTGGTGACAAGGCAGCCAAGTGGATTTCCTTGGTGAGGAAAGATAGAGAGGAGTGTAGCTCTGAGAGGAAGAGTAAATTCACGAAAGTGAAAGTGGCAGTGTATAGTTATGATCGGAGTGGTCTGACGGTGGTCATTGAGAAACGGGATTGCGGTGGTGGTATGGAATGACATCATGATGGGATGTCTGCTGAGGACGCGGAAGAGATTCCGCTGGGAGGGGGTAGAGCTAAGAGTCAGGATGGATGCAAGGATGGGGTCTGGGACTCCCAGCTTGATTCTGATCAAGGGTTGTGTGCGTAGTGGTGGTTCCTCGTGGGGATATTGGAGATGTCGTCAGTGTGACGGGTTTCCCTAACCCGAGAGTGCGAGGGCTGGTGCAGCATGTGCGTGTGATTGCAAGGAGAGGACTCGTGGGAGTTGCTCTGAGATTGAAGAGTGGGCCTTTCTGTCAGCATGGAATGGATAGAGTGAGGATTCGGATCGGGGATCCGGTGGTTTGTGATTATTTCTAGCTCGTAGGGGGTCGAGCGATTGTTGAGATTTGGAGCAGTGATGCATCTTGGGTAATTCTCGATTGTTGAGTGTGACTATCAGAGGGTACAGTCGGTGCTCGGTTTGAGACGATGGTCAGGAACCGCAAGGAAAGAGGAAGTGAGTTCGAGTTTCGATGGTTATGCCTTGAGGAACCTGGTCCGGTTAGGGCCAGGTGGCGCGTCGTGGGAGTATTTTGGAGTTGAGTTGTCGTAGGCTTCGAGGACGAAGCTTAATTTAAGTGGGGGAGAATTGTAACGCCCCGAAATGTCAAGGGTAGAGTTGAAGGGCTAAAAGAGTAAATTGATCAAGGGAACTCGGCGAGTCCATGTGTGGACTCAGCGAGTAGAGTCGCGATTGGGTCGCGTGTTAAGTGGCCGACTCGGCGAGTCCGAGGCTGGACTCGGCAAGTAGGCACTGAGTGGAGAAAACCCTAAATCCGAAGGTTAAGCCCTATATAAAGAACATTATGTTTCCTTCCCAGCCTCTTTATCATCCCTTGAGTTCTAGAGGCCTTGATTGCGTGAGGAAACACCATTGTTGAGTGAACTGGAGCTTGGAGAAGTGGTTGTGGAAGAAACCTTGAAGGAGAAGAGACTTGGAGCAAGGGGCTTTGCTTGGATTCGAGTTTCCTTGCAGTTGGGGCGTTCTTTTGAGGTAATATCTCGTTCTTGAGCTGTTATTATCTAGATTCATCATTTTGGGGGTGCTAGAGATCATATCTTTTGATGTATTGGAGTCTAGAGGTTAGATCTGAGGTTGCTACCTCAGATCTGGAATGGAGATGGGTTAGAATGCATGAAAGTCCCTGTTTGTGAGTGGTTGATGGAGCCATCTTGTCCCAAACCCAAACCCTAGAGTGAAAAGGCCTAGATCTCTTTGGATTCACGTAAAGTTTGCCACTTTACGTGATGGATGGGTTGTAGAAGGCTAGATCTATGTTTTGGATCAATTGCATGGCTTGGAATGCTTCTGTATGGATTCAGACCGGTGGTACTCGGCGAGTCACATGGGTAGACTCGACGAGTTGCTTGAAGATGAGCTGGAACTCGACGAGTTGGAAGAACAACTCGGCGAGTTGGATGAAGATGGCCTGGAAATCGGCGAGTTGTATGAACAACTCGGCGAGTAGGTTGAAGATAGCCTTAGACTCGGCGAGTCTGTTCTTGGACTCGGCGAGTCTTGTCGAAGAGTCCCGATATTTTCTGGTTGGGTCGAGAATCGGTGAGTCAAGGGATGACTCGGTGAGTTGTGTGCGAGTGGACTCAGAGTTGTTGGACTCGGCGAGTCTCGGGGTGACTCGACGAGTTAGGTCGCGGATTGAGGGAAGTTCTAAGCTTGGGGACTCGGCGAGTCATCGGGTTGACTCGGCGAGTAGAGTCAGTCAAGGGTTGACTTTGACCTTGTCCAAGGGTTGACCTGTTGTCTTCCAGGGGTATTTTGGTAATTATGGGTATTTACTGAGTTGAGTGTTTTGGTGTTCAGTGGAGGAGTTTGTGTCGGAGTTTGGAGCAGCGGGATATTATCCTTTCAGCCGGCAGTTTCGAGGTGAGTTATCCTCACTATATCGACAGGGTCTACGGCACCAAGGCCGGCCCTTCATAGGATGGAAATCCGGACAGTTGTCTGTTATGGTATTGCTTGATATGGGCCGGAAGGCATTATGTTATGGGCTGGAAGGCATTCTATGTTATGTGGACCGGAAGGTCATGGCCTGGAAAGGCGTATGTGCGTAAGTAGTATATGGGCTGAGACATAGGGTAATGCTATGCTAGTGACCGGTTAGGTCGGTATCCTGGTTAGGATGATGATATGTTATGTGATCTGCTTGATCGGCTTGTTGACTGTTAAATGTTATATGTATGTTTATGTGCGCATGGTTGTTTGGACTGGAGTTGGGTTGAGGCGAGTCCTGCTTTGTGCTGTAGGCCAAGATACCCAGGGCGGACCGGTTGTCCCGAAGGCCCAACGAGCGGTCCGGATAGGCTGTAGGCCCCAAGAGGGCGGACCAGACGTGCCGAGGCTCGGAGAGTGGACCAGGCCGACTGAAGGCCCGGTGCGGGCGGACCAGTCATATTGTAGACTAAGAGAGTGGACCAGGTGGATTGAAGGCCCGGTGAGGGCGGACCAATCACACTGTAGACTCGAGGTATATGGATAGACTTGGAGGGTGGACCAGGTGGACTGTAGGCCGGTGCGGCGGACCAGTCACACAGTAGACCCGAAGTGCATGGTTGTTCTGTGATCGGATATATATGGCGTGTTATGCGTGTACGGTATATGTGGTTGGTATTTTGGGGATATCTCACTAAGCTTTCGGGCTTACAGTTGTGCTTTTATGTTTTTTTTCAGGTTCTTCAGGAGACCGTGGCAAGGCGAAGGCGTGATCGTACCGCTCCTCATGATTTTGTAGTAATGTGATTCTAGGAATACTCTAAATGTTTTGTATTGGAAAACCTTTTTGTAATGATTTAATGGAATCGGGTTGTTTTTGAAAAATTTAAAATTGGTTGGATTTTTCGGACATTACACCAACTGTGTATCTCCAAGTTCTGCTGACGTCTTTGGTTCTTCCCAATTCTTAATTGCTTCAATCTTGGAGGGGTCAACATGAATTTCTTTGTTACTAACTACATGCCCTAGAAATGGTACTTCTCTAATCCAAAATTACATTTGGAAAATTTGGGATACAACTTTTCTTTTCTTAGTAGTTCCAAGAATATTTGCAAGTGTTGACTGTGTTCTTCCTTGGTTCGTGAATATATCAATATATCATCGATAAGTACTATCACAAATTTATCAAAGTATGGTTTGCAAATATGATTCATGAGATCAATGAACATTGTTGGGGCGTTGTTCAATTCAAAAGGCATAACTAAGAACTCATAATGGTCATACAGAGTCCTAAATGTTGTTTTTAGAACATCTTCTTCTTGTACTCTGAGTTGATGGTATTCTAATATGGGCTCTATCTTTGAGTAGTCGCTAGATCCTTGAATTTGATCGAATAGATCATCAATTCTTGGAATTAGTTAACGGTCCTTGATTGTTAATTTGTTCAGCTCCGAATAGTCAATACACATTCGAGAGGATCATTCCATCTTCCTAACAAACAAAATTAGTGCTCCAGAAGGTGAAAAGCTTGGTCTGATAAAGCCTTTGTCAAGAAGTTCCTGTAGTTAGCTAGATAGTTCTTGCATTTCAAATGGAGCCAACTGATAAGGAGATTTTGCTACTGGTGCTGCTCCTGGAATTAATTTGATTCGAAATTCGACTTGTCGAATAGGTGGTATTCCAGGTAGATCTTCAGGAAACACATCTGGGAAGTCACATACTTGAGGTATGTCGTTGATTTTGTTTTTCTTCTCTTATCTACAATGTGAGCCAAAAATGAGCTGCATTTCTTATGATAATATTTCTGAGCCTTGGTGTAAGAAATGACTAAGGTTTTTCGAGACTTATCACCGTAGATAATCAGGACTTTGTCGTTAGGTAAAGGTAGTCGTCTATATTTTTCGAAGCATAGAATTCCGGCGTGGTGTAAAGTTAACTAATCCATGCTAACTATGACATCAAAACTACTAATAGACATTGGTATGAGGACGACGTGAAAAAGGTGGTTATTTAGAGTTAATAAATAGTTTTCTAGAATTTTATGTGCCCTTTAGGTTTGACCGTTAGCGATTTCTACTTCATAGAATTCTTATACTTTGATAGACTCATGATTTAAACGTTACCTAAATGTTGCATTAATAAAACTTCTATCAGCTCCAGTGTCGAAGAGTATTGTAGCATATAAGTTATTTATGAGGAATGTACCAGTTACCCCAGAAAGGTCCTGGATAGCGTCCCTAGTTTTAATTAAGAATGCTCTGTCATGAGAATTGCGTCCTTGGTTCCTCCATTTTGGACATTCCCTCCTGAAGTGTCCAACTTCTCCATACTCGAAACATGTTCTTCCTCTACCAAAGCCTATTCATGTGTTTATTTTGTGACTAGGAAAGCATAACTATAGTATAGGGCTTACTCTGTTAGGTTTAGGTATAGGTTAATCCCTTAACCTAAAATAAAAAGTATTATTAATTATCTACTGAAGGACTAATTACGGTAGCGGTGATAGGATAGACACGTCGCTGTGGGTTGTTAAATTTCAGAACGACTATATGCTATCATCCAGCCCTTTCGATCATCCTGACTGGCCGGTGCCTTATAAGCTAGAACTGAAGTTACAAATAGTAATTAATAAAGTGTGAATACAATAAATAAGAAATACAGAGTCATATATAAAAGACTCAAACGTTTGATAAGAATACACTTAAACACCAGGAATGCTTTTGATCTCAAGAATTTAGATCAATATTCCAACTAAAGTTTATATGTGCGTAAGTCCTATCACAAATAGGTGTAGGTGTGCAAATACATTTTATTATGATAATATCATATGGAATATTCAAATTGGAAGTAATATTTGATAGACTAAATACTTGGTGACTCAAACTAGGAAGTCGACATGGCTCATTCTCAAGAATCGATAATCATAGAAGATACAAATGAAGAGCAAGAAGTTTCATTCCCTAAGTTGGCAGGCGATCCTTATTACCCTATGAATCCAACTATCTTCCATCCAATACCCTCTGATGATGGAGCACCTTTACCTTCCAACGAACTAGAGGAGAGCGAACCAATGGAAGAAAGCGAGCCAATGGAAGAGACATAACCAGCTGCATCTTCCTTACCCCCAATAAATACCCTTTATTGTCAATTTCGAGGAGGAACTAAGATGAAATGCACGGCTCGTATGTCCATACCAAAATGGATAAGGATTAAGAAGAATCCAAAGGGGACATCTTCAGACACCCATAGAGTTCAAGATGAACCTGCAAGGATAACACAAACGGTTGACAGGTGTGTAGTAGAAGAAAGAGTTGCTAACAAGTATGAGATTGGTCAATCATCCCGACCATATCTCTTACCTTCTTCTGAAGTTGACACTTTGTCTCAACTGTTTGAGAAAAGTGTGAGAATTGAAAACAAAATGGAAATTGTCGAAGGGAAGACTACTCATCTCTTAGGAAAGATGCGAAGGCTAGAAGGACAGAGAACACGAGATCAACAGGCGGTGATGGATGTCGCTTTGTATCGTCATATGTTGTAGGTTTTGATGCGATCACCATCCCTTTGATTTGTGATGCTAGACCCCAGATATATCACTCGATCTTCTTATATTCAGGGATTACAAGTTCCGGACACATTCCCGCAAAGTCATTGATTCTACTGGTATAAGCATTTATCTATGAGCCCTTCATTGTTAGGTTCCACAGTTCTTGTTCCAACTTTTGTATTTCCCCCCGAGGACAATACTCCTCTACTAGCATTATCTTCAACTCATCCTATTTCAAGGAATTTTCACAATTAATTCCCTTTGTATTCACATGGCTGTTCCACCATGTTAATGCTGCATCAGAGAAAGTACATAATGCAAATCGTACTTTACAATCATCTGAACAGAAGCTTATTTGAAAGACGGATTCTGTCTTTTTAATCCACCTGGTCAAATTAACAATCCCTTTAGTTCCATGGAAGCTCTTTGGTTTGCAATTCATAAAGTCCTTGTAGGTACACATTCTGGCGGTTCCCACATTGCTTTCATTTCTGTTTCCACCTGTTGTGATATTAGCTGGAGCTGCAACTATTCTCTGAGCTATAATTTCTTCAAGTTCTGCTGAACTTCTTGAGGGTTTCATTTCTGGTGTTGGTTGCGGTTGTTGTTCTATTTGTAATAGTTCTGATCGTTGGTTAAGGTTTAGTCGAGCATTACTTCATCTTGGCATTTTTATTTAGTTCCTATTATAAATAGTAAGAATATTATGAGTTTTATGAAGTAGTTTAATTAGTCATTAAAATACGAGTACTAATGACTTCAATTATTCTTCAAGGTATAAAACATAGTGAATGACACTATTTGGCACATGATTATTGTAATATATGCTTCATATTTATTACCAGTTATTACATCAGTTTATCGTAGGTTTATATGAGAAAAGTTTCTAAAAACATTCTAAGGTTTACCACACCCCTGCTATAAACTTTTCCCTATTACCTTAACTAGTCTGATTTTTATCTCTTATCTTACACAACCACTAGTTCTACTCTATCTACCAGTATCCTAGGTGATGGCTTAGTGCGTTAGTGACGTGAATCATTTGTTTCTCAAGTGCTTGATTTCTTTGATCAAGATCTCTAGTATGTTCTTCGTTTCTTGAGGTTTGATTGTAGAGTTCCAGTTCTACAATCCTTACTTCGTGAGTAATCATGTCGCTTTAAGAGAAATTAGTGCGATGATGGACATCCATCACTGCCTCTTGGTCTCGCGTTTTTTGTCCTTCTAGCCTTCATATCGTTCCTAAAAGATCATAGTCTTTCCTTCAACAATTTCCATTTTATTTTTGATTCTCACACTTTTCTCAAATAGCCGAGACAAAGTGTCAACTTCAGAAGAAGGTGAGAGATATGGTCGAGATGATTGACCAATCTCATACATGTTAGAAGCTTTTCTTCTGTTACCCACCTATCAACCGTTTGTGCTATTCTTGTAGGTTCATCTTGAACTCTATGGGTATCCGAAGATGTCCCCTTTGGATTCTTCTTAATCCTTATCCATTTTGGTATGGACTTACGAGCCGCGCGTTTTATCTTAGCTCCTCCTGAAGATTGACGATAAAAGGGTATTTATTGGGGGGTAAGGAAGATGCAACTGATATTGTCTCTTCCATAGGCTTGCTCTCTTCTACTGGTTCGCTCTCTTCTAGTTCATTGGAAGGTAAAGGTGATCCATCGTCAGTGGGTGTTGGATGGAAGATAGTTGGATTCATAATGTAGTAAGGATTGTCTGCCAACATAGGGAATGAAACTTCTTGCTCTTCATCTGTATCTTATATGGTTATCCATTCTCAAGAATGAGCCATGTCGAATTCCTAGTTTGAGTCACCAAGTATTTAGTATATCAAATATTACTTCCAATTTGAATAGTCCATATGATCTGATCATAATAAAATGTAGTTGCACACCTACATCTAGTTGTTATAGGACCTTCACACATATAAAGTTTAGTTGGAATATTTGATCTAAATCCTTGAGAGCAAAAGAATCTGGGTGTTTAGGTGTATTCTTATCAAGGGTTTGAGTCTTTATATATGACTTTCTTATTTATTGTATTCACGCTTTATTGATTACTGTTTGTTACTTTGGGTCTAGCTGATAAGGCACCGGCCAGTCAGGACAGTTGAAAGGGCATGATCATTTTAGCATATAGCCGTTCTGAAATTCAACAACCCAAAGCTCATGTGTATACTGTCACCGCTCCCGTAAGTAGTCCTTCACAACTAGGTGTAGGTGCACGACTACATTTTATTATGATCAGATCATATTGACTATTCAAATTGGAAGTAATATTTGATAGACTAAACACTTGTTGATTCAAAATAGGAATTCAACATGGCTCATTTTCGAGAATGGATAATCATAGAAGATACAAATGAAGAGCAAGAAGTTTCATTCCCTATGTTGACAGGTGATCCTTACTACCATATGAATCCAACTATCTTCCATCCAATACCCTCTGACGATGGAGCACCTTTACCTTCCAATGAACTAGAAGATAGAGAACCTATGGAAGAAAGCAAGCCTATGGAAGAGACATAATAAGTTGCTTCTTCGTTACCCCACATATATACCCTTTATCATCAATTTCTAGGAGGGGCTAATATGAAAGGCAAGGCTCGTAAGTCCATACCAAAAAGGATATGGATTTAGAAGAATCCAAAGGGCACATCTTCGGATACCCATAGAGTTCAATATGAACCTGCAAGGATAGCACAAACGTTTGATAGGTGGGTAGCAGAAGAAAGAGCTGCTAACAAGTATGAGATTGGTCAATCATCCCAACCATATCTCTCACCTTCTCCTGAAGTTGACACCTTGTCTCGGCTATCTGAGAAAAGTGTGAGAATCGAAAATAAAATGGAAATTTTCGAAGGAAAGATTACTCATATTTCAGAAACGATGCGAAGGATAGAAGGACAGATAACGCGAGATCAAGAGGCAATGTTGGATGTCCATCATCGCATTAATTTCGATTATAACGACATGATTACTCACGACGCAAGGATTGCAGAACTAGAACTCTACAATCAAACCTCGAGAAACGAAGAACGCATTGGAGAGCTTTAGAAAAGATATCAAGCACTTGAGGAACAACTGATTCAAGTCACTGATGCACTAGGACATCACCTAGGATAGTGGTAGATAGAGTAGAATTAATGGTTGTGTAAGATAAGAGATAAAAATCAGACTAGTTCAAGTAATGGGGAAAAGTTTATAGCAAGGGTGTGGTAAACCTTGCAATGTTTTTAGAAACTATTCTCATATACACCTACAATAAACTGATGTAACCACTGCTAATAAATATGAAGCGTGTATTATAATAATTTTGTGCCAAATAGTGTCGTTCACTATGTTCTATACCTTGAAGAATAATTGAAGTCATTAGTACTCATATTTTAATGACTAATTAAAATACTTCATAAAACTCATAATATTCTTACTATTTATAATAGGAACTAAATAAAAATGCCTAGAAGAAGTAGTGCTCGACTAAACCTTAACCAACGATCAGAACTACAACAAACATAACAACAACTGCAACCAACACCAGAAATGAAACCCTCAATAAGTTCAACAAAACTTGAAGAAATTATAGATCGGAGAATAGCTGCAGCTCTAGCTAATATCACAACAGGTGGAATTAGAAATGAAAGCAATGTGGGAACCGCCAAAATGTGTACCTACAAGGAATTTATGAATTGCAAACCAAAGAGCTTCCATGGAACTGAATGGATTGTTAATTTGACCAGGTGGATTGAAAAGACAAAATCTGTCTTTCAAATAAGCTTCTGTTCGGATGATTGTAAAGTACGATTTGTAGTATGTACTTTCACGGATGCATCGTTAACATGGTGGAACAGCCATGTAAATACAATGGGAATTAATGCTGCAAATTCCATGAAATGGGAGTAGTTGAAGATAATGCTAGTAAAGGAGTATTGTTCCTCGGGAGGAAATACAAAAGTTGGAACAAGAACTGTGGAACCTAATAATGAAGGGTTCAGAGATGAATGCTTATACCGCTAGATTCAATGACCTTGTGGGGATGTGTTCGTCACTTGTAACCCCTGAATATAAGAATATCGAGCGACATATTTGGGTCTAGCATAACAAATCAAAGGGATGGTGATCACATCAAAACCGACAACATACGATAGTACGAAGCGAATTGCTCATCAGCTAACCAACACAAAGATCCAAGGGAAATTTATGGTCTCAAAAGTTTAACCTCCCAAATCTGGAACGATAGATGGGGCAGTAGATATAAAGGGACAAGGTTATTGCTTACGCGTCCCAACAACTTAAAGTACATCAAAATAACTACACTACCCATGACCTTAAATTAGGAGTTGTTGTTTTGCTTACCCATCCCCATTATCTTTTATATTCTTAGGGATTTACCCTATGAATAATCTTTTCTTCAATATTTATTCCTAAGAATTTTCCTAAGGAATAGGCACTAAGTCCATAGCTGCCAATGTTCATCTATAAGACACTAATTCCATAACTGCTAGTATTTTTAGAGTACATCTAGTGAACACGTAGTTCAAAACTCCTAGTGGTTCCGACACTATTTGGGTAGTGGTCGATAGATTAACTAAGTCTGACCATTTCTTACCAATCAAGGAGAACAACAAGATGGAGAAGCTGATTAGAATTTATCTAAAAGAAATCGTCAAATTGCATGGAGTTCTGATTATCTCTGATAGAGATAGTAGATTCACTGCATGGTTTTGGCAATCACTGCAGAAATCATCGGGAACATGCTTGGATATGAATGCAACTTACCATCCATAGACCGATATCCAGAGAGAACCATCCAAAGTTTGGAAGATATACTCCGATCCTGCGTAATAGACTTTGGAAATGCATGGGATACTCATTTACCGTTAATTAAGTTTTCCTACAACAATAGTTATCACACTAACATTAAGGCAACATCGTTTGAGTCTCTTTATGGATGGAAATGTCGTTCCCCAATATGTTGGGTAGAAGTTGGAGACACACAATTGGCTAGAGAACACATAGGTGATACCTTATGTACCGAGCCATAAATAATCCATGAGACAATTGAAAGATCCTGAAAATTAAGGATCAATTAAACACCGCACGTGATTGTCAGAAGAGCTTTGCTGACGTAAGATGTAAAGCGTTGGAATTCCAAGTAGGAGATAAAGTAATATTGAAGGTATATCCTCAGAAATGCATGATTCGATTCAGGAAGCGGGGCATGCTAAACCCTCAATATATAGAACCATTTGAAATTTTAGCTAGAATTGGTTCTGTTGCATATCAAATTAAGTTTCCTCAAGATCTAATTAATATGAACAATGTTTTCCCCAACTAGTTAACAATTCCTCGTCTACAAGATAAATTTCGGGGATAAATTATTTCAACGGGGGGAGAATGTAACACTAGTCAAAATTAAGTCAAAGTTAATTCCCACAAATATAACAAACATATATAATCAATTTACTTTAATCTTTAATGAAATTTTCATTCAACACTACATGTCTATACGATTCCAAAAATATATAGAACGTCTAAATCTGAGTCTGGTTGAAGAAGTTATGATAAATTCTAACACTATAGCCTCTATTACAATAGGAATTTAAAATAGACTTAGAATTAGCTATTTGAGTCTAAAAGAAAGTAGTAGTACTCAGAAATACCTAAGTGTGGATATAAAGAACATCAAAAATGGAGCTCATATGCGGAAGTTATGATCTTACAAAGACGTAGCTGTCTAAGGGCATGACACGTGGCAGGAACCCTAGCCGCCTTGGTACACGAAGTGAAAGTAGTCCTGGACACTAATCGAGGCTAGAAAATACGTTGTAAGGCTATGGGATGATTCATGGAAGTTCACGACGTAACCATAGGCATGTCACGTCGTGAATAGGACCATAACAACCTATAAATAGCAAGTTCGACCCTTTCTTTCATTACACCTAATCTTCTTTTTCTCTCTCGTTTTCTTAAGGTTGTTTCCCTTCCCGAGCTTGAGAACGACGAGCCTCTGACCGTTTTTCAGTTATATTCTATAGATCACGCTAGTAGGGTGAGTTTCACGACCCCAATTTTTAATGTTTTCGAGGGGAAATGCATGCTAAATATTATATAAAAGTTAATATTATGTTTATATGATAGTATATTCATATCAACCTAGATAGTTATATTAACCGGGATAGAGTTGTTTTGTATTGTATATACTTAGAATATATCTGATATATATCTAAATCATACAACTATCTTAAACTTGTTAGCATGTTGCTATCATAGATTTTACTAATGTAGCCCCAGAGTTATACTTGGGAATTCTATATATATTATGTGTGATATAGCCCCGGAGTTATACTCGGGAGTTATATATATATATATATATATATATATATATATATATATATATATATGTGTGTGTGTGTGTATGTATATTATGTGTGATATAGCCCAGAGTTATACTCGGAAGTTCTATATACTAATTGTTAAGTATGTTGTTATTATTGATTTTATGTTAAGATAAAACCTAGTATGTTACTAATATAGCCCTGAAGTTATATTCGGGAGTTCTATATATAGTTGTTAAGTATGTTGCTATTATTGGTTTTATGTTAGATAAAACCTGGTTTTACTTCAAGCTATAGTTGTTGTACTGCCTAAGTATTATGAAATTAGGAGTAATATTTAAAAGCATAATCTAGTAACTTAGGGTTTTAGACACAAATATGCTTTTACTGTTAGAAATTTAGGAGGTAGACTAAATCTACATGAGCTATTATATTCATCAAATAAGATTGAGAATCTTAGGTGAAATCCTCTGACCTGTAACCTCTAATCCTGTGTGAGCGAGGAAGTCGTGTATGAAACTATACGGGTTGATAACCCCACTCGTGGTTGTTAGCTACAACCCAATATTTTGCGTGTGACGAACTATCCTTTTATTTTTTTTATTGATCCGACGTCGATGAAGCGTGCTATGTTTTTATATTGGTGGAATCCTTCATGGTACCCCGAGCATAATCTTTTATGGCATTAATGGTGGAAATCCTCCGTGGAACCATTGGTGGGATTTTTGTTAGAGGTCTTATATGTCATAGCAGCGGTTACGGACTCATGGTAGCAAATTATTAGAAACATTATAGTTTGTCTATATACAAGTATTAATGTTAATTATAAGTTTCCCAATCACTTATATTGTAGGTATAAGGAATTTATAGGTATTTTACTTATTCATTAAGTAAACAATTACACCTAGTATATATACTCGTATAGAATTGAAATAAGATTTATGTGTAGTAACCGTCCTTGATTTAAGTATATGGAGATTTTAGTTATATCACTTATTTAATAAGTAAACTATTATACCTAGGATTTATACTATATGTTAGAGATAATATGAGTCAGGATGACAATTTTAAACTATGTTTTATACTTTTTGAAGTTGGAAAAAGTACTATTTTACTCGGAGTCAATACCTATGGACTCACCAACTTTACATTGACATATTTTCAAAACGCATGTGTTTTTAGGAGCTTGATAAGCTCGAATGTTTCTCGACCAGGGGAAATTTTACTGTTATCCTTTCTGTTCAAAAGGAACATATATATGTTAAGACGTGTGAGATAATTCGGATACTATATAATAATCACTAGGAAACTAGAATAATATACCTTTCTATCATCAATAATAGTACGTAGTTTATAATAATTCTTTTTTACTATTAATATATGTTTGATAACTATGATACAAGGATTGAAGTTACACCGCCCGGTGTTTTCGCCACCGGTTGGGGCTCTGACAGATTGGTATCAATTCATTCAAGATTAAAGTAAACTGATTATAATATGTGTTTGTTATATTTATGGTAATTATCTTTGACCTTATTTTGACTGGTGTTACATTCTCCCCCCTTTGAACTAATTTCGTCCCGAAATTTATCTTGTGGACGAGGAACTGTTAATTAGTTGGGGAAAACATTGTGTATATTTCTTAGCTCTTGAGGCAACTTAAGTTGATATGCGATAAAACTAATTCTAGTTTAGAATTTCAAAAGGTTCTGTATATTTTGGGTTTAGCTTGCCTCGCTTCCTGAATCGAATCATGCCTTTCCAAGGAGATATCTTCAACATTACTTTATCTCCTACTTGGAATTCCAAAGGCTTACATCTTACCTCAACAAAGCTCTTCTGAAGATCACATGCAACCTTTAATTGATCCTTAATTTTCACAATCTTTTCAGTTGTCTCGTGGATTATTTATGGCTCGGTACATAAGGTATCACCTGTGTTCTGTGACCAATTGTGTATCTCCAACTTCTGCTGACGTCTTTGGTTCTTCCCAATTCTTAATTGCTTCAATATTGAGGGGTCAACATGAATTCCTTTGTTACTAACTACATGCCCTAGAAATAGTACTTCTCTAATCCAAAATTCACATTTAGAGAATTTGAAGTACAACTTTTTTTTCGTAGTAGTTCCAAGAATATTTGCAAGTGGTGACCGTGTTCTTCCTTGGTTCGTAAATATATCAATATATCATCAATAAGTACTATCACAAATTTATCCAAGTATGGTTTGCAAATAAGATTCATGAGATCAATGAACATTGCTGGGGCGTTGGTCAATCCAAAAGGTATAACTAAGAATTCATAATGGCCATATCAAGTCCTAAATGCTGTTTTTGGAACATCGTCTTCTTGTACTCTGAGTTGATGGTATTATGATCTGAGATCTATCTTTGAGTAGTATCTAGATCTTGGAAGTTGATCGAATAGATCATCAATTCTTGGAATCGGTTAATGGTGTTGATCATTAATTTGTTCAACTCCCGATAATCAATACATATTTGAGAGGATCTGTCTTTCTTAATAAACAAAATTGGTCCTCCCCAAGGTGAAAAGCTTGGTCTGATAAAGCCTTTATCAATAAGTTCCTATACTTAGCTAGGCAGTTTTCATTTCAGATGGAGCCAACCGATAAGGAGATTTTGCTAGTGGTGCTGCTCTTGGAATTAAGTTTATTCGAAATTCGACTTGTCGAATAGGTGGTATTCCAGGTAGATCTTCAGGAAACACATCTGGGTAGTCACATAATTGAGGTATGTCGTTGATTTTGTTTTGCTTTCTTATCTACAATGTGAGCCAAGAATACGCTGCATTTCTTATGCAAATATTTCTGAGCCTTAGTGCAAGAAATAACTTTGAGGTTTTTCCATACTTATCACCGTAGATAACTTTGAGGTTTTTCTAGACTTTGAGGTGTATATATATATATATATATATATATATATATATATATATATATATATATATATATATATATATATATATATATATATATAGTCTTAATGATGTCAAATCAAATGTCAAAAAAAAACAAACAAAAAAATAATGTCGTTTTTTTAGATATATACAAGACAAAACTTCGAAAATGGTCCTTGTGGTTTCAAAAAATCTGAAGTTTATTCCTTAATTTTTAAAAACTTCATAGATGGTCCCTGTGGTTTCAAAACTTTTAACAAATGGTCCTTTTCGCTAACTCCGTTAGCTTTTGGCTGTTAAGTGAAGGGTATTTCTATCAATTCACAATCACAGGGACCATTTATGAAGTATTGCCTTATTTTTTTATTAAAAAAAATATATATAATTATTTAATATTAAATGGTCTTTCTCATGTCCATTTTCGTCCCAGAAAATCCAGGTGCTTTCTCAGTTTCTCTCTTTATACATACAAACAATTGTCATATGTATCCATCTATGTACAAATCTCTTCTGACTTACTATTTCCATTCAATAATGTAATATCCAGGATTTCAGGTATATTAATTATTCTTTTTATTTTGAGTTTTGTGGAGGAACTCGGCGAGTTGGTGCGTAGACTTGCCGAGTTGAGACGCGGTTCCTCACCCGGATTGATGCCCGGACTCGGCGAGTCTGCGCTGTTTAATGAAACCCTAATTTCTAGGGTTTGAGGCGTATTTAAAGGGCCTTATGGCCGTCATTTGTGCTCACCAGTCCCCAGAGAGAATCCCCAGTGAGCTAGAGCGTTTGGAGTGAGAGAAGAAGCCACTGTTGATCTTGGAGGTGTTATCTAGCAAGGGAAAGGAAGCTATAGCCAAGGAGAAGTAAGAGGATCGACTTTCTGGAGATTTGAGGACCAGGGCATCACATTTGAGGTACCATTTTCGATCCATTCTTTGCTTGTGTGATGTCATATTGATTTAGGGTTTGTTGAGCCCTTTTGTGGCTAGATATAGTTCTTCCTTGGTCCCTTCATCGAGTTAGGCTCTGGATCTGGACCCTTGGAGGTCCAGAGTGTCCCTTTGTCCAAGCTTTTTGTGAATCCATGGAGGTTTTGGCTTGGGATCTTTATGTTTGAGGTCAAAACACCCTATATGAGTCATTATGTGTGTTATGAGCGCCAAGACACGAACTTTACGTGATAAATATGCTTGGAAGGACTGGATCTATGAGTTAGTGAAGCGGATCTGACCTCAGAAGGTCATTTGGGGGTTGTGCATGGAAAGCACTCGCCGAGTCCATTCCCAGACTCGGCGAGTTGGTGTGGGATGTTTAGTAATCTCGAACCAGGGGTTGAGTCACCGAGTCGGGTGAGTGACTCGGTGAGTCGGAAGAGATTCAGAGGGATCGGGTTCCCGTAGGGACTCGGCGAGTCCACACCAGACTCGGCGAGTCGGGTCAACCGTTGACCGTTGACCATTGACTAGAGTTGACTGGTTTAACTTCGTGGTATTAGTCAGCCAGAGTCAAGATAGTTTTAAGTAGAAACATGTGTGTGTTGTAGGAGGACGATAGCTCGGGAGATCGAGCACTAGCGATTACGAGATTTACAAGATATCGAGATACGCAAGGTGAGTCTTCTCACTATACATTACCTTGAGTGGTATTTCGAGTTGACTAGAGTGTCTTATGTGCTATGTATGAGATTATGTTTTGCTTTAGAGATTTTGTGCTATGTATTATTCGTATGCTATATGATTATGTAGACCGGGCCGGAGGGCCCAACGATTCTGACCGGGCCAGAGGGCCCTACGAGCTATGCCTGGACTGGAGGGTCCGACGAGCTGCAGGACTGGAGGGTCCCGCTGAGACATCTAGACCGGAGGGTCGGATTTAGCCTTAAGTGGCGTATTTGTGGTATGTGGTATTTTGGGAACTCACTAAGCATTTATGCTTACCGTTGTTGTGTTTGATGTCTCAGGTACCAGCGAGGACCGTGGGAAGGCGACGGCTTGACTTGTACACACCCACACCGATGGAGATTTTGTTAGAGAGATCTTGGGATTTATTTTGATAACTTGTTGTTATGAAATTGAAATTATGTTATGAGATACATTTTGTGGTTTTAAAAATGAAAAATTAAATTGGAAATTTTTCGTTGTTACAAGTTGGTATCAGAGCCTTGGTTTGAGGGATTCGGATGCACCTTCGGGCGTATTTGAACTCAAACCGAGGATTTGAGAAATTTTCAAACAAAACTAAAATTTTCTAAAATGAAAAAAGAGGTTTTGGAAACAAGCAGAGTGGGAGGTGTGTACAGTCAGCCAGCGCCCGAACGGTGAATCCCCAAAATACCCTTACATTATATGTTATGAGTTATGAGATATTATGTTATGAATGTTAGAGAGGCTAGGTACTCCTATTAGGACTAGAGTGGCCTGATTTGTGATGCCTTAGCCTAGGAGGTTATTGCTGCTATGAGATAACTTGAGAGTGAGTAGGTAGTAGTGAGGAGCTCATGAGGGGTCTACTGAGGGTAGCCAGTGCATAGCGAGAAGAGAGTATTTTCGATTTGGGATCCTAGGAGGAGGAATTGGGTTGTATATTGATTCGGTGTGGACGATAGTATTGGGCCCGTACTATTGAAAACACCGGATTGGTGCGCAGTCCAAGTAAGAATCCTTGGGGTACCAGGAGTTGAGGATGATTGAGTTGTCGAGTGTGAGTATACTCAAAAGTGTCCCTAATGTTTCTTATGTTGTATTTCAGAGATTGATCATGGTCAGGACACGCCATACCATCAGGAGCAGTGAGGTGAGTGATGAGGAGATCCGTCAGATCATCCATGAGGAGGTGGCTGCTACCATCAGAGCCGAGATTCCGGAAATGTTTGGGTCTATTAAGACCACACTGATCGAGACGTTTGACGAGCATTACGCTACTTTGACTGATGCTGCTGTTGCTGCTGCGAGACCCCAGGGTGGTGATTCGTTGCTGTACCGAGAGTTCAGCAACACGAAACCACCCGAGTTCAATGATACACAGGATCCGATCGCCGCCATGAGGTGGATCTCAGACATAGAAAGGTGTTTCTATACGTGCTCGTGTCCAGAGCACTTGAGGGTACGGTTTGCACTCAACCAGCTTCGCTTGGGAGCGAAAGACTGGTGGAAGTTTGTGACTACGAGCTATTCGACAGCTGAGCTGACTGCAGTAACCTGGGAGAGGGTTACTGCGATGTTTCATGATGAGTATGTTCCTCAGGTGGAGAGGGAACATTTAGCCCAGGAGTTTCTGGCCCTCAAGTAGGGGACTGAGTCGGTGACAGTGATTACGAGGATGTTTCATGAGCGGGCGTTGTTTTGCCCGGAACAGGTTTCTACTGAGCAGGCTCACATGAGCCGCTATCTGAGTATTCTGAGGAGGGACATTCGTGAGTTCGTGGCGAACTCGTCATACCATACATTTTCCGAGCTCCAGGTAAATGCCCGGAAGAGGGAGATTGAGCTTGAGATACAGGCAAGGGAGGAAACAGAGTCTTAGAGTGGTGATCGACGACCGGTGCAGGCGCAGCCAACCGCCAAGTGGGCAAAGCCCGCTGATTTGAGGACGGGAAGTTCGAAGGGCCGCACTTGTGGGAAGTGCGGCAAGAGCCATGATGGGTCATGCAAGTCTGGGGTATGTTACAAGTGTGGAAAGGAAGGACATTTCGCGAGGGATTGTCCTAAGTGTTGGGTTTTGAGCATTCTAACACTTCCTAAGTGTACATGCAACCCTAAATACCTTGGATCTATGTTTTCTCTATTATACATGCAAATAAGAACATCCAAGGTATTATCCTAATCTAGCATACAAAAACTATGAATGTAACAAGATAGAATACATACCTCTTGATGTAGCTTGATGTCTTCAAGCTTTAAGAGCTTAGCCCCAATAGTGTGGAAGCCTCAAGTGGAATCACAAATCACCAAGACACCTTGGAATACTTTAGAGAATATGATTACTTGGTTCTCTCTAGTGAAATTGGCTAGCCCTTCTTTAGTGTATCCACACTAGTGCCAATTTCATTAACCAAAGACATCTTTATATAGTATGGAGGATTAGGGTTAAACCCTAATACCCATGACCTTTCATTTCCTAGGATCCATGGGTTAAACACTCCATGGACTATCCATGAAAGCTTAGCCCAACCTAAATGAACTTGGCCCATTCCATATATATAAGAGTCCATATTTAATTAGTTCCTTTTGATCACTTAATAAATTATAAATTAATTCTTGATCAATACTAATTAAATAATATGATTCCATATTAATATATTAGAACTTATAATATATTAATATTAATCATAAACATACTATTCTCAAAAGATTATCCATATAAATTGTGTCGGTGAAGTGCAACCCAAATGGACCATGCCGGGTCGGGTCAAGTACATACCAAATATAGTTATGGACTTAGACATTAATCCAACAGTCTCCCACTTGGATAAGTCTAAAACTATTATTGCGTATGACTTCAAACCTAACTGGCAATCGTAGCTCTCAAAAGCTTCTGTCGTACTCTGACCTTGTAGATGAACTCTGACCTTTGTCAGTGACTTGTCCATTAGATAAGGGATTATATATTCCTCCATTCTAGATATCATATGGACTGAGACATGGATTATAATCATTCTCTCTGTCCATTTGTTGTTTCCCAATTTGCGATTTATGACGACTGACTACTTGAACGAATCAAATCAGTCCTGGCCCGGCCGAGCACTTCCATTTGTCATCATCAAATCATCGAGGGGCCCACAGATATCGCTTTTATCCCGAAGGTAAAAGGAACGGATAAACTTCGACTCATATGGCTTGTTCTACTACTTGTTGAATCATACACAAAGGCACGTTTTATAGCACCGAGTTACCAAATGCGTTTTCGTGCAATCAATGTACTATCAACTCATAGTAACAACTCATATCTCTAGGTTTGAAGAATATAAGATATTATCGTCTCATGATCACTCGTGATAAAATCCATGAAGTGATTCCAATGAGCGCGGGTTGAATCCAATACTCAGAACTTATGAGCACTCATGAGTGTTGTAGCCCTTTGTCCAACACTTTAGACCTCTACAAGCCAACCCATGACAGTCTTAATTCATATCTACTTCCAACATATGACCGACTGTGGATGTTTGAATAACTTAGTCATTCAGGAAGAATAACCCAGTTTATTCGGGAAGTCAAAACATGCAAAATAAAACACAATAATAATTGAATCCAATATGGTATCAACCCTTTGAACATAAATAAAACACCTTTTATTTATCACCATATGATTACACATAGTTGTCCCTTGCTCCAAGCATGTACACTATGTTTTCTTAAACACTAGTCATGCCACACACCAAGTATGCATACTATGTTTGTCTATGATCTTTACTTTGTGAACTAGATCAATTGAACATAACTTCAATGATTCTCTTTTCACACTCCCAAATCCTTACTGCAAATGCAAGAATTCCAAATTCATGCCATTTACTGAAATCTGTTAGATTCTAAACTTATATGCATTGATCCTCTTGTAATGATTATGTAAAAAGTCATAAAGACTTGACAACAACCATTACAGAGTATTCCAAAGGAGATCAGCTCCTTGGAAACATCCTTCTTGCATTAAGTTTCCTAATCATAAATAGATTGAAAATTCTAACTTTGAAACATTTCCAGATTCCATTTTGACTATCACTTCTGAACAAGAGTTGCCTCCTTACAGACTATGTCAATATGGTCCTTCCAGAATTATCACTATACTTCCAACTGTCCTTGAGCAACCAATCTTTGGTAAACCTTAGATTGTCCTCGACAATTGTTTAATCCTTTTAGTCATATCCAGTTCTAAACCTTTTCCCTTCTTAATGCCCCAGGCATCTGGAAAATTTTAGAATGGATGAATATAGCACATGTAATCGATCCTATATCCGAAGCATATGGGACACGATTCATGATGTCTCACATAAAGACTAAACCAGTCTTTTGCTATAACATTTCCATTTCTATTTGCCAAGTTCTCATAATTCAGATTATGAAAAGGGATGCCGTAATCATAATCGAATTTTAGAACGCAAATAATGGACTCATATACAAAATTTCCTTATGTTGAGCCATTCCAACATGAAATTCATATATATCCTTGACTAAATGATTAAAACCTCACGATCTAAGCTTATAGATTTGAGATGAAGTATAATTTCCTCTCCCTTAATTATAGCAAAACAACTCTTTCCCAATTGAAACTTTTTTGTTTTCTATAATTAACACTGCTAACTTGCAATACTTATCAGAATTATCATGCTCCCACTAACATGATGATTATTAGCATAACACTTATGCTCCCACTAGCTTTGACATGTACTCAGAAATCAGCTGACATTCTTACCAAAGTTCAGATTTCTGACACTAGATTGTTTTGATAAGACTTTATCAAAATCACACACCTTCCCTTAGATAGCACACTTGTGTGTCTAAACAATTATGAAGAGGGATGCCGTAATCATAATGGTTAGACCTTTTTGCCACTTCTCACAAGTCCAGGTTAGTGTGCCGGTAAACCACACACGCTCCACTAACGACTTTGAGAATGCAAATATCACAATTACTATCTAGATAAAATCTACTTAGTGAAAGAGTTTCCTCACCATCATTTTCATGAATCGGAGAGAAACCTTATGACACTTAGATTTATATGGTGTATGAGTTCCTACCCATATGAATTTGTCAAAACCATAATCACAAGACAAAGATAATGACAAATCCAAAACCATATGGATTGAACTCAATCTCAACTTCTTGCCACCTGGCAGCTCAAGGGACTGCCATTGCTTCCAAGTTGTTGTGCAACAAATTGAGAACTCTAAGAACTCATATGCAAAGCCAACTTTAACTGGAATGGGCACAGAATATGTCAACACGATAGGTTATAAACTGCAAGTCGTGTGCTAGTGAAGAACTTCAGGTTCTATTCTTGATTAGTTCTTGAGACTTTCAAGACCTTTAAGACTCTCACTGTCCTCTTGACCTATAAGACTCCCTTGTCAAATATTCAAGAGATAGTGTGGATTCTAATCAAGACAAACACTTCACACAATTGGTCTTAGTTGGTCTTTGTTTTATCCAAAACATCACAACTTACCAATTTCAAATGTACAAGAGTAGAAAACTTTTACTCTTACATTTGACAAGTGTTTTAAACCTTCTTTAAGACATGTCACTCAAGTTACAATCTTGGAGTATGACTCTCAAAATTGTTTTTGGAACGAAGTATGACTCATCTTCATGATTTAACCATTTCAACAATTCAAGTTCCTCTTCTTAGTCATAAGAATGCACTAAGATTTCCTTAGAGAACTAATTGTGCTATGGTTTCTTAATCATTAAGATGATCACAAAAATTGATACTAAAGTACTCTCCCATCTTTTCAGATTTGAGAAACTTTTATCCTTCTGCCTAATTTGATTCTTCTTATTCGCTCTGCCTTACATTGGAACCTTTTTCCAATGTCTCAGAGTTACACTTAAGCTTGTAAGTATAATCATATTTACTGAGCTTTTGTAAATTATGACGAATAATCTTATCGATCTTTTGTGGTGGACTTGACCAGTGCACAAGACTATGTACTCGATCCCTTAGTCCATTACTTGACTCACACATCCATGTGAATAAGTAATTAGTCTTAATTTTCCAATACTTGAAAGTTCTCATTCATCATGCTATACAACTTCCATGATTCTAAGTTCCGGTCCACTTGAAACTTGGGTGATGAGAATCTTTCCTTATTTGGTAAATTTAGACATTACCACAAATGAAAGAATCAATTTCATATCTCCACTCTTGCTATTAATGGAATCATATAAGCAACAATTTTTCCTCAAATGGCATTGTAAGGATATTTTAAAATAAATAAAATCAAAAATTTTTCTTTTATTTTAAAACTTTGCGGAAAAACTTATCCTTACAATCCATATGAAAACTTGTTGTTATCTACTCCTAAGCAATATCTCATAACTCCTAAGAAGTAGCTCAAGAATCCGATCTTCAAACTATGCGATAGAAATCCATCTACGCCATCAGATTCAGCATATTCTTTCTTTAAGTTTCTTCACCTTTCTTTGATTCTTAAAACATCACCATGTGACCCAGTCACATCATGTATCAGGAATCTCAGAATAGAAACTTAACAGAGTTAGATAGTGGACTTTACCTGAAGTAGAGTCAAACTTATTGACTTTAACAGCCTAAGGTAAATTTGGCAGCTTCGCAACCAATGCCCCTTCCTTTGGCAATATAAACATATGGACCCTTTGATAATGGTACAAGGGACTATCACAGACTTAGCTTTTCTCTTTACCATTTGGTCAACCGAGTTAGCTATGGCCGATCCCTTTCCATTAGGAAGAGAATGCTTTTCTGGATTTCCTGTGTCACTATTGTCAATGTCCATCAAGTTTTAAGGAAGTTGATCTTAACAAATAGATAAGATCATTAAGGGTCTTGTCATAGTCTGTTTCATAGGTGTCCCAAAGGAACTCACTATGTGACTTAGAAAGTGATTGAACCACCAACTTTCTCAAGACTTTGACACCCAACTCTCCCGGCTTGTCAATATGTGACTACATCTCCAAGATGTGATCACACCTAGACCTTGCCTTGCCAATAGGGCTTGAGTGACCTTGAACTTGTGGGTTAGGGAGAATAATTAGAGGAGGTGAAAGAAGTATGATTTCCATGGGACATCATCTTCATTTAGGAAAGCTTGTTTCAAGAGATTTAGGAAGATCATAAATGTCTAAACCAGACATCTTTTGGGAGATATTCAAGATAGTTGCTCTTAAGTCCTTAATATAACACCCAATATGAAATATTAAGGCTAGGACCCAACAAACTATTTTATAACTTAGAAGAGGTATGTCGTAATCCAAGCTATAAAATATTTGAAGGTAGGTGAATGACGATTCACCAATTTCCACCAAGATAAATGAAATGAATTATTAGGTTTTAATTGGTTTTGAAACTCCTAGATCTTTGAGATTCATTGAACTTTTCAAAGGCATGTTTCAATCTCGAGTGTGCCCTTCAGGTTTTGTGACTGGGATGCCGAGGATCACAAAACAAGGTGTGAAGTAACCATGCAAATCACTTGGTACCCTTAATAAATTACCCCTCAATCGATGTGCCGGTTAACCACACACGCTCCATCGATACTATGATAAATATTAAGTCACCCTTTACCTACCTTGTTAAGTCCAAGTTAGTGTGCCGGTTAACGACACACGCTCCACTAACGACTTAGATAAAGTGTAAAGTGTAATTTCATGGGTTAGCACCTTATTCACATTTTTCCTAAGTAACTAAGATTGGGTATTATTAAGAGTTTAGTTACTTAGTATTATCATTAATACTTTTAATGAAGGGAGAATTCTAGTCCTGTCAAACCCGTTCAGCTAACGACCCTCCACCGGTCAAGCAAGCGGTGGGTGAGAGTGGACACCCATTAAGTTGCCATTTTATAGGCAACAACCTTATACCCACCTTATAGACCGGCTTCGTGAATGAGGCGTACTAGCGGTAAGACTGACTTTACTCTTATACATATATATATTATTAACTTATAATATTATAAAGTATAAGGGTTGAATTTTAACTTTTAAAATTCTAAGGGCTAACTTGGAATTAAAGTATTCATAAGTGAAAACTTTACAAATTCCAAAACTTGAGGGCAAGTTTTGAAACTATTCAAAACTAATTAATTCCATAACTTATGTGTTTAAAGTAGTTTTAATCCAAAAACTCTTCAAGTTCCATAACTTGAGGACAAGTTATGGAAGACTTTAAACTAATAAAAGAATTAACTTTTCTTTATTTTATAACTTATGGAATTAATTAAGGTTACACCTTTTTTTATTTTATTTTATTTTATTAAATGAAGAGACTCTTGGTCCTCCATAACTTGAGGACAAGTTATGGAGTCATAAAACCATTTAATTAGAACTAGACTCTTCATTTTTGTAACCTTTGCCAATTTTTATGAGTTTTATGATTCTTAAATGTGACTTTTCATATAACTTGATGACAAGTTACAAAAACACATTTTAGAATCAATTCTTAGATTAATTTGGATTAAAACCAACTATCACATAATTTTATTCATTAATCTAAATTCACTCATAAAACAAGCTAACACAAAAAACTTTTGGTGATCCATAACTTATTCTTAAGTTATGGAATCCTTTAAAACATTAACACCAAATTTTGTAACTCCAAAAAAACTTTGAATCAATTTTTTTTAAAACCTTTTCATATCCATAACTTATGGAGGTTTCAAAAAAATAAAACTCTTTAGATCAAACTTTTAAAACTAATAAAATAATCATATCATTTTATCTTTTATTAAATTTGACCTAATTCAACTCATAAAGCAAATTATTCAAATTTTACAAATAATTAGTTTTTCACAAGAACAAGTAATTATCTTAAAATTTAACGAACTTCATGTTTTTTTTTCTTTTTTTTTTCCACTTTGAAAATAAAATATTTGCATCAATATAACAGAAAACAACCCGTGGCTCTGATACCACTGTTGGGTTTTGAGCATTCTAACACTTCCTAAGTGTACATGCAACCCTAAATACCTTGGATCTATGTTTTCTCTATTATACATGCAAATAAGAACATCCAAGGTATTATCCTAATCTAGCATACAAAAACTATGAATGTAACAAGATAGAATACATACCTCTTGATGTAGCTTGATGTCTTCAAGCTTTAAGAGCTTAGCCCCAATAGTGTGGAAGCCTCAAGTGGAATCACAAATCACCAAGACACCTTGGAATACTTTAGAGAATATGATTACTTGGTTCTCTCTAGTGAAATTGGCTAGCCCTTCTTTAGTGTATCCACACTAGTGCCAATTTCACCAACCAAAGACATCTTTATATAGTATGGAGGATTAGGGTTAAACCCTAATACCCATGACCTTTCATTTCCTAGGATCCATGGGTTAAACACTCCATGGACTATCCATGAAAGCTTAGCCCAACCTAAATGAACTTGGCCCATTCCATATATATAAGAGTCCATATTTAATTAGTTCCTTTTGATCACTTAATAAATTATAAATTAATTCTTGATCAATACTAATTAAATAATATGATTCCATATTAATATATTAGAACTTATAATATATTAATATTAATCATAAACATACTATTCTCAAAAGATTATCCATATAAATTGTGTCGGTGAAGTGCAACCCAAATGGACCATGCGGGGTCGGGTCAAGTACATACCAAATATAGTTATGGACTTAGACATTAATCCAACACTAAGGGGTTCTCGGTTTGCTTTCATTGCAACCAGACCGGCCACCGGAAGGCCGAGTGCCCCCAACTTTAGAAGCCAGTGCAGGGATCTGTACCTACAGTTCGAGCTACAGAGACCCGGCCAGCGAAGGCCGAAACACCGAAGGCTAGGGGGAGAGCCTTCCAGTTGACTGCGGAGGAGGTCCGCGCAGCGCCTGACGTCGTGGCAGGTACATATTCCTTATTTATTTACGCTGAGTTATGCTATTGTGATTGCTATATGTTATGCGTAGGTACTTTTCTTGTGAGTTCTATACCTACATTAGTGTTATTCGACTCGGGTGCGAGTCCGTCTTTCGTATCTGTGACTTTTAGTCGGCACATTAGTATTCCGAGGGAGGCGTTGAATCGACCTCTGCAGGTTTCCATAGCCGATGAGCGTGAGGTGTGTGTTACCGAGGTGATACGTGGATGCGTACTGGAGATCTTCGGAGTGGAGCTTCCGATTGATTTGATACCGATTGCCATGAGGGATGTCTGTGTTATAGTGGGCATGGATTGGTTGAGCCGTTTTAGGGATGTCATAGATTGCGAGCGTCAATTGGTGTTGATCCGAGATCCTAGTGGGGGAGTGCTGACAGTTTATGGCGAGGGGACTCGTGGTGGTTCAGTATTCTGTTCGGCTGCCAGAGCGAGGCAGAATTTGTAGCAAGGCTGCAAGGGGTTCGTAGCTTATGTGACGGATACACGAGAGGCCGTTGGGAGTCCGAGTTCAGTGGATGATGTGCTGATAGTGCGTGAGTTCCCGGACGTGTTCCCCGAGGAGTTGTCGGGTGTGCCACCCGAGAGGCAGGTGGAGTTTCGTATCGATTTGATTCTCGGGGCTACCCCTATCGCTAAGGCGCCATATCGCCTAGCACCGCCAGAGATGCAGGAGTTCTCCTCACAGCTGCAAGAGCTATCGGGGAAAGGGTTCATCCATCCCAGTAGCTCTCCCTGGGGAGCGCCGATCCTTTTTGTCAAGAAAAAGGATGGTTCACACCGGATGTGCATTGATTACCGGGAGTTGAACAAGCTGACGGTCAAGAACCGTTATCCATTACCGAGGATCGACGATCTGTTCGATCAGTTGCAGGGGGCGTCTTGGTTCTCCAAGATAGACATGAGGTCGGGGTATCATCAGATGAGAGTTCGGGATGAGGATATCCAGAAGACGGCGTTTAGGACTCGTTACGGGCATTACGAGTTCGTGGTGATGCCATTCGGGCTCACCAATGCACCCACGGCATTCATGGATCTCATAAACAGGGTGTGCAAGCCGATGTTAGATCGTTCGGTAATTGTATTCATTGATGACATCCTGGTGTATTCGAGGACCAGAGAGCAGCACGAGGAGCATTTGAGGGAGCTCCTCGGAGTTCTGAGATCGGAGAGGCTATTCGCCAAATTCTCCAAGTGCGATTTTTCGTTACGGGAGGTTCAGTTCTTAGGGCATCTCGTTAACCAGAATGGGATATTGTTTGACCCGGCCAAGATCGAGGTTGTCATGAGTTGGGAGGTGTCGAGGTCACCTACAGAGATCAGGAGCTTCTTAGGGCTGGCAGGCTTCTATCGGAGATTTATCCGGGATTTCTCCAAAATCGCCGTGCCACTTACCAAGTTAACACGGAAGGGTGTTACTTTCTCATGGGGTCCAGAGCAGCAGACCTCATTTGAGACCCTCTGTCAGAGATTATGCGAAGCTCCCGTGCTCGCGTTACCGGAGGGGATGGAGGATTTCGTAGTGTACTGTGATGCATCGATATCGGGATTGGGAGCAGTGTTGATGCAGAGGGGGCATGTGATCGTGTATGCATCGAGACAGTTAAAATCTCATGAGACGAGATATCCCACCCACGATATGGAGTTGGGGGCAGTGGTGTTCGCCCTCAAGATCTGGCGTCACTATCTATATGGGGTTCGGTGTACGATATACACGGACCACAAGAGCTTGAAGTACTTGATGGATCAGACCAACTTGAACATGCGGCAGAGAAGATGGCTGGATGTGGTAAAGGATTACGATTGCGAGATCATGTACCACCCGGGCAAGGCTAATGTGGTAGCCGACGCCCTGAGTCGTAGGGCAGAGGGTGCCCCGATGTGAGATATCTGTATGAGGTTGACGGTGATGACTCCAGTATTGGATGCCATCATAGGGGCCCAGGCCGAGGCAGTGAGACCGGAGAACCGTAAGAGAGAGCGAGTTGTCGGGCAGGTATCAGGGTTTGTTACCGATAGTCGGGGGCTGATGACCTTTCAGGGTCGGATCTGGGTACCGTTTGTGGGCAGGACGCATACTATCTTGATGGAGGAGGTGCACAGATCGAAGTTTTCGATCCATCCCAGGGCCATTAAGATGTATCTGGATCTGAAGAGGGAGTATTGGTGGCCCTGTATGAAGAGGGATGTGGCGTGGTTCGTTGAGAGATGCTTAACCTGTCGAAGGGTTAAGGCCGAGCACCAGAACCGCATGGTAAATTGCAACCACTTGAGATTCCAGAGTGGAAATGGGAGCAGATATCCATGGATTTCATCACCAAATTAACAAGGACAACAAGGGGTGTCGATGCGATTTGGGTGATAGTGGATCGATTGACGAAGAGCGCCCACTTTCTCGCCATTAGTGAGAGCTCTTATGCGGAGAAGTTGGCGGAGCTATACGTGAGGGAGGTGGTATCGCGGCATGGAGTACCTATCTCGATCGTGTCAGACCGAGATGTGCGTTTCACTTCCAGATTCTGGAAGAAATTTCACGAGGAGCTGGGTACGAGGTTGCATTTTAGTACCGCATACCACCCACAGACTGACGGGCAGAGTGAGCGGACGATCCAGACGCTCAAGG
Organism: Lactuca sativa; assembly: GCF_002870075.4. NCBI lineage: Eukaryota > Viridiplantae > Streptophyta > Magnoliopsida > Asterales > Asteraceae > Lactuca > Lactuca sativa. The sequence continues at coordinate 109,108,166 of NC_056625.2, read as the reverse complement.
ACATGCTCCGAGCATGTGTGTTGGATTTCGGCGGGAGCTGGGATGCGTATTTGCCCTTGGTGGAGTTTTCCTACAACAACAGCCATCATTCGAGCATCGGTATGGCACCTTTTGAGCTGTTGTATGGGAGGAGGTGTCGTACCCCTATTTGCTGGGGTGAGGTAGGGCAACGCGTGATGGGTAGTACGGAGATAGTGCTTCAGACAGCAGAATAGATCCGGCAGGTCAGGCAGAGGTTGTTGACCGCTCAGAGTCGCCAGAAGAGTTATGCAGATAGACGTCGAACCGAGCTCGAGTTCCAGGTCGGTGATTATGTTCTCCTGAAGGTATCTCCTTGGAAAGGAGTGATCCGATTCAGGAAGAGGGGCAAGCTAGGGCCCCGGTATATTGGGCCGTTTAGAGTGATCGCAAGGGTGGGCAGGGTAGCATATCGCTTGGAGCTACCTGTGGAATTGGAGCAGATTCATAATACCTTCCATGTGTCTCAGTTGAGGAAGTGTATAGCCGACGAGTCGGCGGTAGTGCCGTTGGAGGACATTCAGGTGGATGCAAGCCTGAACTACGCAGAGAGACCAATTGCGATTGTGGATCGAAAGATCAAGGTTCTGAGGAACAAGGAGGTGCCTCTGGTACAGGTTCAGTGGCAGCATCGGAAGGGATTCGAGTTGACCTGGGAGCCAGAGCGGGAGATGCGGGAGCAGCATCTAGAGCTATTTCATGAATAAGACTTCGAGGGCGAAGTCGGTTTCTAGTGGGGGAGAATTGTAACATCCGGGATTTCAGGTATATTAATTATTCTTTTTATTTTGAGTTTTGTGGAGGAACTCGTCGAGTTGGTGCGTAGACTCGCCGAGTTGAGACGCGGTTCCTCACCCGGATTGATGCCCGGACTCGGCGAGTCGCCTTGGCAGACTCGGCGAGTCTGCATTGTTTAATGAAACCCTAATTTCTCAGGTTTGAGGCGTATTTAAAGGGCCTTATGGCCGTCATTTGTGCTCACCAGTCCCCAGAGAGAATCCCCAGTGAGCTAGAGCATTTGGAGTGAGAGAAGAAGCCATTGTTGATCTTGGAGGTGTTATCTAGCAAGGGAAAGGAAGCTATAGCCAAGGAGAAGTAAGAGGATCGACTTTCTGGAGATTTGAGGACCAGGGCATCACATTTGAGGTACCATTTTCGATCCATTCTCTGCTTGTGTGATGTCATATTGATTTGGGGTTTGTTGGGCCCTTTTGTGGCTAGATATAGTGCTTCCTTGGTCCCTTAATCGAGTTAGGCTCTGGATCTGGACCCTTAGAGGTCCAGAGTGTCCCTTTGTCCAAGCTTTTTGTGAATCCATGGAGGTTTTGGCTTGGGATCTTTGTGTTTGAGGTCAAAACACCATATATGAGTCATTATGTGTGTTATGAGCACCAAGACATGAACTTTACGTGATAAATATGCTTGGAAGGACTGGATCTATGAGTTAGTGAAGCGGATCTGACCTCAGAAGGTCATTTGGGGGTTGTGCATGGAATGCACTCGCCGAGTCCATTCCCAGACTCGGCGAGTTGGTGCGGGATGTTCAGTAATCTCGAACTAGGGGTTGAGTCACCGAGTCGGGTGAGTGACTCGGTGAGTCGGAAGAGATTCAGAGGGATCGGGTTCCCGTAGGGACTCGGCGAGTCCACACCAGACTCGGCGAGTCGGGTCAACCGTTAACCGTTGACCGTTGACCATTGACTAGAGTTGACTGGTTTAACTTCGTGGTATTAGTCAGCCAGAGTCAAGATAGTTTTAAGTAGAAACATGTGTGTGTGTTGTAGGAGGACGATAGCTCGGGAGATCGAGCATTAGCGATTACGAGATTTACGAGATATCGAGATACGCGAGGTGAGTCTTCTCACTATACATTACCTTGAGTGGTATTTCGAGTTGACTAGAGTGTCTTATGTGCTATGTATGAGATTATGTTTTGCTTTAGAGATTTTGTGCTATGTATTATTCATATGCTATATGATTATGTAGACCGGACCGGAGGGCCCAACGATTCTGACTGGGCCAGAGGGCCCAACGAGCTATGCCTGGATTGGAGGGTCCCGCTGAGACATCTAGACCGGAGGGTCGGATTTAGCCTTGAGTGGCGTATTTGTGGTATGTGGTATTTTGGGAACTCACTAAGCATTTATGCTTACCGTTGTTGTGTTTGATGTCTCAGGTACCAGCGAGGACCGTGGGAAGGCGACGACTTGACTTGTACACACCCACACCGATGGATATTTTGTTAGAGAGATCTTGGGATTTATTTTGATAAATTGTTGTTATGAAATTGAAATTATGTTATGAGATACATTTTGTGGTTTTAAAAATGAAAAATTAAATTGGAAATTTTACGTTGTTACAAACAATTTTAGTGGTAATTTTGTAGCCTTCGATTCCAAATTTGAGGATTAAGTCTTTTTATTATCTGGGTTTTCTTCCATTTTCTTTGTGATGAATTTGCAAATCTTTATCTAGGTTTTAGATCTGGCGGGAGAATTAGACTAGAAAATACACACACATGGTTCTCAATAAAAGCTTTGTCTTCCCCAACGTCATCTAAACTCTAAAACTGATCGTGTTCTTCCTCATGGTTCTCAATAAAACCTGTATCGAGTAGGGTTTCACCGTTAGTCGAACCGAAATCAAAATGGATAATCACCCAGTCCACGGTTTGGTTTTGCTCAGAAACAACACGGGTCTCCACCTTAGCGAGTCGTATCTCATTCGTATGATTGAAATCAACATATTCTACAGCGTTGACGTCAGTTTCTTGTTCGAAAGAGTCGAAAGGGGCGGGTTAAGATCCAAATTGTCTGTTTATGGAAACCTCTGTAGAAACCAGTCCTTTTGATCCTTCTCGTCAATAACATATCCAAAAACACCCTTGTTGTTTCTTAATCTATCACTGCATCTCTCGAAGCCACAACTCCGGCGACAAGGCTTAACAGCCAAAAGGGGAGCCATCGGAAAACTGACTCCCTCATTTCGTTCGTTCTTCCTGTCGTGCATCAACAGTCGAACACCCCCACTCGTTGTTGAACTGCTTTGCTCCTCCTTCCCTCGCTACCCCTGTTGTCAACATCAGATGAGATGAACCAAGCACACATCCAGAGCTTGCTTTTGGTACATATCTATCTATTTTCTTGTTGAACCTCCATGAGCATCATCATCATAATCATCATCATCGAACCCACCACCGAACACCATCCTCCCCCTTCTCTTCCCCTTCGGAACCTCTGTGTATGACGATTTAGTCACAAATGCAATCTCTAATAACAAATTTAGATCCAGATGCTAGTATGGAGTGGGGGGATTTTAAACCCATATGAAATATTTGATCATGGGTTCGCTTTTTTCTAATTAGATTCGAGCAAATTGCTTTAAATGTGGAGGAAGGTCATACGATGGTCCATGGCTAGAAATTACATATAGCTAGGTGATGGAGTGGCAGTGGTTTTACATGGGAATACCAATCAAGGTACAAGCCATCTAAGCACCTATAAATCTTGGGTTTTTGGTTTCTAAGTTTTTATTTTGGTTACCAGATATAAAATGAAGATGAAGTTGATGATTTTGGTTATATGGCATAAGAGAGAGAAAGAGATAGAGAGAGAGAGAGAGATAGACCATTTAATATTAAATAATTATATTTTTTTCCTTTTTAATAAAAAAATAGGGTAATACTTCATAAATGGTCCCTATGATTGTGAAATGACAGACATACCCTTCAGTTAACGGCCAAAAGCTAACGAAGTTAGCGAAAAGGACCATCTGTTAAAAGTTTTGAAACCATAGGGACCTTCTGTGAGGTTTTTAAAGATTAAGGACTAAACTTCAGATTTTTGAAAACCACATGGATTATTTTGAAGTTTTGTCTATATACAATTTCGTTTTTTTAATTCTAATTAGTTTTAGTTAATACTATTTTTTAATTAGTTTTTTTTAAGTTAAATAATAATAATAATAATAATAGTAAATTGCAAAAATGGTCCCTGTGGTATGCAAAATTTTGGGGTTTTAGTCCAAACCACGTGTTTTTTGGAACCATAGTCCTTTTGGAGTGGTTTCTATGTGGTTTTGGTCCCTGGACTTAACTCCCGTTTAGTTGGAACTGTTAAGCCCCCTCACGTGCCTCACACGTGAGGGTAATTTCCTCATTTCATGTTAGGGACCATTTTTGCATAAACGGTTTTTTGGATTAATTCCTTTTAAATACCCCCACTTCCTGCGATCTTCTTCCCCAACGTCTCTTTTCTTCTACCCTTCTTCTTCTTGAGCTCTGCTACAACAAAAATGGTGCTATGTTTTTGTGGAAAAGTTGTTGTGGTGAAAACGTCTTGGACCCCTCTGAATCCAGGAAGGAGATTTTTTGCATGCCCTATGAATGATTTCGTTTGTGGGTTTATTGGGTGGCTTGATCCCCCAATGTGTGCTAGGTCTAAAGCCATCATACCTGGTCTGCTAAGAAATTTGAATTCAGTGCAGGAACGGTGCAATGAGTTGGTTAGAGGTATGAACATGCTACAAGATCAATGCAATGGACTGATATGCAAGAACAACATTTTGGTGGCAAATGTCAGAGCATTGAAGGATGATAATTTGAAGCTGAAAATGTACATGTTTGGAAGTTGGTTTTTCTTTGTGATTGTATTCTTTTATATTTGGTTTGTGTAGGGGTATACTCTGAAGGGTGTTTTGGTCATTTTTTTGTAATTTTATGTGATCAAGTTTGTAGTGACTTATGATGATAATGATATATGTACAATTTTATGATGCAAGTGTAATGAATGTTTTACCAAAATGGTATGAATGTATAAGAATTAACATATGAATAGAAATGGTATGAATGTGTTACCAAAATATATATTTAGAACCAATTGTACATAACCAAAATGCATATTTCATTAAGATTTGTAATATAACAACCAAAGTTTCTAAACATAACAACCAAAGATTCTAAACATTACCAAAAGGGACACATTACCATACCTAAGATAACAACCAAGTTTTCATAACAACCAACCAAAAATTTTCAACAAAATATTGTAATTATAACAACCAAGTTTTCATAACCAACCAAAATCACAAAAAACTCCATGCATGCATGACACATTACTTCTTGGATTGATTCCCACCTTGCCCTTTACAGGTCCTAGAGTTGTGTCCCTTGTTCTTGCATTTGCTACAAGTAACACTGATATGCTTCCTTGATAGCTTCTGCACTCCATCATTTGTTGGTTTTTGGGAACCTCCTTCTTGTGCAGCATTCACTCCATCACCTTGACTTGCCTTCTGCTTTTTGCTTAACCTTTCACCCTCACTTTGTCTTCTCTTTTTCTTAGGCCTTCCTACCTGAGTGCGATGTGGAGGAGGGATTAGCTTTGTGGGACATTCACTTTTGGGCCACATGGATCTACCCTTAATTGGCTCCACCTTAAAAAGAATAAGCCTTTTTCCATGTCTCTAGAAAATACACCTTGTGAACCCATTTGTAAATGTCAAGGTCAGCCTCTGGGTCTTTACTCATCTCATTCAGAGTTGCAATTGCATGTCTGCATGGAATTCCAATTAATTCCCATTTTCTGCAAGTGCATGTTTTGTTCCTAACATCAACCACATGTTGATCCTGCAAAGCTCCTGTGACTTGATACTTGTCTCCCCCATTCCACCTAGCAATGTATTGTGAAGCAACTGTTTTTCTTGCAGTTAGGATGTCTGTTGTTGTGGGTGTTAGTGGACCTTTAGCCTTTTTCATTTCCTTCATGACATTGCATATCCTCTTCATTAGATACTCCCTTATGAATTCTAAACATCCAATGACAGGTTTATCCCTTCCTTTCTCTATCTTCCCATTAAACACTTCACACATGTTTGATATCAACACATCAGAAACTGCTCTTCCTGTGTGTAAATTACCATTAAAAAACATTTAATACAATTCACATACAAGTAAAACAGTTCACTAAGTGAAAGACATAAGGATCAAATTGGAATATATAGATTTACCTGAAAAATAACTCCTTGCCCAATGTTTAGGAGGAATTTGCTTCAACCATTCACATGCCTCCTTATCATACTGACTAAACTCCTTCATCAAATGTTCAAACTCAGGAATGGTGGTAGCTGATGCACACCTCCATAAGTGGTCCCTGTACTCTGTTTGCCTCCATCTTTTCCTCATATTGTCATGAATATGTCTGATACAATATCTATGCTCAGCATTGGGAAAAATTTGCTCAACTGCAGTATGTAAACCCTGCAAAAATTAATTGTCAATCATTAGAATTAACTTACAACCACACTTTAAATGACCAAATGTATAAAAACTACTTCCAACTTTACCTTTTGCCTGTCACTTATGAAAGTAAAATTTGAGTTTCTTCCAAGGTCCAAGTCATCCCCAAGGTTATCTAAAAACCATTTCCAGCTTTCTGTGTTTTCAGACTCAACAATCCCATATGCTAATGGGTAAATTCCATTATTGGGATCAAGACCAACTGCTGAAAGGACTTGCCCAGGGAATGGTCCTTTCATGAAGGCACCATCAAAACCTAATAAGTCCCTAAGTCATGCCTTGAACTCTTCAGATTCTCCATCCCCTTCATACTCTGCATTATCATCATCACTCCCAATCAAATTTTCCATAAGGTTATCAAATAACTCATTCAATTGTTCATCAGCATTATTAACAGGGGGTGTTGTAGCCTTCTTCATCAAAAGTTGATGCCTCTTGAACAACATTTGTAGCCTCCCTAACACCATCCATCTCATCAATATGAACACAAGTTGCTGCCTCCTGAACATTAGTTGAACCATCCAGATCATCATTCTTTTCCTTTGAAATGTGAACAACCTCATCAATATAATCTAAATTAAGCCTATTGCTACAAGAACTTTCACCTATTTTGGAATTCCCAACCCTACCCCTTCTATACTCTGGTGAGAAACTATCATTCTTACTCCCAAAAAGAATCAGAGACATGAACTCACCAATAGGCTCACCATTACCATGGTTCACATTTTTCATTGGAGAATCTGCATGAACTTGACCCTCAACTTCAGCCCCTTGATCATCATTTTCTGGTAATTCCTCAATGACAACTTTACCCTTTGCATTTGGTGACATGAAGTAAGTCAATAAATTTGTCTTTCCATGCTCTGTGTACACCTCAATCAGCTTGTTATGTGCAATATATTTAGAAAGGTTGATCACATCCTGATCATTCCCTAAAGCTCTAAGACCAAATTGAAAGTCACCATTGGGTATCCTAAAATGGTAGTATATAACTGGGGATTCATCAGCGAATTCAGAATTCCGTGGGTCTGGGTAACCTAGGTCAAGCATTATGGCATCAAGTTCATGCACAGAAAACTCATCAATGTCCACATAATCAACATAACGCACTTCACCTCCAATGTACTTTATATCAGGTAATTTAGTAAATTTCCCACCGTAATGAAGCTTAATACTAAACCATGTGGGTGCACCAGCTAAAAATCAAAATTATACATGTTAACAAAGTTAGAATTTTGCATTTTTTTGTTCTAAATCAATAAGAAAATGCAAAGTATAAAAGTTAAAGAAAACAGAGCAGCTTACCATATACAGTTGATACATCAACAACTTCGTGTTTTGGTCTGATATGCCACATTACGAACACCATTTCCTATTAAACGTATGCCCTTATATGTGTAGTGTCGATTATCTTGTTTAGATAAGCAACGAGGGTTTTTTGCAGGTTCAATGGAGCAGAAGCAAGAAGGAGGGAGTTGGGGAGTTGACGAGTGTTGGGGAAAGTAAATGAGGGGTAAATGTCAATTAATCCAAAAAACCGTTTATGCAAAAATGGTCCCTAACATGAAATGACGAAATTACCCTCACGTGTGAGGCACGTGAGGGGGCTTAACAGTTCCAACTTAACGGGAGTTAAGTCCAGGGACCAAAACCACATAGAAACCACTCCAAAAGGACTATGGTTCCAAAAAACTCGTGGTTTGGACTAAAACCCCAAAATTTTGCATACCACAGGGACCATTTTTGCAATTTACTCTAATAATAATAATAATAATAATAATAATAATAATAATATTTTTATATTTTAATTAGTTTTGTTAAATAATAGTAAATCTGGTTTTAAAAAATATTAGTTAGCATCCATTTAAGTTAAATTGTTTCTAGTCGTTAAATTTATTTCATTTTGGCTTGTTTAAATTTTTTGCTTTTATATTTATTTTGTTTTTCTAATTATGATATATATATATATATATATATATATATATATATATATATATATATATATATATATATATATATATATATATATATATGTTGGAATAGTGTCCAAGGTCATTAACTATTGGTAATATTTCTAATAATAACAAGGTTCTTTTGGGTTGCCCTCAAGACCCACATTGAGTAGAATAAATAAAGGAGAAATTGGTTTATTAATTATTATGGTTAATAATTAATTAGAAGCTAATTGTAAATATATTTTGGAAATATATTATGGGAATTAATTAACAGTTTAATTAAGTAAAGGGTTGAATGTTCATTAATCGATAGTTGGTTAATCAGGAATGTTTCAGAACCTTATGGAATTAGGGTTGGATGAAAATCACTCCATCCCACATGGGAAAGGAGTGAAATTTCGTGGTTATGCCTCCATCCCACATGGGAAGGAGTACAAAACCCTAGGAGGCATCCAAGGCTATAAATAGGGTCTTAGGGATTTCATTCCTCCTTGCACCTTGGCTTGATTATTCGCTAACCCTTCTTCTTTCCCCTCTTAGGGAAGATTTCTAACCCCTTTGGGTTTGTGAAATTGACCCTTCTCCTAGTTATTTTTATTCCACTCTTTGGTGTCATTGGGTGTGATACCATTAGAGGGATTCTGGTGTAGGTCCTTTCATCCAAGCAACTTCATGGAGGTTCAAGATCTCAAGCATGGAGATCAAGGGCATCATAAGAGGTATGTTTTCTTACTTATGTTTTAGTTTTCTAGTGTTGATATAATTAGCATGAAGCTATAGATCCATAGGATGCATGTACACTTAGGTATATCGTTGTTTCGATTTTTCCTCTGCCTAGTTTTAGAGTGTATTTAATGCATAGAAAACCCAACAGTGGTATCAGAGCCATTGGTTCATGGTTATATTCACCCTAGATCCATGTTTTCTGTAAAAACTTGTTTGAAATTGAATGATAGAAGATTAATTGAAAAATTCGTAATAGTTAAAACCCTAGTCGCAGCTCACGACGTGAGAGCTATGTGCTCACGACATGAGCTCGGCAGAATTAGGGTTTTCGGATTTTTGCCATGTTTCAAATATGAAGGCTTATTAAATATGGATAAATACCTAATTTAAATTGTTTAAATCTGGAAAATAATGGATAAATATTATTTAAATGTGTTTATTTAAATTTGAATATTTATCTGATGATTGATATATATTATTTAAATGTGTTTATTTAAATTTGAATATTTATGGATAAATATTATTTAATCTTATTTTAAATTTGAATATTTATTATTTAAATAGTGATTTCAAATATTTTAATATTATTTATAATAGAGTTTTATAAATTTGAATGTTAATCCCCTCATGATTTATTAATTGTTACATTGCGTCCTTGCAGTTAATTAGAATTAATAATAGACAACTAAATTTAAAGAGTTTTAAATTTACCCCTTATATTTATATATATTAGAATTGTGTCTACTATATGTATAAGAAAGTTACAACATGCGCCCTCGTATGTTTTAAACATTGACATTGTCAGTCTTACCTCAACTAGGCTCACCCGTTCTAATGTAGGGGTTTAAGGATGTCTCCTTGATTCTTAATGAGGTCGGTTTTTAATATGCTTCGCGCTTACCACCCTCACCGCCCTATTGCATTTTGTGAATGGAGTTACCGAAAGGGTTTGATAGTGATAATGGTCAATTTGAAAGTATTATAAATACAAGTATAAAACAAAATCCCGTTTTATTAATAGAATGTGAGTTTATATTATCCATGAAAATTGCACATTCTCTTTATATCTATTGGTGGAACTCGTGTGGTTAACCGACACATCAATCTAGGATATAGTTGAGAATGATATGGAACTTGCGAATCTCAAGCGTAACTTGAGCCAGGGACCATGCGATTTTTTATGGTTAATTCTCAATCTATTTAATGTGAATCTTATGTTATCCATAAAAGTTGCACATTCTCTTTATAACATGTTGATGGAGTTCGCGTGGTTAACCAGCACGTTAATTTGAGAGTATAGGTAGAGAATGATGTGGAACTCGCGAATCTCAAGCGTAACTTGAGCCGGGGACCATGCGATTTTGTATGGTTGATTCACCATCTGTTCAATGATCCGCGGCGACCCCATCATTGAATTTGAGATGAACATAATTCGGGATTAACATGCCATTGATAGTCAATGAATCTCAAAGATCTAGGAATTTCGTAGTGATCGAAATTGGCAAAGGGCTTTGCCTACCTAAATAACTTTATGGTGTGCTTACGGCATCCCTTTACACATCATGGAGCCAAATATGGATCCTAGCCTTTTAAAATAATTTTATTTAGGGTGATTATTTTCTAAGGATAAGTAAAAAAAACTATAATAGAATTTGTTATTGAATGATGTCTATAACCTTATCCACTAAAATCTACTTCTATAAAACCTTTGAAATGATTAGCTATGAGGATGATCAATCTTGTCAAATTCGTAGTTTGGGAGTAGTTCTCATAAACGAAAGGAAAGATCATGCCTTTGTTAAAGCTATTCCTTGGTTACTTCAAACATTGCATTCTAAAGTGTTAGAAAGAGAAATTGTCAAATGTACGTTGTAAAATGACATATTGAAGTAAAATGGAATTTCCTTGAGTTAGGAGTTGACTATGGTTAGTCGACTAGTTAACATGTACATATGATCAGTTCATTCTGATTTTGATATGAACAACTTGGAATGTCCATTAAGGAGTTTAGTAGCATGTTGAGGTTTCCTTTTGGAATTAACATGGCAGTCATAGAAACTCAAACTTCAAACACTCCCATAAATTTACTATCATGAATAAAAGTGTCAAGAAGAACGCCAATTGCCCATGGTTTAACAGGCGATTAGTGTTGGTATACCTAATCTAGGCCCAAATATCTAAGACAAAGAAAGACTTATTATAAGACATGTTCTGATAGTTGCTCGTTTCCATAACAAGAAAATGACTAAGAAAGCAAACTTGCCCAAATGTATATTTGAGGTGAAAGAATCGAAACATAAAGAAGTTAGATTTGATCATGGATCACGAGCCTGTGCTACTTTCCATTGGATCAAAAGATATATTGTTCTTCAATGTTAGGTATTCAATCAAATATATGGATTTATAATGCCATCAAAACATTACTTCTAAACCTTGAGTATTTTACTAAGGACTAGTACAGACATTTGCAAGAATGTGCAGTTACTAAAATGAAGTAAGAAGACTAAGACATGGAGAAGGTAATTTGATCATGAATGCCAAGCCCTTGTTACATTCATAGGATCAAAAGACAACTTTTGTCAAAATGTTTAGTCTATGGTATTATAATTGAAATTGTTTATCCTACGATTCATGAGATAGTTCTGACTTATTTAAATGTGGAGCATTCTAACATGTTAAAAGAAAGTCATGAAACCTATGAAACTAGTATAGTAACAATAGTTCAAAGTTGATTCAAATATTTGAATAAGGTGTATTATTGTAAATGGATCGTCCAGATTAATCACAATATGTACTTATACATCCAAAGGTTTGGGTGAAATGTATTTGAGGAATCATAGTCTTGGATACATAAATGAGAAATGCATTACCAAGTATCCAGTTGGATCAGATATCATTTGACCTCGAGTCTTATGATAAATGCAAATCTTGTTTATCAAGATAGATGATGAATGCGTTACTGCGTGATGTGAGTATCTGTTGGAATTAGTTCACACTAATGGACCGTTCAGATTAACCACGATACATAGTGAGACCAACTTCGTATGAATGTGAGTCTGGAACCTCTCAGGTGTTCAAAGCTCTCATATAGCAAAGTTAAGAATCAATTGAGTAATAGGATGAGACACTCATAGTGAGAATCTCAGTCCAAACTTTATCGATCATCTAAGTGATCATGAAAGAGTTTCATGATCTATCTCCGTCCAGAACACTGCCACTAGGAAGTGTTAGTTGGATAGAGAAACAAAACATTCATTCATTTTGTACTAGATGAGTCGCGTTGTGTTTGCTAACAATTCGTGGATTGTACCATGAATAGTGTTACGAGAAGTCCTTGGTCTTGTACCAACTAAGTAGGTTCATGAAATACTCTATTGTATATGAAGTGGGATTTAGTCCTCACTACCACATATGTAAGTCTACGATTATGAGGCTTACGCTCGTCGTGAAGCGCTCGACAATCTAGAAATTTTAATAGAGATGTGTTAACTCGTTGGAGAACCCATCAAGCATTATGGATAATTCTTTAAGAATCCTTATGAGAACAAAGTGTATGTTGCTCAAAGGGCAGTCTTCCAGGTGAGGGAGCTGATTTCCAAAAGAACTAGTGGGAGCTACATTAATCTTAGTAAGATTCGAGAGTCAACCAACGAAGATCCTAAAGTTGTACATAGCATTCAATTTGGAATTGAAAGAGCTTTTAAGGAAACTGACATATTTCTATTTTTCCTTATCTGATAGAAGACATCATGGACCTAGCTATATAAGAGTTTATATTACTGAGGTAAATGAGTCACTGGTAGATAGCAATCAGAGTATACCAGCTATCGGAAGCTATGGTAGGCCCTAAAGGCTACAACATGGAAGGAGGAATTGAAAAGTGAGATTCAATACATGTATGTTGTTATTTGGTAGATCTAGCACTTGACCTTAACCCTTAGGTGCAAGTGGATCTTCAAGTAGAGACAATCATGGATAGTAACAAACACATAATTAAACCAATATAGGTTTTGAAGGATGTGTAAGCTTAACAAGTTCATTTATGGATCGAAATAAGCATCTCGCAAGATGGATCATTATTTCAATGAGAAAGTTCAAAGTGTATGAATTTCGAGAAATAAAGATGAGCCATACATATGTGAAAGCTAGTGGGAGTAATTGGATTCTTTGTTTCAATGAGAATGTTCAAGGAGTTTGAATTTCGAGAAACATAGATAAGCCATATATATATCAGTGCTAGTAGGAGCACTATAGTCATCCTTGTATTGTACATAAATAATGTATGATTCATAGGAAATTATATTCTAACTTAGCAAGTGAAAAAGCTTGGCTTGGTATGAGAATTGTTTCGCTATGATATACATAGGAGATACAAAACACGTACATATATCAAGGCGATTCATTGGATTAAGCCAAATTACGTGGAATGTTGAGGAAACTCAACATGAAGAACTTGGAAAGGTTCGTACATAATATGGCATAACATTGAGCGATGCTAATGTCCTAAGTTCTACTAGAGGTTATGAGTCGTGCCCTACATCTTTTTCTATGGGTTCGATCATATATGCCATGACATGTACCAGATCTGATGATCTTGATAGTATGGAAGAGATCATTGTAAGAGTTACATTGATGCTAATTTCCGCACTAATAAAGGCAATTCTGTTCACAGACGGAATTCGTGCTTTTACTAAATGGTGGTATATTAGCTTGAAAGAGTACCAGGTAATATACCATAATGGATTTAACATACTTGGAGTATATTGCAGTTTGTTAAATTGCAAAGAAGACTATGTGACTAAAAGAGATTCATTAGTGACATCTTTGTTGAGATTCAATCATTGATGGTCCGTATGAAGTTTCTTGTGACTTTGGGTGAACTTACCTTGAGTATGGATCCCAAGTCACACAAGCTCACATGAAACATACTCAGTAAGTACCAACACATTTGATAGTGAGTCAAATGTAAAGACATCATAGTCAATATGTCATATCGAAAGATAATCTCGTCGATCCATTCCATAAGCCGATGTCATTGACCAAGTCTGACAGTCAGACAAAGTTGTGAGGCATTAGATTTGCAAATGAATTGGCTTAAGCACTCTTAGTTTGGTTTGTTTTAAAACCCGAGAATTTTAAGTGGTATAAGTTTTAATTTGATTTGGCGATTATTAAGTGGTGATCTCAATATATGATGGATTTCGGTCATTTCAATTAGCTTATCACTGCGTTCTCACTTTTGCATGTTTGGAACTCACTTCCCGAGTATTAATTTATTCAAACATCCACAGTCGGTCATACTCTTGGAAGTAAGTAGTGATTCAAGACTATCGTGAGTATTAGTGGATTGTCCATATTAGTTGGACATAGCATAGTGATTGCGCTAACACTCATGAGTGCTTAATAGAGATTTAAGTATTGGATCAACCCACGCTTAGATATTACTTCATGGATTCAGTCACGAGTAATTCTAAGACGATAATATCTTCTATTCTTCAAACCTAGATACATGTGGGGTTTTGCTTTATGATTCTGTTATGCATTGGTCTTCTCTAACACTAACCTTAACTGGTAGCTATAAAGGGTATGTCCATGTGTGACATGATGAAATAGACAAAAACTATGTAGTCAAAGTTTATTTGTTCCTTCTGCCTTAACAGGAGAAGCAATATCTATGCGCCCCTCGGTGATTTGGTGTTGACATCTAAAGTGTTTGGTCGAGCCCTGACTGGAATTGATGTGTTCAATTTAGTAGTCAGATGCAGTCGTCACAAATCTGTATCGGGAAACATAATCTTGAATTCTTGAGATTGACCATCATCCATGTCTCGAATTCATACAGATATCATAGAACGAAGGGATAATTGATCACTTATCTAAGGGCTGAATCTTGATTGGATCAAGAGTTCGGTAGTTGCATTGGATGGCTAACTCTCTGTTGATTATTGAAAAATATTAGTCCTCATATAGTTGATGACTTGTCCAAGTGGGAGGCTGTTGGAATAGTGTCCAAGGTCATTAACTATTGGTAATATTTCTAATAATAGCAGGGTCCTTTTGGGTTGCCCTCAAGACCCAAATTGAGTAGAATAAATAAAGGAGAAATTGGTTTATTAATTATTGTGGTTAATAATTAATTAGAAACTAATTGGAAATATATTTTGGAAATATATTATGGGAATTAATTAATAGTTTAATTAATTAAAGGGTGTAATGTTTATTAATCGATAGTTGGTTAATCAGGAATGTTCTAGAACCTTATGGAATTAGGGTTGGATGAAAATCACTCCATCCTACATGGGAAAGGAGTGAAATTTCGTGGTTATGCCTCCATCCCACATGGGAAGGAGTACAAAACCCTAAGAGGCATCCAAGGCTATAAATAGGACCTTAGGGATTTCATTCCTCCTTGCACCTTGGCTTGAGTATTCGCCAACCCTTCTTCTTTCCCCTCTTAGGGACGATTTCTAACCCCTTTGGGTTTGTGAAATTGACGCTTCTCCTAGTTATTTTAATTCCACTCTTTGGTGTCATTGGGTGTGATACCATTAGAGGGATTCTGGTTTGGGTCCTTTCATCCAAGCAACTTCATGGAGGTTCAAGATCTCAAACATAGAGATCAAGGGCATCATAAAAGGTATGTTTTCTTACTTATTTTTTAGTTTTCTAGTGTTGATATAATTAGCATGAAGCCATAGATCCATAGGATGCATGTACACTTAGGTATATCGTTGTTTCGATTTTTCCGCTGCCTAGTTTTAGAATGTATTTGATGCACAGAAAACCTATATATATATATATATATATATATATATATATATATATATATATATATATATATATATAACATGTGTTGTTTGAAGTTGGTTGAGTTCTAGAGTTGGCTCTTACATAAGCTCCATCAGGTATGGTCATTCATTCTAAAATCATTGTAATTTTTGATAAAGCTTTGTCCCAAAATGCATGTTGTTGTATATGCCTAAATCTCTTTAAGTATCTCATCAGCATGACTATCTGCTGAGAATATATTGAGTCACCCATTCATACTGATTGTTATGCACTGACATATCCTTCAGCATGAGACTGTCTGGTCCACAAGAAAAAATTATCTACAAGGCTTGGGGTGTTTATTTTCTTGGTTAATTGTTTCTTACCTGAATTCGTCCCTGGAAGTATGCTTGCATATGCATCAAGTCTCATGTTCTACTGATACATCGAGCATTACCTAGTGGCTTACCTTGATTGCATTGTCATCAGCGTAAGAGATACTTGTTAGGCCCTTAAATAACAAAGGGTTATTCATGTCCTTGACCTCCTAGTCTGAGGTATGACATGGTACCATTATGAATTCACGATGGATGAGTTGCAAGATTTTAACTACTCATCTCTTCAAGTCCTCTAATATAGAACTTAATGACTCACTGTGTGATACCATACACTGATAAAAGTTTAAAACTATATGCTGATGGTTAAGCTATGTATCGTAGTTTATCACACGCACCAACCCATTCTTGCCCTTAAATTCTTCTTAAGAGCTTTATGATTCAGTGTCAAATGCCATAAACTGATAAGCACTTGAAAAATATCTTATGATGGGTATATCATGTATCGTGATATATTACATACACCTACCCACTCTTGCCTTTTTTCTTCTAATAAAAATGGTTAATGATTCAGCGTATAAAACCATAAGCTGATGAGACTTCGCAATTTTGTGTAAATGATCTACTATTGCAACAATACAATAGTGTGGTACACCAAATCCTCTCCCATCCTTTAACTTTATTTGATGTTCTTTTCATTTCAGGTTACTTGTTGTCCTTTTAAAAAAACGCAGTGTGTACGTTGATCAGACTCCGCAAACCATGTCCATGATCTATAGTACAACAACCAGGACACATCACCATCCCTCGCATCCTTCCGCTTCAACACATGATTTATTGATAGTTTCCGCTGCAACTCATGATATGCTAATGAGACTACATAAAATTATGTTTATTGCTTTCTTATCATTCATATATGTTGTAAAAAGGGCAGTGTTTATTGATGTTGTCAAAAGGGGGAGAAATGTTAAGTTTTGCTATGATGTTATTTGATCATTCATAGAAACACTCTTGAAAGAAGAAGGTTATACATCTAAGGGGGAGCAAAACTCAGCTGTTGTTTATCCGAGCGGGAGCGAATATCACCGTTATACTTAAGATGTAGTTGGTTCTTTTATTATTTCATTCTTTATTAATTAGTTATGACATCATCAAATTGGGGTAGATTGTAAGGTCGAAACTTAAAATCTGATTAGTCAAACACTATCATACGTTGATCACTAGCGCCAGCGACAACTTTAGTGGCAGCGCCAATGCATACAAAGCCCAACGTCAGCATGTAACGTTTTGTACAGCCGTATTTCTATTGTATGTAATTATAGTATTCTATTGTATTTTAGACAATAGATCTGATATCTTGGTGATAAGGATCAGTTTACATATTTAGATTAGCTTAGAATTAATCCTTTGATTAAAGGGATTCCCTAAAATAGATTTTTATATATTCATGTAATAGGGTTAAATCCTAATTATCTTTGTGATCGTTTTGTGCACCCTGTTCTCTTTTTGAAAACCTTTCTTAGTGAAAATGCTAGGTCTAGGCAATGGTCGTTGCTCGAAAAATGCTAGGTCTAGGCCCTCGCCTCCACGACCTCGCACTTATGCCTCGACGCCCTAGCGCCAAGGTCAGGCCTAGAACGAGAAGCTCCGGTCTACAGCATGACAAAAGAGTACCAGACGCTTCCCAGAGCGACATGTGTAGTATACAACATGCTACCCTCTGGTACTTCTATACTAATAGCGAGCAACCGCTAGTGGAGTACAATCCACCAATAGGACGCCCCCACGTCCTGTTGGCTTAGAAAGGACAAAAAAGCATTACCGGGGGTCTGTCTCCACGACAACAAGTATATAAAGAACCCTTCTCCACCGAGAGAAGGGATCGCCGCTTCCTATATCTTAAGTTAAACCCTTATTTTCTCATCTAGATACTGACTAGACCGTTGGAGTTTCGTTTCGGGATCCCCTCCCGGACGACGACTGACGTCAATTCTTTCTTTGTTGTGATTCTCAGGCTTAACCCGATCAAGACATCTAGTGACGACATTAAGTCCCGATGACATATCACAACTATATATATATATATATATATATATATATATATATATATATATATATATATATATATATATATATATATATATATTTGGTGAAGTGCGACAAACATACCATCATTATTATACAATACACACAATACTACATTAAAAATTATTTTAAAAAAAATTATTATTATTATTATTATTATTTAACTTCTACAATTAGATTTAACACATTATTATCTATAATTTTTTTTAAACTAAAATACGTTTAAAGAATAACTCGACATAGAGTTTGATCTTTACCAGAAATGATAACTAGTTTCCTTATTGATTCATGTAGATTTTGTCATTTGGTTTCAATTTTTTATAATGCTTGTACAATTATTTTAATATTAATTTATAACACCTGAAAACCACGGTTAAAAAATTAATTAAATTTTCATAGCAAAAATTCAAAATTATTAATCAATTATTTTAAATAAATTATTAATTAAAAGATTATTTTTTAATTATATAAAATTATAATCGTTGTTTTAAATAAATACATATCCTTTTATAATCGGTATTAATTTTATTTTAATTTTGATTCTAATATTATTAATTTAATATTTAATATAATAAAATGAGAAATTTAAATTTTGAAATTTGAATCGAAGAAAAAAGCTTAATAGGATGACAAATAACAAAAGAAGAATAAACAAATTCTTTTATTAGAAAATTAGAATAGGGATAATGAATATTTCATTTATCTCAACAATTAATGAAAATTATGAACATAAAAATGAAAGCATTTGCAATAAGAAATTGTGTTTAGCAAAAATAATGAACATGGTGAACTAGAGACATAAGCTCAAAAGGAAGTCTTATCCCAACTTCTTTGATTTGATTTTTCTTTTTCTTTTTTAAAAAAATGCTTCACAAATAATACATTGAAAGTCAAAGATAATGAAAGAAGAAACACCAAAGAAAAATTTAGGAACTAAATCAACATATATATAACTTCCATGATTCCTACCACATAAAAAAAACCATTCTTTATACAAACATGAGTCTTGAATGATTACTATCAAAGTCAAAATCAATACATAACATAACCCAAAAAACTTACTACAACTTTATCAAATTCTTAAAACAATAAGTACCCAAAAGATACCATCCAACAAGAACAAATGCAAACAATCCCAAAAACCAAACAAAACTAACTCCTCCAAAAATAATCCCCACAAAAAATATAATCACAAATGGCAAATAAGATTGAATCATAGATTTCACACTCACCCATTTTCCTTTCATAAAAATCATTATTGCCACATTCACCACATTCCACCCTCCACCTTGAAACTCCAATCTGTTCAAATTGTTAGCCACAAATGAGTGACAATTACAAGTTAAGATATTGTATGTGTGATGTTGATATTCTTGTGTGCTTTTTCTTAAAAAATCATCCCATGTATGTTCATGTTGGTTTCTTCCTGACTCCACTAGCTTGTATTCTTCTTCACTTCTGTACATGGTGGCTGGATGGGATGTTATGGAGCACTGCTGTAGATCAAGGGTAAAATGGTCATTTACTCCTGACGTTAAAAAAAGAATAAACTTTGTGTATAACGGTACTTTATCCAAAAAATGGTGGTTGGATAGAGAGTTATGGAACGCTGTAGTCAACATATGTTTAGTTTTATTTATCGTTTTTAGTCAAAAGGGTAAAACTGTCATTTAGTCCTGTTTGTAGAAGATGAAGGGTAAAATGGTCATTTAGTCATAACATTCAAAAAAGAAGAAAACTTTGTTGTTCAGGTGTTGTAGAAGATGAAGGGTAAAATGGAGAATTGTAGTCAATGTATGTTTACTTCTTTAACTTCTAGGAAAAGGGTAAAACGGTCATTTATCCTTAGATTCATAAAAGAAACACAAACTTTGTGTGTACAGTACTTTTATAACAAACATGGTGGCAGGATATCGAGTTATATATAGAGCACTAACACTGTAGTCAATATATGTTTAGTTTATCATCATTTCTAGACGAAGGGTAAAATGGTCATTTAATGTTATTCAGATGTTCACAGAAGAAACAAACTTTGTGCATACCACTTTTAGGTGTTCCAGACATCATTTTACCCATACATGACTTAATGAGGACAAAAAGAATCAAGCCATTAACCCATTAAGTTATGTCTGAGTGTTTTTTTTTTTAAATGTATTCTTTCTCATTAAGTTACTTATATAAATGATGTTTTACAAATTTGCCCTCATTTAGTTTTGATCAAATTAGAAACAAGTGTACCTTATCTTTACTTATTTGGATGTAACGAGTGACAGCTCCAAAAGTGAAGTTATCTACACACACAAAGTTAGGTCCTGCAAAGTCTAGAATGACTCCATCTTCTCTGCCTATACCAATATGACCAACAAAAGGAAGAAGCCATGAAACAACAGGAAGAGGTGTCCATACAATGCAACATGGAAAACGAGATCTTGATGGATCAATTTGCATGTTATGTGTTGGAATCTTGTGATCGATTATCATGTTGTGGTTGTGTTCTGTATCTGATTCCAATTCCATTGCAAGATCTGCACACAGTAATATGTGAATTGATTTGAGCATCTTTTTGTGCAAACAACAAGATCATTAATCAGCAACAGTATAACTCATCATCATCATCACAAAAGTATGATTCTCATAGTTAGTAATTGCGAGATCACTACGATTTGTCCAATTTATCATTTCTCAATCGAGCTTAAATTTGTGAAAAATATAGAAACCTAGCCAGTTATGGCAACAAAATTGACAGTTAGCACCATGTGTAAGAGCAATGCCCTAATTTTCCATGATCAACGAAGTACAGATTTTCCAATTTATCATTTCTCAATTGAGTTTAAAACCTGCAGTCGGTAATCGCAACAACAATGACAGTTGCAGAATGTTTTTGATCGTGATTAACACATAAGAAACAAGAATTCGGCATAAATCTACATGACAAACGATCTACACGACGAAACAAACTAAAAGTGAACTCATTTCCCCCAAAATATCGAAATTGGGAAATTCCAGCTTCTTTTGAACAAGATCTAACACGACGAAGCATATTCAAATTAAGATCCGATAATCTGAAATGACGAACAAGCGTATAGATAATTAATTCGGGGTACCTGTGTTACGATCAACAACCCTTGAACAGGAAGTTATGAAGATGCCAAGATCCAGGAACTGACACCTTCTTTTTTAGGTTTAAAAAAAAGTCAAGATCATACTTTGACCAATAGGAGGACGATGTAGATAAAGATAATTGTACAAAGGATAATGACTCACAAGGATAATTAGGTTTTCAGTTTGTCCGTATTAATTTATTAACATTTTGTTCCGAGTTCAACTTAACGAGAGAAAAGAAAGGAAATGAATGGAAATAAAAAAGAAAATAAAAGAAATTGATACTCCCAAGTTTCATTATAGAAGAGAAGTGGAGGGAAATGGGATGATCACTTTCCTTTCGATTTGGGAGGATTTGGAAAGAAAGAACAAAATGATTCATTTTCCTTCCACTTCTCTCCAACTCGGGAATACAAAAGAAAATTTTGTTTTCCTTTCTTTTCTTTTCTTTTCTCTTGGACCTTTTTTTCTCTTCTTTTCTTTTCTTTTGTTAAACCCGGGAACGAGGCGTAAGGGTTTTTTGTGCGTATTAGACCAATATGGTTGTTATTACCGTTTAGAAATAGTCATTTTACCGGTTTCTTCATGTTTCGTCGGTTACAAAGTGAATACATGTTATATACGGGTGTTACGTGGTTATTAGGTCATTACATGGATTATTAGGTGGCATTTAATGTATATTTGGTCTCTTTAATTTAGGGCAAGACGAATCCCCAATCACTCTCACTCAATCTTCCCCACCCACTGTTCTTACTTCGATCAATCCACGATCAAATGGTTGAAGATGATACACCAGTCGTTGAAGTCCAGTACAACGAGATGTTCATCAACAAACCATTTATCTATTTTGATCCAGATAAAAAGGAGATAATGTATGCCGATTTCAGGGAGAAGGGGTATGTTGAATTCATTGCTCACCTCAGCGTGATTACTAGAAGAATGTGCAAAGATGTATACTATTGTCCAGATGGCCAAACATTGTGTCAAGGATTGGCCACATTGCATAACGAATGTGATTACCATGAATTTCTTGAGTGTCTTCATGAGAAAAAGAAAGTAACTGTGTATGTGGACCATATGCATGAACCCCTATTTGACTGGATTCAAATGGAAGAGCCTGAAGTTGAAGATGATACCACCTCCAACGCAGATGAAGATGTTGATTCAATGTTAATAGATAAAGAGTGATGGGAACGTGAGGTGGATGATGAGGATGTTTCAATGAAAAGGGCAACAACAACTATTCAGAAGAAAGGCATGTTTTTTAACAAACTTTGCCCAAATGTTGAAAAGGAAGAAGATTCTAATGTTGAGCAACTACCACCTGTATACCCTGTGCACAATTCTGAGCAATAATGGGATGAAATGGCTCCTGTGTTAGGTATGAAATTCACCAATCCTACTAAACTTAAACAATGTCTTACCAACTATGCTGTTAAGCATGGTTATGATTTGTGGTATGAAAAGAATGATAAAAACAAACTTCTAGTGAAGTGTTGCAAAGATAAAGAACCTACATGTCCTTTTCGGTTGTGGGCTCCTTGGACGCGAGAGGAAAGGACTTTTCAGATTAAGTCACTTAAATCAAGTCATAAATATGGTAGAGTTTTTAAAATAGGCTTAGTGACTTACAAGTGGATAGGGAAACAATATTTCAATGTACTTCTGGAAAACCCCAGGCTTAGTTTAAGGAAGATGAAATCTCAAATCTCAAGCACATATAACATCATAGTTAGCATTGGACAATGTAGAAATGCAAAAAAGTTTGCATTGTCTGAGATAGAAGGCACTCTAAAAGAGCCTTATAGTAGGTTGTGGGACTATGGCATAGAAATCAAAAGAGCTAATCTAGGATCAACTATGAATATGGAAGTTGACTATACCCTTGATGGAAGTCTAGTGTCCAAACGGTTGTATGTATGCTTTAAAGGTGTAAGAGATGGTTAGGTAGAAGGGTGTAGACAAATCATTGGGATTGATGGATGCTTTCTCAAAGGAATTTACAAGGGTGAACTCTTAGCTGCCGTGGGTAGGGATGCCAATAGCAACATGTTCCCCCTAGCTTGGGTTGTTGTAACTGTTGAGAACAAAGAAACTTGGAAATGGTTTCTTGATCTACTCATGGATGATATTGACAGAGGCAATGGAAATTGGCTTACTCTTATATCAGATGGACACAAGGTACTACTCATGTTTACTCTTAAATTTATAGTTTAATTATTACTTAATATTGTAAATTGTACAGGGTTTAATTGAAGCTATCAAGGAAAGGGTTCCTCATGATGAGAACATATTATGTGCTAGGCACATACTAGCCAACTTCAACACAAGGTTCAAAGGTGAACATTTTGAGAGCTGTGAAGGCTAACACAAAATAGAGACATGAAGCTGCTATACAAGAGATCAAGGAATTAGATAGGGGCATTTGATTATCTCATAGAAAGGGACCCTAAATGTTATTGTAGGGATTTTCAAGAAGAAGGAGTATTTTGTGATGCTGTGGAAAATGGAATTTCAGAGAGTTTTAATGCTGAAATAGTTCAGGCTAGACATAAACCAATAATAGCAATGTTGGAGGATATAGGGGTTTATGTGATGTAGAGGTTATACCATTAGAGGATTAAGGGAGAGTCTTGGGATTTAACTATATGCCCAAGCATTAGGAAGAAAATAGGAGATTTGAAGGAGAAACAAAGGTAAGAATGTTTGTATTTACTTGTTAATGTTTATACATGTGTTCATGTGTTCTTACCTGTTTAATGTTTGTGTATAGATTTTGGGATGTGTACCCTTGTGGGTATCAACAATTTGAGGTGGTATTATGTAATGACATGTATGTAATTGACCTGATTAGAAGGACTTGTGGATGCAGGAGATGGCAGTTGACTAGAATACCCTGTGTACATGGAGTGACTGCAATTTCATCCATGAACTTAAACTTAGAGGAATATGTAGCTAGTTGTTACAGTAAGGAAACTTATCTCACCTGCTATGCATACATTATTCATCCTTTGAATGATAGCTCTTTATGGACACAAAGTGAGTACACCAAGCCTTTACCCCCAAAGAGTAGAATGCTACCTGGTAGGCCATCTACTAAGAGGAGGAAAAGTACAGTAGAAAGAGAGATATCAAGCACACACACACAGTATTAAGAGTAACGCAGGTGCCCAACAAAAAGAATTCCAATAACAGGTGATCTGGCTCCTGGATCTTCCACTCCAACTCCAATTCCAACTCTAGGATCCACTTTTGCAACTCCAAGATCCACTCCTGCAACTCTAAGACCAAGATCCACTCTTGCAACTCTAAGACCCACTCCTGCAACTCCAATACCAAGATCCACTCCTACAACTCCAATACCAAGATCCACTTCTACAAGACCAGTTCAAAGTGAAGTTTAATTAAGTAAGAGGAAAGCTTCAGAAAGAATCATTAAACAGTGCCTGAGGAAAAAAGTGGTGCCCAAGGATGGTAGTGGTTGTAGTTCAGAGAAACATGTAGATTTGGCTTGATTGTAGGTTTGATGTTGAACTCTTTTGTTTTCTTATGTATGCATGTGGGGTGTAAGTGTTAGGTAAGCATGTGATGGTTGAATCTTTTGATATTAAATGTAATGTTGTACTAGACTAAGGGACAAAACTATCAAGCTTTTGATGCTCTTTTAATGCTGAATGGGACACTTTTTTAATGGTGTTTGTTTGTTGACAATATTACCCTTTAATATATTTTCTGCTTTAAATCTTTTAACTGATTCTTGGTTGTTGAATCATACACTTTACAGATGTACTTTGCCTTCAATTTGGTTGTTCATTATGATTACTGCTTTTACATTACACTAACATTGGTTGTTCACTATAATAGCATTTTAGATTTCAATACACCATATTAACATTACAATTATAGATTTCATTACCAAAAGCTTCATTTGCATTCATACATATGATTTCATTACATTATAGGTACCCTTACAATCAAAATAACAAAATTATGGGTACCCTTTATATTCAAAAGATGTCTAGTGCATCATAATTCCATTCAATATAACTTAACAAAGTACAATACAAACAAGACAATCAAAGCTACTTTATGCCATTTCATCTTCTTCTTCATTTCATTCAACTCATGACTAAGACCCAAAAGCTCCTTTGTGACCCGATCTTTAACAACCCATTCCCAAAATCCACACTTTCTCCTTGCCCTCTATAAAAAATGAAAAAGAACAAAGCTTTAGGATAAATGCCATAACTTACACACTTATAACAGAGATTTAAAGAGAGAAAAGCTTCAATATTCAAAAAATTAGGGCATGTTCTGAACCTTTTCCCCGGATTTTGTGGTGTCGTGGAGACTCGAATCTAACTCGGGCGCCCACAGTAGCACATGATTCGGTTGTTTGAGGTGGAGTCGGTGGAGGCTTGCGACATCTTCATCTGTTCTTCTTCAACTCTTCAATTTAGGGCACAAGAAATATGGGACATTGTTTGAGGTGGAGGCGATGGGGTGGTTATAGGCATGCCACCGGACACGTAAGCTGCCAACTAAGCTAAACATGAAGAAATCGGTAAAAATGACTATTTCTAAACGATAATAACAACCATATTGGTCTACTACGCACAAAAAAACATTAGTGACCTAATACGGACATACTGGAAACCTAATTACCCTCTTAAGTCATTATCCATTGTATAAAATTTTGGGAAAAAAGTCAATCTTTTAAAACCACCCAACTAGTAGAATCAATTGGACCGGACCTGCTGAACAAATCGGTTGTTATTTCGTAAGCCATGATTTCATCATGGGCATTTACTCATGGTTACCATTGTTAGATTAGTATCTAAGTCCATAACTATTTTGGTATGTACTTGACCTGATGGTGCATGGTCCTTTTAGGTTGCCTTCACCAAAGCAAATTGATAGGATGAATTATGGAGAGTTATAAGTATTAAGAAGGTTTATAACATTCATCAAACATGGAAAGTTGTGATGTCTTGGATAAGACAAAGACCAACTAGGACCAATTTATGAAGTGTTTTGATAAAAACTACACTAACTCTTGAATATTTGTTTGTCAAGAAATGTTGACAAGAGAATCTTATATGTCAAGGAGTCAGTGGGAGTCTTAATGGTCTTGAAAGGTTTCAAGAACAAATCAAAATAAACCTTATCGATCATCACTAGCACACAAGTTGAGGCTTACAACCTATCGCGTTGACACTATTTTGTTTCTATGCCATTCCAATTAAGTTAATTATGCATATGAGTTCTATGAGTTCTCATTTGAACGCATAAAAGGCAGGCACCTTGATCAATGAAAAGTACATTGATAGGAAAAGGTGAGCTGCTTAACTACTTGGAAGACATGGTGGGCAGCTGTGTTACCATAAGGCAAGAGATCAAGATTAAGAAAGTTCGGTCCATATGAGTTTGAATTTGTCGTAAACCTTGGTTTTTGAGAAATTCACATGGACAGGAACACATACACCATTAAAATCTAAGTGTCATAAGATTCCCTCCTTCATGAAAAGTGACTGTGAGGAAATGCTTTCACTAAGAAAGATTTTAAGAAAATAGCAATTGTAAAATTGCATTCTCAAATTTGATTATGGTTACGGTATCCCTCTCCATGATTCGAATTGTGAGATTTGGCAATTAGTCTTAATTGTTTAAGACACATATGAGCTATCTTGGATAAAGGTGTATGAGATTAAGAAGCCTTGATAAAGGATTATCAAAGCATTAAGTATTAGAAACATGAACTTAAGAAATTCAATAGGTATTGTTTTTCTGTAAGTTAAGCTGTTTTATGAATACATGTCAAAGCTAGTGGGAGCATAAGTGTTATGTTTATAATAATCATCGTGATAGTGGGAGCATAAATGTTATGATTGTATGATTATTAAGGCCAGTATTGCAAGTTAGCAATATTAATTATAGAAAACAAGAGTTATACTTTGCAAAGTAGTAAGGATGTAAAATTGTTTTGCTATAATTAAGGGAGAGAATATTGTACTTCGTTTCAAAATCTAAAGCTTAGATTGAGAAATTTTAATAAATTTAGTCAAAGGATACATAGTGTGTTCTTAAAATTCGATTATGATTACGGCATTCCTCTTCATATTTCGAATTATGAGAATGTAGCACGTAAAATATTATGGCAGAAGATTGATAAAGTATTAAATCTTCATGTAAGACATTGTGCATCGTGTCCATACGCTTCGGGTATAGGATCGATTGCAAATGCTATAATATTTGACCATTCTAAAATTTTCCAAATGTCTAGCGCAATTAGAGGGAAGAAGGACAAGAATCGGTTTTGACTAAGATAATTAAACAACTATCAAAGGACAATCCAAAGTTCGCCGAGGATTGGTCGCTTGTGAGTAGTTGGAAGTATAGTATTGGATGGATCATGTCAACATTATTATGAATAGATAAGATTCTATTAAGAATGAGTTGTCATATGGAAAATATGAAAACGTGTCCATATTGGGAATTGAATATTGAAAATCTATGTCTAGATTAGAAACTTTTATGCAAAGGATGTTCAAAGGAATGTACTTTGAGTAAGAGACATCATATCTAAGGAATTGTATTGTAACAATCTCCGATAGAGGACTTTGTAATATCATAGGCAATAGTCATTGTGACCTTTTGTGCTATGACATTACGAAAAAGGATTATTGCATAAAATGTTAGAATCTAACATATTCTATAAGTGGCAAGAATTTGATATATATATATATATATATATATATATATATATATATATATATATATATATATATATATATATATATATTTCACTTATGAAAAAGGATTTGGAGTTGTGAAATGAGTATGATTGGAAATGTGATCATTTGATCTATTTCACAAAGTAAGAACCATAAGTAAACATTGTGTGCATGATAAGAGCATGGGACAAGTGTAATAATTCAAGTAAGAAGTTGATTACCCGAAACAACAAATAATGAGTAATCGATATGGTGATAAATAAAATGTGTTTTAATTATACTCAAAGGTTTGAGGCCATATGGGATTAGTATTATTATTGTGTTTCATTTTGCATGTTTTGACTTCCTGAATAATTTAATTGGGTTAGAACAGTCAAATTATTCGAACGGGCCACAGTCGTTCATATGTTGGAAGTAGGTATGAATAAAGACTGTCATGAATTGGTGTGTGGATTGTCTAAAGAGCATTAGACATAAACAAATGTTTGCTGCAACGTTCATGAGTGCTTATGAATATGATTTGAGCATTGGATTAAATCCACGCTCACTTGGATCACTCCATAAATTGTATCACAAGTGATTGGTGAGACGATAACATCTTATATTCTTGAAACCGAGATGTGTGAGTTGTATCTTGCAAATCGGTTGCACATTGATAATATGTAAACGTACCAGTAACTTGGTGTCATAAAACATATTGTTGTGTGTGATTCGGTGAGTGAGTGCAAGCGAGCATTGAATCAAAGTTTATCCGTTCCTTTTATTCAAAGTAGGATAAAAGCGATATCTTTGGGCCCCTTGATGATTTAGTGATGACAAACGTAAATGCTTGGCCGGGCTAGGGCTAATTTGATTTGTTCAATTAGTCAGTCGTCATAAATCGGAAGTCGAGAAATAGTATAGAAAGAATGATTTGAAATCATGTCTTATACGATATCTAGAATGGAGGAATATATGATCCCTTATCTAAAGGACACGTGTATCTAATAGGATCAAAGTTGACAGCAGCTTTGGAAAGCTGATCAGGATCTGAAGTCATACGCGGAATAGTTATTAGACTTATCCAAGTAGGAGACTGTTGGATTAGTGTCTAAGTCCATAACTATTTTGGTATGTACTTGACCCGATGGTGCATGGTCCTTTTGGGTTGCCTTCACCAAAGCAACTTGATAGGATGAATTATGGAGAGAAAGGATAAATATGATTTATTAATATATTATGGGAATAATATGTTAAAGGAGAAATCATATTGTTTAATTAATATTAGTCAAGAATTAAATCGGAATAATATGTTAAAGGAGAAATGATAAATATGAAGAGAAAGGATAAATATGATTTATTAATATATTATGGGAATAATATGTTAAAGGAGAAATCATATTGTTCAATTAGTCAGTCGTCATAAATCGGAAGTCGAGAAATAGTATAGAAAGAATGATTTGAAATCATGTCTTATACGATATCTAGAATGGAGGAATATATGATCCCTTATCTAAAGGACACACATATCTGATAGGATCAAAGTTGACAGCGGCTTTGGAAAGCTGATCAGGATCTGAAGTCATACGCAGAATAGTTATTAGACTTATCCAAGTGGGAGACTGTTGGATTAGTGTCTAAGTCCATAACTATTTTGGTATGTACTTGACCCGATGGTGCATGGTCCTTTTGGGTTGCCTTCACCAAAGCAACTTGATAGGATGAATTATGGAGAGAAAGGATAAATATGATTTATTAATATATTATGGGAATAATATGTTAAAGGAGAAATCATATTGTTTAATTAATATTAGTCAAGAATTAATTAGTAATTAGTTTTGTGACTAAAAGAGATTAATTAAACTTAAGGGACTGGAATTGTAATTATAAGATAATTGCAATTTGGGCTATAGATTGCCTTATATTAAGGAGTGGACGAATTCTATGGGGAAACTCATTAGAAATCGTCCAAGGCCTTTAATTAAAGGGTCCATGGGTTGCTTAGGGCTTAAGCATCCAAATTAGGGTTTCCTTGTTAGATAACCCTAATAGCCTCACTATATATAGATCCCTTATGCTCCAAAAACGTGGTGAACTAATAATCTAGGGTTTCCACACATTTTTGAGAGCCTCCTTCTCTTCTCCATCCTCTTGCTTTTGGTATTTGTGAACCATTAGAGGAGTGACATTTGTGACTCTAAGCTTTCTAAAGTCATTACAAGGAGGATTTGTGATTGTTATTGCTACATAACAATCAAGGTATAATCTAAACTCTAATTATATGTTATATTGATTATCATATGCTAGATCTAGGGTTTATAGTCTTGGATAAATTGTATGTACAATAGAGAAACCTAGATCCAAACATTAGGGTTTGTATGAGCACATATGATGTTCTTATGGCCAAAACCCATCAACCATATCATGTGTTAGCACGTAAAGATGAAGCCTAAAGAAAATAATTCTCCTAAGATTAAGTTTTTGGGCCTATAAAGATGAAATTTAAAGAAAACAGTTATCCTAAGATTTGAACTCGAGACATCTAAAATGCAAGGAAAGCATCTTAGCTAACTTCACAAAGATAGGTTTTTGTCTTGAATCACTTGCAGTTTTTGTAGAAAATGAATTTGGTATGCTCAATTTATATACAGATTAATTTTGAGTTCCCTTATGCACAGTAACTTATTGCTATTGGACCACCATCAATTTTTTTTCTTTTTTTTTTCTTTTTCCATCGGTGGTCTTCGCGATGTTTCCCACCGCTTATCTTACCTTTCTCCGCACCGCCGCTCCAATAGATCCTTCCAGTTTCAAAAGAAGCGACAGTCTCTCTCTCTCTCTCTCTCTCTCTCTCTCTCCTAAACACAAAGTTTATGATACTACATCTGGTGGTCTCTCTGTGCTCTATCTATTACCCCCCGTCACTCGGCCTTTAGATCATTGGTGACGCTCTCTATCGACTATGTAAAAGAACCCTAATCCATGCTCTTTGATGCAGACGGTCCGGGTAAATACCTTGAAATCTAATTTCATTTATTCCCTTTAAACTTCATCACTATTTCTGATGTGTTTTTTGGGTGGAGTTTAATTAGTTTCATCGGTTTTGTCTATTTTTGTGATTGTCTGGCGTTTTTTGGGATTTAATGGGTGGAGTTTGATGGCCTACGGAGTTTGAGTTCGAGTTTAAAGGAGAGGGTGCCAAAAAAAATATTTTTTACTATATTGTTTCCAATATACTGCAATTGATCATGTACCTGAATTCTTTTTGTTATTTTTTCTTTTTTGAAAAATAGAATCTTCAAACATGTTTTTTTTCCTGGTCTTGGTAACTTTTTTTTTTTTATTACTTTTTTATGTTCTTTTATCTATGTTTGTGCAAGGAATATGATCACTTGCCTCCATCATAACCGAGGAACAAGATTCAGTTATACCCCCAACCACTTGATAATCGATGAAATGCTTGGAGCATGATGCTTCTGTCATTGAAAGACAATATCAGCAACCTAAACAAAAAATGTTAAGGTAAGACAAGATCAATTTTTTTCTTCTGGAAACATGAAAAATAGGTAACTGTTTATGAGTTTAGGACATGTATTAATTTTGTGTTAACATTTTTACTTTGTTTTAATCTTATTTTGATATCGCATGTTTACAACAATATTGCTATTACAGGTTATTATTAGGCTCACATAATACAGAATTAGAGACCTGAAGCCCAACAACCTCATGCCCAATCTAAGAAAACTCAGCTTAATCCTAAGCTTGCACAAACCCGAAATTTGTTGGTGTTTACGGTTTCCGATGGATCCCATTAACTAAAATTACAATATCACCTTCTTTAAATAAGACCAGATTCCATCAAAAACTTTGTAATTTAAAAAAAAAATAATGAAAAGAAAACAACTTTAACCAGAAAATTGCTCTTCTCATTGTTTTTTCAATTGCTTAACAGAACGAACAAACCCTGTATGTGCTTTCAAGGATGCGGTGTCGTCAAATTACGAGTGAGTCTAATTATTTTCTTGGATTTTATATTTATAAATAAAGTATGCTTATGTATTTTTAAATTCCAGAATATGGAGAGTAATTTTGGAAAGAATTTTTGTAGAGAAGAGCAGAAGTTGAAGAGGTTTGACACCCTTATGAATAACAACCATTAGTTACAAAAATAGAATATGTTTTGTTTTAGAAAGAGCTAATATGAAGCCTTTACCATGAATGGCTTTTAAATTAATTAATATATTTATAGGTAACTTCAATTCTTGATCGACCGATGCAGTAATAATGCTCATAAAGGTTTTGATGATTTTGATCGGAACTTTTCGAGCACGATTGGTGGCGCTAAAGCTGTAGATACGAATATAAAGGTACCTGCTTAAAAATTTCTTATTTATAGTGATTTAGAAGTATATATTCTGCCAAATGCTTTAATTTTCATCACTAGACCAAAATTACAATGATGTATTTGTACATGAAGCATCAAAGTAAGGACCAAAACTAAGAATAGATTTCTTTAGGTAGAAAAACTGAAAAAATGTGCTAAAATTACTGACCAAATTTGTAAATTACTTAAATTTTAATTAAATTATTTGTGTTGTGTCCGTTATTAAAGGATTGGGTTGTTCCGTTATCCAATAGGTAATCATCTTGGATTCTTTTTTTATTATTTTTTTGTTGTCGGTCGGTTGAATGACACAATGTTTGGTGTAACGGAATTGGGGACTGAATGGAATTGTTCAGTCCATTAACTAAAACTACTGAATATCATTGTTTCTTGATAGTTTCCTTTGTTCAAATGTTCTAAAATGTATATCTAAATAGTGTTGGGGTTTTAATACTCTATCACGCCATTCAGTCCTAACTCGAGAGAATATATTTGATAGTGGATTCACCGGTAGAAAATCCATTGTTTTCTACACTTCGTCCTTTACATTTACATTGGATTATCTTACAACTTGATTTTTCTTATGGTATTTGCGGTATCTACTTCTACTTTATATCATTTTTGAGCAGCGTACTTTCAGAGCCAACAAACTATAGGGACCTACTTTCATGACCCACCAAACATCAACAAAAAAAAAAAAATATGACCCATGCAACGCACGACCTTTTCCCTAGTTTTAAAGCAAAAACTAAAATTGAGGTGCACAAGATTTGAAGCCAAGTCCTTCCATATATTTACTAGATCCGTATATGTTTTAGAGCTTTACCATTGATCAAGAATTATTATTATAATCCATATTATCCCCATTAAATATAACTAGTAAAAAAACATGTGCTTGACTATATGACTGTCTTTTTTTCTTTTTGCTAAACTTTAAAAAGAACTAAAACGAATGTAGGATGTTGTAATTGGTTGAATCTAAAAGTACAATGTTTAAAAACAAAATGAAGTGAAAGTAGATGTTGTAATCATTAGCAAATTATATTCAAACGAGAGTACAATGCTATCATGGACGACATATTGCTATTATCGGAAAAAAAAGTGAAAGTACATTTAGCATCCATGTTGAAACGTAAATTATCATTCTCAAACATTTTATGGCTTGTTGAAACGTAAATTTCATGTAAATTTTGTCATTGGAACACATTTGTCAAAATTCACAATTTTGTACATAAGTCTCGCTAAGTAACAATACATTTTATGTAATTATCATGATGGTTCAGGCTATTTTGGGGCAAAGTAAAACGCTTTAAACTGTTTATATTGATATATGTTTTCCCACTAAGAGCCTTACTTTGATGGATTGTTAAAAAAAAGTGTGTAAGAAATGGAAACCAAAGAAACAAACCCAAAGACTGCAGATCAAACTAATGAATAGTTGATGAATTGGATTTCAACATCTAATAAGGTGTACTAGGTCTGCCTAGGATGCCCAAGTCAAACTATAGGTAAAATTCAAAAAAGTGAAGGAAAAAGTTATGTTGTAGTCCAACATCTCAGGGCCATCCTAGGACGCCTGTTTGGGATGAGGTGCGTTTTACGGGCGTTTCAAGTTAGGACAGCCTTTTGACATAAATTAACATCAAAACTCAATGTACCGGCCATCCAAGGATTCCATCTAGGATTCCTAACATTTTCAATGATGTTATAGTGTATTTCCAAGATGTCAGAGAGCAGGATAAATTTATTAGGAACCATTCCAAGATGCACATGGCGATTTTAACCTCGTATTCATTTTTTTTGCTTCGTTATAAATAGGACGACCTATATTCGGTTCAAGAGACTTCATGTGTGATTTTATTCCACTTTGGCAATTGTCAAATACTTGCAAAGCATACTTAAACCTTATCAAACCATTCTTCTTCCAAAATCAAAGCCTTTATTTAACAAATTCAACGACTGTTATGCAAGATCATCCAAAGTATTTGTAACGTCTCGCTTTTGAAGGTAGTTTTTTTTTTTTCATTTTTATAAAACAACATTCATTTCATTTGTGCCAAATACCAATGTTTTACATTCAAAAGTCATTTATCTTATTTCATAGTATATGCGAAAGCAGGTTGCCAATGCGTGTGTACAGTTGAGCTTCACCCTTTTTATTATCTGATGGAGTACTTGAAAACATTTAATATTAACTGGGTAAGTGTCAGGCTTAGTGAGTCCCCCCCAATATATTATATATCACAATACAGATACATCTATACAAATAATTTGTGTATCTTAGACTTACGACCTACACGTCATTTCGTGTTAATCACGGATCTACGTGTTACTTACGGCCTACATGCCATTTTGTTAACACATGTTAATGTATACTTATGACCTACATGTTATTTCGTTAACACGCGGGCTTATAGGCTCCCGACCTCTTTGTCGTTCTGCCATCATCCCCAAACTAATTCACATTACTTTTAAGCAAATCAACAATCATGCACATATATATTACATATTCGGCTCTATAGGCACATAGAAAACTATACTACAACTCTACACTATTGGTTCCTATATCGTAGCATACATGGATATATATTAGCATACATAATTTAGTGAGATGAACTCACCCGGACAATTGCTCTGACAACTAACAACAATCTACTAACGATCGAACCGACAATTAAGTACTAGACAAGTATTACCTATAATACTATCACTTATTATATACTAGGGAAATCCGACAATGTGGGTTAGAACAATCACTAATCCCAATGAATACAAATAGTTCTTGTGACATCCCCAAAATCATGATAAAATTTTTCATTTTTAAATTAGGAGAAACGATTGTTTTCAAACAACCAATATCAAAATCAAGTATCAAATACAAATAACTCCAAGATCAGTGTATCATAAATCTTTAAAACATAATGTCGAAGGATGTGTACGATCACGTCTTCTCCTTGACCCACTTATCTGAAGTACTTGAAACATAAACTTAAACCGTAAGCCAAAGCTTAGTGAGTTCCACCAAAGTACCACACATAATCATACAAATAACAACATGCATATATGAGCCTTCAACCTGATTGGACCACCACACTTGGCCTAAAGACTACCTGGACTGCTCTTAGAGCCTTCAACATGACTGGACAACCGCACCGGGCCTACAACCTATTTGGACTGCTCTCTAGGCCTTTGTCCTGCTGGACCGCCTTGTAGGCCTTCAGCCTATCCGGATCGGCATGGGTATCTTAGCCTTCAGCACAAAGCAGGACCAACTCAACCCAACTATAACACTCCAATCCAGGTATTCCATTGTTTACCCTCAAGTATTTCTTTTGTGGCAGAAAGTATCCTTCCATACGTTGGGCGTACATTTGGGTATGCTTAGCGTACGCGTGTGTGTGCATCGAGTGGCTGCAGCTCGTACGCTGGGTGTATGAGCAGGTATGCGGGTATACACGACAGATGTCTAAAACCCTAATTTCTTGACTTGTACCTGTAACATCCCAAAATTTAAGACTAAAAATTTCTTTTAATAAAACATTACGTTAAGTAAATTCATCGTTTTCAAACATAAACAAAGTATTAGTTTCCGAAATACATATTCGTTATCAGAGTAAACATTCCCAGACTGTATAAACTATGGTGTGTGCCATGCGACCATCCCGAGCTCCATCATCCGCTACCGGAAGTAGCTGAAACCAAAACTGAAAACCGTAAGCACGAAGCTTAGTGAGTTCCCCACCCTACCACATACCATGCGCATAACTGCACACTACACATACTAGGCCACGCCCTCTATCTAGCTGCAACTAACACATACTGCAATTACTGGGCCACGCCCGCTATCCTGGGCCTCGCCCCTTACCTCGGGCCTCGCCCGCTACAACGGCCCCGCCGCTCCAGGCCCCGCCTGGCTTCGAGCCCCGCTCGGATACATATCTGTTTCGCTTAGGCCTCGCCTGTCACAGGGCCCCGCCCACTAACATATAATAGCACATACACGTGTCACATAAGCTAAACATATACTAACAGCTCTTTCTCTAAGGCCTCGCCTATCTCTGGGCCCCGCCCGTGTCCTGCTACTGATGAGTCATGGAACTTCGTCCATACTCCGGCTGATAGTGAGATACGGGCCCAGCCCACCCTCACTCGTTTCCTAACTTGGGCCTCGCCCCTGGACTGCTGCTACTGAGATGTGGAACACCATCCACACTCTGCTATTGGTGAGATACGGGACCTCGCCCACCCTCACCTCCCTACCAGGCACATACAAGTATCACACAGACAACAAGTATAAACTATCGCATAAACCATTCCTTGGGCACCCGCCCTCTATCATTGGACCTCGTCCGAATATCATACTAGCATACTGTGCCTAGGGCTAACCCCCGGGTCTTCTACTCATAACTACATGGGCCGGCATTGTGGCCTTAGACCCATTCATACAAAGGGAAACTCACCTGATACTGCTGAACTGCTGCTGCTAACCCTTTGACCGCTACCTGACCACTGACTCCGACTGCTGCTCCACTAGCTCCCCGAGCTACCAATATCAATACCACACTTAGTCTAACTGACCCCCGACAGTCAACCAAGTTAACTCTGGTCCAAGTCAAAGTCCTGGTCAAAGTCAACCTTCCAGGTCAACCCTACTCGCCGAGTCCACTTACTGACTCGCCGAGTTCTTATGCTCAAAGTCCTTCCAATCGCGACTTGACTCGCCTAGTCAGCCCCTGACTCGCCGAGTCTACTGATTCCCGAATCCTGTCCTGTCTCACTCACCGAGTCCTGGCTCGACTCGCTGACTCGGGTCGTAACTCGAAGGGTTTGGGACCACGCGACCTGACTCGTCGAGTCTAAGAACAGACTCGCCGAGCACAAGGCAATCTTCAACCAACTCGCCGAGTTGTTCATCCAACTCGTCGAGTTCATGCCCATCTTCATCCGACTCGACGAGCTGTTCATCCCACTCGTCGAGTTCCTCCTCGTCTTCAAGCTACTCGCCGTGTCCACTCGAAGGACTCGCCGAGTCCATTCAGATCTACATTCATGCAGAGGACTTTTGAGTCATGCATGGACTCCAAACTGTAGATCTACCCTTCCCAAGCCTATCCCCCACGTAAAGTTGCAAACTTTACGTGTAGAGAGGGAGATCTAGGCAAAATACACCATGAACTAGGGTTTAAGACCAAGATGCTCCAAAATCCACTCAATGGCTGATACTTTACAGGATTCTAAACCAAAACAAGCATGGATCTGAGGTAGCAACCTCAGATCTGGACCTCAAGCTCGAGATTGATCTTAGACATGGCTTAAAAGCCCCAAAACTCATAACCAAAGAAGATCTAAAGGAGAGGAACGACTTAATACCTTCAAATGCTCAGAAATGTTCCCCAAACTTCGGATCCAAGACCACTCCTTGATGCTTCAAAGATTCCCACTTCTTCTTCTTCCTTAAAACCACTCAAAAATGGCTAAAAGCTTGAATGAGCACAATGGAGGCTTAGGGTGCGGCGTTCTGGGTGTGAGAGACAGTAAAGGATCCCTAGGAAGAAGAATGAGACGATTAAATAGGCTCCAAGCCCCGGATTTAGGGTTTTCCTCGCATAGACCCTACTCGGCGAGTCGCCTTGGCCGACTCGCCGAGTTGGTTACTTACTCCTCGACTCGGATCCTGCTCGGACTCGTCGAGTTCCTCCTTGGACTCGCCGAGTCCCCCTTAAATCTAGGGTTTCCTTTACTTTCTGGGCTTTCAAGACTTTGGGTGTTACAACTCTCCCCCACTTAAACTAAACTTCGTCCTCGAAGTTTGCTATGGCCCACCGCCTGCGGTCTGCTTTCAATACCCAACCCATTAATGTAACACTAGCTGCCTTCCTTCGCTGGTCTACTGCCCAATCATTCTGATTAAACCTTGCGGATAATTATCTCGGGTCAACCCTGACCCTGAACATTCTGGAAACACAACTTACTCAACCGATAATCCACCCGGTACTCACCGAGTACTGCACTGAACCTATAAGGGCTCACCCCTTCTTTCCTTGCACAATTCCTTGCCTTCCCAAGGCAAAACCCCATAACCAACTATTCCTTCTGTCATTGTGAAGGCCCTATCCTTCACCAACTCCATCACCCCCCGCTTACCAGTACGGCTCATTATCGCCAGTACCCACTGGGCATTTCCTTCTACTATGGTTTGGTGCCGAGCACCTCACGATCAACTAACTGAATCCCACCATACGCTGCATATTCGAACTGCCACTGACTGGCAATTCTGCTGCTCCTCTTCTGACTTCGGACGAACTGAGACCACCCTGGTCTCTACCACCCTATCAATGTCTGGGTTACCGGCTCCCGCCGGTAGCTAGACCCAACACCACCACTAGTCGCTCCCAGCGACTTCCGAAGAAGCTTCGACCCCTAAAACTGCTCAATCTATTCTGCTATTCAGGCACTACAAACCTGGGATCCCCGATCCCCTAACTCGACACTAAGGTCCCTACTAGGTCCCACCTGTGCTGCTAAACTCACGGGCCTCGCCCACGGGTCTCACCCAACCA
Source organism: Lactuca sativa (assembly GCF_002870075.4). Classification (NCBI taxonomy): domain Eukaryota; kingdom Viridiplantae; phylum Streptophyta; class Magnoliopsida; order Asterales; family Asteraceae; genus Lactuca; species Lactuca sativa. The sequence goes on along the minus strand of NC_056625.2, from coordinate 109,069,225 downwards.
TACTACTGAGCAACCCTGCTCCCAGGTCTCACCTACACTGCTAATCTCATACGGGCCTCGCCCACGGGTCTCACCCGACTGAATCCTGGAGCGGCCTCTCCCAAGGTCTCACCTTTCTAGGGCTATACAGGCAAGCTCCCTATCAATCTCATCCACTACCCATTCCTGATCCCTACCAGATCACTAGGAGATAAGGGCCTCGCCCCAACTCCGCTGATGAATCTACTAAGGGATGCTACGGCTTACCCATAGTCTTACATCACCATCCATTGCTGTCTGCTAGTGAATGCTACGGCTGCCCCGTAGTCTTACAACACTTCCACCACTAACTACTAGTGAATGCTACGGCTGCCCCGTAGTCTTACATCACCTCCTACCACTGACTGCTAATACAAAGGCACCCATGTGCCATCAGCTCTCAAGATCCTCACTCCGACTCCCTCGAGTCCTTCGGGCGATCCACAACCCGAATTCCCAATCACCCATTAACCATTACCAACACACGCAACAACTGATGGGGAGTTTCTCAAACTCCCAACCCTGAATCCTTAAACCATCCAACGCTGAACTACTTCTTTTCTTCTCGGAGGTCACGTACTCATTCTGGGTCTGCATGCTCCTACCTTTGCACACTTGGAGGATTCCCCCCCCCCCCCCACTTCGATCTTGCTTTCCCCTTCTTGTTCAATACTCAAAAGAAATCCCAACCCTTGCTACCATTCCATAATCGATCTTCTGAGGAACCCAAGCTCACCATAGCTAGGGATCTAACCAATCCATCTCTAACACTATACGACTCCGATCTAGCGAGACATACCAAGTTCCTCCCAGACATGCTACAGTTACTGCATCCTAGGCAACCTTTTCCAATAGAACCCTTCCCTTAACTACCAATCCAATATACAAGGTATGCAGATGACATATAACTCGATCACAATCAACCACTCAAAATAAAATACTTTTACCGATAATGATGCAGAACCATAACAATAAAATCATGCACAAAATAAGAGAACCGAAAATGGAAAATTGCATACCTGCAACGTCCGGCGTTGCTCGCGTCTCCAAGGTCGTCATCTGAAAAGCCCTGCTCCCTGCTGCAGGTGCCTCTACCCGGCCCTGACGGCCATCCGTGATCCTCAAGGTTGCAGGGGCGGGTGCCATCATCCGTCCTGCCGAAGACAAACTGGGGCACTGGTCCTTCTTGTGGCCCCGCTGGTTGCAATGAAAACATATCAAGTCTGATCCCTGCGCGGCAGTAACAGTACAATCCTTGCTGAAATGACCAGTCCGACCGCACTTGAAACAGCCAGACTCACCACCGCTACCACTCCTGCACGCGCCCCGTGCGCCCTGCCACACTTTCCGCACCGACTGCGGTCCTGATGATCCCTCAATCTCGAATCCGATCCCCTGGGCCTTTTGCCCGAACTCGCAGCTACCTGATCCTCATCCGACTTCCTCTTCCAGATTTGCTCCAAATCAATTTCCCTTTCTCTAGCCCGAGAAATCATATCTTGCAGCGTCTTACAGCTGATCTGCTCACGAACTCCGGGATGTCATCCCTCAACATCTCATGGTACCAAGCCATCTTCATCTCCTCATCCGTGACATACTGCGGTACAAGGAGATCCCTCTCCCTGAACTTGGCGGTGATCTCCGCCACAGTCTCAGTAGTCTGCGTCAAATCCTGAAACTCTCGTGCCAGCTGCTGCACCTCAATAATCAGCGAAAACTCCGCCCTGAACCTGGCCGGGAAATTGCTCCAAGTCATCGCGTCCAACGCGACATCATCCCCCAAAGCATGACCAATCTCCTCCCACCAATCCCTCACTCTGTCCTTCAGAAGACAGGAGGCGAGTCTAACCTTGTCCCCCTCGGGACACTTGCTCGTACGAAAAGCATTGGCAACATCAGCCAACCATCTGCTGCTAGCAATGGGGTCCCTAGCCCCATGATAATCTGGCGCCCCGCAGGCCCTGAACTCTCGAAATGTCAAGGTACGCGCTCCCAGCAAAGCCATCATCTCGGTACGGAAGGCTCCTAGCCTCTCATCCAAAATCTCCAGTATACCCTCCTTGACCGTGCCAAAGATCACAGGAGTCTGATCTAGCATATTGCGCGCAACCTCAGCGGATATCAACTCCGTCATTCGCTCCTCGAGCTGCTCGGCCCCTGAACCCGAGCCTGATCCCTCTCCGGCACCTGATCCGCCCGCTGGTCTCTCTCGCAACGTCACCATGCTGAAACATATAACACAACCACTATCAGAATACTCATCACTGATGCGAGACCACCCATACCCTACCAGGTTCCCGGTCTTGTCTCGGCCTTTCCCGAATCGAGTACGGATCCTCTGCTTTCAGTAGTACGGTCCCATACTACCTTCCACATCTATCCGTACTTTCCTCAGGAATTGCTTCGACTCCACCAGGTCCCTTATCCACTAATACTGCTCCCAGCACTACCTCATCCAAGGCTTACCCTAGTGAAACCTTTAACTCAACTCAAACCAGTCCTCAGCTGCTGAAGGTCTCCTTGGGATGCCAATTAGCCATCACCTGGATACCGTCACATGTGACGAGGCTCAGATAATCCTTCAAGTAAAAGACTCGTTCCTACAACGGTTGGACTCAGACAAGAGCTGCGCAATAGGACCAAATCCAACACTCTGAGATTATTCAACCCTGATCACATGTGGCGTGTCGTATCCACCTAATAGCTAACTCCCATCGCTCAGAGTCCCACAATGCACAAAGCAAGCAGCATTCGGACAAAGGAAAATCTAACCATAACATACTCAAGCAATCATATTCACATAGCAAGAATCTGAACTAGCATGCAACACAACTCATAAACTTAGGCATAACCTAAACAGGCTATCCTACTATTATATAATCAGCACTATCATGCAGCTCAAAAGCACAAATAACAGGCACATAAGGCATCATCCCTAGATCCTTAGTCCTATTCTAACATGCTGTTCTATCAACTAATAATCATAACATAAACTTGTATGGGTATTTTGGGGTACTTACTTGAGCTCGGCTGATTGCATGCACCACACCCCTTTTTCTCTTTTCAAAATTCTTCTCTTTCTGGATTCTTTTTGCTTTTCTAAAACTATTTTTCGTTCTCAAAATTCTTTTTACAAAACTGTCTTTTCACTTTTGGAAACTTTTTATCCGACCCCTCAGTTTGAGTTCAGGCACACCCGAGAGTATGCCCGAATCCCTCAAATCAAGGCTCTGATACCAACTTGTAACATCCCAAAATTTAAGACTAAAAATTTCTTTTAATAAAACATTAAGTTAAGTAAATTCATCGTTTTCAAACATAAACAAAGTATTAGTTTCCGAAATACATATTCGTTATCAGAGTAAACATTCCCAGGCTGTATAAACTATGGTGTGTGCCATGCGATCATCCCGAGCTCCATCATCTGCTACCGGAAGTACCTGAAACCAAAACTGAAAACCGTAAGCACGAAGCTTAGTGAGTTCCCCACCCTACCACATACCATGCGCATAACTGCACACTGCACATACTGGGCCACGCCCTCTATCTAGCTGCAACTAACACATACTGCAAATACTGGGCCACGCCCGCTATCCTGGGCCTCGCCCCTTACCTTGGGCCTCGCCCGCTACAACGGCCCCGCCGCTCCAGGCCCCGCCTGGCTTCGAGCCCCGCTCGGATACATATCTGTTTCGCTTAGGCCTCGCCTGTCACAGGGCCCCGCCCACTAACATATAATAGCACATACACGTATCACATAAGCTAAACATATACTAACAGCTCTTTCTCTAAGGCCTCGCCTATCTCTGGGCCCCGCCCGTGTCCTGCTACTGATGAGTCATGGAACTTCGTCCATACTCCGGCTGATAGTGAGATACGGGCCCAGCCCACCCTCACTCGTTTCCTAACTTGGGCCTCGCCCCTGGACTGCTGCTACTGAGATGTGGAACACCATCCACACTCTGCTATTGGTGAGATACGGGACCTCGCCCACCCTCACCTCCCTACCAGGCACATACAAGTATCACACAGACAACAAGTATAAACTATCGCATAAACCATTCCTTGGGCACCCGCCCTCTATCATTGGACCTCGTCCGAATATCATACTAGCATACTGTGCCTAGGGCTAACCCCCGGGTCTTCTACTCATAACTACATGGGCCGGCATTGTGGCCGTAGACCCATTCATACAAAGGGAAACTCACCTGATACTGCTGAACTGCTGCTGCTAACCCTTTGACCGCTACCTGACCACTGACTCCGACTGCTGCTCCACTAGCTCCCCGAGCTACCAATATCAATACCACACTTAGTCTAACTGACCCCCGGCAGTCAACCAAGTCAACTCTGGTCCAAGTCAAAGTCCTGGTCAAAGTCAACCTTCCAGGTCAACCCTACTCGCCGAGTCCACTTACTGACTCGCCGAGTTCTTATGCTCAAAGTCCTTCCAATCGCGACTTGACTCGCCTAGTCAGCCCCTGACTCGCCGAGTCTACTGATTCCCGAATCCTGTCCTGTCTCACTCACCGAGTCCTGGCTCGACTCGCTGACTCGGGTCGTAACTCGAAGGGTTTGGGACCACGCGACCTGACTCGTCGAGTCTAAGAACAGACTCGCCGAGCACAAGGCAATCTTCAACCAACTCGCCGAGTTGTTCATCCAACTCGTCGAGTTCATGCCCATCTTCATCCGACTCGACGAGCTGTTCATCCCACTCGTCGAGTTCCTCCTCGTCTTCAAGCTACTCGCCGTGTCCACTCGAAGGACTCGCCGAGTCCATTCAGATCTACATTCATGCAGAGGACTTTCGAGTCATGCATGGACTCCAAACTGTAGATCTACCCTTCCCAAGCCTATCCCCCACGTAAAGTTGCAAACTTTACGTGTAGAGAGGGAGATCTAGGCAAAATACACCATGAACTAGGGTTTAAGACCAAGATGCTCCAAAATCCACTCAATGGCTGATACTTTACAGGATTCTAAACCAAAACAAGCATGGATCTGAGGTAGCAACCTCAGATCTGGACCTCAAGCTCGAGATTGATCTTAGACATGGCTTAAAAGCCCCAAAACTCATAACCAAAGAAGATCTAAAGGAGAGGAACGACTTAATACCTTCAAATGCTCAAAAATGTTCCCCAAACTTCGGATCCAAGTCCACTCCTTGATGCTTCAAAGATTCCCACTTCTTCTTCCTTAAAACCACTCAAAAATGGCTAAAAGCTTGAATGAGCACAATGGAGGCTTAGGGTGCGGCGTTCTGGGTGTGAGAGACAGTAAAGGATCCCTAGGAAGAAGAATGAGACGATTAAATAGGCTCCAAGCCCCGGATTTAGGGTTTTCCTCGCATAGACCCTACTCGGCGAGTCGCCTTGGCCGACTCGCCGAGTTGGTTACTTACTCCTCGACTCGGATCCCGCTCGGACTCGTCGAGTTCCTCCTTGGACTCACCGAGTCCCCCTTAAATCTAGGGTTTCCTTTACTTTCTTGGCTTTCAAGACTTTGGGTGTTACAGTACCCTATTTAAATAACCTTATATCATTTGGACCAAACCCTAATTAGCCTCCATAGCCTCATTTCATCTATAACCCTATTTTTGCAAGAACTTGTGAGTTTTGAGGTTAAAGGTGTGTGTTGGTGACTTTTCTAAAGGGCGGTCAAGCAGAAGAAGGTGTTCACCAAGCCTCGGATGTTATTGAGCTTCTAGATCCTGCATCTAGTTCATATTGAAGAACTTCTGGAGGTAAAAAGTCATAAACTTGCAATCTCTTTTGCTAGTTTGAGTTAAGGTTTTGTTATGACGTCCATTTTTGGTTCTTAGACCCTTTCTTGTGAGTTGAGCAACTCCATGGACTGGGATTGTTAGATCTAAGCTCTCTGAGCATGCTTGATGCATAAATATGCCATCTTGAAAGTTGTATTGAGACCATGCATGAGTTTAAGGTCTCAAAAGTTTTCTTAATGAGAGAAATGAAGTATTGGGGACCCATGTGGCATGCAAGGGCATAAAATTGCCAACTTTATGCCCTAGGAGATCCTAATAGACATATATATGAAGTTAAACATTAAGATCTTAAGCATTAAGCACTTAATAGACGTTTGTGCATGGGCTGTTTGTACGTTGGGCGTAAGGTTGCGTACGTCGCGCGTACGACCAAAGGGTTGAGTTCGCTAAGCGTACTGATGTGGTACGCTGGGAGTACACATCATAGAAGAGTTGGGCTTCGTTGGGCTTACAAGCTTATTGGGCCCTATTTAGCCTTGGGCCTGGTCCCATTCAGAGTTGTTGGACTTTGTTCTAGTTTGGGGCATTGATGTCATGATTTGGCCTTACTGGGCCATGTGGCCCATTATAGTTTGGACTTTGATCTTAGGCCCATTAATGTAGGATAGACATTTGGGCTTTAATGGAGCGCCTTAGACTGAGATGTTGGTTTGTTGTCTAAGTTGTGGCTTAATTCTAATTAGGGTTGTTGGTATATTTGTTAAGTGTGAGGTTTTGGGCTAGTAGTCGAGCAGCTTTTGTCTTCAGCAAACTGAGGTGAGTCTTCTCACTATACCAATAGGTTGAAGGCACCAACGTCGGCCCATTACTTGATATGATATTTCTATGGTTGAATATGTAATGGTTTGTTATTTGGTATTTATTGATTTATGTGAAGCCATGGGAGGAGCCAATGGCACTTGATAAGATCATGAGGGGGATCCCATGGCCCTTGGGTATATGACCATGGGGGTAGCCCATGACATCCCAGTTGAAGACCATGGAGGATTCCATGGCAAATTTATGTGTATATGTGCATGACATTGTGTGGTTATGTGTTTTGTGTATTTTGGAAAACTCACTAAATGTGTGTTTACAGTTTTGTTGCGTGTTTCAGGTACTTCCAGCTCTAAGGGCATGGGCCCAACTTGATGGCGCAACGTGCACTCTCCAGTATTTCCGTACTACTTGTTTTGGATACTATGGTCTTTTGAACAATGTGTTATGTAATGGAATTTTTGGAAAAACAAATATGAATGAGATTTCTAATTATTAAATGAAAAGTTTTACCTGAATTTTTGGACTGTTACAAGTTGGTATCAGCGACTTGGTTTGAGGGATTCAGGCACACTCTCGGGTGTGTCAAAACTCAAACCGAGGAAAGGATAAACCCTTTTTCAAAAGAAACCAAAAGTTAAAGTTTTCTTGAAAACGCTTTTCGTAAGTAAAAAAGGGAGAGTGCAATGCGCATAATCGGCCGAGCTCAAGTAAGTGTTCCCAATGTATTAGCCATGCTATAGTTATATTTGGAAATTGATATTGAATTGATTATTTGCTAAGTGTACGCTTTCAAAGTTGTATATGTCTAAGATTACATAGCCCTAGAATGATGGATTCTGCTTTATTCAAGTTTCTTTTGAACAAGATCTAACATGACAAAGCATATTCAAATTAAGATATGATAATCTGAAATGACGAACAAATGTATAGATAATTAATTCGGGGTACTTGTGTTCCGATCAACAACCCTTTGAACAGCAAGTTATGGTGATGCCAAGATCCAGGAACTGACACCTTTTTTAGGTTTAAAAAAAGCCAAGATCATACTTTGACCAATAGGGAGGACGATGTAGATAATGATAATTGTATAAAATTTTGGGAAAAAATCAATCTTTTAAAACCACCCGACCAGTAGAATTAGTTGGACCGGGACCCGGTGAACAAATGATTGTTGTTTTGTAGGCCATGAATTCGTCATGGGCATTTATTCATGGTTACCATATCATGTGTTAGCACGTAAAGATGAAACCTAAAGAAAACAGTTCTCCTAAGATTAAGTTTTTGGGCCCATAAAGATGAAATTTAAAGAAAACAATTATCCTAAGATTTGAACTCGGGACATCTAAAATGCAAGGAAAGCATCTTAGCTGACTTCACAAAGATAGGTTTTTGTCTTGAATCACTTGCGGTTTTTGTAGAAAATGAATTTGGTATGCTCAATTTTAAAGCAAAAACTAAAATCGAGGTGCGCAAGATTTGAAGCCAAGTCCCTCCATATATTTACTAGATCTGTATATGTGTTAGAGCTTTACCATTGACCAAGAATTATCATTATAATCCATATTATCCCCATTAAATATGACTAGTAAAAAAACATGTGCTTCACTATATGACTGTTTTGTTTCTTTTTGCTAAACTTTAAAAAGAACTAAAATGAAAGTAGGATGATGTAATTAGTTGACTCTAAAAGTACGATGTTTAAAAACAAAATAAATTAAAAGTAGATGTTATAATCATTAGCAAATTATATTTAGGTGCAAACAAATGAAAGTACAATCCTATCATGGACGACATATTGCTATTAACGAAAAAAATTGCAAGTACGTTTAACATCCATGGAAAGTGTACTTTTGCATAAATCCATGAGCAAGATAGGGATGACAAATCTCACAAATTCATAAATCGGGCTTTTGTGAATGAGAATGACTCTTATAACCACAGTTCTATCAAAAGCCTCATTTAAGAAAAAAAAAAGTAATGAATCCTCAAGTATTTCAAACGAACCAATATTTAATCTAAGAACACCAACAGCTGGCTCTTTGTTTTCTATTGCTACCTGTAATGAAGAACCTGCAAGATAGCCTGTAACATTCATAAAAACTATGAAAAATTTCAACTTTTAAAACCGACCCAAAGCCATAATTTGTTTACAACATAGCTTTCCAAACATGTTCAATATCAGAGTTTTCCTAAGATCACAAGTACAAAACATGAGGATGTGTACGGTCACATCTTTGCCTTCCCATGATCCTCTGAAGTACCTGAAACATAAACCATAACTATAAGCCAACGCTTAGTGAGTTTTCCCCAAAGTACCAACACAACACATAATCATAATAACGACAACAAACATCATGCATACAGAGCCTTCGGTCTGACTAGACCACCTCGTAGGCCTACAAACTATCTGGACCACTCACAAAAACTTCAGCATGACTAGACCACCTCACCGGGCCTTCAGTATATCTGGAACATTCTCCGAGCCTTCGCCCTGACTAGTATGCACTTCTGGCTTGCAATCTATCTGGGCTGCCCCGGGTCTGTTGGCCTCCAGCACACAACAGGACCACCTCAACCCAACACACCGTCGCATATCAAGATATATCATATCAACCCTAGCTAGCATATACAGACCGTCATACTGATTTGGCAGATCTCTAACGCATAACAACATACTCAATACCAAAACACAGATCTAACAGACCACTAACGCATATCAACATACTCAATACCAGAACATAGATCTAACAGATCACTAATGCATGGCAACATACTCAATACCAGAACATAGATCTAACATATCACTGATGCATAACGTCATACTCAATACCAGAACATCGATCTAACAGATCACTAATGCATAACAACATACTCAATACCAGAACATAGATCTAACAGATCACTAACGCATAGCAACATACACAATACCAGAATATAGATCTAATAGATCACTAAAGCATAACAACATACTCAATACCAGAACATAGATCTAATAGATCACTAACGTATAGCAGCATAATCAATACCAGAACATAGATCTAACAGATCACTAATGCATACAATCATACGATAAACCAAGATAACAATCCAAAGGGCCGTCCTTGGTGTCGTCGACTTGAAAGAACAGTGAGGAAAAATCACCTCGCACTGCCGAATCTCACAGAAAGAATCTATAGCTGTTGCCATGCTAAAATCCCCGCGCTACAATCACCAAAATAATCAACCATCAATAATCAGATCTGGTCCACACTAAGTGACCAAACTACAGTAAAAGACATTTTTACTCTTTACTCAACATGACCCAACCTAGGCCCAAACCATCAATCCAAAGGCCCAAAATCCAAACAAACACTTAAGGCCTATTCATGGCCCAATTTTCCAAATTGGTCTCAAACCCTTACATAGGCCTTGCCCCAAGGCCCAACAACATTCCTAGTCCAAAACAATTGCATTCAGATGGCCCATAAAGTCCTAAGCATCAAAGCCAAAAAGAATGGACCAAACCGAAGCCCAAAACGCCGGAAGCCGATTGACTGAGTACGTAGAGGGTACTCAGCTATACGCTAAGCGTACATGCTTTAGGGCTTGTACGTTGCGCGTACTGGCTTGTATGCCCAACGTACTCCTCTCATTCAGCTATCTTACGCATTAAGCTCTTATTCCATAAAGAATTTACTCCACAATCTAAATCTGACTTCCTTGGACAAATTTATCATGTAAAGTTGCTAACTTTACATTCATGCATGGCTAAATGAAGCTCTTAAGCTTAAAAAGGACTTAATATGTGACCTAACTCATGGATGAGACCCAATACCCCATAAAGTTGGGACCTTTATGTTTAAGGAACTCCCAACAAGCTTAGATCTAAAAGAATAAGTCCTTTAAATGTCTTAACTTAACATCCAACCCAAAAGGGACCAAAAACATAACAAATCAAGCCATAAAGTGATCTAAACATCTACAAGCCAATGTATGAACTTGATACTGTTGGATTAAGGTGTCTAAGCCAATAACTAAATTGCTATATTCTTGAATTAGAAGCAAAGTCCTTTTTGGGTTGTCCTCAAAACTAGTAACTAATTAGAATGACACTTGGAGACAACGAATAATTTGTTAGTTTATTATATGAATAATAAACCAATTGGAGATTGAAATATAAGATTTGTTAATATATTATATGATTAATATATTAATTGGAAATAATTATGATTAATTGATTAATTATAATTGATTTGGATTTAGTTATAAGATTAATTAGAATTAATCATTTAAATAACTCTTTGGTTTCCATGGGAGTTTCCTTAAGCAAGTATAAATAGGACACCATGGATGGATGCCATATTTTCCACACACTTGCTTTCATAGAGCCAAATTCATGCTCCAGTCTCCTCTCTCCTCAAGTCTTCTTGCTACTAGAGTTTTGGGTACGAGCCATTAGAGGCATCTGCTTCTTTGGTGCTAGCTTTCCAAGATCTAGAAGAAGGATTCTATTTTGATTATTTACAATAATAATCAAAAGGTATGTATCCCTAATTTTATCTATGAATTTCGATTTCATAGCCTCTCTCCTAGGGTTTTCTTGATATTCATAGTTAATTGCTATCAATAGAGAAAACATAGATCCATTCTAGGTTCCATGTGAACTTAAGGGTTTAAGTGTTTTTTCCGCCACAAATAATTTTTATTTATAACCTACGAAAACCCATCAGTGGTATCAGAGACATAGGTTGTCTATTTGATTCCGCCACACGTAATTCTATCCCAAGGGGTATTTGTATAGCTGCTGGATATCCCTTAGAAACCCTAGATAACGATAAACCATAAATAAGTAATTATATAGTTTCCTAATTATCCATTTGGAACATTCTAGATTACCCTAATAAGCTATCAAAACCGTCCAAGTATGGAGGTTGCTAGAATCTCTCTCTCTTGCTCACTTATTGAACAATTACAAAATAACATTTGTACAATTAATTAATTCCAATTGATCCCAAATTAATTGTAATCAATTATTAATTAAATTCTTATTGTGTTTAAACCAATTATTTAACTATTAATCTCATGTTAAGTTATTATTAACAATTAACATATAAATTATCTATTTCTAACAAATATATTAATCACATGATATATTAACATATTATTTATCTCTCATTCTCCTAATATCATTTCTAGCTGTTTCTAGTTATGAGAGCAACCCAAAAGGACTTTGCTAATTATTCAAGTTTATACTACTTTAGTTATTGGCTTAGACACCTAATCCATTAATAAGGTATTTAAATATGGGAAAACCCTAAAATCCATGGGCTTGGGCTACAGCAGCCACCACATCGTGGCCACTTCCTTGCCTTGTCGTGGTGCTCACCCGAACAAGCGATTTATTAAATGACATGCCATGCTGTGGTCATCCATACACCATGTATTGGAATAGGGGTTTCTAACCCCCCCCCCCCCCTTTTTGATCCTGATAAGCCTTAAGCTGATCTATACTGAAAAACAGGATGTTACACATTTAACCATTGTTTTTGGTCGTTACACGACTTATCACAAGTTTTTTCATGTTATAAATTTCAATATAATATGTAATCACTTAAAATGAAACTTCAAGTAACACCCGGTTCCTTGGTATGCATTCAATTTAATTATTTATTTATCTTGAGAGAAGGACTCGACGAGTTGGTAGCCCTAACTCATCGAGTAGAAGGCATAATATGCGCGGGTTTTAAGTGAACTACTCGACGAGTAGGAGTCTTGATTCGGTGAGTAGGACAGCCTGGACGAAAACCCTAATCTTTAGGGCTAGCCTATATCACCTCCAAACCCTAATCTCGAAACCCTAATCCACCTTGAGTGATCTTGAGCTATTTCTTGCCATTTTGAGTGTTATTTGTGCCTTTTGAAGCTTGTGGAAGAAGAAGTTAGATGACTCAAGAGAGAAACAGTAGATCCAGAAGTTCCATCCTGTTTGCTGCATTTTCTATTAATAAAGCTTCAAACTTAATCATTCTCTTCTTAGATCTGTTTATGAACTCTTTATGTGGGTTTTGGTTCAATATTTGCTAGCTTGTGGGTAAGGATCGACCCAAGAGTTACTCTTCTAGATCTAGTGCCTAGAGAGGCTGTGAGGACATAAAGGTGCAAACTTTATGCCCTTAGAGCCCCTATGTGAGTGCTAAATATGTATTTATGGCCTCTTGAATTAAAAAAGGCCATGCATGGAAGCAAGCTTGAGACTTTTCGTGGTTATCTGATAGCTAGGCCCTAGATCTAGGTTTGTATGTGTGGATTTGAGATTCTATGGCTTTTTGGACAAGATACATGTCCTAAAGGAATTAGGGTTTTAGCTAAACCCTTCAAAATGAGTTATCAACGGGTAAAGTTAGAAACTCTACCCTTAGAAAGGTCAGTCCCAGTGAACAAGTGAAGTATGGACTATAGACCTAAAGAACAAGGGCTTAATCTGTTAAGATGACCAATCAGACAGAAGGACTCGTCGAGTCCATGACGGAACTTGACGAGTTGAGTGGTGTTGTCCCGATTCCAGTTTATAGTAGAACTCGACGAGTCTGTAGAGGTAATCGACGAGTGGATTCACCAAGTCGTGACTGAGCAGCTAGATAGGACTCGACGAGTCGATGGAGCGACTCAGCGAGTTGAGTCGCAATTCTAGGATTTCTGAGTTATAGAACTCGGCGAGTTGAAAGGTTGACTCGGTGAGTTGGTCAACCCAGAATGTTGACTTTAACCAAAGCATTGACTTTGACCGGGGGTAAAATGGTCTTTTTATCCTTAGATGGATTTTTAGTTTTCTAACTAAGTGATATTGTATAGAGATAGCCGGGGAGTCCCGGGAGTAGCCAACAGAGATTCCTCACGCACGAGTTCAGCATCCAGTTTGAAAGGCGAGTCCTCTTCCAATAAGAACGGGTCTAAGGCCACAATGCCAGTCCGTTTAGTTTTTAGTAGTTCCAAACTACGGTCTGATGCCAGGGCGGTCCCGAGAAGAGTATATGTTTGCTTGATGTCTTTGTGATTCATGCATGTTATGTGTTATGTGTTCTGGGTCAAGCGCGATGTATGTTACTATATCTGTATGTGTTATGTGTTTTGGGGTAAGCCCTATGTCGGGGTAAGCCCGATGTATGTTAGTTTATATGATATCTGTTATGTGTTCCGAGCTTTGTTCCGATGCCGGGGTAAGCCCGATGTATGTTATATGCTAATGTTATGTGTTTATGATATATGATATGTTGTGTATGTGCCGGGGTAAGCCCGATGCCGGGGTGAGCCTGATGCCAGACGTGGTCTGATACTGGGGTGAGCCCGATGTCGGGCAGGAGTCCGATATCGGGTAAGCCAATGTCGAGTTCGTCTAGATGCAGCTGGGCGGTGTCCTATAGTTGTGTTATCTGTTACATGATATATGTGTATGGTATGTGGTAGTTTGGGGGAGCTCACTAAGCTTCGTGCTTATAGTTTTCAGTTTGGTTTCAGGTACTTTAGCTAGCAAAGGGAAGGGTTCAGGATGATCGCATGGCACACACCACAATTTTCTAGCCTGGGAGATTTACACTGATATTTGATATGAGATTTTGATATGTTGACAGATATTATGATATTTTGAGATACATGGTTTATTATTTTATACTATGGTGATGATATTTATGGTTTTAATAATGATTTAAAAATGAAATTTTTGGACTGTATTTTTGGGATGTTTCACTTCAATACCATATGTCTCACTTAATAACTGATACAAGTTAAAATGTACATATAAAATAACAAAACCCGTTATTAAGGAGGACATCTGGCCATCGTTTTCGGTCGTCGCACTACTTGTCACTATTTTTTTTAAGTAAAACCGTTGTTAATGTGTGAGGTTTGATTTGCAAATGTGACTCGTTTTTAGTAAAATGTCATGGAAACAATCATGTGGATTACTTTATGACCTTTAGTGATGACAAATATGAAAATTGGGACCACTCGGTTTTCAAGAACCGATGCCACATGCCAGTTTTGTACTAGTGTCGGGAGCTTGTAGGGATGTCAACGGGGGCAAACGGGGCGGGGAGTGCATCTCCCGCCCCCGCCCCCGGAATGTTTAGCCTTCCTACCCCCGCCCCCGATTGATTTTGGGCTACTTTTTTTTGGCTAAAAGAAGTTGTTATTTAGGCTAAAAGAAGCTATTTTTTAGATAAAAAATAATTATTTATAGCGGAATTTTATATGTTAAAAATAAAAAAGTTATGGCATTTTAAAAAATTATGCTAACAACTTAAAAACATGTTTTTTGATGAATTTTGGAAGCTCAAAATCATGTTATTGTTTATTATATTTATATAATTAATATATGTAAATATATGTGTAATTTATTAACGGGGTCCCCATGGGGATTTCGGGACGGGATTGCCTACCCCCGCCCCCGCCCCCGAAATTAAAACAGGGGTTAACCTTGCCCTCGTCCACGTCCCCGATTTTTTTAAAAAAAAATCCCCCAAACGGGACGGGGCCCCCATGGGAATGGTGTCCCACGGGACTTTTTGACATCCCTAGGAGCTTGAGTATAGGTCGACTAAAGATGCTCAAAAACTACAATCACTAGCACTCCGCTCCCGGGTTCATTAAAGGAAACAAAAAAAAAAGAAAGAAAGAAGAACAATGAAGATGAAAGAAAAGAAAGGAAACGGATCTTCATTTCCTTTCTCTCAAATTCCTCCCGATTAGGGAAGACAATTTATAGGGAAGATCGACATGTATATTCAATTCCTTTCTCTATTCTTTCCAATAAATAAATAAGGGGCAATGGTGTTTTCCTAATCTTCCACTTTCTTTCCTTTTTATCGTTAAATTAAACTTTGGAGCAGAACATAGAAAAGGAAACCAATAAGGTGCATGTTTTACACCGAAAGGTATCAATTAAGTTTGAGCCTCCCTTCATCGTTCTTTCAGTTTCTTCTTAGAAAACGTTGTCATAGCATGCCAAATCAATGTCATATTGGCAAGCAAGGGGAGGGAGAAATCGAAAAAAATGTAAAAATGAGTAAAACAAACAAGTTTCATGAAAATTATGGGTAATCGCAAAAATATATATGGTAAAACCATACCATACACTAGTACATAAGAGGTTTATTATTTGTTGAAGTGGTTATCAAACTGCTTCAAAAGATATAACATCATAAAATAGCGTTTTTTATGCGTTTCAATAACCACATTAGAAAATGTCCAAAACTGCCTTATAAAATACTAGGGTAAAAAATGCAAATCACATCATAAAATATCATTATTTGTTGATGTTGTTCAACAACAGCATTAGAAACATTTTCAAACCGTCTTATAAAATCTGGCTAAAAACTTGAAAACACACCAAAAGAACCGCTCTATTAAACTAGAGCACCAAAAAAATATAAAACCGCCGTATTAAAATATAACATAAAATAACAAATGGCAGCAAAAAATAGTTACCACCAATAAACAAATTTCTAATTTACTATTAAAAAAAACTTCACCACTACACAAAAAACTAATAATTACTTTCAAGTTATAATAAAACACAAAAAATTCTAGTTCTTATAGAGTTCTTTTCCGACTATCATTAACCATTTCAATTAAATGCGGAATTATTTCTAAGACCATAGCTTCAAGTTTACAAGGCAAAACAAACTTTTTCTTCTTCCAAAACTGCAACAAACAAACAAATTATATATACATATACAACTATATAGGAAATTGATATTTTAAATATATGCAAAACACTTACTATATTTTCAAAATCATGTTGAATGGTTTCAACAAACTCCCGCATGTGTTTAATATATCCACATTTCAGCCACCTTTTTGTTTACCCTTTGTTTTGTATCCTAACAAGTTACCATATGTTGGAAAATCACTTATAGTACAAAGCCCGCAATTGAAAGCGTTGTTTCTTATAAGCATTATATACGTCTACACCCAAACTCCAAAGAGTTTTTAAGTCATCAATCAAAGGAGACAAATACACATCAATATCGTTACCAGGATGTCTCCGCCCCTGAATCAACAACGACATCATAATGTATTTCCGCTTCATGCATAACCACGGTGGAAGATTGAAATGAATAAAAGAACTGGCCACATACTATGACGACTGCTTATGTTCCCAAAACGATTGATCCCATTTGAACTAAGCCCAAACCGTATGTTTCTCATTTCTTTTCCAATTTCAGGATACTTCTTATCAATGTTTCACCACTGAGCTGAATCCGCAACATGTCTTAGTTTTCTTTAAGTTACATGTTCTTCCATAGGCCAACAAAGTAACCTTGCTTCTTTTTTGTTTGAAAATAACCTTTTAGCCTCGGTATAATAGGGAGATACCACAACATTATAGTCGGTGGTCCATTTTTTTGTCAAATCCTCATCAACCTCATCCGAATCCTTTTCCCATTTATACCTCGATACACCGTAGAAAACACAATTATGTTTATTTTCGAACTCCTTACTATACAACATACATTTATTTGGGCATGCGTGTATTCTTTCAACTTCTAATCCCATTAGACACATTAGCTTTTTTGCTTAGTATGTAGAAATGAGTAATTCATTGTCTTCCGAAAGAATGTCATACAAAAGCTCTAATAGACTTGTGAAACTTTTATCACTCTATCCGTTTTTCGACTTTAAGTTAATCAACCTCAATACAACATCTTAAATTTGGAACCGATATATAATGGTGTTTCTGCTTCTTCAAATAAGCCTTGTAGTTTTACTTATTCAACATCATCCATATTAGCCTCCATATCATCAAACATTTCATTGAAATTGTGATTGGGGTCATTTGAATGGTGATCATCATCATCAACATATGAATCGTTGTTATATATATTATTATTAATATGTAAATTGCTCGTCGATGTGATACAATCAAGTAGTGTTTCTCCATGTCTTGACTAATAAGTGTAATTGGGCACAAAATCATTTTGGAACAAATTATACTCTATTTCTTCAGTACAATTAAATGTTATAAAGTTTTAACAAACATTACAAGGACAACAAATCAATCCACTTCCTTTATTCACACGATATTCTGCAACCCTAATAAAAGTTTGAACACCCTCTATATAAAATTCAAAAAAACATGAAGTTTTCTTCAGTACAATTAAACGTTATAAAGTTTTTACAAACATTAAAAGGACAACAAATCAATCCATTTCCTTTATTCACACGATTTGCTTTGGCAACCCTAATAAAAGTTTGAACACCCTCTATATAAAATTCAAAAAACATGAAGTTTTCTTCAGTACAATTAAACGTTATAAAGTTTTTGCAAACATTAAAAGGACAACAAATCAATCCATTTCCTTTATTCAACCGATTTGCTTCGGCAACCCTAATAAAAGTTTAAACACCCTTTATATAAAATTCAAAAAAATGAAGTTTTGTACATCCAATAATCATGATTCATCTTACAATTAAAATAAATAAACAAACAATGTTAATATATCGATTTTAAACAAACAAGTTACACAAATTTTAACATGTTAATAATCAACAAAAATCAATTAAAAAAAATAACAAACAATTATTTATTAAATACATAGGTAGAATAAAATCAAAAGTGCATTTAGCGAAGATATTGAAACAATTAATGAGAATATTTTGAGTTTTTACGTATTTATGTTGCAGAGAAACTCCATCAAGAATAAGTATATTAGGAACCATAAACGGATATAACCAGGTTTTTAATTGATGCATTTCTTCAAAATACACCACCAAAAAATCGAAATATAAAGATGCATTTTATAAAATAGACTATCAAAAAAATCATAATTTAATGATGCCATCACAACAAGTTGCACTAAAAATCATTTCTAATGCTATTCTTTGAGAAGCGCACTAACAGATGTACCAGGAGTTCTCTTTCGGTGCCTTTTAATACGGTTTTCATAGTTTTTTTTAATGCTACGACCATTTAATAATGCGGTTTTAAAAAAAAACATCTCAAAAAAATAAAAATAAAATAATGCTTGCACTATAAAATACCTTCATGTACTAGTGATAAAAGCCTTGAAAACTAAAGGCTTTGCTTGTGAAGGACATAGAGAAACCTATATAAAAAGGTAAAGGAGGTAAAATGAACAAATTGCATGAATATTTATAGCATAAATCTGAAAAAAAATGTACTTATACGGTAAAAATTCAAAAAATCAAAGAAACTTAGCTAAAAGTAATTATCGATTATTTGAGAAATATTACAATTACTCATTGATAACATCCATGTAACGATCCAATTTTCACGTCCAAAAATTTCATTTTTGATTAAGTGATTTACAAAACGTTTGTAACATAATATCATCCGATCATATCATTTAATAAAACATGTCTTGTATCTGAAAACCGAATCGTAAAAACATAATAATGTCAGAGTACAAATCCCAGAATAACTCATAGTGCGGAAAACAAAGAGTGTGTGTATGATGTGCCGCTACCGCACTAGTTCCTTCCCCTTCGCTGAAGAGGTACCTGAAACCAAAACTGTAAACTGTAAGCACGAAGCTTAGTGAGTTCCCCCATTGTACCATAACCCATACAATCACATAGAATACATACTGCCAGACAATTCTGGGGTGCCCGACCTACCTGGTACGACCATTCTGGGGTGCCGACCTACTCATGCGGCCATTCTGGGGTGCCGTCCTACCCGTCGGTCCTAACAACCGACCCTCGGGGACTATTCTACCCCTTACTACTACTATCACATATTTCATAACATAAATATACTATCAGACATATCTGGGGTGTCCGAACCACCCATAGGTCCTAACCACCGAACTTGGGGACTATTCCCCTCCTCCTACCGCTATCATATATAACATATCATGCCAGCATATAAACATATCAGTACATATTATCAGATATATCTTGGGTGTTTGACCTACCCTTCGGTCCTAACAACCGAACTCTACTATTATCACATATAACATATCATGCCAGCATAAAACATATCAGGTAGTAGCAAACCTAGATGATATCACAAAGACAATCATCTAACATACAACTCCTACTAGTGGGCCGACATTGTGGCCATAGACCCACCGCTACTGGAAGGTAGCTCACCTCGTAGTAGCTACTGATCTGTGCGGGAATCCTCTGACGCTGCCGCTGTTGCTCCGGAAATCCTCCGACTATAATTCCCACAAAACACTTAGTCATACATTGCTAACTGTTCTTAGGGTAAAATGACCATTTTACCCCTGACCAAATCAAAGTCAAAATCAACTTCTAGTTGACCTGACTCGCCGAGTTGGCTCGCCAACTTGTCGAGTCCCTATCCTTCCATTTGTCCTTATCGCGTCTCTACTCGTCGAGTTAGGCGATGACTCGACGAGTTTTCCTTCTAAATGAACATCGACTGAATCTTCATCCGACTCGCCGAGTTGTATGAACAAATTGTCGAGTTCATCTTCAACTGATAAACAGGTCCTGTCGTTGACTCGCTGAGTTATATGAACAACTCGTCGAGTTCATCTTCATCCTTAAGAAGATTGCCTTGGACTCGCCGAGTCTGCTCATGCACTCGCCGAGTCCCATGAACTTCCAGAACAATGGCTTAGTCCAGAACGTTGGGTCACTCCCCGAGACCCCCTAAAGCCTTTCCACGCTCAACTGGGTCCTTATGACCCTCAACTGATATGGGACAGAAGCCTAGGACTCGCCGAGTCCAAGAATGGACTCGTCGAGTTGGTCACATCCACTCACTAAATCTTCGATTTCTGATGTACAACCCTTGATCAAAAGATAGATCTATGCTTCTATAATCGATCTAGCACGTAAAGTTACAACCTTTACGTGTTTGTATGGGACTTTGAGCTCAAAAGGTCCTTAAACAAGCTCTTTCAATGCATGGGGCCTTCTTTGAGTGCAAGAGCCACTCCTTTCTGCCTTGTAACCCCTCTAAGGACCTAGATCCGAAACATCAACTCCAAACCATGCTTGCAATCACGGTTGGTGACCAAAATGGATTAGAAAAGCCCTAAAACTCCACAAAATGGGATCTAACAAAAGAACTAACAAGGTATAGACTTTATACCCTCTAAAGACTGCAAATGATGCTCAAAATCGGATCCTTCTAGCCTCCTCTTGATCCTTCAAGCTTTTCCTTCATTCCTTGGGTCACAAAAGCACCAAAATCACTCCAAATGCCTTAGATTGCTTCAATAACGGCTAGGGTTTGCTATGGGGGTCTTCTGGGAGCAAATGGGACGGAGGCCGAGTTAAGGTGTTTAAATAGTGTGCAAACCCTCGGGTTAGGGTTTTTGTCCAGACAGGGCCTACTCGCCGAGTCCGGGACCCGACTCATCGAGTCCACAGCTTAAACCCCGCGTCTCATTCCGCTTCTACTCGGCGAGTTGGTCCTTCAACTCGCCGAGTCCAAAGCCAAAATGCAAAAATATTAATAAAAGAATATGTACCAAGAACCAGGTGTTACAATCCACAATGCAAAACTTAATGAAATGATTGAATAATTAAACGTGGAATCTTATTTGATATTCAATAAATTACTTCCAACTTTTATAAAAAAAATAAAAATAATCTATTAAACTCCATAAATTTCATCCCAATTGCATATTAGTTGAGATTGAAATAGAATTTAACAAAGAGGCGAGTGATCCGAACCTTGTGATTTGTAAATGCATTGTCTACTTGTCTAGTGTCTAGATAAACCCGTCTTCGGACAAATAACCTAAAATGGAGGAAAGACATAGGGGTGACAAGAAGTCTCCTTGCTTTTTGGATCTTAAGATATTTTTAGAATGTTTCCTTCATTTTCTATTTCCACAGGACACCTTTCTGAATTTTCTTTCTTTCTTTCAATTCCTTTCCGACTCGACAACTATGGCTGTCGGAAAATCTCGTGGTAACAAGAAATCTTACGGTGGTTCTTGTTCAGTAACAGCCACAATGCTGGTGTTCGTCTTTGTATGCGTTTTTGGTGTATGGATGTTGACCTCTACTACCCTTGTTTCACCCCGAAAGAAGTCTCCCATACAGAAGGCAGCTTCATCTTTAGATTCCGTCTTTGAAAACGCTCATCGCAAGACAAATCTACCACGAAAGATCCCTAATCCTGCCGCTACTGTTTTCGAAGATAATCCAGGTGATCTACCAAGCGACGCCATAAAATCGGATGATGATTTGATGGACCAAACAAGGAATGCATCAATCGAAACTGAACATGAACGTGAAATCACCAAGAATGTTGTTGACGACGTCGAGACTGTAAATGAAAACGACGTGGGAAAACAGGAGGCAAAACAAGTTAAAAAGGAGAAACATAAACAAGAAACAGAAGATACGCAAAACACGATTCCTTTCAAACGAAATACTGAGAAAACCATAACAGCCAAGAATATCGAAAATGAAGCCGATCAGCAAAACGGAAGAATTGGTCATGAAGAAAGCGATATGAAAAATCAAGAAAACAAACAAAAGGACGCAAATGAAGGTGATGAAAAAGGGAATTTGAAAAACGACCAAGAACGCCATATAACAGATGAAGAACACGAAAAAAACTCATCAGAGGTGAGTGATGATCATGCACGACACGATGACGATACGCAAATCGAATCCCACTCCATAGCAACAGAGACAAAATCTCAAGTTCGAAATCAAGAATCACAAGAAACGAGCGAACAAATGGAACAAGACAAGATAGAAACCAACACCATTAACACCAAAACACCCGAAAAAGATACTAACGTACATGAAACAACAGCATCAGAGATAACAACCGATTCAAAGGATTCAAAGCACGCATGGATAACACAAGCTGATCAATCTACAAACCACAACGGGAGATCAAAAGAAGCAGAAGATGACGTAAACACATCTGAATTCAAGTGGGAGTTATGCAATGTCACTGCTGGAACTGATTACATTCCTTGTTTGGATAACGAGAAAGCCATAAAAAAGTTACATGGGAGACACCATTACGAGCATCGAGAGAGGCATTGCCCTGAAGAGGCTCCAACGTGTCTTGTTCCTCTCCCAGAGGGTTACCAGACGCCTATTTCATGGCCTCAAAGCAGAGATAAGGTACATGAACTATATATACTATAAATTATATGTTATTATATTAGTATTACATGCATAAATAGTTACAAAAATGCTTAAGGACTTTTAAGATTTACAACGCAGATATGGTTCCACAATGTACCACACAAAGGTTTAGCAGAAGTAAAAGGTCATCAAAATTGGATGAAGGTGACCGGGGAATTCCTTACTTTTCCTGGAGGTGGAACTCAGTTCATCCATGGTGCTATGCATTATATTGATTTTGTGCAGCAGGTAAAAATATTACAATATAGGGGTTAATAACAAAAATATAAAAAGGTAATATCAAATATTGACCATATATTCTATGGGTACGTACAGATGGTGCCTGAGATTGCATGGGGAAAGCATACGAGAGTAATATTGGATGTGGGATGTGGAGTAGCAAGTTTTGGAGGTTACCTGTTCGATAAAGACGTACTTACAATGTCATTTGCACCAAAAGATGAACACGAAGCTCAAATCCAGTTTGCTCTAGAGAGAGGAATACCCGCAATTTCAGCTACCATGGGCACTCAACGCCTTCCATTTCCAAGCAATGTTTTCGATCTTGTCCATTGTGCTCGTTGTAGAGTACCTTGGCACAAAGAAGGTAATAATAACAGATGCATTTTCACTTAACATCTCATTCATATTATTCATGTGTATATATAAGAGAGGACAAGATATGTGAAACTAACTAAACTAATAAACATGAGTTTAAATCTTATACAACTGTTATCTTTAATATCTAAAACTTTAGTATCTAGAATCCCCCCCCCCCCCCCCCCCCCCCCCCCCCCCCCCCGACAAGCTGAATGGTGGTGGTCCAACACGAAGCTTGACACGAAACTGTTCAAACAATGGTCTTGGCAAGCTCTTGGTATATATATATATATATATATATATATATATATATATATATATATATATATATATATATATATATATATATATATATATATATATATATATATATATATACCTGCAAGTTGGAGATGAGTGGGAATATATTTGGTTTTAAGCTTGCGAGACGAGACGAGTTCCCGTACAAAATGATAATAAATGTCAATGTGCTTAGCACGTTTATGTGAAATAGGATTTTGGCTCAGGAATAATGCGCTTTTGTTGTCACAAAGTAAGGTTGGCACAGAAGGCGGAAGAGCATGAAGTTCACGAAGGAGATGTGTTACCCAAATGATCTCAGAAGCGGTGTTAGCCATTGCCCGATACTCAGACTCACAACTTGAACGAGAGACTGTTGGTTGCTTTTGAGCACTCCATGACACCAAATTACCACCTAAAAAGACCGAATAACCATAGGTAGACCGTCTTGTTTCAATACATCTTGCCCAATCAGCATCCAAGTAACCCATGACAGATGAGGAATGAGGTCGAGTGAAATGTAACCCAAATGTGAGTGTGCCCTTAACATATCTTAAAATGCGTTTGACAGCTTGATAATGATCAATGGTAGGTGCTTGAAGAAACTAGCTAACTTGGTTCACCGCATAAGACAAATCGGGACGAGTGATGGTAAGGTATTGGAGTGCCCCAACAAGCGATTGGTACAAGGTAGGATAAGAGAACTGGGCCCCATCACTGAGCAACTGATCAGTGGCATGAAGTGGAGTGGACACTGGTTTGGATTCGAGAAGACCTGCACGTGTAAGAATATCATGGGCATACTTTGCTTGAGTGAGAAACAAGCCATTGTTAGTGTAAGATGCTTCTAGACCAAGGAAATAACTTAGCTGCCCAAGGTCTTTAATAGAGAATTCGCCATTTAATCTATTGATAAAACTGCGAATAAGAGATGAGTTGTTGCCTGTAAGAATAATATCGTCCACGTAAACAAGTAAGTAAAGCAGTGTGGAGCCTCGTTTGAAGACAAATAGAGACGTATCGGCCCTGCTGCAATAGAAACCAAGTGAAATAAGTAAGGCACTCAATCATTGAAACCATGCTCGTGGAACTTGTTTAAGGCCATAGAGAGCCTTCTTCAACCGACATACATGAAGAGGAAATTTTTCGTCAAGAAAACCAGGTGGTTGTTCCATAAAAACTGTATCTGAGAGACACCCGTTCAAGAAAGCATTTTTGACATCTAATTGATGTAAAGGACAACTTTTCATGACAACTATGGTCAAAACGATACGTACTGTTGATGCCTGTTTAACAGGGTTGAATATATGAGAATAATCAATTCCATGTACTTGAGTAAATCCTTGTGCCACAAGACGAGCCTTGTACCTCTCTATTGAGCCATCAGAACGAAACTTAGTTCGAAATATCCATTTGGAACCGAAAACATTGAATTAGAGGGTCGAGGAACCAAATCCTATGTGTTGTTGGAACGTAATGCAGCCATTTCTTCTTCCATTGCCATAAGCCACTGAGGATTTTTAGCTGCTGATTTGAACCCCTTTGGGACAATTGTAGAGA
The DNA here is from genome assembly GCF_002870075.4 of Lactuca sativa. Taxonomy (NCBI): domain Eukaryota; kingdom Viridiplantae; phylum Streptophyta; class Magnoliopsida; order Asterales; family Asteraceae; genus Lactuca; species Lactuca sativa. Next base: position 109,044,147 of record NC_056625.2, on the reverse strand, counting down.
ACAAGGAGGTGATGAGCAGTGTGCTAGCCAATGAGACCAAGTCAGCAAAACGTTTTCGTTTAACAATACCATTTTTAAGACGAGTAACCATTGGGTGAACAGAGCCGGTATGTTGCGGTATAGAAGAATCATGATGGGCAGGTGATCGTTCTGGAGGTGCTGCATCAGCAGCTGATTCAATAGATGCCAAAGGTGATGACGATGCTATTGATGATGGTGAAAGAGAGGGTGAAGGTGAGGTAGGTATGATTGGTAGATTAGGGGTTGATGGTTGCTGAAGTGGTGGACAGAGAACACATGTTTGTGGTATCGAACTGGGTTGAAGTTGTTGTGGCAACACTGGAGAGGGAACATCAGCCACGGTCGGTTGTGTTGGTTCATCAAATGTCGAAAAAACGGTTTGTGTAAGATCAGTAGCAGATAACACACCAGAAAATGGTAGAGTATTTTCATCAAACTAGGCATGTTGAGATATGCAGACTCGTTTGATGCTTGGATCTAGACACTTGTAGCCTTTACATTGAGTACAGTAACCAATGAAGATACATGGAGTGCTTCGTGGGGCAAGCTTATGAGGTGCATAATCCCTTAGATAAGGGAAAACGCGACAACCAAATACCTTGAAAACTTCATAATTTGGTACTTGATGAAAAAGTACCTCAAATGGACTTTTATGGAAGAGAACTTTGGTAGGCAACCGGTTAATGATGTAAACTGTAGAACTGAACGAGTCGACCCACAGAGAGACAGGAGCTGGGCATTAAATAACATAGCTAGGCCAGTTTATGTGATGTGTCTATGTTTTCTTTTAGCACGTGCATTTTGTTCAGGTGTATATGGACATGAAATACGGTGATGAGTGTCATTAGTGTCAAAGATATGGCAAACACGATGATTAATGAACTCAGTTCCTCCATCACTTTGAAATTCTTTGATCTTGCAGTTAAATTGAGTTCGAACAAAGGTGATGAAGATAGGTAGTATGGCCGAGAAATCTGATTTCTTCTTGAGTGGATAGAACCAGGTGAAACGAGAGTGGTCATCAACAAAAATAACATAGTAGAGATAGCCATCTGTAGATGGAATGGTTGCAGGACCCCATAAATCACAGTGAATAAGGTCTAAAACATGCGCAACTCGTTTCAAGTTGTCACTGAAAGGTAATCGAGAGCTTTTGGATAATTGACACGAAGTACATAAACCAGGTTTAGGCAAGATACATGAAATAGACAAAGAACCAACTTTATGTAATAAAGAAATAATGTCAAAAGCTACATGCCCTAATCTACTATGCCAAAGTTCAAAAGATGCAGTAATGCATTTATTTTTTAAAGCTGGAACGAAAGCCTTGGTTCCTTGCTCACGCATATAGAGTCCATCCTCACCTTTGCCCCTTGCTATTATGTCCTTGGTGCTGCGATTCTGAATAGCAAAAGATTTATTAGAGAACAATATGTCAACCGGTGAGTCATCGGTTAGTTTGCTAATGGAGAGAAGGTTCTTAGTAAGGTGAGGAACCACAAGAACATCCAACAGCTTAAGATTATCTGAAATAGTAGTGGTACCAATTCTAGAGATATTTAAACATTTACCATTCCCAAAAATGACTTGGTGTTTACCCGAATAAGGACCGGAGCTGTCAAGAGTACTGGTGGAATTGGTCATGTGGGACGATGCTCCGGAGTCAACGTACCAATCCGGGAGGGATTGGGTTAAGGTGCATTGATTCTGAAAGGACTGAGCAAGGTTAGCATCAATTAGAGACTCACGTTTGGCATATGTAGATAGGTTTGGACACTCCGAGGCGTAGTGCCCACTGGTTTTGCAGAGTTGACAGTGTGTGTGTGTGTGTGTGGGGGGGGGGGGGGGGGGGGGCGCTTGCCACGTCCTCGTCCTCCTGAGAAATTTCCCCTGCCACGTCCTCCTGAAAAATTCCCTCTATTGGAGGTTGAGCCACGGGAATTGGATTGAGGAGCATGGTACTGTTGAGCCTGGAAAGCAACAGCAGGTGGTGTAGAATTGTTGTGAATTGAGTTTAATAATATCTCATGACTTTCAGATAGTGAGAGAAGAGTGCAAAAGGCAGGAGCTAGCTTTAGAGCACGATGAGTGATGGAAAACGACTCATAGCCAAAACCCAATCCGCACAAAAAACCAGTGGTTTTTGTCCAGGTTATCAATAGGTTACCCAATAGCCGCCAGTTGGTCACAGATGCCTTTAAACTTGCGACAGTATTCAGAAACAGTGGAAGTACCTTTGTGTAATTGAGGCAGGGAGTCACGAAGAGTATGCATTTGTTCCATGGAGTCATGGTTGTATGTAGCTTCAAGAGCATTCCATATAGCTTGAGCGGATTTGAGGCCTATGGTCTCTGCCTAAGCTTATTCAGAGAGAGATGATTGAATAATGAGCAAGGCTTGTTGATCGGCCTTGTGCCACGGTGGATACAAAGGGTTTTGTTGAGGTGGTTTGCCTTCAACCTCAACAGTGGTAGCAGGTGGAGGACCCGTCCCATCAATATGTCCCAAGAGATCCTGATAGGACAATAAGGGTGTGAATTGATTTTTCCACAGCAGGTTGTTTGTGGAAGAGAGTTTGATGGTGAGAAGATGTAAGATGGTGTTGAGAGAGATGGGAGTTTCAGATGTAGACATTGGAAAAGAATCGAGAAGAGAGAAGAAACAAATGGGAGGTCGGCAAGGGTTGATGTCGTGTCTGCTCTGATACCATAACAGATGTATTTTCACTTAACATCTCATTGATATTATTCAAGTGTATATATAACAGAGTACAAGATATGTGAAACTAACTAAGCTAATAAACATGAGTTTAAATCTTATACAACTGTTAACTATGTTATCTATCAGGATCATGGTTATCTTTAATATCTAGAACTTTAGTATCTAGAATATCGCCAGTAAATAAACTTCTTCATAACTTGTTTAAATGTTTATTGGGAAAATGATTTACGAGCCCAACGAAGTTTCCAAACAGCTCAAAAAAACTCAATCATGTTTTATATGTTCAAGAAAACCCAATAAATTTAACCTTTTGTCTAAAAAAGCCCAGCTAAGTTACATTTTTGTTCGATTCTATAGAAGTCAAAGAAAAGAAATAGATGACATGGCTTATTACCATATCAGAAAAATGACTTGTCAGACCAACAAAATTTCCAAACTGTTCAAAAAACCACAATCGTGTTTTGTCTGTTAAAAAAAGCCCAACAAACTTAACATTCTGAACAGACAAAACATGATTTGGGTTTTTTGAACGGTTTAAAAACTTCGTTGGGTTTTTTATACAAAAGATTATGTTTGTTGGGTTTTTTTTGAAAAGACAAAACATAATTTAAGTTTTTTTGAAAGGTTTGAAAAATTCGTTGGACGTATAATTCATTTTCCCAATGTTTTTTTATACATGTTGAAAAACAATTAGAATAATAAAGTTGCTTGTTCCTTTGTGAAGGTGGTAGGCTTCTTTTGGAGCTCAATCGTGTGCTTCGCCCAGGAGGTTATTTTGTTTGGTCAGCAACACCTGTTTACAAAAAAAACGAAGAAGAAGATGTTCAGATATGGAAAGGTACATATCATTTGATTAATCTTTCGGAAACTAAATCCAATATCATTAATTTTATAATTAATATAACTAATTAACATATATAAGATCTTGCATTCAGAGATGTCTTCCCTAACAGAGGCCATGTGCTGGGAGCTTATTACTATCAAGAAGGATGCTTTGAATGGAATTGGTGTTGCTATCTATCAGAAACCAGAATCAAATGAATGTTATAATGAAAGAAAGATACAAGAACCTCCAATGTGTAATCCAGATGATGACCCAAATACGGCTTGGTAATTAAATACTAACTGTTTGACTGTCGAAATTATCCATGTTAGGGTTTGCATTGAAAACATCAGTATAAATAATACAGGGTTTGAAATAATTACATAAGGACCCCTAGACTATACAAAGAATAAATATATACATAATTAACACTCCCCCTCAATTTGAGCGGGAGGTTCCCGAATGCTTAAACTGTCCTGAAATTCCAGAAATAGCTGAGTAGGAAGTCCTTTAGTAAAAATATTTGCAAACTGATGAGCTGAAGGAACATGCAACACACGAACTTAACCAATAGCAACATGTTCCCTGACAAAATGCAAATCTATTTCCACATGTTCGGTTCTTTGGTGCTGAACCGGGTTAGAAGCAAGGTACATGGCACACACATTATCACAGAACACAACTGTAGAGCGAGTCAAGGGGTAGGAAAGCTCAAGGAGAAGGTTTCGAAGCCAAGCAGTTTCAGTAACCACATTAGCTACCCCCGATACTCAGCTTCGGCACTAGACTGATAGACGATGTGTCGACGTTTGGAGGACCATGAGACAAGATTATCATCTAGATAAACACGGAACCCAGAGGTGGACCGACGAGTTGAAGGACAGCCGGCCCACTCAGCATCAGAGTAGGAGACCAAACGATCGACATGAGATGGACGGATGAACATACCATGATGAAGAGAACCATTTAAATAACAAAGGATTTGCTTAAGGGAATGGAAGTGTGGTTCGTGAGGATCATGCATGAACAAACAGACCTTTTGAACCGCATATGCAATATCAGGATGAGTGAAAGTCAGATATTGTAACACTCACACAAGACTTCTGTAAAGGGTCGGATCAGAAACCGGCTTTCCAGAGGGAGGGAGCTTGGATTTAGTGTCCGTCGGAGTGCTACACAGGTTACAGGAGAGCATATTGGCATGAGAGAGAATCTTCTTGGCAAAGGCACTCTGGGAAAGAAACAGGTTGTCTGAGGATCGAGTAGCAATAATGCCGAGAAAGAAAGAGAGGGGACCTAAGTCTGTCATGGCAAACTCAGACGAGAGATGAGTGATTACTCGTGTGACAAGCGCTGGGCTGGAAGCAGTGAGGATGATATCATCCACGTAAAGAAGAAGGTAGATGGTTTCGGTGCCATGGTGAAACGTAAAAAGTGACGTATCCGAACGACTGCTAGTGAAGCCAAGCGAGGAGATGAAGATAGTGAATCACTGATATCAGCCACGAGGAACCTGTTTGAGGCCATATAAAGCCTTGCGAAGTCGACAAACGTGATCAGGGAAAGAAGGATGAACATAGCTAGGAGGTTGCTTCATATAAACCTCTTCTATTAAACCGCCATGAAGGAAGGCGTTTTTAACATCTAGTTGATGAATCGACCATCTACGAGAAACAACAATGCTGAGAACGGTACGAATGGTGGCAGGTTTGACAACCGGACTAAAAGTGTCATCGAAGTCAAGTCCAGGTTACTGGGAGAAGCCTTGAGCAACAAGACGACCTTTATATCGGTCAAGGTTCCCGTGGGAGTCAAATTTGTGACGGTATAGCCACCGGCAGCCAACGATGTTGGCGGAAGGAGGTCGCGGAACAAGATCCCAGGTGTGATTGTTAGCGAGAGCTGACATCTCGGCGTCTATAGCTAGTTTCCAATTTGGATCACTCATAGCCTAAGCTGTGGATCTGGGAATGGGAGAGATGTCGGAGGTAGCACAGAGATTCAGAATGACTCGAGGTTTTAAGGACCTAGTACGAGAGCGAGTGGCCATGGGATGACCAGCGGTTGGAGAAGGGGGGGATGGTTGAACGGGTGTAGGAAAGGGTGGTGAATCGACCACCTGGTCAGTGGTAGAAGGGGCCACGGAAGGAGAGATGATGGGTGGGGGATCATCGTCCGGAGTGAACCGAGCATAATCAGACTTGGAAGGAGTAGGATGATAATCATAGTAAGGGAAGTGATCTTCATCGAATATGACATGCTGAGAGATGATGACACGTTGTGTGACCGGATCTAGACACTTATGCGCCCTGTGATCGGGAGCAAGCCCAAGATAAACACACACAGTGGATCGGGGAGAAAGTTTATGAGGAGAGGTGGACGATGTGTTGGGGTAGCACATACAACCAAAGACCCTAAGATGGTCCTACTTTGGAGAGAACCCAAAGAGAACTTCAAATGGTGTCTTAAAAGATAGAGTGGTGGTGGGAAGAAGATTGATAGTATGAACAACAGTGAGAAGGGCCTCAGTCCAAAATGTAGGAGCTAAGGAAGCCTGAAAGAGAAGCGTACGAACAATGTTGTTAAGAGAGCGTATGGATCATTCGACTTTTCCATTTTGCTGAGACGTATAAGGGCAAGAAAAGCGAATAGTAATGCCATTCGATTGAAGATACGTGAGAAGAAGATGATTATTAAATTCGCGACCATTATCACACTGAAAAGATTGAATGTCAGTTTTAAATTGATTTTTGACATACATGCGAAAGTTGCAAAAAACAGCATAAACATCAGATTTGCCACGTAATGGAAAAACCCACAAAAAATGAGAAAAATCATCAAGAAAAAGAATATAGTACTTAAAACCACCCAAACTAGTAATAGGAGATGTCCATAAATCAGAGTGAACAAGCTCAAACACACGAGTAGTCTTAGTCAAAGAAAAAGAAAATGGCATCCTGCAATGTTTACCAAGTTGACAAGCATGACAAATGGAAAATTTATTGTTACTACTAGAAATAAAATGATGTGTCGTCAAAAACTGGAGAACGAAAGAGCCAAGATGTCCTAAGCGGCGATGCCAAGTGAGAAGCGATACTGCAGCGAGAGCGGAGTCTGGAGTGGGAGGAGTGCATGGGTATAAATCACCAACACTGTCACATCGCTGAAGAAGGGCACCAGAGTCAAGATCCTTAACAGAAAAACCAAAAGGGTCAAAAGAGATAGAAACCCAATTATCAGTAGTGAATTTACGCACATACACTAAGTTTTTGATTATTTGATTTGACACTAAAACATTTGTAAGAGAGAATTTATCACGAAAATAACGAAGAAAAGCTTGACAAATATGAGAAACCAGACTAATAGCACAATTACCAACCATTATGAATTTAGAATTACACGGAGTGAGGGAATGCATGTTACCTTGATAAAATTCATGTGTGAACTAGCCCCCGTGTCCATGTAGTGTTGATTGTCGGGTGGAGGTTGGATCGACATTGCTTGGAAAATTGAAGACAAATTTGTGGGCTGAGTTGGAGCTTGAAAAGTCGGACCAAGAGAAGAAATTGGGGTGCTGGGCTGCTGTGGAAATCCAACTGAAATGGGCCTGTAAGATGAGTTGATGGGCTACCCAAAAAAGGCAGCATGTGGTTGCGGTGCTGAAGTGATCTACTAGGGTAGAAATACAGGTCCAATTTGTTGTTGGGCCAAAGACGCATGATGGGCCGGTGGAGGATTATAGGTGCCGGCAATGTGAGGCGTGAGTGGCAGTGGGCCACCTTGAGTTGGAACATTAAATTGTAATGGGGCATGAGGGTAAGCAGTAGCATTTTGCACACCAAAAAAATAAGGAGATTGATTTGTAGCTTGTGCATTTGGGTGTGCTCCCATAATTTCGGCAAATTGAGAGCTTGTATTTGTACCTGTAGATGGGTTAGTGTTGGAAAAAATACCCGAATTATCCCCCCCTTTAGAAGTATTCCAATTATTATTACGGCTTTTATTCCATTTGTTTTTCGATTTTCCGGTTTGGTGAAGGATGGAATAAAGAGCCGTTGTGGTGGTAGACATCGGGTCTAGCATCGTGTCATTGTTATCTTCACGGTTTTCATGTAAAAGAAGCATATTCTTGGCTTCCATGAATGACAGGAAGGGTTTGGTGTTGGTAACAACATCAACAATGCTATGGTAGGAAGGCGGTAGACCACGGAGTATTTTGCATGACAAGTTCGACTTAGAATATTTCAGAGTCGACATCATGGAGACCATCAGCGAGATGTTTGAGGTTACGACAATAATCATGAATTGAGGAAGCACCTTTCTTTGAGTTACGAAACTGTTCTTGAAGTTGGAGCATTCTTGACATTTTATTGTTGAGAAAAAAATTCATATAGGTTGTCCCAGATGTCTTTAGCGGTGCATGAGTCCTTGGTAATAACTTGTAATACGGAGGGATCACAAGTAGAATAGAACAAAGACTTGACACGAGCATCAATGGAGTGCCAATCTTCATCATCATCATCGTGAGGTATGGATTTTCCAGTAATATGACCCAAAACCTTTGCCCCGGTAAAAATATCTTTAAAAATACGACACCAAAGTTTGTATTTAGATCCGTCAGATGTGAGTTTGAAATTGAAGGAATTGTATACATTGGTTACAACATAAACAAGTTGCTGTGCAGTAGGTGCGGTATTTGAGGTTCCGGCAATGGTGGTCATGGTGTGGAGAATCGAAAAACACAATTTAATAAACTAACGTAATAATAATTAGATAACTAACGTTCGGAAGAGGGATTAGAGTAAATTTACCGAACTAAACAGTGAATGTTGTAGATATGGAGGCAGTAGATAACAGACGTGAATGGTTGGAGCCGACCAAAAAATAAGATCGCAAACAAATGGTTGCAGTCGATGAGTGGCATAGCACGTGGGCAAGAGGCAGGCATGAAATTGTACCCAAAGAAGGAAGAACGAGGAAAAAAACACGACTAATTTTGTATGCTAGGTCGGCGGCTTGTCCAGGCTCGATACCATGTTTGACTGTGGAAATTATCGCTGTTAGTGTTTGCATTGAAAATATCAATATAAATAAGGACCCTAGACTATACAAAGAATAAATATATACATAATTAACACTAACAACATAAAACCGAGAAAACTCATTCACGACAATCAATCCCATCTCATATATGTTATACTTAATGATGGGTAATGGGAATATATATATATATATATATATATATATATATATATATATATATATATATATATATATATATATATATATATATATATATATATATATATATATATATATATATATATATATATTTCAAAATGAATTGATTAGGGATTGTTATTGGCAGGTATGTAGCACTGCAGACATGTATGCATAAGGTGCCGACTAATGTGAAAGAGCGAGGTTCTCAGTGGCCTGAAGAATGGCCTGCCCGAGTTCAAACACCTCCATACTGGTTAGAGAAGAACCCGATGGGTGTTCTTGAGAAATCAACTCCCACAGATTTTGAAACAGATTATGAACGCTGGAAATGGGTAGTTAGCAAAACTTATATTAGTGGCTTACAAATTGATTGGTCGAATGTAAGAAATGTTATGGACATGAGAGCCGTCTATGGGGGGTAAGTATTGCAGCAGATATTCCTCTTCATCAATTGTCATGTAACAATGGATAAATCTCTTCACTTCATTTCAAATAAGTATAAACATATATTGATCACTATTAATCGACTTTCAATGTGTAGGTTTGCTGCAGCGTTGAAGGACCTCAAACTATGGGTGCTAAATGTTGTGAACGTAGATTCTCCTGATACACTTCCGATCATATACGAGAGGGGTCTTTTTGGGGTTTACCATGATTGGTGTGAATCTTTTAGCACATATCCTCGGACTTACGATCTTCTTCATGCAGATTACTTGTTTTCCAACTTGAAAAAGAGGTGACTCTAGTTGATAAAGTCTCTGTACACACATATATGTACATGTATAGACATGAACTCGTGATCCGGTGATTATGTTTGATATGATGCATGCTTGCAGATGCAAGATCACACCTGTGATCGCAGAGGTAGATAGAATCGTGAGGCCAGGAGGGAAACTGATTATCCGGGATGAATCCACCACAATAGGGGAAATCAAAAATTTGTTGAAGACATTACACTGGAAGGTTCATTTAATTCCTTCCAAGAACCAAGAACGAATACTCAGTGCCAAAAAATCAACATGGAGACCGAAGACATACGCAGCCCCATCTTGACCTTGATCACTGACCAGATATAGGATTTAGAATCTTAATTTGAGCTCACACCGGGTTTTAATATTGTATCATTTGGTAAAATATAGAAAAATATACAAATTGATAGTATGTGATTCTTAAATATCGTTATGTTCTAGTTTAATGGCTTATCTCATCATCATATCCCATTTTTGGATATTTTCTAGTTAATTTAATGGCTTACCACATCATCATCATATCCCATTTTCCATACGACTTTAGCATTTCATTGTACCATGCATTGAAATCTAGAAAAGTCAAATAAACATATTTTTAAAAATTAAAAAAAAATGTTTTCTCCCAATTGATTTACTAGAAAATCAATGGTCATTTAACTTCAAATCTTCCACCAGGTTGAGTGTTCTCACTTGAATATCAATTAAACATTCCATCTCATTTGACCATTTTATTAAACCCCACATACTGATGTTAAAAGTGAAATGTTAATATCCATTAGGTCATTGGTTGTTGAGATGATTTCGCTTGGCTTCGTTATTGTGGCGCAGAAGCGTAATACTAATCCTAACATATATGGATTATCAAGAAATATTGCAATAAGAATGCCCAAAATGTTTTGTTTGTATTACTTCTTCATAACTGTTCATATTTGAGAGAATGATAGTACATAAAGGTAACCCTGGGAAATATAAAATCCTAAGAGCATATACAATGTTATAAACAGGGCCGTTTCAAACATATTTTGGACCCAGGGTGAAAGAAAAAAATGAGCGCTTAAAAAACACAAATGTCATCAAGTTTTTTATAATAAATCAATAATTATTAGAAAATTATTTGTAATATCTTCTAAATATAACAATTTTCAAAAAAAAATTGGACCCTTTCAAAAAATGGGCCCTGAACGGTCGCCCCTATCGCCCACCCTCTCGGATGAGCTGGTTATAAATGATTATGAACACCTTAACAAAAACACCAAGATTTTAAACATATAATTATCATTCTCAAACATTTTATGGCTTGTTGAAACGTAAATTTCATGTAAATTTTGTCATTGGAACACATTTGGCAAAATTAACTATTTGTACCCAAGTCTCGCTAAGTAACAATACATTTTATTGTATTTATGTAATTATCATGATGGTTTAGGCTATTTTGGGTCAAAGTAAAATGCTTTAAACTGTTTATATTGATATATGTTTTCCCAAGAAGAGCCTTACTTTGATGGATTGTTAAAAAATGTACAAGAAATGGAAACCAAAGAAACAAACCCAAAGATTGTATATCGAACTAATGAATAGGCGATGAATTGGATTTCAACATCCTATGAGGTGTCCTAGGTTAGGGTCTGCCAAGACGGTTGGCAACCCGTGCAATTGCCGAAGGCCTAGGTCTCGGGGGTCCAAAATTTATTGGTTATTTAGTGTGTGTGTGTATATATATATATATATATATATATATATATATATATATATATATATATATATATATATATATATATATATATATATATATATATATATATATATATATTAGCTAAATGATTTTTAGAGTTTAAAATTGTTTCAAACTCAAATTAGCCCAAAAAATATTGCTAATTAAAGACGTATATAGTAAAGAATAAATGATATTTTTTTGAATATTTATTATAGTTGTTTTTAAGGCCCCTTTTTTTTTCTTTTTGTTTAAAGCCCCACATATGTTTGGACCAGCCCTGTACTAGGTCTGTCCTAGGATGTCCAAGTCAAACTACTGATAAAATTCAAAAAAGTGAAGGAAAAACAAATTTTGTAGTCCAACATCTTTGGGGCCATCTTAGGACGCATGTTTGTGATACCATGCGTTTTACGGGCGTTTCAAGTTAAGACGACCTTTTGACATAAATTAACATCAAAACTCAATGTACCGGGATTCCTGGGACTCCATCTAGGATTCCTAATATTTTCAGTGATGTTGTAGTGTATTTTCATGACGTTAGAGAGCGGGATAAATTTATTAGGAATCATTCCAAGATGCACATGTTGATTTTAACCTCCTATTCATTTTTTTAGCGTCCTTATAAATAGGACGACCTATATTCGTTTCAAGAGACATCCTGTGTGATTTTATTTCACTTTGGCAATTGTCAAACACTTGCAAAGCATACTTAAACCTTATTAATCTATTCTCCTTCCGAAATCAAAGCCTTTATTTAATGAATTCAACGACTTTTATGTAAGATCATCCCAAGTATTTGTAACGTCTCACTTTCGAAGGTAATTTTTTTTTTCATTTTTATAAAACAACGCTTCATGCATTTGTGTCAAATACCAATGTTTTACATTCAAAAGTAATTTATCTTATTTCAGAGTATATGCGGAAGCAGGTTGGCAATGCATGTGTATAGTCGAGCTTCGTTCTTTTTAACATTTGATGGAGTACCTGAAAAACATTTAATATCAACTGGGTAAGTTCTAGGCTTACACTACAAGAAAAAGACCATTTTACGACGTGCAAACCACGACACTCATTGATTTATGTTACACAAAAGAGAGTGACATTAAAAAAGTGTCATCTCTTCAAAAAATTTAAGGATTTACGTCACGCATTATTATGTGCCCTTAAATTTGATGGGTTTTATACAAACAATCCTATGTGTACATGCAACCCTAGCATTGGATCTATGTTTTCACTATTAGATACACAACATTATGAACACATAATAAAACCCTAATCATGATTGCTATTTTCGAAATTAACCAAGAAGGTTAGATTACATACCTCTTGTTGTTATATTGTAATAACAACTTGAATCTTCAAACCTTAAGTCTTGAAAGCAAGCACCACAAGTGTAGTGCCTCTAATGGCTCACAAACACCAAGAGCAAATGGAGAAGATATATAGAGAGAGCGGAGAGGTATACAAATTCGTCCCTAGGAAGCCTTGGGAAGGTATGGACGAAATCATGAGCCAAAGGGATGTTTATATAGGTGTAGAGATAGGGTTTCAGTCCTTATCCTTATCTAGTTGCTTGCCCACCAAGCAACCCATAAGATAAGCCTTGAATCCTTATCATGGACGAATTCTAAGGCCTTATCACCTTAAATTCGTCCAACCTATCCTTAGGATAATCCTTACCCTATTTTGTAACTATCACATAATTACAATTCAGCCCCTCTAGTTTAATTAGTTACACTTGATCATAAAATTAATTCTTAATTAATTATTGACCAATATTAATTAAAAAAATATGATTTCTCCTTTAATATATTATTCTTATAACATATTAATAAATCATAATAACCTCTTTCTCTATTATTTCTCCAGTCAAGTTGCTTTGGTGAAGGCAACCCAAAAGGACCATGCACAATCGGGTCAAGTATTTACCAATTATGGTTACTGGCTTAGCCACTAATCCAACAAAATTACTGTCTCAAGAAAAAAAAATTAAAAAACGGAGGGCGCTTTATTTTAAACGCGCGTCCTCTATACCCATCGCTTTATAATTTTAATGAAACGCACGTTCAGTATAGGGGGAAACGAAATCCCTAAAATTTTGAACACCCGTCTTCTACCTTCTTTCTATCTTTCAACTTCTACCCTCTCCCTCCTTCTCTCTGCTCTCCGATCTGCTTCTCCGTCACTCCTAACCTCCTTATCAGTCTCATCAAATATCGTGCCCATTCCTTAATACCTTGCGGGAATCTAAAAATTAGAAAACCCCGTCCTCACAATGTCTAAGAAACTAGGGTTTTTTTCATCCCTCGAAGAGCGACCCACATCCTCCATAGATCGATCTCCATTGCTTCATTTCTCATAAGAAATCGAACACTTTACATTCATAGGGCCACAAAATCGACTATTGTTGGAACTAGGGTTTTGGATCTTATTGAAATCGAAGGGTTTCTGGTCACTAGGCCATAGATTTGAAATCAAAGTGTTAGGGTCTCATTTGTCACTGAAATCGAAGGATTGATGCTCACAGGGCCACGAAAGCTAGGGTTTTTAGGAAAATCTAGAATCAATCATGTCTAATTCCATCAAGAAATTAGTTATAAATGATAACTATTCTTCGTTCGTGCTCCTCTCCAAGCTAATCGATTTGCTATTTCATAGCAAAGGTAAATAAGATTTCTTTTAGCTATTTTTCGTTACTAGAAATTAGAATCAGAATCGTATTTCCATTCTTGATTCTCATATACTCTAACAATTATACTCTGACATTATATAGATCAAAAATTCTAAAACATTTCTTTGCGAAATCTCCCTACATCTTTGTTTTTTGAAATTTATTCTCGAATGCCTTTGGGATTTTACCATTTTTAGGCTTTGGCTTAGAAAATCCTAATGAAAAATTGACATAATCATCCCTGATAATGCATTATCATCCTCATGTTTTCAGTGTATGAATCAAGATGACTTTTTGATATTTGTTCTCTTTATCTCTGTAATTTTGCTTTCAGATTATCATGTAAAGATCAAGTGTATGAGGAGATCATTTAGCAAGAACATTTCCGATAAGGTAATATTTCATTTGAGTTAACTATTAATAACACTTAGTGGCAATGAGATTTGAATGCCACATTTATGGAATACAACATGATCTGTGCTCTATCCAAACCTAGTAATTAAATAGAAAAACTTATTAATGTTGTCTTGCATAGCAAAAAATTTGTACTCTGGTTTTATGTGTAATGAGTTCTATCAACAGATTATGTTTCAAAAATTATGTGTGATATGGTTGTTATTATTGCAGATTATGTTTCCATTCATTGATTGATATCTTTTTTGCAAGACATTTGATGACAATGTCTTTCAGTTAAAAATGTGGCATAAGCTTTTGATATCCTAAGTTGTTTACATCAACATGTTGTGAAGACTGGTGAAGTTCTTTCAGCAATATACTAGAGGATGAGGTAATTAATACTAATATGTACACACACGCTGTCTGTATAATGAATTGGTATGTTCCTTTTGATGATTTGGTTGTTTGATTAAGCAGGGTGATGAATGTGGTAACCTGGTAGAATTTGGTGCTTCAACTCTCAACGTGAATTACTCATTCAGTAATTTCTCATTTAAGGTATGATGACACAACCTACACTTTTTCTATATATACAGATCATGATTTAAAGTTAAAACACATATTAATTTAACTTTTGTATTTTTGATGATCAGAACCTGTCTCAGCTGGCTTCTATCAATTACGACATGCTTATAAAGAGTGCTCAAGACTGAATAGACAGTTCTACTAAACCAGCATTACCATGACAACCTACCTAATCAATCATATCCTATCATATCACTGCTTCCATTTAGCTGCTGCTACTTGCTTACTTCCTGGATTTGAATGCTTTACTTGTTCTCCATTCACATTCCAGCTCCACCACCTCTCAAGGGTCAAAACGATCACAATATTTTAATTATGAGATCATAGGAATTAATAATTTTCTACATCATTCATTCATTGGAATTAACACTTTGATTCAACTTGTAGAAAAATACTAAATTCTATCTTCCATAAGTTTCTTTAAATTAAACCATCTTCTCTTGTACATATTCTTTTTTTAATTAGTTTCAGTACCAAATAAATAAATCTCAACTTTTGGTTTTCTCTGGGATCCTTTCCTTTTTTTAATAGGAAAAAAAAAGTAAAAAGAAAGGCTGCTTCAGATGCTGATAAGTTACTAAATAAATAAATCTCAACTTTTGGTTTTCTCTGGGATCCTCCTAGACTACGGGAGCTACAGCTATATAAGTTACCGCAAGAAACAGATCATTTAGAGGATCCTCCTAAGAGAAATAGGCATGAAAAAAGAAAGGCCGCTTTAGATACTGATGATGATGAAAGCATACAGATTATTGGGTCAAAGTCTACTGCCAGAGGAAAAAAGGAACATTACAAGGATTTAAATCAGCTCGTGATGTCATTGAAGTCAGCAAGACTTCAAGAGGAAGGGGTAGGGGGTCTAATAGTTTGAAGCAAACTACCCTTGATGCATCCAACATGTTTCGTCGTTCAGAAAGGTCTCCTCATTTTTAATATTATATATATATATATATATATATATATATATATATATATATATATATATATATATATCTTTGTTTAAGAAAATAAAGTTAGTTTATTTTGGTCTTCCAGATCAGCATCAGTTGCTGCATCGACTTCTATTGAGAGTATAGCTGTTGATGAAGAAAATTTAGATTCTGATTCGGGTGATGAACCTGTGAAACTTGGATTAAATTAGCTTCATCATACTTTGGTATGGATGTTTTTTTATTTATTTATTTATGTAGCTTTTGTTTCTTTTTTACTTAATTAGCTTAATGGTTAAGCACATAAGGACTTAACTGATTAAGCCAAAAAGTGACTTAGCGTCATTTACGTTCTGAGTTATGAAAAATGAAAAAACTGCGCTTCTGTTTTTAATTGAATTATTTTAAGGATGATGATACAAGTATACAAGGTAAGGGCCGAAAAAGAGGCGCTGCTCCTAAGGGAAGAGGGAGAGGGTCCACTACTGCTAAAAGGGGAAGAAAATAAGACAACACTTCATCATCAATCCAAGACATGATGATGAGTAAAGAAGATGATGATGAGTATGTTCCAAAGAAAGCAAAAAAATCTCATCCAAGGGTAAGCAACATATTTTAAGAAAATATGGATTTTAAGAAAACACTCTTTTTGAGTGCATTTTTGGAAATTATGACCAAAAGTTCATGTTACCTTTGAATTCTCCTTTGCTTCTCTCTGCAGCTTCTAGGACTCTTCAACCACCTTTTCTAATTGACTTTCTTGGGACATTTTGGTGGGGGTTGATGGAAGCACAAAGTTTCTGTGTGATGTCATGGTAGGCAGGAATAGGAAATAACATAGTTTTTTTTATAATTCTTATAATATTAGTTACATATTTTATTGGTTGCCCTTATTTATATTATGGGCTATCAATATATATATATATATATATATATATATATATATATATATATATATATATATATATATATATATGGATGGTTAATGCAAGAGCATGTTCCTTTTTCTGATCCATTATTGCTACTTCTCATTTTGGATCCTCTGGTGCTTCTGAAATTTTCTTGGATATTTTTGATGTAATTGTTTAATGACTTTGAGAGAGACATAAATGGATGGTTAATGCAAGAGAAAGTTCCTTTTTCTGATTGCAATGTGAATATCAAGATAAAAGTTTCAGTAATTCAAGAGGAATAGGGAAAGGAACATTATAAGGATGCCTGAAGTGGTGTTACCAAGTTCATTGGATTGCCTTGGTGCCAAGGGAATAATTAGCTCTCTACTCTTTTGGCTGCCCCTCATTAGTCAAGTGGTACAACCAAACCAAAGACCTTTTGAGGCAAATGTGAAAAAAGTAGTATGAGAACTGGGAACTACAATTTTAAGACTGTCAGGTGGAGTAATATAGTCAAGAATCTGAATTATTAACAAGATGCTGGCAATTTTAAGCAACCAAGTAACCAATTTTTCTAGAAAAAATATTTTGGATCTTTGATCACTATATGAGTTAGATTTAACAGCCTTGAAGGTTGATATGGTCCTTAGTCTTGACCAATAAAAAGATTTGAGATTTTGCTTCCCGTTCCATGTTATGATTCATGGAGGGAACAACCTTATTAGATAATCAAAAGTAGGATGCTCTAGTCTATCATTTATTTGTTTCTTAAATCTTAGTACTTAATATGAATAGAACCAATTGCATGCCCCAAATGAATTAGCTTATTCAAAAAAGGCTTGTTCTCTCGAAGGTTTATCTTGTGTCAGGTATTTGTTTTCTTCATCATAAATGTCCTTGTAGTCTTTATGATTAGAATCAAGTTTTGGTACATGAAGAAATGAATAGATAAAGGGATAAAAGTATTTGA